>NC_041052.1:5859260-7284153 GCF_900634775.1 Gouania willdenowi
CATACACACACACACACACGGCTGCGCGCGCCCTCCTTGATTGTTTCCTCCAGCGTAGGAAGAAGCACGAGCCTGCCGTTACCGGAGGAAAGTAGTGTCGTTACCGGAGAGCGAGTGTCGTTACCGGAGCGTGGACCGAGGGGAGTCGAGGCAGGTAAGCCCGGAGAGGGCGTCCGTCCGTGGGCTGCAGTCAGAGCGGAGGGTCGGTGGTGAGGGTGGATGAAGTGACAGGAGCGTGTAGCACTTTGATAACGTGTTGGTAAAAACAAGACTCGGTTACTTTATATAAAGCTCCGTCACACACACACACACACACACACACACACACACACACACACACACACACACACACACAAAACACGACTTTATGCAAATGCTGGGGTGTCAAATGAACATGCAGGGATGTAATGGCACACAGTACAGCACTCAACACTGGGCAGCCATAACATTATGACCACCATCATGTTACAAAGTCTCATCAATAGACGGAAAAAATCAGCATTACCTCAAACACCCTCAGCAGATCTTTTTTATGAACTTTATTTGGAGGTACTGAACCCTGCAAGCATCATCAGTTCATTCACAGAACCCTATTTAATTGAAGAAGAAGAAAAAAAAAAATTAATCATTAATTTATTTTTAATAAGTATAGATTTTATTTGGACACATCAGCCTGCACCGATTTTTTTTTTTTTTTTTTTAAATAATTTTAATTGTCTTTGTTCAAAATGCTTTGATTTTAATTATTATATTTATGTTTATTTTTGATCAAATGTAAACGTCATTATAATTTTATGTTTTGGAAGACATTTTGTGTTTTTTTATCGTTCCATGTATTTTTCTGTCATTTTTTTATATTGTGTGTGTAATTGTTGTCATTTTGTATATTTTTGTTTGTGTTATATTTTTCTGCATTTTTATCATCATTTTATGTTTTTTTCTGCATTTTTGTTGTCATTTTGTAATTTTGTATATTTTTCTGCCTTTTTGTTCTCATTTTATACATTTTTGTCATTTTGTATATTTTGTTTTGTAATTTAGTATATTTTTTCTTGCAGTTTTGTATATTTGTGTGTTTTTTTAAGTCATTCTGGGCATTTACATTGGCAGCGGCCACCAATAATGGACTGAGGGATGCGTGTGGCCCCGGGGCCTCCAGTTGCCCATGTCTGAAGTCAACCCTCACAAACCCAAAGTCGTAAATTTAGAAGCTTTGATGGCTTTCCAACAGATGCTGCTGCAGATGTTTTGACTTCATTCTATTGTTGGATAATTTCTACTCACTGACTGATAATGACAATACGGTCGTATCTCATGGATGTAAAAGTTCTTCTTATAGATACTGAGGGAACTTTGCCTGCTGGGGGCTTTGCATTCGTGGGTCCTTTTGAGTCTTGGCTCCATTGTTTGAGTTTTCAAAGCAGCAGTAATTGACACGCAGAGCATGTGGACACATTTGTCATTTACTGACACTGCTCAGCCTTCTCTCTGCCTGTGCATCAGCAAGTCTTAGCATAGCGACATTTACTTCAATAAATGCTCGCCGTTCAATGTAGGAAAATATCACCAGGGTTACAGTAGTCAGACATATTGTATATTTTGCACAGCCCTTCAAGCAAATGCACAAAATAAATCCATAAACACAAAAAATAACAAAAAACTACACAAAATGACTCATAAAACACATCAAATGGCTACATAAGACCCAAAATGACCCCAATAACACACATAACTACAATAGAATCACACTAGGTGACTCCAAATTACATATATTTAAAAAAATAAGTGTCAACGAAAATACACAAAATAACTCCAAAAACACACAAAACTACAATTTAAAAAAAACACGCGACTTGAAAACACATATTATAGAAACATACACAAACTGACAACACAAAGACACAAAATAACTCCAAAAACACACAAAACTACAGTAAAAATACATGAAGTAACTACAAAATACATATACAATGGTCCCTCGTTTATCGCGGGGGTTGCGTTCTAAAAATAACCCGCAATAGGCGAAATCCGCGATGTATTCAGCTTTATTTTTTACTGTTATACATGTTTTAAGGCTGTAAAACCCTTCAACACACACTTTATACACTTATCAGACAGGAATTAACATTTCTCTCTTGTTTAAACACTCTCAAACTTCTGTATTACAGAAAAATGCACAGTGACAACTAAAATACACAAAATATCTCTAGACACAATGACTCCAAGATCACACAAAACTACAATATATATATATATATAAACTGACTCAAAAAAACATTTGGGACATTGTAGAAAAATCCACAAAATGACGACAACAAAAGAAAAATCCACAAATTAATACCTAAAACATCCATCCATCCATTTTCAGACCCACTTATTCCTGTTTGTCAGAGTTGCGGGGGTCTGCCGGTGCCAATCTCCGGCTCTCATTGGGCACTGGGCGTGGGTACACCCTGGACAGGGACTCCTAAAACACACAAAATAAAACAAGATGAAAAGAAAAAATACAAAATAGCAGGGAAATACACACAACCATTTGTTTTTTCTACGTTTTAATGCTCAGATTCTAAATGTCATTATTCTAAATACTGACAAATGTTAATAATGTCACCCTTGGTTCAGTCCATCACAGATTTGCAGGCCCTGTTGTGATCAAAGTTGCCCATCTTTGCTGCAAACAAACTGCGTTCTCAACGAAAACCAACCCACGTTTGCTCTTTGCAGAGGGAGTAGAGCAGACGTTATGTAACAAACACGAAAGAGTTAAAATTCCTCTTCTCATGCATTAAGCAGCCAGTGAGAGGCAGAGCCAGAAAGTGAGTGTTGAAGCTGAAAAATCAGACAGATCCTTTTATCCTGCAGTTAAACCCTTCAGCTCTGTGATCACACATATGCCACCATGAAAGTCAGACTTATTTAATTATTACGTTTAACTGAGGCAGAAACGAGCCAGACTTTCAGCATCGTTTCCACATCCTTAAGTAGATTAACGTGATATCATCTGCGTATACATCTTTATTTGTGATTAATAGCGATAAAGTAACACTTTGTTTGATTCAACACAGGGAACCTAGAGGCATGAATTCAAAGTTAATCCCAGTGTGACAGCCAGGGTGAAACTAACAAGAAACATCTGAGAGTCACACTCACTATTTTTGGCTTCGTGTTTTAGGCTCAGATGTTTCTGGTGTTGCTATGATGACGGTAACAATAGAAATAGAGAGAGATGCAGAGCAGTCATCATGTGGAGGCTGCTGAGGTTGATTAAGACATTATTTACTGACGATGTTCAGCAGAAGCACAAAGCCCAACTGCATGTTTGTGTTTTATTTAAAGAGAGAGGAACAAAGGAGACGTGTCAAAGTTATGGTTTTAATATCATGGATGCTGCAGAGGGCTTTTAGTTCAGTTACAGAGGAAACAGGGAAACATAAATAATGTTCTTTCATTAAAATCAATTTAAAAATTGTATGTGAACCAAACGAGCTGATGAAGCCAAATGAGTGTTAAAGATATGAAAGCGATGCAGGCTGACGTTGTGAGGGCACACGGGGGACTTGAGTCAGTCAATGAGCTCCGTATTTCACACCGTCAGCTGTGTCTCAGACAGTATTCATACACTACAGCAGTGTTTTTCAACCTTGGGGTCATGACCCTATGTGGGGAATTTAAATGGGGTCACCTGAAATGTCTAGCAACTGATAAAAATAATAAATGAATATTTTTTTACAGAATTTTTTTTAATTAATATTTTTTGGAATTAAAACACACAATTACTAATCCTGGCCAATATGTATTTTTTTTAGGTTTTTTCTTGGTTTTTTTCTTAATTTTTTTTCTTTCTTTTCTTTTCTTTTTTCCCTCTAATCTGTATTTCTATCACAGTTAAACAAACATGATCAAAAACTCATTCTAGAAGAAGGAAATAAAACGCTTTGTGATGTCAGAAGGCGGTCGCGATCCAAAAAAAGGTTGGTAATCGCTGCACTACAGTATCACTATATAGTAGGGCTGTGATTAAACTCAACAAGATTTCTCGTCGCGTTAAAAATCTGTCTTGCGAGACAGATTTTTGAAAAATGTTTTTTGATATTACTGCATACATGTACTTTTTGTGTTCAGAAGGGAGTGGGTGGATGTATGAACATATTAGTCCCACCCCTTTTCCTACATTACAGTAATAAATAATCAATTTTCCACATCCTGTTTTCTAACCATTGCTGGTGTTAATAGATTAATTTTGTCTCATATTTATTAGATTTTAATTAAATGCACACAAAAAACATATTACACACTTTCAAAATTGTCATACAACGTAAAGATATTTTCTTTTAAATTGCTTGATTTTTTTGTACACTCTTCAATTTCCATCGGCCAAACTGTTCCAGAATCTATGTACGACTTACTTGTACTTGCACAGCAGCGGCTCCTTCACTGTGGCTGTGCTATTAAAGACTAATGATTTTCATTGTGTGGGTCAATGGTGATCCTTTGGGATTCTGACACGGCTAATATAGATGCTGAAATATTGATAGACCTTAGCATGAGGCTGGGCTGATTAGCCTTTAATATTTAATGCATCCCTGATACCTGAACACATTTTCTTTCAGTGATTGACATGCATTCAGTTTGAGTGTTTAAACTCATTTGTAATAAACCCTGTGATAATTCTTTTTGAGCTCGTTTGAGGAAGTTTTTCTGTGTAAGGGTCACTGTTGGTTTCCTGTGTGACTGATTGAGCGAAGGAGGAAGTGATTTTAACGGAAGCCGAACACTTCCTTTAGTCACCAACACTCTTACTCGTCTCTTCAGTCACATTCAAGACAAAAAAATAAACGCTGATGTGCATTTAAACCTGCCGTTTCCCTGTTTCCTCCCACAGGAATCTGTTTGTTTGGATTCACATCTCAGCGTCCTCATTAAGGTAAGACTCATAATCTGCTCAGCTATTGGAATATTTAGGATCACATGACATGAATCTGAATTTGAGAAGCAGAAATATTACATTTTTGGATTGTACCATACTAAGATTAATTTTTTTCAACAGGAAAAATACAAATTCAAGTTACTAATTCAGTTTCAGAACAGTAAAATAAATTTGAAGTTGTTCCTTTTAAATTCAATACCAACTATTGAAATTTAGTTTCTAGTGGCACAAATGTCAGCACATTGCATATCTTTCCTTAAAGGTGCAGTCCGCAACTTTCAGATCCCTCCCTCCCCCGCTGCTCTCTTGCCCTGCCTCCAAACTTTCCAAAGTCCTTCCCTCAGAGGGTCTAACAAGCTAACGTTAGCCCGACAGCAACATCACAGTAATATAACATGCACTATTAAAAGCATATTACTGCAACACTTCTCTCTCTCTCTCAATGTGCACTGCACACACCAGTCTTGCAGCAGCTGCAGCAACACATTGTCACTCACAGCAGCCCACACGAACAACACATGCACTACAGAGTTCTAGTGTAACAATTACACAAACATAATGTAAATCAAGCAGCAGTAATTACCTTTCAGGCAGAAAAGTCACCAATTCCATTTTGTAATCCTCCAGACCATACACTGTAAAAAAAAAAAAAAAAAAAAAGATGGCTCTCCAGCCACCTGAAAGGGGCGGGGACTGTGAGCAACTGCTGTCAGACAGTCCGTCAAACACAATCCTGGCTCTGAATGGTTCTTTTTGCTTGGTCGCGGTGCATTCTGGTAATCTGCCAAAGGCTTCACGAGCAGCAGGATGGACTCAATGAGTCTGTTTTTTTCACACAAACTACTAGTTTGATGTAAATCTGTCCTTACATAGTGACAGCTTTAGCAAATATGACAAAAAGTCACTTTTATAAGAGTTACTGTGATGTTGCTGTCGGACTAACGTTAGCTTGTTAGATCCTCTGAGGGAGGGACTTTGGAAAGTTTGGAGGCAGGGCAAGAGAGCAGCGGGGAGGGAGGGGGAGGGAGGGATCTGAGGGTTGCGGACTGCACCTTTAAAACATTTAACATGACCTCAGAGATAAATGTTTAAACAGCTGAAATTGTTTGTAAGTAGTAAGTCATCCCTGCTTCCTGCACCTGTTTGTCTCTTTATTGAAGGCTTTAGTTTCCTGAACCAAATCCAACACACACACACACACACACACACACACACACACACGTTCACTCATTCAGCAAAGCAAAAAGGCCGACCACAGATGGCAGAATGCCACGGAAAACAGCTGCACGCGCAATAGTTCCGTGAAAACAGAGGGAGTTATTGATTAAAAGTAGATGATCCAACATGATGAGGTTTGTGGTGGTTGATAAGATCTTCTGTTATGGTTTAGAGTGACTTTTATTCGTCCTTCTGTTCAATAACTTCTCTTCTTTGCTGCTGTCATGAGGACTGGAGTCATGAGACTGATGCATTCACACTCTGTGTTCCTCCTTTTTCCTGCAGCTCCTCTAATGCTCACTGAGAATGGATGACACACAGTACGGGGTTCAGATAGGAGAGAAGAAATTCATCAGCAAGTAAGGCTACGCACACACACACACACACACGTACACACTCAACTAAAGCTGCTAGAGATGATGTTTTTGTTTTTATCAGATAAAGACATAGTCTAGGCCTCATGGATTGATAACTTGAAGACGCAAACGTAGAAGTTGTGATAACAAGTTGAAGTTGGTATCATTTTGAGGTTGTGTAGTTTCTGAAAAATTATGTTGTAGTTTCAGCTTCTGTGTACAACATGTGAAATTAACCCCTTGTTTGCCGAAAACCGCCCAAAAAAATTTTTTTTTTTCATTTCTTGAAATATGCATCCTGAATTCCAACCCAATTTCATTATATGGATTTATTTGACGTAAGAGACCATCAGTGATATAAATCAAGGCATTTGAAGAACTTTGGAACATTTTATGACCTAAAATAAAAAAAATTTCAGATAACTTTATGGAAGTTTGGGATAATTTTCTCACCTGGTGAGCCAAACAGTGTTATAATTTACCTTAATGGGTGTCACTCTAATCGTCTTGAATGGATAGAGTTTTAAAAGTGCTGTTGTAGGTGCCACAAATGTGCACAACTGGTCAAATTAACCATTTATTTTCAGAAGGGTGAAAAAAGCCCTTTTTCCTCTTATTTATAATGTTGGATGTTTATTTTGGTGATCGTGGTATAATGATTAAGGAATCAGGCTTCCAACCTGTGCCATCACTGTGGCATGTTGAGCAAGTCCCTTAAACCCAACTGCTCGTGTTGTGCGTCGCTTTGGATAAAAGCGGCTGCTAAATGAAAATGCGATTTTGGGATTTACACAGAAATATCAAAATCTGGGTGAAATTGAATGTCTAGAGGAGTGAGGTGATTGCAGGAAATACTGGGAACAAACTAGAACAAATGTTGCCAAGGCAATTACTCTCCTAATTGTCTAGATAAGAAACACAATAAATCACAGTAAGAATGGAGTAAAAACACCTCCACATCACACAATGCAATCCATCAAACTATTCACTACATCAAGTTCTCACAAAACCAAGATATATTAAATGATTGTCCTCATTATCCATTCCTGTCATTTAGGTCAGGGGTGTTCGCCAGATGCCTTCAAGAAACTAAGAATATTCTTTGAACAATTTAAGCCAATTTTTGCTTATTTTTACCCTTTTTCTGCAACTACACCAAACATGCCAGATTTTAACCTATTTTCATCACTTTTTCTTGCCATATTTTTGCAGCTTTTAATAATTTTTTTTGCTACATTACTCATTTCTGGCACTTGTCCATCAAATTTCAATGCCTTTTCTGCAATTTTTTTCCACTTTAAGATATTTCTGGCACTTATAAACCCTTTCTACCACTTTTCCCACCTCGTGTTGCATATGTTGACCCATTATCGTCGTTTTTGACCTCTTTTCACCATATTTCCTGCTTATTTTAACATTTTAACCACATTCACAATTTGTCGTGCCCGTTATTTGCTAGTCTAAACTAATTGTTCCTACTTTAAAAATGACCTTCCCATCCATGTTTATTTTGGGGGTTGCGCGCTGAAAAAGTTAAAAACCACTGATGTAGATGTGTTTCAGATCTGTGTTTATCTTGCAGGTTTCAGACCTAGTATTTAAACCCCCTTACGTCATAGGTTTGTTTGTGTCTAACAATACTTCTCTGTCATCAGGGTAACAGTTTTATCACATCTGAAAACGTACAACCTTTATTATGACGGACAGAATCTACAGCTGCGACACAGAGAGGTGAGTGCGTGTCACTTATCTTTGGCTTTATATTTCAACGTTTTCTAATGCAACAGAAAAGCATTTCCTCTGCATATTGTATGTTACGCATTCGATCCCTGAGGAGCACTAAGTAGTTCTCCCGTGCTGCGTGCATTGATCCGAGCCTGTGTGTCCTCACAGGAAGAGGGCGAGCTGGTGGTGGAGGGCTTGCTGAACATCTTTTGGGGCCTTCGGCGACCAATCAGGCTTCAGATGCAGGACGACCACGAGCGAATCCGTCCGCCTCCTTCCTCCACATCCTGGCACTCTGGTTGTAATCTGGACAGTCAAGGGTAAACTCAGAGATCCTATTACGTCTCAGTGACTGGCAATATGTAGTAGTGGGTCGGTGGGGGCAAGTATGGATCAGTTTCTACACTGTTTTTATTATAAATGTGTTTTAGTTGGGTAAATATTTGTTGCAGAGTATTTTCATCCACGTTTAGATTAAAATTGGATTTAGGCTGTGTTCGTAATGTCATACTAACCAACTCATCATACTAAGTCTGACGTCAAAATGAGTATGTAATGCGTTCACATTAGATATTATGGGAAGATTGCGTATGCCAGAAATACCCAAAGTATACTATGGCAGGGGTGTCAAACTCATTTTAGTTCAGAGGCCAAATATGGAGCAGTTTATCTTAAGTGGTGAGAAAATGAGTAATTTATTCATTATTGTGCAGTAGTTTGCACTTTCACGTATAAATACATTATAAAATATGTACAGCACTGATAATATCACAGCAATCAATGACAGATACCAGTCCCTTCACTTTCAACTTATTTGAATGTACAACCCATTTTATTTGTGCAATAATTTAAAGGAAATTGCAGGATATCTGAATAATTTATTTGTTTATTTATTTATTTTTCTTCTTTTTAACAATTTGAGATTAAATGACTGCCATCATGTGATAAGGGTTTGGATGTGGATTGAAATTGTGTTGGTAATTTAAACAAGGATTCATGGTCTCTGAATGTTTTGCTTTCTACTGCAGGCCAAATTGGACTCTCTAAAGCAGTGTTTCTCAAATTGGGGTACCTGTACCACTAGGGGTACGCGCTAGTACTACAGGAGGTACTTGAGAGGGAATGGGAAATTAACAAATGAAAGCATTAAAAATATAGGGTTTTTGTAGTTTATTTTAGTATTTTTTAAGATGATCAAAATGTTTAGAACATTAACTAAAAACACGGGTCAGTCTTAAAAACTATAGAAAAAAAATATTTGATCCCACTTATTTATAAAAAAAGATTCTTTAAAATGTGCATTATCACTCTTTTATTCCATCATTGCGCTCTATTGTTGTTTTTTCACAATATTCTGAACAAAATGTTGTAGTTGGACAAACGGGGCAGGGGCGCATATCCCAGTGGGGGATGCAGGGTTGTGGTTTGCAGCCGCATAGACTTAAAAGGTAGATGGAGCATGACCCTTATCGAGGAGAGACTGCAAGAACTCCAGAACCTTGGGTACCAAGCAAAGCACTGGGTCCTCCCCATGGATTTCACACCACTCCACAAACAACTTCCACCTGTTGGCATACTGTAGCGGAGTGGACTGCACTCTGGCATTCAGGATGGTCTGCCTGACAGGTTCTGCACCTCTGCTTAGTAGTGATTTGGGCCTTTCAGTGGCCAAATGCATAAATGAAGGCGGTGAGGATTGGGATGCCAAACCTGACCCCCCCTGCTGGGACAGCAGATCTTTGCCACAAGGGGGCCACCAGCAACATGTGGCCCTCTTGAAGAACCCTCTTAAGTGTCGGCAAAATCAGAGGTAGCAGTGGAAAGGAGTAAAGGAGGCCCTTTGGCCAATGGTGCGCCAGCGGATCTTGGCCCAGAGGACTGGTGGTTTCCCTCAGGGAAAACCAAAGGGGACAGTGGGTTGATTCCTTTGAGGCAAAGAGATCAACCCCTGCTCTGCCAAAAAGACTCCAAATCATGCGCACCACCTCAGGGTGGAGGCGCCACTCTCTCAGTGGAGGCTTTTGACAGGAGAGGAAGTCACAAGAGAGCCAGGTGCACTGCTCGCAGTTCCAGCACATTGATGTGATCGGTGCTGTCCTGCACAGACCACCATCCTTGAACTATCCTGTGCTGTGCCACCTGGAGAGGATGGCATCTTTTTTGGCTGCCTTGGGCCACGCCCAGTGAGACGCCTCTTAAAAGGAAATCCCTGTCTCTCCAAGGGGCCAAGACAATGAGGCACTGTCGTGACCCTGAGAGGGTTTGAGGCCCTTCTTTTTAAAATTGACACTGAGGCCCAACTGGGCTCTTGTTTTGAAGTTAATCAAAAATGTTGTCAGTAGCACAATGGAGGATCTCCAAAAATCTCTGAAATATCAGCATGAAATGTGTTTTTGTGAGTTTTATGGATCAAATGAGCACATTTTGATATTGTACTTGGTCATCCTAATAATCCTTATAGTATATAGTAGACAGTAGTGATCGACCGATTCATTGGCTGGCCGATTTAATCAGCCGATTTTTGCGTGTTTTACGTGTATCCGCATCGGCCAATGCGCGCTGCTGCGTTCGCCGATCCACTGTATTAACAGAGCGGCTGCTGCAAGCTGCTCCTGTTACTGGATAGTGCAGAGGCTGCAGAGCCCCTCCCCCCACTAGCAGAGCGTGAAGCAAGCTTAAACTTTCAAAGCATCTTTTAACTGTTTAACTTTGTGTGTGGGGTGTGTGTGTGTGTGTGTGTGTGTGTGTGTGTGTGTGTGTGTGTGTGTGTGTGTGTGTGTGTGTGTGTGTGTGTGTGTGTGTGTGTGTGTGTGTGTGTGTGTGTGTGTCTTTCACTCTCTCTGCCTCAGTGCTGCGCTGAGAAGTTTTTAACTTTGAGAAGCAGTTCACTAGTTTGAATATTTATTCTTGTTGATGTAATTTAGAACAGAAACTTGAACAGTTTATTGCTTAATGCACATCTGACATCACGTTATTTTCCTCTGTTAATTTATGTTCTGGGGTTGTGTTGAATGGATTTTATTCATGTTTTTTTGGTGTGTTTAATACTATAATTTTGTGTCTTTATACTCAATAATCCTGTTAATAAAATATATCTTCAGTCAGGCCAACTTTTGTCAAAGCTATTTTCAGGACAAGGATGAACAGTTCTCTTTTATGATATTTCATGAGATGTCTCACTCTATTTTTTACTTGTTCTTGTTCTACATCACCTGTTTTTATTATATGTTAAATATTTTTTACTTAGTGTCATTCTACCTCACTTTTGTTAATTTCAATAAATGTTCCTTTTTTTTATTGAAACTTGTAGCATTTGTTTATCATCATAGTGTAATTTTTATGAGAGAAAGTAGTATCGGCTCAAGAAAATCGGCAGCCCGTATCGGTCATCGGCTAAGGAAAAAAAATCGATATCTGCATCGGCCCTAAAAACCGATATTGGTCGATCCCTAGTAGACAGTACTGTATATACTCATTAAGTGTGTAGTTTATCGTTCATCATTATTCAATTTCGAACACTACCCTGTTTGGGAAACTAGGCAGCATGGCAACCACAAACCACAGTCTCATATGTTTATACTTAAAATATTAGGTTTTATTTTATACACAATACATTTTCACATAAAATGGAAATGAATTCAGATCATTTTTCTTCAGTGTTCACAGTTTAAATCTGAGCTGCATGTGAACAATTCCTACTGTCTTCTCCTCTTTTGTCTCTTTGTTTTCCAACTCTTTGTTTCTCTTTTTGAAGTTGCCCTGGCAACACAGATGGTCAGCAGCCCACACAGCAGAGCCCGCCCTCAGTGGAGGTGACGCCACCAGACAACCAATCAGAGGACAACGGTGCGACAGAGGAACAGGCCGAAGGTTAATGAACCATCAGCCTATTCTGTTGGATTACTGTAATGAACTCATGGCTTCAGATGTGAATAAATCTTGATGATGTCGTAGCTTGATGGTCGTGTTTTTATTTTCCGTTGACTAGAGGACAATGAAAGCAGCGTTCAGCTTCTCAGGACAAAGAGTGATGCTGCGGTTTTGAGACGAGGTCAGCGAAGGTCGCCCAGCGACCAAAGGAAAATCAGACGCCACCGATTTTCAATCAACGGCCATTTCTATAACCACAAGGTGACGTCAGCTATGTTTACGTCAAGGAATCAGAAATAGTTGGAGTTGAAAGTACAAGGGCCGGTTTAAGTTGTTTTCTTCCTTTATCTCGTAGACGGCCGTGTTCACTCCAGCCTACGGTTCAGTCACTAACGTTCGGATCAACAGCTGCATGACGACGCCTCAGGTGCTGCGAGTTCTCCTCAACAAGTTTAAAATCGAGAACAGCCCAGATGACTTTGCTTTGTACCTCGTTCATGCAAGTGGAGGTGAGTGTGTCCGTTTGTTTGTTTGATCAAAGAGATGGACAACTTTTATCACAACGGGGGCCACAGAAATTTGATTGTCTAATCAAACGACCACATTATCAACATTTGTCAGCATTTAGAAACATGACTAATCTGAACATTAACACAGAGAACAACGGGTTTGTGTTTTTTTTCTGTTTGTTTTGTGTGATTCTAGAATCTTTCTGTGTATTTTTACTGTCTGTGTGTGTTATGAGACAATTTGTGTATTTTTGTGATTTTGTGTTTTTGTTGTTGCTTTGTGTATTTGTCGAGTCATTCTGAACATTTTCGGGTTTTTGTGTTTTGAGTCATTTTGTGCGTGTTTATATTGTCATTTTGTTTTTTTTGTTGGTTATTTTTTTAGATTCTGTTATCCATGTGTTTTTTTATATATTTTATTGTAATTAGGGTCCGAAGGCCACACTGGCCGTAGACACCAAAAATGCGAAGGAACCGCACGACCAGCAGGTTTGCCCGATTCATACAAAATTCACCACATGTATTCTTGACCCCAAGATGCGCAAATAGTTACATTATGACCACGCCCAAAACAAACAGGAAGTCAGCCATCTCGAGTCAAAGGTCAAAAATGGTGAAACGCATTTGCGCAAACTAGTCTGAGGGGCTTTATCCCATTCGCTTCAAACTCGGCCACTAACACTTAGGACCCACTGAAGATTAAAAATCTGAAGAATTTGCGTATATCTCTAGAGGTTTGGTCGTGGCGCCGCCGCAAAGTTGCTATGCTAATTCCTGAAGCACGCCACAATTTCAAACAACCCAAAACTCTGACACACAAAATTCAATCAGCCTCAAATTTCATACAAATGACATTTGCCCAAGCCTATTCATGACTGCCTTGAAACATTTCCCATCATGCCTTGCGTTTTTGACTGGCGCCATGTTCACTGTTAGCAACTATGGCATGCCATAATAGAAAAATGCATATAACTCTAATATTCAAAGTTCAAACCGTCTCATATTTGATACACATGTTGACTGTCCATCCCTAAACAAGACTCAAAGTCGAAATTACCCATCATGCCTTGCGTTCTCAGAGGGCGCCGCTTTTAGTAGCTTCCAATGCTAACAGCTCTAGCGGAAATATAATAGAATAGAATACATAATAGAAAAAACGCTATCATATACAAAGTTCAAACAGCCTCATAAACAATAATCAATGTGAAAAATACCCATCGTGCTTTGCGTTCTCGGGTTCTTTTCTATTATGGCGCACGCCATCATAGAAAACTGCTTGTAGACAGGTTGGAGGAATATGAGAAGATCTGGAGACAAATGATCACCTTCTTAGAAAGATAATAAGCTGCTTATTATGTGTACTGTCTGGACATGGATTGCTGCTGGGCTGATCCTGTTCTGCTTCCTAATAAAAATATTAGAAACAGTAGCATTAGCTAAACGTGTGTGTTGGTGTTTCAGAGCGTGCAAAGCTAAAACGCACCGACTATCCTCTGGTGCTGAGAGTGATCCAGGGCCCGTGTGAGCAGGTCTGCAAAGTGTTTCTCATGGAAGAAGATCTGGGAGAAGAAGTCACGTACGACGTATGTCAGCACTTTGTTTTATTATAAAGTTTGTATTGAAGACCTGAAAACTTGACTCAACTTTAAAGTGTACCTCTGTTTTCTTTAAGAAAAATCTTTCTTGCTTCCCTCCTTTGATTAATATTGCTAATTTTCTTTCCACTAGGTGGCGCAGTACATTAAGTTTGAAATGCCCGTCCTGAAGAGTTTCATTACCAAGCTTAAAGAAGAGGAGGACAGAGAAGTGCAGAAACTCAGGAGAAGGTAGAACAAAGTTAATTGTATCTTTTTCACTGAATTATATCTATATATCCAGGGGTGGACTGGCCATCTGGCAGATTAGGCAGTCAACCTAAAGTAGGTCTGCCCGGTCCGCTACCTTTTTTTAGTTTTTTTTTTTTTTTTGACGAGCGAGTGTTCGCAGACATTGTAACAGGTGGTTAAAAATGGTCCAAAAGTGGCAAAAACATGGCAAGAAAAAGTGTAAAGTGACTAAAATGAGCCAAAAGCAGTCAAGAGTGGCCAAAAAGGGCAAAATTAAGAGGAACCGGGTGGTATGTAATGAGAAAAGATAACTTTAATGGGCAAAATGTGGAACAAAAAGAGGCAAAACGTAGGGGGAAAAGGAAACAAGTGATATTTATAGCTTATTTGGATAAAAAAGTGGCCAAAAAAATAAAGAAAAGACAAAAATTGGTTAAGTGTCAAAAAGAACTTGCAAAAAATAGGGAAAAAGTATTTATTGACAAAAGGAAGCTAAAATCTGAAAAAGTGTCAACCTTTTGAAAATTAGACAAAGGTAGTTGCAAAATGGTCAAAGAATATAGGTAAAAAGGGGTTAAAAAGTTTCCCCTTTTAAGATTTTCTGGGGGAATAATTAAAATGAAGACAGAAAGCCACAGGTTGAGAATCACTGACTTATTAAGGGCTTCTATGTGGTGTTGCTGATAATGTGGTGGGCTGGTCTGGGCACAAAATACCAGGGCTGAATATTTGTCCCAGTTCATCCCTGATTACATCTATCAAATCTCTATTTCTATAACCGTATGATTGTCCTCTGCAGGTATAACTACCTGCGATGTATCATTGAGCGGCAGCTCGACTGTTTCCCAGAGGGTCCAACGTGCATGTGACCAGCTGATGGTGAGGATCTCTGAGCAGAGCTACTGCACCAACACCTGTTTATGTGACTTTCCTATGAAACTGGTCTCCACTTCATCCACTCCATCCACACACTGGACATCTACGTGCTGCGTTATGTGTGCCCGTGGGTAGAGATGGTGTATAACGTGCACGGTGACTGACCGGAGGTGCACGAGCTGGGTTCAGCTCCTGGTGATGGGAGCCTTTACTGTGCAGAACGAGCATGAAACAAACTGTTTGAAGCACGTCATGTTATGATTGTAGTGAAGTGCCTGTGAAAAAAGGACATTTCCACACAAAACACAAAATAATGAACGGTTTCACATTTGCACATAACTCAGGTTTGAAAAGGAAGTTTGTGGCAATGAAAACATTCATGTGGGATTTGTCCAATGATGCCAAACACAACATTTAGCTCCTCTAATGCTATACAATAGCGTAGAAATTTGCACGTGCAGGTACAACAGGTGAGCTGGGGCAGATTTTTGTACATTTAATAATTCCTCCTGGGATTCTGTGGCTTTTTCAAACATATTTTAACCTTTATCACTCATTTTGTCAATATCAGATATTCTAAGAAGTTAAAAATTAGCAATTTCTTCAGAATTTGCTGTAAAATGCAGCAAATGGAAAAACAAAAGTCAGTTAATTTCAGGTACTGCTGTTTATGAATGACTTGTGTAAGCTTTAGTGATAAAGGAGATTAGGACAGAGCTACTTCCCATCAACAGTGATTAACAACGAGTAATCTTTTGTGATGACTGTTAGAGGGTGGGGCTTAGCGTACATACGTAATGACAGTGTCATCAATACTGCATTTAATTTGCATTGAGTCATTGTGTTGACAGTTTATTAAAGGGATGGTCATGTGCTGTCAACATTTAGATATCTATTATTATCATCACTGCTCATTTAGAGTGTGACCATTAGCATGGTTAGATAACAAGGACATAAAAGCACAAATAAAGGCGTTTAGAGTAGAAGGCAGTGTTGGAGGAAAATAAAATAAAGCCAATTTGGACAGTCAGTATTAGTATTTTTCCATCAGGTGTGTCAAACTTCTGTTTATTTTGAGGCCACAAACAAAAAACAGATCCAATAGTGAAAGAAAAGAAAAAAAATCACAATTGTAGAACACTTTTTAAATCATATGGTTATTCTTATTTTTGTCTTGATCATGAAAATTAAAAAAGAGAAATGGACTGGGAAAAAAAGATTTTTAAAAAAAAACAAAACAAAAAAAAGATTAAGACTAAAAAATTAAATGAAAAAAAATCAAGACAAAAAAGAATTTTTTTTTCTTCCACGAGAGGATCTATTTTTTTTTTTTTTTTTTTTTTTTTTTAAATCATATGCTAAAGTTGTCTGAATAAATGAAACCTTAACATATATAGCAACAAGCAGCTTGGAAATTAATAAATATTTTATTACAAAAATTAACAATATTATTCACACACATTTACACAATGATTCGAATAATATTTTTGTTCATAATTTGACAGACGCACCTGCTTTAATTGATGAGCAATAAGTGTCATTACTCATGTTATCAATGTGAAGAAAGCACAAGTGAAGCTTAAGTTCAATGATGATTAATGACATTTTTTACATTTAATTATGTCCATTAGGTCCTATTTTCTTCTACCTGTTTGTACCATAATATTACAAATGCTCTCTGAGCTGATTTTTAAGAGAGAAACTGAGGAAGATAAGATGATAATTAGAGGTCGTGTTACATTTCTCTTTGTTTCCTAATGTTGTCGTATTTGCAGCGCAGACAGGCTCCTCCTCCTCATCAGTCTAAGGTCTGTTCGTGACCCCCAGAGCGTGCATGTTATTTCTGGAGAGACTTTCTGCCTTTTTGTAATGTCTTTTTACAACATGAAGAAGAAACTGTCGTCTTTGTCACAAACGAGGATTTGTTAAAGAATAAAAGCTGAAGTTAAATGTCTCTTATTAATTCTATCAAGTTAATTTTGTCATCTTTTTTAATGATATGTAAAGGTTTCATTTCATTTTTTCAGGAAATTTACTTTGATCCCTTGACATGTTTCGACTGTCTTCTTCAGAGGCGTCTGCTGGCTTTGATGTTTCCTTGACTTCCCGTAATAATTCCAGCAAGATTTTTTTGTCGTCTTTTCGAATAATATGTTAGTTTTATTTATTTATTCAGGAAACTTTTTTTCAGGAAATTTACTTTGATCTCCTGACATGTTTTAAATGTCAACTGCCAGTCTTCTTCAGAGGCGTCTGCTGATGGCTTTGATGTTTTAACACATTAAATGTTTGTTGCGTAAACCTGGTCATCGTTAGGTAACTGTGTGTTTATTTTAAACTGTACATTAGTCGTATATAGTAGAAGCTTGGGTAAAGCTCTTTAGCCGTCCAGGTTTATTCACTCACTCAGAGCTTAGATAATTCAGACACATTTAGCAACGCCAACGTACAGCCTGACTCACAGGTATTTATGTCGTACAGCAGCTTATTGTGAGTCGGCCAATCGTCGTTTGCGCAGCGATTCGTTCCACCTGAGTGAGATTGTCTAAGAGAGATAACAGACTGGTCCTGAAACACACTTTCACACAGACGCTTCCAGTGGACGAGCATCACCACCATCATCATCATCATCATCAGCTTCTGCTTTTCATCCCCAAACATCCACCTGCAGGTGAGTTTGTTCTAAAACAATCAAGTTATCTCAAAATGACACTGTAAAGTTTAATTTAACTGTGACTTTCTGCATTTATGTCTGTGTCCTCCATTGCTTTTTTTTTTATTACATTACAAACATTTGATTCATATGAATAAATGTGTGGAAAAAAACCTCCTTTAAAGGCAGTAACGGTAGCTTTTTATCGTGCCTGCATAGTTTAGAATTTCCTAGATTTGTGGAAATTTCCATTGGTATTTTTATAATTTTACCATTGAATATAATATCTGAATGTGTAATTAATCCCTACTCTTATTTTCATGTTGATATAGTCACTGTTTTTGGTCTCTATAATTGTAATCTTGTATGTATCCTTTGTCTATTGTTTCTTTTCACCTTTGTTATAATTTCTTACATTGTAACAAAAGTAATTTTTTGGGATTATTACAGTAATTCTCATTCTGATTGTGACTAGTTTAGTTTTTCAAGTTGTAAATTTGCTTTTTCCCAAATTCATGAAATAGTGTTTGTTTTCATCAAACTTAAGTTATTTATTTATTAGTAATTGCCAACATATGTATTTATTGTAATGAAGTTAATGATGTATATAATATATTTAGATACTGTTTAATGATGCAGTTGATTGATTATGCATCGATACATATTGTATATTAAATCCAGAATAGCATGTAATAGTAACATTGTAATAATTACTGGGAGTTAACAAGTTTATTTTAATTCCTGCCCTTTTTTTAAGTCATATTTGTAAAAAATGTTTTTACATTTTTGTTTCAAAATAAATCTAAAACATCATGCTAATTTAAAATGTATTATTAAACCAATAATGTACTTTTTTATTGATTAGGTCTATATTATTTGTTAGTAATGGTTTTGATGTGTTGTATTAATAACAATGTAAATTAAAATGTCCATTTGTTATTTTACAATGACTACATTTTAATTCAATATGTGTGGGGAAGAGTTTAGTGTACTTTCATGTTAAATCTTAGTTAGTTTTATTTATATTTCCTGCTTTTGTCATTTATGTAATAATGTGTCAGTAACTCATACCATTAACATTAGAATAACAACAGTAACGCTTTCACTGCATCTGTTCAAAGACTCAAATGTCTACTTATGACTGAGTGAGATTTTTCATTATTTTATGTTTGTTTCAAACACTTCAATGTTTTTAATAATTGTCTACTTTCATTCTAAAATCTTTTTTTGATTTCTAAATCTTTAAAATCTCAACGTTAATCATCACATTGAGTTGCCTAGTGTGTGAAATGTGTTGTTAAACGGTGCTGCACAGCTTGTGTAAGATGAGTTTCCTAAAGCTGGATTAAGTAAATTTGTAGGTCATATAAATACCATAAGCTGGGAACATCTCGTATGTGCGTGTAAAAGTACTGATATATTCTAGTCAAGTAGAAGTACAGTTACTTGATTTAAGTTGTACTCGAGTACAAGTACAAATAAGTTTTACATAAAACACTTGAGTACTAGTAAAAAAAAGTAGCTCAATTAAATAGCACTCATAGTAAAAGTTACTAGTTACTTTCACCCTCAATGTTTATTTTTGGTAATAAATGTTACCACGGTTCCCTTGTATACAGTAAATATCTCATGTATGAATTTAAGAATTAGAAAGAAACCAAATCTTGCACAATTGAAACTTCATTTATTTAACACAAAGGCATCTGTATAAAATAAAAGGTTTGTCAAAATGTACAATCATTTTTGTAAATAAAATAACACCATTTAATTCAATTCAAAATAAAATAAAAATAAATGATCAGGCTCTAAGTATGGCTACATTTATAAAAACATGTGGGAAACAACATAATAGGTAGAAACCACAGTGTTGATCAGAAATACTGTAGCACGACTAAGAACAGATGGATTATTTCATTTTTTTCTAGTTCCACAATGTCCATTAAGCATTTAAAACCAAAAAAATAATAATTTACTCAGTAATGGTTGGGTGTAGAAATGTAATGAATTACTTTTCTTTAAAAAGTACTTGAGTACAAGTAAAATTACTGGTTTAGAAATGTACATATAAAAAGCACAAGTACTCATAAAAGCAACTCAATTACAGTAACGTGAGTACTTGTAATTACTTTCACTTCTGCAACACAACATCACACACTTGTTGAGTGTTTTCCTGCTTTTATTCCATCTGACAAATCAGAATCAGAATTCCTTTATTATTCCCAGGAGGAAATTTCTTACGTTACAGAAAAATCAACAAATAAAATAATAAAACAAAGACAAAAGAAAGAATAAACATTAAATAAGTGTATAATTAACTAAAATACTGTTAATAATAAGGATCAGTACACACACATTACAGTAGTAACAAAATAAAGTATGATTAATAATACAAATTTACAAATATGATAGATATTTACAAAAAATAACACAAAATGTTCAAAAATGACACAGGCAGCACATTAGAAATATTTCCATTATTGCTTTGTATGAAATCCAATAAGCAAAAATATTTTATGATTCCAGATTTGAAGAACAGAAAAGTGACCAATGCTGAACTTCTCTTCCAGGTTCTAATGATGGTGGGTGTGAACACACTTCCTGTCTCTGTGGCCCTCAGCCTGCTGCTCCTCACCACCGTGGTACCCAGCACCGAGGCCCGCCGTGGTCGTGGAGGAGGCTTTGGAGGAGGTTTTGGTAGAGGAGGAGGGGGCTCCAGCAGAGGAGGGTGGGGGGGCCAGTCCTACAGACCAGCTCCTGTAGTGGTGCAGAACAGGGGCCCCAGTGCAGGAAAGGTGGCTGGAGCAGCTGCTGCAGGGGCCATTGGAGGGGCCATGATTGGCTCTGCACTGAGCCGCCCCGGCTATGGGGGGGGTTATGGAGGCTATGGGGGGTACGGAGGAGGCTATGGAGGAGGGTATGGCAGCTACCCCCGCTATGGTGGTGGCGGCTATGGCTCCAGGCCCGGCTATGAGCCTGAGGGGTCCGGAGACATGGAGTATTACAGCGGAGCATCCAGCGGTCCCATCTACAACAGCATCATTGTGGTCATTGGTTCCATCATGTCTTTGCTCATGGGTCACTGGGCAGCCCTGCTGTAGGTGAAGGATGTGTTCCACAAACAACAGACTCAGATCCTCATCCCTGACCCTAATATCAGTGTGACGTGACCTTTTTGTACAAAAGCATTTAACAAATATTTATTCAGTTTATTTACGACATGGTTACATTCACTTTTTTTTGTTTTTGCACATGCCGAAAAAGGAGACGAGAGAAGCAGTTTGCTTATCTAAGTCCCATCCCCTTAAAATAAAAAACTACCACCTAATGTGTCAAACTCATGAGCCGAGGGCCAAATCCGGCCTTTTGGAGCAAACAGGAAGTATAAATGATAGAAATATTTGCAAGGGCTCAAAGTTTCCCCAGTGTTTTCTAGTGATTGCAGTCATTATTAATGTTAAATTGTTTTTGGTTTTGTTTTTTAAACTCAAATTCTTAAAATACCTTCAATTTTCCTCAAATTATTACCTAATATTTCCCTTAATTAAATAGAAATTGGTCACAAAATGTAGGAAATTAAGAGTGATTATCCTGTTGGCACTGAAATCTGTCACTTATTGCTTGGATATTGTCAGTTTTTTACATATTTTGTATTTCATGTATACGTAGAAGAGCAAACAAGGGAACAATAATGTTGAAATGACTCATTTTCCCACATTAAATATTGTGGCCCTCTTGAGATCAAACTGCTCCACATTTGGCTCCTGAATTAAAATGAGTTTGACACCCCTGACCTAATGTGAATAAAGTCAGATTTGGATCAATAATTATTTTTTTTAGTCACATACTGTAGCTCCTATTTTTATACTTTTTATACTAGTGCTGGTAAAGATTGTATTTTATGGATTTATGTTAGTTAAAGTTAATACACTGTATGTGATACGTTGCCATTTTTCAGTGTTTTAGTCTGTAAATTTTTACATATTTTAACCTGCATGTTGTAAGCTGCTTATTTTTAGTCTGATTTTATATAGAATATATCATTTTAAATGTATTACATAATGTATGATTTTGTAATGTAATAATTATAAATTGGTTGTTCTTTTGATCTTTGCTTTAACGCTCAAATAAAATGAAGAATAAACGTGTGAAGCTGTTTATTAAACTGGAGTCACACACACTGTTTAACGCCCTCTAGTGGACACTGCTGTAATAATCCCAGAGTATGGATTAGAATCGGTCTAAAAAATAACAGAATATTCTCCCTACTGTAATGTGTTTGTTTGGTTTATAGTCATCTTAAAGTGTTTTTGTCACGTCATCCATTCACACATTAAATACTTCAGATTGAGCCATTTTGCTTGAGTATTTTTCTTGTTATGGAAAATTTTCTTTTTTTGTGTATTTTTGTTTTGGATTTTTCTTTCATGCATTTTGTGTATTTCTGTTGATATTTTGTCTTTTTTTGTTGTGTTTTTCCCCCAGTCATTTATCTGTGTTTCTGTTATCATTTTGTTGTTCCTTTTTCTTTTCTTTTTTTAATATTTTTTTTTTTTTTGTGTAATTTTGTATGGGTTTTTTTTAAAATATTGATTTTGTTTAATGACCACACAAACCACAGGTTATCCTTGTCTGGTCTAATATATTTACTAACACCCAAGTAAAAAAAATACCTCAATGTAACCCTTTAAGAATTTCTCCTTTCTCCTGATTCATTCCCTTTATCCTTTACAAAAGTCAGACATTCCCCAAATGAAGGTGTTTTCCAATAAATATTACATAAACTTTAAAAAATCAATCAGTATTACAACAATTCTTACCCAGTTACACATTTTATCTTTATTAAATCAAGCTTGTAACAACAGAAATATTTGTTTACACATACAAGTTAAAAGAATGATAAAGTTTAGCCAGTAATAATAAAAACAAATCAAATGTATGATGTAGTCTGTGAGGATAATATACAATAAAATATAAATGTATACAGCTTGTTTTTCAAAGCAGAAATTACAATAAACTTTAAAAAAACAAAAAAAAATAACAAAGAACACTCATTTTAAACCCTTTATCAACGCCTCACAAGCACTCAATCCTCCAGTGCAATTAAAATAGAGAAGTCATAACCAGCTACGGTCTATTGATTAATAAATACTAGATTATTCATACATATATTTAAAGTATTCAAGCTTTTTAAACAAACATTTTCTTGTGTTCATACTCATTTCTTCTTTATGTTGATGCCATAAACCAGGGCTGTTCGACTCATTTTTGCTTAAACTCGGCCACAGATTTTGGGTTGAAAAATGAGCAATTTCAACTTTATTGTGCCCTAATTTGCACTTCCACATAGAAATGCAATATTCAAGCAATAAATGACAGATAGCAGTCCCTGCAGGACCTTCACCTCGAAAATCATTGATTTTGTGAAAAATCTTTGTGTAATTTTTGTGGGAATTTTGTGCAATTGTTTGTGAGAAACTGCAGGATTTTAGAAACATTTAGATTTTTTTTTTCTTTGAGATTTTGTGGTTAAAAAATGCAATATTGTGGAGGTTTTTTATTTTTAAATTTGAGATATCTATATGATTCATGTTTTTTTCATTCATGTTAACGTTCTCCTGCGGGCGTAATTGGATGCTTTAAAGGGCCGGATTTGACCCCTGGGCTTTGAGTTTAACACCATTTTTAATCATTTAGCTCTTGTTTTCTTTCCCTCGTCACTCTCCAAAACACTCGTCACATTGAACATTAAAAATTGTGTCTGCATCCATCCATCCATCCATCCATCCATCCATCCATCCATCCATTTTCAGACCCACTTGTTCCTGTTTGTCAGGGTTGCGGGGGTCTGCCGGTGCCTATATTCGGCTCACACTGGGCCCTCGGCGGGGATACACCCTGGACGGGACGCCAGTCCATCGCAGGGCAACACCCAGACAAACAACCACTCACTCACATTCACTCCTACGGGCAATTTAGAGACTCCAATCACCCTAACAGTCATGTTTTTGGATTGTGGGAGGAAGTCGGAGAACCCGGAGGAAACTTACGCAGGGGAGAACATGCAAACGCGTCTGCATCCTCTACTTTGATATTTGAGCTTGCTGTGATGATGAGGATAGAGTGCCTTAGGGTTCTATTGCACTTCATGAAAGTAAAAGGACTGGGTAAAAGAATATGATGTTGCTTTTTTTAAAATTATTTTTATTTTTTAAATGTTAGGGCCTTGCAATAATGATGGACTGCGTCAAGATTTTTAACGTACTAGTACGTAGCTTTCTTAGATGTTACATTCCAGGACAGTAGATGGCACTATGCACCCATTCAAGTTGGTTGCAACACAAAATTAACCAAGAACAACAACAACAACAACGAGGATCAATCCATACATTTGATCTTTTCAGTCATTTGAGCATTTTTTCCAAATCTTCTCCATTTGCTAATGAAAGCCTCCGTGCATCTGCAGTGGCATGTTGTTACTCAGTAGCATCAGTAGGAGGCCACTGATCTCAATCAGAAGTCCTTGTAGTGGATCCATCTCCAGTCCCTGTGCTCCACCTCTCACTTGGGGGATTTTCTTCTTCTCATTCTCCAAATGCTTCTCAGTGTAGACGATGTACATCTCTGTGCACCTCTTCACTTTCATCTGCTTAATCAAGGCTGGATATCCAATCTCCATGATGCTAACCGTGTCATCATCATCGTCACTAGCAGCATTTTTGAGGTCATGTACAGGTTGAAGTACTTTGCTGAGCTCAAACTGAGGCTGAGAAGATGTTGCATTTTGTGTTGCTGTTGAGTTGTTGCTTGTGCTAGTGACTGGGACTGAAGTTGTGTTCACCTTTACAGAATCAGTAGCTGTAGGATGGACTTCAGGGTGAAGAGTGGCCAGTGTAGGACTTGTTGTGTTGCTACTTGTTGTGTTGTTGCCTCCAGCTGGCACTGAGGGAACAGTTGTGTTGATGTTTGTTGTAGGTCTTGCACTCGGTGTTGCAGGTTTCTGTTTCCTTGGACTCTCTGCTGGCAGAAGGTCGGACCTCTTCATACAGGCTTCCATGTACTGGTGGAAGGTCACGGGTGGTGGTCTGTGTTGGTAGTCTCTGTTGTAGTTGTTGATATCAGAGGAGCTGCTACTGCTGCTGTGCCTCTGGTACATGTAGTAGTTGTAGTAATACTCCTCCTGAGGACTTCGGAAGTGGAAATGAGGCCGAGGGAACCGTCCTAAACCGTAACCAAGAGCCATTCCTGCCACAGCGCCTCCTGCTGCAGCCATCGCTGCACTGCGGCCAAAGCCTTTGGATTTATCTGATGGAGCGAAGCCCATTGCCTTTGCCGAATTGGAGAAAGGAGAACCTCCACCTACGCCTCCACCAAAGCCTCCGTAACCAAAGCTGCTTCCGTAATGAGGGCTAAGGATTCTGTTGTTAGGGTTGTGGTTTATGTTTCCCCAAGGGTAACCATGTCCTCCCATATGTGGGTAACCACCTGCCGGGTACCCTGGTTGAGGGTACCCCCCTTGATATGGCTGCTGAGGGTAAGCGCCTGGTTGTCGAGGGTAGTGGCCTTGGTTTGGGTAACCTCCTGGTTGTCGAGGGTAGTAGCCTTGGTTTGGGTAACCTCCTGGTTGTTGAGGGTAACTTCCTTGGTTTGGGTAACCTCCTGGTTGTTGAGGGTAGTGGCCTTGGTTAGGATAACCTCCTGGTTGTTGGGGGTAGTTGCCTTGGTTAGGGTAACCACCTCTGCCTGGCTGCTGAGGGTAACCTCCTGGTTGTTGAGGGTAACTTCCTTGGTTAGGGTAACCTCCTGGTTGTTGAGGGTAACCTCCTTGGTTAGGGTAACTTCCTCCTCTGCCTGGCTGCTGAGGGTAACCACCTGGTTGCTGATTGTAGCTCTCCTGGTTGGACTGGGAGCGTTCTTTGGATTTCTTGATAATGGATTCCTTAGACCGTGAGTCATGTCTTGGTTTAGTCTTGGAGGGTTTTGTAAAAACTTTTGGTAACCAGCCAATTTTTCCTCTCCGGGTGCCCAGCGACTCATTTGAAATAATCAAAAGAAGGAACAGACACAGGGCGACCAGTACGTTCAGCTTCATCTTCCACCATAGAGAGGGAACCAGGAAAGAACTGTGGGAGAACATGGAAATACAGTTTGTGCATATGATGGTTTTACTTGTTTACATTGCTGTTGTAGCTCTCGACTGTTTATGGCAGCGGTTTTCAAACTTTTTGAATCCATGGACACCTCAGAGGAGAAAAATCTCTTTTAGATTTATTTATTTATTTTTTTTGTGAAGAAAAAAGCACAAATTTAAAGAAAAACCTGAATGTTTAACAATTGGTTAGAATTCCCTGACCTTGCAACTAATTTTTTGGAAATTTGCAACGTAATTTGCCAGAATTTTTCAAAATAATTTGAGATAACTTTCCAGGCTTTTGAAAATAATTGCAATTTAATGTCACTGTAAATTATAGTACTGCAACCTCCATCGTATTTTATATATATATATTTTTTACAAAAAGTCCTGTTTTTACTGTATTTCTTTTACTTTAAACAAAATCTTCCTGTGGGCCCGGACTGGATGCTCTGGCGGGCCAAACTTGACCCGCGGGCCTTGAGTTTGACATATGTGCTTTAAACGTTTCAACTTAAATATATCGTACCTGTACGAGCCTTGTATGTAACATAAAATGTGTTAAATGTATGACTAATAAACAAAATATGTGTTTGCACAGTTTTGAAGCCATTGAGAACACCATTGCATTTCACAGTGATGCAGCAGTGCGTCATGTCCAGTATCATTAACTGTACAAGTAAAGTACATTTGTTTTATTGGTACATTGGTCCCCATATGTAGTTATACACTTTTGTAATTATATGACATGAATGATAGTTCTGAATTAAAAATATATATATAATTCACGGACCCCAGAGCTACAGCTAAAGGATCCCTGACAGTCCTCAGACCGCAGTTTGAGAACATCTGATTTATGGTCATACTAAAAGTACATTTTATCATGCCAACAGGTTTGTTAGGAATCTGTCGTGAAGCAGCTGAATCTTCAGCAATGTTGATGACAAACTTTTGTAATTCATGAGACAAGTTGGACTCATAAACATCTACTCAAAAAACAGCTTTGTAGACATAGAGAGTGCAATATTTGTTTTCTTATGTTTTTAAACAAATGCACAAACTTTAAAAGAAAAACGTATTGAATACGACTGAATCTGGACATTTTAGCCATGTAAACATGTTATAATACATACACATGACATCACTCTGTGTAGCTGACCTGCCACTAATGTGAGTTCCGTAGAGCTGAGAGGCTTAAAATAGACAGCAGGCATTCACATGTTGACTCCTTACTACTGTTTGTTAGTTTTATCAAAGCTTTAAACCTTTACTCACAGGAGAGAAAAGTCAAATACACGGTGACATGCACTGACCTTGTGTTGCGTCCCCTAAAAGCTGCTTGGTTTGATCAGCACAATGTAATTTCTCTTTTCTTACTCATATCCCATCCTCCTCCTCTTCCTCGTGTGTGTGTGTGTGTGTGTGTGTGTGTGTGTGTGTGGGCAGAGTTTCAAACACCTGCTCAGCACCATCTCCCCCAAATAAACGCTGATTTAAATAAAGCAGACTTACATTTCAAAAATCCTCGGATGGTCACTATAAATAGTTCCCACGATGACAATAAAGGTGTGGTTTCCAATTGTGAAAGGCAGCAGTAGATTAGCTCATCACATGCAGAGGTGAAAGTAATGGATTACAAATACTCACGTTACTGTAATTGAGTATATTTAAATCAGTCATTTTACTTGCACTTTAAACCTGAAAAAGTACCAGAATTCCAAAAAATTAAGGCAATCAATTGCCTCAAATTTTTTTTAAGTTGATTAACTTAAAGTTAAAATTTTCCACAACTTAAAAGGATGGGTGTCTGGCGAGTTGTACTTTTTTGTGTTTTTAAGTTACGCTTACTTATGAACAAATGTAGTTACATTTACTCAAAAATTATTAGTTAAAGCTACTAAAAAAATAGGAATAACATGTTACAACAACTTGACGCAATGAATATGATGAGCACATATAAACTGGGGTTGAGATGCAGTGAGGCATGAAAAATGTGAAAAACACTGTAATTCGGAGGTAAGGCTATAACAATCTTTTTTGTCCTGTGTACATTTTTGTCAAATCATAATTAACTCTCCATAATTTCTTCTGCTTTTTTCATTTCTGGAACAGGGCTCCCCTAAACCTCTAAATGTGTCAACAACATTGGTTCCCAAATTCAAAACAATGAGTGGAATTTAATGTGGAATTTATTTCAAATGTGATTACAACAGTAAGTAAATACGGTCTCTTTTGTATAATGTATCTGATTATTGTCTCCTATTTTTTAAAAGTGAGAGAAAATGGCCTCGACAGCATAAAAATTACCCTGTTTCAATAAATTACAAGAAATATAGTCTTTTATTGAGCAATAATACTGGTGAATTTGTCTAAAAAAATAGCCTATAAAGGAACTAGGAATATTTCCCAATTACTTTTAAAGTAATTGTTAAATCTTTCCGAGTACCCCCTGCAATGTGCTCTTGTACCCCTCTGGGTGCACGGACCCCTGTTTGGGAACCACTGCACTCATTAAATATTTAAATAGGGCTTTTATGACAAAGTGGCTCCAAAGCGCTTTGCTCACTGACAATACTGCTGGTCAATGTTTACGGGTTGTTTGAAGAATATTAGTTCTATACCTACTATTTTTCTAACAGTCCTTTGAGCAGTCAGAATATAAGTTAAATCCTCTTTAAACTGACCTCATAAAGACTCAATTCCTAATGCAAATTTAATCCTGAATCTCACACACATACACACGCAATTTTTTACTATTATTATTACTCACCTTAGTTACAAACGTTGCTCACTGAGGACACGTGGTGGTCTATATTTACGGGGTGATTTTTAGGATATTAGACCCACTTTAGTCATTTTTAAAAGCCCTTTGTGCAGTCACTCCTGTATACTCAGCTTTCAAATTATCCTGAGTTACCATGACTACCTGTCAACATTGAGCTGTTCTGCAAAGCTGCATTTAAGGCAATGACGGTATCATTGCAGTCCAAACAAATCCGATGTTGCACACTTGATCATTTTAAAACACACACGTTGTCTACAAATTAATTTAATTTAATTGAATTCATGTTTCTCAAACTTAAATCATGGCGGAGCCAGCAAAAAAAAAAAAGGCAGTGAAGACCTTTGTCCGAGGAACAGAGCAACTCCATGTAGCGACAGCTCAGCAGCAACACACAGCAATCACACACACTGTCGTCGTAGTGTGTGTGATTGCGCAACAGGCACGCGCACACACTCTCAACCCAGCGCTCCATCAGGCAGCACACACACAGATATCCATTTATCCATCCATCCATCCACCTACCTACTGTTCACATGGTCACATGGGTCTATATGTGTGAAAGTGCCCTTAGTGCCACTGTTGTATTAGGATTTTACAGTGATCGGTTGCTACCGTCTTTAAAGAGCAATGTCGCTGTGGGGTGGGGCAGGCGGCGGGGCCAGAGTTTTTAGTAAAGTGACATAACCAAAAGGAACCTTTAGGGGGAGCGCTAAGCGCAAGTTACTTAGTTCTGCTTTAAATGTAACTATAATTAGAGCCTGAGAATTTTTTTTTTTTTAAGTTGAATTCATTTGTGTTATCTTATTCAAAAAATAATTTTACATTTTGACAAACCAAAGGTTTATTTTACCTTTATGAAAAAAAAAAAATTATGTTCCAATTGTGCATATTTTGGTCTCTTCCTTTTTAAGTTTATACACAAGATGTTTACTGGAACCGTGGCAAGATGTATTACCAAAAATAAACGTGCGGGGTGAAAGTAACTAGTAACTTTTACTTTGAGTACTATTTAATTGAGCTACTTTTCACTTGTACTTGAGAATTTTATATATGACTTACTTGTACTTCAACTTGAGTAGGATATATAAAAAATAATCCACAAAACCACTCAGGAAAAATGCAGGACAACAAAAATACATGGCACAACATTAAATACACAAAATGCCAACCACAATAACAAAGATAACTCAGACAAAACAACTGTTCTGCCAAACTGCCTTCCTTCCTCCTGCTAAGCAGTGGGAGGGGCCAGGTTGAAGCCCCTCCCACTTATGAGTGTGCACACCTGATTCTTTTAATGACACTAATCAGTCACTGTGGGTGAACTGGGAGCAATGGCAGTGTTTGCTTAGCAGCTACAGAGGAAATAGGTTTTTAATTTTCCCCTTCAATTGTGACTGAACTTTGATGCAAAGATTATTTACATGTGTGGATGAACAGCTCATGGTAAGAACCACGAAATATAACCACGGGTTTCATATAAACTTCTGTTGCTTGGACAATTCACTCCAAAGTAATCGGGATACTTGGTCTTTAACATTGTTTAGCATGGACACATGCATTTCTTGTTCATTTATTTGTAAAGTTTAGCAAATTGTTGATTGTTTAAAGATAGTAGGTGATTTTTGAAAGCTGGCATGATCGATCAATCAATCTTTATTTATATAGTGCAGATAACAAAGATCATCTGATAGCGCTATCAAAATGTAAAATCCATAATAATAAGGAAAAAACCCAACAAAATCCACATGAACAAGCATTTAGCGACAGTGGGAAGAAAAAAAACTGCATTTTAACAGGAAGAAATCTCCGTTAGAACCAGGTTTAGAGGTGGCAGCCATCTGCGTCGACTGGTTAGTGGACAGAAGAACCAACAGAACAGGATAGAGAGATAGAACATCAGAGTGTCCCAGACTAGTTGAGCCGTGAACCACAGATCAGGAACTGCCATCATCAGCTTCACGACACCTGAAACAGAGCAGAGAGAGGACGAGGAGAAGGCACTGACTGCAGAAAAATATGATACATTATTATCAAGTCAGCCTGTCTTGGCCTTGGGCCTCACTCCCAGTGTCCTAGTCAGCACTTATAAAGGCAGGGAATCTTTTCCTGTTTATTGGTAAACTAACGGTGACTCCAAGGTCTGTAAATGGGACCTTTTACAGACAAGCCCATGTCTGCTCTAGTGGTTATATGATTTTTATTGAATCTGTTCATTGTATTTCAGAACTGTTATGCATATATAGACTGATATGTAGACATCAGGAAAAATATCTGCTTTTGCAGTATGAATAACAAACACAGAGACAAAATTGAGAGGGCTTTAAAATTTTAATGATCCAAATTCTTGCTTTTTATCACCCAAGAACTCACTGCCATGCAGGAAAACATTGACATGGGGTGAAAACTTAAAAAAATGTCCGAGTAATCCCTCCTCACAGTGTCAGTAACACAGATATGATCAGTTATCTTTCTGCGCTCCAGAAGGCCGTTACAGACAATGATGTGGTCAGGTGTTTAATTTTTCATCAGCACGAGTAGTTAGGATTGAAATGGATCAAATAAGGGGAAAAAAAAAAACATTACACCACAGGCAACAAATTCAACGTTTTTCCTCTAACGCAGTGATGCAAATGTCAGATTTTTAACTTTAGGCACATGTTTAAGTGATCACACACTTCACCATCAACAGCAGTCACTCCACCTTATTCACGTCCATCAGATCACCAGTAAAGATGTAAAATGTTGAAACAAAATAAAAGTCAAGATGGGAAAGGTCGGCTAACAAATGCTGAAGGATGTCCAACACACAGGTTCTGATCATACGATCCCAAATATTAACATTAAATGTCATTTATAGTTTTAAAGTTTTGAGCTTTTCTTTATCAGTACATGGACAACATCAAGTATTTCCTCATTTAGGCTTAAAATTGTTATCATCTTAGGGTTAAAACACAATACAACACTAATTTTGCTCTTTTGTACAAATCGTCCTTTTAATAGCTTCTTGCTGGTGGAAAGAGACGACAGTTCACCAGCCGTCATTTGGGAATAATGGTAGTAAACTGTGCTCACGTCACCCTGCTGAGCCAAGGACACGTTCAGAGACTGTGCTAGCGCGTTAGCATCAGATACGTCTGGAGAACTTGCTCAGTTAAACTGAGTGTGGGGCAGCAGCAACTGAACCAAGAACGTCAAAGTTTCTGAAAAGTGTTTTTGCGAATTTAAAAAGTCTGAAAATCAAACAAATTGAAATCGCTAAAAGGGGAGGGGAAAGAAGCAGAATAATCTAGCTTTTTGCATAGCAAACTGTACAAAGCTGCTGCTACTGTGCTGTAGAGCAGACACATTTACACGTTATTTACAAATGTACAACAGGGAGAGGAAGAGCAAAGTGTTTAGAGACAGAATGAATTTCTGCAGTGAAATTTCCAGAGTCCCAGAGTAGGGAGTGCACAATAAGAGCAGAGAGCTGGACTTCTGATGAAACTTTATGGAGAGTTTCAGCTGAGCTTTTCTGAACTGTAGACCATCATATGTGTGTCTCCTCCTCCTCCTCTGAGGACTCTGAGGCTGCTGCTCTTCACACACCGTTGGCACTCATCTTGTTCTTCTGGGTCACCTCTGTGGCTGCTTTGGCCTGTGGAAGAAAGGAGGAGATCAGAACAGATACCAGCTACACCACGTGTAAAACTGAAATCCCGCCCTTTAGAGCAGTGGTTCTGAGGCTTGGATGGTATCCAAATTTTGATACCGTCAAACCTCTATCAAACCTATTTTACCGCGATATACGGCATTACCGTAACGTAAGGCTCAGACAGCGTCATCAAACTTTTGACTTGTGCCTTCACCGTTCAGTAACTGCATAACAAACACAGTTCCGATTTTTTGTTTGTCCGTTTATATTACTAGCTAAAATGTGAGTCAGACAAACCATAAATTATTGAGTAAATTACCAACTACTTCAGCTGTAGATATCACCAAAATAAAACACAAATTCAATGAAACTCGACAATATTAGCAGGGCCCACATATCACATGATGGTGGTCATTTTTAATTTCACATTATTAAAATAACTCCAAATTTTTCTCAAATCCTGCAAATTTAATTCATTTTTTGCAAACTTGTGAGAACAAGTAAATGATAACTAACTGTAATTCAAGTACCAATATCAAAAAGTGGTATGTTTATCAAACTGTCAAATTGCATTTTTCTAAAAACTTTAACCTTTGCTTTTACAACAGATTCTGATTCTGTTAAGTTATTAATAAAAAAAAAAAGTAATCACATCTATGAAATTGTCCAGTATGTTTTATGACAATAAAGTGCTATTAAGTTCCAAGCTAAAATGCATTGAGGAGTGAGGTAGTTTAACAAGGTCTGATGTGGTTCATATGTAAACGCAATTACTGTAAATTTATTTTTCATAAAAAAAAAAAAAAACCACGATTAAAAAATGTATTTGGACATTCTTTGGATCAATATGATAATTGCACGGTGAAATATTGTGACATATCACAGAATCGATTAAATAAATCAGAGCAAAACGTGCTCCGTGTCAATGGAAACGTGTTTTGAAGACTTGCACTTGGAGTCACGTTACAGCACTTTTAGGCCTCACCATTTGTAACACTTGCATGACAGCGACGGGTTTATTTATACCACAACACTAAACGGCTTACTCCAGCTCCTCAGACCAGTAACTACATGTAAGAGAGATGGTTTGATTATGTAGAAACTCAGGTTTTTAGATCATCTGACAAACAAATCCAAGAGTAGAAGTGTCTGGACTTTAGATCCTAATGATAATTCCACCTTATCAGAATCAGCTTTATTTGTCATTGCACATGTTACAGAGCAACAGAGCAATTCAATTTTATTTCACTTTCATCCCGTCCAAAAAAACATGAAGGCAATCACAAAACATGTGAGGACAAGAACGGGAGAACTGTGAGTCGCCACAAGGGCGGCGCCCCGTATTTATATGAAAAGTGGGTGAACAACAGGAGGGTGGGTTTCTGTCACTGCTGCAGGTCTACGTGCTCACCTGAAGGACCTCAGCAGGAGTCAGAGGTTTGTCTGATATCACTGGAGCTTTGTCTCTCATTTCCACCACCTAACAGAAAGAAAACACAGGCCTGATTAGAAATGTTTTATTATTTCAGACAATCTGTCTGAAATCAGGTCTTATTCTCTATCATTTAAAACCATCAGTGTGTTTAAAATGCAAAAATACTGGTTTGTTTGTTTCATGCAGGCACGAACGCAGAGGTTCCCATTCCAACCTTTTTGTGTCGTGACCCCATTTTGATATGACAAATGTCCAGCGACTACAGAGACATTTTTTTCTCTAGAATTAGTTTTTTTTATCACGTTTATTAAAGTGTGTTACAAATACAGAGCAGCCAGAATTGGTGCACAGTGAGAAGTGCACCACCTCAGATATTTTTATACTGCATTTTATTTTAACTAGATTCACATTTGACAAAGCTTAAGTACAGGATACAGTTATTTGGTCTTTATGTGTGATGTGTATCTGAAAAATAATAATTCTAAACATTTTAGAAAAATAATTTTAATCTGTATTTATCAAAGTTTGTTTTTTTTTTTTTTTAAACCAATGACTAGAAATTTCAACCCATTCTATTTGCAGACAACCCCAAGGTTGAAAAACACTGCACTAACCGCTTGGTCTTTGATGATGCGAGCAGGGTCCGTCAACATGTCCGCTGCGACTGAAGAAGTGTTCTTTCCTGCATTCTCCACAGAAGGAGGAGGAGGAGCAGCTTTCTGCAAATCACATCAACACAGAATATATATATTAGCAAAGCTGTCGTCCAACAAACCCCTCATCATTTGTTGTTGCTATACACTTTGACTAAAGACGTATTTGTTTGCGGTTTCAGCAATAAAAAGGAAAAACAGGCAGAGAAATAAGATTTTTGTCTTGAAAGTGCAAACAAACATATTACAGGTCACTTCTTGGTAGAGATAAAGCCCCATTCCTTTAAGAAAATACCACCAACGGTTTTTTAATTGAACTAATTCAAATGAGAACACGTGCACTCAGTTCTTTTAAATCCAACACACTACAGGTCAGAACGTGTTTTGAGATTTAAAAGCAGGCTGTTTAAAGTCCTACCTCCAGTTTGGGTACAGGTGGGATGACGGGGGGTTTGGGTTTGAGGTCAGTCAGGTACATGGCTCTGGAGAGCAGCAGCAGTGATGGAGGCACGTTCTCCTTCAGGTGCAGGTCCAGCCACTGCATAAAGAGGATTAAACATTTAAAGAAGATCAGAGATGTGGTAGAACAAGTTTGTCCTATTTTAAACTCAGATTTTCCACCAAACATACAGATTTTACTTCAATAGAGAAAAAGAGACGTCACCAGATGTCTGCTGCTCACCTGCTGCAGCTGCTGACGGAGCTGATCAGTGGTCAGACCCAAAGATCTCATTCCACGGCTACGACACGCTGCCTGTAATTCAGACACATTCATCGCCGGCACTCCCTCTGCTGCGATCATCTACAAACAACAAAAAAACGTATAAACAACAAGAGCACATGAACCAGAATTTGGAGCCTCCGTCTCACCTCGTCATCTGACTTGATGGTTCGCAGCTGCAGCATGAGCTGAAAACGAAGCAGGTTGTTTGTGCCGATGGGCTGAAGCTCCAACAGTTTACACAGAGCGACCAGCTGGGGGCGCTCTAAGTGCTCCAGCGTCAGCTCGTCCTCAAAAAGCTTTGAGAAGCGAACAATGTCCTTTGTGGTGGGCTGTTCACCTGTGCCACGAACCTGAAAAACAAAGAGCCGAATGTGTAACCATGACAACAGCATCAGTGGATCCACTGTGATGAAATCAACCAAGGGAAGCAACTCTAAAAGCTCACTGGGGCAATGAATTCATGTAAAACAGGAAATGTTTCATAGGTGATTGATGGAAAAGATGAAAGTGATTTAAACCCTGAAATAAATTGATTTACAACAGTAATATTCTAATTAACATTTTATTTTGCAGTTTTTCTTCATCTGTAAAAAACCCCAACCTATTATTTTATCTATTGAGCTGAAAATATTCTGCAGCATTAGTTTGTCCATTAGAGCCCAACAAAAATTAACCAAATAAAATGAAGTTCACTTTTTGCAATGAAAAAAATCCATCTAACCCATTTATTTTATTTCTCTCTCGTTTTATTTAAAATCTGGTTCCAAAATGACCCGGAAATGTCTCGTATGCATGTTTCAGAATAATATCACAAATTTGCACGCTTTTTCCACGGGAAAACGGGTGATTGAATGTCAGGCAAGCGTGACAAATGGACGAAAATGTCCAATACCGCGCAACTTCACGCTCCGTGTTAAGATTCGAGGAGTGATCATTTTTACCATGTGATTAAAAACACACAGGTGAAGCTCTTCATGCATTTTCAATGTGTTATTATGACTGCATTCAAATCTGAAAAGGTTCTGGTACAAGGACAGGTTTAGCTGTTGGTGTATTAGCTGAGCTGGTGATGAGTTTACCTGGTGATACGTCAAGGCAGAAGCTTCTACAATCACACGGCTGTGCGGGATTTCATGAAAAATGTGAGGGTTATTCACTTATTGGTGGTAATTAAAGGTTTCACAAATAAGGTTTTGGGACCATTTCACACATTTCCATGGAACTTTTTAGTGTTAAACAAGGTGGCTGAGGGTTAGCAGTGTGGCTAATGTCATTCTTTCAGCGTAACATCCTGATTTACTAAATCATCTGAAGCATATAAAATGGACTATTAACCATATTCAGCATGTTTAGTATGAATTTGGGAAGTTTAATAGCCACTGAAGTCATGTAAACTGGGAAAGATAATGAACGGGAAAAAAAACAGTGAAGTGGTGGAGAAATGGGTAAACCTTGAAATTTAATTTGGGAAATCTTGAAATAAAAAAATGTGATTTCCTATTAAGGTAAGCTATAAAATGTGTGCAGTGTCATCCGTGCACTGATGTACCTTCTGAACGTATGTGGAAAAACGCTGAGTCTCATCCTCCGCTTGAACCTTTGCTTTATTCCTTCTGGCCATCTCAGCGATGGTCTCCTGGAGAAACTTGGCCAGCTCCAGCTTTGCAGCCAGACCCTTTTTCTGCTTCTCCTCCTGCACAAAGGCACCAGATTCAACATTTTTAGATAGATTTTTGTATTGCTACAGAAACATTCCCCTCACAATGTTTTCTAGAAGAAATCGCCAAAGCAGAAATATTGACTTTCACTTGTTTAAGGTTAAAAAAAGATCAAAGCTTGTCTTTAATGCTTCACTATAATCACAGGAGCTCAGGACCATATCTGTGAACTACTCAGCCATACTAAAGAACAGCATGGGGAACAGAGCAGCTCAACCAGACCAGCACCAACATGAGGAGTTAAATTTAACTAAAACTTCAAGAAACATCTATTTTAACTACATCACACAGCTATTTTCACTGCAACAGTGTTGTCTGTAGCATTGCATAATCACACAGATATATGCTGTTATCCTTTGACTTGCTCTATCAGTGTGTGCGTGCGTGCCTTTTTAGACTCTGTCTCGAAGGTGGAGGGCAGCATCTCAGGGAAGAGCTTGAGGAAGACAGGGAGGAGGAACTCCATAAAAGGAACAATGATGAACACCATGAAGGGCACCAGACGGAAGAGGTCGGCGCAGGTTCTCATCAGCTGAAAGTAAACACAGAAAACAGAGCTGGTGTTAGCAAATGTTAGCAGTAGAGACGGTCGTTAACTCAGTATGGGGAGCGAGCCGTCAAGGTGACTGTGAAATTCTATCTACGAGCCTGTCATTCCTTTTCTAGAAAGGTCTGCATTTAGCTTCAACCATGGCACGTGCACAACTGGAGTCTCTTCATGTTCAATTTCAAAATAAAAGCAGCTCAAGAAGTCAACCTGTTGAATACAGACTAATGTTTGTCAATGTATATAAAGATATTTTAAATATGTTAATCTCTACTTCCTGCAACACTAGGTAAACTGCTGTGGCAGCTATAGTAGCCATTATTAGTAGGGATGTCCCGATACAACTTGTTCATTTCCGATATGATACCGATATTGCAGCCTTGCGTATCAGCCGATCCTGATCTGATACCAGCATGAATCATACATATTACTTTTTTTTTTTTTAATAAATTTTTTTTAACTTATTTTGTAGTGTGGAATGTTAGAAAAGGCATCAAGTGATGTTACTCAAACAAAGAACAATAGTCAGCAACATTAGGTATGAGAAAAACTGACCCATTTTAACCTTCAACATAATATCTACAGTATTCTACAATTGATTAAAATCAATAAAAAATAAATTGTAAAAAAAGAAAAACGGAAATTTTAATTCGAAGAATTTAAAGAGTTGTCATAGAAAAGCTTAACTATCACGGTTCACAGACTAAGCTCGAGCTGTGACACGCATACTTTGTAAAACCGAAAGTACCCAAAGAATTAGTGTAACAATCAGTGTCTAGTACGAAGAAGGTCACGCTGAATATAAGAACAGATTAGAACATATTTCACATCAAGGATTAAAGATAATATTCTTCAAGTGAAACAATCTCTTTAGCAGTGGTTACAGGATACCCCACATAGCTATTTATTTATTTACATGTGGAAAAAATACTTTACTGCATTTTAAATCATTCAATCATTTACATTTAATACTAACCCCTTGTATTTTATAAGTTCATGTCAAAGGAACTTTGTAACATTACAAAACAATCAATGATGTTGGAGTGCCTGGTTTCTTTGCAGCTAAAAGCAGACTGCACAGGTTCATATTAGAGATGCACCAAAATAACAATTTTTGGCTGAAACCGAAAGTGAAAAAATAGAGGCTGAAAACTGAAACTATGCAAATTATTAGTCCCATTACATGGTATAAATGTGTACTAACCTCACTCAAACATTGAAATTGTGTAAATTAATATTACTTCTTAAATAATAAATAAACTAAAAATATATGTAAATATATATTTGGCACGTATATTCCAACAATGCACAATATAAAATAAAAAAATTAAACGTTTTAACTTCTCCCCTCATACATTAAATAATATTGTACAGGCCTATAACTGACTGGGCTGCTAAAAGAGTCAAATTAAATCTTAAATCTGTTCTCTCATTAAAACACAAAGTACATTGAAGTTCTTGGTGAAAATCACAAACTGCACAGATTTATAAAATCCAAAACATGTTCTTTGAAAAATGGAGAGAGAGAGTGGGGCGGGGTTACAAATTAAAGTGAAAGTTACATTTAGAGGTTTTAAGTGTCCCAACAACTTTTAAAAGTTTTTGTATGTCAATTTGTGGAGCAAAATTATGGAACAGAATGAGTGTGGAGCTAAAACAATAATCAAACATAATTCAGTTTAAAAACAGATGAAACCAGTTGTTTTTTTCCTGTTTTGATGATTAGCTATGGACTGTTTTTGAATATGTAGATTGTTTGTTTAATGATATATGGGTTATTAATTGTATCATTAGTTGTACTTAAAAAAGCAAAATCGGTAGTGATTAAAGGGGTAGGATTATATACGTTTTTACTTCTTCCTACTCCTTTTTGCACATGTAAGTTGATAAGTTTAAGTGTTCTTATGGGTTTTCCTTACCCTCCTCCGCTCTCTGCGTGTGAGCAACTGTCCGTGCAGCAGCCTCCACACCATCCTGCCAGCGATGTTGGTGTCGATGCCGAGTAAACGAAATCCATTATAATAATGCTTTAACTCATCAACAATCCTCTGATACAGAGACTTCTTTACTATCGCCCTCTCCTGGACGGGAGGGACAGCGGCTGCTGTGCTAGTGGTAGAAGCTGGAGTGGCAGCAGCTGGAGGTTGAACCGTCGTTGACGCGACAGCCACAGAGTCTGTTTTAGGTACTGAGGAGGCGTCCTGTACGGTGGAGGAGGAGGCCTTGGTCTCATCCTGCTTTACATCCTGGAGCCAAACACCTGAGCTGTGCAAAGAGCGAGCGAGCAAGGTAGAGCTTCGGCCAACGGTGTGGCCACGGTAACAGTGAATGTGGCCGTAGCGGGAGTGCCTGAGTGGGAATGTAGACTTGACGTGGCGAGGAGGATCTATGTGGTGATAGGATTTAGAAGACAGGAAGGAGCAGCAGTGCCTCTTGGATAATAAATATGATCCCCTGTAACAGAGACAAGGAAAACGTGTCAGTTATTGCATAATGTTAGAGGTAGTAAAGATATGTGTTTACTTTTGTATTTGAATAGTTTAAGCTAACTGTACTGTAATCCAGAGTTTTTCAACCATTGTACTGCAGCACACGTGTGTGTCATGGTCCTGGTGTGCCATGGGAAATTACTCAATTTCACCTAATTGTTCTAAAAAACATTTTTGAAAAACGAATTATTGTCTGCAGATATGCCATTGTGCTGTTGTGAGCCCCTCCCCATCCCAAAGCACACAAACATATGTTTATATTATACATTCTATGAAAATAACATAAAATCAGATAATATAAAAAATACATCATAAAACAAAACAATATTTAACAGAATAAAATCCAATTGTAGTTCTTACTTTTGTCCCTCCCACGATGTGTAGAAAATATGCAAAATATGAAAGATGATAAAATATTTTTTTTGGTTCATTTGATTCCTATTAAAAACACTTGTTGACTACAGCTTGTTAATTGCACTGTTTTATTACAAAGAAATATAGCTAATCCAAGACAAGGTGAAACAGCTACAAACAGATATTTGGTTATAACCATTAATAATGCTTGTAAAAAATAACAAGGTTTATGGTAATTATTTCAAGTGTCAAAGTCCAAATACTTTCGCTTTATTTATAAAATGAGAACACTTACTTAAACAGCAAAACATTAAGAAATTCCAAACGTTTGAGTCAGGATTTAAAGAATTGTTTAAATAAGCTACTGTAATAACATTGGTAACAATAATAAAACTTTAAAAACACCTTACGTTGTTGTGAAAAAACCCCAATGGTATTGAGATAAATCATGTCAACAAGGCAAAACCCAACAGGCTTGTTCGTCTTGATCAAACCTTCCCTTTGTCTTTGTTTGCTCATCACAAAACTGAAAGCACAAACACTGTTTTCTTTTTTGAACTGAAACAGTCACCTGTGACAATTGCATAACATGTTCCACTGATACATCTGTTGGTTTAATGATCAACTAGCTTAGAAAGTAAAGTACCACCTTTCAAACAAAGCCTTATGTCACACGGAGAGAGGTAGGAGTCCAGGATACTGACGAGCGGTATAATGGACAAACAAGCAAAAGCCTTCTTGTTTCAAGTTAAATTTTGAAAATTTTCTTTTTTTTTTTTAATAAAAAAAAACTGAAATAGCTGTAGAGATGCCTGTTGTAATATTTGCTTTTAAAAATCTGAGCAGAAATCTTACAGAAAAAAGTCAAATAAACACCAATGATAATTCTTTTAACATGTTTTTTTTTAATCATTTACTGATTATTTGTTAATCAGGTCAACAACAGGTTGATAAAGCATTGCCGTTGTTTGCAAAATATCAAAACACACATTCAGTGACTGTTTTTTTTTTTTTTTTTTCATCAAGTCACTACAGTCAGCATTTAAAGATAATTAAAACCCTTGAGAGTTTAATTATCAAAATTGTAAAATAGGAGAATTATGAACATTAGAAAACCAAGTGCTACGGAAACAAATTCTAATGTATTATCATTATGGATTAAAAACACATCATACGCTCTTGTTTCAGGTCAGAAGGATCTAAAGCTGATGCAAATATAATCAGGTTGAAAATGCTGAGTAGATGCGAGACAGGCCACAGTCCATTATATGGTCCTTTAATTAAAATGTGTATAAATATAATGTTATATCAGTGTATTAACAATAGAAAACTTCTAAAAATCTAGCATGGCTTCTAAGCTTCAAGTCTGAATTAAGTAGTGCAGACTAAAGTTGAAATAAGCAGAGTAAATTATCAGGAAAACACAACTAAGACCAGTTCGATGACAAGTGGGAAGGTTTTAGGTGAGAAAATGAACAATTTCAACATTAATGTGCCCAAGTTTGCACTTCCAGTCATAAATTAGACAAAGAATGAAAGGCATCAACAATATCTAAGCAATAAGTGACAGATACTTAAATATCCTTTCATTTTATTTTGACCCAATTCTATTTAATTTGGGGAGATTTTGTGAAATAATTTGAGAAAAAATGCAGGATTTTGGAAACATTTAGAGTTTACAGTTTACAACTGGTAATGGGTAATTTACACAATGAAGAATGTTTTCTCTCATTTTCACGGGCCTTGAGTATGACACATATGATGTAGACTGTGGAAACAAACGTGCACACTGACCCCATGAAGTTTTAGTCAATGAGAAAGTGTTTCCTAACCCCGTCCAGATTAAAAATCGTTACAAGAGAGACATGAGATCATCTCGTGAAGGGATACACGAGAGCAGATCAGGCCACGGTTTCCAGGCTAAGTTTTCCGTGTTCATGAATAAGGTCGTGGAGTACAAACTAAGACAAAGTAAACAGATAGCCTGCAACCAGTAGCTGCTCTTAGATCAGCTGTTGTTTTTGCATCTTTCACTTACATTCCACTGTCTGTGGATGTGGAATCATATACAGAAGTGAAAGTGACGGATTACAGGTACTTACGTTACTGTGATTGAGTTGCTTTTATGGGTACTAGTACTTCTTTGATTATATTTCTAAATTAGTCATTTTACATGTACATCAGTATGTTTTAAAAGAAGTCAAGTATTTTGTTACATTTTTGCACCCAACCTTTACGGAGTAAATAATCATTTTTTGTTTTAAAATTATCAACGGACATTGTGAAACTACAAATGAAATAACCAGACGACAATCAAATGCATGACATCATAGCCGACCAATCAGATTAAATGTAATGCACCGCACCAAAACAGCATTGAATGCCAGTTATTTACTTAGTTTTTAAGTGAATAAATTCAGCTATACTTAAAACCTGAGAATGTTTTCTATTTTAAATTGAATTCATTGATGTTATTTTATTTTTAAACAAAATTGTACATTTTTACAAACCTTTTATTTTATACAGATGCCTTTGTGGAAAATAAATGAAGTTCCAAATAATTGTGCAAGATTTGGTCTCATCCTTTTTAAGTTTATATAAGAAATGTTTAGTGTATGCAAGGGAACCATGACAACATTTATAACCAAAAATAAACGTGGGAGGTGAAAGTAACAAATAACTTTGACTATTATTTATATCAGCTACTTTTTACTTGTACTTGAATTAAATTTCAATCAAGTAACAGTGCTTCCACTTGAGTAGGACACATCAGTACTCTTTATACCTCTGAATAAAAATGTTTATAATAAATTTACCTTGATCTGGTGACTGCGAGGAGCACCTGTTGACTGAACACGGACATCTCAGGAACACACTTCTATTATCTGTTCAAAAGAGAAAAAAGACATGCTGATGATGGTAAACTTAAGTTATTATCTGATTACACTGGTTATAAACTGTGCGTGTTATGACTAATGAGCCACGAGAACGGACGATCTTATTGGTGGAGGAGTTTGTTACTGACAGACAGCAACAGTGCACACGTGAACAATACATTACGTTACATAACACACCGTATAGACTATATACATGATTTTTGGCTGACACCTCTGGTTTAAAAGTGGCATTTTTGGTTACAGTCTAATTATAAAATAGTGATAGTGAACCTAAATAGTTTAACAACGTGAAGCTGAACTAACTTAGTCACTATTAAATGGTTGTAACCTGACACTTGACAGCCGAGCCGCATCGTGGTGGTAATTTTCCACAAACTGTAGGTCGATAGATATAAAACTATCAAACGATTAAATCTTTGAGTAGTCACATTAAGTAATGACAGGTTTATACGATGATAACAAAACAAAATTTCACATTAAAACCGCAGCTCTCCGTTAGCTTAGCCGCTTAGCTCGGCTTTGGCTAACGTTAGCATGTCATGCTAACTAATGGAAGTCCTCCGATGACGAGACCGCTCACCTCCAGAGTCAGAGACCGAGCTATGGCTGCCGCTGCGGGCTGGGCGTAGGGAGGCTTCTCGGTGACACTTCAAAGAGACAGTCCATCCAAAAAAGTCGGGCCGGAAAGACGAGAATAACGACCGGTGTTGTGATAAACCCATTTACGGTGGGTTTATATGAATTAAATGTCCTCTGCAGTCGAGTGATAAAGATAGACCCGTGAGCTGCGACCGTAAGCAGCCACTGCAGGAAGGAGGCAGTAGCACTGAACGGTCACACTGTACAAATCTGACGTCACATAGTCCACGCCCATTATCGTCTATACATGGACAGAGAAGTCTATCTATCTATCTATCTATCTATCTATCTATCTATCTATCTATCTATCTATCTATCTATCTATCTATCTATCTATCTATCTATCTATCTATCTATCTATCTATCTATCTATCTGAGGTAAAAGTAACGGATTACAAGTACTCACGTTACATTAATTGAGTTGCTTTTATGAGTACTTTTACTTTTTGGGTATTTTCCTAAATCAGTAATTTTACTTGTACTTTAAAAATAAATAAATAAATAAATAAAGTACTTCTCTACATTTATACACCCAACCGTTACTGAATTAATTACTATTTTTTTTTGTTAGTTTTTTTTATTTCCGTTGTCACGTACTGAGTTTGCCTCTTTAGCGAGATTATAACCCTAATCCTAACACTAACATAATCGAATAAACGAATAAAACACGTGTCCGTTCACTTTGAAAACAAAAATAAACAAAAAAGTATGTTATCATTTTTTTTAGCAAAAATTAATTTTTCGGTAGTGCGCATGTGCGTGTATGCACATATATGTGCATATCCATTCTCAGTATAATGTGAACTCATTACATGACACCGTTTCATGGCACATTGAACATAATCCATATGTTCCTAGTTGTTCCATTTCTTATCAACGCCCAGACACATTCAGGTTGGGGTTTCTACCTATTGTGTTGTTACCCACATGTGAAATTTGGCCGAGCACTTTTTTAGAATTCATACATTTAGCTATATCAAGAGTGATACACATATATATATATACTGTATATATGTATTATTTTGAATTAAATTAATTGATGTTATTTTATTTTTTTAAAAAGAATTGTACATTTTGACAAACCTTTTATTTTATACAGATGCCTTTGTATTAAATAAATTAAGATCCAATTGTGCAAGATTTGGTTTCTTCCTTTTTAAGTTTACAAGTGCAGTGCCCGTAGGAAGTATATATTGCTATAGAAAAGTGGGAGGTTTAATATTTAGCACTGTAATATAGGCTAGCATACATCTGCAGCTTGCAGAGAAAGAGAGGTCACGTCTACTCAGTTTGCCAAGGGGATGGCTTATTTAGATCAGGCAATTTCACAAAGGCAGGACAGGAAATTAGAACATTTGCCAAGTAGTGCCCATACCTACTGTTCAGTGAAAAAATTACTACTTTCTGACACAAACTTGTAACTAGTCGACTAAATAAACTGTGCAGAGCACAATATTTAGCACTGTCATATAGGCTACATATATACTGTATAGTGAAAGCCTATTTTATTTTATTATTTTTTATCATTATTTCTCATCTTAGTTACAAATGTTGCTCACTGAGGACACCTGCTGGTCAATATTCACGGAGTGGTTTTTTTTAGCATATTAGACCCACTTTAGTCATTTTTTAAAAGTCCTTTCAACAGTCACTGCTGTAGATTCTACACAGCTTTCAATTTATCCTGAGTTACCTGACTACCTGTCAACATTGAGTTTTTCCGCAAAGCAGCATTTAAGACAAATTTATTAAATAATTTATGAACAGTATCATTGCAGTCCAAACAAATCCAACGTTGCACATCCTTGAACCAAGGAGCAGCAGCCATGTTGAAAGTCTCAGGTTATTCTGAGCCTGATTCGCAGAGATATTTTAGGAACAGACACACACATACACACACGCACACAGATAGAGATTCCTTGCTTTTATAGATAATAATATATAATATATAGTTATGTGAGATGTTTACTGTATGTAATGAAACCGTGCCAAGATTTATTACCAAAAATGACTTTCTTGTGTAAAGACTCTTGGTCAAAGAAAACTGTTGACAGTCCTGGATTAAATGTGAAGTATACAACAGAGGCAGAGTGGGAGATCAGTTTATTTTTACCCTCTTTGGCTGTAGATCAGGCGATAAACCATCACAACCTCACATCACCTGTAAAACCCAACAGTTATTATAACTAATTTAACTAAATGTTCAATTTAAAAAATGCTGCTTTTTACTTGTATGTATATAATAAAGTGTTCAAGTTTAAAACAAGAATGCCTGCTTTACATTCGCCGTAGGTGTGGCTGTTAATGTTTTCTGTTTTCTTTTTGGTTATTTTCGGAATAACATTCTTTGCTAAATCCAGAAACACATTAAACTGTGTCTGCGTGTGTGGTCTGGCGCTGAGCTCACGTTGTAATTTAAATAGTGACCTATTTAACCAGTGGCACACTTCCGCATACGTCACTGATTTGCAACAACGCACGAAAAAAGTAAATAAGATTCATTGAAGACATCGATAACAATTGTACATTTTGTAAAACTGAAACTGAAAGCACAACTCATTTATTCCTAGGTTTTTCATACATTTGGGAAATAACTTCACAACTGTTTTCGCATAAAATCAACATTCGGAAAAAAACTATTACCTGTTTTGAATTTAATGGAAATAAACTATGTACTGTTATTAATCTCTATATATTTTTAGGGATATTTCACATTCATTTTGTTAAGTTGATCCTGACTGAGGTTGATTATTATTTTTAAGAAATACAAAATTCAAAATTCAACAAAGGTGAATTTGTTGAATATTAGTAACAATTCTTATTTTACACTGACTATCACTATAAGGCCTGCCACACTAGTGGTTCATTCCTTTTCCCTTTTCTGTTTTTTATCTGTTGATTATTTATTTTATATATATATATATATATATATATATATTGATGATGTACTGTATTTTTATAAACTGCAAACTTTGAATGCAGTAAAAAAAAAAAAAAAAAAGTTAAACGCACTTTAAATTGTGATCAGTGGCCATCAGTGTCAGTAAAAAATAAATTGAAAAATAAAAATTGACACAACATAGTGAGAAGTAGCAAAAACAACCTAAAATACCAATGTTTTTTTATTTTATTTATTTATTTATTTATTTTTAGCAGTAATACAAATGCACCTCTGATGGAGGAACATAATCATTGAAATTGGTTCCGTCGCAGTTAATAATATGGTAACGGAGTCAGTTCAGTTTTATTTTTGTGTTTCCAGCAGCCACCCTTTACTACCCGCAAACAGCGACGCATTCGGAAGATGGTCACCGTTTAAAATGGTCACCAGTTGAGCCTCGACACACCCACACAGAGTGGACCTGCCTTATTTACAGCGGGGTGGTTTTTGTCAGATGCAGATCTTGTTGTTTAGAGCAGAGGAGGACTGAGTGCTGTGAGTGTTTATGAGGACTGAAAGTAACCCAGGACCCGGACTAAAGGAGAGCCAGGCTCGGGGATTGGTTAGAGACCAGCAGCGTAACACCCCCTCCTCTCACTCGCTCTCTCTGTGTGTGGAGAATTGCGTTGAAACGAAAAAGCAAAAGGCCCGGGCTCCATCCTAGCCAGCATAGTGTATTATCCAGTGGGTTACCGTTGATTTCTCTACGTGTGGATTGAACGAGGACGCGCTGCTGGCTGGTGTATGTGTTTAGGATGGGACACGCTGAAGGTAGGACATCTTTTTTTTTTTTTTAATCCTCCTGCATCTTTAGCTGTTAAATATCTGCCCCCTCCACCCTTTCTCTGCCTGCTCTGGCCCCGTGTCTCCCGGTCCCTTTCCGCCACAACCATGCCGTTGTTTCCCCCTTTTTTCTGGATGCATTTTATCCCAGAGAGCCCCGGTGATGGAGGTTTAATCACGGCAGACAATTTGATTTAAAGGGGCACAGGCAGCCATATTGGCAGCTGCGGAGCGTTAGCCTAGCCAACATTAGCTCCCCCCGCTTTATCTCGCTCCATGTGTTGTACACATTGACGGATAAACAATACTATGTGTGTATTTAAACCCTATCCACCGTGTGCCTGCTTATGGTGCGGGTAACTGTGTCTGTCTGAGCGGTTTTCACGTCCACACCGAGCCGTTTGATGTGATGTAGCTCGAAGCTAACAAGGCAGGAAGCTGTGGGGCTCATTCAGCTCAAACATGTTGGTCTGCGCAGCCTTCCTTCCTTTCTTTCTGCAGCTGCAGCCAGATGTTTCTGCACATCTGAACCCTACAGTCGCACCACAGGTGTGACACTGCGGGTCAGTCACACACGTTTCACGGCCTGTTCACGCAGTAAAAGCAGTGTTCCATACTGTTCACAAAGCCTCCATCCTTCACTAAAGCAAACCACTGACTGCAGACTGACATTATTTTTGTTTTGTCTGTACCTGATGGGCTGTTATATTCCAAAATTCATATCAAATGCGGATTATTAAAAACCAACAACCATGCATTGGCATGAACAGAAAATGTCAAACTAAATAAAGCTAAATTTTGGTCAAATATGAATATATAAATTAAGTTGCATGTTCCAACTAAGAAACAATGTATGCAAATTACATGTTTAAAAGTTATTGCACATATAATTATATATTTTTATTCTTATTAGAATTAGATCGAGGGTTTTGTGGACAACCTGCTGCTCACACTTATTTATTAAGAAGCTCTATGCAATGACACCTCTAATATTAATGATGTATAGGCTTTATTTAGACATTCATTGATGATTTCATACTTCAACATTCTGACTCTTTACTCATCATTGGACTTGCTTTTAATTAAGAACACTTGAGTTGCAAATACCTGATTATGATCACCTGATGGTAATTGGGAAAAGTTCAGTCACATCCACCCTAATGATTAACCTTTCAAAGCATCGTTCACATCATGCTAGAAACGAGTGAGTATAGAACATTTTGACGTGAATAAAATATCAGCTTTTTTTGTTGGTCAGGATCCATTTCTGCATATATTAAATATGTATTTCTTTATATTAGATCAATGGTTCTCAAACTTTTTTGGCTCAAGCATCCCCTTTGTCTGACTACCACATTTTGCTCAGAATTATATGAAAAAATGACTGTAAAGCATAATGATGGAATGAATGAGTGATAACGCACCTTTTAATAAATCTCATTTTATAAATTAGTGGATTTACCGGAATAAAACAGTATTTAGTGCCTCCTGAATAGATTTATTTCTACAATTTTTATCACTTTTGGTTATCTCCCGCCTGGTGTGGGACCAAGACTGACCCTTGTATTTTCAGTATATGTTCTCTCTATCATTTTTAACAAAAAAAAAATATATATATTATAAATCCCCACTTTTTTCATGCTTTCATTTGTTAATTTTTCACACTCTCTCTCGTACCCTCTGTTGTGTCATCACGTATCCCTAGGGGTACACGTGCCTTCATTTGAGAAACTCTGTGCTAGATTATTTGTTTTCACTGCCTGTTTTGAAGTTGTAAGTGTTTTCCTCACAGGTTCTATCAAACGCTACCTCTGTGCGCTGGTGTTAAACTGTTTAAGTCGTGCAATTTTGTTATTTATTTTTCTTTCAAATCTCCAAATCAGCAGCTCACAAAGTCGACTGGAGAAAGAATATAATGTATAATAATATAACTTTTCATTTACTCAGACAACTTTTTTCAGGAAATGTACTTTTCTCTTTTTTGACTGCGCACTGTCAGTCTTCCTCAGAGGCCTCTTCTCCAGGCGGCAAAAATGCTTGGACAGTTTTTTTTATGACTTCTGTGTAACATTTCCAGCAAGTTCATTTCGTCTTCTTTTTTGAAATAATATGTTAAAAATATACTATTTAAATAAAAAAAGAGCGAGAATGTATTCAGAAAAGTTCTTCTTGTGAACAGGATTTTTAATGTTTTTCACTGTTTTTTCCAACAGGTCCAGTCAAAGAAAAAGACAGTTAAGGATGCAGGAGCCCAACAATGGATTTCTCCTTCTCTTTCATGCAAGGGATCATGGGAAATACAATTCAACAACCCCCTCAGCTCATTGACTCAGCCAACATCAGACAGGAAGGCACCTGCGACACCGGCAGTGACCCTGGTGAGGATGGTGGTCCCTCCTACGATGCTGCCCTGGATGCAGACTTTTCCTACCCGCCCTCGGCCTCCGAGGACATGCCGCAGGTCCCCAACGGCTACCCGCCGGGGCTGGGCATCTACGAGCCGCAGCCCAAGTTCTCCTTGTACTCGCAGTTCCCCAACGGCTCGGCCAACGGCTACGGAGCCATCCGGAGCTTCAGCGAGCACGGTCTCATGCCTGAGAGTACGGTCCTGAGAGGCCCTGGCCTCCAGGAGAGACCCCTGTCTCCGGTGTCCCCCCCTCTGCCCACGCACCACCCTCACCTCCACCATCACCACCATCAGCCCCATCACCACCACCACCACGCTCACCACTCCCACCTTTTTCACGCCAGCCAGCCTCACATACAGACACACACACACAGTCCTCCGTCCCAGACGCAGCCGCTGCCCCTCCAGCACCACCTCTCCCAAACGCCTCACATCATGACCCACAACCTGCCCCCTCCTCCCCCATTACACTTGCCCTCCTCCAGCCCTCCCCCCTCTCTGGTGGACAGTACCCCGTCATCTCAGCCCTCACACACCCCCTCCAACACCCCGGGTGGTGGGCTGAAGAAAACCAGCTCCCCAGAGATAAAGCTGAAGATCATAAAGACGTATCAGAACGGGAAGGAGCTGTTTGAATCAGCGCTGTGTGGAGATCTGCTGCAGGAACTGCAGGTAAGCTCTGCACAGTGCAAATATAAACACCAGAAAGCAACATGAAGTGGGATTATATTTTATGATGACGGGATGGGTTTTAACCTAACGGAGGTGGGCTTACAGTCGTTGGTTTTTTTTTTGCACTGTCTTGATTTATTTTTTATTTTTTTGGGAAAATGTATTTTTGAAGTGCTGAACACTGTAATGTCCACTTAGATTACTGCATAATCAGTTAATGTCCTTCAAACAATGACAACGTTCACAGCGAATCTCTACTCTGTTTGCTTTCTCTTCTTTAGTTTTCTAGCTATGTCCTCCATGTTAAATTTTTCAAATTTTTTAACTAAAGTAAAAATTATTATCAAATTGAGAAAAATACAATTTCAGCTCTTAATTGATTAATTTATGTATTTGGATCCCTATTAGTCACTACTAAAAGGTAATAACTACTAATCCTGGGTAATATGTTTAGCCTTCCTTTATTCAGACAAATGTTCCTCAAGAAATCGACTTTGATCTCTTGATTTCGACTGACAACTGCCAGTCTTTGTCAAAGGCGTCTGCTGAAAGCTCAACGTATTATTTAAAAAAAAAAAAAAAAAAGACTGAAAGAAACTTGCTGTAATTATTACAAGGAAACATCAAAGCAATCAGCTTTCTGACGAAGACTGGCAGTTGTCAATTTAAACAAAACACAAAATCAAAATTGTATAAAAACAATGAGTCAACAGCAATAAATTTACCAATAACAGTTATGTACAATATATCCTAAAAGAAAGTATTTTAAGTCTTTTTAAAAGACAGTTTGGCAATTTCTGTTTTTAACGATCGCTTGTTACATATTTTATAAAATTGAATATTTTTGACATGACAAAGACTGTTAGAAAAACAGAAATGTGTTTGACTTCTGTAGAATCCAGCCACCAACAGCCTTTTTAATGCTATTATGGAGTCATTCCTTGTAAGGTTTTGTGTAAGTGATTTACTGGCATTTTTTAACTCAATCTGTTTTAATCGAAATGCAATAACAGCATATGTTTTAAAGATATTAGTGGGGGGAAAAATACATTTCAATTCCTTAAAAGATAAATGACCTGAGAAGCTTTACAATATGTAATTTAGAAAATTGACGAGTAGAATTACTCCCTTAATTTACCTTTTTCCAAATGCTCTGATTTTTTTTCCCCCCTCACATATATCTCTGACAAAGAATGCTTGGATTAAGTAAAAAAAAAATACAAATACAAACTTTAAAAGCTGCTACTCCTGATAATTTCTTGTTAGATAATATCATCGTGTAGACCTCAAGCATCAAAGGTCATTTGCTTGGGAAAAAAATTACAGCTTGTAAAGTTTGTTTTTATCTTTACTAATGCAAATTGTTTGGATGTGGTTAAGGCTGGAAAATATCTGCATTTTTATCTTAAATAAGTATTAAACAACCTAAGTTAAATTCATATATTCAATGAAATGCATGTGCTCATCCTTTTGCATTATTTTTAGTTTTAATAGATTTGTTTAACCATAAGAAAAGGTTGTAGTCCCAGAAAAACTCCTCACCGCCACTTTTCTGTTTTTTGTTTGTTTGTTAGTCTCAGAAGAACGAGGCCACTCACATGCAGCGCAGGCATGAACGGAAAAAGGACAAAAGGAAAAAAAGTGCCCGACTGCTGCAGCTGCAGGTCCAGGATCAGAGTCTGGATCCTAGTCTGACACAGGCGGGTACCACGGCCCAGACAGAGGACGCCCACGTACAGCCCCCGCCATCATCGGGAGAAACGCCGCCACCAGCCACAGGGAAACCACCACCGAAGACCGTTATTAAAACTGAACCCAAGACGCCCAAGGCAAGAGCCCAGCACCTCAGCTTTCACATCTGTGGAACAATTTTTGCCTTTGTTTTGTTTAAATGAACTGACGAATAACTTATTGCAATCACGTTTAGGTCACCAAGGTCCATCACCCTTCAGTCATCCAAGAGACGGGCTTCTGTAAGGAGTTTGTCATCGGGGATCTGGTGTGGTCCAAAGTGGGCACCTACCCATGGTGGCCCTGCATGGTGTCCTCAGACCCACAGATGAAGGTTCACACTCGCATCAACACCAGAGGTGATTTTCTCATTCTCCCTGTTTTATTTTGTTGTTTTTCATCTGTTTTAGAAATGCACGAATGGGTTTGAAATTCTACTTTTTCTCCTCCGACTGTCCAGGTCACAGAGAGTACCACGTTCAGTTCTTTGGTAGTGTGGCTGAGCGAGCCTGGATCCATGAGAAGAGGATTGTGGTGTATCAGGGCAAACAGCAGTTTGATGAGCTTCAGGCTGAGACACTGCGCAAAGCTACAAACCCAGTAGAGAAACAGAAGGTGCGTTAGAATCAATCAAAGATTCAAACTTTTGGTTATTTTAGTAACAGTGTGTCATGCAGGTGTTTTTTTTTTTTTTGAAGTGAAAGTTTTATTTATATTCCTTGAACAAATTTGAAATTTTTTGTTGTTTTTCTGTTTTGAAGCATGTCACTTTCACTCTCAGACAGAAACAAATATAGAAATACAATAAATGGACCTGTAGTACCGAAACAAAAATGTAAAAAAAATTAAGTTTTTCTTTGAAAGTAATTCATTCTAATGCTTTTTATGATTATGATTAAGTTAATTCTTATTGCTGTGATTAGAACCATCAAAACAAATGAGCCTTTAGGGCAGGGTTTTTCAACTTTGGGGTCATGGCCCAATGTGGGGTTGCCTGGAAATAAAATGGGTCCCTTGAAATGTCTAGTAATAATAAAATAAAATAAATTATTGATTAAAATAATATTTTTACATTTTTAAATGTATTTATTTATTTTGCACAATTAAAAAACAATACACAGAAACAGACATACAGTGCAGAAAGTAAATATTTACAATAATTCAGTTGTACTGATACCTACAGTGTTTTCTTCAAAAGAGACCATCCCCATGCAAGTTTAAGCACAGTTAGCATTCCATTTTGGGAATGTCTTGGACAGGTTTCTCCAAAACCTGGGTGAACTAAGTAACAACTATATTTTATACTTTCAATTTCTGAAATATAATTTTAGTTCAAATAAAATGCAATATGAAAATATCTTGTTACTTTGTGCACCAGTACTTACTACTCTGTATTTGTAATGCAGTATAACAAATATAATGAAAATCTCATTTCAGAGAAAAAAGTTAAGATTAGTTATGCAAATGCAGCTCTATCCGGTAACTGTTTTCACCCCTGTGTTATTTTTGAAAACACACATAGTGAAAATTGCTCTTTGTTCGGACAAGATCAACTCCAGTAATCATTAGGGTTTAAGATCAGTTGAGCTAAAACGCTTTTACCATCTACATTTTTTCATTGAATTCTCTCCTCTAGCTTTTGAAGCCGATCCCTCAGCGAGAGCGTTCTCAGTGGGAGGTGGGTGTGGGCCATGCGGAGGATGCCTTTCCCATGACGCGTCAGGAGAGAATCGACAACTACACCTTCATTTATGTGGATCCAGAACCCGCCGAAGCCGCGCCCGAGAAGAAACCCATCATAAGAGCAGAAAGACGAAATCGTCGCTCCAGCGGCTCCATCAGCAAGAAGGAGGACGAGAGTGTGAAATCTCCAAGCAGAGAGCAACCGCCGCGCAGACAGCTGCCCAGGAGACAGTGCAGCGTGTCGCATACGGATGACAAGAAAAGCTCAGAAGGCTCGAATCAGGAGAAGAAGCAGAGGGCGGACCAGCGTAAGGCCAGTTCACCCAATGAGAACTCAGGTTCCGACACCCAGGAGCGACAGGACTCTCCACCTCCCGTCAGAGCCTGGAAAACAGCCGCTGCCAGAAAGCTGCTGCCTCTCTCCATCACAATGAAGAGGCTGAACGTGGAGATCACTAAGTGCGACTGGCCTCTCCTGCAGAAAAAAGCAGCACCTTCTCCAAAGAAGGAAAAAGAAGAAGAAGAAGAAGAGGAAGAGGAGGAGGAAGAAGAAGAAGAAGAGGATGATGAGGAGGAGGAGGAAGAAGAGGGAGTGGAAAGAGAGGCCAAGCAACCTGACCTGGGATACTGTTCACCTGAGGTTAGTGTTGTGCAGAACGAATTATGTAGCAGAGCCAGAGACGTCCTATGTGCGTGAGTTTAAGTGTTGGTTTCAGCAGGACAGCAGAGCTAAACCTGAGCCCAGTCCAGAGGAAGAGGAAGATGCAGATGAGGGAGAGGAGGAAGGGGAGGAGAGGAGAGGCTCCCCCGCCAGTCAGCAGAGCGAAGATGGAGGCCAGCAGCAGACCTCCTCACCTGGCTCTCAGCACAACAGCCCCCAAGGTGGGTGGGACTGACGATGCGGCATGGAGTGGTTGGGTAACTAGAATATGATGGTGGAACATTTTCTGTCCACAGCGTCTCAGGAGAGGAAGCTACAGCGGCGTTCAGTCAGGAGCCGATCAGAGTCGGAGAGAGGAAATGATCCCGTCCCAAAGAAGAAAACTAAAAAGGAACAGGTAACGGTTTTCACATGCCTCAAACATAAACAGCATAGAGCAGGGGTGGGTCTTGTGTTCCTCACATTAAAGTGGACAAAAGTAGTTTGAAGAATCAAATCAGTGATCTGTCTCGCCAATATTTAAAAAAAAAAAAAAAACAATACAAAGTAGCAGCGGCGGCAGCAAAAACTATAGATCTGAGGCAAAATCCTTTATTCAATACAGGAATGTCATGTCAACACGTTTCATCTCACAGTCTTCATCAGGACATGATTAAAACAAGTAAAAACAGGTGCTTATGTGCTGTGTAAAAGAGATCATGTGACAATCATGTGACCAAAAAGCATAAAAAACATACATTTACAGGCAAGCATTAAACAATAAACATATTGTAGAAGTAAAATAACAAATAATTAATTTGGGAGTGGGAGCCTTCCAAATTATAGTAGATGTATAATTAGATCAAGAGATGTTTCCCTCTTTAAAAAACTTTTACTATCTTTACTTTTTTATGTTTGAATTAGTTATCACGTCAATAAAATGGTATAAAAGCTCATGTTTCACCTCCTGTATCGTCTCAGGCTGAGATGGCTCCAGAGACCACACTTCGCACAGGCTCACAGAAAGGTATAGATCTGATAAACCACTTCACTCATCTGATCGTGGTTTCTTTGGTGAATGAGGATGTTTTCTATGTATTTCTTCTTTAGGAGCCAGTGAGATCTCAGATGCCTGTAAACCTCTGAAGAAGCGAAGCAGAGCCTCTACTGACGTTGAGATGGCTTCATCTCAGTACAGAGACACCTCAGATTCTGACTCCAGAGGCCTGAATGATCCACAGGTAGTCTTAATATTAATAATAATATGTGAAGGGTGAGTTTTTGGATGCTGCAGGTTCATGTTGTTGCTTTTCTGCTTCAGGGTTTATTTGGGAAGAGTCTGGACAGTCCAGCAGCAGCAGATGCAGACGCGTCAGACACTCAGTCTGTGGACTCTGGCTTGTCTCGTCAGGACAGTAACTCTGGAAAAAGGGACACTGTATGCCAGGTCAGTGACGGTCACAGCTACAGTAGTTCCCAACCTTTTTTGGATCGTTCTATTTCTAGCGACCCCAAAGATTTTTTTTTTTCTACAATTAGTTTTTAACTCATTCAGTTCCAGCCATTTTCAAAATTTCTACCCCCTCAGTGCCAGCCGTTTTAGAGCATTTTGACACATTTTTAAAGACCCACAGAATATTTTGTACTATGACAAATCGCCAGTTTGTGACAAAAACTGGCGATTTTTGTGCGATCATTCTGCACACACGCAACTTCCTCCTTATCCCGAGTGTCAGAGCTTGCCCCGTTTTTTGATTGTTTTCTCTCACCATCGCCACACTCTCAATAGTTCACTTAGTTCTACACATGCTTCTACAAGTGTGAGCTGGTGGGAACTTCAGCATCAACTCTCGTAGCGCCTTTTTCTGTCTTGTAAAGTCCTTTCCTCTCCCTCTGAGCTCTGGCCATAATGGCTAATCTCTCATCCAAAGGTGCTGCTACCACCTACATGTCACCAGTTGGTCACTACATCATTGTACAAGTTAGATATTCACCGGAGAGCTTTGTCATACTGTCTCCTAGCAACCTTAGCTGAAAAACACAATTCACGTCTATAGACATGAATGGCACTGAATGAGTTAATCATGTTTGTTATACTGTGTAACAAATACAGAGTAACCAGGAATTGTGCACAAAGTTAACAGATGTGCCAGCTCAGATATTTTAGTACTGTATTTTATTTATTTCATATGTTTTAAATTTATATTTGAGAAAGTGAAAGTACAGAATACAGTGTGTGGTTTTCATTTGAAAAAGAATATATATATATATATATATATATATATATATATATATAATTATTAGACATTTCAGGCGACCCCACATGGGGTCATGACCCCAAGGTTGAAAAACACTGCATTAAGCTATGTGATCCCCTGACCTTTGTTTCTGTGTAGATCTGTGAGGTGTATGGAGAAGGGTTGGTGGTGTGTGAAGGCGAATGTAACCGACAATTTCATTTGGAGTGTCTCGGCCTGTCATCCTTACCTGAAGGCAGATATAGCTGCATGGAATGTAGGAATGGTGGGTGTCGTTATGTACCATTATATCTTACACAATGGGTTAAAATGTTTAATACAGTAAACTTATGTTTTTCTTTTCTTCTCCAGGTAATCATCCCTGCTTCAGCTGCAAAACAGCGAGTCGCGAGGTAACGAGGTGCTCCGTGTCAGGATGTGGATGTTACTACCACGAGGAGTGTGTGCGTAAGCTCCCGGGCACCACTAACAACCCGGGTGGAGGTTTCTGCTGCCCTCAGCATATCTGCTCCACCTGCTGCTTGGAGAGGGACCAGCAACGAGCCTGTAAAGGTAAAGAAGCCTCTTCACTGGTTTGAATAATGGCAGTGGCGGGCCGTGCCTTTCACACCTGGACCTTCAGTGAGGTCCTACACCAGTCAACCCCAATTAGATTATCCGTCTGGACCGTACCAACCCTGACTCTACTTCACAAACTGTCATCATTACATGGAAAAAAGTGTGATTGATGGGTTGTTTGTCGTGTCACTGCAGTTTTTAACATTGTTGCCACTTCCTCATGTGACGCATTAAAAACAGCTGGTATCCCAGGTGTGAACAGCTGGTATCCCAGGTGTGAACTGACACGGGGGCTTTTATTTTGAAAGTCCATTTTTAGTACCGGTGTCATGTACTGAGTTTTGCCCAAAAAAAAATTATAATTTTTGTTTATTTTTGTTTTCTAAGTGAACGGACACATGTTTTATTTGTTTATTGGATTATGTTGGGGTTAGGGTTATAATCTCAGTACGGAGGTAAACTCAGAAGGTGACACCGTTATTTTTTTTTCTTTTTTTTTTTCCTTTCTGTTTCCAAAAAGCAGCAGGCACACAAGAGCCAACTCGAAAGCTGATTGGTTAACACAAAGCTTCCCAACCTTTTTCGGGTCGTGACCCCATTTTGATGTCACAAATTTCTGGCCCCCAAGAGACTTTATTTTTTTCTTCCGAGAGTTAGTTTTTAAACATGTTTCTTAAAGTGTGTTACAAATCTAGATATTTTTATACTATATTTTATTTGAACTAGATTTATATTATGAGAAAGGTTTAGTATAGAATTTAGTTGTTTGATATTTATTGTGTGTGATGTGTTAATTTGATAAAGAAAGTTAAAAATAAGATTTTTTTTATTTATTCTTAAACAATTATTACTAGACATTTCAGGCGACCCCACATACGGTTGGAAAAACCTTGGTTTAACACCAGGTTTAGTTTAATATCCATTCACTCTAAGCTACAGGTGGCTGCGCTGTTGATTCTCAAAGCCTGAGGGCAGATTTTAGTAGCCTGGCAACACACTCAATGGCTGAATATGATTGGATAAAAGCTCTATTATAAAGGCCAGCCCCTCAAATCTCAACCTAAGGCTGGATGCAGAACAACTAAGAGGAAAGCTATGAATCGAAGAGTATAACTATGAGAAATTATTTAATACTTATTTGTGGAAAAATATATCAAATGTAATTTTGATTGTTATAATATCCCAGTTCCTGAACCAGATGTGTGTGTGGCTGTGCTAATGTTCCCTCCCTCCAGGTCGGCTCATTCGGTGCATCCGCTGCCCGTTGGCCTATCACACGGGCGACGGCTGTGTGGCCGCCGGCAGCGTCATCATCACCCACCACATCATGATCTGCAGCAACCACGGCAGCGCCAAAAGGAACGGCCTGCTGACGTCACCCGTCAATGTGGGATGGTGCTTTCTCTGCGCCAGAGGTAAGCTCATTCAGCTGCACACATTACCCACAATCCTTCCTGACAGTAAGCCAAACCAGACAAACACACACGAGTCCTCACACTAGGTTTTCATGTGACGGTCTGACCTCATCTGTGTGACGAATGACTTTGTGACTTGACACTCCGAGCGTCCACAGCACCTGCTCTGACCTTTGGAAGTGTTTCTACTGGACCTCATAGACTGTTAGATCTGATTTAAACCTCCTGTGCTGTTTGGATGATTCATGTTTATCTATCTCCGTGTTACATGGTAACTAACTAATGGTGTGAATGATTCAGGCGGTCACACTGCACTCCACTTAAATAAACCAAATGTGTCCATGATCGATACGAAGCAGGAAAAAACCCTGAGTCAGCTTAGAACCCAATGTTGACTAAAAGTAGAGTGCACCTGTGGCCTCGTGGTGTCAGGACAAAACATTTGTTTTTGCTCTGTCGTTTGTTTATGGGAGTGTGGCAGGGTTGGGATTAATTACATTTTTTAATTACAACTCAATTACAATCACAGTGAGCATTATTTCCAATTACTATTGAAATTACAATTATTATTACCCCCGTGAAAGTCAATTATAATTACGTTCTGAATTACAAAAGTGAAATTACACTTAAAAACAATTACTGAGCCTGAAATAAATAACCCCATAAAACAGTGGTTCCCAACCTTCTTCGAGTCGTGACCCCATTTTGATTTCTGGCGACCCCGGGAACTTTTTCTTTTCTTTCTAAAATTAATTTTTGATCATGTTTATTAGAGTGTGTTAGAAATACAGAGTATCGACAAGATATTTTTATACTGCATTTTATTTGAACTATATATTTGAGATAGTTTAAGTATAGAATACAGTTGTTTTATATTTATTGTGTTAATATGAAAAAAAAGACAAAAAAATTTAATCAGTAATAACCAATTATTACTAGTAATTTCAGACAACCCCATTTTAATTCTGGGTGACCCCAAGGTTGAAAAACACTGCCATAAAATGTAACTTTCCTCCTGTGTTAGATTTTTATTTTAGCATCTCTTATGATAACAGGTCAGTTTTAACCCATGTCTTAAATCAGAAATAAAATACATTATTCAGCATCCAATTTTTTTAATCTCCTGGTTACCTTGTCAGGCTTCCTAATCAATGAAAATACCGACATTAATAACCCCTCGATTTTATGTTTTTCTAAATGGTAAAATGATCCTTAGTAGAACAGGTAGTGGGCAAAGTTTATACAAAACTTATGTTTATAAATGTTAACTACAGATGTGTAAGCCATAGAACTGTAACATTGTTCCCCAGGTTTGCATTTAGTTGTAATTGACAGTTTTTTTAGCATTTCCATGTTAATTACAAGTCAATTATCTGAACTCAATTTCATTTCACTTATGATTACAACAGATTTTTACAATATAATTATAACATTATTGTAATTAATTTTCAATTACATGATAACAAATTTAATTGACCCCAACCCTGTGTGTGTGTGTGTGTGTGTGTGTGTGTGTGTGTGTGTGTGTGTGTGTGTGTGTGTGTGTGTGTGTGTGTGTGTGTGTGTGTGTGTGTGTGTGTGTGTGTGTGTGTGTGTGTGTGTGTGTGTGTGTGTGTGTGTGTGTGTGTGTGTGTGTGTGTGTGTGTGTGTGTGTGTGTGTGTGTGTGTGTGTCTTTCATTTTTTTGTGAAATTTTCGGGTAACCTTGGCGTTGGATTGCGGCTCACCCCGTCTCTTCTTGTGTGTCTTGTGTAGGGCTGTTAGTGCAAGACCTTACTGACACCATATTAAGTTCATATGCCTATAAGTCCCACTACCTTCTGACTGAGTCAAATCGTGCTGAGTTGAAATTACCTATGATTCCCTCTCCTTCGTCAGCTACCAAAAAGAATGTTGGGAAAGGTAACTGAACCGTTTTTCCTATTCTTCTTTGTCCCACTGCTTTATGTATGTCGTGCCTGCTTCCTCTCTGACCCCTTTTATGTGCACATCTTTCATTTCAAAAGCCTCAAAGTGCCGAGTTGATTAACTAACGAAGCTTGCCGTTAATTCCAACGCAGAGTGGCTTTGTAGTGACTTCTTAGGCAAAGTGTCTCAACATTGTTCTGTGGGCCTCATGCAAGAACTTCATCTGTTTTGTGAACTTGTGTTGTTATTTGGTCATAATAACACATTTATTTAGACTTATAGTCAAAGCCATTAATTAAATCATCTAGGAAGATTAATTTAGAGATTATTATCTCAACGTCATTCTGTCATGACTGACTGAGACAGTGGAAAAGAAACCAAAAATCAACCCTTTTTTTTTTTTTTTTTTTTTTTTTACTAGGTGTTGACAAGCCTGAAACACACACTTTATGAGAGTATTTTTTTCTCTGTGCATGATCACAATTAAGAATTTCCAGAGCTGATATCAATATTTGCAGAATATTTTGGTCTGCATATAAAATCTCGGATATTAGCACTCCAATACATAATTGTTTTAATTTTTTGTTTTTCAGGGTCTTTTAATTTTTATTCTATTAAATTGTAGAATATGCTCATGTTTGTAAAACTAGTGATTGTTTTTCACTTTTAAAATATAAAATTATGTTTTTATTCAATTATTGATCCATAAATCCATATATGATTTTTCAAGGTCTTTTTATTTATTTATTTATTTATTTATTTATTTATTCTATTTAATTGTAGAATATGCTCATGTTTAAGTTATAGCTTATTTTATATTAATATACTTGTTTTAGGAGTCGCTGCGTTTGTTACTTCTAATCTGAGGTTTGCCAGTCCGAATCTCTCTCGGGCCATTATTATGGGATGTTGAGCAAGTCCCTTAACCCCCCACTGCTCCCGGGGCGCTACACAGTGTCTGCCCACTGCTCCTTAGGGCTGTGTTAAATGCAGAGATTGAATTGCCCCTCGGGGACAAATAAAGTTTCTTTCTTACAAGTTCCTTTTGTCTTGTTTTTAAATAATATGTTAATGTTTCAAAAAGTTGTCTGAAGATCCGAGTAAATTTCCTGAAAAGAAGTTGTTTGAATAAATTAAACTTTAACATATTAATCAAAAAGAAGAAAAAAACCTTGCTAAAATCATTATGTGGAAGTCAAGGACACATCACACTGATCCACAGATGCCTCTGAAGAAGACTGGCAGTTGACAGTTGAAATATGTCAGGAAATCATAGTAAATTTCCTGAAAAAATGTTGTCTGAATAAATTGAACCTTAACTTATTATACAATTATACTTACTTATATAATTATACCGTGTATCACCATTTTGAGAAAAAATATGAAGATCTGATTTATTTTTTTTGTCCATATTGCCCAGCCCTAGTTGTATCTGCCTTATAGATAAACTGACAGGTTCCATTCTCTTTACAATGTGTCAACAACAGGGAACACACAGTTGGTGGTTCTTGCACGAGGCCCGTTTAGTGATTGGCTGAGCTTCATTAATCAGAGTATAAACATTAGCATTAATCCTAGTGTGGGAACTATGATGAGGCCTGCCTTGTTCCTGTGTGACGTCTGATCCAACAGGTTCTGGGTCAGTTCAGGGTCGCTGTGCTGCTTCTCTGCTTAACACTCAAGGCTTGAGTTTGATTTGAAAGGATTTCTCCAGCCTCTCCCCGTCTCGCTGGCTGCTGCTGCTGCTAAGTTTGGATTTTTCCGACTGAGCTTTTTTTTTTTTTTGCCTTCCCTGATTTTTCTCAAACTTTGACCTGCCTTGGATGGAATACGAATCTTATTTGATTACGATCAGAAAAACAACCACAGAATTTCCTGTTTTTTTTTTTTCTATTTGTGAAGTAATAATCTCGATGTTTTTGATTTTTAAAAACATCGATCAGCATTTAAACACGATTCCATGCAAGCTGGTCCGTGCAGGATGGCACGTGTTGGATGAAAGCAGCTACACTGGCAGGAGTGCATGTCTGCTTTCTGCCAATAATACCTTTTTTCCCCTCCAGTCCAACCCTGACTCATTGTTGACCTGCTGGCTGATTTAATTTTGGTGCTGCCGCATGTTTTTCCCCTTTAGTCTGGTCTGGGTACAGTGCTCTGAATCTGATTGTCAGACACGCTGATAAACAAACAATAAAACCTGTGAAGCCTTTCAAGAGTGTTTCCAGCAATTCTAATTCAGACAAGCAAGACCTTTCTTTTCTTATAAATGTGTGACTGTGATTGCTTCAGATATGAGGAGGTCTTTATTTTTTTATTCTCTCCACAGTTTCATCTCATTTGTTTTGTATTTTAATTTGATTTAGTAGCTTCTGATCCTCACACTCCCGTCAGGCTTGTCTGCAAATGAGATTCAGAGTTTGTCCAGGTGTTAAGGAGCATCACCTAATCATACACTCCTCCTCCTCTCTCTGCATACTCATTCTCACAATGCATGCACACGCAACACACACACACGCACACATAAACACGCACACACACACCTGCATACAACTCTCACGACACGTCATACACACCCTTCCACATGAATGTAGGAGGCAAGTTGCTGTGCTGCGACTCATGCCCAGCTTCCTTCCACCCGGAGTGTCTGGAGATGGAGATGCCCGAGGGCGCCTGGTCCTGCACTGACTGCAGGGCGGGGAAGAAGCCTCACTACAAACAGATTGTCTGGGTCAAACTCGGCAACTACAGGTACGCAGAAAGCACCTTTTTTTGGACTCCAGAGGCTCGTGAACCTGACATTTCGTTGTACATTCTTTATTTAAAGTGTAAATACACCCCCAGGTTTTTGCTGACCTGCCACTAGGGGGAAATTTTGAAAATATCTTGATTACGGGCGTTTTCTCTTAAAGTAGTTAAGACACGCCCAGTAACAGCAGCCCCACCCACTAGGGCCGCACAATTAATCAAATTTGAATTTTGGTCACGATTTTGGTTTCCACGATTAAATAAATCTGATCGTTTGCCATATTTACATTTAAAATATGGGCTCTGCACTCTGTAATAATCTATTTATTTTGTTACATTTTAACGTCTTGGGTCAATTTTTTTAAAATTTCTTTTAGTATAATTCTTATTTAAAGCTTCATTTTGCACTGTAAACTGTACACATAGTTTGTTTAAAAGTACTGTAATAAAAAAACAGATTTTTTTTCCCCCCTAACTTGATAAAGGATTGTGATTATAATCGTGATCAATATTGATCAAAATAATCGCGATTGTCATTTTGGCCGTAATCGTGCAGCCCTACTGCCCCCACAGCGCTGCACAGTTCTGCATGGATCTGTCAATCAATGCTCACTGAGGGCTGTGAGAGAAGGAAACCAGTCCCTCCTCCCATCTCTTATAGGAGGGGTGGGGCACACAGTGATGGTTAGTGACGTCACTGATTTAATATCAGCCAATATCAAAGTTCAAATGCAATAGCCAGCTTTCATCCTATAGAGGTCAGTCACTTTTATAACTAAAAACGCTAAATTTAAATGCTTAGACTAAAATGTGGGACTAGGATCAATAAACTACATTATTTCATACCTATTCATATGTGTATTCAACAGAATAAACTGGTTTTAGGATGTACTTAGACTTTTAAAAAAAGGCTTTTGGGATATTTTTCTAATTAAGAGTTTTTATTTCTTATTTATTACAGAACTGGAGGTCTCAAGTTTGCACTTGAAGTATATTTTTGTGCTGGTTCCATTTATAGCAGAATCAGAAACTTCATCAATCTGCTTTCATTTTCACTTCAACGCTGACTTTAAGAACCTCACACTGTAAATTAAAGGTTTAATCAAATATACTTATACATATATATATATTATTTATAATACAATATACATCAAACACAATGCTGAGTTTCAGGGTGTTTAGGGAGGACTGCCATCACCGACTGGGTTACATTATCATTTATTTTTTCCTAATCAATCACAGTCAGCTCGTGAAAATTCTAAAAAAAAAATTTTTTTTTAATGTAGCTTTAATAAGAACAATTTTTCATTTCAATGGCTTAAAGCACACATGTCAAACTCAAGGCCCGGGGTCCAAATCCGGCCCTTTAAAGCATCCAATTCGGCCCGCAGCAGAAAGCAAAAGAGTCAGAGAAACCATGAAACATTGTGTAATTTACCAGCTAATTCAGTTCTACATCTCTGTTAATTTTTTCCAAATGAAACTAATTCAATGAAACTCCACAATATTAGCAGGGCCTACATTTTTCCTCATGCTTATCACATGATGGCAGTCATTTTTAATCTCAAATTGCTTAAAGAACTCCATTTTTTCCAAATCCTGCAATTTTCTTCAAATTATTCCACAAAAATTCCCGTTACATAAAAATGGGTCACAAAATTAAATAAATTGAATGTGAAGATCCTGCAGTCACTGAAATCTGTCACTTATTGCTTTGATATTATCAGTGTCGTACATATTTTATCATTTATTTATACGTGGAAGTGCAAACTAGAGCCCAATATTGATTAAATCACTCATTTTCCAGCCTAAAATCTGCGGCCCACTTGAGATAAACTGCTCCATATTTGGCCCCTTAACTAAAACTATTTTGACACCCTGTAGTAGAAGCAATTGCCTTATAGCCTTTGTAAATTGCTTCTGTTATGAAAGTAGTGCTTGTAATATATCCTGTTTTCTCCACTGCACTGTTCTCTGAATAAACACTGATTGGGTGTTTCTCTTCATCAGGTGGTGGCCAGCAGAGATCTGCAACCCTCGCTTGGTGCCGTCAAACATTCAGAGCCTTCGCCACGACGTCGGCGACTTCCCCGTCTTCTTCTTTGGTTCCCACGACTACTACTGGATCAACCAAGGCCGCGTCTTCCCTTACGTAGAGAACGACAAGAACTTTGTCACTGGTCAGATCAACATTAACAAAACCTTCAAGAAAGGTAACGCTTAATCCTACTTCAGCACTCACTGGGTGGTGTTCAGTACTGTTTTAAACTCACCTTTTTTAATTCTAGCTTTAGAAGAAGCAGCTCGGCGGTTCCAGGAGCTAAAGGCCCAGAGGGAGAGCAGGGAGGCTTTGGAGCAGGAACGCAACTCACGCAAACCTCCCCCCTACAAACTGATTAAGGTATGGTCAGCTCTAAATCCATGGAAGGCAGAGTTGTGCTCAATTATAATTGTAATCACGTAATTGATCATTAATTACAATTATAATTTTTAATAATTCAGATAATTGACTTCTATAAAAACTGTTTTATGGAAATATTTATTTCAGGCTCATTAGTTGTGATTAATTGTAATTGAGAATGTAACTGTAATTGACTTTCAGAAGAAAAATAATAATTATAATTTAAAAATGCCAGTAAGCATAATCATAATTGAGTTGTAATTGAACATGGTTAATTGAAGGCATTAGTTGAAAAATGTAATTGATCCCAACCATGGTTGAAGGTCATCAGTGTGTTCACTCATCCTGGGTATTTTTTTTTCTTCTTTTTTTGCTTTAGTCCAACAAGCCGGTGGGAAAAGTGCAAATGCACATGGCGGACTTGTCAGAAATCCCGCGGTGCAACTGTAGAGCAACAGAAGAGCATCCGTGCAGCCTGGACTCCCAGTGTCTGAACCGCATGCTGCAGTACGAGTGTCACCCACAGGTCTGTGTGCTGACCTAGCTCTGGATTTCATTCTGTTTGAAAGGGAAACCTAACCTCTGCTCTTTATTCTCAGGTTTGTTCTGCAGGAGAGAACTGTGAGAATCAGTGTTTCTCAAAGCGTCTGTATGCAGAAACCGAAGTGATACGGACAGAAGGGCGTGGCTGGGGTCTCAGGACCAACCAGGCTCTCAGGAAGGTGATGCCTTAATGGTTTTATTTACATTAAAGCTCATTATCAAGTTCTCTCAGAGTTTCTGAATAATTCTGCATAACAGATCATAAAATGTGTATTTTTTTAAAAAAGTAGGAAGTTAAAATGTTGTGCACGATTTCCAGTTTCAGATTTTTTGGTTTTTTTTGTGTAGAGACGGCTGGATGAAGTGTGATAAAGGCACAAAGCCTTTCACTGAACATCACAGAGCTTTTAAAGTTGATAAACACACCACGACATGACAGTTGATTTCACAGAAGCTCTGAGCCTTCGTTTGAATTCTTTTTGTTTGACTAAAACTTTTATTTTTAGCCTGTTTTGTTGCATTAAATGTGTTCTCTGTGCTTTTTGTGTTCAGGGAGACTTTGTGATTGAGTATGTCGGAGAGGTGATAGATTCAGACGAGTGCCAGCAGCGAATCAAACGAGCTCATGAGAATCATGTGACCAACTTCTACATGCTCACGCTAACCAAGGTACCATCAGTTGAGCTTTGGGTCAGTTTGATATCAAGTGGGCCGTTCCTGGAAAAATCCTGTTTTTCTTTTTTTCCTGGAGAAAATGAGCAATTTACAACAGTATTGTGTCCGAGTTTCCATTTCCTCGTAAAAAAAAAAACTAACTTAGAATATCCTAAATGTAAAGCATTCAGTCCCAAATGTCAGTACGTCGAAGGTTAACATTTCTGAAGCTCTTTGGCTTAATTTCTAAGAAATGATGATATAATTTATGTGAATTCTGTGGTGTTTTTGTGAGAAATGGAAACCAAATCAAATATTACTGCAGACATGTATTATGCAGACAGAAATTGCAAGTGCAATTTTTGTGACGTTAAATTGAATTTGGAGGCACTGACATCTACAGCTGATGAGGTGATTTACATAATGATTAATGTTTTTGTTGTAATTTTAACTTTGAATACTTTTTTCCACTGGATGAACCAGGAGTTTGAGCTCAGTTTGTCTAAATGCAGTGATTACAGTAAGTTTGCTCTAACTTCCTCACTGAACACCTGTCTGTCTCCTCAGGATCGTGTCATCGACGCGGGCCCCAAAGGAAACTCCTCCCGGTTCATAAACCATAGCTGTAGCCCAAACTGTGAAACTCAGAAATGGACGGTAAACGGGGACGTCCGCATCGGACTCTTCACGCTGTGTGACATCGAGCCCGGTGAGCTCACGTCACGTTTCTGTCTTAGTGCTGTGTATAACATGGTAACCAAGCTGACTGGTGCCTTTTGCTTGTTCTGCAGGCACAGAGTTGACGTTCCACTACAACCTGCACTGTGTGGGCAACAGGAGAACGTCGTGTCACTGCGGCTCAGACAACTGCTCTGGGTACCTTGGGGTGCAGCCCACGGTGACCACATTTCACTTCTTTCAGCTGCAAACACTTGTAACTCGTCCCTGAGGCTGAAGTTAACACTTTGTTCCTTCAGAGCGCTGTGGTGATGGAGAAAGAGGAGAAGGCGAGGAACGCCAAAATGAAGCCGAAGAAGAGGAAGCTGCAGCTGGAGAGCAAACACACACACGAGTTCTTCTGTTTCTGCTGTGGAGAAGGAGGCGAGCTGGTGATGTGTGACAGGAAGGACTGTCCTAAAGCCTATCACCTGCTGTGTCTCAACCTCAACAAGCCTCCCTACGGTACTAACAACACCTGTGATTGGCTCACTGATGCACATGGGGCCTGGCATGGAAACATGTATTTTCCAAAGGGATGGAACACATGAGGAGCTATATTTCAGGAGCAATTTATCCATTTGTTGATCTTAAAAATCATACCAATTAGCAGCTTCGGCCTTTTCTCTTTTAATCTCATCGTCTGTGACAATGAGTGGTAATTACATTTTTTTGCTACATTACTCCCATTTCTGCCACTTCCTCATCAAATGTCAGTGCCTTTTCTGCACATTTTTCACACTTTCCCACCGCACCGGTTGGTCACGGTAAAGTGTGTGCGTGTGTGTGTCTGCTAATGATCACTGGACTGAAAGCGTTAAAGTGTTCAGACGTAAGTGTCTGGTGTTACAGAGGAAGGCTGATCACCTGTAGGAGATCCAGCACACAGAGCTTTGACAGGTGGTGAACAACATGTGTCTGACTCAGGTTAGATCATGTGTGAATATTTTGCATTATTTTAGTGGTGTGCCTAATAAATCCTTAGAATCTAAAGCATCAACTATGTAGAAACGTACGTACGCCACATTTCTACGCTCACTCCAGTTTCTGTCAAATTGAAGACTGAGTAACATTCAACAAACTTGTTAAAAAGCCATCCTTGTGTGTTTCTGATATCAGTTGTAACTAAAACAGTGTCTATAACGTCTGCCCCTCCCCCACAGGGCGATGGGAGTGTCCGTGGCACGACTGCACCATCTGCGGGGTCCCGTCCTCGTCTTTTTGCGACTTCTGCCCACGCTCGTTCTGCCAGGACCACAAGGCGGGGGCTCTGACCCCCTCAGCCCTGGAGGAGCGGCCCTGCTGCTCCAATCACGACCCGCTCAGTCCCCTGGGCTCCAACTCCAGCTCCACCCAGCAGCGCCGCTCTGGTCTCAGCCCCGTCAGGGTCAAAGAGGAACCTGAGGGGGGCCAGCTGACTGTGGAGTGACATCACAGACCCCCGCACCTCCCCCCTCCCCTATATGTGTCCTTCCCTGTGAGTTTGTGCTGTGGACCTTGATGCTAATTGGGACAAGAACAGCGGCAGAATTAACCTCCCCCCCCCCACTTCTCCACACTCTGCAGCTCGCTGTTCTACAGACACAACCTCAGCACGCTTTAGTTTTTCCTCGTTTGTTTACAGCTGTGGAGGATTTGGGTGTTTGAAGAACCCTGTGAGAGAAAAGCGACGGAATAGAGGAGGAAGAGGAGATTTGAAGCTGCTGCTGCTACTCGTCTCCATGGATACCTGCTTCACTGAGCTAAGCAGCTTCTCTCCATCATCCGATTCCGTCCGTTTTGTTCTCCGACAGGAAAAAAAGGAGCCGTTTTTAGTGCAATTTTAGTTTTCCAGGACCCACACTACATTCCAACCTTCCTTCCTTCCTTCGACATGTTTTTATTCTACTTCCAGGTAGAGATGAATATAATTATATACAATATCTATGTTTGTTAATGTTTACAGACAGATGATCTCACTTCATCCTGGTGAGTGGTGTATTACGTTTGTTTCGGTGTTTAATCATCACTCAGACCTCTTTGTGAAAATAGTCCTACTAAGGTGATATATAATGCTATATCGTGTCATGGTATGACATTACAGAAGTACTTGTGATTTTTTTTTTTCATATTGCCAGTATCACTTGCCATTGTGTACATAATGGGGTTCACGTTATTGTAAAGTACTTAAAAAGGTCAGGAGGGGGCGGAGCTTCGCCTTTTCTGAGGGTTTTCCTGAACTAAAGAAAAAAAGAAGCGCTTTTCTTTTATTTTTCTACATACGACCGATCCTTCTTTTTTTTCTTTTCTTCTCACCTTTCTGCCGAGTCGTACGTGGTCTTTGGATCGTAGACAAGTTTTTTGTAGGATTCTGGCTGTAGTAACTGCTGCGCACGCAACGCAGTGCAGACATTTTGTTTTACAGTGATGTACTTTATCTGATTTAATTCTTTTAGTTTAATTTTCTTCTCATTTTTATCCTTCATCTTTCGCCAAACTTTTCTTAAAAAAAAAAAAAAAACCTTAAAGAAGAAAAAAAAAAAAGGCACTTTCACTCAGCGTGTGGTAGAATACAGAAATGTATATACAAACAACACATGGCAAGTGTTTCAAAAATGGATACCTCTTCTTGTTGTAACTTTGGAATTTAAACTGTTGTATCTTTTTCTTTCGCCTCTTGGTCCAAATGGTGGTGAGCTTCGCTTGTTGGAGCTTCTTTTGTGTTTTTTGTTTTTTTTTTTGTGTTTTTTTTTTTTTTCCTTCAGAAAAGTGGCCTGAATCCTGTTTGTTTTTTTGTTCTTTGTAATGTTCTAAGGAATTTTTGTGTTGGCACAAGTAGGAACCAATGTCAGTGTCCAGCAGGGGTCGATCCTTAAAGCTGGACTTTATGTTATAAAAATTTTAAACGGTATAAACAAACTTTCAGTACCAGTGTCGTGTACAAATGCCAATTTCTGTACAGTATTTCTAATCGTTCATGGGTCAAGTCCAAGCTTTTTGTTTGTATTTATTACTCATTGTTTTCCAGCAGCCATCATGGTGTCAGTGAAACAGACTATTTAAGGAAAAGTGTTTACATAATTTTCCTGTGTTTAGTCGTATTTTTTTTACCATTTGCATCTGGTAACAGCTGCTGATCTCAAGTATGCATTATGCTCAGTCTTATTTCATTGAATTAGTTCAGTATTATAGGATTTTGTGCTTATTCAGCCAACGCCAAACATTACCCACCTGTGGCTATGAGCTTTAGTTTCTTTTATCCTCTTTAAAATGCTGTTTTCTCTTTCAAAACACTCAACTTAGACTCTTTTATTTGCAGAAGCTTGAAGTTCTTCATTATTAGCTACATTACTTTTTTTTTAATCATGTGTGTCAAGTTTTATTCCGCAAAATGTGAGTAAAGTGCATTTATTTGCTTTGAGGAATACAGAAGAAATTAAACATTTTGTCAAAAATTTAAATCTTAAACCTTAAAGTGGCGTCACATGTAAACAAAACAGGGAAAAACCTCCTTTTTGGTTAGAAAAAGCCAGTCTGCTTAAAAACGCACCCAACGATGGAGATGCAACCATTATTTGATTTTATTTTGCACCAGAAGCTTAAGTTTACGTCAAATGTGATGTAATTTATTGCAGAGGTTTGTGTCACTCAGTGTAGTGTAATAATGATGCATAATAGGACAAACTGAAGATAGACACAAGTAAAGGAAGCTTTTTTTTTTTTGTTAATTCCACATGTTTCATTCTCCAGCTCTTTTGACTTTCTCATAATCATTTCATCAACATTTGCCAAATGTTAAGACTTGGACTACATTCCATTATAATGTACTAGGGTTTGTTTTTTGTTATTTTTTTGCCTCGGTGGTCTTGACTGACATTGAAAGATTTAAGTCCAGTTGCATGATCACAATGATAAAGGCTTAAAAGTATGCTTTGGAAACCCGATGACCACCTAAATCACGATAATTTCTTCTTTGTTTTAATGTTTGTTTTTAATTGCTAAGAGATTGAATCGAAACCGAACAGCCTTTTGTTTTATTTTGCACCTACAAATCGACCGGTCGCCATTATTTCCTCGTGCCACTTTGTTTTACTTTTTTGGCTGAAACAGCAGCAGTATTATAATATATTAGGCCTTGTTGTTTGTTAACCTGTTTTTAGTAACTCTGACTACCTGATGTTTATATATGTTTTTTTTTTCTTATTTCATTTTTTAAGAGGCAGCACACTTGTTTTCAGTTAAGTGACCCTAAAATACTGCAAAGGAAGATTTTTTTTCCCCTTCCGTATAGGATGGACCATCCCTTTGATCATCAAAGGGCCCGTTTCAGTTCACTGTGATGTGTTTTTGTTTTTCGTGCAATGTTGCCTACTGTCATATTTAATTGACACGCTGTCAAATAGTGTTGGAATAAAGGAACTCACCTATTAAGCACTCAACTCTTTTTTTTTTTTTTTTTTTTGTTTTTTTTTTTTTAAATAATGTAGTGAAATAGCTTCCAGTAACTAGCTGGGTTCATATCTATCACTCTTGTTGCTACAATTAAGATGTGGACAAACACAAATTTCCATGTTGATTACCTGTGTTACTGCATTCTACATATTGTTGGAAAAACGTGTAAATAGTTTGCATTGATCTTGCATAGGCTCATGTAACTGTTGTGTGCTCTTTTTTTTGTTGCCTGTACAATTCTGCTTCAAAATGTGTGTGAATGTGGAGACGACACTCTTTTTGTACATGACTGTCTTTTTATTTGAAAATATGGACGTCCTTTTTCATTCTAAACTTGAGTTTAAAGAGTTCAGACATGCCTGAAGTTTGACTTTAATAAAGCTGTACTCTGTCTCAGTGAAACACAGCAGTGTCATTTTGCTTTAAAATATAAGAAACAAATTGTGTGTTTTTGAATTTGGAAACCTTTAAAAAAAAGAATTTTCCTTTTTTTTTTTTCTTCTGATTTTTAACTAAAGCAAGTTATGAAGAGCCTAAATGGTGTAGTACAGGGGTTCTCAACTTTGCAATCAGGACCCCAATATGGGGTCGAGAGACACTAGCGGAGGTCTCCCCATTTTTGTTACTGTTATTCTTTCTTTTTTTTTTTTGTAACTACATCAAACTTTCCAAAATTTTAACCTATTTTCATCACTTTTTCTTGCCGTGTTTTGGCTTCTTTTAGTGCAGTTTTGCTACATTACTCCCATTTCATCAAATTTCAAGCCTTTTCTGCACAGTTTTTACACTTTCGAGAGATTTTCTCCACTTATAAACCCTTTACACCACTTTTCCCAACTAACGTTACATATTTTGACCCATGATTATCACTTTTAACCTCTTTTCATCTTATTCTATGCTTATTTTTGCCAATTTAACCACAGTCACGCTTTGTCATGCCCATTCAGCAAATTCATGTTTTCAACCAAAAGATGGCGCTCTTTCACATGACGAGGTGTTTTTTGTTTTTTAACCCAGGTGATACGTTTAAATAATGAACCTGATAATCTGCAAACACACCGGGAGCTGGTAAGCATTAATGAAAATTAACTTCATTAAATACTTTAATGGCTTTTGTTCCAATACTAGCTGGGTAAGTTACCACGTTATTTACTAGTTTCTACTCATACTTTCCTTACACACTGTGCAAAGTTTCACTCGTGTAACCCAGACCCAAAAAAATACCTCCAAAAACTTGCACGACAACTACAAATATTGGCCACACAAAAATTAAAAGAACGACAACAAATAGGCTTCACACCTAAATGACTATAACAACAAAAAACACAAAATAACACACAAAACAACAACAAAAACACAAAATAAATGTACAAAATTACTCCAAAAACATACATACACTACAACACAAATGTGTTCTTTCCCGTAGCAGGTCTATTGATGCTCAATTTTACAAAAAACCTATCTTATCTATAAAGCAAGGAATGTGTGTGTGTGTGTGTGTGTTCCTCAAATATCTCTTGCGACTCAGGCTCAGATTGACCTGAGACTTTCAACATGGCTGCTGCTGCCGCGTGGTTCAAGGGTGTGCAACGTCTGATTTGTTAGGACTGCAATGATGCCGTTCATAAACTATTTCATGAAATTGTCTTAAATGCAGCTTTGCAGAACAGCTCAATGTTGACAGGTAGTCACTGTAACTCAGGATAAGTTGAAAGCTGTGTAGAATCTACAGGAGTGACTGCACAAAGGGCTTCTAAAAACGACTAAAGTGGGTCTAATATACTAAAAAAAAAAAAAACTCCCCGTAAGTATTGACCAGCAGGTGTCCTCGGTGAGCAACGTTGGTAACTAAGGTGAATAATAATAATAAGAATAATAATTTACACTATATATATGCAGCCTATATTACAGTGCTAAATATTATGCTCTGCACAGTTCATTTAGTCGAGCAGCTACAAGTTAGTCTGTTTATACTGCCAGATTTTATCCCATGTGAGATGATGTTAACTTTGTTCGCAACTATGACAATGACATGATTAATAAACATAATCAAAACTGTAAGGCCTTCTGTTGCCTTCTCATTTCAAATTCACCAAGCTGCAGATGTATGCTAGCCTATATTACAGTGCTAAATATTAAACTGAAATAAATAAATTGTTAAATCTGCTTTAAATTGAAAAAAAAAAAAAAAAAAACATTATTACTGAGACCGTGTAGGTATATAGAATATAATGAAGTTCATTGCCATATGTACAAGTTAAAAAGAACAGGTACAATGGAATTCTTGTGCATGTCCCTGAGTCAGATGGAAAAAATTATAAAAAAACAAATCAGCCGAGACAGTGTAACAGTAGAACAATGTGATCATCTTCCTTTCCTTCAACAGAAAAATGAAAATTAGAAAAAAGTATGTTGCAAGATGAAAAAAAAGATTGTTCATTATTATAATAAAATGTGGACCTGAATGTTGATAACGTGGCCCTCGGATCAGACAATCGCATTTTGTGGCCCTGGCTGTGATAAAACTCTAAAACTCTGGTTAATGATAAACACTCAGCACCACGAGCTTCTGCTGGCTTCTACCAGTTTGTGTGTAATTTGATCCTTTGATTTTTTTTTTTGTGGTCATGAAGTCAGTCTTAATCTCTGATCTGAAATCCTTCAAATATCTCCTCATTAGTCATTAAACTGTCTTTAAATTGAGTATCTCTATGAAAACACTTTACTTCCTGATTCAAAGAGCTACTAAATGTTCCCTCCCCTTCTGTTTTCTGCCACTGTACTTTGCTCCTCCCTCTCAGATCTACAGTGTGTGGAAGGGCGTGATCAGTAAGTGTTTCTCGGGAAGTGAAACTAAAGCTGAGGCTGGTGAAATGGCAGAGGGAGGAGAAGCTCTGCTCTGTTGCATGTGTTTGGACCCTCTGGAGGAGCCTCTGATCGTTCCATGTGGTCACAACTACTGCAGGACGTGCATCAGCGTCTTCTGTGATGGGGAGGAAGAGGCAAACAACATCTACAGATGTCCTCAGTGTAAGAAGAGGTCCAGCCCCAGGCCTGTACGGGTGAGGCACAGGTTAGCAGAATTACTGGAAGAGCTCGAGAGGAGCAGGATTCAAGATGATTCCTACGAAGGACCTGAAGACGTGGCTTGTGATTTCTGCACAAGGACAAAAGTAAAAGCCTCCAAGTCGTGTTTGGTGTGTATGGCCTCGTATTGTGAGGAACACCTCGAGCTTCATCATGAGGTGGCTCCATTAAAGAGGCACAAGCTGGTGGATCCATCCAAGAAGCTCCAGGAGAACATCTGCTCTCAGCACGATGAGGTGATGAAGATCTTCTGCCGCACAGATCAGCAATGCATTTGCATCCTCTGCTCCATGGAGGACCATAAAAACCACGACATGGTTTCAGCCGCGGGTGAAAGAAGCGAGAAGCAGAGAGAGCTGCAGGAGAGTCGAGCTGAGATGCAGAAGAACATCCAGGACCGAAAGGAAGACCTGGAGCTGCTGGAACAGACGATGAAGAACATAAACCTCTCTGCTGACCAGACGGTGGAGGACATCGAGAACATCTTCACTGAGCTGATCCGTCTCACGCTGAGGAAAAGCTTTGAGCTGCAGAAGGAGGTCAGATCCAAGCAGAAAACTGAAGTGAGTCGACTACGAGAGCTTCAGGTGGAGCTGGAGCAGGAGATCATTGAGCTGAAGAAGAGAGACCTTGAGCTAGAGAGGCTCTTCCTCACTGAGGACCACCTCCAGTTCATCCTCAGTTACAGCTCCATGTCTGCCCTCAGCACATCCACACACCCCTCCATCATCCACCAAGGTTGGGGTCAGTTATAATTGTAATCACTTAATTGTTTATTAATTACAATTATAATGTAATTTGTAATTGTATCTAGAATATTTGCTTTTCCTGAAGAAAATGTAAGTGAGGATGCAGGTGCTGGCCCGCTTTGCACTGTATTAGCTTAGCATAAGTTATCTTTTGCAATAGCTAGCATTAGCATAAGTTAGAATATTATTAGCATAGCCTTAGTTTAACGTTAACTTAGCATTAGCTTGTATTAGCATTAATATAGCATTGTCATTAGCCTTATGCTAGCATTAAAATGAATTAGTATTAATATAGCATTAGCATTAACCTAACGTTAGCATTAACTTAATGCTAGCATTAGCCTTACGCTAGCATTAGCCTAACGATAACATTAACCTAGCATTAGCACTAACCTGGCAATAGCATCGGTCTAGCATTCGCAATACTCTAGCATTAACATGAACCTAGCAATAGCATTATCCTAGCTGAGTTGAAAATGTTAATGTTAGTAAAAGAAATTGCTAATGCTATTGCTAGGTTTATGTTAATGCTTGGTTAGTGTTAATGCTAGGCTAATACTAATACTAGGTTGATGTTAAAGCTAGCTAATACTATGTTAATGCTAAGGTTAATGCTAGTTAATGTTAAGCTAATGCTATGTTAATTCTAATGCTAAGCTAATGCAGTGTGACGTGGGCCTGCATCCTCATTTGTATTTTTTTCAGGAAATGCAAATATTCTAGTTGTAATTAAAAAATAAATAAATGCCTTTCACCGTAATCATAATTGAGTTGTAATTGAACATGGATAATTGAAGATGTAATTGTATTTTCAAAATGTAATTGACCCTAACCCTGTCATCCACCAGGTCCTCAGAACTACTTTGAGGAGGTAACAGCAGTTGTGTCAGAACTCACTGATCATCTCTTCCACATCCTGATGGACGACTGGAACAAAGTCTGTCAGACCGTGGAGAACGTGGATGTTTCAGTGCCTCCACCGGAGCCCACGAGCAGAGCCGGGTTCCTCCAGTACTCACAGGACATCACTCTGGATCCCAACACAGCTCACAGTATGCTAGAACTCTCAGAGGGAAACAGGAAAGTGACAGTGAGTAGAGGAGATCAGAGTCGACCTGATCACCCTCACAGGTTCACCGTCTACGCTCAGGCCCTCAGCACCGAGGCTCTGACTGGACGCTGTTACTGGGAGGTGGACTGGACTGGGACAATGGTTCGGGTGGCGGTCGCGTACAAGAGTATCAGTAGAGCAGGGAATGGGAACGAGTGTGTGTTTGGACACAACGACAAGTCTTGGATGTTGTTCTGTACTCATAACAAGTACATCCTCTTTCACAACGTCCAAACGTGTGTGTCAGGTCCTCAGTGGTCCAGGATAGGTGTGTACCTGGACCACTCTGCAGGTATCCTGAGCTTCTACAGCATCACAGAGACCATGACTCTCCTCCACAGAGTGCACACCACCTTCACTGAGCCGCTCCACGCAGGAGTCCAGATGTGCTGGAACCAGGGGGACAGTGCCGAGTTCTGCCAACTCTCACAAGAACCTTAAAATCAGTCAATCATACCTGCTGGGGTTGGGATCAATGATATTTGTTACATTTCAGTCTGCTTTGTGCTTGTTTTTCTTGTTTTATTTTACATTTAGAACAGGGACGTCAAACTATTTTAATTTACAGGCCAAACTCGGTCCAGTTTGATCATAATTGGGCTGCAAACTAAACAAGAAATTTCAACATTCCTTGATTTTTGTAACCAATTTTGTGATTTCATTTGGGAAAATTTTGTAGAATAATTTGAGAAAAATTGCAAGGCTTTGGAAAAAATGACTGTTATCATGTGGTACTGGCCTGAGAAAACTGTTATCCATATTATGAAGTTTCATGTATTTGGAGGAGCTGAGATATGTTACAAAATGATTCATGTTTTCTGTCTTTTCCTTTCTCCTGTGGGCCACATTGGATGCTCAAAGGGCTGGATTTGGCCCCCGGACCTTGAGTTTGACACATGTGGTTTAGAGTGTAAAAACAGTTCCAGGCCTCTCCAGGATATTTGTGCTTAGTTTAAAATTAAAATATAATACTAATACCTTAATCTGTCATTCATAAGGTTTACAAAGCTAACAAATACTTAATAATTGTCCAAATTCAAGCTTTGAAATTAAACATTAAAAGCTGTAAAGTTTATTGTAAAATCTTGTAACAGTGTTACAGCTACATTCTGTTTTTTTTGTGAATTTGTCTGTGATTTGTTTGCATTTAGTTTGAAGCTAGTTTTGTACCACAGTGGTTTGGTGATAAGCACTTCTATTAGCCTAACGCTATAAGGCCCTTGGTGTTTGGCTCCAGAGATTAAAAATTTAAATTTTAAATACAAAAAAAAAGAATTAAAGACATTAAAATAAATTCATTCAAATTCAAAATAATAATTAAACTAGAAATTACATAAGCAAATGGGTAACCAGTTTTAATCCAACCTGGGTCATCACCATGAGATGTTGAGCATCTACTAAATGAAATTGTAATCTTGTAATCTAATCATGTACACCAGACATGGGCCATTAACATGCCCCAAACATAAACACACAAAATTGGTCCAAAACCACACACTGTTACAGAAAAATACCAAAATGGACAACAAATAAGCATAAAAATACACAAAATGACAACAAAAATAGAGAAAATTACATAAAAACACACAAGACCATAAAACAAAACAAAAAATAAAAACACCCAAAAAATGACTCATCACACACAAAATGAAAACAAAAATACACAAATTGACTCCAGAAATATACAATATAACAACAGAAATACAAAATATTCAATTCAATTCAACTTTATTTATATAGCGCAAAAATACAGCAAAGTAATCTCAAAGCGCTGAACAAAATATAAAGTCCATAGTAAAAAAGAAAGAACCCAACAAGATCCACATGAACAAGCATTTAGCAACAATGGGAAGAAATCTCCAGCGGAACCAGGTTCAGAGGTGGCAGCCATCTGCGTCGACTGTTTGGGGTTAGTGGACAGAAGGACCAACAGAATAGGATAGAAGGATAGTTCATCAGAGTGTCCCAGACTAGTTGAGCCGCGATTCATTGATCAGTCCATCCAGTCCAATATGACTTTAAAAACACACAAAGACACAGAAAATGAGATAAATATTTACAAAATTCCAAAAAAAAAATAAAAAAAAAAATACTTAAAGAACAGAAAGAATAACATCAACAACACAGAGAACATTAACAAAAATCAAAGATGACAAGAAAAAATGAATGACAACAAAACCCTTGTTATTTTCTGTATGAAATCAGATTGTGATGTGAATTGTGATAATGTCGCCCTCAGATCAAATAATCACCTTTTTGTGGCCCTTAGTTGTTCATCTCTGATGTACACCCTGAACATAAAACACACACATTCACACACCCTTATTTACATGTAATTTAGACAATTAAATTAACTAAACATGTTTAAACAAATAGAGGAAGAAGAGTGTTTATAGGCACGAGGAGAACATGCAAATTCCACCCAGAAAGATTTCAGCTCTACATTTTCAGGAGTGTAACCAACAGCTTCCATTCAGCTTGATGCCTTTGACTTTTATTTTGAAAATTCTGTACGGATGTGAACGGACAGTATTTTCTACGTGTACTTCCTTGTCTCTGGGAGCATCCTGTCCTGCTCAGTGAGACCTGCAGCTCCTCAGGTTCTAATGGGGGATGTTGAGATCCTGTGTGGAACCAGGACGTGTTTGAAGGAGGCTGAGGAGAAGAAACGGTCCGTTTCAGGTCAGTCTCCAGCTGCACGGATGCGGAAATAGTCCAGATGTTGCTGATTAGCTTTAGCTCAGCCTGTTCACAGCAGCACAACACTGCATAATGATGGCCTGTAAGGTCCCAGGTCCCGTAATGTAGGTTTTTCTGGTCCCGCTGGGCTGGTTAGTTTGGTTGAAGTGTACACCGATAAAACCAGGATCTCCTGGGAGCTTTGACGGTGGTGTGACGCGTCAACCGGTGATTATTTTAACTGGTGACAGACTTCCGACTGCGTTGCCGGTAAAAACCGGACACGTTGCTTTTCCTCGAAAACGTAATTAAATTGCTTTAAAACAAAATAAAAACAAAATCGCTTTAATTTAATCATTTATTTTATTTTTTTACGCATTTTAGAAAACATAGTTTTGATAAAATCATACCCAGAATGCATCAACAATTTATTTAAAACGTTTATTGTTTATGCTGCGTCACTGCGAAGTAGAATAAAATAGAAATAAATACAATAAAAATAAATACAATTTGAATTTAGCCATATTTCCCACGATGGGATGAGTGAACTTTTATAATTAGTTTTATTCTGATTTTCAAACCACTGTCACCGTCTGAAGTATGTCAACATTTAAAATTCTGACCGTCAGGATCATCACACCTGCACAGAACACATTCTTATTTGGATTGATTTATTTATCTCAAACAATAAAAAATAATAATTAAAAAACAGAACAAAAAAACATACAAAGCAGTAATTGCTCACTTCAAAAAAGAGCCCCAGCAATGTTTGAGAAGAGGCAGAAGGAAGCTATATTTCACAAAGAACAAAATAAATCTAACATTTGAGCAAATTCATATATAAATATATACATACACAACAAAATACACACAAATTATAAACAAAAATAAGCGTTCATAGGTACTGGTGTCTTGTTCCGATATTAATATCTGATATTGGTCCGATATCAGCCAGAAAACTTTTATTGGACTGCATCTAAAATCTCCGATATAATATATATTGTTTTTTATTTATTTATTTATTTTTTCAATATTTTCTGTTTTTTTTTATTTTTTATTTTTTTTATTCAATCATAGTATATTCTTATTCTAAAAGGTTAATTATATGTAAACCATTGGTTTATAATAATGGGTCTGTTTTTTTTTATATATATATAATCAAGCCTTTTCTAACATTCCACACTACAAAATAAGTAATAAAAGTATGTATGATTCGTGCTGATATTGTATCAATATCGGCCAATAACCAAGGCTACAATATCTGTATCGGAAGTGAAAAAGCTGTATCGGGACATCCCTATTCATAGGCCTACTTACTTATAGAACATCCACAAGTCCACACCAGTACCACTACCTACCCATAAGATTCTAGTCTTTGTACTGATCTAATACGATTTGATTATTAATTTTATTCAATATTAATAAACTTTACACTCAGTAATAAGGTGCTGTTGTTTTTAGGGTTAGAATGTGTCAATATTAGAGCTGAACGACAGACAAGGTTTACGACACGATACAATAGAGGATAAATTGCATTTGGATAAATAACCATAGTACATACTTACTGGCTATAGTCACATACGTGTTCACATAAATAAGACCAATTTTTCTAATTTAAAGTGTGAAGATATGGACGTGTTCTATTTATATTAAATATGAAATATAGATAGGAATATGAGCATGCCTGCATTTTCTGACAATTGAGACCTTTGGATGTTTAATATGAACATTGGTAAAACAAAGAAAGTCTTTTTTTTATTTACAACTTTATCGTTCATATTTTACGATATTAGTTGCCATTATGTTCTTAAATTCTTCAAAAAAAAACTGCTCAGTATGTTAATAATAAAGTACAATCAACTTCCAAGCTAAAATGCATTGAGGAGTGAGGTATGTACACGCTATGCATATGTTAATACAAATAAATGTTTTTTTAATGAAAAAACATGATTAAAAAAATCAATTTGTAATTTTTTTTTGATTGATACGATAATCGCGATGTGAAATATTTCGATGTATCGCGGTATTGATCTTTTCTTACACCTTTAATATTTAATGAAATGTGTTGACATGCTCTCCAGCTCTGCTTATGAGAAGTTAAAGGAAAGATGTCTGCAGTTGACTGAAGCTTCCTTTAATAAGTTATAATGAAGCGGAGGCTGCTGAGGGGCTTCCTGTCGGAGGTCTCCGTCAGACTGGTGCTGTTGGTGGTGTTTCTGTGAGTGTTCTCCACCTTTATACAGATCATCACGGTTGAACACATTTGACCAAACAGCCTGTGTTTTATTCAGAGTGACGGAGCAGCTTCCTCCTTTCTACCGTCAGATCCAGCCTGAGGAGATGTGGCTCTATAAGTTCCATCGTGTGGAGAGAGACCATGTGCCCACCTCTCTGATGTTTGTAAGTATGTCTGCGTCACAGGTGACTGGTTAACGGACTTTGTACCAAACATGCTAAATAGGGTTAATAGAATCAACTACTGAAAAATCCCATGGAAATGTGTGATATTTACGATGCCGTAGTAGGGCCACATTAAAATCAAAATAAAAAATCTGAGCACTACGAGAATAAAATCATTAATTTCGAGGATAAAGTTGTAATTTTATGAGAGTAAAGTCTTAATATTTAGAGATGAAGTAAAATTTTGAGAATAAAGTTGTAATATTTAAAGATTAAAGTTGAAGCATTTCGAGAATAAAGTCGTATCTTAATAAAATTGTATTTTGATGAAAACAAAGTCGTAATATTTCAAGATTAAAGTCATAGCATTTTGAGAATAAAGTCGTAAATTTATGAGAATAAAGTTGTATCTTAATAAAATTGTAATTTTATGAGATTAAAAATGTAATATTTTGAGATTAAAGTTGTAATATTTTGAGATTAAAGTTGTAATATTTTGAGAATGACGTCGTAAATTTATGAGAATAAAGTCGTATCTTAATAAAATTGTAATTTTATGAGATTAGTCATATTATTTTGAGAATAAAGTTGTAATATTTCAAGGTTAAAGTCGTAGTGAAAATATTTCTTTTTACTTTAATGCGCCGTAATAGAAATGGTCCCAAAACATTATTTGTGAATACTTTAATTACCACCAATCCGTGATTCACACGTAGCCGTGTGATTTGAGGCGCTTCTGTCATGACGTGTCACCAGGTAAAATGATTACCAGTTCAGCTAATACACCAAAAACTAAACCTACACTTTTCAGATTTGAATGCAGTCATAATAATCATAATAAACACATTAAAAACACACGACCGATGAAGCTCTGCATTTATTTCCAATCACAGGATAAATATTGTCAATAGACAAACGGTAACACATGCAAAATTGAACATATTTCTTCGTTTGTGACACTTTCTAGACATTCATTCATCTGTTTTCTGGTGGAAAAATATTTGTATATGTGTCAATGTCCCAAAAATATATGAGGCATTTCCGTGTTTTTTTCTGGCCCAATTTTAAATAAAGACAGAAAGAAATTGGGTTAAATTGCTTTTTCCATGTCGCATTGATATCTTTTTTTTCCATCTGTTTTCCACATTCATAGAAACTCTGAGGCCCTTTTTTTTTTTACTTATTATTGTAACCCTGAGTTTAGGTTTTTGCTTAATATTGTTTGTGTGGCTGTAAAAAACTTTTAAAGATCTTGTTATTGGCTGTGTAAGTAATTAATAATCTGACATGAAGGAGACTAGTTAAAACTCATTTATTATTAACTAATATTTCCCTCCCCTGCCTGTTGGATGCTGCTCTGCTCTAAAAATGGTTGTTTGTGTTAAAAATGCAAATTATGGGGCGGTGTTTAGCTCAGTGGGTAGAGCGCCCGCCCCATGTACAGAGGCTATAGTTCCTCACCTGCAGCGGGTCCAGGTTCGATTCCCGGCCTGGGACCCTTTCCTGCGTGTCATTCCCTGCTCTCTCTGACCCCTTTCCTGTCAAGCAACTGTCATATAAAGGCCACTAGAGCCAAAAAAATCCTTTAAAAAAAAAAAAAAAAAAAAAAAAATGCAAATTATTTAGGAGAATAAAGGTCCAGTCAGATGTATTAATGATTCACTACAACGTGGTCACGTTTCCTAGACAAATAAATGACTGATGCTTCCTTAATGTCTTAAAGCTTTAGGCCAAACTCTCCAGTGCTCACACTCCTCGTGCACACACACACTATCTGTTCATTATCAGAAAGAAGAAACTACAGAAATGTCATTATGTGAATTCATTAAACTTTTGTGAACTTTTGTTTATGTCAGAGTGTGGCGGTCTTCACTCCCCTCATCGTGATCCTGGTGTTTTCATTCATCAACAAAGCGGAGCGTGGAGACCTGAAAGAAGCTTTTCTGGGTATGACACACACACACACATGCACAAACAGTTTTTCCCACATTATTTTGTATCTTTGATAATTCTATTCTGTGTTTCCTCTCATCCAGCTGCCACTTTGACGCTGGTGCTGAACGGAGTTTTCACCAACGCCATCAAACTTGTCGTGGGCAGGTGCGTTTCATACGTGGTGTCGGGGATCTGATGTTGAATGATAAACTGTTTCAATGTTTGTTCTCTAACTCTTCCAAAAAGGCCACGCCCTGATTTCTTTTATCGCTGCTTCCCCGACGGTCAGATGAACCTGGAGCTGCGATGCAGCGGTGACCCAGATGTTGTCATTGAGGGTAGAAAGAGCTTCCCCAGCGGCCATTCGTCCTGTAAGAGCCTGTGATGGTCAATTATGTTTGTATAGTGAGGGGTAATAACAAGCATGTCTCACGTGAATCTGAGTGTATTTTTGCCCTCAAGCTGTGATGTGCTCTACAAGAATAAGATCCACTCGTTCTTCTTTTACCAAAACTCTTTTTACTACACATTTTTGGCACTCAATTAACAAAGTTTTCTACATTTAATAATAATAATAATAATAATAATAATAATAATGCGTTGGATTTTATATACTGTTTTTTGGTACAGTAATTGTGTGCTTAAAAAAAGCAAACAACAATAAAAAAAGGCAGGATAAACCAAAACAAAAGAAAACTGACAGTAATAACAGTAGCAATGATAGTAATAGTAGGAGTAATAACAATAGTGTTAAATAAATAGTCAAGCACAGCAATAGATATTGGATAGCCATAAGTTTAAAAAAATTAGGGTCACTAATTTTAAATGTACGCATATATATATATATATATATATATATATATATGAAAGTAAATACTCAGAATAACATTAGACACAGCATACTGATTTTTGAAATAAAATTAAATGAACAAAATTAGAAAATTATGTAATGAATACTAAACATGAATATGAAAGCATATTTTAAACTCCAAACCAAGACCCTGCTCTGTCGTTGTCGTTGCTTCCAGTTGCCTTCGCTGGCTTGGGTTTCACGGCGTTGTACGTGGCCGGGAAGCTGCGCTGCTTCAGTGCTGCTGGGCAAGGCAGAGCGTGGCGTCTGTGCACCTTCCTCATCCCTCTGCTCGTCGCCACGGTGATCGCCCTCTCCAGAACCTGTGACTACAAACACCACTGGCAAGGTAAAAGCACGGCAGGAAAACCAACGTATAAAGGGATCAGAGTAATGCTTTTTACTTTAAGAATAATTGTTTCCATCTATTAAATTAAAGGTAACATGAGGGGATTCTAGTCGAGCATCATTAGAAAAGGTTACTGTAATATTTGGTCATTTAATAAAAATACTGATAGATTATACATGTTTATCAGATAAAGACATAGTGTAGGTCTCATAGATCAATAAATCGAATATCATTTAGCTTGAAAAAAGTTTAGTTTTGATTTCCACAGTGTTTATTGACATTGTTGAAAAGGTTTCCTGCATTGCACTGTGGGATGTGGAGTCCCGTAGACGAATGTATAGAAGTGTTGTTGCTTCATTCTTACTGTGATTTATTGTGTTTGATCCCAAAAACTCTGCCAGAGTGACTTCCCAACACATTCCTGGACTGTTCATAGAGTGAACGTTGTGGCAAAACAATGACCAATGTTTATATTGGTGCTTACACGGAAAGATTTGAATTTGGACATCTTCGGGACTTCACATCCCACAATGCAATGCGTGAAACTTTTCCAACAGTTTCAATAAGAGCATGTTTACAGTGGAGATCAAAACAAACTTTCTACCTTTTACATCTTTCTTTGAGCAAATGATCTTTGATTTATTGATCTATCAATTCTACACTTTGTCTATATCTGATAAAAAATGATCGTCTCCAACAGCTTTAAGGGAGCCTAAGGCAGGATCAAGAAAAAACACTCCATAGTGACGTTAGAGTAAATGCAGCCATCGGCCAAGCTCTTCATAGCAGTGCAGCTGATGCTGTGACACGGTTATTTATTTACTCGCCGTTCACGTGACTGTTTACTGCAAGATCTGCGCACATGCCTCCGCGGAAGCAAACAGTAGTTTAGTCCACCGCACGTCTTCCTCCAGTCTCCAAGCCGTCGAGAATGCGCATTCAGCGTCATTTGACGTGACGCGTGCAGGACTGCGTAAATAATGCATTACACAGCGCGCGCGCTCATTCTCTTTGGTTTTGAACACTTCATCACCCGTTAGCATTAAAATACTCAAAAAGAACATTTATTATTTCACAAAACCTGCCCTATTCTCCTTTAGCTTATTGAGTTTCCTTTTAGGAACTTAACTGAAGATGAAAAAGTGCTTTAAAAAATCATTAACTTTTCTTCTGATTACTTGATTAGTCGTAAACACGGAAAAAAATACTTAATTAAACAAATTATCTACCAAATTATGCATATCTATCGTTAAAGGTGTGACGTAATAAAAAGTAAGAAATAAAAGCTCAAGAACTTTTCCCTTTATTACCAAAGAATAGCTCATGCCTTAGTATAAATCATACTGTATCGTTATCCTGTGCTTTGTATTGGTTTTCATTCCTGTGCTGTGATGTGATGTGTCTCTCCTTTTGTGCAGATGTGTTAGTGGGTTCTCTGCTGGGTTTCTCCTTTGCCTGGCTGTGCTACAGACAGCACTATCCTCCACTGCAGGACCTGGACTCCCACAGGCCTCTACGTCACAGGGACAGCATTCCCGCCGCGCAGGAGCGCAAGCTAGCCAACTCCAACTACATCCTGCCGCTGTGAATCCAGGACAGCTGGCCGCTTTGATACGGGATTGTGTAACTGTTTCATGCTGACCAGCATGTTTCTATTCAGTGTTTTGTTAACTCTACAGTCGGATTACGGTACTTTTCCCCTCAAAACAACACAAATCATGTATTTATGAGCTGCGTTAGCCTCCATAGTCAACCATTCCCACCCTAATGCTCATTAGAGGTCCATTGCACATACTGTGTATTAGTGCCTATAGATAACCTGGTTTACACAACTTTCTTTCTGTGAAAATGTATTTATCTGAATTCCTTCATGTGTAAAGTGATAAAAATTGAATATTTTACCGTATTTATTTCAAGTTCAAAGACTAATATATTACAAGCACACTTCCCAGGACATAATCATTGGATGTCACTAATTCCAAAAAGTTCTTTTTGAATAATATGTTAAGGTCTAATTTATGCATTCAAACATTTTTCAGGAAATTTACTTTGATCTTCTGACATGTTCAGACTGTCAACTGCCAGTCTTCTTCAGAGACATCTGCTGATGCCTTTGATGTTACCTTGACTTCCTTGGCGTGTAATGTTTCCAGCAAGTTCTTTTTGAAAACGTCTTCTTTGTCATACAAAAGAAGAACTTTCTGGAGTTGTTACACAGAAGTCAAGAAAACATCAAAGTGATCAGCAAATGCCTCTGAAGATGATGTTTCGTCTGTCAACTGCAAGTCTTCCTCAGAGGCGTCTGCTGATCGCTCTGATGTTTCCTTAACTCCCACGTATCAATTCCAGAAATTATTTTTGTCTTCTTTTTGAAGATGTCTTCTTTATTATTCAGAAAGTAAAAGTTGCTGAAATTATTACGCGGAAGTCAACGAAACATCAAAGCGATCCGCTGATGCCTCTGAGGATAACTTGCAGTTGACAGTGGAAACATGCCAGGGGGATCAAAGTAAATTTCATGAAAAATTTTTGTCAGAAGAAATTAAATGTTACCATATTATCATTGGATGTCATTTAGACCAAAAAAACATTCCTTTTGAAGATCACAATGAGTATTAAATAGGAAAAGATCAGAGCTTGGATATTAATCTCTTTTTTTGTGTCAGATTTAAAAAGGTGAATGGTTGGGGCGAATGTGATACATGAAAGAAACACTGATAATTAACGTGATGGTGCTTTGTTCATTGGATATTTTAGGATTAACAGTAGTGGTAGTGTTGGATAAAGGACAATAGCATATTCAGATTAAATAACATTGTGCAAGGCTGAAAAAAAATGTTTTCCAATGTTTACATCCAAACCATGAAACAAATATTCATTTTTATTTGTCACAGTAGTAAGGTTTAATGCTAATGCTGGCAGCTGCTAACATCTATGGTTATCTGTGGCACATTGGAAGACATTTCTAGACTTTTAGCATTCCTCTTCTACCACATGGGTAATTCCCGTCTCATCACAGTTGGTCATTGTTACTTATTGTCTTCCTTGAGTCTCCTCTGAGTTTTTCCAGTTCATGGTTTTGTAAACTAATACTGAGTAAAGGGGGACCATGCTGGAAATCAATGTAGCAGAGCAACTTTTTGCTTTACAAAGTTCTTTCAGTGCCTGCAGAAAAGCTGAAATTGGAGGAAAAAAAATAAAGCCGGTGCATGTTTTGTGATCAGAGGCTTTAGACTTGCTGTACGATGGACTTTAGCTGGGTTTTTTCATGTAAATGGTTCAGACACAGTAATCAAAATAATTCTATGAATGCTTTGATTTAAAGTCGAGGCCAGGTTTTGCTTTCTCACCACTCACAACCTTTCTTCTCAAGATTTTCCTTTTTTTATGTATTTTTTGAGACCAAATTAAAGATTGAACGTCTCCAAAGTCATTTTTCTGCAGCACTTTTGTTTTTCTCGCTGTATCACAGAAAGGTTTGCAGACCAAACATGTTGGATAAATTTGTGCCTTTTCTTTCCGACATCACTCACTTGAATGAAGATTTGACTATATTTCATTGTATTTACTCTGTATTTCTGCTGTAAATCTTCAGTTTCCAACCGTTACTTTGAGTTCTTTGTTTCAGAACATGAACTTTATTTTTTGAAATCAAATGACGGTGCATAAAGAGAACAAGCTTTGACACCTAAAGAACATTACTCTGAATCATTCTTGGTACACAGATGTTTTTTTTTTTGGTTTTTCCATGGGTGGGGTGGGGTGGGGGGGTGGCATGTAGAACTACTTGAATTATGAGTCATTGTACTGAAGTTGTGATCTATAGAAAATGAAAATTTGTCTGTGGGTTGATGGATTTTCATGGAGTTATTTCCACAATGTTGCATTTTGACAGAATCCTGCATGTTACCCAGCTGTGGAGAAATTTATTTATCATACTTTCATTGATTACAGTAATTGTAAGGAGGTTTTTTTGTAGGGGGAGGGGGTATCTTTCTTTGTATATGCTTGTCTGTCGTGTTCTAGCAATGATCTGTGTTCCTTTTGTCCACTAGTTGTTTTTTGACCTTTTGGATGCCCTCTTTTTGGCTCCTGCTGTGTGTGAGACCGACGTTTAGGGTTAGGATGGACTGAATCTACAAAATAAGATCAAAAGTTGTATGTCATGAAATAAAGCAGATCAAATATTCTGTGGTGTCAGACATTTACATATTTGTTTTCAAATTAATTTCCTGCGTTAACTGGAAATAATGTCTATTGTCAGATGCTCTGCTTATTTATCTATTTTCAACTCAACTCAAACACTTGAGGAAGGAGAACATGCAAACTCCAACTGCTTAGAAAGGCCATGGTCAGTGAGGCTGAAAATATTGTTTACAGACATTTGAAGTAAATTAATTCAAATAATGGGAAGCAAACAAAAGAAATCTTAAAAAAAAAATGTTTAACTATAGAATGTTTAATGTATTGAGTACTTCTGTTAAATCACTGTTAAACTGTGCAGTGTATTAGAAAAAAATTATTTAAAAAATGATTTAAAACATTTTTGATTCAACATACAATATTTTAACTGCTCATGAATTATCCAAAATGTAAAAAAACATAATACAAATATTAAAAATATAATCATATTAAAAAATAAGTATCTCAAAACAGATATGAATTCATTTTTACTGGAGGTTTCTGACTCAGATTTAAAATAACCCAATAGGACAAAATACAAAGAAAACTAAAATAAATTTAAATTTTCCAAGTACTTATATTGGGCATTAAATTGAGAATTAGATGATGGAAGATATAATGGATGTAATTTAATATGAGCTCATTTGCTAACACAGAGGATTTTTTTTAATTATTATTTTTTTATGAGAGTACGAAGGAATTTGTTTATTCTTCGTTCGTTCTTTGGATTTTCCGTTAAAACCATATAGAAAATAAATAAAAGTATTTATTTATTATTAATAATAATAATAATAAACGGAATTTGGTTCTTAAAAAACGCGTTTGTTTCCGTACGTCTTTGTTTTGCTACTTCAGAAGGCGTGGTCTGTCTCTTGTGACGTGTACCACTATCCTCTCCTCTGATTGGTGGAGAGAGCCTCGCTGCGTTGGCGCCATATTTCCAACAGGAACAGAGAGTCGTAACGATAAAGCTCCGAGTCTGACAGCAAAACAGCAAAAACTCGCTGTTTGTTTCATTTAAGAGCTACTTAGGTTTATATACGGCACTCTAAGATGTTTGTGTCCGACATAAGGAAGGATTTTTACGAGGTTGTGTCCAACCAGGTGAGTGTTGCGGTTGTTGGTTCGGGTTTTGCTGCTTTCAGGAGTTTATCAGCTGCTTTCTGTGTTTTCAGAGAGTGGCTCTGTTGGTGGCCGCAGATATCGATGCTTTGTGTGCCTGTAAAATCCTCCAGGTAAGAGACTGTAGTTTACTTTCACCAGATCAGTTCATATCTGACTAATATATCAAGAGATAGACAGCTTTTATCACAGAGGGGGGGGCACAAAAATGTAATTGTATCAGATCTGAGGTCCACATTATAATCATTCATGTCAGCATTTAGAATAATGACCAATCTGAGGATCGATACAAGAAAGCAAAACATGTTTAGTGTGTTTTTTTGCATTCATTTTGTGTAATTTTGTTGTTTTGAATATTATTAATCATTCTTCTGTGTGTTTTTTGTGTGTATTATGAGTCATTTGTGTATTTTTGTTCACTTTAGTGTGTTTTAATAATTATTTTGTATATTTTTCTGTGGTTTTTGTTATCGTTTTGTGTGTTTTTTGGAATTTATTCTGTGTTGTGAGTCATTTTTTTGTATTTACGTTTCCATTGGTGTTTTTGGAATCATTTTTGTATAATTTTGTTGTTTAGTATATTTTCTGTTACTCTAGTGTGTGTTTTTTTTGTCGTTTTTTTGTTTTTGAAGTTATTCTTTGTCTTTTTGTTGTTGTGTTTTTTTTTAACATTTTCTGTTATTTATGTGTATTTTATAGTCCTTTTGTGGATTTTCTTGTGCTCATTTTGTGCATTTACTTTAGAAGGAGGGTGACCTGTTGCCATGTCAAACTGTTTGCACTTTTCCTTTTTTTTCTGATGCAGAGTTGAGTGAAATAAATCACGATTTGCCTTGTTATTCATTGGTTTAGGCTCTTTTTCACTGCGATCAGATCCAATACACACTCGTTCCTGTCACGGGCTGGCAGGACCTCAGCACAGCCTTCCTGGAACACAAAGAGCAGGTATTATTGTCACTGCACACCACAGCCTTCTCATTATTGTCTAATAAAAATGTAGGATTTAAGGAAACTTTGGACGTTTTCATTGTGAATCAGGTCAGTTTTTTGTTTGCTGTGTGTTGTAGTTTCGTTATTTTGTTCTCATCAACTGTGGAGCAAACGTCGACCTCCTGGAGCTGCTTCAGCCTGATGATGACTCCGTCTTCTTCATCTGCGACACTCACCGGCCCGTGGACGTGATTAACGTCTACAATGACACTCAGGTAATGTGATTCGTCCACTTCAATATTTCCAGCACTCGAGAGGGAAGAAAAAATGGAACAAAAAAACAGTTAATCATTAATTGTCCTGTCCCACCTTTTTTCCCAGATCAAACTGCTCATCAAACAGGACGATGATCTGGGCGTGCCGTCATATGATGACATCTTCCGGGATGAAGAGGAGAATGAGGAAGGAGGAGACTCCGGAAACGAGAGCGAGGAGGGTTCGGAGCCATCAGGCAAACGCAGAAGATTCGATGAGGTGCGTGTTGAAAAGAGACAAAGATCAAGTGGTCTGTCAGTGTTTGTGTTTCAAGAAACACAGAAGAAAATTGAAAACAACACTAAAAATACACAAAAATGACTCTTAAAAAAACTAAATCACAGAAAATGAACACTAATTTACTCCCAAAACACACAAAATGAGAAGAAATACTCAAAACTACAACAAAAATACACAGAAAAAATATCCAAAATGACAAAACCTGACTTAGAAACACAGAATGACAATAAACATATACACAAAACCGATCAATATGCAAAATAACAAGGAAAATACACAAATTGACTCCAAAGCTACACAAAATGAGAAGAAATATACAGATCTACAAAACTGCAACAGAAATACACAGAATGACGGAAAAATATACAAAATGACACAAAAATGGCTTCATAATCACAACACATACTGTAGATACAGAAAATGACACCAAAAACACACAAAACAACAAACCAATATACATAACGACAACAAACACACAAGAAAAATACTCAAATTGACTAAAAAAACACACAAAATGAGAAACAAATATACAAATTAAAATAGAAATGCACAGAATGACAGAAACATATACAAAATGACAAAGAAATGAGACAAAAATGGCTTAAAAACACAAAATCACAACACATAGATACAGAAATTGACACCCAAAACAACAGATCACTACACAAAACAACAACAACAAATGCACAAAATTAGAAGAAAATACATTAAACTACTACAGAAATACATAGAATGACAAAAAAAAAATACAAAATGACAAAACAATTATTCAAAAATGTCTTCATAATTACAGCAAATTTATTTATATATATATATATATATATATATATATATATATTGAAAGTGACAACAAAAATAACAGCTCAATATACAAAACAGCAACAAACAACAGAAAAATGCACAAAATAACAAGAAAAATACACAAATTGACTACAAAACCTATTTTAAATGGACTTGATTTATATAGCGCTTTATCACCACACTGAAGCAGTCTCAAAGCGCTTTGCATATCAGCTCATTCACCCAATCACTCTCACATTCACACACCAGTGGGACAGGACTGCCATGCAAGGCGCTAGTCGACCACTGGGAACAACAGTGTCTTGCCCAAGGACATTTCGACACATAGTCAGGTACTGGGATCGAACCCCCGACCTCTCGATCAGAAGACGACCCACTACCACCTGAGCCACGGTCGCCCATTGTGCTTTCATATATTAACGCTCACATTGCTCATTATTCTAAATGCTGATATGAATGTTGATAATGTGACCCTCTTGTGGCCCCGCTGTAATAAAAGTCACCAATCTCTGATCTAGACAGTTTTTACTTTACTGGGATACGCAAAGATAATCTGTATTTCAAATATCTATTAATCGGGAACATTTCCAGGTCAAATGAATATTTGTTTGTGTGACTCTATGTGGGTCAGTAGTGAAGTCTGGAGGGAGGGAGGGAGGAGTGTTTCAGGTGTTTTTAACGTGTTTTTTGTCATGTCGCGACAGGGAGAAGTGGAGAGGAGAATCGAGAGGCAGCGAGCGAGGAGAGAGTGGGAAGCTCGCAGGTGAACTTTTAGATGTTTGTTTGTTTTAGCGAGAAACGCCTGCGTCACATCTGTTCTGTTCACAGGAGGGAGATTCTGTTTGACTACGAGCAGTACGAATACCACGGAACCTCTGTGAGCTCCATTCATAACCTCCTCCTTCCATCACAGCCAATCACTGACCTTTCTCACTCTATTTATGCGTGTTGTGTCTCTTTCAGGCTGCGATGATGTTTTTTGAGCTGGCGTGGATTTTAACCAAGGACACCAAGGACATGTTATGGTGAGACTGGTTTTTTTTTTTGTGTGTGTTAGTTACGACATTGAGATGCTATGTGCAGAGTTTCACACTTGTTCTCCTCAGGTGGGCCATCATCGGACTGACTGACCAGTGGGTTCACGATAAAATCACACAGTAAGAATAAAAGCTCCTTTATTTAAATATATGAATCAGGGCAGGGTTGGGGGTTAAATTTCATTTTTAAATTACAATTATGTATGTCTTTAATTATACATGTTCAATTACAATTAATTTATGATTACGGTGAATGGCTTTTTTTCCCAATTAAAAAGTAAAACTAAAGTTAAAATGTAATTAATCAATAATTACTGAGCCTTTAATAAATAAGCCCATAAAATGTAACCTTCCTCTTGTGTTAGCTTTCTGTTAGCATCACTTATGATAACGGGTCAGTTTTGACCCATGTCTTAAATCAGATGTAAAATACACTAAAAATATTATCCATCATCTAATTTATTTCTTATCTTTTGATTTCCTTGTTACGCTTCCTAATCAATGAAAATAGTGGTATTAATATTTTTGGTAAGGGCATCTGAGCATTTTTACCCCTAGATTTACATTTTTTTTTAAATGGTAAAATGATCCTCAAAAGAACTGACAGGTAAACTTGATCTGAAACATATTTTAATAATTAAAAACTGCGTATGTATAAGCCATAGAACTGTAACGTTTGCGTTTCATTAAATTACCGTGTAATTGACAGTTTTTATAGAATGTACATTCCAATTACAATTAGAAAGCCAATTATCTGAACTCAATTACAATGAAATTACAACAGAAACATCTTTTTCATTAACAATTATAATTGCATTTAGTTACCAATTACATGATCTGTTGTAATCATAATTGAATTGTAATTGAGTTCAGATAATTGACTTTTTAATGGAAATTCTATAAAAACAATCAATTACAATTTAATTAAATGCAAAACTGGATAATCATCGTACAGTTCTATAGCTGACACACATCAGTTCATCAGTTAATTAGGTTTATCAGATCAAGTTTTCCCACTACTCGTCACTTCTCTTCAGGATCATTTTACCATACATATATATATATATATATATATATATATATATATATAATACCAATATTTCCATTGATTAGGAATCCTAACAAGGTAACCAAGAAATGAAAAATAAATGAGATGATAGATTTTTTTTATTTTTTTTTATTGTATTTTAAAGCTGATTTAACTTCAACAGAAAGTATGGCTGCTCGATTAAAAAAAAAAAAAAAAGTTAATAATCACGATTATTTTAGTCGTAATTGACATCACGATTATTTGTCAACCAAAAAATTATCTATTTTTTGTTCAAAACAATGAAAAACATTCTTTAAACTTGAATAAAATCATTCAAATAGTAAAATCAAGTGTGTTCACTTTTGCATAAAACAAAAAATATATAAAATAAAAAAAAACAAAAAAAAAAATATATATATATATATTATTATTTGAATTCAAATAAATAAATGTGTATAATTTAAAATATTTAGCGAATAAAACATATATAATTGAAAAACAAAATTGTTTTTTCCTGATTATGTTATTTTTGTAATCGTTGAGTGTAATAATAAAAATTGTAATCAAATTTCGATAAATTGAACAGCCTGATCAGAAAACTAACAAAAGAAGTTGAGTTTTATTTGGTGATTTATTTCAGGCTCAGTAATCGTGATTAATTGAATTTGTACTTTAGTAATTGAGAACGTAATTGTAATTGCCTTTCAGCGGGAAAATAATAATTGTCATTTTAATAATAATGTGATTAACTACCACATAAATGACCCAAACCCTGATCTGAATATATTTAGGTTTTTTTTTGCACAAGTTGTTGAATTGCTGTTGTTTTTTTTTTTTTTTTGTTCAGTATGAAATACGTGACAGACATCGCTACGATGCAACGACACGTTTCCCGACACAACCACAAGAACGAGGACGAGGAAAACTCTCTGTCCATCGACTGCATGAGGATCAGCTTTGAATACGAGTATCCTTCAGGTTTTCCCTCTCAGAGCAGGAGGTGAACATGCTTTCTGTCTCTCTGTGGGGTCGTTGCGGTTCTTTAACTTTAACGTTGCGCTCCAGTCTGCGGCTAACGCTCTACCAGCACTGGTCTCTGTACGAGAGCATCTGTAACTCCTGCTACACGTCCTGCAGCTTCAAGTTGTGGACGCTCAACGGTCAGAAGAAGCTTCAGGAGTTTCTGGCTGACATGGGGTACGTTTGTTGTTCGCAGGGAGACAACTGTTGCCACGCGTGTTAAAAACTTTTCTAGGGACTCGGATTTTCTGTGATCGCAGAAAATGGATGGAAAATGCAGAATTCACATTCTGAAATGGAAAAAGCAATCTGAACCAGGTTTTTTTTTTTTTTTCTTTTTTTTTTTTAAAAAAATCAGCTCTCGATATGACACAAAATACATGTTTTTGGACAATAACACACATTTACAGCTTTTTTCCCCTTTAAAACAGGTGATCAAATGTCTAGAAATTGTGACAAACAGACAAAAATGTCAAATTTTACTCATGTTTACGCTCAAAATCTCACTACTAAATCACACAGCTGCACGAGACCTCTTACAAAAATAAATGTATAAAGTTATAGTATATTACTAGGGATGTAACGATTAATCGTAAGGCAGTTAAAAATCAATTCATAGGTATCACGGTTCATATCGATACTCTGAAAATTGAATCGCAGTACTTTTTTTAAACAGCAGATGGTGCTATATATTTATCCTTTTCTTGTCCAGAAGAGCTGGCGGTGGGAAGAATCGCCTTCTACTCTTAAACATGTTCATAAATGATTCCTTACCCCTTTAGCACCGAAAGAATATCTGTAATATTACGTGAATATCTGTAAAACTCACATTTTTCTATTAGCTCTGTCTGCTAACACATAGCATCTCTTCTTCACTGCAATCATTTCTGCATGCCAACCGACCACTGAGTTACCAGCGCGCTCTGCTGGTCCAAACAAATATCTGACGTAAATACAGTGCAAGGGCTGTTTTTTTAAAGTCCAATTGTTAAGGCACAAAATACATTTTTAGTTGCACTTTAAAAAAAAAAAAAAGAACTGTTTTTCAGTTTTGCATTGTTTACTATATAACCAGAATTTAAATTAATAGGCTTCTTCTTCATTTGTATTATAGACATATTCACACATTCCTTGGGAATTTTCTCTTAGACCGGGTGTCAAATTTCTCTCAATGTAGTGATTTTATTGTAACTTTTGTAAGTTATCTAAGCATATAAATAATAATTAATAACAGTGGATGACTCCATTAACCATATTGTGCATGTCTGGTATGATTTTGGGAAGTTTATTGACCAGTAAAGTCATATAAACAGGGAAATGATGAAACAAAACTAAAAATGTGTAATTTTTTAATAGGAAGATCAAAGCATCTACTGTTAATGTATCTTTGCACCAAGATAGGGTTAAAAGAAATTGTATAATTTTGGACATTACGAAGTTGTTTGTTATATGTATTTATTAAACTGCTTTGATTTAGTAGCCCAATAATAACAAAAAAACACTGACAGAACAAAGTTAATGAAAAGTTAAATCCTGAATTTACCATTAGGGGAACAATAAACAATATCTATCTATTAAAATGTGAAAATTTTAATAAATTAATGTAAAAATCGTTGTAAAGCTCACAATTATTCAGACTTCTTAAAATCATCTTCAATATTTTTTTAATTGAACACTTTTAACAATTGACAAGTCCTTTAAATATGAAAAAAGTGCTTTACGTTTAGAAATACAGTTGTGGTTATTGTTAATCAAAAGGTAAATACTAGAATAGAGCATTTAATCCAGATGCATAAAAAATTTATTTATAATTAATATTCTGATATAGATATACCAACAACAATAGATGCATCATTTATTATTATTTTTTCTTTATCCTCTATCCTTTGTTTGTCCCTCATTCTTATATTTATCACTGCACTATTAGTATTATTGCTGCTAGCTTGTGTTTTTGTTCCACGCACCGACTATCAAGTCAAATCCCCTTTGCTGTTTTTTTTTTTTTAAACTGTACTCGGCAAAATAAACCCTTCTGATTCTGATCATCTCATACTGTAAAACAGTACGTTTCATAGCAATAATATTTTACTTTAGTTCTGTGTAGGTCAGACTCTACGGACACTACGCAGTTGTAACTTTAGATGTAGTTTACCTCCATCAGTGTGACTGATGAAATCTGTACTGTTGTCACTAGGGATGTCCCGATACAACTTTTTTTTTTTATTTCCAATGTGATATTGATATTGCAACCATGCGTATCAGCCGATACTGATTTTGATTTGATATCAGCATGAATCATGCATTCTTTTCTTTTTTTTTCTTCTTTAATAAAATAATAATAATGACTTATTTTGTAGTGTGGAATGTTAGAAAATACCTGATCAAGTGAGAAACAGAGAACAATAGTCAGCAACAGTAGGGATGAGAAAACCTGACCCATTTATTATTAACCAATTGGTTACATACATTTTAACATTCAACATAATATCTACAGTATTCTACAAATGAATAAAATAAATAAAAAATGAATTGGAAAAAAAAATCAAAATTGGGAATTTGAATCCGATATTCGTTTTCAGACCGATATCGGATCGGGACACCCCTAGTTGTCACTGTAGTGTTATTGGTGTCTCTAAACATGCTATATGAATCCAAACAGACCTTTATTAATCAGCTCTCACCTACAATAATTCACAGGCTGTTTTTTGCTAATCATTTCTTGTAAATATTATTATTTCCTTTTTTGCTTGGGATTTAAAACAGGCTGCCACTTAAACAAGTGCGGCAGAAATTTAATTCCATGGACTTGACGATCAAAGAGAACCTGAGGGAGGTCATCGAAGAGTCCTCCAATAAATACGGGTACGAAACCAAAGCAGGATTTATTAGACTTTGTCCTAAAAAGGCTTTCATCAGTTCCTTATTTTTATTTCCTTTGATCTGCAGCATGAAAGACATCCGTGTGCAGACGTTCGGCGTCCACTTTGGATTCAAGAATCGCTTCCTCGCCGCCGACATGGTCCACGCGACCGCTGCCTTGCTCGAGAGCACGGAGAAGGATGATAGCGGTGGTGACAACTTCATCAAAGCTCTGGACTCGCTCTCCAGGTGTGTGGGGGGACGTTTTTGATCCCATTTCAGTCTGGAAGGCGTTGATGTGAGCGTATGAATAAAGAAGTGTAATTGTAATCGTGTAATTAATTACAAATATGGTGTAATTATAATTGAAATTGTAAGTTAAAGAATATGTTGCTGTCGTAATCGTTAATTAAATGCAATTCATTTTAGATAATTGACTTTGTAATCGAAATTCTATGGACATTTTGATGGAATTTCAGTGAAATTCTACAAAAATTGTTAATTACAATTTAATTAAATGCAAACCTGTTCTCATGAGGATCATTTTACCATTTAAAAAAAGTTGAAATCTCGGTGTATACTGACAGAAAAAAGGTTCAGACGCCTACACCAAAAATATTAATACCAATATTTACATTAGAGAGATAGAATAATTTAAATAATACCAACAAAACACAAAAAACGACAACAAAAACACACAAAATAAGAGAAAAATATATTGAAAAATAAAAACAGACAACAAGAAAATACAGAACATGACACGAAAAACACACAAAATAATCACTGAAATTATTTTAAATACTTAAAACACAAAGGTCAGTCTCTTGGTTCCACACCAGGACGGAGATGACCAGAAATGATAAAAACTATAAAAATAAATCTATTCATGAGACACTAAATACTGTTTCATTCACTTATTTACAAACTAAGATTTCATTCCATCATTATGCTCTATTGTTGTTGTTTTTAATAATATTCTGAGCAAAATGTTGTAGTCGAACAAAGGGGATACTTGATTCAGAAATAAGAGAAAGGGGGTTTAAAAACCACTGAATTAAGAAATAGATCATATTTTTTAGTGTATTTTACAGTTGATTTATGACAGAGCTAAAAAAAAAAAACCATTATCATAAGAAGAGATGCTAACAGAAAGCTAACACAAGAGGAAGGTTACGTTTTTATGAGGTTATTTGGCAACACTTTACTTGAAGTTTTATACATAAAGGCTGACATTACGCTGTCATTAGCATGAATATGATGTCATTAAGTGTCGTCTGTCATCCTATACCCCAACCCTTCTTTACCTTAACCCCTACCAAACACCACTAAGTCCCTCCACCTAACCCAAAACATGCCAACATAGCTCCATAGGTGTCATCATTTAGAAAACGACACTTAATGACAGCCTTCATGACACCTTATTCATGCTAATGACAGCGTAGTGTCAGCCTTATGTATAAAACTTAAAGTAAAGTGTTATGGATTATTTATTTCAGGCTTAGTAATTGTGATTGTTTTAAATTGAACGTCAGTAATTGTAAGTTACTTTCAGGGGGGAAAAAATGCCTGCCACCGTAATGAGAATTGACGTGTAATTGAACATGGATGAAGAATTACCGGTAATTGTAATTGCAAAATGCTGCTGTTTTTAAAGGAGTAACCTGGACGGGCTGCACTCAGGCATCGACCTGGCCAAACGGAAGCTGATGGCCATCCAGCAGACGGTGGCCAGCTGCATCTGTACCAACCTCATCCTGTCTCAGGGACCCTTCCTCTACTGCTACCTCATGGAGGTACCTGGGTGGGGTGCACACGTGTGCAGGGGTGGGGTCAATTACAACTTACGTCTTAAATTATCAATGTTCAATTACAACTCATTTATGATTACAATTACTGGCATTTGTTTTCCGATTATAATTAAAATGATTATTTTCTCCCTGAAAGTCAATTACAACGACTCAAGTTCAATTACAACTAATCACAATTACAGAACCTGAAATAAATAACCCCATACAACTTAACCTTCCTCTTGTGTTAGCTTTCCGTTAGCATCTCTTATGATAACGGGTGAGTTTTGTGTTTATATCTTCCATTTTTTAATTTTTTTTATTTTATTACGCTGTTTTTGTTAATCTGTTTATTTATCTATTGATGCTGAAACACTACAAACGTCCCCTTTGTGGGACAAAAAAAGCTTATCATCTTTATTGTCAATTTTTCAACATGTGCTGAACATACAGAAAAATCAGGGAAATGACACGTTTCTCTCTGAGCCACGGTGTAAACTCACCGTAGAAAGATTTTAAAATATATACAGAATATAAAGGATAAAAACAAAAGGACAGATTTCTAACAAAATGTCAGATGATGTGCATTTTCCTTAAAACTGTACATGGCCATTAAAAACATTTCTGATTTTCAACAAATGTGCAGAAATTCCCAGATACTGTTCAAAGATCTTATCTTTTTTTTTGACCCATGTCTTATTAAATCAGCTGTAAAATACACTAACAATATATATTATGTATCATCTAATTTGTTTAACTCTAACACTAAATTCAATTACAATTGTGTTCTCAATTACTAAAGTACAAATTCAATTAATCCCAATTAAGCCTGAAATAAATCACGAAATAAAACTTTTTTGTTTTTTTTTTAGCTTTTTGTTAGCATCTCTTATGATATGATGTAAATCAGCTGTAAAATACACTAAAAAAATCATATCCATTATATGTTTCTCATCTCTTGGTTACCTTTGTTAAGCTTCCTTATCATGTAAATATTAGTATTCTTATTTTTGGTGTGAGCATTTGAGCCTTTTTTCTGTCGTATACCCCAAGATTCACATTTATTTCAATTTATCCTCAAAAAAACTGACAGGTTGTGGGAAAAGTTGATATGAAGCACATTTTAATGATTGTGTGTAAGCCATAGAAGTGTAACATGGTTCCACAGGTTTGCATTTAATTCAATTAAATTGTAATTAACAGTTTTTATAGAATTTTTATGCCAATTATATTTACAAAGTCAATTATCTGAACTGAATTACAATGATCAGTTAATTATAATTAACCCCAACCCTGCACATATGTCAGGTTCTCCTCCGTCTATCTCACGTACATGAATTCTCTCTGTGTTCTTTATCGATGCAGGGAACGCCTGATGTGAAGCTCTTTTCTAAACCCATGGCTTTGATTCTTCTCTCTAAATACCTGCTGAAGGCTTTCGTCCATTCTGTCAGTACCTCAACGCACTGAGAACGACCAGATGTAAATCCAGATGTGGGCTGAAATCAAGGTTTTTGCTGAGTGTTTTTCCTTCTTTGTATCGTAACCTTAGACGAGAAATAAACGCTGCAAGCTGCTCCCGCTCATCATGGCGGCTCCCAAAGACGTGGAAAAGGGAACCGTCATTGTTGTGGGAATCCCGCCGGAGTCTGAGACGTCTGACAAGAAGAAGTAGGTTTTTAACTATCAACAGCTTCTGTCATTTAAATGGATCATCTCACATTGTCTGTTTGGTGAAATCGTCTGTTTAGAGTTCAATGGCTAACATCATTTCTTCCTATTATTATTATTATTATTGTAATTTATTTATTTATTTTTATAAATTTTTCATTTTTTATCATTAAGTTTCTTCGGCCGAGCGTTTGAGAAAGCTGCTGAGAGCACCAGCTCCAGGACCCTCCACGACAACTTTGACACGTCAAGTAAGTTAAATAACGCTCTAACCATCTGATATTGATATTAAATATTGGTCTGATATCAGCAAAAATACACACACACACAAAAAAAACAATTTTGGATTATATTGGCATGTATCTAAAATCTGATATAATTTATATATATATATATATATATATATATATATATATTTTTTTTTTTTTTTTTTGATTTGTTTAAATTTTTCAGGTTTTTCCTCATTTAATTATTATCTATTTATTGTTTTCATTTAATGAAAATGTTATTTTAATTGGATCTGTTGAGGTTCTTTTTTTTCCTGGGTCTTTTTATTCATTCATTCATTCATTCATTTATTTATTTATTCATTCTATTTATATGGAGAATAAGCTCATGTACTCAAACAAGTGGTTATTTTGCATTTTGTTTTTATGGATTTATTGAGGGTTTTTTCCCCAAATTATTTTTTTTTATTGTAGATTATTCTTATGTTTAAGGTTGAAATGTATGTAATCCATTCATTCATGATTAAGCCTTTTTCTAATATTCCACACTTTAAAATATATATTTTTTAAGTTTTTATGATTTCTGCTGATATCTGATTTATTGTTTTATTGTATAGTTTTTTTTTACTAGAATTATATCTGAAAAAGTGAAAGTGTCGAATACAGTTGTTTAAGAATGTGTGTTGTGTTTGAATAAAAAAACAATAATAATTTGATGATTTAACTCAAATATTACAAACACATTTAACCCTCGGGGTCAATCTGACCCCAGGAATATTTGTCTCCAGAAAATTATTTTCTCAAAATTGTTAACCAAGTGTTTATTTGTTGAATACATAAATAACCCCTTGATAAGTAAATTGAATGTTATTAAATATCATCATGATAATGTTATGCTTTATTAATTGTACTCATCAAATTAGGAAAAGTCATGAAATATGAAGAAAAAAGTAAACTATTATTTTTTGAATGATAAACATTAGAGATGTCCCGATACAACTTTTTATTTCCGATATCATACCGATATTGCAGCCTTGCGTATCGGCCGATATTGATCCAATATCAGCATGAATCATACAGAATTCTCTTTTTTAATCTCTCTCTCTTTTCTTTAATAAAAAATAAGAATAATGACTTATTTTGTAGTGTGGAATGTTAGAAAAGACTTGATCAAGTGATGTCACTCTAACACAGAACAATAGTCAGCAACAGTAGGGATGAGAAAAACTGACCCTTTTATTATTAACCAAATGGTTACGTAATAATTTAAATAACTTAAAATAAAAAATGAATTGGGAAATAAAAAACAGAGAGAAAAATAATTGGAAAATCCGGAAATTTGAATTTGATATTTGTTTTCAGGCTAATATCAGACCGATATTGATATCGGATCGGGACACCCTAATAAACGTTGAATAAAAATTGAAAGGAAATTCAAAATCAAATTGACCCCAAGGGTAAAATAAGGGCTTAATCAGTAATTCTTTTTAACCAATTACTAGACATTTTTAGGTGACTCCAGATGGGGTCACGACCCCAAGGTTGAAAAACACTGCCCTAAAGTAAAATGCATCAAATAGTTTTCTTTGTTCAGATGACCACTTGTGTGTGGCCACTAGATGGCAGTGTAGGCATTTTACATTCAAGTCTGCATTTAAGAAGCTGGTAATGTTTTCTTACTTCAGTTCTTTTTCCAACTGTTTCCAAACATTTAGCCTTAAACACGTGCTTTGGAAGCTTTTAGTTGAAATGACTCCTTTGATAATATAACTGTTTATTTCCCTACAGTTATTGAACTGAAGACAGAGGACAGAAGTAAGTTTCTGGATGCACTCATCACACTCCTGTCCTAAACACATCAGTGGACTGCAGCTCACGCCTTCTGCTCTTCACATATGAAATGAATCAACAGGTCTTTTATTTTTGTTTTTATTTTATTTTTATTTTATTTTTTTTATGTGTACATTGTACAGTCTGTGTGAACGTTTGGCTTTTAAATGTGTGTTTTATCCCTGTTCATGTATTCATTAGAAGGGCCTTACGCATATTTAAACCTCCGTAATAAATACATTTTAAATCTATGCTATTTTTATTTATTTATTTATTTTTCATTTTAATATGTTATTGCAGTGTTTCTCAAATGGGTGTACGCAATGGCAAATGAAAGCATTAAAAATATGGAGTTTTATAATGATTATTTTCAGTTTAAAATTATAATCACACTAAATGACAACAAAAAACACTCAAAATAATAGAAAAATATACTGGGTAAAAAAAAAAGAACAGACAAACAACAACAAAATAACACCAAAAACACACACACTAAGAGAGAAAAATACTACTACCAGCAACACACAAAACAAGATCGCAACAAAATACACAAAAATAACATAGAAACACAAAAAAAACCTAAGAAACAACCAAACGACAACAAAAATACACACACAAAGAGAGAATAATTTAGATAATACCAACAACACAAAAAAACAAGAACAAAAACACACAAAATGAGAGGAAAATATATTGAATAATAAAAGGAACAGACAAACGATAACACCAAAAACACACACACACTAAGAGAGAAAAATACTTACTATTACCAGCAACGCACAAAAACGACAACAAAGACACACTAAATATGAGAAAAATAAACAAGATCGCAACAAAAAATAACGAAGAAACATACAAAACGACATAAGAATCAACCAAACGACAACAAAAATACACACAAAGAGAGAATAATTTAAATAACACCAACAACACTCAAAATAAGAGAAAAGTATACTGAATAATAAAAACAACAGAATACACAAAATTACATCAAAAACACACAAAATGACACAAAACCCACACAAAATGATGATAGATATGATTTTTAACTGATAATACAAGTCAGTCTTGGTCCCACGTCATGTGGGAGATGACAATACATGATGAAAACTATAGAAATAAATCTATTCAGGAGGCACTAAATACTGTTTTATTCCACTTTTTAACTAAATGGTTTTATCATTATGCTCTATAGTTGTTTGTTTTTTTTCACAGAATTCTGTGTAAAATGTGGTCGGACAAAGGGTGTACAGTACTTAAATTCAAAAGTTTGAGAACACTGTGTTATTGCATGTTACTTATGCAATGCTGATCTAATGTTTTGCTTTCCTGACGCACATCCTTGTGTTTCTGCTCAAGCAGCTGTTTTTCCTGCTCATTTCTTAATTGTAATCAAAGCACTCAGCGCTGATGATCATAACATCCTCCCCTGAGCTCATATGGGCCAAAGGGGAAGACCTTGACTTAAATTATAGAAAGTAGGCCAGGCCTCCAGGTGGTGATTTACTGACACCACAGGGAGTGGCTTTAGTCTGTGGACTAAAGGAGATTCTTATCACATTTGGATCAGGAGGAGATGGTGACCTTCAGGATCAACAGACAATTACACTCTGATATCCTTAAGTGTCTCATAGTAACCTTGTGTGTGTAGAAGAAATGCTGCAAGTTGACACACGAGTGCTTTTCAAGTTCAACCATCTTCAGCCGACAATCCCATCTTTTTTCCAGCTTCTTATCATAAAGCTACACAACAAAATAATGTATATTAATTATTCACTGATTTTAACTCTGAAAACAAGTTGTGACCCAAACGCTGGGATTTTTTTCAATATGAACAAACATCTATACATATTCTACCATTTATCCACGGTAGGGTCGCGGGGGCAACATCCTTAGCAAGGAACGCCCAGACTTCCCTCTGCCCGGCCGCTGGGTGACCTAGGTTTAGACTGTTGTTAGACAGGGTAGTTTTACTCTAATGAGTAAAGTTTGCATCTCCTCTGACTGAAAGAACAGCTGATGTAGTTTGTTGTACTTTTGCTGTACTTTTAAAAATATTTCACAGGCCTTTTCGTTGAGTCTGTCGATTTTATTCTGCCGGGAAGAGTTTTATTCAGCTCTTTCCGAGGCATTCCCAGGCCTGCTGAGAGTCTCTCCAGCGTGTCCTGGGTCTTCCTCCAGGTCTCCTTCTTGGAGGGAGACACATCCACATCAGACCTTGTTAAACTATCTCACTCCTTAATGCATTTTAGCTGGAAGTTGATTGTACTTTATTTTCATAAAACATACTGGGATCTTTTATAGATGTAGGTGGTTACTTTAAAAATAAATGAAAATTAAGAACTTAACAGAATCAGAAGTAGGGATGTCCCGATACAACTTCTGATACGACACCGATGTTGCAGCCTTGAGTATTGACCGATACCGATATCGATCCAATAGCGATATCAGCATGAATCATACATACTTGTATTACTTATTTTATAGTGTGGAATGTTAGAAAAGACTTGATCAAGTGATGTTACTCTAACACAGAACAATAGTCAGCAACAGTAGAGATGAGAAAAACTGACCCATTTATTATATTACGTAACATAACATCTACAGTATTCTACAATTGAATAAATATAATATAATATTTATTGGAGATTTCAGATGCAGTCCGATAAAATCCGATATTCGTTTTCTTGCTGATATCAGACCGATATCGGGGCATCCCTAATCAGAAGGAGCAAAAGTTAAACTTTTTCTTTAAATGTAATTTGACAATTTGATAAACATACCACTGCTTTTTGATATTTGTACTTGAATTACACTTAGTTACCATTTACTTGTTCTCGCAAGTAAAAAAAAAAGAAAGAAATTATATTTACCTTAACACCATTTTTTACTTTTAAAGGTGAAATTTGTAATTGTTGATATCGCCATATATCACAATGTATATCATATTGTTTAGTATCGGGATATATCGTATCGTGCAAATCGTGTATAGTATTATCTGATTCATGGCAATGCACACGCCTACTAAGGAATGTCAGTGTGTACGTTTAGTCACTTTCACACCTTCCTGATGACGACATGTTGTCAGTGAGCAGAAAGCGTCAGTGTCTCTGTGGTGCATCATCCACCTGCTCTCCATCCCCCCGCCTGCACCTCTGGTGGTGTGGGGCCACTGGGCCCTTACGCGGCGCTGCTTCTGAGGAATGTGGCATGCTGCAGGCCCGTAACACACACACACACACACACACAGAGAGAGAGAAACATCTCCCCAAAGGCAGGCTCCTGCTGTCATTGTGTTGCCTCAACACTGAGCAGCTCAGTGAGGATTTGAGACGAGAACTGATACAGTTTCTTACCAACAGTTCATCCTTTGTTACTTTTAGCTTCATAAACGCAACCAATAAAGGATCATTAAAGATGCTGATTCATGGTCACTACAAAGAAACATCTATCAATTCAATATTGCACACGCAGAGGTGTAAATAGTACTGATATATCCTACTCAAGTACAAGTAATGTTAAGTGATTGAAATTGTACTCAAGTACAAGTAAAATTAGCTCATTTAAATAGTACTGAAAGTAAAAGTTACTAGTTACTTTGACCCCCCCCATGTTTATTTTTGGTAATAAAAATTCCCACAGTTCCCTTGCATACAGTAAACATCTCATGTATTAACTTAAAAAGGAAAAAAAAAAAAACTAATCTTTCACAATTTAAACTTAATTTATTTCCCACAAAGACATCTGTATAAAATAAAAGATTTGTCAAAATGTACAATTCTGTTTAAAAATAATATAACACCAATGAATACAATTCAAAATTAAAAAATAAAATTCTCATGTTCTAAGTATAGCTACATTTATGAACTCTAAAACTGAGAAAATAAGCAGCATTCAATGCTGTTTTGGTGCAATGCATTACGTTTAATCTGATTGGTCGGCTATGATGTGATACATCTGATTGTTATCTGGTCATTTAATTTTTTGTTGTTTCAGAATGTCCGTTAATCATTTGAAAAAAGTAAAATAAATGTACACAGTAACCATTATCTGTGTAGGAATGTAGCAAATTACTTCTTTTAAAATGTACTTAAGCAGAAGTAAAATGACTGATTTAGAAACATACACTAAAAAAAACCTACTAGAACCCTTAAAAGTGACTCAATTACAGTAACGTGAGTAATCTGTTACTTTCACCTCTGTTCACGTTACTTAATTACTTAACTTTTCTTCAGTTTTAAAGTGAATATACAGGATTTTTCGTCCTTCAATTGATAAACTTCACATTTTACTACTTTACTAAAACAGTAGCAGCTGTTTCCATCCCTCTTCCCTCTAACAATCCCAGATTCCTGATCGGATTAGCTTCACAGAGACAAAGAAGTCCAGCTGACTCTCCATCACGCTGTGAGATCACGATCTCTCTCCTCCACCATCGCACGATCCCTGCACGTCAACAGTGGCACCAAACTCCACATCTTCACCTCGCATCGTGATCATTGACGTATAGGTTGGTCTGCCTTTATTTCAGCCTGTCAGCAGAACTCCTTAATGACCTCTGACCTTTGTCACCTTTGGCCCCCGGGACCCCCTCACAGCTGGTGGTGTTATTCACTGGATTTTTAAATCTTCTCGGCTATTTTCTAAAAAAAAATCACTTTTCCTACGTAGCTCATAGATGCTGGTAACTTATGTGCTTAGTGTTCTAATATGACCACTTTTTTTCAGTAACGAGTAATCTAATGTGTTATTATTTCCAAACCAGAAATCAGATTAAAGTTTTTTATTTGAATCATTGAGTTACCACTTATATACATGGAGAGTTTCCTAAACCTTTAATTAGCTCACAAAGTAGTGAATCATGGCTACCTGTCAATCATTCCCATTAGCTGTTGGCTGTTGTCCCACTGTGAGTTTGGAGACAAACGACTGTAACTAAACCCCTAATACAGGTTTATTTGTTGCTGGAAACAAATGTATTTTGGTATGAAGTAGTTGTTGATTGATTCATTTCCAACTCTTAACACTTTAGTCAAAGTTTCTATTCGTCGTGTTTTGTTGTAATAAAATCGGATGAACTACAGCCAGGCCCGCAGAGCGTCTCCGCGCCGAATAGCACGAACCACATTCTCGAGAATTCAGTCAAATGACTCGTTTCCACCAAGTAAAAAAATGGGGCCCCGTGGCGCATACGGAGTAATGGGCCCCATTCATATATTGGTACGTCTCAATGATTCGGTACCACCAACTGTCGCAATATTTGACTCACAAATAAATGAGGAAACGACTTTAATGGAAATTGTCAAATTGTGTGATGCATAATTGTAATTTAAGTTGAATTACCTTTGAAACGATATATCACACAACTATTTTTCCCATAAATTTGGAAATTACCGGAAATGGGGGGTGGGCCCCTGGGCCCCATTTTAAAAAAGGGCTCTGAGCATCTCATCATATGAATTCATAGAGTGTTCATACCAAACTGCATTCTGATCTAAAGAGAACTAATGGAGGAGTAGCCATTTGAAAAATGGGGCCCCCTGACGATCCCGTGGAGTAATGGGCCCCATTTACATATTGGTATGTGCCAATGGTTCAGGACCGCCAACTGTCGTAATATTAGACTGACAAATAACTGAGAAATGGACTTTCGTTTTTTTCGTAGACATACATAGATTATAACTACCAAATTACAGCCCGATCCATTCACGAATAAAAGAGGAATCGTGATTTTCACTAGTGAAATATTTTTTTATCTATCTATCTATCTATCTATCTATCTATCTATCTATCTATCTATCTATCTATCTATCTACTGTTTTACTCTATCTATCTATCTACTGTTTTACTCTATCTAGCTATCTACTGTTTTATTCTATCTATATCTATCTATCTATCATCTATCTATATCTATCTATCTACTGTTTTACTCTATCTATCTATCTATCTATCTATCTATCTATCTACTGTTTTACTCTATCTATCTATCTATCTACTGTTTTACTCTATCTATCTATCTATCTATCTATCTACTGTTTTACTCTATCTATCTATCTATCTATCTACTGTTTTACTCTATCTATCTATCTATCTATCTATCTATCCATCTATCTACTGTTTTACTCTATCTATCTATCTATCTATCTACTGTTTTACTCTATCTATCTATCTATCTATCTATCTATCTATCTATCTATCTATCTATCTATCTATCCATCTATCTACTGTTTTACTCTATCTATCTATCTATCTATCTATCTATCTATCTAATTCCGTGCATGCTCAGGGAGAACATGAAACCTCCAAACATAGACAGCAAAGCCTCGTCTGGTGCCAAAACCTTCACAAATGAACAATAAACCACAAAAATGATGTAATACGTCAAAAAGAAAGAGTGACCTTGACCTGCTTTGGACCATCAGCTAAGGTCACCTCAGGTGTCACAATGTTATCAGATCTGTGCCGTCACCATTGAGAGTCGTGCATCTATGCAGAGGTCAGCTGTGCACCATAGTGTTGTTTCACATGATGTGAACTTTGACCCCTGAAGCTGGTGTCGGGTCAAAGAAGTCAAAAGTCACATCCCTCCCTCGTCCTGGCCTGATCGCTTCGAAACAGAAACCTCCCTGCTTTGGGTGGGGGTCAGATCCCTGAGCTTCTACAGGGGCCAACAAATTGTCCTGGAGTAAATTTATGAACAGTTTGAGGAGGATTCCTAAAATAAGAATAGATTTCTCAGAGTTTAGTTATGGTTAACAGGTGCACACAGTCTTAGAAAGAGTTTATTCACATACGGAGTCAACAGGTGGGTGTGTCTGGAGGAGAAATGTGCTTTGTTACCGTAATGAGGTTAAAGACCCCGTGAGTTATTAGTTAGAGAAACAATGCAAGAGTGAATAGTAGGAGATGGAGATCAGGGAAAGAAAGACTCTACTTTCTTTTTTCTTTGGCCTGAAGACAAAGTTTATAGTTTTGGTGACTCACAGGTTTTTTTGTCACAGCCGTGCAGCATAAGCAGGTTTCCTGTAGAGCGGACAGCAAAGCAGGAAACAGGAAGGAACATGGAGGGTGTGGAAGAAGAGAAGGAGTGTGTGTGTTTGTGTGTATAAGACTCAGTTGTTAAGGTAAACGGCTCCAAAATCTACAGAGTATGCAAGCACAGGTTCAAGAAGATTTATGTACAGTGTGTGTTATAATCACTGTGTGTTTCCCACTATTTGATTACATTACTCAAGCAGAAAAACTATACTTTATGTATTTTTTTGATCCTTGAAGTTTTGTCAACTCTGCTGGGGCTTTATTGTATGAATCTGTTTATTCTAATGTTAACAAAAACCATGCTTTTCAGGTATTTATTGGCTGTTCCTGTTATTGTAATGTACCGCTGTAAGATCTTACACCAAAAATCAATTAATTTCTAACTAGAGTATTTGCTTTTCCTGAAGAAAATGCTAGTGAGGATACAGGTGCTGGCCCGTTTCGCTTAGCTTTAGCTTAGCATTAGCTTAGCATTAGTATTAGCATAACAATATCATTAGCCTAACAATAGCATTAGCACTAAACTAGCATTTGCCTAGCATTAGCATTAACCCAGCATTAACACTGACCTAGCATTAGCATTTGCCAAGCTGTAGCATTAACATTAGCCTAACAAAAGCATTAACCTAACATTAGCATTCACCTAGCAATAGCATTAACATAGCTTAGCACTAACTTAGCATTAACCAAGCAGTAGCATTAACGAAGCATTAGCACTAACTTAGCATTAGCCGAGCAATAGCATTTACCTAGCATTAGCATTAACGTAGCATTAGCACTAACTTAGCATTAGCCACGCAATAGCATTAACCTAGCATTAGTTAGGCTTTAACCTAGCAATAGCTTAACATTAGAAATAAGGTTGAAATGGGTTGAACGTATTAGCTGAACATGTTAAAGGGTGAATGGTTTGTAATTTGTTTGCAAAGATTTGAAGGTAAAAAGTGGAGCATCTCTACTTTACTCTACTTTAACCAACTGTCAACTATAAAAAAGTCAATGCAGTTTCACAAAAAAAATTATTACTTTAAAAGTTTAAAAATAACAAATTATAAAACTACAAGCATTAATCTCGGGAACTTTTTGAATGTTTTGATATTATATTTGTGAAATATATACACACACACACATATATATGTATGTGTGTATATATATAGTATATATAGTATATAGTATATATATATATATATATATATATATAATACTAGCTCATGTTTCCAGTTTCTTTAGAAATAAGATAACATTTAAAAGGAAGTGGATTATCTTAAGAACGAACTGACAAACACGTGAACCCAAACTTGCTTTCCTTGGGTTTTTATTACAGTAATTCCACAGCGTGACGATAATAATTCCACCTGTGAAAGATTGTTTCACTGCACCATTTCAAGATCTGAATACTTCCAAAATAAAGCAGATGTGTTGGTTGTACTGATGGATTCTTGGCATCATCCATTCATCCACAGCTGTATCAATAATTTTATTTCAGTAGAGAAAATAACATTCAGGCAGGCTTCTGATTACCCAACTTGTCTAATATTTCAAACTGAAGTGAGCCATTATTATCTCTCTGAGCCAACTCAAAGATTGATAGCATTTGGTTCTAGTTTGTCACCCAATATAATAAATGCAGTAAATCTCTGATAAACTCTAAATGTCCAGATGTTCTCTTGCATCAAAGCTATTGATTCTGATGTTCATACAAATTAACAACGTCTAATTATTCTAGTGATAGTTTGTCCTTCAGGCTCTTGTCAGTAATGACAAAACACTGAATAATTATGGTTATTATGTCATGGTTTCATTGTTTTTTAAGGATGTTTACTTTGATCTCCTGACATGTTTCAACTGTCAACTGTCAGTCTTCCTCAGAGGTGTCTGCTGATCACGTTGATGTGTCCTAATGAGTTGTTTATGGGCGTAGCCAACTTGACAGTTCTGTAAGGCGAGCCACGCCCCCTGTAGTCCCAGTTGTAGGAGATGATCCCTCCTCCCTGTTGATGTTGAAGCTCCGCCTCCTGATCTCGATGTGATGTTGAGGCTTTGGTGGAGTGATACCCTCGTCTCTGAATCGGAGGTTGAATTCCAGGTGATTCTTGTAGCGTGCTTGTGTTTTTTTCATCCTTTCCATTCGGCGAAATGCTTGGAAACAGTTTTGTCCATGACTTTCGCGTAATAATTCCAGCAAGTTCAAGGTTTCATTTATTTAGACAACTTTTTAAGGAGGTTTACTTTGATCTCCTGACATGTTTTGACTGTGAACTGTCAGTCTTCCTCAGAGGCGTCAACTGATAATTTTGACATGTCCTTGTGAGTTTTTTCTGGGCTTGGCCAGCCTGACAGAACTGTCAGGATATCAAAGCAAACTTCCTGAAAAAAGGTTATTAGCTGTTTTACACTGCTTTTTAAATTTAGCTTAATTAGCTAATATGTAACCCATAAATAATACTCAACCTGCCATGTGAGCACAATATAAGCTCACATGATGCTTAATGTCATGATTAATTTCAACTCACCTCGACTTCCCTAGAACCAATGTTACAGAAACAGATGGAGTATGTGTTCTTAGGAACTTCAGGGAGGGGTTTTATTGTGGAAACCTGAGAAAAAAGGAGTCAAGGCTGGGAATTGCAACTCCTTTCATGCCTGAGTGAAGAGATAATTTTTCCATATTGTACATCCAAATAGGGAGATGGGAATTTTATGATGAAAGCTTGGATTGACTGCACAAGCACATGGCGGCTACAAGTAAAATTATTATTTCTCGTCAACCCTGATGAATCAATTCTAAAGATCTAAAACAAAGAGGCCACAGAAACACATTGATAGGAGAAGCCATGAATGAGTTGGTTTTATGTAAGTTTTTCACTGCCAGCTCATGTATGCTCAGATTTTAGGTTACTTTTAAATATATTTACAGTAATATTTGTGAAATTTGTGATTAAATCTAAAAGTTAAATCTAAATCTCATAATGATTGCACTTCTTGTAGTGTTGACCTTTGACAGTAGGTACAGACAAGTGAAAAAAAAAAAAAATCTAAACCTAAAAGTTAAATATATCTAAATCTAAATGTTAAATCTAATTGTTAAATCTAAATGTGAAATCTGAATGTCACGGGTGAAACGAAATATTTAGCCAATATGCAAATTCACCGGAAGTACCAGAATAAAAGCTCACTGACACAAACGAACGCTATCCGTGATCATTTCAGACACATTTGAATGAAACATTTATATTTAACATTTAGATTAAAATCTAACATTAAGATTTAAATCAAACATTTATTTTTAGATTTGAAATTGAACATTTAGATTTAGATTCAACATTTAGAATTAACATTGACTTTGTATTTCTACGAGAGAAAATATATCACAAATTTCACAAATATTGCTGTAAATCTGGTCAAAGTAAAATTCATACATTATTTTTAAACGTAGTTGTTTCAAAAAGTTGCTGTTTATTTTAACATGCACAACTTTAGAATCGGCGCCCCATATACGTAATGTATTGTTTTATTCACCTAAGGTTAGATACTCTATTTTTTAAACCATGTTTATGAATGAACCAATGTGATAAATGCAAACCAGAGCAAAGCAAATCCATGTTAAACAGGCTTTTCCCTCCTCTTCCCAGGCTCTTTTCTCTGTGTCTTTGTTCAGGGGAGCAGCACACTGTATTTTCAGGAATAAAAGTAAAACAGCTTGTTATCCATTGAAGGGAGTCCTGCATGACTGCGCCACCTACCAAGGAGAATGGACACTCTCATCATCACAGCTGGCTGCAGAGGGAAACTTTCTGTGTGAGACTCCTACACCCCCCCCTCCCCAAGTGTGCAAAGCCTTTTATAATGGGAACGTCACGCCTGCAGGGATTTTATCCCACAGAGATGAAAACAGAAACAGAAAAAATATTGTGTTGAGCTCAAACAAATTTCTTCTTAACATCTTCATGTTAACGAGTGGTTCATTTTGATAGACTGTCAATATAAACTTTGCAAAAGAGCACAAAGGAAAACTGAATATTATTACTTCTAATGTTTCTTAGGCATTTCTGGCTATAGGTGGAATATGCAATAGAGCAAGATTATGTGATGTCATTGGACCCTGTGCCTCACTGTTAGCTCCGCCCCTCCTGTAAAAACGAGCACCTGTGGGCTCTACAATCTGTGGTGAGTGGTTGGACTGAGAGAATTGTAAATAGAGTGGTATATTGAGTTTTAAATAGTTAGTTAGCATAGCATAGATTGTCCTCTGGAGATTTTATAGTACAGACTAGCGGTGCATCTGAATAATCCTTCCTATCTCCTTTCCTATCCACTTTTCTTCAACCTCCAAAAGTGTTTAAGTGGCGGCCATGATAAGGAGCGTTCCAATTCTTTAAAAGCTAAGGAAAAGAGGCTCAATGCTTACTTTATAACCTCCTTTAGCCTAGGAAACACTGATGCATCCTTTACCAAAGGAGACCAGATAACGCTGCCCCACAATTCCTTGCGGCGATAACATTTAAAGGGACACAATCAGCCAAGCGTTCACGGAAACTCAGAATGACATAAAACAGAGCACTCTGTTGTTCAAGAAAAAGGTATCAGAGACATTTTTAGCCACATTATATTTTATTCAACATAGTTAATTCACCTTGGAATGCTTTGTGCGGTTGTACATGTGTATTCCTACAACGTTATGTCGGCCTATATCTTGCACAAATGTAACAATTTCATAAACCCATACTTATTTTGAATTAATGTTGATTAGTGAGTGGAAGGTGAGTGTGAGCAACCATTCTCAATGTGACGTTCTTTTAATTTCACTTTTTTTCCTCGTAGCCTCTTTTCCTTTGATTTACATTGTGATATTTGAGATTATATCAGCGGTTAGAGGCACAGGGGAAAGTGTTATAATGTGCTTTTAGTAGTTCATTGTCAGAATTTTTTTTACCATGGCAGACGTCACTAACCTTCACCGCCATCTGATTATTACGTCACCTAGTGGAAGTGCGTCTGATTGCCAAAACAATGTGATGGCCTTTCCCAACACCTTTCCTTAACCCTGTGACGTCATACACAGGGTTAAGGGAAGGTGGTTAGGAAAGGAGATAGGAGGGAATATTCTGACGCAGCCCATGTGTGTCTTAACTGCTCCAGGAGCTCCGCCCATAATCAAGGCATTTTTTAAATTTCCCCCCTACCCCTTAGTGGCAGGTCAGCCAAAACCAGGGGGGTTTGTTACACTTTAAGTTTACAGAAAATATAAAACAAAATATAAAATATTTTTTTCTTGCGATTTTAATAGAGAAGTTCTACAGAAGGCGGAGACGATGTGACGCACAGCATCACAAACAACCTCATTGATGCAGGTTGACTTAAATGAGAATAGCAGGTTGTAGACTGGCTTCACTAAAGCACGTATTAGAATGAAACTCACTCAGAACTTTGAGTGATTTCAACAACTGCTGAAATACAGATTATTTTACAGTGAATAGGAGTAAATGTATGTATCAAACACATTGCCCTGATTTAGAATTTATTGGTACTTCAAACCCAAAACGAGCAGGATAACTTCAGAAAAAAACAAATCAGTGAACCAAAAGTGTGAGGTTTGAACCCAAGAACTTCTATAGAAGGGGTGTCAAAGTCATTTTAGTTCAAGGGCCGAATACAGACCAGTTCAATTACAAGTGGGCTGCAGGTTTTAAGTGGAAAAACTATTTCTGCATTTATGTGCACAAGTTTACACTTCCAGTTATAAATGAGACATAATAAACGATATTCAAGCAATAAGTTACAGATACTTAAATGTACTTTGATATATTTATTCCTTGACCAATTTTTATTTAATTTGGGGAGATTTTGTGGAATAATTTGAGAAAAAATTGCAGAATTTTGGAAAGAAATTAGAGTTATTTCAACACAATTTACACTGTGATTTACACAATGATTTTTGCTCTAATTTTCTATTTGGAATTGGCCCCCGGGCCTTGAGTTTGACATCTTGTGACAATGAAAATGTGTAAAACCCAATGTGTTATTTCACATGTCATTCATCATTCCGACTACTGTGTGTGTATGTTTGGTTTGCCCATGTGTGCTTCCACATTTTCAGGAATGTCTGCCGGCCAGGCCTTTTATTAGACTCATCCATACCACCACATTATAGGCTCCCGTCACCAGGCAACTGCAGGTTTAGGCTGGTCACCATGGTGAGTGCCCATTGAGTGACGTGGCTGACCCTATTTGCCTCTGTCCTCGTTGGAATGAGGGCCTTTTTTTAAAAAACGTACACCCACCCACCCCCTAAAACTCTCTCTTCACACTTTAACCCGTTACTCACACACACCCAGCGCTTCGTCACCCTCTGAGGGGGGCCGAAGGGGAGGAATTAACACGGCCACACAAAACACACTGCCCCCTAAAAGCAAAGTCTTTGTGGGGAAAGCACAAAACACGAATACCTTACAGTGACATTTTCTTTCTATTAATCAGGTCACTCTTAATCAGCCAATTTTAACTGAGATGAATCTGTATTTGAGCTTTTGGTAACTATAAAAAGAAATGTGTTGCTAGTTTTTGTTTGTTTGTTTTGGGTTTTTTTGTCAATAAAGTTTAAGAAATGCTGATTATATTTGTCCAGAATACTCCACCACACAGATTTTTCTTCCATACTTGATCAAATTTCACCAAAAAACAGCAAAACGAGCTCAATAACACACATTCTCTTAATTCTCAGATTAATATTCAACACTTTTCTTTACTTGATAAGACTTTTTTTATGGTTTTAGTTGGCAAACTAATGTTAGTTTATTTGCTTTATTTGGCTCAGACACCACCAGCATGCTGACTGATGAACTTCTGAGAGTTTTTAATCATCCTATTATGAAAAAAAACATACTTTACACAACCCTAAATAAACGCAGACTAACATATTCATCAACGATTTAACTGGAAAAACACGGCTTACCAAACAAAATGTGCATTTTTGTCATGTCATGTGTACCCCCTCTTCATATCATAAGTACCCTTTCCATAATTTCATATGCTTTTTTGGTTTGTGCAACAACAGGCTCACCTAAACCCCTAAATGTGTTTTAAACATTGGTTCCCTAAGACTTAATCTACATATTTAAAACAATGAGTGGAATTTAAAATAAAATGGAGTCAAACTATACAACCTTTATGTGATTACTTCATTAGTAAGCACCATACAGTCTCCTTTGTAACATATACTGTAGCTAAGTATTGTCTCCTATTGTCAGAAGTGTGATAAAATGGTCTCTACGGCATTAAATAATCTCGTTTCTATCAATTACAAGAAAATATAGTATTTTATTTAACAATAGTACTGTTAGTCTGTGGTAAATTTGTTTTTAAAAAAATTAAAAATTAAAATTAAAAAGGAACTAGGAACATTGCCAGATTATTTTTAAATCAATTGTTAAATATTTCCGAGTAGTCCCTGCAATGTGCTCCAGTACCCCAGTTTGGGAACCACTGGACTAGAACATATGAAGAGTTCATTTGCAAAGGCAGATGAAAGCAGAGACAATTCAAAGATGAGTGGATTTGACCAAAGAGAGTAAATCACCTGAACTAAATTATGAAAACACTCATTTACTGAAAATGTCATGAGTTATTTGCTTTTACAAATGAACTACTCACACATTCTCTGCTGCTGACTGTATTCAGACTTTTCTGCGAGGCCATATTTTCAACTTCATGACGGGCATATGACCCGCTAAGAATCTTAAGTCACAAGCAGAAAACAAGTATGGATAAGCTTTTGTAATCCAGTCACAGTTTGTAATCAGGCTGTTAGTTGGAGACTGAAGGAACTTGTGTGGTTGTTTGTTCCTGCTCGTAAAACAGAACCTAAAGTTGTCGCGCTGATGTCTATGAAATACAGTCAACATGACGTTGCTATAGTTTTCACTCATTTATCATCACATAGATCTGTCTGCCCGTGCACACTCGTAGGGCGTAGGGGGAGATGAGGTTGTTAAGATAGTGACTTGCAGTATAAGAGGATTCTCCAGCAGCTTCTCCTTGGCTTTAATTTGGATGCCTTTCCCTGACTGCAGATGAGGAGGTGGGGGGGGTGAAATTGGTGTGGGGGTGGGCATGGGTGTGCATTGTAAAGCTGAACAGCAGAGTCCCACTCGAGCTGAATGGGCATTGTCATTTGGATTTCTATGGCTAACCAAAATACGTTCTCCCGCCGTGGGGGTTGGTTTGTGGATTCATGGTGGGAACGAAACGAACAGCCACGATAACACACACACACACACACACACACACTGGCTCCACTGGGAGCAGCTGTAAACACTATTTCACCAAAGGTTTAACATGATAGTCTGTTTATTCTTAACAACATGAAACAAGTATTGCATGGATCATTACATTGAATGAAAACATATCAACAGAAAACAACATTAACTCTTAGAAGGTGTGGGGAAAAATAACTTTCCTACGCACTTGCAGTAGTATGCAGGTGCTATAAGAAAACAAGGCTGTACATTTGACCTCTGCCTCGCTTTGCTGGTCCAAACTTTGAAAGTCACACCTCAACATTTCCCAACAACACAAGCACCGAGCTGCTCCAAGATTCACTTAAGCCTTAACACGTGAGAAATGATCGTCTCCTTGATGTTTATTGAATGATGTAGTCATTTGGCTGTGCCCATTTGTATGTGGGAGTGCAAATGCTATCAGTTACTGTACAAGTTTGTGCTGACAATGCACATTAACACAGAAGAAGAGCAGGGTAGTATATTTTCAAAGATAGAAAAAAGTTTGTAGTTACAAAAGCAACCAGATGGAAATACTAAACGTTTAGTTTTTACAGAAGCCAAGTACCTAACAAAGATACTCCAGGTTGTGAGACACCATGAAGGATGTGTGGTTCTGTAGACCAGGGGTTCTCAACCTTGCGGTCGGGACTCCAAAATACTGGGAGGGTGGTCTCCAGATGCTTTTAAGAAACCAATAATATTTTTTTATATAATTTGAGCCCATTTTTATCCTTTTTCTGCAACTTCACCAAACTTGCCCTATTTTAACCCCTTTCCATCAAATGTTATTGGCATATTTTTGCTCCTTTTAATGAATTTTTGCTACATTACTCCCATTTCTGCATTTAAATGCCTTTTCTGCACATTATTTTCCACTTTTAATTTATTTTCGGCACTTAAATCCCCACCCCCCCCCCCCCCCCTTTTTTTTTCACCACCACTTTTCCCACCTGATATCGCATATGTTGACCCATTATTGTCACTTTTAACCTCTTTTCACCATATTTTATGCTTAGTTTTGCTAATTTAACCACATTCACAATTTGTCATGCCCATTATTTGCTAGTTTAAACTAATTGTTCCCAATTGTTTCTGCCAATTTTAAGCCAATATTGACATTTTAATTACTTTTTACCTTATTTTCTGTCTGCCACTTAATTTGCAACTCTTAACTAATTTCTGTGATTTTAAAAATCCCATTTCACTACCTTTTCCACCATGTTTGGTCACTTTTAACCCATTTTTATTTCTGATTAAAACAAGGATTTACATCTTTAAGATGACTATATACTATGGCACAAATAATAATAATACATTTCCTTGATAACAGTGGTTATTATTCAGATAGGTTATCACAGATTCATACAACGGTAGACCATCATTTTGTTGACTTTATGGATGGACCCCAAAAAGCTCTCACTTTTATTCCCCCTTATAGATGGTCCTGTCTCCACATCACTGTTCTTCAATGTTCATGTCTGTGTTCAGCCACCTTCAGGTACAGTGGGGTTCCCCAGTTTCTTGCACCTTTAGGTTGAGAACCACTGCTGTAGACATGTAGAATATGCCTGTAGACACCCCCCAGCAGAGGGACTTTGGATGATTTTCGAAGTAGTTCAGATTTATAAAATAAACAAAGGGAAAACAAACAAAACAAAACCGTAGGTGTAAAGATAACGTCCTTTAAAATAGTAGACGCTGCGGGTCACTTTTACGCACCGCCTGCTCTGAGGCTGAGGCGCACAGCTACACATAATTTCTCTTGTCATAGTCCCCGTTTTGCGAGGCTCTCTTCGTCGGTGCGTATTTCACTGAGTATCCGGAGTTCTCGCTGGATGGACAGGAGCAGCACAAGAGCGCGCCCCCGATCAGCAGCAGCGCCGTGGCCGCCCAGCCGATGTAGAGCGCGGCGCCGATCTCCATCTTCTTAGACGAATGCACATGCGGGTTGTAGAAGTCCGAGATGATGTTGTTGGCCATCCAGCACAGGGGCACCAGCACGCAGAGGCCACTGATGATGTAGATCACTCCTCCGGCGTTCACCACGCGGGCTTTGACGTTCTCGGCGCGAATGCAGTTGGTGCACTGGGCCCCCGCGATCACCACCATCAGCCCCAGGACCCCCATCAGGGAGGAGATGATGGTGAGCGCCCGGGCCGCCTGTAGGTCGTGCGTAAGGGCGAGAACGGTGTCGTGCACCTTGCACTGCATCTGACCCGTGCTCTGCACCACGCACGACATCCACAATCCGTCCCAGATGGTCTGCGCCACCACGATGTTTCCGTCGATGTGAGCCGTCACTTTCCACATGGGCAGCCCGCACGTAGTCATCACCAAAAGGGAACCAATTACGCACAGCGACAGTCCCAGTATCTCCAGCCCGGCCGACACCATTTTCCAAGTTTGAGTTAAAAAACAAAGTCCTGGAAAGTTTTTCTTTTCCTCTAAAATCGTCTTATACTTGTCCTCTAGCTGTGTTTTGTATGAGTTTGTGTCTTTGTTCTGTTCACAGGAGCAGAGACCGTTAGACGCGCATCACTCACCACATTTACGCAGCGGTGTAAGACAACAGCTCTGCTTCTCTTTGTTGGAGAGAGGGATGTGAAAACAACTGGAATCACTGTAGCACCAGCAGCAGACCACCGATATCTGCTGGGTGGGGTGTGAGGACTCAGAAAAGAAACTTTCCTCCAATCCAGAGCCGCTGCATCCTCACGGGACCAATCAGAGCGCAGGGAATATTCAGGGCTGAATAAAGTGGTCCAGGGCGCATTGTGCGTTTGAACAGTTATACACAATGAATAGAGGGGCGCAGGAGAGGGGGTTATGGGTAAAGGGGTGCAGGGGGTGTTTAAGGTTATGGAGCAGCTGAAAGGCACAGCAGTTATACAGTTTTACCAATGACATTTCTCTGACAAGAAAAACTGTATTGACTTTGAAACAGTTCAATCATAAACTGAATGTGACATAGTCAGACCTCCATTAATGCATTCATTTAACCTTGGTCTAAACAAACACCCACAATATCTGTGAAAAATATTTATTTTACAAATGGTAAAGTTTGCGTTTGACCTTTTTTTTTTTTTTTTTTTTTTTTTTTTTTTACCAAATATTTCCTTACAACGTTTAATTAATAAAAAGGTTATTTCTTTAGGCCTTCCAAAGTATTTATCAATTTGACAACTAGGCCTAAATTGCATCTGTTTTATTTTTTGATGATATTATTGAAACAATATTTTGGTAGTTACTTTTTCTAGACTCCAAATTATAATCGTATTCTTAAAAAAACAAAAAGTAACCCATTCGTATTTGATCGGAGACCAGAAATACTTAATGGTTCCCCCAAATTTAATTAACTTGTGGAAAATTAGAACTATCCCTATATTACTGCTCATTCTGTTCTGCTCCGTCATTCTCAGTTTATCCAGGTCAGGGCGCATGGCAGAATCCTCAGCAGAGAAGCCCAGGCAGTCCTCTCCCCAAGTAGATGGTGTAATGAAGGGGTGTCAATCTCAGGTTAGTTCAGGGGACCACTTTGATCTCAAGTGTGTTGCAGATTTCAAAATAATTGTGCACTAGTTTGCTCTTCCACATTTAAATGATACATAAAGCAATAAATTACTGATATCAGTCGCTGCAGGATCTTCACTTAAATTTCCTTGATTTTGTGACCAAATTTTATTTGAGTTGGGGAAATATGTGAAATAATTTTAGGAAAATTACAGTATTTTGGAAACATTTGGAGTTCTTTCAACAGTTTGCAATTAAAAAAAATGACCCACCATATGATATAAGCATGGAAAAACTGTGTGCCCTGCCAGTATTGGAGAGTTTCATTGAATTTGTGTATTTGGGGTGGCCGAGATGTCTACATTTGAATTAGATGATAATTTCCTCAATAATGAATGGCCAGATTTGGCCACCGGGCCTTGAGTTTGGCATGTTGTGTAGTGGTTAGCACATCCTCCTCACAACAAGAAGGGTGGACACTTGAATCCTTTCTTTGTGAAGTTTACATGTTCTCCCTGTGCTTATGTTAGTTTTCTCTGGGTAACCTACTCTGATTTCCTTTCACCATCCAAACACATAACTGTGAGGTTGATTGGAGTGTCTAGACGGCCTGTAGGAGTGAATGGGAGTGGATGTCTGCCTGTGTTTTGCCCTGTGATGGACTGGCGCCCTGCCCAGGGTGTACCTTGCCTTGCCCTCAATGAATGGAGTAATAATAGCTAAGTTGTAATAGCATATTCACTCCACTCGATTTGGATATTTTTTTATTTAATGTTTTAACAGTATCCCTTTAGATGAATCTCTTCTATTTGAGGTGTTCCGGCTTTATGTAATATCCAGCCAAAATTGTTTGCTCTCCATGGATTTTATTTTTAAGATATAAAATAAATCATTCATAAAAAGTACTTGAAATGTGTGTGTGTGTTTTTTTTAAAAAGAATTTTCACATAATTTGTTTATCGGTAATACATTAAAAATGTTTTTTGTTATATACATATTCAGTACATACAGGTACATTTACATTTAAAACCAACTAAATTATTTCTAAAACTTTATGCAATTTGTCTGATATTACGTTTTGTTTTGTTTTTAGTTGTAAATTATTGACACTTTTTATGATGTATTTTCATTGTTTACAATCGGTCAAAAGTTGAGTAGACAAAGAAAAGATCAAGAGACGCTTGGGTAAACTGGCCTACTCTGGAAGCCATGTTGGTTCCTGTATATAACGGCTTTGTTTACGAGTCAGCTGCCCTGGTGTTTGAGCCAAAATGGCGTCAGTAGCCGCCGCTTCGGAAAAGCCAGCAGGAACGAGGGCGGATTCATGGAGCGGTTTCCGGGTTTCCCTTCCTGGGCTGGGGCAGCAGCGAAAGACGAAAAAGCTTTGGTTTGACTGATAATTCATTTAACGCACAGGTAAGACACAGCATGGAGAATATTAATTCTTATTTTACACACTTTATTTTTTGTACCAGCCGGTGCTGCGGTGAACGATACCCGGTTGGAAAGTGAGCTGTTTGTTACATGACACCAGCCTCGCTAACAACTGTTGCTCTGCTAAAGTTTGACATGAACGTCAACACACTTTATACATGACTTTTAAACACAGTGTGAGTTTACTACACGCTTATTAATAGAAAATATACTCCATAAGTAGCGATATGTCCACTTCTGTTGTGTTTGGCCGCGTTTGGTCCCAGTGTGTCTGACAGACTGGGTGTGGTGGTGGTGTACATCATAGTGACACACACACGTGTCAAACTCAAGGCCCGTGGGCCAAATCAGGCCTTTTAGAGCATCCAGTGTGGCCCACAGAGGAAAGTTGTTGTTTTTAAACTGTAAAGTGTCTGAGTTTCTGGAAAAGTGCTTTTAATAAAATATATTTTTATTATTATAAAGTAAAAATTAAAGAGGAAACATGAATAAAATAATTTAGTTGTTGATATCACAGGCCCTCCAAATGCACAAATTCAATGAAACTCCACAATATTTGCTGAGCTCACAGTTTTTCCATGCTTATATCACATGATGACATTTTTTTTTTTTTGTGTTAAAAGTGTTAACAAAAACTCTGAATTTTTCCCAAATCCTGAGGTTTTTCCCAAATGATTCCACAAAATTTCCCCAAATTAAATTAAAATATTGGTCACAAAATAAAATAGATTAAAGTGAAGATCCTGCAGGGACTGATATCTGTAACTTTTTGCTTGGATTAGTGTCTTACATATTGTATATCAGTTATACAAGGCAGTACAAAGTAGGGTACAGAAATGTTGAAATCGCTCTTTTTCCCCACCTAAAATCTGTTGCCCACTTAAGATCAAACTGCCCCTGAACTAGAATGAGTTTGACATGCCTGTCTTAGAGGAATAATAGCTGATTTGTTTTATATTGTCCTTCATCAGGCCACATAACTGTCCAAATAAACACTTCCTCCTCTCCAGTTCCTCCGAACGGTGATGAGAGCTTTTCCCTCTCAATGTTTATAGCTTATTTATTCTCCCATTGTTCACTGTTTGGAGCTGGAGGGAAACTATCTCCACTAATGCTGGTCCACTTACAACAGGAATGGACAACTGGTGCTCAGTCAAAATTTGTGTGACTCCCAAGGAAAATAATAATGGCTTGGTTTTATATAGCGCTTTTGCAAAGAGGCTCAAAGCGTGTTCCAGAAACAATTATTCATTCACACCAGTCAAACGGTGGTGTTAATCTACATTGTAGCAACAGCTGCCCATGAATCATGGCTGCCAAATTTGCGCCTAATCATGCACAATTCCTACAAGTATTAGGGTTAGTGGCTAAAGTACCTTGCCCAAGGACACAGCAGCAATGACTGCAGAGCAGGATTTGAACTGTTTACCCTTCGGTTATTGGATGACCCACTGTACCGCTGAGCCACAGCCCCAACAATTTGCCTCCAAAAACACAATAACTGACAAAAAATACACAAAATCACTTAGAAAAACACCCAAAATAAATAAAATATACACAAATTGACTCAAAAAATACAAAATAATAACAAAAATGCACAGAATAACAAAATGTATAAAATAATTTAAAAAACACCCAAAATAAACAAAATATACATGCAAATTACTCCCAAAACACAAAATAACAAAAATGCATGAAATGACTTCAAAAACACTCAAAGTAATAAAATATACACAAAAATGACTCCCAAAACACAAAATAACAACAAAAATGCACAGAATAACCAGAAATGCATAAAATGACTTTAAAAAATACCCCAAATGAATGAAATGTACACAAAAATGACTCCAAAATAACAACAAAAATGCACAGAATAACAAAAATGTATAAAATAACTTCAAAAACGCCCAAAGTAATAAAATATACATCAAAATTACTCCCAAAACATAAAATAACAACAAAAATGCACAGAATAACCAAAAATGCATAAAATGACTTTTAAAAAATACCCAAAAAGAATGACATATACACAAAAATAACTCCAAAAACACAGATTAACCACAGAAATGCACAAAATGACTCCTAAAATAACATAAATACACTAAAGGACAACAAGAGACTAAACCTTTTATTGTTCACCGTAATAATCTTCCGATCGGTCTATTATTCGAAATGCTGAGATGATAGACTGATAATGAATGTCTGGCCTAAGTTTGCACCAAAAGATGGACAGGCCTTTAAAAAAACGAACGTATGGCCATTGTCAACCTACTCTGAACTTCAATTGTTTACTTCATTGAATAATATTATTTTGAGGACCTGCACAATACATTTAGCAATAGACTGCGTTTTCAACTATCTGCTATAATAATACAGTCATATTTAGAAAATGCCACCATGTGTAACTTTCTTATTTACATTTGCCTATTGTTAAATGTTTTATTGAAGTTTCACTAAAGGAATCTCAAACAATAATTGCAATTGGAAACCATGACGTTTTCCTATTATGTGCCTGCTTACGTGGCTAAGGGCCAGTATTGAAGCATTATCATCCATCTTGGTTTTTCAAACTGTAATCTCATTGCAGCAGCTGTCTATTACAAAACAGAAAACCACTTGGCTTGACTACCCAGACAGGCAGCGATTATTTGGATATGAGAAGGAAAATATTACAGTATGAAATACATCTAAGGCCTCTAGTCTAGCAGCTTCACCAGTCTCTGACCTCTCCACTTCCCGTGACCTTTTCACCACAAATGTTGTACGTTACGAGGAGGGAGGGAAGACATTTGTCTGGAATTACTGTATGAACCAGGAGGGGATGTGAAGTGAATGGAAAAACACAGCATAGCTCACATCGACAGAAGCAAGGGGGAAATTGACGATTGTGTGTGGTGCAAGAATGATTATGTTGCTCAGCGGGGTACCTTTATTCACCAAACTGTTTGTGGGAATACGATGCAGAAATAACCTCTATTCTCACAAAAGCCTACGTACGGTAAATGGAATGACAGGAAAATGGTCATAACCTGTGTTATTATTTCTTGTTCATACCACGGTCATCAGGTAATTCACGTGTCAGTCTCAAGGCCCGGGGGCCAAATCCAGTCCTTTAGAGCAAGGGTGGGCAACTCTATCACAGTGGGGGCCACAAAAAATGTGATTGTATCTGATCAGAGGGCCACAATATCAACATTTATGTCAGCTCAGCATTTAGAATAATGACAAATTTGAGCATTAATTAATTAATACTGCTTTAGAGCTTCCAATTCGGCCCAAAAGAGAAATTAAAGTGACAGAAACAAAGGTGAATTACGGTATTACCTGACTGCATTTTATAGCACAATTAAAATCCTGCATTTTTTTGTTCTAAAAATTATTAACATAAATTACCCAAACTAAATATAAATTTGTCACAAAATCAATGACATTTAAAAGATAAGATCCTGCAGGGAATACAGGGGAGAGCTTTTTGGGGCCCATCCATAAAGTCAGAAAAATGGTGGTTCATTGTTCTATGAATCTGTGATAACCACATTTATTTATTGATCTATTAATATCCACTGTTATCCAGGAAGTTTATTATTTGTGCCATAGTATAGTCATCTTAAAAGTGACAATGTGGTGGAAAAGGTGGTGCAATGGGATTGTAAAAACTGAACAGAAATTGGTGAAAACGGTTAATAAGTGCCGAACAGGTCTTGAAAGTGGGGAAAAAAGGCATTGAAATTGATGAAGTGGCAGAAATGGGAGTAATGTAGCAAGAATGCATTAAAAGGAACAAAAATATGGCAAGAAGAAGTGATGGGAAATAGGTTTGAATTTGGCAAGTTTGGTGTAGTTGTAGAAAAAGGGTAAAAATAAGCAAAAATTGTTCAAAAAATATTCTTAGTTTCTTGAAGGCATCTGGTGACCCCTTCTCAGTGTCGCACAAACCATTTTGGTAAAGGAATGTAGCTCCACCTACTCTCTCAGAACATATGACTAATCATTAGTGATTTGAACAGTTTAAGTACAATGTTGATAAAATTACAGGGAGCTGAAACATATTAAAAGTTGTTTAATGAAGACCCAAACATGTCCAAGCCCTAACCTCGACAAACGTTTTTCAAATTTTGAGGGGCTGGCATGTCCACCAAATAGGTTGTACTGTATAGCAGATATTTGTTATATTCTGAGAGTAGGTGGAGCTATATTACTATAGCAAATTTCAGTTTCCTATATAATATTGTAGAGAGATTCAAAGCTGAAAATGGAAGAAAAATAAGGACACGTGAAAATGGACACATACCCCCCTCACTAAATTGGCCATATTTCATAAATGACTCATGCGATCAAACTAAAACTTTGCAGTGTGCCTACTGAATAATTAAGGACAATTAGTAAAATTTCAGAGGTTTTTTTTTAGACCAAAGTTTTGAAAATTTGTTAAAATGACGATCATGAATAGTTTTATTTTCCAAGCGTTGTATGGTATGTTCAGTATATTTATTTATTTATTTGTTTGTTTGTTTGTTTGTTTGTTTGTTTATTCCATTCATTAAAAAAATCTATTTAATAACATAAAAGTTTACAAACTTCTGAATGAAAGGGAGCAGAAAGAAGAATAATCTTATGCATTCTTTATATCAATTATCAATTTAATGTTTGTTTATTGTTATCATTTCTGTAAAACATGACATCATTGTATAGCATACGAGTTGGCTGTAAAGGCTGCTGCGTAACAGTAGTCAGACTTTAAATATTCAGTTTTTATGAATATTTAGTTTTGTTCATTATTGTAATATTTGTTAGTCCATCAATATAGCTTTACAAATCATTTCCAGCTTTTAAGTTTTCACTAAAGTCTAAATTCACCATATTTTTTTATAGTTCCTGTGTAGAAATGTTGTAGTTCCTTTAAGATTTCCACATGTTTTTAGTGATTTCCTATTCTGCCCTCATCATCATAAACATCCATCCTGTACTTTAAACTTTGTTAGTGTGCTACAAAGAGGCCTGCTGGTTTCCTTACTGTTGAAAGGGGCGCTGTGTATATTCCGCCTATTGTGGATTTTTGTCTTTTGTGTGTTGTTTTAACAAGTGTCCAAAGCTGTCGTTTGATAACCTGCCCTCTATAATGTCTTCAATTATTACTGTACTGGTGCCCTTCAGCACTTCTTCAGTAATCCAGGATGTGTTTTTACACTAGATTTAAGATCAGACATGGGCCCCTTTGTCTAATTTTATTCAACCCCCAAAGTAAACATGACAGAAAAATACATTAAAACAGCAAAAAATAAACACATTTACTATAAAAACAGATGTCATGGCAAATTTGCGGTTGACCTCATTTGGAGACATGATTTATTGCTCTGGTTGAATGATGGAGTCCAGTCGAAGCGTGATGATTTTATAAAAAAAGGATTTATTATAAACTAAATTAAAAAGAGTACAAAAGAAGAAGTGTCCCATTCTGTTGGGAGTAAAGGCGGCCAGGTACTAAGCAGGATGGTTCAAAAGGTCTTGTGTCCGGCTCAGGATATACATGACTGACCAACAGTTTCACAGTTTTAGCTTTATACAGATATGAGAAAAATTTCCAACCCTGAAAAAAAGAAAAGGAGGGAGTCAGATGCTCCCAACAGTGGAGACGTTGGAGGATGATGAAGATGTGTATATTATGAGGAAGGTTGGGCGCCACTGGTATCTGTCCTTGATAGTGTGTGTGCATGTATATCTGCATGTGAGTTTGAATTTGGCCTTCAGTAGAGACTGTGTGTTGTACTGTGGATACAAAACGATCTGTAGTGTTTAATCTAACGTGACTCAGCTGTTCAAAAGTGCAAAGAGTAATGCAGTCATCATGTATTAAAACATGACAAATTGTACACATGAACACACATTTGATGATATGATGATAAATATAATTGCCATAACACAGACTACAAATATACACACAAATAACAGCAAAACAAAAAAAACGACAACAAAAAACACAAAACGACTCCATAAACAAAAAAACGACAACTAAACAACTTTAAAAACAGACAAAACACACAAACATGCGAAACAACTGAAGCGTGCAAGATGACGGAAAAATGCATCAAATGAGAGAAAAAAATACATGTGAACAAAAGTTACAAATTTATACAAAAACACTCGAGACTACAATTTTACACACAAATTACAGAAAAAAATCCAAAACAACAAAAAAACACAAAATGACTCAATAGTCCATTCATTAAAAAAACAAGAGACAAAATTATTTCAAAAACACACAAAACATCGAAGGCACACATAATGACTCCAAAAAGACACCAAAAAATGAGAAAAACATACAAAATTAGAAAAAAATATGCAACATGTGAACAAAAATTTAAAATGACTCTAAAAACAAAAATCACACAAACCCTTTGTTCATTCTTTTAATCAGACAATAACATCTTTTTGTCCCCCGCTGTGATAGAACTTAATGCTTATGTTTGTAACTTAATGTGGGCCAGACACCACTATATATGTGTATATGTATGTATTTTTAATTAGATGGCTCATGGTGGCTGTGATTATTTGTTGGGTTGTACCTGTTTTCATTACTATGTTTCCTCGTATTAGATACACAATTATCTCTATCCAGTGGAAGTCAGTGTGTGGATGTTTGGCACGGTCTATGAGGAAGGTGAATAGCTGCACTCTTGCTGCTGGTTTTTAATGGCTTTACACCAGTCAATAAATCAACATTATATGCTGTAAATGCCAAGATCTTTGGCACTTAATGTTGGCATTTTCCCTTTTCAGCCTTGTATAATCTCCCCATGTCTGCCCTAGTGATTGCTGCGTGTGTGTGTTAGGAGCTCGACAGCCCATCCAGTTTAATGGCCATTTTTAAGAGTGTTTCATTGATGTGCCTCCTGCCTGTCTGCCCTGTTGTGTTATTTTTCTTTGTGAGATTACTACTGCAATATTGGAAAGGTTTAATTAATCTTCTGGACCACTAATGCTGGTTCCCACTGAGCCTGAAAGAAAAATAACACTTGGGGTATGTGACACACGTGACTGCACTTGTGTGGGCTGCTCCATGAAGTCTGATGTCTGTTATAATAAAAGCACTGCATCACTCATTAGATTAGAATGAGTGATGTCATATTTGGACAACCCTGACCAAGTGCTGACGCTAAACTTTTCTTTAGAGTGCGAGAAAATGTGAAAGTGATGTTTGGAGTGTCTTTGATAGATAGTCTGTGTTTTAAAACGTGTTGTAGAGACATAGTGTAGGCCTCTCAGAGCAATAATTTGCTCGAAAAAAATAGATGTAAAAGGTTGAAATTGCCGCTCAAAAGTTGGTTTTGACCTCCACTGTAAGCACACTCTTATTGACATTGTCAGAGAAGTTTCATGCATTGCATTGTGGGATGTTGGATGATATAGATTTTAGCAGCAATCCCAACCTTCTATATCTTTTGTCAGTAAATTATCTTCGACTGCTGTATGCTATAAGTATGATTGGGATGATAACCGTTCCCACTGAACGTATACTTCCAAGTTCCCCAAGATGCATTTCGAAAGTTCTGAAAGCATTTAAGTGAGAAAATGACAAGTTGAATATCAACATTTGCTCATTTAATCCATAAAACTTGCTTTCCAACATTTCAGAGATTCTACGTTGTCCCCCATTTACTACAGACAAAACTTCCTATTGACTTCAAAACATGAGCCCTAATTTACAAAAGCGGTCTAAGGTCTAGTGGTCTAAGTTTGACAAATGTCTTTTTTTCTTCACTTTAACATATTTAACACGGCAAATTACACCTTTAGAAATACATATCCTACAAAAATAAACATGAAGTTTCAAACCTTCCTCAAGAAAGCAAATCATCACAGAAAAACATTGCTTTTTGAAAGAGCTCTGAATCTTTTATGAGGATGCTTGTCCATGACATTTGCAACTATTTTCCCAATACATATAACTGCAAAAAAAACAGTACTATTGGGTTGTCCTTAATTGATACCAGTGCTTTCTTCAGGCGTCCAAACACAGCTTCTTCCATCCCAAATGATAGGTGTCTCTGCCATGCTGTTAAGCATGTGGTTGGCTATGAAATGTAGCCAGGCGTGAAGCACGTGTTCTCCCTCCTCTTTCAGCTGAGCTTCCCTGAGGTTTCAGGAGCCAAAGGAATAAACGGGTCTTTTTCTGTCTACAGTCTTGATTAAATAAACCTGTCACAAGTTTTCATGTAGATCATATCTGTCAAGTATCAAGTTTTGGCCGGGAAACTCCCGTATTTTACCCCTCTTTCCCGCCATCCTCCCGTATTAGTATTATCCCGTATTATAATGTAGTAGTAATTGAAAGATAGATAAATAAAAAAAATTCCTCTGCCTCTAAAAGTTGTCACTAGCCTAGCGAGAACTGCCACCTGAAGTGGCCTGGGTGGCAGTTCTCGTGAGATTAGTGCCAATAGCAAGACCAATGAGAAATTAAAAGAAAATATGTAATGAAAATAAAATGTAAATGTCTAACTTAAGGCAGGCATACACTGCGATTTTTGGCCCAATTTGAGCCGACTTTTGACTCGTGCGACGTATTTGTGGGATCGTGTGAGTCTCTGCTAGATCGTGTGTCGTGCATCATGTAGTATACATGCGGTCACGAGAAGCGATTAACACCTCACGACCAGCTCCCTATCAGCAATCGTAGGTCGTAAGGATTTCAAACATGTTTGAAATCCAGTTGCTCCTCGTGAGGGTATCTCACAGTTGAAGCAGTGCCACGGACCGGCTTACCGTAAACGCTCACACTGCGCATGCGCAAACACCGTAGGACCGCTGTAAAATTGATGGACTGTCGTTCCCACGTCTGTCCAACCAGCTCCTGGTCCATCACATCGCCGTCTTTTCTTTTTTGAAGCCCTTTTTGCTGAGATTTGCAAGCGTCTCTCCACTTCCGGCTTTTTCTTCTTCGTCTGTTTTAATGGCGATGCTTCAGTGTTCTAATTTGTACGTTGCATTTCCAGAAACAAGACCCTGACTTGTCGTGTATGAACATACAGTGTGAGCAGTCAGATCGTGTCAGAGTGTCGGTCTGTAGTGTGAGAACATGAATCGTGAGCTGCGCACATTCGGACTCTGCATCTGAGTCACACAGTTTGAGCTGGAGCTGAGTGCCACGATTGAAAAAATCGCACATTGTATCCCAGCCTTTAAAGACAAGCAATGTGAAATTAACAGTATTTTATATCAACTGTAAGTATATTAAATAAAAAAATGTGCTCCATACAGTATACCCATTTATGTTTTCATTTAGGCTGTAATATAATGTAGCAATTAGAGCTAGGCAATATATCGAGATTCAAGATGTATCGAATTGAATGTTTTGGCGATATAGTAAACTACAATATTGCATAATGATATATATATATATATATCATTATGCAATATATATATATCTTATTTCCCTTATTTTGGGGGTCGGCGTTGAGCCGAACCTTGCATATGAAACCAATCTTTTCTGCCGATCTATTCTACTTCCGCAAAGGTCTTAAAGTCGGTCATAAAGTCAGCCACTGACCTGTGCCATGTTCATTCTGTCATTACCTTTTGACTTATGAAAATGTTATACATGATGCACTTTATTATTTCTGTAGAATGTTTGACTTTTAGGAGCTTTTATTCTATAGTTCTTGAAGTTATTTTTGTTGATATTTTTACATTTCAATATCCACAAAGTTGCTGCATTTGGACATTTTTAATATTTGCTGTTCAAGGAAACTTAAAACTTAGGACACATCTGTTTGTATTGTTTCACAGGTATTGTTCAATGTTTTACAATAAAATAAGATTGGAACATCCAAGGTGTATGGTGTCAGTTATAAAAAAAAATTCGGTATCGGCCGATCAAGCTTTTAAAAAATCGGTGATCGGCCAGAAAATTGCAATCGGTGCACCCCTACTTATTTTGTACCGAAATACTCGTAATATTGAGTTATGAGTTTTGGTCCATATTGCCCAGCCCTAGTAGGAATATTCACAGCATTTCAATGTCAACAAAGGTCGGCCTACCAGATTCTAATCACCTAATTGTATTTAGTAAGTGGTTGACAAGTGGCTATTTTAGATTTCTTGTAGACTTGTGTTAAAATATAAGTGATACTGGAGCTTGGTTGGGGTGGTGGGACGGCTCGTAGTGGGCACCAGAAAATTTCCCTTGTTTTCAAATCCAAAACTTGACAGGTATGATGTAGATACAGAAAACAAATCTGTAATGATTTTCATGGTTTCCATTTAAATATTTGTTAGTTTCATGCTGATGCTGAGCGGTCAGTTGAGGTTCCCATGCCTCTGCCTCGTTCAGTCGATGTTACATAAGCAGAGTGCATCCCTGTTTGCCAGCGTATGGTAGCCAGCTTCTTTCTAATGCTTATCACACCCCACCTGTCTTGTGCCACATGGTGATAAAATGGAGCCTGCTCTTCCTGTCTCGTCATTATGTGGCTAATTTATCAGGAGCCCTGACGGCCATAGAATAAATACTGTAATAGTTTAATGGGAGTTTAGGAACAAATTGTTACTCAGGGCTTGTAATCTGTTCTCCTTCCGTTGATAGTGCTGAGAAAGTTGTGGCCATTAACTTTAAAGAACAGCTCAACAATGACTTTTGTCTGACGCAAAGGCTTACACAGGGAAAATGTATCTGTCTTTTTCAAACATAAAATATATATATGTATATATATATAAGAAGATAGGACCTGTTTGTCATTCAGTTTCCGTTACGTGGAAGTGTCCAAGAATGGAAGTTTGAGTTGAAACAAAACACAAAGTTAGATTTAAGTAAGCGACATTCGTGATTTTTAGTAATCTTTCTAGAACAAATTTGTTTCTGTAATAAAATTAAAAAAAGGCCACATTCCAGAGAAGTGGAAACTGTGCAAAATTAGAATATCTGTGGCATGAAATAAATAGACCAACTCATGAATTTAGTTTAAAACTAAACTAAAATTAACTTCCACAAAGCACAGCAATGACTTCTCCTCTAGTTCTCCTGTTTCTTGTGTTGTGTTCTGTGAATCAGTATTATGGGTATACCGGGAACTTGTTCAATGAGAACGATTCCGATCTGTTTGGAGTGCAATTTAAAAAAAAAAAAAAAAAAAAAAAAGTGATTAACTGCATTATTATTTTTTTTTTGGTATTTGTTTTTCATAATTAATTAATCGCAATTAATGTGATAAATTCCCAGCACTAATTGTAATATTATCTACTAGGTTTTGGTCCATTAGGACCAGAACCTCCAGACACAAAAACAGCTTCATTCCCTCTGCCACCATCCTCATGAACAAAGTCCCCCTCCCCCAGACCTTCTCCTCCCAAAACCCCCAATCACCACCTCCGTGAGGACAATATTACCTGCTGCACTGTATATATATATATATATATATATTTATATTTATTTATCATATTTATCCTATATATTTATCCTTTATTCTCTATCTATCCTTTATTTATCCCTCATCCTTTATAATTATTATTATTATTGTTGTGGCTTTTGTTTTGTTTTTTTGTTCCGTGCACTGACTACCAAGTCAAATTCCTTGTGCTGTCTTAAAAACTGTACTTAGCAAATACAACATTTCTGTTTTTGATGTAAACAATGCTGTTTTTTGATGCCATTTTTCACTGTATAAGATAAATATTACACTATAATCATGTAAATAAAAATACTAAACATAATGTATTTTATTTATTAATGCAGTACAAGTCTTGCATAATGTTAAATATCACAAAATGGTTCAATAATGTTATTGTGATGGATTTGATATTGGTTTGATTATTTATATGGAATACTGTGTGCAGTTAGTTCTAGGTAAAATGGCAGCTGAAGTGTAGCTGTTCTTGCGGGGGTGTGGGGGGGTCGTGTCAATTCTCCTGTATATGTCTATGATTAAAAAGTAATGTTTCTCATAAATATTTTATTGTTGGTGAGTGTTAAATTTGAATATTGGTAGAATAGAAAGTAAGTCTACAGCAGCTCTCTGTCCTTTTCATCAAACAGCTTTTATTAATCGTCTAAATGTCCTTTTTCTTCTTTTAGGCCTAATTTTCTCATACACAGTGAGGATGTCTCAGTCTGGAGAAAAAGGGAAGGTGAGTTAATGGAAGCCTGTTATCTGTTGAACTATGTCACAGCGAAGTGAGGCTCTAATAAAGCTGGTGATTCAGAGTTACGTTACTCAGTCTTAACTTAATCTTAAAGCCTCATACATGCAAAAGCATTTACAGAGGATATCCTGTAGAAATGCAATTGTTTCATTGCCAAGCTTTATTGCCTGTTGGAAGCTTTCCATAAAAAACATCATCACTCACTCACTCATTTATATTCACCCACTTACATGTTTACTGTTGGTCCTGATAAACCCTAATGTAATGAAGGCTCACTGTGCTTTAAAACCAGTTGGTGGCAACTTTCTGTGTTATATAAATGTTGTGTTTTCTGTTTTAAAGTTCCCTGATGCTGCAGGTTATGTCGGTTTTGCCAATCTCCCAAATCAAGTGCACCGTAAATCTGTGAAAAAGGGGTTTGAATTTACCCTAATGGTAGTAGGTGAGTAATTACTCTTGCTTATTAATTTTATTGAGCTTTTGTTTGACTATGACGGCGTATTAGGGCCATATTAAAATAAAAAGAAATCTGAGCACTACGAGATTAAAGTCGTAATATTTCAAGATTGAAGTTGTAATTTTATTAGATTAAAGTCGTAATATTTTGATAAAAAGTCCTAATATTTTGATAATAAAGTCATAATATTTTGATAATAAAGTTGTAATATTTTAGAGATTAAAGTCGTAATTTTATTAGATTAAAGTCGTAATTTTATTAGATTAAAGTCGTAATATTTTGAGATTACAGTCGTAATGTTTTGAGAATACAGTCGTAATATTTTGAGAATAAAGGTGTAATTGTATTAGATTAAAGTCGTAATATTTCGAGATTACAGTCGTAATATTTCGAGATTACAGTCGTAAAATTTTGAGAATAAAATTGTAATACTTTGAGAATAAAGTTGTAATTTTAGTAGAATAAAGTTGCGATATTTCGAGATTAAAGTCGTGAGAATAAAAAACTCGCAATGTTATTACTTTAATCTCATAAAATGACTACTTTATTCTTAAAATGTTATGACTTTAATCTTGAAATATTATGACTTTAACCTCATAAAATTATGACTTTATTCTTAAAATAATATGACTTTATTCTCGTTTAATGTAGCGCTATTACGCTGTTATTTGCTTTTTTTAATGCTTTTTTTTTTTTTTTTTTCAGGGGAGTCTGGATTGGGCAAATCAACACTCATAAACAGCCTGTTTCTTACCGATCTCTACCCTGAGCGTTACATTCCCGGTGCAGCAGGTATCCTCTACATGCACATGGGCACATACACACTGTCTTACAATGGCATCAAATACCGTAATAAAGAAATGTCTGCTGCTAAGTCTCCAGCAGAGCATTTCTTTCTAACAGGAATGTTGAGAATGTTGCTGTTTAAAAAATATGGCCCTGCCCTCCTTATGACTTGACTTAGATTAAGACTTGTTTTGGCTTTAAAACAATCCCCCACTCCCTCCTCAGTTAGTCAGAGGAGATAAAAGGCAGCATTAGACTTTGATATTTAAAAAAAAAAAAGGAAAATTATTTCATTTTAAAGGGCGTATTTTTCTACTCTTATGCCCTCATGCAACAAATCCTGAAGCTCACGGTGAGGTTTTTGAAGTTAAAATTACAAATTAGCCCAGGTTCAAAGATTCTTGTGTTCTAACTCCACAGAGAAGATTGAGAGGACGGTGCAGATTGAGGCATCGACTGTGGAAATTGAGGAGAGGGGAGTGAAGCTACGTCTGACCGTGGTCGACACCCCTGGATATGGCGATGCCATCAACAGTCAGGACTGGTGTGTTTCTACTCTGTGTAGGAGGAGGAGAAGGAGGAGTGATGCCAATCCGTCTCAATCATCCTTCCTTTTTTTTCCACCACTCCCTTTCTTTACTTTCATCCCAAAGCGATCGTTTCTCACCTCTCGTTCCTCGGCTCCTGACTTATTGCTATCCTTTATACCAGTGGTTCCTAACCTTTTTCTTGTCGTGACCTCATTTTTGTATCGCAAATTTTTGATCATGTTCGTCATTACAGATACAGAGTTGCCAGTATAAGTGCACAAAATAACAATAAGCCCCAGCTCAGATATTTTTATACAGCATTTTGTTTTGACTAGACCTATATTTGAAAAAGTAAAAGTATAAAATACAATTGTTTGCAATCGTGTGTGGTGTTTTAATTTGAAAAAAATATTTTTATTAATTAAGGTACTTGGCTTTCGGCCTCTTCCTGCACTGTATATCTATTTCTGTGATATTATGTTTGTTTATTTTTTTTGATTGTGCAAAATAAATTAAAAAAAAGAAAAACTTTGAAAAAAATATTATTATTATTATTATTATTATTATTAACCTAAAATATATAATATATATAATATTTTTTTATTACAAGACATTTCAGAGGACCCAATTTTATTTCCAGGCGACCCTTGATCCCAAGGTTGAAAAACCCTGCTTTATACCCTCAGTGTATGTTTGTTTAATCTCAATCATAGTGGCGCCTTTGTCTGCATTCTAATGTAGTCCTGACAGGAACTATAATTGTATTAGATTTTTCAATATTTGTTTTTACAACAGCTTTAAGACCATCATCCAGTACATTGACAATCAGTTTGAGCGCTACCTTCATGACGAGAGTGGACTGAACCGTCGACACATAGTGGACAACAGAGTGCACTGCTGCTTCTACTTCATCTCCCCATTTGGACATGGGTGAGTAAGAAACTAAAAAGACCTAAAGGTCCAGTATTATGCTATTTTTCACCCATCTCCATTTGTTCTAAGAACCCTAATAACAGTTTTAGCCTCTGAAAAGTTACTTTCTGAGCAGTTCTAAAAACAGGCTGTTTTGGGGCTTACTTATGCATATTCATGAGTACGCGTGTCTGTAGACTTATAACACATAACAGCTGATCACTAGCGATTTTCTTTTGCTATCCACACATCACCTTGAATAGTCCATTCAAGGTGATGGTTCACTGTTTTGTCCAACCTATGCATCGCATTGGGTCACAAACACGTCAGATCATCTCAAAGGCATAACGAGGCAGTATAATGGGTACTAAAAATGGAGCTGCTGGTGACGTCACCTTGCGAGAAAAATCTGACTGGCCCGTTTGGAGCTGACTTTTTGACCCTCTGACTGGGGCTAAATGAATGTATGCCACTGTTACAAAACCATTATAAAGTGATTTTTTCCTAATACTGCCCCTTTAAAGCATAAAAAAGAATCCACTTTTATTTTTGGCTGTTTTAGTCATATTTATTTATCCACACTCTGTTTTTCTTCTTCAGTTTAAAGCCATTGGACGTTGAGTTTATGAAGGCTATCCACAGCAAAGTCAACATCGTGCCAGTCATTGCTAAAGCTGACACCCTAACCCTAAAGGAGAGGGATCGTCTAAAGAGGAGGGTAAGTCTTAGTTACACAGGCTTTATTCTGAATTATCTCTACCTCAATTCAAGTTTTTGTAAATTAAATGGGTTTTTAGATTTAGCTCTGGGTCATGACCCTTTTTATTCGCCTCATTTATCCCACATCTCCTTACAAAATGAATATTAACAATATAATACTGTAACATGTGGTAACCTTCTGGACTCTTTGCGACTTTCATTATTGGGGCTCATTCTTTTCCCTATTGTTTACACTCCACATGCAATCATTTTCTCCAAGATATGACTCTTGGCACTCTGCAGGAATGTCATAATACAGGCTTTTTTCTTGATCTTTTGTTTGTTTTCAAACCATCGGCAGACGGACGAGTTGAGCCATTAGAAACTGGATCATAATGATAATGGAATGGAATGATACATTAATAATAATAAAATCACTGTCTATCAGTGTTTGGCAGGCAATGTGTCAAATATTCAAATGTTTCGTTAGGAAATCAAATGTTTTTCCTGTGGTGATGTTAGCATTACGTTTTTTCAATTTTCTATCGTAGTTAGATTGTTTAAAGCAGTGGTTCTCAACCTTTTCAGCTCGCCGCCCCCAAAATAAAGATAACACATACCAAGGACCCCTACTGTTCCTGAAGGTGGTTGAATGCAGACATGAACATTGAAGAACAGTCATGTGGAGACAGGGCCATCTTTGAGCGGGAATAAAGGGGAGAGCTTTTTGGGGTTCATCCATAAAGTCAGCAAAATGATGATCCATTGTTCTGTAAATCTGTGATAATCACATTTATTTATTTATCTGAATAATATCCACTGTTATACAGGAGGTTTATTATTATTTGCGCCATAGTATATCTTAAAGCTGTAAATCCTTGTTTTGATCAGGAATAAAATGGGTTAAAAGTGACAAAGAATGGTGGAAAAGGTGGAAATTGGTTAAAAGTTGCAAATTAAGAGTGGCCAGAAACTGACAGAAAAAGTGGTTAAAAACGGTTCAAAGTGTCCATATTGGAAAATAGCAAATAGCAAGTAATGGGCGTAACAAATTGTGAATGTAGTTAAATTGGCAAAATAAGCATGATATATGGTCAAAAGAGTTTAAAAGTGACAATAGTGGGTCGAAATGTGTGACATTGAAAGTAGAAAAAATGTGCAAAAAGGAGCAAAAATATGGCAAGAAAGTGATGGAAATAAGTTCAAATATGTTAAGTTTGGTGTAGTTGCAGAAAAAGGGTGAAAATTAGCAAAATGGGCTCAAATTGCTTCACTGTACTCAAGTACAGTGAAGGGGAAGTGCTGAAAGGGACGGGCATAGGAAAAAAGTGATCTGGACACCATTGATGGAGTACATCTCCTCCAGTCTTCTCCTGTCCCAGATATTTCCTGTTGGAGCTCAACCGTGTGTCTGCCTCCCGGCCTCCACGCTCCACAGCTTACTGCAGTCCAGATGTGTAGCGACAGCGTAGTCCCCGGATGACGCAAACCTCACATCATTGTCGTTATTGATAAACTCTGACCCGTCAGATGTAATGGGCAGTATGTTTCCTGCTTCTGTGCCACTCTTCTCATTCTCAATCTCAACAATAATTCACATTGTCTATTCAAGACTTTAGAAAAGTCTATTTTTTGGTTCTTTAATATCCTGATTATAGTATTATTTATCTAAACCCCAAACAAATCCAGACCGACCACTGCTTATTTCAGGGGTGTTAAAGTTATTTTTGCTCAGGGACCAAATTCAGTGCAGTTTATGCTGAAGTGGGCCGCAGATTAGTTAGAAATAAAGTGCAATTTTAACAATGATGTGCCCTAGTTTTCACTTTGTACGTTTAACTGAAATACAGTTTAAAAGGCGCCAACAATAGCCAAGAAATAAGCTACGGCTATCAGTGCCTGCAGGATCAACGCTTCAAAAATCCTTGATTTTGTGACCAATTTTTTGCAATTTAGAAGTTTGTGATAAAATGCTTGGAATTCAGAAAAATTCAAAATTATCCCTAACGTATTGGTGATTTCTGCAGAAAGAAGAAACTGTGGAGGTACAATCCTGGCTTTATTTCCCTTGTGCACAGATTTTGCTTGAAAATTGCTTCATTCTAGCAAATCTGAAGGACACAGAGGTGCCATTGAAGACCTATGCTTGTCTTCCTGTAATTTAAGAGAAAGAGAAAACAGGATCTAATGTACGTCACGGTGTCACAACATTTGAACTCTGCTATTATTTAGTGTTTTCATGTGTAACGCTAAAAGACTTTAGCATCAATTGGGGAATTCCTGCTTTTAGTGTCCTAAAAAGACCTGCCAGTGTTGTAGTGCTCACATTGTGTGACCTTGCACAACCTTTTTAAGTGCTCCTCTGGCACTTTAGATGAACAACATCATGTTTCCTGTTAGCACTGAGCCCAATTCCAAACAGCAGAAAAACCACTGGGGTTGTTCATTGCGAGTTCTTTCATCAGCATCCACCAATTCAACTGTTTTGATTCACAAAAACAAAACAATGTCAGATTTTCTTTTTCGGGGGGAGTATGCTTGTGTGCAGATATGTTTGCCTGTATATTTTACTTTTAGTACACATTCAAAGTAGATGAGATTGTAAAGAAAACGTGTGCGAGTTAGAAAAGTATCGCTCTCATCTGTCCTGTTTGCAGCTCTATCTGTGATACACATCCTCTGTTTCCTTAACAGGCATTTCCCTGATTGACGCTAAACAGCTATTAGCATTGAGACACGTGCACAGAAACACTAACACTCTCACACACACACTTCCATCACAATTTGCTACACTAAACATGGGCTGGAAATCTTTTTTGTTTGTACACAAAAAGGCCCATTTCCATTTATCTTGGACTTTTATAATGACGGCCAGTTCCTGGATGAGCCCTCATGCCCAGGAAATTGAGGGTTAATTTAGCTATCTGGCCTAAATTTAGAAATAGCATATGTCTCTAAGGAGGGTATAATATCCAAGTTAATGTGCCAATTTGACCACAATTTAGGCATGCACCGCTTTATCGTCATCTTAGTTCCTACAAAGACAATGACCTTAATGACTGATAGTTTGTTAGACTCATTTTAAGAAGAACCAGCACTCAGATGCTCAGATTTCTTGTAGAAGAATGCTCCGAGGTAAAAAAAAAAAAAATCCAGATTTTAGGTGTCAAACATGTTTAAGCTTGGCCTGGAATGCCAAGCTTATTGTATTTTTTTGTATTCGGTTTGTATATTTACTGGGCTGCATGTGGCCCCATGGCCACCAATTGCCCATGTCTGCTCTAGACAAATACGTGTTGTCACACAGCAAAGAGGAAAGAAAAAAACTTTCTCCAATGGACTGGCTTCCTGTCCAGGGTGTATCTATCCTGCCTTGCGCTCCATTGTCGGTCGGATTAGGTTTCTATGATCCTGTACAGGGGTAAGCAGGTATGGGTGATAAATTAATTAATGATTTAGGGTATTATGAAAAAAACGCTGTATTAAATTCACTGATTTTGACCAAAGGTGATTGTTAGTGCAATGTCAAATATTAGGCAGTGGGATGAGTTTTCTTGGGTCTTAGAAAATTTTTCTCATTTTGAATGTGAAGCTTTTTCAAGTAATATACATTAATCTCCATTGGGTGTCTCCCAGGGGAACTGGCTTGAGTATTTGTTGGCTGATCAGATTAGTCAAAGTGGCCCTTAGGTATATATATATGTGTGTGTGTGTGTGCGTGATTCCTGTTCTGCAGTCCGGTCTGGAGTGGAGCACCAAGCCTTCCTTTGAGGTCAGAGTGTCACAAGCCAAGAACCTGCCAAAAAGCTGAAGGCTGGAGAATGATTGAATGCTCCCAGTGTTTCTCCCATACAATTTATTGGCTTGTTGTTTTTTTGGCCACTTTCTCACCATTTGGAGCCATAAGTCTCAGCAGAAATGGAACCCTTTCCCTTTTGTTGTGAAGCCTAGTCCAGGCTTTTCTTTTATTATTTGGGGGGGAAACAGCTTGTAAAGAACAATACAGGTTTCCTGCAATGCGTCACAACTATTCCACTGACAAGACACAACCTGCTTGCCCTGCACAACTCAGGGTCAAAGGATACAGTTGCCAAACCTCTCATCATTTACTGTAGCTTTCATCTTTTTTTTCTTCTAGTCTCTCACCAAGCCCTCCCTCTGCTTTCTATGCCTATTTCTCTCTCTATTCTCTCTCTGTGTCGTTTTGTGTTCTCTTTTTTAATTTACACTAATGCCAATTTCCTCCAGAAGGGTCTCACTGGTCGGTTGCTTGTAAGTTGGCCTAAGGAAAGCATATTGGAAGGACTTATCCTCTCAGTCGGGGACTCTACAGTCATATCCTGTGTGAGGCTTTAGTCTGAAAGTGCTTTAGTTGGTTGTTTTTTGTATGAGGATGGAGGGTGGTACACAGCTGGATTCTACTGGAATTTGAAAGGAAGCAAAAAAAAAGAAAGATGCCATTATGTCAAAAGGTAGTGGACTTGACAAGCATGTTTTTAACCCACAAAAAATGGCCAATCAGGCCAAGATTTTTAACTTGAACCTTTGAATAAAACCCAATCTTCTACTCTTGTCCCGCTTTTACAAAATGGTCAGGTATGTATCTTGGAGGATTTGAGCCAGCCAGATGCTGTGTGTGATATCTTGTTTTTCTTGTGTGGGGATTTCTCGTCAGCCGGAGGTCAAGTGCTGAACGGCAGCCAAATAGTGAAGAGCTTAGCTTCTTCTAAGTTCTCATGCGTTGTGTGCGGAACAGAGATGTTTGGCCCTTTTCTCTTATTAATTCCCTCTTGTTTGCATTGAACATGCATTAATGTATTTTTGCTACATCAACTGCCCACTACCTTGTCTTCAGCATTTGTCAGTCTCATGTTGAGATCAGAATCAAGATTAGATATCGCTCCTTTTAGTGTGCTAAGGCTCATACCCTGGGCCGGAGGGTAGAGGTTTTTTTTATATTTAAGACACAGCTGTAATTTATTTATGTGTTTAGGATTCCCTGGTCAGTTTGTTTTCATATTTTTTCCCCCGTCAGTGTTTAAAACATGCAGATAGATTTATTATTTTTACCCTTAGTGGTCACTGTGCCAGGCTACGCTCCACATCTCTGCTAGTGTTGGAACAATATATAACCTTCTTTGTTATAGACTAGGCATCTATATCACACTATGATCTGGAAAAAACAGAATGGCTTGGAAAAACAGTAGGCCTATATGTTGAAAGGCATTGCAATATAGGTGCTGGTCATATAATTAGAATAATATCATGAAAAAGTTGATTTATTTCAGTAATTCCATTCAAAAAGTGAAACTTGTATATGATATTCATTCATTACACACAATTTTCATGATTATAACTGACAACTAATGAAAATCCCTAATTCAGTATCTCAGAAAATTAGAATATTACTTAAGACCGATACAAATATTAGCCAACTGAAAGGTGTGAGCATGTACAGCACTCAATACTTAGTTGGGGCTCCTTTTGCCTGAATTACTGCAGCAATGCGGCGTGGCATGGAGTCTATCAGTCTGTGGCACTGCTCAGGTGTTATGAGAGCCCAGGTTGCTCTGATAGTGGCCTTCAGCTCTTCTGCATTGTTGGGTCTGGCATCTTGCATCTTCCTCTTCACAATACCCCATACATTGTTTATGGGATTAAGGTCAGGCAAGTTTGCTGGTCAATCAAGAACAGGGCTACCATGGTCTTTAAACCAGGTACTGGTAGCTTTGGCACTATGTGCAGGTGCCAAGTCCTGTTGGAAAATGAAATCTGCATCTCCCTAAAGTTGGTCAGCAACAGGAAGCATGAAGTGCTCTAAAACTTCCTGGTAGATGGTTGCGTTGACCTTGGACCTAATTAAACACATGACATGGCACCCCAAACCATCACTGACTGTGGAAAATTTACACTCAACCTCAAGCAACGTGGATTCTGTGCGTCACCTCTCTTCCTCCAGACTCTTGGACCTTGATTTCCAAAGGCCATGCAAAATGTACTTTCATCAGAGAACATAACTTTGGACCACTCAGCAGCAGTCCAGTCCTTTTTGTCTTTAGCCCAGGTGAGACGCTTCTGACGCTGTCTCTTGTTCAAGAGTGGTTTGACACAAGGAATGTGACAGCTGAAACCCATGTCTTGCGTATGTCTGTGCATGGTGGTTCTTGAAGCACTGACTTCAGCTGCAGTCCACTCTTTGGGAATCTCCACATTTTTGAATGGGTTTTGTTTCACAAACTTCTCCAGGGCGTGGTTATCCCTATTGCTTGTACACTTTTTTTCTACCACATCTTTTCCTTGCCTTTGCCTCTCTATTAATATGCTTGGACACAGAGCTCTGTGAACAGCCAGCCTCTTTAGTGATGACCTTTTGAGTCTTGCCCTCCTTGTGCAAGGTGTCAATGGTCGTCTTTTGGACAACTGTCAGGTCAGCAGTTTTCCTCATGATTGTGTAGCCTACAGAACTAGAATGGAGATCATTTAAAGGAGTTTGCAGGTATTTTGAGTTAATTAGCTGATTAGAGTGGGGCACCAGGTGTCTTCAATATTGAACCTCTCCACAATATTCTAATTATCTGAGATACCTAATTTAGGGTTTTCATTAGTTGTCAGTTATAATCATCAACAGTAAAAGAAATAAACACTTGAAATACGTCAGTCTTTGTGAAATGAATATATACATTATACAAGTTTCATTTTTTAAATGGAATTACTGAAATAAATCAACTTTTTCATGATATTCTATTCTATTCTATTATATGACCAGCACCTGTATATTCCATGTTGCTAATAAGCCACTTGCCGCAATGCTTTTGATCACCTGACCAAGTCACTAAGGTCTGTGATGTAAATCCTAACCTATCCCTCGGCTCGTCACACTTAAATACATGATTACATGAATAGTGGGATTGTATCGTTGCATGCTCTTTGATCACAGAGAGAAGTGGGTGGCCTTGACTGTACTAATACTTAGTCCAGACACTCAGTATGACCACACCACACGCATTCATTAAAGGTCTTTATTTTGCTTTGGTCTTTGGTTGTCAAGTACATCACCACCCTTTAGATTGTATCCTACTGTTCTGGACCCTTGTGGTCTAATCTTTAACCAATTGAATACATCTGGAATGTGGTTTTGTGTGTGCAAACTTCTTTAATCCGAGGAACAGAAAGATATTGTTTTCCCTGGTGCTGCTATACCGATGTTGGCTGGATTTGTCAAAGAGGGTCAGTGACTAAGGATGGAAGCGCACGTCTGCGGTTCTTTCAGGATTATTCTGTTTTTAGTGATTCATTGACATTCAGGAGCTACAAAACTTAGTGTGTGTAACAGCCAAACTGCTGTTTTCCTCTCCTGTAGCTGAGTTCTACCAGATTACTTAGTGAGACGGCAGAATGGGTGCAGGAGTATTTGTGTGTTTGTGTAGGAAGCTGGTATGAGGTCTAAATCCCTTTAACCCCCTCCAGACCAGGTATTGTTGGGGCTCCCTCACCCTCTCAGACTCCCTGCAGGCAGGAGAGAGCTGCTTAGTCAAAAGTCGTTTCCTGGAAAAACCGAATACCATTCGTGCAGTCACAGGACTGCAAACTAACTTTGAGAAACTGACAATTGTAAAGACTCTGTTTGTTTTCATCTGTTAATTCTATTCAGTTTATTTTTGATTGGTTAACAACTTTATGTGAAAATAGATCATTGTTGGTAAAATGAGTTTATATGGGAAAAAAACGACCAAGTATATTGGTTGGCTCATTGGTGCCTGGATACCAAGACGGTATCAGAACATTTTAGTCAATGTTTCCAGATGAGTTATGTTGTAAAAGAAAGAGTTGTTGATCCTAGGGGTTGTTGATAGATCTATGATGTTTCTAGGGGGTTAATCATAGAATCCTGGCTACACCTCCCGGACACTACTCGGGGCTACTGGAGGTATCTTCTTTTCGATGTTCAGTTTTTGCCATTGACTCACATTTTCACACATCAATCACCCTGCAACGGTGAATGCTACTGTAAATGGACTACACTTTGTGTCGTTGCTGTGAGATTGATGTAGGCTTTTACAATAAAACAACTTTACAGGATGAGCCATAATATTATGATGTCCAAAAAAAGAGAATGATTAACAGTATTACTACTACATTCTCGGGCTGGTCCGGATTTCGAGTTTGTGCTGCGCCAGACATTTCTTTTTACAGCAGTTCGGACTAATTTTGTTATTAACAATAATTAGGATGGAATGCTATTTGTCATTACATAAATTACATTTACCTAACAATTTACTTTTCATTATGTTTACATTATCATAAAATTGGCAAAAGTGCAAGACCGTAGCTTAAAATGTTATTTACGCTTCAAAACTAAATAAACATGTGGCTTTTATTTGATGCTTGTAGAAGATAAAGATCTCACTTTTGTTGACTTTTTTAAACAAAAAAAATAAGAGTAATTTGGTTTATTGTGTACCTGTCATTTAAAGGTAGATAGTCGTAACAATGTAATTGCATCTGCACTGTTCAAAGCAAACAATCTTTTTAATTTGTACATTAGTCATACCACATGTAACCACTACATAAATCTTATTTCCTAAAATTTAACTTAGATGCTTTGTTGTTTTGGTTTTTTCCTATTCACCACCTTCTCTGTAACTCCAGTTTGGGAATTTCCTTTTTTTGTAGAAGATAATTCATGGCTCATCGCACAAAGTGAGCTTTAAATGCTTGTTTTGTTCGAATGCGGTGGACCTATACTATAAGCTCCAAAAAACACAAAGTACTCACCCTAGCCAGGAAAAGGCTTTCATATATTCTCCACTCTTGGGAGTAGAAGTGAATCTGAAGCCCGTTGTAGCAGTGTCCTGTCTACGGGTCAGTGACTGCAAAAATTGTGTAAATATTTTATGGGTTTGTGTATGATTTAGAATAAATAAGACAGTTTTAAAAGTTGAACTGTGCAAAAGACGTGTCCTATGTTGAGGCCTTTCTTCTTTGTGTAAGGGAGGCTTAAATTTGACTTGGTTTAATGACAGGGAAGCAGTGTTTGATTCCCATGGTCTACAGAAGCTGGCAGGCTGCAGCATGAATACATAAATGTTGTGTAAAGCACTGCTGATCAGCTAAATTTTTACTTTGAATCAGAGCTAATTGTTCACGATGCAGGTTCCTTGTTGACTGGTGTGCGTTCTCTCTGTCTGTGTTGTTGTATTTCCTCAGAATGCTGTGTTGCATGCATGTACTTCCAAGTATTGTTCCAGGCTACAGTTTTAGCATGCCTGTGTGCGGTTAGTTTCTGAAAGGCTTGAGCTGCACTGTTGACCACAATCCTTTATTTTCTGTTTGCTTTCATTGTTGTTTTCTAAGACTTCATTCTTACTACAGATGCTTGAGTCAGTTTTGTTTTTGTGGATTTGTTGGTGAGAATGAACAAATGGTGAAAATGTTATTCTTCCTGCAGGTTGACGTGTCAAAGCTGATAATCCCTGTAATGATGGGTTAGAGCTGCATTTCATAACGACTGGAGTATTTAGTTCAATCTGGTCCAACGTTTCTGACCACGTCATGCTGTGTAATCACATCTATGTATAGACCTGTACAGGTATCCTATATTTGGGCTGCGGTGTGATGAATAAGGCTATTCCTAGAGGAGGGACCGAACCATGATTTTTTTTTTTTTTTTTTGGAAAAACCACAACTGAGATGATTCACCAGCAGTTTTATCTCACTTAGGGTGCTTTCACAGATATTGTCCGGTGGACTCTGTGCAGTTCAGGTGGTGAATCTGCAACATTGTTGCATTTTAAGTTGGTCTGGTCTGCTTTCACACATTCTTTTTCCCAAGCGCACTAAACTTTCTGAACGTCACTCAGGCAAAACGGTCTGTTGCCTATTGGACAGAATACTTCAGCCTCCATAAACTTATGTCAGAAAAATGCATTTTCCAAAGGAAATCCTCAAACAATCCCCACAGAAATGTTTCTAATGAATAAAAATGACCCATGAACACAATGAGTTTGGAAATGTTTGTGACGTGTATGTCTGTGTGTTGATGCAGAATGGATCGAGGAGCGCTCGGTGTGTTTATGTACGTGTGTGCACGTTGCCTTGACGACAGTTTGTGTGTGTGCCGCTGCACTGTCACTGACAGTGCACAGTCACGACCTATATTTGGTCCCTCTTCCTATATTTTCCATAGGAAATCCTAAAGCAAACCCTGCAGAAACATCAGTAATAATAATTCAAAATAACCCATAATCACACGATCCCACAACCTGCGCTAATGCGCTACATAAACACAGCTGATGCCGCTCCGTCTCAACCTTGTCAGCGCTTAGAGGTGTCATGACACCGGTAACTTACCGGAAAAGATGTATGATGTGTGAAGATACATAGCAGTCAGGTGTGCAGCCATCGCTGACCATGTGAACAGTATGAGGAAAAGAGAGACGTGACATAAATGTGTTTGTGTGCTGACAAAGTGGGTCTGAAAATGGATGAATAGATATTTGTGTGTGTGCTGCCTGCTAGAGTACTGGGTTGTGAGTGTGTGCGCATGCCTGTTGCTGCAGTGACAGTGTGTGTGATTGCTGTGTGCTGTCCTGTCCCTGATGGAGTTGCTCCGTCACTATTGCGCTTCAACGTCATGTCCTATATTTGGTCCTGGTTGCTTTCTCATATGGTTAAAAACTGCACAATGCTTCGCTTGAGTTAAACTGAGACCCTTATTTTTCAAAGGACTAGAGTTTGCTTGTTTGCTCCGCACTAAAGTTCTAGTGACCTTTCACATATCGCAAAAAGACCGGAGTATCCGAGGAAGCAAAGCATGGTGCGGAGCAAAGAGGTATGTGTGAAAGCACCCTTAAGTAACCTTGCAACAGAACCGTATCAGCCTGAACCTATCACAGCTATCCGTTACTACCAAACATTTCCACAAACAATGCCCTCGTTCGGTGATGCAAGCCAGAAACACAGAGCGATAAACCTTCAGCTTCCTTTTCTAATTAATACTGAACCGTGTCCTGCATGGCATTGTTTGTCCTCTGCCTTCACAGCGTTGAGTGGACCTGGACGGCCAACCATAATAGCTTAGAGAGTGAGGGGGAGGGTAATAAAATCCAAATGGCTTGTGTTGCCAACAACCTTCTGCCAACTAAAATATGCAACCGAGAGGAGGAGAGTGAGGTGTAACCTGAAGAATTAAGGCTTACATTGTGTACAGTAAATCAGCAGGAGACACAGGGATTTGGAGCGGCCAGTAATTTTGACATCTGATGATCCCTCAGAGGTCTTGATTATAGGTGTCAGGCCGTGCTTAAGCACATGTTACGGAACAAATATTTCAAGGTAAACAGCCATTTGGGCTTTACTTGATCTGACAGCAGATGACAACGTTAAATGTCTGCAGTAACCTGATAACGTCTCTGAATATTTGATTGTTTTCCTTTCTGACTTGTTTCACTTTCACAGTTTGATTCTCCCATGTTTATGAAACCATAATTTGTTGTTTGGTAAATTTTCTTCCTGCTATTGTGTTAAAGATAACTGTGCAATGTTAAATTTGGTGACTCAAAATGTTGCATCATAGTTTCCATAGTTAATGTGGAAAAATTCTAAAGGACGCTGTTTGACTGTACTCTATGAATAATAGGAAATATTTGTATGATGTGATTTGTACTGTGATTGTATAAAAAAGATATAGATATCTCAATATAGGCAAAATTGTCATTTATATCTATTTCGTCAAAATAGAAAACTTGGTATATCTTGAATCACGATATATTGCCCAGCGCTGTTTAACACTATAACTGTGTCCCAATCTGTCTTTCCTGTCTAATTCCTCTGGGTAAATTATTGGCTTAGTAGAAGAAATAAAACATATCAGTGAGTAAAGTTTTTATGGCTAAGAAAAAAAATAGGCTTATTTTATTTATTTATTTATTTAATTTGTTCCTTTCAGATTTGTTTCACTTTTACAGTTTGATTCTTTCTTGTTTATGAAACCACAATTTGTTGTTTGTTAAATTTTTTTCCCTACTATTGTGTCATATCTGTTTATTTTCCCACTGAATCCACTCTGTCTGTGACGCTCCATGTTTACCCAGCCGCCATGTCGGGCCGTTTGGGTAAATCACAATGTTCAAGTGAGAGAAGGAAAAAGAGGCACTGGTTCAGTGTCACGATCTCCTCCCAGCCCCGCAAAGCCTGTTTGTTTTTAGATCGACTCCACAACAATACCCGACCATGCCTGCACACCCACTATCTCTCACATGCAGTCCAGTAGCGCTCGCTGAGAAAACAAACGGCAGCCATAACAAGCACTCAAACAGGAGCAGGACTCTGGGATGTGAGCGCACCTTTTCCTATACAGTCCCGCTGAATCCCTGGTGTCCTGTTTTACACCACGGTACATGAAAGTCATCATGAGAAGTCAGGAAAACAACTGTTGACGTTACATAATAGTACATTGTGGAGTTTGAAAATCTGTTCTTTTGAACACAAAGGGGGAAAAATGCAGCTTTGATGTTTAGAATAACAAATACTGACATCTGTATATGACGTCGTGGCTTAAAAAAAAGGCATTCTTTTGTTCAAATTGTTTCTTCACCGGTTCGTCAGATACAAAGGAGGGTGAGAACGTCAAACTCTACACAGGCTGTTCTTTTTCACTTTCATACCTCCTCCAGTCTCACCCTTCCTCCCCCATGGGGGGCTTTAATTAAATATGTTATTTCAACAGGTACACACATGCGCACACACACACACACACACACACACAGCCTCACATTAAACTACACTCTTCTTCTCTGTTTATGGGTCATGGTGTCAACAGGTTATTTCCTTGTAAAAGTCAGTTTTCAGTACATGATCTTGATTTATACTGTATATATACATTTATGTCAACTGCAGAATCACATCATTCAAATGGGGTCGCCTAACATGGGTCGCGAGATGCCTTCAAATAACTAAGAATTTTTTTTTAACAATTTGAGCCCATTTTTGCTTATTTTTACACATTTTAACCTATTTTCATCACTTTTTCTTTCCATATTTTTGCTCCTTTTAATGTATTTTTGCTACATTACTCTCTTTTCTGCCACTTCCCCATCAAATTTCAATGCCTTTCCTGCAATTTGTTTCCACTTTCAGCAAGATATTTTTTGCATTTATAAACCCTTTCCATCACTTTTCCCACCTCATGTTGCAGCATGTTATCCCATTATTGTCACTTTTAACCTCTTTTTACCATTACTCATGCTTATTATTGTCAATTTAACCACATTCACTATTTGTCATGCCCATAATTTGCAAGTTTAAACTAATTGTTCCTACTATTTTCTGCCACATTTAAGCCAATATTGACACTTTGAACCCTTTTTACCACTTTTTTGGTTTTAAAAATCCCATTTCACCACCTTTTCCACCATTTTTGGTCACTTTTAACCCATTTTATTTCTGATTAAAACAAGGATTTACATCTTCAAGATGACTATATACTATAATACATTTCCTTGATAACAGTGGATATTAATCAGATAAATAAATAAATGTGATTATCACAGATTCATAGAACAATGGACCATCATTTTGCCTACTTTATGGATGAACCTCAAAAATCTCTCCCCTTTATTCCCACTTATAGATGTTTGTTTTGTTTTGGGGGTCGTGGGCTGAAAAGGTTGAGAGAAAAATGTTTTTTCTTTTGTTTTTTTATTATTATTCTTTTTTAAATTAAAGCACAACACACAATCTCAAACAATTGTATTCTAAACTTTCACTTTTTAAATATAAATCTAGTTCAAATAAAAGGCAGAGTAAAAACATCTTGTTACTTGACTACTTGTAACAATATAACAAACATGATCAAAAAAAAAAAAAAAAAAGATTCCCTGGGGTCGCCAGAAACTTGTTAAATCAAAATGGGGTCATGACCCAAAAATGGTTTGGATAACGGACAAATAAAAACAAATATATAACCACTGGTGAAAAATATGACTTTCTGTTGGAGGTAAAAAAATGGTCAGCAAAGCTAAAATGCTTGATGGAAAGAATAGTTGTTTATTTTGTATTAAAAGTACCGTTTTCTCCGTATGCAGAGGGAGATATCCATGGATTTCTCTGAGTTCAGGTGACTGTCTCGTCACCTTGTTTATTTTATTTTTAATGCTCTTTTCAGATCCTTGATGAAATCGCAGAACACGGTATCAGAATCTACCAGCTGCCCGACGCAGACTCTGACGAGGACGAGGAGTTCAAGGAGCAGACCAGAGTCCTGAAGGTGAGAGCAGGACGCACAGATGTGATCTCACACCAGATGTTTCTCTTTGCTGTTCCCATTCCTCGTCTCCGATACCTTTATTTTCCATCTCACTTCCTTTGACGTTGTTTTTGTCTGGGCATCCACTGACTTCTGACTTCCTCTCCCAGGCCAGCATTCCCTTTGCCGTCATCGGCTCCAACCAGCTGATCGAAGTCAAGGGAAAGAAGATCCGTGGTCGTCTCTACCCGTGGGGCGTGGTGGAGGTGGAGAACCCGGAGCACAATGACTTCCTCAAACTACGCACCATGCTTGTGTGAGTGTTCAACAACACATTTAATCTACAAATGTTTCTTTGTCCTTCACTTGAAACGACACAATTAACATGTTTGTGAGTAATATGAAACACCGCTGCACGGACAGTCAGAGGAAAAGCCCTGAAAGATGTTTGTTTGAATGTTTCTGATATTTAAATCAGTCAAACAAACTTATCAACATTGATCACAGAAAATACATACATGTGTATCTTTTTAGGGACACAACCCAACATTTAACAGCAGAAAAAACAATCAAGCCTGACCTTAACATGTCTACGTTGACCTTGGATATGAAGCTGCGAGCTTAAATAGAAAACAAGGTAACACTTTATTTTTATGCATAAGGCTGACATTGCATTGTCATTATTTGTCATTAGCATGAATACGGTGTCATGAAGGCTGTGATTAAGTGTTGTTTGCAAAATTCTAACACCTTTTGCTAAATTATAACAAATGTTGGCATTTTTTGGGTTAGGTGGATGGATCTAGTGGGGCTAGGGTTAAGGTTAGGGTAACTTAGGGTTAGGGGTAACGAACAACACTTAATGATAGCCTTCATGACACCTTATTCATGCTAAAGACAGGTGTCATGTCATAATAATGACAGTGTAATATCAGCCTTAAAGTGTTACCGAAACTTTTTTTTTTGAAAATGCCAAATATCCGAAAACAGTAAAACTGTAGTCTAATTAATTTACAATTATTAATTTTGTGTTGTTGTTTTATCCCCAGAGAAGAAACTCACGTTTTTTTTTTCCCCCTAAATCGTTCTATTACAACTGGTACAGTGTCATACTTACAGTCTCTTTTATTTATGAACACACACATAGTTCATTTTATTTACTCTTGGGCGAAAGGATAAGAACTGGAATATATATAAAATAATCATATGACATTTTTTTGTGAAAATTACAAATATTCTAAAACAGGAAACCTCTAGTCTAATTTTAGGAAATATATTTTTTCTTTTTTTTTTTCTTCCTTTTTTCTGTTTTTTGAGCCCGTAGGGGAAATTCATTTTTTTTTTTTTAGTTTTTGCAAAAATGTTCCATTACTACTGGTACAGTATCATAGTTAGTTTTTTTTTTGTTAATGAACAAACATACAGTTCATTTCATCTACTCTTGAATGACAGGATGCAGAATTAGAGTTCTGATGCTCTCTAGTGTCTGAATATGGGATTGCATTTTTGTTTTTGCTTGTTTTAGGACACACATGCAGGATCTCCAGGAGGTGACTCAGGATCTGCATTACGAGAACTTCCGTTCAGAGAGACTGAAGAGAGCGGGCAGGTGAGAGGCTCTTCTTAAGGTCAGTGTTCGAGCAAATACAACATGGTTAACAATGTTTTTTCTCGTACCTGTTTTGCTACAGAGCCGTGGACGAGGACGTGTTGGATAAGGACCAGATCCTGCTACAGAAAGAGGCCGAGGTAAAAGCACATTAACAACTGCTGAAGGTTTTTGGCAGCTGTAAAACTCTCCCCACCTTCTTAGATCAGCGTTTCCTTTTTATTGACTCCAAGTGTGAGAGAAATAAAAGCACTTCAATAGGTATTGTTTACTTTAAAACCACAATGCTGCATGTCACCAGGCAATAACCTGCTTCCTGATTGCTTTCGATTGGCCCTGTTTGTGTTATTGTCGTGGTGGAATGACATGAGCGGGCGCGGCTCAATCAGAGCTGTTTGTAAACAATGTTCCGGGGCAGGATATCCCATTCGCTTCCATCCAAGCACTGTTTTATTGTGGGAATGACCTTAATAACAAGACGAGCCCGAAACACAAGGCTGGAGGCAATGGCGGCTCATTTGTTTACGTGTTTCCAGTGGGAAACATTACAATGATCCGTGGTACTCTGTCGAATTAAAATACATTCCCAGAAGAGATCAGATATGAAATTGTTTCTGAAGTTCAGGTTCCATGAGGGAAGGGGATTCGTTTGTTCTAGTAAACAGAAAGTTGAAACAGAGTTCACATGTTTTAGTTTTGGTAAAGTCCAAAGCAAACCCACCATCACTTAATTCAGTTCACAAATGGTTTCCCAGTCTAACAGTAACACAACCACCGAAGAAGAAAGTCATAGTTTGCTTGTGCTATGACCACAAAAGCTGCTATCCGGAGTTTCTGAGAGAACGTCTCGATGTCCCGCCCTCAACAGCTCTACTTCCTCCCCTGCCTCTGCTAATCTACCAGAAGCCACACCTCTACGTTTGTGCATGCGCACTGCAAAACATAACAAAGTTGCATACCACAAAAACTACATATTTATTTCTTAGTGCCATAACTTTTGATTAAAACATGTTTATTACCTGTCCATGAGAATTGTCGCCAAATTCTGGTCAGTTTGAAATCCTTTTAAAAGCAGCAAGTCCCTCCCCCTTTGAAAAGCAGCTCAGAGATCAATTCTGTTGCGGTTACGAAGACGTTAATCAACAAACTTTGTACCCGGACTTTTCTTTTCTTTTGTTTAGTGGAAGCTTTATACGTTGGCAATCGTGGAATGGGTAGCTGAAGTTTCAGATCGCTCCTCCATGACACTATGCTGCTCAGTGATACCTATTTCCTGTTTTAACGGTGCACGTGCATTCATTTTGAATGACAGTGGCCCACTCCAGGAAATCCAAACCAATTGGCTGGGTGAAGTCGGCTCTTAGGACGAAGTCGGGACTTGAATGACCACCGACAGTAGACCATAGTAAAAGACTAGTTAGGTATTTTTTTGTATTTCAAAAGAATGATACATAAACATAGATTTCTCAGAAACTCGATATCAGCTTTCATGTACAGTGTCTATATTGAGGCTGTAATGCTTTGCACTTCTACATAAGTTGCTAAAAAGAAATCACAGTTTTAAAGGTCCCATATTATACAGTTTTTCATTAATTTCACACAGCTGTCAAAGGTCCAACAACACTGTATTCGATAAGCATTGTCCCAAACTCATCCGTAGTCCTGAATTTCCACTGTCTAAAAGTAGCTCAAATGGCTCTGCTGAGCTCTTCTGAGAACAGGCTGTTTCTATGCCTGTACCTTTAAATGCTAATGAGCTCCGTCTGTCGACGCCTACTTCTGTAGCTGGGACAGAATATAGGCACTTAAGTTGATTTGTACAACCAACAATAGAAAAAATACTGCTATGTCACCGTTGGAGAGAGCACAGTTGACCGAGTCAAATTCCTCGTGTGTACAACATACACTTGGCGAATAAAGATGATTCTGATTCTGATTCTGACACAACAAATTTAACCTCAGGGATGAACGCCCCCCCCTCTCGGATGTCTCCTATCACCGCTCAGAGGAGGTCGGCCTATGAAAATGACTCCTTTGGTTACGTAACGACAGGAGATGAATCTGAACACCCTGTAGGATCGCCGTTTTATCAGTGGGTGGGCTGCAGAGACCATGTAGGAATCGCTGGTTTTCCTCATTCTGGGAGTTGCCTGGCTTAGGGTGGACCAGTTTATAGATGCAGAGACCAGCAAAAACCTGTTTTTCATAATATGGGACTGCATTTTTGAGGGCTGCAAACATTAAAAGATAACTGTGCAATGTTAAATTTGACGACTCATCATAGTTTTCATTGAGTCCATTTTTTTTACGTGAAAATAACTAAACCACATTTGTCAAACTCAAGGCCCAGGGGCCAAATCTGGTCATTTAAACCATCAAATTCGGCCCGCAGGATAAAGTCGAAATTACAGAAAACATGAATCTTTGTGTAAAAATAACAAGTAATTCAGTTGTAGATGAATACCAACAATATTTGCCAGCACTCACAGTCAACAGTCATTTTTAGTCACCCATTGTTGAAAAATAAATCTTTAACTTTTCCAAAATCCTGCAATTTTATGAAAATTATTTCATAAATTTCTCCCAATTTGAATAAAAATTGGTCACAAACTCAAAGAAATAGTGGATATTGCCTGTAACTTTCATTATTTAACATATATTTATAGGGCAGAATAACGTTGAAATCGCGGCCCTCTTGAGATCAACGTGGTCCGTATTTGGCCCTTGAACTAAAATATGACTAGTTACTGTATGCATTGATCACATCAAATTTGTCTGTGTGTATTTACAAACATTAATACCATCACATATTAAGTTGATCAATGCTAATTAAATCTTTAAAAAATGCATACACTCTTATCCTACATATCTTACTGTCGTTCAATTGACTAAAATTAGGCTATAACTGAAATAGTCTCGATGACAAAATTTTGACTAAAACTGAGTATTTTAATCTGGGTAAATGAAATAAATCAAGTCAGTGAGAGCAAAGTTTTCACCGCTAGAATAAAAAAGTTTATTTTATGAAAATCATTTATATTATCTACTATATTTTATTCATTTATTTATTTAAAAATATGTAATTTCTGCTTGAACAATCTACATCCTTTAAGTATATTTTCTATTTTTTATGTTCGATTGAATAAAATATTTCATTTAAAACTTGAATTTGTCCAAAATGTGTTTCCTACATTCTCTTTTTAAGCAGAATTTGTGTGTCAGGCGTGTCTGAACTAGCTTTTTGTCACGAAAATACATAATCCACTAGAATAAATCAAAACAATTTCTGTCACACAAAGTGACATATTCAGCCACTAGGTGGCAGTAGACGTTAAAGAACTACTCTTTTTTTTTTTTTTTTTTTTAGAAACGCCTCACAGCACCTTCAATTTTTTCATATTGTAATTGAAATATCAAAATTAGGACTCCACTTGTTTGTATTATAATTTGAAAATGATTTATTGATTTTTGGAATTTTAAAAATTTGATTTATAATCATCAATAATAAAATCATGATTAATCTATTATTAGTTTTTCACCACTTCTTGCAAGATTAACTTGTAGTACTAGTAGACCTAATGCAAATGAGGCAGGAAGGATTATAAACATATCCAGCTCCCTGATTGGTTGTAATATTTTAGAAAGCTTCAATATTAACCTATGGGGCTTACTGGTAGTCCTGGTGAACATTTTTCAGTTTACAAGTAGTAATAGTGAAAAGTGAACTTCTACACTGAATAATGTTCTTTTTGCTTCACTAGTTAGTGTACTTTTGCACTAGTAAACCAAAGTTGAGGACTAGTACAGCTTAACTATGGTTAATATCACCAATTTTTTTTAACTTTCACACACTTAAAAATCAATAGAAGAAATGGATATGGTTTTAAACTCATACATATGTTACAGGTCTTTATCTCTACAGCTTCTTACTGGAAAATTGTGCATGGTTGTTTAATAGAAACATAAAGTGACTTTACTCTAAGTTTCTGTTTTGTTTCTCTCTCTGTCTCTCTGTGTGTGTCTGTGTCTGTGTGTGTGTGTGTGTGTGTGTGTGTGTAGCTGAGGCGTATGCAGGAGATGATCGCCCAGATGCAGGCACAGATGAAGATGAAATCGGATGAGTAAATGAGTCACAGCTGCTGAGTGCCACACTCACTGTAAACCCCTAACACACACACACGTGCTACCAGACCCCATCACCACCCCATCCTATTCATTTGACCACCACTACATCCCATTACTACAACAGTCACTCTAATTGATTGTAAGAACTTTAAACAAAACCCTGTGTTTAGATTTTTTTTAATAACTAATGCCTTAAAGAGTAACTAAACTCCTGCTTTCTGCTGGCCTGCCACTAAATTTAAAAAAAAAATGCCTTGATTATGGGCGTTACTGCTGTAGCGGTAAGACACGCCCACTCTGTCAGCTCATACCGCTGTTCACAGAGACAGACGGTAATACACACAATGATGTGTCTGTACACGCACACACATAGCGAGTTCATAAGCTGAAATATGTCATTACTACCATTACAGGCACAGACAATCACAACGTGAACCTCACACACAGCCTTACAGACGTCATCAGGGGCAAACGATCCTGCTCTCGTGCACATAGTGATAATACGGACACACACGTCCGCGCACACGCAAAGACAGACAGGAATACACTCATAGCGTGATGTCTGTAAATACACACATAGCTCAGTGAACACTGATTAGCGAGGAAGCAGAGTCAAAAACATCACCGCACATGGAACACATTGGACTTCCTTATTGGCTGTCAATCAATGCTCACTGAGGGCTGTGATTGGAGGAAACCCTCTCCCTCCTCTCAGGTTCTACAGGAGAGGCGGGGCCAACAGTAAAAGTGATGACGCAGGGGAATCTGGAAGAATCCCTTTCAGCCAATAGCAATATTCAGTTGTAATAGTTGGCGTTCAACCCTTAGTGGCCAGTATAACGGACATTTTACAGCTAAATACGCAAAATTAAAATACTTTTCCTAAAATGTGAAGAGTGGGACTAGGATCAATCAACATCACTACTTAATACCCAAATACATATGTATTCAGCAGAGAAAAAAAAAGTGAGTTTGACGTTTAGTTTCTCTTTAAACATGTTTACATAGAATAATTGTGTCCACCGTGTTGTGTTTTATTTGTTGTCGGATTATAATCATTTGAATTGCAATCATGACTCGTTCATGATCCTATGCTTTGATCACTACAATACGTGACTGCATGTGTCTACAGGACAAGAAAAGCTTCCATGACTGACTTTGGTAAACGTTGAGTTTATTTTGTAGACGCTAACGCTAAAGACTAACGGGCACTGACGTGAGTCACACAATAGATAGGCATGTGGGGTTATATTACAGATTAATTATTGTATTTATGAATCTTAACGCGAGTGCCAAATTACATCGACAGACTGAAAACTCATCACATGATTCCTGTTGTGTGTGTTTTAGCTCCAGTGATGTAATCCAGTGTGTGAAAGAGTTGGTTTGTACACTTCTTTACATGCAGGATTTTAACACACTGTGCTCTATTTACCCTCACACTTTGCTCTCTTCAGGCTTCTGTTGACAGAACATCAACATCCTCAGTTTTCTTTTTGTACTGTCAAACAAGACGGCGCTGATATTTCATCTGAATCACACGGTGCCTCAGGCTGACTGTTGCTTATATTTACGCTGAAACTACAAGCTTTGTTTTTCTCGGTCAAGAGTCCATAAAAAATGTGTCAGTAAAATGTTTTTGTATTTCTTTCCAAAATAAAAATTGTTTATCAAACAAAAAAAGATGCAAACGTGTTTTGTTCCCGTCAGAAGTGTTAAAATCTCAGTTATTTCAGGCTACGTCTCACCTCAGACTTTCATTTCCTGTGTCTAATCATCCTGTAACTGTACCCAACCTACACCTGCATTGTTCTCTGCATTATTAGCATCTAAAAGTATATGAGTTTAAAATATGCATTAAAACTTTATCGTAGTTTGATTCTAACAAACAAAAATAATGAAGATTTTTAAGAGCTACTGCTTCAAATATAATGATAAGTAAAGGGATTAAATCAGTCTACTGTATTAAACACGTAAAGTTTTAATTTTTTAGTTTGAAAGAAAAAATCTTGAACTGGACACACACACATTATCAGTTATAAGCTTCCACAAATGGTGTGTACACAAGGTTGATTATTACATTACATTACATGAAGCCTTGTAGGACTCAAAAAATAAAATCTAAACAAATTTTTTTGAAGGGCTACGTAGTTAATGATAAATTAATAAGTGATGTGCTTGATGAGCATTTATTTTACTTGAAAAGTGGAACGTGTACCTTTTTGTTGACTAGGAATATTTTAATAATTATATAATCTAATTAACTCTCTAAATATAACATGGTGATTTTATGTGTGTATCTTTTTAACATTCATTTGCAGTTATTGTCATGTGTCTAGTGAATGAAACAGGTTTCCCTGTACAATAAAAATATCCTGTCCAAGCTGAATGTCTCAAGACTTTAAGATAATTATAAAGTACAGAAATAGAATGGAGCTACAATGGAAAAGAAAGGAGCATAACATTATATAAACTACTATTTTACTAAAAGAGAGATCTACATAAATATGCAACGCCTGGGTAATTGTGCACCTTTCACAATGACTCATTTTGTGTATTTGTGCTGTTTTATGTATTTTTGTTACAGTTTTTGGAGTCATTTTATGTATTAACTTTGGGGGCTATACCAAATTAGTCTGAGGGCCGCTTGTGGCCCTCAGACCGCCAGTTGATTTATGTGCTGAGCTGTTCATGATGATGATGATGAAGGTTAGTTGTGTCACATCGCCCTCGTGGCGTAGTGTTGTACCGTACTCCTTCACTGGTGGAATCCCCGCGCTGTGATTGGCTGAGTTATGACTGAGGGGCGGGCCTCCTTTTCAGGCCCCGCCCTCATACTGCTGCTGCGGCTCGTGCTGCTGTCTGTCTGTCTGTCCGGTGCTCGGAGGCGCTCGCGGCCACTTTGTGTGAGAACCGTGACCCGGTGGAGAGTCTGAGCTCGACATGACCAGCAACATCAGGTACAAGAGCCGGATCCCGGTCAAAACCGGTGAGTGTTTTGTCCCCTCGAGCATTTAATTAATGGCGGTGAGAGCGTGCACTGATCAGCTCCGTGTTTCTGTTTCTTTGCTGCATCCATCACTGCTGCACCTGCACCTGCTCCATTCATCCATCCATCCATCCATCCTGTTATGGCCATCAGAGGACAGCACCGAGGTAAGAGCCTATTTATGTCTTTATTATACAGGTATAATGGTATTTTATTACTGGGCCTTTGCTGCTGCAGCCTCTGTGATAATAATAATCATAAGAATAATAATAACCTCTAAATCCACACGTTTTCCTCCTCCCTCCCTCTATTAAACTATGCTCAGGCCATAATGTTAGTCTGAGGCTTCATCTTTAGACCATTAATATTAAGTGGAGCAGATAGAGATGCCAGAGGCGTGGTCCTGGTACCCCACCACCAGCATCCTCTCCATCCTCTGCGTCATACAGCCTTTATTATCAGTGACGACTGACCCCATTGTCAGTGTTTCTTCATCCGTACACAGACCCTGCTCATTCAGGTGAAGCTTTCAATGCAAACGTTCAGCTGCTGCATCATCAAAGGGTCTGTGATGACCCCCAAGCCTTCCTCCTCCTCCTCCCTCCTCTTCCTCCTCAGGCACCATGTCTGATGACAGCACAGTATTTCTACAACGTGTGCGTTAAGCCTCATTATTCTGATCTGATTGGCTGTTTTTAATAGTCTCAGCAGTGCGTGAGCACATTTGCAAGGGAATGAGATGCAGTACGTAGTGATATCAAACACTTTATCAACTTCAATCCAAAATATGTATTTGTGCTGTTTTGAGGATTGGGATGTAGGTCAACATCTTACAGTAAATTGGGCCATTAGAAGGACTGTGTGGCACAAAAATATACGTAGGTTTTAATTGATATTGTGTGTTCCAATAACAGCTGTAAAACAAAAGCTTTAAATTAAAAGGAAATGTTAAAATAACTAGTGTCACTATTAATGGTTTACTTATAGTCCCGTGGGCTGCACCCAATGAGACAACCAGGATTCTCATGATTGGGCATGGGATAGGTGTGCACATCTGGCTGGAAAAAATAACATTGCGTAGGGGGCTGAGAATGAGATGTTTGAGTGAGCAGAGGCAAGGGAATGACATTAGATTAATAGATAGATAGTCTTTATTTCAGACTCATAGTTCATATTATAAACAGACAATATATACAAATCACAGGGAAAAAAAGGATATATTAAAAGAGTACATCACAAAGAGAGTCCCCTATTTTTCCAGGAGGTCATATACCAGTGCTTCTAAAGTTCGGACCGATACTTCTCACAAAAACAACCAGTCAAATCAATCGATTGAAACAGCGACGGGAGCAAAACCAGAATTTTCAGTTATCGTCACCTACAGTATGTCACTTAGCTCATGCTTGATCACCCTGTAGCTGGCCACCTTTGATGAGGGTGTCTAGTGTTAAAAAGGCCAAAGGAACACTACTGATGATGTGTCCCAAATTTACATCCTTCACATATCTGAGACACTGAGCTCCCACACCACTCTCAATGTGACTACCATCTATTGGCACAAAGGACAGTTTAAAGGTCCCATGTCATGATATTTTTCACCATTTTCATTTGTTCTAAGAACCCCAAAAACATAGTATTTGAGGTTTATTTCCCCAAACTCGCCTGTTTTCCAGAGTTTTAGCCTCTGAAAAGTCACTTTCTGAGCAACTCTACACAAACGGGCTGATTTGCGACCTACTTATGCATATTCATGAGTGGGCGTGTCTATAGACGGGACACTGACTTCCTCCTCCCCGCACGGTGACGTAGGGCCAGAGGACGGCCCGCCCTCCTCCCACCCACTCTGCTTCCGAGCTCATGCTGCTTTGTAAACATGAGACAAAGCGTGGGGGCGGGGCTTTCGCCGGTACATACATAGACTGTAGAAAATACATACATACTGTACCACTGCACGAAAGATGCTGAAATGCTCACCTTCCTGGGCGTGTTTGTTTACATGTCAATCACAGCAGAGAGCTTCCTGGAGGCGCGGCTTCTCCAGCTCAGTGCCGCGTCAAATTCGTCATCAAAGTGGCAACGCGTCATCAAATTGGAGCGAGGTGTTTGGGCTCACCCTGCAGAAAGAAAGGAGCAAATCACCCTCTAACTAACGATTGAGGAAATCAATGAAAAAACACTTTGGGCATGTGTATGAAGCCCTAATAGCACTTTATGATGTTTAAAACACAGAAAAGTCAATTTAGCTTAACATGGGCCCTTTAATTTTAACATCATGTCCCATGTTTATAATTATAGGCCTCAGAGATCAAATGATCAAACATTATTTACTTCAAAAACAAAGGACCAAAGTCGAAATTAGCACATGAAAGTTTGGTTTTAATCTACACTTTACACTCTGTTTTTTGAGCAAATGGTCTTGGATTTATTGATCTATGAGTCCTGTAATTACAGTAGGAATGAAGTAAAACACTTTTATGCATCCGACTACAGGACTCCACATCCCACAATGCAACGCACCAAACTTTTTTGACATGTCAACAAACCGAATGTTTACTTTCAAGCAGCAATTTCAACCATTTACATCATTTTTCGAGCAAATAATCTTTGAGCTGTTTGTTCTTCGAGGCCTACTGCGAGGTTTTTATCTGATTAAAATCGATCGTCTCCAGCAGCATTTAATCTGTGGGATTTTTCTTTCTTTCTCGTTCAGTAACTGTTTCACTTTTACCAATGCAGGATACTCAGTACTCAGATTACGTCACACTTTTGACAATGTTGCAGCTAGTTTTCACTCTGTTTGACCCTGCTGTGGTATTTTGAGAAAGAATTCCTTCTGTTTTGGAGAAGGTAGGGACTCACTGTGACTGACCCGAGGCTGAGATAATGGCTGCTAAAAGGCTTTTCCCTCCTTTATTCATCATCTCCATCACTCCTCTCAACCTGCTACTATCACTTCTTCTGCTGTGAGAGAGCGTTGCCAGGAAACCCACGTTAAGGTCTCTTTACAGCTCCTCAAATAGTGGACGAGGCTTTAAATCTGATCCCAGCGGTGATTATTCCATGTGTGGGTGAACATTTGCTAACAACAAAGGTTTAGAACCAAGGCTGTTGCAGCAGGCGATGATGTTAGATCAGCTCATATGTTGCATCTTTAGCAAATACAGGAAAGAACAAAGGGTTTGATACTGTATGTGTTTATGTTGTTTTGTATGTTTTTGGAGTCATTTTGTATATTTTTCTCATTTTATGTATTTTTGTGCTCATTTATTATATTTTTCAGTTATTTTGGTTTATTTTGTTGGCCATTTTGTGTATTGTAGCTGTTATTTTATATATTTTTGTAATCATATTGTGATCCTCTTGTGTTTTTCTATAATTTTGTCTGTATTTGTAGGTTTTGTTTAGTAAATTTTGGTTATCATTTTGCATTGTGTTCATTTTTTTGTTTTGTGTGTTTTTTGTAATTTTGTATGTTTCTTAAAGAGTTATCGTGTGTGTTTTTACAGCAGTTTTTAGTGTTTTTAGCTTAATTTCAGTTAATTTCGGTCATCATGTTTTTGTAGTCATTTTGTGTTTTTTTCTTTTCCCTTTGTGTGTTTTTTTCTCATTTTGTATGTTTTTGGAGTAATTTTTGTGTATTTTGGTTATCGTTTTATATTGTATTCAGATTTTTAGTTTTGTGTTTTTGTAGTTTTGTATGTTTTTTTTATCATGTGTATTTTTTATTTAATTTTTTGTTGTTGCAGTTTTAATGTTTTTAGTGCCATTTCTGTTTATTTTGGTTGTTTTATATGTTTTTGTTGTTGTTTTGTGTGTTTTTCTCTAATTTTGTATGTTTTTGGAGCAAATTGTGTGTATTTTATCGTTTTGTATTGTGTTTGGGTTTTTTGTTTTGTATTGTCATTTTGTGTGATTTTGTATGTTTTTTTAAAGAGTTATCTTGTGTATTTTTTACCAGTTTTTAGAGTAATTTCTGTTTATTTTGTTTATTGTTTTGTATGTTTTTGTAGTCGTTTTGTGTGTTTTTGTAGTCGTTTTGTGTGTTTTTGTAGTCGTTTAGTGTGTTTTGAGAGTATTTTTGTGTAGTTTTGCAGTTGCTTTTTGTATTTTTGTCATTCTGCACGTTAATGCACTAAACTATACTATTTGGTCCCTGGGTTGCCAGTTGCTTGTGATTTAAATGAACATTCTGGTTAATCTTTTAGATATCTTAAAGCTTTTCAATGTGTTTTTATAAACACACTCCACGGTATCGTCGTTGACGTTTATAAAAAGGAGGTTTCAGGTCATGTGACTCTGCTCCCTAGAGCAGTGAACAGATGCAGAGTCAGAATAATCAGCATCAGTGGATCAGTGCCATGATGAGTAGCGTGGTTCTGATGTCTGACTCTAGTTTTCTCCTCCGTCCTGATCTTTAAAAACACACTCGCTGTCACAGATGGGGTCGCTTTTTATTTCCTGAGGAGGACCAGCTGCAGAGCAGGGTCTGGGGGGGGTGCAGGGCAGGCTGTTAAAGCTGACCAAATGAACCCCCTGCTGCTGATCCTCTTCAGTGAAAAGGAGAAGGGTTGATGATCGTTTTGTAAATACTTAGCGTTCAGCTTGATGTCTTCATGTCGTCCACTCTCTCGCTCTTTCTCCTACTTCTTCATTCTTGCTCTGCTACTTTATTTGCCAAGAATAATCTTTTACCTGTCACGCTACACAATGTCATTCCCAAAGATTAGCAAAGAAGAATAATAGAAACTTGATTCAGTTTTCATTAGATGAGTTAACGATGCTACAGATCAGGTACACAGTCATTTCTCTTTATTTCATTTATCGCTTTGTATGTTTTTGTAGTCGTTTTGTATATTTTGGTCATCGTTTTGTTTTGTGTTAGGATTATTTTAGTTTTATCATTTTCTTTGTTTTTTTTGTTATCTTTTTTTTTTACCAATTTAATGATTTTAGAGTAATTTCTCTTTTGTCCAGTTATTGTTCTGTATGTTTTTATAGTCGTTTTTGTGTATTTTTGTTATCCTTTAGTGTGTTTTCCTCTAATTTTGTATGTTTTTGGAGTCATTTTTCTGTGTTTTGGTTATCGTGTCATTTTGTGTTCAGATTTTTTTCTTTTGTTTTGTCATTTTGTGTGGTTTTTAAGAGTTATCTTAGCGGTTCTTAATGTTTTTAGTAATGTCTGTTTATTATGGTTCTCGCTTTGTATGTTTTATGTAATTTCTGTTTATGGTGGTTATTGTTTTGTATCTTGTAGTCGTTTTGCATATTTTTGTTATCCTTTTGTGTGTTTTCCTCTAATGTTGTATGTTGTTGTCGTTCTCAAAGATTAGCAAAGAAAAGTTATATAAACTTGATTCAGCTTTCATTGCATTTTTTGAGTCTAAAAAAAAGACAATGACGAAGTGTTTGCAGCGATGTCTTCTCCTGTTAGAATAACATTGCAGAGTTATTGCCCTGCAGCGTGTGGGTTGGCGTGCACATACTTTCATTTTGTCACGCTGCAAGCATTCATGAAATGTGCGTAATCCTGTGCACTTTGTGTGTACAGTTGTCATCGTCCTACACCTAAAAAACTCACTCACTCACTCACTCACTCACTCACTCACTCACTCACTCACTCCAGGCTTCCGAAGGAACCGCTGACCCACATAGTCAGAGTCACACAAACCAATATTCATTTGACCTGGAAATGTTTGAGATTAATAGATATTTGAAAATAGAGATTATCTTTATGTGTCCCAGTGGAGTAAAACTATCTAGATCAGAGGCGTTTATTACAAAAATGTGATTCTCTAATCTGAGAGCCACATTATCAAGATTCATGTCAGCATTTGGAATAATGACCAATGTGAGCATTAATACAGGAAAGCACAATAGGTTGTGTATTTACAGTCAATTTGTACATTTTTTTAGTCAATTTGTGTGTTTTTCTTGTTATTTTGTAACGTTATTGTGTGTTTGTTGTTGTTTTGTATATTGATTGGTTTTTGGTGTCAATTTCTGTGTATAATAGGTTTGATTTTGTGTTTTTGAAGCATTTTTTGTGTAATTTTCTGTATTTTTGTGTTCTGTTTTTTTGTATATTTTTCTTATTTTGTGTGTTTTTGGAGTCAGTTTGTGTATTTTTATTGTGTATTGATCTGTTGTTTTTTGTTTTGTGTGTCAATTTCTGTATATACTGTATTTGTTTTGATTTTGCGTTTTTGAAGTCATTTTTGAGTCATTTTTTTTTGTCATTTTTTATATGTTTCTGTCATTCTATGTATTTTTAGTCAATTTGTCTTTTTTTTGAGTCTATTTGTGTATTTATTTTTCTTGTTATTTTGTGTATTTTTCTTGTGTGGTTGTTGGTTTGTATACTGATCTGTTTATGTTGTTTTGGTATAAAATGTTGTATTATATTTGTTGTGATTTTGCATTTTTGAAGCCATTTTTGTGTCATTTTGTATATTTTTGTGTTATTCTGTGTATTTTTGTATATTCTTTCTCATTTTGTGTGTTTTTGAGTCAATTTGTGTTGGTGTTTTGGGATTTTGTGGTTTAAGAGTCACTTTTGTGTATTTTTAGTGTCGTTTTGTATTTTCTTCTGTTATTTTTCTGTGTTTCTGAAGTCGTCATGTCTGTTTCTGGAGCACATTTTGTGCGTTTTTAATTAAATGACAGCTCCTAATGAAATAGATACAGTTCTGTCCCTTATCGTGTTATAAAAAACAAACTGTTCAACTATTCCAACTATAAATATTGTGTCGACTACAATGTGTCTTTGTTGGTGGGGCTCAGATGAAGTTTTGCAATCGTCTCACTTTTCCTGACGGACGTGTTTTTCTAAATAGTTTCAGACATCAGAGCAGTAAGAACGGTCTTTTTTTATTGAGTTGCTGAACAAATTGGTTTGTCGTGTTATGATAAACTTTCCCAAATACTTTGAATCAAAGTGTGAGATTGAGGCCACTCTGATAATCACCATTTGTGAGGCTGATGCTCAAACGTGGCTGCAGACGCCAAGCTTCTCTCAAAGAATGATTTTTATTGCTGTTTGAGCGATTACATGCTATCAGATTAGCATGTTAAAGAGGGGCCTCCGTCTTTATGTTGTTTTCTACTTCCTACCAATCATCGGCCTCTTCTCCTTCCCAGCCTCACTTACTGTGGACCACAGCCCATTTACATCAACAGTTTAGGAAGCATTTCAGGTTAATGATGTGAGAGAGCGCTTTTAGAAATCCTCCATAAAGGTCAATACATACAGCTAAAAGCACTATATTCATTCTAATGACTTATTCGGAGCTGATCTCTGTTAAAAAGGGTTAAAGCGGCTGGAAACGATAATTACACAGATGCATAGAAGTGTTTTTACTTCATTCTTACTTTGATTTCTTAAGTTTCTTTGACAAATAAGCAGGACGGGGATTGTTTGTTCCTTGTATTCCCCATGATATGATTTTGAAAGGCAAGCTTATAATTTAATATTTTGTATTCTGTGAATTGTTTGATATTTTTAATCTGTCATTACTGTTTTTATTATGTTTTTATACTAATTTATTTTTTTTATATTTAAAAAACACAACACAGTCTTAAACTACTGTATTCTAAAAAGAATTAAAAAATTAAAAAAAAGGGGTGGGAAAGAAAAAACAAAGACCTACTGTATTCTATACTTTCACTTTCTCAAATATAAATCTCGTTAAAATAAAATGCAGTGTACAAAAATCTGAGCTTGTGCAATTTGTCACTAATTCTGTATTTGTAGCACTATAACAAATGTGATTAAAAATGAATTCTCAAAAAATATATATATATTCTTGAATAAATGTGATGTGGAAGTAGGGTCATGATCCAAAAAAGGTTGGGAACCACTGTTTAAAACCATTTTAAAATGGAATAAAGAGCATTAATCCCATAACGTCATTGCTAAGCTGCATCCCATCATGCATCATACTGTGCTTTTCTATCTGTAGTCAATTGATCTCACAGTAACCAAGGAACCACACAGAATAATGTTTACTGTCAGTGTTGTCAAAAGTCTGAGAGAGAGAGTGTAAAAGAACTTTCATGGTGAGTTTAAGTTGATGATCTAAACGATCACGGCCCACTGTTAGATCTACTTGTATTTGCCCCCCCTGGCACTGTCTCTTACTGCTGTGGTCCATTCAAACTCACTTCCTGTTTAGAAGTTTGTATAAATAAGAGGAAGCGGCTGAACACAGCAGGTACAATGAGTGGCAGATCATTGGACGTGTGCCTGTGCAGAAGCATCTCACACTGACCCACAGCTAACACAGGCTAAGGACCTCTGATCTCCTCTCTACTGATGGAGGAAATTATTATGGGATGCTTCATCCTTCTTCTAATCCAATCTACACTCATGTCCCGTTTTTTTGTTGAATTTTTCATATATACAATATAATTCAAAGTGCTTTGCTTCATTAAAACCTTCCATACAATAAAAAATACAGACAGACGATGACAGCAGTGTACAACACACACACACAGAAACGTTATTCAACCTTACACACATGTCTCCGGAATGTAGGAGAAAACTGGAAAACCTGTATATGGAGAACATGCAAACTCCAAACACCAAAACCAATGTAGATGACATGTGGGCAACTGGGTGCCACACGAGACCCTAGATCTACTTATGTGCAACACCCAAAGTAAACGTAAAAAATATGGAAAATTTCAACAAAAATACACAAAATTACTACAAAAATGCACAGGATGGTTACAAAAAAAGAGAAAGATTCACAAAACTACAACAAAAAGAACTAAAAAAAAAAAAAACACACAAAAAAAAATGACAACAAAAATCCATTAACACACTGGAAGATTTACAAAATTACAACAGAAATCCACAAAAAGTACTCAAAGAACAATAGTAACAACAAAAAATGACAACAAACGTTCATACAATTACTACAAAAACACAAAAAATAACAACTAGCAAAAATACATGAAAAGGTTTCCAAAAATACAAAATGACAACAAAAGTACACAAAAAGGACTAAAAAATCACACAAAATGAAATTAAAAAAAATACACTAAACCATTTGTTTTTTCCTGTATTAATGATCAGATTGGTCAATATTCTAAATGTTGACTTATTGTTGATAACTCGGATTACACCGTAACAGTTTTGTTCTTGCTGTGGTAAAAGATTCTCATCCCTGTCCATCGAAACATTCCCCCTCAAGTTTCTCCTCCTATTATTTTTATCCTATGGATAAATTAGATAAATATACATCATTCAGATCAGATTCCTTTGGAAGAAAGTTATCAGATTATGAAAAGAGGAGGAATTTGTATTTATCATATATGTACTTTCAATTAACGTCTGAAAAAGTCAGTTTTTTTAAATGAAAATATTAATTACAACAGGAAAATAAGGATTAAATGTGTGTGTGCGTGTGTGTGAAAGGGACAGCTGGCTGCTGAGAAAGGCTAATGGTGGGGGTTTATCTCACGGCCATTGTAATACCATTCCAAGACATCTGCTCTGTTATTGTAGTCCGATTAAGTCTCGCTCTGCCCTCCACATATACCCATCATGGTGTGAGCTATTACCAACCACCTCTTCATACTGGTTATTGTGATTCTACCAGTGCTCTGTATTCAGGGCTCATCTGATTGGAGTCAAAGAGGCGATAAATCTGTGAACCTGAAAGACCAGAAGCTGTGTCGAAAGGTTTTAACTCATGGAGCAACTTCCAAGAATATCCACCAAAAACTTTTTCATTTGTACTGAGTCCTCTGTCTCCCCCCAGTGGTGTGGAGTAGGAACATGAAATAATGAAATAGGCAGCTTCACTGTGGGCGGGGCCACATTCAGGGAGAGAAGGAGAGAAAAAACAGTCCTGCTTCTGTAGTTTCAAAGAGATTTGCTGCCCACTGTGTGTTGATTCTGACACACCCATACACAATACACACACACACACACACACAATGATACACACATGGTGGCACATGCACAGACACAAAAGCACCAACACCCCTGCAACATCTGGCATCAATTGAGTTCAGCCTCAGCCATGAGCCATGAACCCCATTCATTCTTACACACACACACACACACACACACACACACACACACGCACACGCGCACACACACACACGCACACGCACGCACACATGCACACAGTGGCTAGAACAGACGACAATCATACTTTTCTCATTAAAGTCCAGACAGACATGCAACTGGTGGCCCCCAAGCCACGTGGTCCTTGGTCTACTTTTGTACGGCCCCCAAAACTAATACACACAATGAATCCTAAAACACACAAAATGATTCCTGAAATACACTAAATCACTCCAAAAACACACAAAAGGGCAACAAAAATAGACAAAATGACTGTAAAACACTTAAATCAACAACAAAAACACACAAAATGACTCAAATCATACAAAAGGGCCACCGAAGTAGAAATAATGTCTTACAAATACATAAAACAACAATAAAAACACATAAACACAACAAAATCACACATAAAACGACAACAGAAACACATAAGCACAACAAAATAGCACAAAGTGACAACAAAAATACACAAAAGCACAACCAAAAGATATAAAATGGCATCAGAAATAGATGGAAGGAGTTTTAAACACAAAATGACAAAAAAAACTCTAAAAACACACAAAATAATGCCCAAAAAAACCAAGACAACAAAAATAGACAAAATGAAATACACAGAAACACAACCAAAACTTACAAAAGGACCAATTGTGTCACTTCAGGACAGTTGTTCCTCCTTTGCTCATTTACAGGTCACTTGATAACAGAATTCACATCTTTATTTTGATCTTTTTTTGCATTTCTTATCTTCTCCTGCAGTTTGTCATGTTTCAAACTAACAGCGTTTCAACATTAACAGTAAAAGGTTTCCCATTTATCCTCAAATCCAAAGGTGGAGCAGAGATTTGAGGTGGAAGGATTCAGGAACACGTACTGCATTAATTTGCTTTTAAATTGTATTTTACAGAAATGAAAATAATAATCTTAATTTGATGTAAAGTGACATGTACAGTCTTTATGATGTTTGTCCCCTGATAGCAAACGTGTAGCTGCATTTCACTACATTTACTACGCCCTAAATGTGGGGATGTCCCATGTTTGCTGGTTTCTAAAGGTTTCCAGTTCAATGTAAACAGACTAGATCAAAGTGTGACAAATACCCAACATGCACTGCATGTTTGTATTAAATGTAATGACTTGATCCTGTGCCTGAACGAGCCTGTGCCTGCATCGTTTGTGTTTTCATCCATTGTTGGTACTTCAGGTTTTGTCACTGTTCAAGTTCAAGCTTGTTTTCTTTTTTTTTTCAACAAAACAGAGCAACTCTGCCTTTTTTCTTCGTGCGTTCTCTTCACCTTCCTTCTTTCTGTCTTTTCTGCGTCGGTGGGCTCATTTCCTCAGTGTGGAGGTGTTTATTTCTAACTGTCCGTGCACGAGCTGAATGAATGAGCTCTTTTTTTAAAACCGTCGCTTCCTTCTTTCCATCCCTCCCTGGTTTCCTCCCACAAATTGCCACCTCTCACTTACGCCTTCTTCTCCCTTTCTCCCTCCCTCCGTCCCTCTCTCTGTGAGAATTCCTCCATACCTGTCTGAACAGAGAGCGTTAGAGCGCTGCGGGGCAGAGTAAAGAAACAGATTAGGAAAAAGGGCAGAAAAATAAAAGCTAAAGAGGAGAGTCAGAGGAAGTGATTGAAGGAGCGTCAACAGGAAAGAGGAGTTTTAGGTGAAAAGGACTGGAGGTTTTTTTTTTTTGTTTTTTTTTTCCTGTTTCATACTGGCTGCTTCTTGACTTCCTGGGACTTGTGGCTATTTTGGTTTTTGTCGTTGTTGGAGCGGTTTGGGATGGATGCCATCATGCTGCAGGAAAAACTGGTGGAGCGGCTGCTGTGCCCACGAGTGAGAACAGCCAGACAGAAGGTAAAGAGTGAAGAAGGATAGTAAAGAAAGTTTCGACACACCTTTTTTTTAACAGAATGCCCTCAAACCTGCTGACTGGGGAAATTGACAGACATTGACACCAAAAACACACACAAAAAAACCGAATAGATCAATGTACAAAACAACAACAAACACACAAGAAAAATACATAAAAGAACAAGAACAATAGCAAAATTGACCCAAAAAACACACAAAATGAGAATAAATATACAAACAACAACAGACACACTGGAAGAATACGCAAAATAACAAGAAAAATTCACAAATTGACTCCAAAAAAAGACAAATTGACTCAAAAAAAACACACAAAATGACAAGAAATTACACAAAAAATGGTTTAGAAAACAAAGAATCACAGCAAATATACAAAAATTGACACCAAAAAACCTTTGAGATGCTTTAGTGCAGGGGTGTCAAACTCATTTTAGGTCAAGGGCCAAATATGGACCAGTTGGATCACAAGTGGGCTGCAGGTTTTAGGCGGGAAAACAAACAGTTTCCACATTAATGTGTCCACGTTTGCACTTCCAGTTATAAATTAGACATAAAGTATGGAAGGCATCTAATCAATAAGTGACAGATACTTAAATGTCCTTCTTCATTTATTTCTTGAGCCAATTTTTATTTAATTTGGGGAGTTTTTTGTGGAATAATTTGAGAAAAATTGCAGGATTTTGGCAAAATTTAGTGTTCTTTCAACAGCAATTATTTGGTGATTTAGACAATGATTTATGTTTTTTCTGTCATTTTCACTTTCTCCAGCGGACCAAATCGGATGCTCTAAAGGGCCGGATTTAGCCCCCGGGCCTTGAGTTTGACACATGTGCTTTAGTGATTTGCATTTCTTCCTCACAAAGAGGCCTTAGCTTTAATGTTTGCGGTGCAGACCAGGGGACCACTTCTTTGTTTGGGGTTTGCATGTTCTCTCCGTGCTTGTGTGGGTTTTCCTCTCAGAAATCATGTGATTGAGCCCAAGTACGGTGATGCTACACATTAATGAATGAAATTATGAATGAACCTCATAATCCTGCTGCTTTATACGTTACATTTGGGTCATTTCATGTCATTTCATCAATGGCCCACGCATGTCGGCCTCAAAATATTCTGAAATTTTATCATGAGAAGCTGTACCTCACAATGCATGAATTAGAAAAAACACCCCCAAAAAAGAGATTCAAATGTAAATATTCTTTTATGTTACTAGTGAAAAACTAATACATGATTATAAGACCATAAGAGGGAAGCTACAATGGCCTCATGTAAATGATTTTCAATATCCGCTAGTGGTGAAATAACCCAAAGTTCGTGTCCAAAATAAAAATTAACAATTGACATGAAGAAAAATAGCTTTACATCCAAAGAAAGAGTCATTTTTATACTATAAATTAAAACAGAGATCAGATTTTTTTTCCCTACATTCCCACATGCAGTTGTGGGCCAATAAAAATAGTTTAAAAAAAAAATGTTTTTTTGGATTTCAAGAGAGTGTCACCCAAGAACCAATGAATATATGTGACTAATCATTAGTGATGTGAACAGTCTATGTTTATAGCTCTAAACTGATGAAATTACATTGAGCTGAGACATATGTAAAGTTGTTTACTGAAGGCCCAAACATGTTCCAGCCCCAAAACACTGACAAACTGTTTTCTAATTCTGAGGTGCTGGTATGTCCACCATATAGGATGAATAGCAGATATTTTATATATTCTGAGAGAGTATGTGGAGCTGTATTACTATTCCATATTTCATTTTCCAATGTGTTGTAATTTTTGAGATATTGGAAGATGAAAATGGAGGAAAAATATGGATGCACGAACATCGACGCATGCACTAAATTGTCCATATCTCAAAAAGTATTCATCCGATCAAACTAAAACATTTCTGAATTTTTTGAGACCAAAGAGCGTGGGATGTCCTGAAAATATAGTTAAAATGACATGGAATGACCCATTTTAATTACTCTGTTTGCCTTTTATCGCTCATCTTTCTTAATGCAGACATTTCAAGAGTCGGAATGTTCCTAGAATGGGAAAAATCTCAAGTCTTTCCATCTGTTGAATGTCTCTACTGTCTGTATGTGAATGCACCCTTCGGGCCGCGGGTGTGTATTTATTTATATCCACACATGGCAAAGTGTGGAAGAGATGTAGACAGACTGAGAGTCTGAGAGAGAGACTGATGTCCTCTGACGTCCTGCTACTTCCTGTTTCTCTGAGTTTCAGTGGAACTTCTGAAGCTCTGATTATTTCCAGCTACTCTCAAAAGTAAAGATGCTACACATGTATGTTTTTCCTTAAACTCCTAGATTTTCTGTGTTCCAGACTGTGTGGTCTTTTTATTGCAAATGCAGTGTCTGTTTATTCATCACAATTAAAAAGTCACTGTACTACTTTAAAGTTATTTTCCTCTATTTCAGGCACAGCTGGTTTTGGTTTAATGACTTTAGCACTGGTACTAAAACTCTAGAGTCACTAAAGATTCAAAGTTTCCAACCAAAGAATTAAATTTATGAGCTCAATGTTACTCAATGGAAATCTTGAACCCTCAGCCCCCAAAATAAACACACAAAACGACTCCAAAAAACCCATAAAATACACAAAACAACAAGAAAAATAAAGAAATGGCCCCCAAAAAAACCCCCACATAAAATGACTTTAAAAACACAGAAAACCAGAAAAATAAACAACCACAAAAATAAACAAAATAACTCTGAAAACACAATAAATGAGAGAAAATTACACAAAATGACAACAAAACATTTTAAATAAGAAAAATATATCAGCAATTTGCAGTTCCTCAGCATGAAAATAAAGCCAGTTTATTTTATTTGATACATAATTCTTTTATATGGCAAAGCCATAGATATTTCAAACTAGTTTGCTCATTATTTGACAGAATTCCATTAGATTAATGGCTGACTGTGTTTGTTGACTGAGATTTAGTTTTCAATTTAAAGATGTTTCAGCATTAGAAGAAAAAATCATTAAACACGGGACGTGATGATAAATCGTCCTTTATGCCAATAGATGATACTGGAAGTCACATGAGGTTAACCATTTGAGAGTGGTATGGGAGTTGTGTCTTAGATATGGGAAGGATCATGTTCGGATCTTTGGTTTCAGCCCTCCGAAAAGGCTAGTCAGGCATCACACAGATTTCACAACTCCTTGTTGGTTCTTACTCGAACTTTATTGACCACAGTTCACAGTAGCAGTAGACCACGGGTTATAAACCAATGGATCGTGTGTTCCTGGTGGGAACAAATTTATACTCTGGTTTTGAACATGACGACATCACCGAGGTGATATCACTGCCCTTGAGTTACCATGAATACAGAGCCGTTCCAACTTCCATCAGCTGCCATGACTTGGTCGACATCAGTTCTTTCCATTTTCAACTCTGATTAATAAATAGCATTATTAATTATTAATTTTCTGGACTTTGAGACACATCAGTAGTGTTCCTTTGAATCAGAGGGTGTTTTGGCCTTTTTAACACTAGACACCCTCATCAAAGGTGGCCAGCTACAGGGTGAACAAGCCTGGGCCCTTTGATCTTTTTCTCCCTAGGAAGTGTCTGCTCTCTCAGCTCTTTGTTTGAAGAGTAAAATTACTTGTAGCTTAAGCTATAACTAATTTCCAAGCGTTGTGTCACTAAACTACGCCCCTCCTCGTCCTCTTTATGGCTTTGTTTCAGGAGAAACAATATGTGGGCTTTGCCACGCTGCCCAACCAGGTCCATCGGAAGTCTGTGAAGAAAGGCTTCGATTTCACTCTGATGGTGGCAGGTGAGTCTTTATCTGAACCATAAACATGAATCCAGGATGTGTCACTGCAGAAACTGACTTTTTTTTTAGTTTTAGCATCATCTTAAAAAAGACATTCAACAAAAATATTAGCTTTAGCTGAGTAAACATTTCTGCTAGGATCTGAATTAAGGTTAGAAATAGCAACTTGTCCAAAGGATGTTTCTGTTTTAGGGTCACCTCAGAGTTTTTAAGAGAGACAGTTTATTTTGACACAGTTTAAGACGTGAGACAAACATTAGCAATGTGTGTGTTTACGTTTGTTCACTACAGGAGAGTCTGGGATGGGGAAATCCACTCTGGTCAACAGCCTGTTCCTCACAGATCTTTACAAAGACAGGAAGCTACTGAACGCTGAGGGTGAGTCTGTTTCTCTATATGTCTTTATATCAGGTATGACCACCATATGAATTATGTTATAATGTGTGATTGTTGTATTAGCTGCAGAAATCTTATGCACACTATTCACTTTGCATCTTTTTTGTGGACAAAAGTAAGTATTCGTCTTTTGATGTCATTTGACAAATGGCCTACGCACCTTGGTCTCAAAAAATTCTGAAATTTTTACCAATTGCTCCCTGATCATTCAATAGGCACACTGTACATTTTTAGTTTGAGTGGATGAATACTTTTAGAGATATGGCCAATTTAATGAGGGGGGGGGGTTTGTGTCGATTTTCATGTGTTTTTATTTTTCTTAAATTTTCAGCTTCCAATATCTCAGGAGATACACCACATAGGAAACTGAAATTTGCTAAAGTAATACAGCTCCACCTACTCTCTCAGAACATAAAAAAATATCTGCTATACATCCTATCTGGTGGATATGCCAGATCCTCATAATTGGAAAAAAGTTTGTCGGGTTTTTGGGCTCGAACATGTTTGGGCATCTTTGCATAAACCAAAAGTTGGGGTCACAAAATAAAAATGAAGAAGTCGCATAAAGAAAAATTGTTTTACATCTCAAGAAATGGTCATATTTATACTGTAAATTAAAACAGACTATTTTTTTCTTACATTCCCACATGCAGTTATGGGCCAACTTTTCTACAAACTTTTTTTCCAGGTTTGGTTAGCTAGCATGTCCACCAGATAGGATGTATAGCAGATATTTTTGTATATTCTGAGAGAGTAGGTGGAGCTGTGTTACTATACCAATTTTCGGTTTCCTATGTGATGTAGCTCCTGAGATATTGGAAGCTTAAAATTGAAGAAAATAAGGTTGCATGAAAATCAACACACACCCCCCTCACTAAATTGTCCATATCTCAAATATGTCAGCATTCATCTGATCAAACTAAAAATGTACAGTGTGCCAATTGTATTATTAAGGAACAGTTGATAAAAAATGTCTTCATTTTTTGAGACCTAAGTGCGTGAAATGTCCTGAAAATGTGTTGAAATGACCCACGTGTGACATTCAGATATGACTTTTTTCTGTTTACACTCTCTCATTGTTCATTGATGCTCCACAGAGCGCATCAACCAGACAGTGGAGATCATCAAACACACTGTAGACATTGAGGAAAAAGGAGTGAAACTCAAACTGACCATTGTGGACACACCAGGGTTCGGAGACGCCGTAAACAACAATGAGTGGTGAGCTGGAGCTTGTGTTTCTGATTCAGAGTGTGTGAGTTTGAACCAACGCAAGCCGAATGCGTCGTTTCATGTTTTGTAGCTGGAAACCCATCACAGACTACATAGACCAGCAGTTTGAACAGTATTTCAGAGACGAGAGCGGCTTGAACAGAAAAAACATCCAGGACAACAGAGTCCACTGCTGCCTGTACTTCATCCCTCCGTTTGGACATGGGTAACGACACACACACTCACACACACTCTCACGCACAAACACACACAGCCGAGACATCAATGTGAGGAATGATTGGCCCTAAATAGAAGTAGGGATGAGTCGATATAAAGGGACAGAAAGGGACAAAGGGGAAAAATTTCCACCAGAACTTACATATAAAATATAAAATATAAAAAATCAAAACTTTTCATTGGAATTATTTATTGGAATTAACTGGAAATTGGGAGTCATTTTAAATAACTGTATCATATAAGCATAAATATTAGCATCCATTCAAAATAATATAATAAAAAAAGAACCAAAACATTTTTACCAGGGTTGCTAAATTCCGTGAATTTTCAAAGTTGGAAACTTTTCACGGGAATTAGCGGGAAAATTTCCAAATTGAAGTTTGGCCCTTAACAGGGATGTTCATTCAGATGGGAAAATATATTTCAGCATCATCTAAAATGCCAACATCAGTTATTTAAAAGTCACTCCCGATTTCCGGTTAAATTCCAATAAATAATTCCCATGAAAAGTTTATATTTTTGTATATTTCTGAATTTCCCGTGGAAATTTGCTATCCTAGTTGTGCCACTCTATGATTTTTTTTCACATAAAAGGGACAGCACGTGTGAGTAAGTTTTGTAGCCATGTCAGGCCAAATCTGTCCCTTTAAGCATCAAATTCCTGATAAATCATGATTGTTGTGTAAATTATCAACTAATTCAGTTGTAGAAATCTGAGCCCCTGCGAAAAGAAAAAAAAATCAATGAAACTCAACAATATTTGCAGCAGGGCTCACAGTTTTTCTGTGTTTATATCACATGATGGCAGTCATTTTTAATCTCTTTCCTCAGATTTCCTGAAATTATTCCACAAATTTTTTTTTCAATTGAATAAAAATTGGTCACAAAAGCTGATGGGCTTTATTTATTTAGCGTTTGATAAATCTCTGTCAAATTATTATGTGTATATCATTTGTATTTATTTTTCTTTTACAATCATTTAAGCCTGATAAATGCAAAGCTATGAAATGTGTTCTTTCTATTTTATTTAGCATCAATGTGGTATGGGACTGAAAAGAGACAATGAAAATGTATTATTTATTGTGACATTATTTTGTTAATTTACTTATTTATACCCCGTGACCCTGAGAAAAGGAGCAAGCGAGTCAGAAAATGGATGGATGGATGTATGGATTCTTTTTAATAACATGGACGTGTTCCTTAAACTGAAAGAGAAATATTTACAAAGTGTAGGAATATCCTGCTAACTCCTTTTCTTGCTCCACAGGCTGCGTCCAGTGGATGTGGAGTTCATGAAAGCTCTGCATGAAAAGGTTAACATCATTCCTCTCATCGCTAAGGCCGACTGCCTCACACCCAACGAGATCAAAAAGCTCAAAGACAGAGTGAGTTTTATTTACCTGTGGTCAGAGAAGTCAACAGGTCTGTTTTTATTGTTTTTTCACCGTTGACTCATTGTGTGTGCGTGTGTTTTTCGTAGATACGAGAGGAAATAGACAAGTTTGGGATCAAAGTTTACCAGTTTCCTGAGTGTGACTCAGACGAGGATGAAGAGTTTAAACAACTAGACAAAGAGTTGAAGGTAAATCTGATATTAATCATTTAGGTTCTCTTTCCTTTTAAAGTGTTACACATATTATTTCTACAACATTAGAAACTATTTTTCTGTCTACATTTATTTTAGTATTTTATCACCTTAGAGCAGTGGTTACCAACCTTTTTTGGACCGTGACCCCATTTTAATATCAAGAATTTCTTAAAGACATTTAAAGACATTTTTTTTCTCTAGAATCAGTTTTTGATCATATTTTTTGTACCGTATTACAAATAAAGAATAGCCAGGATTTTATTTAATTTTTTACTGCATTTTAATTAAAATTACAACTACATTTATATTTGACAAAATAAAAGCATAGAATAATGATTGTTTCAATTTGAAAAAGGATAATAATTGTAAAAAATCAGTTATTTTTGATTTTTTTTATCACTAACTAGATATTTCAGGCATCCCCATTTAAACTACACTGCCTTAGAGCATATGTCAAGTCCAAGGCCTGTGACCCTCATTCAGCCCCTAAACTAACCCCACACTATGAGTGAAATATAAAGGAAAACATTTTACAAGCAAAGATAATTAAAACATGATATAATTCAGTTTAAGATGTTTTTAACTTGAATCAAATCAAATAGTTTTCACCACACAGAGGAGAGATGCTTGTTATACAGCAGAAAGTGGGTGGGCGGAGCACTTCATACAGCTGAATTGAAAAAGTAAAAATAATAATAACAAGAAGGGACGATACTGGATTTTTATCCAATGACCGATGCCGATACATTTCCCCCCACACCTGATTGTAGACACCGAGTAGTTTCTGTAGTGAAATTAACAAACCAAATTATTCTGCAGACACTTTATCATGTTGGTAAATGAAGACATGAGACAAAGCTAAAAAACAATGTAACATCAGTTATAATTCCTTGTACAAAATAAGAATAAAAAAATACTTCACTTCTGTTTTGAAAAACATGTCATATTTATTCATAACAATTGTCTTTAAACTAAACAATGAAGATACCTGCAGTCTGTCCTGCTAAAATCTACCATACCTACCTCCTTAAATCTTATATTTTAGTGGTAAAAACAGCATTTTTACAATATCTAAGCATTCTGTGTCTCAGCTTTTTATTAGAAAAATCAAACCGTTTAAAATGCGGTGAATTGTTGAGTGCCTCTTACCTCCGTTGGTTTAAAAACACTCCTGCAGTGTGCTACACATACACAAGATGGCGATGCTTAGTAACGTAATGAAACGTCTACGATTATAATTTCTATGGGTCTATCACAGAAGCAAAGCCTGTTATTTTATCGGTTAAATATATCGGCGAACGGCTGATGTCTGATACTTAATTTTAACAATAATATGTCAATAATATTGTGCATCCCTAATATTAATATTGTCATTATTGTTAATATTAATAAAACACTAGTTTGTTTAGCTGCTCCAGTTTTCACCTTAAAATTGTTGCAAACAAATTTTCCGATCTTTCAAAATATTTAACCCAGTTCAACATCAGATACGTAATGATAGCTAATTGTATTGCTAGCGAATGATAATGCCATCTAATGCTAATGTTATTGCTAGTTAATCTTAATGCTAGCGAATGATAATGCTAGCTAATTTTAATGCTTGCTAATGTCATCTAATGCTAATGTTATTGCTAGTTAATGTTAATGCTAGCAAATGATAATGCTCGCTAACTTTAATGCTAGCTAATGCCATCTAATGCTAATGTTATTGCTAGGTAATGTTAATGCTAGCGAATGATAATGCTAGCTAATTTTAGTGCTTGCTAATGTCATCTAATGCTAATGTTATTGCTAGTTAATGTTAATGCTTGCAAATGATAATGCTAGCTAATGTTAATGCTAGCTAATGCCATCTAATGCTAATGTTATTGCTTGTTAATGTTAATGCTACCGAATGATAATGCTAGCTAATTTTGATGCTAGCTAATGCCATCTAATGCTAATGTTATTGCTAGTTAATGTTAATGCTAGCGAATGATAATGCTAGCTAATGTTAATGCTAGCGAATGCCATCTAATGCTAATGTTATTGCTAGCTAATTTTAATGCTAGCTAATGCCATCTAATGCTAATGTCATTGCTAGCTAATTTTAATGCTTGCTAATGCCATCTAATGCTAATGTCATTGCTAGCTAATTTTAATGCTAGCTAATGCCATCTAATGCTAATGTTATTGCTAGTTAATGTTAATGCTAGCGAATGATAGTGCTAGCTAATTTTAATGCTAGCTAATGCTAATGCCATCTGATGCTAATGTTAATGCTAGTTAATGTTAATTCTAGCGAATGATAATGCTAGCTAATGCTAATGTTAGCTAATAATAATGTTAGTAATGCTAATGCTAGGTTGTGTGTGTGTGTGTGTGTGTGTGCGTGTGCGTGTGCGTGTGCGTGTGCGTGTCCGTGTGTGTGTGTGTGTGTGTGTGTGTGTGTGTGTGTGTGTGTGTGTGTGTGTGTGTGTGTGTGTGTGTGTGTGTGTGTGTGTGTGTGTGTGTGTGTGTGTGTGTGCAGGAATGCACACCGTTTGCTGTGATTGGCAGTAACACGGTGGTGGAGGCTCGAGGTCAAAGGGTGAGGGGGAGACTTTACCCCTGGGGCATCGTTGAAGGTACGTTGTTCACCCTCTGGTTCCACGTCTTCAGCTTAAAGACGAGACAACAACTGGTTTCTAATGCTTTCCACTCTCTGCTTTGTGCTCAGTGGAAAACCAGTCACACTGTGACTTTGTCAAACTGAGGAACATGCTGATCAGATCGCACATGCACGACCTCAAAGACGTCACGTGCGACGTCCACTATGAGAACTACAGAGCGCAGTGCATACAGGAGATGACCAGGTGTGTGTGTGTGTGTGTGTGTACTGCTGATGTTGACAGATTTCAGTGCAGATTGACATGTTTCCAGTCTGACCAGTATTTTCTGTGATGTTGTTTCTCAGTAAACTGGCTCAGGATAACCGGATGGAAAGTCCCATTCCCATCCTGCCTCTGTCCACTCCAGACGTGGACACGGAGAAGTTGATCAAGATGAAAGACGAGGAGGTTTGCAAAGATGTCATTTAGGTTTTCGATGTGTTTCACGCACTGTTAATTCTGACGGCAAAATTAAAATTTAGATTTAATCCTAGTATTTTGACTAAAATACAATGTAGTTTTAGTCCAAATTCAATTTTCCAAAGTGTAGGAAACATGTCACATTTCTTGCGATGTAATCTTGCGTGATTTCAGTGTAACCCTCCTGGGTTCCGTTAGTCATCTGAAGCATATAAATATAAAATTAATAACAGTAGTTGTAACTGTATTAATCAGAATCAGAATCAGAATCAGAATCATCTTTATTCGCCAAGTGTATGTTGTACACACGAGGAATTTGACTCGGTCAACTGTGCTCTCTCCAATAGTGAAAACAAAAATTTTTCAACAATAAACAATCAGCTAGAAAAGATGAAAATAAGTATAAACATAAGTATAAATATAAACAGTAGTTAGACTAGAATGTGCAAATAACAAGATGATAATAATAACCCTATTTAGCATGTTTGGTATGATTTTGAGGAGTTTATTAGCCTGTAGAGTCGTTTAAACAGGATGAGGAAATGTGGAAACTTTGAAACTAAAAATCAATTTCAACATTTAGGTGTCACTAATGCAGGCCTACAATTAGAGGGGAAAGTAAAGGATTACAAGTACTCATGTTACTGTAATTGAGTTGCTTTTATGGGTACTTGTACATTTTTGAGTATATTTCTAAATCAGTCATTTTACTTGTACTTAAATGTGTTTTAAAAGAAGTAATTTGTTACATTTCTACACCTACCCGTTACTGAGTAAGTTATTTTTTTCTGTTTTAAAATGATCAACTGACATTATAAAACTACAAAAAATAAAATAACCAGACAAAGATCTCATATATTACATCATAGCCGACCAACCAGATTAAACATAATGCACTGCGCCATCACAGACACAAAACTTTAAAATATCTGTTTTAGAGTTCATAAATGTAGCTATACTTACTTTTTTAATATATAATTTTATTTATGAAATGTAAGTCAGAAGTGTACAATTTCTTTTCTTTTTATACAGTTGAACAATTTGGACAAAAAAAGAGAAAAAAAACTTGATCCAAACAAAACAAAGAAAGCCCGCCCTCCCCTCACCCCAAACCCCTGAGCCTCTTAAATAATTACAGTGCAAATATGACTACAAAATAGAGATGATAGAAATACACATTTGCATACAAAAATAAATATATACACATACACATATATATGCGTACCTCTGCCCAGCACATACACCCCCACATATACACATGTCCACACATCCTTAAGGGCACACGTGCAGCTACACATCTAAACACATGAACCATGCATGTGCACATCCGCATACCTGCCTGAATAGTTGTCATCAGCAGTACAGAATGGATATTGATGGCTGCCCACTCCCCGGTTGTTGATGCGGAACCGTTATGCTGGCATATTTTACAATGAATACGTTGTGGGGGGTGGTCATCTGCTGCCGGTGGACCGACACAGAGAGAAGTCGTGCTCACATATGACTCCCCAGTGGGTGCTTACAAACAGACTTCTGTAGCTGGGAGCCCATCCAAATAGGAGAGCAATGGCCTCCAGTGGGAGTAAAATCTATTAGATGAGCCTCTAAGTGAGAACTTGATCTTTTCAAGTTTAAGAAGATGTAACCAAACTTTGACTGATGGTGGTTGGGGAGACTTCCATAACAAGAGGATTCTTCTACAAGCAATAAAGGAGGCAAAGGCTACGACATTGTTTTGAATATTTGTAGTACGAAGGTCGTCTGGAGGTTTGCCAAAAATGTCAAAATGTGGGGTAGGAATTATATTAATGTCCAAAACATCTGAAATCGTTTTAAAGAATAGTTGCCAAAATTTGGACAGTTTAGGACATGACCAAAACATATGAGTGAGATTGCATGGTGTCTGTGAACATCTATTGCAATTTTGGTCAACTGTGTCTGGATAGAGCGTTGAAAGTTTCTGCTTGCTATAATGTAATCCATGCAGGACCTTAAATTGTATGAGAGAGAGTCTGGCACAACTGGACAATGAGTTAACAGCCCTCAAGGCCCCCTCCCAGAAATCAAGAAGAGAAAGAGAAATGAAGTAGTAGTTCTGACTCCCAGTGTACCTTGATTTTATTAACAATAGATTCATTCATAGGAGAGAGTAATTTATAAAATAATGAAACATGGCCTTTTGTTAAGGTTTTAGCCTTAAGAATCAAGTCTATTCCACTGGGTGTTGGACTCTGTGGGAATGATGTAGTGTGCGTTTTTGCAAAGTTCCGCAGTTGAACGTACCGGAAGAAGTCGGATTTATGTAGGTTAAGAGTAGAGATTAATTGATTAAAACTTGCAAACACACCATCCATGTACAGGTCCCCCAAATTACATAATCTCTTTTTTTCTAAGGTGTCAAATCGTGGGTCGGCCTTCGCTGGAATAAAGAGATTATTGCAAATAGGAGATGCTAGAGGGACAGTGAGCCATCCAAGGTGATGTCGTATTTGTGCCCAAATTTTAAGAGTTCCAACAACAACTGGATTAGAAGTGAAATCTGACAGGGTGAGGGGCAAGGTGCTGCAAGCCAAAGCCAGCAGAGATGAGGAGCATGAGACTGACTGACTTCGGCACCATTTGAGGTGAGGGCTAGTGAGCCATGCTATAATCTTGTTCATAGTGGCTGCCCAATAGTAACCATTAAGATTGGGTAGCCCCAGCCCCCCAACTGATCTATCCCTGCAGAGCAGTGTTCGATTTGCCCTTGATCGTTTGTTAGCCCAGATGAATGATGAAATAATACCATTTATGGCTGTGTTGGTTTTTTGGGAAGTATTCACTTTTAGAGATGTTATGTTTATATCCAGATATGCGACCAAAAGAGTTCAGTAGTGTCAGGATGTGAGGAATGCTTTTCAGAGGATTTTTGACATATAGAAGCAGGTCATCTGCATATAATGAAACCCAATGTTCTATGCCCCATCTTTCAATACCCTCAAATCCTACACTCGTTTTCAGAGCAGCCGACAACGGCTCAATCACCAGTGCACACAGCAGTGGGAATAACACAGAATAAGTGAAAACGGCGTAGAGCGTTGATTATTCGTGCACACTGAAGCATAAGGAGAAGAGTAGAGTAATTTGACCCATGAGATAAGATTACTATTAAAACCAAACTGTCGCAGGGTAAAGAAAAGATATTCCCACTCCACCCTGTCAAATGCCTTCTCTGCGTCAAGAGATATTATAGCCTCTGGGACATTGGAGGGGGATGGTGAGAGGATGACATTGAGAAGCGTTCTTATGTTAGAATATGAATGTCTTTCTCTTATAAATCCTGTCTGGTCATCTGAAATGATCAGGGGCATGACGGACTCTAATCGACGAGCTATTAGTTTTGCGAGTATTTTAACAACTACTGGAAGGAGTGATATTGGCCGGTAGGATGCACAGTTTAGTGGGTCTTTACCCTTCTTGATAATTAAGGAAATGGAAGCTTGCATTAATGTGGGTGGCAGGGAGACTTGTTGAAATGAATAATTAAACATGTCGAGTTAAAGTGGAGCTAACTGATCTGAGAATTTTTTTAAAGAATTCGACCGGGTATCCATCGGGATAGATTTTTATTTTTAATTGAAGTCATTGGTGTTATTTTATTTTAAAAGAATTGTACATTTTGACAAGCCTTTTATTTTATACAGGTCCCTTTTGGTTTATACATGAGATGTTTACTGTATGTAAGAGAACCAAAAATATACATAGGGGTGAAAGTAACTAGTAACTTTTACTTTGAGCACTATTTAATTGACCTACTTTTTACTTGTACTTGAGTATTTTATGTATGACTTTCTGTCTGTCTGTCTGTCTGTCTGTCCACAGCTGAAGAGGATGCAGGAGATGCTGAACAAGATGCAGCAGCAGATGCACGATAAGGACTAACAGAGCAGAGGACGACCGTCACACTCTGACGGCTGAGTTTAGCTGTCAGTGACATCCTCTGCTGTACTTTTGTGTTTTTGGTGCTTTGTAAAGCTTCGTCTGCCTGGAGGCTTTTATTTCTGGTTTCGCCCATTTTAAGCCCTTGGCGGTTTGTCTTAACAAATGTTTAAGAAATGCCTAATTTAACTTCTCGGTTCACCTTTATTTATATTTGCGATGCTAAAAACACTTTGGAATAAAAGTCAGGGTATGTGCTGCGAGACGTTTTGTAAAGAGATGTTGGTAGTTACTGATATTTAGATTTGAATATTGATATTGTTTTTTGATATGCGACTGCGTGTTTGGGTGGCTGTGTTTGTAAAAAAAGATCATCTCATAAACTTACCATGTGTATCCTCCTTTAAATAAAAAATCAACATGTTGTTTACTTGCTTGTGGAAATGGAATAATTATAATTATTTGGTTGATTTGAGCCATTGTCAGAGGCTGACTGTGAACGACTAGTACAGGGTGCATGTGCACACGTGAGCCAATAGCTGCAGGTCTGTGTGGGGTGCCGAATTTAAAAACTCTCACTGTTTTCATAGCCAACATATTTTGAACATTTAGCTCATTTTTATTTCATTTGAGACAGAAATTCATGTAAAACAGCATGTTCTATATCATTTTTAAAAATGTGTACATGTGAAAAATTTATCTAAATGTAAATGTTAAATGGAAATATAAATGTTAAATTGGTCGCCAAGTGTAAAGCTAAATGTTTAGAAATTATGCATAGTGGGCGTGTCAGTGCCTGTCAATAATGAGGCCCCGCCATTAAGCTTTACACTTAGCAACCGATTTTACATTTAGATTTAAATATAATGTTTAGATTTATACTGAACATTTAGATTTAGATTTAACATTTATATTTAACTTTTACATTTAGATTTATTTTTCATCCTTACATATTTTTAACAATAATATAGAACATGCTGTTTTACATGACTTTCTGTCTGTAAATGTTTAAAAATTATGCAAAGTGGGCAGGTCAGCATTTGTCAATCAGAAAGCCCCGCCATTTAGCTTTACGCTTGGCAACCAATTTTACATTTAGATTGAGATTTAACGTTTAATTTTAAATTTAACATTTAGAATTAAATTAAACCTTTAGATTTAGATTCAAAATGTAGATTTAGAATTGAGATTTAGATTTAACATTTAGATTTAGATATATTTTTCATGTTTACACAATTTTAACAAAACATGCTGTTTTTACATGAATTTCTGTCTCAAATGAAAGAAAAACGAGTTAAATATTGAAAATATATCAACTATGAAACAGTAACCGTGTTATTGGGTTTCGAACCACATACGTCTGTTCTTCTCTGTGCTGTTTTTGCAGCTGATGATGCATCGTTTCCAACACAGAACAGCAAAAATACTCTTCTACGCTTCTGTTGTGATCTTTCCTTTTTGGAAGTCGGGTATGCAATTGAACTCATGTAACTTACATGTGAATTAAGTTTGAGATTGTGTATACATGTGTGTGTGTGTGTGTGACAGGGAGGGATGCCTGATCATCTCCATGTTCTTTTTGGGCCTGAAGATGAGACTCGCACTGTGTCTCCTTTTGTTCAAGTGTGGCTAATAAACTGTTGTTTCCCATCTGTGTGTCTTTTGCTATTTCTCTGAAGATAAACTGAGTTTTCTGGACAATTCCATAACGTCCCCTTGTCACGTGCCGAACACAAAGCCAGTTCCACCCACGCTGAAGCTACACTTTAATCAGTTGATTCCTATTTATCTCCTGCAGCCATTCTTCCTCCTCTCTGCCCACAGCAGCTTCATTCTGCCACTCATCAGAGAATCAATAAAAAACGTCTGTGTTTTTATCTACAAACACCGAGGAGAGAGGTTAATGTTGTCTGATAAGATGTATTACAATGAACTGCCTTTATGAAAAAGACAAGGAGTCAATAACAAAGTTAATAGAGATTATGTAAGAGTCGAAAATGATCTCCTGACTGGGACAAAAACAAGCTTTTAGAAAAAACTTAATACAATACAGCCTTTTTTGTCTGTTATCCATGTACTAATTCGAGTTAGTATTTGTTAACAAAATAAAATATATGTTAAAAATATCTTATTGTTTATCTTATTTATTCAGAGCAGAGTTTTGACAAAATTTAGGCAAAAATCTTTTTTTTTAAATTATTTTTTAATGTATTATTTGGTTATTTTACTATACATATTCATTATTATTTAATATATTATTTGTTTTTGTTTTGTTTTTAAACTGAACAATATGGGCTTTTTGTCTGTTTTTGCCTGTTATTTATTTATGTATTCAATTTTATATTTTGAGTTAGTATTTAACTATAAGTAAATATATATGTTAAACATATCCTACCATTTTTATTTATTTAATTAATCGATAGAATTAGTATTACTGACTGAATGAATACATTTTTTTTGTCTCGAGTGCTGTGTAATTTCTCTTTTTTTCTCTTTAAATTTTCTGACTATGGAAGGCCAATAATGAAATTCCCCAGATTGCCACTCTGTATTATTTTACATTCTTTTTTCTATAATTAATGTTACATGTTGACCAATGTGTCACAGTTTAAGATCTGACTCCATTATACAATATCACTGAACTGGATCTCAGTAGAATGAAACTAAACCTTTCATTCTAAATGTTTATCAGTGAGTTGACAACAGCTGATGCTTTTCATGCAGCTGTGCGTGTGCATTAGCTTTTTTGATAGTGTTTCTTATCAGTGAGGACCAGTTGGTGTCTACAGACAGTTCCTCTCAGTGCTCCTCACTCATCTTCTGACAGCGTGCAGCACTGGAGGTAAATAAGACGCTCACTTCACTGCTTTCCTCAGAGTTAAATCCTGTTTTTAAACTTTAAATAAGGCTAATCAAACATGATTATGATGTTGTTGTAGTTTTGTGCCTCTATGGAGGGATTTTGCATAGAATTATAAATGTTAGAATGCTATAACTAAACAGATAATTCAGGATACTTGTAGCTAAAAGCTTTAAAGCAAATATTAGTTATAACAACCTTTGTGTCAACCTTACAAGCTAATATTGTAACTTATTTACCTGTAGTTTGTGTTGCTTAGGCGTATTGAAATCCTTATTTATGAAGCATCACGGGTGATAATACACAGAGGTGAAATTAATGGATTACAAATACTCACGTTAGTGTAATTGAGTTGCTTTTATGGGTACTTGTACTTTTTTGAGTGTATTTCTAAATCAGTACTTTTACTTGTACTTAAGTACGTTGTAAAAGAAGTAAAGTAATTTGTTACATTTCTACACCCAACTATTACTAAGTAAATTATTATTTTTTGTGATTATTATTTTTTTTTTCTGTTTCATGGCACATTGAACATCATCCATATGTTCTTTGTCATGCTATTTCTGATCAATGCCCAGCCACTTTCTTGGGTTCCAGTTGTGGTTTCTACCTATTATGTTGTCATGGCGCATTTAGTTGTACATTTTGACAAACCTTTTATTTTATACAGATACCTTTGTGTAAAAAAAATTAAGTTCCAATCGTGTAAGATTTCATCTCTTCCTTTTATTGTCATTGTACCAGGGCAACGAAATTAAAAAGTACAATCCTTAAGGTGCATAGACACCAAGCGTTAATAAACAAAATGTGGAGTGACATTCATTCCACATGTCACTCCACATTTGTGTTTATTGCACAATTCCCTATCAGTGCATGAGATCTTTACTGTATGCCAGGTAACAGATTTATTACCAAAAATAAATATGGTGGGGGTGAAAGCAATTATTAGCTTTTACTTTGAGTACTATTTAATTGAAAATCTTTTTACTTGAGTATTTTATGTATGAATTATTTGTACTTGAGTACAATTTCAAGTAAGTAACAGTACTTCTACTTGAGTAGGATCTATCAGTACTCTTTACACCTCTGATATTAATACATCATTACGAACACTGCAGAGAACAGGCCTCATATCTGTGTACACCCATTAGCCTGAAATATGAATATATTAATTAATATATTTGAATATTTGTACATCTGTATTATATTTTTCTGTGCACTTATATTTAATGATTTTTTTTCTCTTCTGTTTTAGTGTTTCTTCCTTTAACACTAAATATCTCTAGGGGTGAGTATTGGCTAGGATGTTGCAATACGATACATATCACAATACTTGAGATAGATATTATATTATCACGATATATCACGATATTCTATACCCAGTTAACATCAAAATTAAACGTAAAAAAATGCAGTGTTACACACTGCCATCATAAAATAAAGTGCAACAAGTTTCTTTTCACTGAAACTACTGTGTAGAAGTCTCAAAGTAACCATGACAACATAATGACGGCATTGTAACAACTGTGAGAACATTAAGGATAAATCACCCTGAGTTACTGATAGTGCACAAAAATAATAAAAAATAATTTATCCTATTGTGTCAGTTTAAACACTGATGTGAACAGATTATATGAAAATAAAATGTCTGTGTATACATAAATATTGCAGGTATTACACACAGTCATCATAAAATCAAGTGCATCAAGTAACCATCGCAACACATTGAAAGCATTGTAGCCGCCACTGAAATATTGCACAGATACACAAAAATATTGATTAAATATGAAACAAAAACTATTAAAAAAAACAATAATAATTTTTAAAAAATCGAATTAAAATCATCACCCAAAAAAATCGCCATATATTGTGAAATTGATTTTTTTTTTCACACCCCTAAATTATTCTGGAGTATCTGTGAAAAAAATAAATAATAATAATAATTCTGATTCAGAAATGCATGCACTTTGTTCTCCAGGAATCAGTGACATGGAGGGGCTTTGGCTCCTGACTCTTCTCTTCACTGGAGGACGAGCATCATCCTCATCATCCTCGTCGTGCCCTGTGGAGTGCGTGTGTTACGATGGTGTGGTGGACTGCAGCAGTAGATCTCTCACCACCTCCTCACTTCCCCAAACTTTCCCTTCTGCTACAACCGACCTTCGTCTCCACAACAACCATCTGACCTCGCTCCCCTACGGGACCCTGGACCACCTGACCACCCTCCACAGCGTCTCCCTCCATGGGAACCCCTGGGCGTGTGACTGTGGCATCCTCTACCTGCGGGCGTGGCTTCTGCGTCAGCCTGCCAGCATCTTCTCTCACTCAGGGATAACCTGCAGCTCTCCCCCCAACATGAGGGGTCGGCTGGTGGCCCATCTGTCTGAGGAGGAGGTCCTGGACTCCTGTCACTACTGGTACTGTGACCTGGCTCTGGCCTCCCAGGTGTGTCTCTTTGTGTTTGTGCTGGTGCAGGTGGTTCTGCTGGTGGCTCTCGTGGTTTTCATGAGAAGGTTTGAGGATTTGTCCAAAGAGGCCAAAAGAACCACAGAGGAGAGTCTGACAGCCGACGAGAGCCAGAGGGAGTTTCTGTCTATGAAGGACATGAATATCTGAGATATGATGGATTCCAGCTGGATTCGTTACAGTAGCTTTTTTTTTAACAGAGAGTTTCTGCTTCTATGATTCTATGATCAACATCAGAACAAAACAACAGCAGCATTTTTGGTTCTCAAAATGTGTATTCTGAAACTATTAAACCTGTATATTATAAATATCGTTATTGTTACACCATATTTCATTTTATCTACAGTTTATGTCAACAATAAATGTATTCTGCCTCTAAACATGTTGTCTAGTCAAATTTTTACATCTTTTTTTTTTTAAACCCAACAATAATTAAATGATTTTTGCATTTATATAAAACAATTAAAAAACTTATCCTTTGTAACACACTGAGATGCTAATGTCAATCATGTGATTCATGTATATGTGTGTTACAAACAAACAATGTAAACATCCCTGTGATGCCATTTTTTGTGCAATCCTATTCATTGTAAAGCCAGACTCACCTCAAACATTTATTGAGTTTATTTCGTGCTCATTTGGTCAAATACATACAAATCTATTCCCTGATTCAGATCTCAAAGAATATCTCAGACGTTGATCAAATCAAATCAAATCAAATCAAATAACCTCCATTGACCAGATTATCAAATGTATAAAAGGGACTTTAAAACACTTAACCATTACTATTTAATTTAATCTAATTTATTTATTATTTTTATTGAGCAAAGGTGCACAGTATATACACATAACAAGGCACTTAAAGGTAATATACAAAGATCAACAGAACAATATATAGGATAGCTAATTAAAACCAATACCACAAGTTCAATCTCTACAGAGGAACAGAACAATAAAACAAACAAAACACTCAAATAATACATAAGGGTTTTTCTGTCAATTAAAATTCTTCAACCATGTTTTGCTTTATTATTATTGAATTATGAATTGTGAAAGACAGTGAAATAAGGCTTGATATTTGAATATTTTGCTTTGTGTATTAAATTTTTTTTCCAAGTATAATAATATTGTTGATAAGGAATTAATGGTGGGAATTATTCATTATATGACCAAATATATTATTATTTTACCATTACGAATTAAAAATGTATTCAAAACAAATTTTAAAAGGAGAAAATATTTGAAAGCAAAGGTCAGTGAGACTCAAAACTCCTAAACAAAAGTAAAGTGAACACATTGTTTTTAATTTTCTCACTAAAATCTCTTGTAAATAAAACCAATAAATATTTTAGAGAAATAAACATTGTTGTTATTGAATAGTGATGGCGGAACCTTTGCTACACGGTGAAGGTTCCGGTGGGGACCGCATTAGTGGGCGGACCTCCCTGTGTTTACACGTGAGTCCATCGCTGAACGCTGATATCAAACATTCACAATATTTTAGTCAACATTTACATTCAAACGCCTTCAATTCTGTAAAATAAGTCTGTGCTACGTCATGACAAAGTGAGTTACTCAGTTTGGTTCGTTCGAAGTCTGTAGTTAGTGGCGGTTTTTATAACACGTTTAGTTAATAGTTCACTGGTTATCTGATTAAAATGGGGAAATTAAAAAAGAAACACAACTGGAAAGGGCGACAGCAGAGTGAAGCACAGCAGCAACAACCTGCAGGTGGAGAGAGGACGGAGGTGGTGGTGGAGCTGAAAGGTAAGAGTTCTACAACATGTGGGGCATGTTATCCTCGTTACACACTAACACCACGTTTAGTAATAGTAAGTAATTCAGACATAAAATACTCAAGTACAAGTAAAAAGTAAGTCAATTAAATAGTACTCAAAGTATAAGTTACTATTGTTACTTTCACCCCCATATTTCTTTTTCTAATAAATCTTGTCACGGTTCCCTTGCATACAGTAAACATCTCATGTATGAATTTAAAAAGGAAGAGACCAAATCTTGCACAGTTGGAACCTAATTTATTTTCCACAAAGTCATCTGTATAAAATAAAAGGTTTGTCAAAATGTACAATTCTTTTTAAAATAAAAATTACACCAAGTAATTCAATTACAATAAAAGAAGAATTTCTCAGGCTCTAAGTATAGCTACATTTATGAACTATAAAACAGTGCCAGGCCAAATGTGCCATGTGGGTAACAATATAATAGGTAGAAACCACAACCTGAACACAAGTAAGTGGCTGGGTGTTGATCAGAAACAGCACGATTAAGAACATATGGATTATTTGATTGTTATCTCATCATTTCATTTTTTTGTAGTTTCACAATGACCGTTGATCATTTAAAAACAAAAAGAAAAACAATTGACTCACTGACTGTTGGGTGTAGAAATGTAACAAATTACGTCTTTTAAAATGTACGCAAATACAAGTAAAATTACTGATTTAGAAATACACACAAAAAAATACAAGTACTCAATTACAGTAATGTAATCCATGACTTTCACCTTTGACGTTATCTACAGCCAGTATGAATGGCAGGCTTTTATTAATGCTGTGTCCATCAGAGGGAACCAGGCTGAAGGGAGTAGATGAAAGCAACGCCCTGGTCCTACCTGCCACTAAGGCCAAGAAGAAGAAATCTGATCTGAAAGCTGTTTCCACCAAGAAGCCGCTCACCAAGAAGCAGAGAAAGGAGCTGCAGAAGGTCCTGGAGCGCAAAGAGAAGAAAGCGCAGGTAAGAAAAAAATAAATCCTGCATTAGTCTATGTCCCCACCAGCTTGTTGAGTCCTTAAATTTCTGGCTTTTATGAACAACTGTAAATGTTTCTTTGTACCGCCATCATCCCAGTGTAACACACATTAAGGCTGTGTTGGAAATGGCACATTCCGTACTCCACACTACAAACTCAATGACTATATACTGTCTCTAGAGCTGGGTGGTATGGACCAATACTCATATCTCAACATTTTTTCTCTAAAAATAGCGATATACGATATAAATCTCGATAATTGAAGTCTGACCAGTAAGACAATTCTTGGTTCAATTTGATGATCCAAAGGCCACAGACACATTTACTAACAAGCACTTGTGAGTGAGTTCTGTAGTGTGGGTTGTTTAGAGGAAGGTCTGGGTTATTCAATTGTTTTTTTTAATTGTTCAAAATAGAAAAATGAAATAAATCTAAGTAAGTAATGTTTATTTATATAGCATCTTTCACAGACAGAGGTCACAAAGTGCTTTACATATTCGCTCATCCATCCATATCCGGGTCGCGGAGGCAGCAGTCTCAGCAGAGATGCCCAGACCTCCCGATCCACGCACACCTCCTCCAGCCGTTCTGGGGGAACCCCGAGGCGACACTAGGCCAGCTCAGAGTCATTGTCCCTCCAGCGTGTCCTGGGCCTTCCACGAGGCCTCTTCCCAATAGGACATGCCTGAAACACCTCCCGAGGGAGGCGACCAGGAGGCATCCGATACAGATGCCCGAGCCAGCTGGCTCCTTTCGACGTGAAGGAGCAGCGACTCTACTCCGAGATCCTCCCGGGTGACTGAGCTTCTCATCCTATCTCGAAGGGTATGTCCAGCCACCCTGCGAAGGAAACTCATTTCGGCCGCCTGTATTCGCGATCTTGTCCTTTCGGTCATTACCCAAATCTCATGACCATAGGTGAGGGTAGGAACGTAGATCGATCGGTCGCTCATTCACACTCAATGGGACAAATGTAGTTAAAAAAAAAAAAATCAAATTTTTTTTTTAATTATTATTACGATTTGTGGTGACCCCATTTTATTTCTAGGCGACTCCAAGGTTGAAAACCCTGCTCGAGTTCTAATTTAAAAAACATTGAAGGTAGAATGTGTCTTCACTGGTGATTTTTGTGTTCACTTCTGAAACTAAAAACCCATTAGTCTCAGTATAATTCAACTAAAAAAAAATGTTTCCTGTCACTTTTGCTCTCTTGATTGAACATAATGAAACTCCGTTTTGTTTTTGACTTTATAGAATATGCTGCAGTACTCACACACTTTGATTAAAGGGAACCTTTTTGCCCATGTTTGGTCACTTAAATGCTTTGCTTGTATTCCATTTTTTCCAGCGAGCTGACATTCTATCCAAACTAGCCGAGGTTCAGCTTCCAGAGTCGGAGCTGAAGCTGCTGTACACCACGTCTAAGCTTGGAACTGGAGACAAACTCTACCAGACAAAACAGTCAGTGCAGTGATGACGTAAAGTGTTGACTCTCAGTACGACAGGTCCATTTAATGCTGCTAATTGTTCACAGGTTGTCAGATGAACTGAAAGATGGAGACTCAGGTTTAAGGATCAGCAGCGTAAGTGGAGCCAACAGAAAGAGAAAATGGAAAGAGGAGGAAGCAGAAGAAGAAAATGCAGAGGAGGAAAGTAGTGATCTGGACTCTTCATCTGAGGAAGAAGAGGAAGAAGAAATGAATGGAATCACAGATACAAACGAGTCAAAGGAGAGAGAGAAAGAAGAGGAAGTGAAGGAGGATCAGGCGGTCGAGCAGGAAGAAAAACAAACTGAGGAGAAGAAAACGGATCAGGAAAAAGTTCAGATTAAGATTCCTTCACAGCCGGCGGTTTTCATTCCCGTCAACAGATCAACAGCAGTTCAGGTGAGAGACTGAGTTATTAAAACCACTCTCTACACGATGTGTTTAAACCTGAAGTTTATTAGGGCTGGGCATTATGGACCAAAATTCATATCTCAATATTTTTTCTCAAAATGGCAATATACCATATAAATCTTGATATTTTTAACTCGATAAAATTTTAACAGAATTTAAATTTGCTGGTGCAAAATGCCACACAGGCACATTTATTAACAAACTGCTGCACAATATGTTCCACTTTTGGCTTTTTCTCCTGTAAGGGACAGCACGTGTGAGTGAGTTCTGTAGTGTGGCTTGTTTAGGGGAAGATCTGGGTTAGGACGCACTCAGAAATCCATATAACTGCTTTTGATGCTGTTCTGAGAAGTAGTGAAAGCAGTGGCTCCTAAAACAAGAGTTTTAATAAGAAATAAGCTATAAAATAAGAATATATCCACGTAGGCAATATTGTAATCTTCTATAATATAATTTTCAAAACAGAAATTGCGATATAGCTTGACACTAGATATATTGCCCAGTCCTAGACGTTAGAAACTTCTCTAAGGTGTCTGTGTGCCTCCTTCAAATATGTTCATAAATGATTCCTTACCCCTTTAGCACCGAAAAAATATCTAATTTTACGTGAATATCTGTAAAAGTCAAGTTTTTCTATTAGCTCTGTCTGCTAGCGCATAGCATATCTTCTTCACTGCAAGATATCTGCATGCCAACCGACCACTGGTTACCAGCGCCCTCTGCTGGTCCAAACAAATATCTGACCTAAATACAGTGAAATGACTGTTTTTTTTTTTTAAGTCCAATTGGTAAGACACAAAATACATTTTCAGTTGCACTTTTAAAAAGAACTATTATGCAGTTTTGCATTGTTTACTATAGAACCAGAATTTAAATTAATAGGCTTCTTCTTCATTTGTATTATTCCTTTATTTATTTCATTCAAGATGTGTTTTTAGTTAATTTTGAATAGTTTATCAAGGGATTCTTTTGACAATGAAAAATAAAAGGAAAACAGTATAGTTTTTCCCCAAAAAAATAAAGGAATATTTTTCAGTCATCATTTTTCTACAGTCTCATTTTGTAAAATAAATCGTGAGAGAATTGTATCGTGAACCCAGTATCATGAATCGAATCGTATCGGGAGTTGAGTGAATCGTTACACCCCTAACTGCATTAGATCACAATAAAAGCCCATTAAACACTAGACAAACAATTTAAGTGAGTAGGACAATAACTCACCTCTCTGTGATTCTTCAGACTTTTCCCCCCTGTAATTAATGTTGTGTGTGTGTGTGCAGGAGGCTCGTCTCAAGCTGCCCATCCTGGCTGAGGAGCAGGTGGTGATGGAGGCGGTGAGAGAAAACCCCTGTGTCGTCATCTGTGGAGAAACTGGGAGTGGAAAAACAACTCAAGTGCCTCAGTTTTTGTACGAAGCTGGTTATGCTAGGTAGTCTATTCACTCTGAGACTATTCTAATCATGATTTCACTATAAAACGACAATCTAACCATTTAGTTTAATCCAAATTCCCGCAGTGACGGTGGGATTATCGGTATCACGGAGCCGAGGAGGGTCGCCGCTGTCAGCATGTCCCACCGAGTGGCACAAGAGATGAATCTACCCAGACAGTAAGGAGGACGTCGCCAAAAATTCACTCTAAACTCCGCCTGAAGTTGTTTTGTATTTCAGTGTGTGCGTTTTAAGAGCGAGAACATGTGTGTGTTTCTCTGTCAGGGTGGTGTCGTATCAGATCCGTTACGAAGGCAACGTGACAAGTGACACAAAGATCAAGTTCATGACTGATGGCGTGCTGCTCAAAGAGATACAGAAGGTCTGCTGTTGGTTTTTACTGGGTTACTTATTGGTCCCATTAGAGCTGCTGGATGCGATAATTGTTTTAATAGGATATAGACATAATGTAGGCATCATGGATCAATAAAACGAAGATCATTTGCTTGAAAAAAGATTCAAAAGTTTGAAAATGTAGCTCGAAAGTTTGTTTTTATCATTGCTGTAAACGGTCGATTATTGACATTGTCGCAAATGTTTCATGCATTGCATTGTGGGATGCCCATAGATGGATGTATTAAAGCAGGGGTGTCAAACGCGTTTTAGTTCAGGGGTCAAATACGGAGCAGTTTATCTTAAGTAAGCCGCAGATTTTAGGCGGGAAAATGAGTACCAGTAATTTAATCATTATTGTACTCTTCCACATATAAATAAATGATCAAATATGTACAGCATTGATTATGAATGTGCGATATTTTATCGTCAAAAACATTCTCACCGGTAAGAATTTGTCATCCCACTATATAAACGATAAATTCCCATGTCGGAAATTAGCGAGGGCCACGGGCCATTTGTCCCTCAATTTAGCCAAGAATGCTACAAAAAAAACGCGTTCCACAGGCCAAAACTGCTTCGATTGTTGTCAACAACTTATTCTCTGGAGCGGAACGTTGTTTACCGAAGCTCTGCATGGTGTGCACCGCCATCGCCCCCCCCGCACACACCTCCGTTTGTGTGTGAGGTGTTCGTCACGGCTACCAGAAGCTACTATGCTGCGATACAACACGGACCGCTACTTGGTTAAAACCAGACAACCATCCAACAAATGTGATATCACAGAGAATACTGGGAACTAGAACAAAAATAGTCAAAACAATCACTGTTTTCCCTGTCTGACAAAGAAACTAAATATATTGCAGTATGAATGAAGGAAAAACACTTATATCCATCCATCTATGGGACTCCACATCCCACAATGAAATGCACAAAACTCAACAATTTCAATAAGAGAGTGTAGATTAAAATAAGTATTCAAGTGGCAATTTCAACCTTTTACATCTTTTTTTTTTTTTTTTTTTTTTTTAGCAAATAATCTTGGATTAATTGATCGATGAGGCCTACATTATGTCTTTATCTGATCAAAAATGATCGTTTCAGAAACTTTAAATGTAATCAAATTAACTGCATAAAAAATGTGGTTATTTGTGTGTCTGTGCTTGTTTTCAGGACTTTCTTCTACAGAGATACCGAGTTATCATCATAGATGAAGCTCATGAAAGAAGTGTCTACACAGACATTCTCATTGGTTTACTGTCTCGTATCATCCCGCTCAGGAATAAGGTAGTGAACAGGGTTTGATTCCCGCTGGATGATGAAATGTGTGACTGATGTCTGAGTGACTCCTTCTGCAGAAAGGCATGCCCATGAAGTTACTGATCATGTCGGCCACGCTGCGAGTGGAAGACTTCACCGACAACCAAAAGCTGTTTCGCACCCCCCCGCCTGTTATAAAGGTGGACGCTCGCCAGTTTCCCGTCACTATTCATTTCAACAAACGCACACCGCTGGAGGATTACACGGGAGAGGCTTTTCACAAGACCTGCAAAATCCATCGCATGCTGCCTCCAGGTGAACATCTACTCAGATTTAAGGAACGATTCCAACCAAAAAGCTTAAAATGATGCACATACTGAACATTGGTGTCCTGCAGGTGGTATTCTGGTCTTTCTGACGGGACAGGCTGAGGTTAACAGTCTCTGCAGACGACTCCGAAAGGCTTTTCCCTTCAGGAGAGGCAACACAGGTTTGTTCCCAGGGCAGTCGTCATGTTCACAAGCTGATGTCATGCTTTTCATTCATTAATTGTCTTTTTTCCTCCAGCTGAGGATGAAGATGACGATTCTTCAGAGTCAATGAGGAAGTTTAAGAAGGCCAAAGTTAAGAAAACTGTTGTAAGTGATCAATGAGTTAAAAATGTTAACGTAGATGTAACAGCCTCGTTATTTGGACGTGTGTTTCTAAGTTTGTGTTCGAAATGTCACACTCTGTACTATGCACTACAAACTCAATGAATATACTGTCTACTATATACTATAAGTTTGAGTAGTATGGTGACTGTTTCCACTGAAGTATACTTCCAAGTTTCCCAAGATGCATTAAGAACCAACAACGACACAAACCTGAATCACACTAAGGCTAAATATCTCAGTTAATTGTCCACCTTTGAAAGTTCTGGAAACATTTTAAGTGAGAAAATGACCAAGTAGAATATCAACATGTGCTCATTTGAACCATAAACCTCACGTTAACACATTTAATGCCGACTTTTCGGAGACCCACCATCGTGCTACTGACAAAAATTTTGGGTAACTTCAACTAACTATTTACAATAGGGTTAAAAAATGAATGAAAGACAAAAAGAGATGCTTTTGTTTTGAAAAAAGGATGTTTGATTTTTAGCTTGAAACTGGTTCCAGCACGACTTTACGTTCTGCTCGCAATGCATCATGGGGCTGTTGAGTATGACTAGTGTGCCCACTTAAAAAAAAATGTCTCCATATAGTATACATCTGTGTATTTCTCACATACTCAATCTTTTCATACTATCTAACGTGAACGCACCACATACTCATTTTGATGTCAGACTTAGTATGAGTAGTATGTTAGTATGACATTTACAACACAGCCTAAATAGTACTTCTGTCTCCAGTCTCTGCCTTGCATTGACTTGGATAGCTACTCGGCACTGCCGATGGATGAAGGCGATGAGGACAGGGAAGCAGGTGTTGGAGACGAGGAGGACGGAGACGAGGACCTGGACCTGGGCGACGATCCTGCTGACGGAAGTGAGCTGCGTTAAAAGTTGATCTAATGTTTCTCTGGGAAATGCCTTAAAAAAAATACTAAAAATATTGTTTTTTGTAGATGAAAAGGCAGATCCGTCCATTCCTCTCTACGTGCTCCCACTTTACTCACTGTTGGCTCCTGAGCAGCAAGCTAAGGTGAGAGTGGATGTAAAATGATTTCTCCCTGAATTCAAATTAAAGATGACAGACATTTATAATCAAAAAGCCTCCATTTGCTGCAGGTGTTCAGGCCGTCGCCACCCGGCACGCGTCTCTGCGTCGTAGCCACTAATGTGGCTGAAACGTCTCTGACCATCCCCGGCATCAAGTACGTGGTGGACTGCGGTCGAGTTAAGAAGCGTTTCTACGACAGAGTGACCGGAGTATCGTCCTTTCAGGTCACCTGGACCTCCCAGGCATCAGCCAATCAAAGAGCTGGAAGAGCAGGCCGGACAGAGCCTGGACACTGCTACAGGTAGTTTAACAGGCAGACTGTGTGAGTGCAACTGTATATACAGTATTATATTTAGATGAGTTCTGTGTGTTTGTGTGTCTACAGGCTATTTTCTTCTGCAGTATTTGGAGACTTCAGTTTATTCTCAGAGGCAGAGATCACTCGCCGGCCTGTGGAGGATCTGGTCTTACAAATGAAAGACCTCAATATAGAAAAGGTTTGGAAGATATTCACGAATGAATATGATTCTAAAGAAGTAACTTGAGTAAAAGTAGCTTCATCTTTGAAATTTGTGCAGGTGGTGAATTTTCCTTTTCCAACGCCTCCCTCGGCTGAGGCTCTCGCTGCTGCAGAGCAACTGTTGGTCTCATTGGGGGCTCTAGAAAAACCACCACAACGTAGAACGTGAGTGCTGAGCTTTCCATTATTTAATAATGTTTGTAATGACATCTTTTCCCTCACAGTTTGTTACTTCATACATCTGGTTTTATGAATGAAACTCAGTGCAATCAGTTGTAATTTACTGAAGAGAAATTGATTTACTTGATCAGAGATGAGCAACTTTTATTACAGCAAGGCCACAAAAATACACATGATTATCATGTCAGCATTTAGAATAATGAACAATCTGAGCATTAATACAGGAAAAGTACACAAAGTTTCAAAGTGTTTTATTATTCTTTGAAATATTTTTCTTTCATTTTGTGTGCGTTTAGTGTTTTGTGGTTTTGGATTCATTTGGTGTATATTTCCTATTTGTAGTCATTTATCATATTTTTGTTGCCTTTTAGTATATATTTTTGTCATTTTGTGTGTATGTTGTGGTTTTTTGCATTTTCGTTGTCGTCTTGTCTATTTTTCAGTCATTTTTTGTGCATATGTTTGTTGTTTTGTACATTTTTGCTGTTTTGTAAATTTTTCAGTTTTTTTTTTTGTGTTTTTGGAGTAAATTTGTTTATTTTTTTATTTCATTGTATGTACTGTATTTGTTGTCATAATGTGTGTTTTTGGAGTAATACTGTGTATTTTTTTTGTCATTTTGTGTATTTTTGCTGTTTACTGTTTTATTTCCCTTTTTCTTCTCAGTGTGAAGGAGATGCAGCGTGCACAGCTCAGCTGTCCCATCACCGCCCTTGGGCGAGCGATGGCTTCATTTCCTGTGGCACCGCGATACGCTAAAATGTTAGCACTGGGCAAGCAGCAGGATTGTCTGCCTTACATTCTCACTGTGGTGGCAGCCATGACTGTACGCGAGATTTTTGAAGAGTTCCACAGGTGAAGAGTTTATTTCTTTTGTGGTGTAAAATTTAGTCAGTGCCTCTGAACTCTAAAATATGCACGTGATATCAGTGCATCCTGAATACAAGCTGTAGGCTTTACTCTGTCAGATCATAGATATCAGTATTGTTGTCTTTTTCTTGGTCAGACCTGCACACAGTGACGAGGAAAACTCCAAGATCACTCAGCGTCGAGCTCGGCTCACTCAGATGAGGAGATTATGGGCTGGACAAGGAGCGTCACTCCTGCTGGGAGACCTTATGGTCATGCTGGGTGAGTTCACTTTTTGTTCAAATTACACCAGTGAAACGTGCAGATTTACAAACTACGAGAAAATTCCATAAGGTTATATACATGACCTTTTAAATCTTATAGATTATATGATTTTAAAGTTTACCATTCTGAATAATGATGCTGTCATTCATCGGGTCAAATTAGTGCTGGGACAATTTAGTTTCATCACTATATTTAGGTGACGAATTTCATTGTGATTTGATAGTAACGATTATTGTGATTTTAATTCCCTAATTTTCCTTATTTTAAAAGAAAAACTTAACCATAAACTTACAGAAATAATATGAGTCATAGTTCTAAAGATTTATGCACATCACAAGTGAGTCAGTTGCTCCAACATTTATTTTAACTAATTCCAGCAAGTTTTTGTTATGGTTTCATTCAATCAGACAACTTTTTTCTCAGGAAATTTACTTTGATCACCTGACATATTTTGACTGTCTGAATAAATGAAACCTTAACATATTATTCAAAAAGAAGACAAAAAGAGCTCACAGGAATTATTACACAGAAGTCAAGGACACATCAAACGCCTCTGAGGAAGACTGGCAGTTGACAGTCGAAACATGTCAGGAGATCAAAGTAGATTTCCTGTGAAAATAATCGTCTCAATAAATGAAACTGTAACATATTATTTATTATAACTACACATGCATCATATACACTACATCACATGTAGTGTTAACATTATAGCACATATGCCGACATGGTCAGATAAAAAAGAAGGAACATTTAAAAAAATCCATGCTGATGTGAAATGTCAATAGTTATTGTTACTTAAAAAAAAAAAGGGACATCATGAGTGGATGTTTTTCCCACCTTTAGTCCTAGTAATTGAGTGTTACAGCTTTAAATGTGTAATTATTAAGTCTAATCTGTGTGTTTGTGTGTCTGTGGCTGCAGGTGCTGTCGGTGCTTGTGAGTTCGCTTGCTGTACTCCAAAGTTTTGTGAGGAAAATGGCCTGCGATATAAAGCCATGGTGGAGATCCGACGCCTCAGAGGACAACTCACAAACGCAGGTATTTTTAACACAGTTATGAGACGATCTTTGTCTTGTGTCGGCTGATCAGTTAATCGCGTTTGTTTGGTTCTCTCAGTAAACGCAGTGTGTCCAGAAGTCGGAGCGTTTGTGGATCCCAAAATGAATCCGCCCACTGAGCATCAGGTTCTGTGCTTGCGGCAGATCGTCCTGGCGGGTCTGGGAGACCACCTCGCGAGGCGAGTTCAAGCTGAAGACATGCTGGATCCTAAATGGAAGAATGGTTACAAAGTAAGAACCGCACTAGACTGATTTGTCGTTTAGATTGTTTCCCTGCACGTTGTTGTTTCATTCGTCCTTGTTCTCTGTGTTTTCTATTTTGTAGACGCCTCTAATGGACGATCCAGTGTTCATTCACCCCAACTCTGCTCTGTTCAAAACGCTGCCGGACTTTGTCGTCTACCAGGAGATCATGGAGAACACTAAGATGTACATGAGAGGTGAGTGGGCTGAGATATTAATGTCCATTTTAACAGTAAAGGCAAGGAGATAGTATTTGTATAGCACATTTTATACACAAAGCAATTTAATGTGCTTTACAAGACATGTGGGAGGAGTTTGGATGTGATAAAGATTTTTGGGCTGTCTTTTTTTTTAATTCTGTTTCTTCCACTTTCTTTAATTTTAAACTCTCTTTAAATATCTTGTCTAAGAATCATCTGTTCCTGCCCTCATTGCTAAAATTTGTCCTCCAACTTTAACTATTAGTCCTGAAACTCCTGCTGGAAAAAAAAACATATTTCTACTACAGCCTGATGGTCCCGTCAAAACATATTAAGAAAATTTCCAGAGTAGTTGTTTGTATTTACGTTGTGGAATCATCACCAACTGAACTCAAGACCATATCAGAGTTTTAAACATTCAACTCTAGGTTTAAGTCTTGGCTGAAAGAAACCCTAAAGTGTCCCCATTTGTAAATAGCTGTATGTTTTGTGCATGCAAGAATGTTTTATAATCTTTGTATTGTGGGTGGGTAATTTTTATTTTTTGATTGTACTTCCCTGTAGTGTAGTAAGGCCCAATCAGGGGCAGGAATTAGCACTAGCTATATACTCTATGTGCATCACATCAGCTACAAACATATTTTATATCGATGTTGAATTGCATTATCCCTGTCAAATAAATAAAAACTAAATAAACAGCTTATTATTTTTATAATTATTATTAGTATTAACTATCCTACTTTATTTTCTACTACTGTAATGTGTTTCTGATCCCTATTTTTAACAGTCTTTACCTAATTATACACTTATTTATTGTTTATTCTTTCTTTTGTCTTTGTTAACATTTTTATTCTTTTATTTGTGATTTTTTTTCTGTGGCTGTAACAAAAGCACTTTCCCCCTGGGATTAATCAAGGAATTCTGATTCTGATTTAGGCGTGTCAGCAGTGGAAGCAGAATGGATCCCACAGTTGCTCCCTCAGTACTGTCACTTTGGTTCTCCTGGGGAGGTTCCATCACCGTGGTTCTGCTCCTCCTCTGGCACCGTCAGATGTCAGCGCTCGAGCACCTTCTGTAAGTTCACTGTGGTCTCTGATGTTTTCCCTCTCATTGAATATGTGTCTGTCTACTTGTGACTGATCTCTGAGTGTTTCCTGCAGTCCGTGTTGGTTGGCCGCTGCCTGCTGTGGAGATGGAGTATCCAGACGGCCTGGAGCGTCACAAACTGTTTGCCAAGTTTTTCCTTGAGGGACAGGTAAGGCAGCAAAACTTCTAACTTGTAGATGTGGGACTTCTTTCTCCTCCTCTGACAGTTATATTGCTCTGATATTATTAAGATTCATATCCTGCACAATCCTTTAATTTAAATGAAAAAGCATTTACATTTTTGGCATCACCATTTACATTAGAACTCACAAGAATGTCAATATTACAAACTAGGGATGCATATTTTTATTTTTATTTAATGTTTAAACAAATAAAATTACATTGTTTTAACTTTGCATGGTGATAAATGAAGAAATGTGCAGTTTATTATGGTTCATGAGTTAAAACAGTTCAGATGATTTGTAAGAAGGTCATAAGAGGAACATACAGTATATTACTTTTTAAAGAAATGACAATTTAGATAAAAGAATAAAAATGTCTTTTAACTAATCTGTTTTTTTTTCTCCAAAATATGATCCCTATGTATTCAAATTGATAGAGTTAAGTGCATCATTACATCCATATCTTTCATTTTTTAGTTGTTGTTTTTTTATCGCAAATCGAATCATTGGTGTATAATTACACCCCTATTACACACTGAAAGAAAAAGATATTGTGTGTATAGTATTACCGTGCAACCCCACATGTGTGTATTTATTGTGTGTGTGTATTTTTGGTTCACAGGTTTGTCCCAAGCTGAAGAAAAACAGCAGCCACCTTCTGTCAAACCCCTCCATAATGATGAAAACATGGGCAAAGTATGTTTATTTTTCTGTTTTTACTTTGCTTAGGTGATAAATGGCTTAAAGTACAACACGTCACTCTGTTATTTCAGGTTACAGCCGAGGACGGAGGCCTTACTGGGTCCACTGGTGTCAAAGAGGGTCGACTGTCGAGAGGCTCTGCTCTCAGTCTGGAGAACAGAAGATAAATGTAATGCAACACATTGATCTTATTTATTTAAAGTGTTCAGTTTGCTTTTATTTATCTAACAAAGTTGTTGTTTTTTTTGTCTCCTACAGTTCTGTTGTCTGCATACTGTCAGTGGTTACCTGAGGCAATGCACCAAGAAGTGGCCAAAAACTGGCCTCCTCTATAATAAAGAACAGATCAGACGGACAAACTGACCAGAGACTCAAACTACATCACTGCCATTGCGCTATTATATAATATTCACACCACAGTTCTATCTTGTGAAGATGTTTTCAGGAGGAATGTATCTGGAACTGTTTTTACCTTGTTGTGCATTATCTCACGTCATTTATTATTGTCCCATTTGGTCTTTATAAGACTTTAATAACTGCTATTATTTAAAAAAAATAAAAAGCAATCAATTCATCATTTAAAAGTTTTGTTTTTGTTTATTTGATTCTTCCTTGACAACAGACAGTGCTCATGTGCCTGCAATACAAATACCTTCAACACCCAAAGAAACGGAGTGAAAATGTATCTTTTTCATGCTACAGTGCAGAGTGTATTGTCATTGTAGCATCTTAATTTTATTGCATCATGTCCCAGTATATCAAAGCAAGGAACGCAAGCAGCTGTGATAATTTTTTACAATTTCTTCCCCAGGTGTGACACATTTGACAGCATAGTGTTTTAAGGAGTATTAAGTTGTGTATTAAAAAGTGGATTAACTTGTATTGGGAAATTTAAGGGAAAATCAAAACTAATTTGCAATCTAATCTTGGCTGGTGGTCACCTTGGACCGTAGCTCAGGTGGTAGAGGGTCGTCTTCTGATCGAGAGGTTGGGGGTTCGATCCCAGTACCTGACTATGTGTCGAAGTGTCCTTGGGCAAGACACTGAACCCTAAGTTGCTCCCAGTGGTCGACTAGCGCCTTGCATGGCAGTCCTGTCCCACTGGTGTGTGAATGTGAGAGTGATTGGGTGAATGAGCTGATATGTAAAGCGCTTTGAGACTGCTTCAGTGTGGTGATAAAGCGCTATATAAATCAAGTCCATTTACCTTAAAGTAGCCTTTCTACCTGTTGCAAGGTCAACAATATTGATAAAAAAGATAATGGTTTGCTCTATGTTTTCTGAACATAAAACTGTTTTATCAAAGTCTAAAAAATATATCAAAAATGTACAGTTTCACATGTGCATTTTACCGTTTTATTAATTAATTATTAATGTTAATTGAATCAAATCAAATTTTATTTTTAAAGTCCTTCTGATACGTTACAATATGTAACTCAAAGTGCTTTACATAGTTAAAAACCATAAACCCCATGAACCACACACAGGTTAAAATAAATATGGTGACGTATGGTACATGGTTGGATACATTATTTATTTCAGAAAAGACATTGAATTATTCATGTCTTTTTAGTCCTTTTCTTTCGATTACACAGTTCAGGTTTCTTCATTTGCTTTTCTTGAATATTTGTCTAAAAAGAACGATTCCCATGTTTGGAAAGAGGACGGCTGGTTTACATTTTGATGTAGCTATAAATCCCTCATCTCAATTATTATTATTAATAATATTAATATAATAGTATTTCATATTTTCCTTCTCTTTTACTGTTTATTTTAGCGTTCCTCGCTAGTTTCGTGGTTTTCTTAAACAACAACTTCCATCATGCAGTGCGCGGAGAACGCTGTCGTCATTTCCGGTGGTCGACTGAAACCTTTAGTGAAAGACGGCAGTGAATCTTAAAACAGCGTTTTAGGAAAAATATTTTTCTTCGAGGAACTCTTGAAGACTTAAACCAACAGTATGGTGAGTATCACTACCCAATCGGCACTGACAAGGGTTTTAACCTATTTAAAATGTGATTTGGGGCTGTTTAGCTTAGCAAGTAGCTAACAACAACAACAACATATCTGCTCAGCAAAAAGCTGCGCTGTCATGATGGCCAATACACTTTTGTTTTATTAAAACTAAACAGAGACTGTGTGTTTTATGGACATGTTTTGTTTTTCCTCTCAGTTTTCCTTCCAGGTCTTTGACCACCCGATGCCCCGGGGCTTCCAGAACCGCTTCTCCACTCAGTACCGCTGCTACTCGGTGTCGATGCTGGCTGGACCCAACGACCGCTCCGACGTGGAGAAAGGGGGCAAAAGTGAGCCTTAACTATTTACATTTAAAAAAAATAAATAAGAAACAATCTATTAGGGTAGGGTTGCCAACTCTCCTAAATATAAATAAAGGAAATCTATTTGCAACTATACATTTTTTTTTTAGTAGTGCAAATTTAGCTAAATAACTGTGATATGCTAACCCTGAATTAAAAGATACTCGATATTTACTGAAATATATATTATTATAATATTCTAGTCAATCTAAACTAACATCTTAAAAAATTAAGCACACACTTTGCCACACTGAGGAAGTAATTCATTTGAATCATGTAAAGCACATTGAGTTGCCTTGAGTATGAAATGCGCTATACAAATAAATTTGCCTTGCCTTGAATACCAATAAATAAAAACTAAAGTGAAACTGAGGTGATACAGAATATTACAGCAGGGACACAGAAAATAAGAAATAGACACATTATAACACTCATTTATAAAAAGGTAAGACCAAACAACCCTCCAAAGAATTAAAGAAAAATGCTGTTTTTTTTATTTTTTTTTTTTAAAACCCTATCTCTACCAATCTTTATATTCTCTGTAATTCTCATTTAATAATTTCTTATACATTTCTCTTTTTATTCTTTCTTTTCTTTTTTGTATTATTCTGTTTTCTAATGTATTGCACTGTTTTGATTATTCTGTTTTTATTGTAAAGTGTCCTTGGGTGGCCTGAAAGACGCTTTTGAATAAAATGAATTATTATTAAATATTAAATAAATTACTGGAATCAAAAAGTACAATTAAATTAATGAAAATGATGACTTTAAAAACTTGATTTATGATCAACATTACAATAGAACTGATACTTTACAAGATTAATCCAACCTTCTGATTGTTGATAATCAGCTGCCTAAGCTTTATCGTGTTTTATGTGCTAATCTGATAAGATTCACACCTGGCGTGGTTTTCTCCTGCTGGTGAACGTCAGCTCTAAAAGGTTTGATTCGTTGTGGTCAGAGAAGACAACATCAACCAGGTCACATTCAAAGAGTTGCTCTATATGAAGTTTAGCTCATTTAAAAGCCTAAAAACACAAGGTTGCTGCTACGTGTTTTTTTCCAAAGTTTATGTCTGCATTTATTGCCTTTTTTTGTTTAATTTTTCAGTCATAATGCCTCCGTCAGCCCTCGACCAGCTTAGTAAGTTCTCATCAAATTCATTAATGTACTGTTCTTGGAGTGGAATGCTGAAATTCAACAAGATTCTTACTTTTGAGCTTTGTTTTTCTCTTCTAGGCAGGCTTAACATTACCTATCCAATGCTCTTCAAGCTGACCAACAAAAACTCGGACAGAATGACGCACTGCGGCGTGCTGGAGTTTGTGGCGGATGAGGGAATATGTTACCTGCCTCACTGGGTGAGAGACAGAAAAGCAAACTTTGGTGTAAACAGTTTGTGGCCTTTGGCAGCAATCAGAGTTGGGGTCAATTATAATTGATAATTAATTCCTATTATGATGTAATTCTAATTGTAGACATAATTTAAGAAATATGTTCCTATTGTAATGATTTCAGATAATTGACTTTCGAATTGTAATTGGCATAGAAATTCAATAAAAACTATCAATTACAATTTAATTAAACACAAACCTGTGGAACCATGTTACAGTTCTATGGCTTACACATATGTAGTTGTTAACAATTATTAAAATATGTTTCATATCAACATTTTTCACTACCTGTCAGTTTTCTTAAGAATAATTTTACCAAAAACATTAAATCTAGGGGTATACTGACACAAAAAAGGCTCAGACGCTCTCACCAAAAATATTAATACCAATATTTTCAGTAATTAGGAAGCCTAACAAAGTAACCAAGAGATGAAAAACGAATTAGATGATAGATAATTTTTGTTAGTGTATTTAACAGCTGATTTAATACATTTTTCAAAACTGACCCGAAAGCTAACAGAAAAGGAAGGTTACAGACTGTGATTAATTGTAATCGAACTTTAGTAATTGTGAATGTAATTGTAATTCACATTCAGGAGGAAAATATGAGTGTGAAATTTTAAGTGCAATTGGATAAAATGTTGGTCACTGTGATCATAATTGAGTTGTAATTGAACATGGATAATTGAAGATGTAGTTATAATTGAACAATGTAATTGACCCAACCCTGGCAACAATTGTTTTTGGTTTTTTTTTTTGGTGGTATTGTAGATGATGCAGAACCTGCTCCTGGAGGAAGGTGGTCTGGTCCAAGTGGAAAGCGTAAACCTCATGGTAGCCACTTATTCCAAGTTTCAGCCTCAGAGTCCAGACTTCCTGGATATCACAAACCCTAAGGCTGTGTAAGAGCCATCAGTTTCTCTCTAAAACATGTTGTGTTCCTGTGGAAAGCACTGATGTCCTTTGTTGCTTTTTTAAACAGGCTGGAGAATGCACTGAGGAACTTTGCCTGCTTAACGACAGGTGACGTCATTGCTATCAACTACAATGAAAAGGTAAATCAGACTCTTTATATCGCAGTGCGATGTGAGTGTAGTTTGAGTAATTCTTGTTTAAACGTCTTCAGATATACGAGCTGCGAGTGATGGAAACCAAGCCGGATAAAGCAGTGTCCATCATCGAATGCGACATGAATGTAAGAGCCTTAATAATAATAAACATTATTATTTTAGGGCAGTGCTTCCCAATCTTTTTTGGGCTGTGACCCCATTTTTATATCACAAATTTCTGGTGAAATTCTGGTGGCAAAAAATGAATTAAATTATAATAACAATAATTTCTGGTGACCCCAGAGACATTTTTTCTCTAGAATTTGTTAGTTATATTGTGTTACAAATACAGAGTAACGAGGATTAGTGCACATGATTAGTAATATTTAAGAAAGTTTGAGATTGTGTTTGGTAAATAATAACAATAATAATAATGTAATAATGAAAATAATAATAATTTAATAATAATACCCCGTGACCCTGAAAAAAGGAGTAAGCGGATGGATGTATAATAATAATATATATATATAATTTGAATCCATATATGATTTTAATCAATTACTAGACCTTTCAGGTGACCCCATTTCAATTCCAGGCTTCCCCACATGGGCTTACGATCGTAAGGTGAAAAAACACTGATTTAGGGCTTTATAAAATCCATTTTATTTTTTTACAAATTCTGTTTTCCACATTACTTTTTTTAAATTCAGGGGTTTTCTTTTCAGAAATATTGAATCAAATTTTTCAGAAAATGTTGGCATTTAAAACCATGTGTAAGCTACAATTAAAAGGTAAATACAAGTTGTACTGACATGGATTAATTCTGACTGTTCCTTTTTTAATTATTAACGATATGTCAAATAGAAATGTATGAATGTCACCCAGTTTCTCCTCAGGGATCAATGGTTTACTCAATCTGAGCATTATTGATTAAGTTTGGATCAACTTAATTTAAAATAACCTAATTTAAATTATCCTGATGACATAATTCCACACAAATTATTAAATAATTCACATTATGTCACTTTCCACGTTTAACAGTAGATTCCATTTACATCGGTCAATTCCGTCCGTGACTCCGTTAATGTGGAAACTCTAGAGCCCTATTGCCTGACTTGGATGTTCAGTGTTTGTTGATTTAAATTGACTTTGCATGTCAGGTGGATTTCGACGCTCCCCTGGGATACAAAGAGCCTGAACGAAGACCTCAGCATCAGGAGGATCTCGCTGTAAGGAACAAACAGATCAGTCAGAGGTTTATTCTCACTCCTGAGAAACGAGATAAAGGAGTTTTGTTTTCTTAACAGGAAGAAGAAGCCGATCCCAGCAGCTATGCTGATATGGACACTGGTTTTAGAGTGAGTACCTACTGTCGTGGACTTATTCAACTACTCATAACGGTGCTAACAAGCTTTGCATCACTCTTTGTGTCTGTATTCAGGCGTTCACTGGCTCTGGAAATCGTTTGGACGGTAAAACAAAAGGCATCGAACCCAACCCGGCTCCCCTCACTGCAAGTGACATCAAAAGGTTCAAATGTGTTTGATATATACATACAAATACAAGTACACAACTTAATATGACCCTAGTTACACATTAGATGGTAAAGATACGTTAAATCAGGGGTTCTCAACTGGTCTCACCCTGCGACCCACATTTTGCCAGGGTCATTAAATCGCGATCCACTTTTTTTTTTTAATCAACCAAATAAAATTTTTCAGAATTAGCTGTTGAAAACACACGCCAGTATGTAATCTATTTAAAAACATAACTTTACAGGTGCTGGTCATAAAATTAAAATATCATGAAAAAGTTGATTTATTTCAGTAATTCCATTCAAAAAGTGAAACTTGTATATGATATTCATTCATTATAACTGACAACTAATGAAAATCCCAAATTCAGTATCTCAGAAAATTAGAATATTACTTAAGACCGATACAAATATTAGCCAACTGAAAGGTGTGAGCATGTACAGCACTCAATACTTAGTTGGGGCTCCTTTTGTCTGAATTACTGCAGCAATGCAGCGTGGCATGGAGTCTATCAGTCTGTGGCACTGCTCAGGTGTTATGAGAGCCCACGTTGCTCTGATAGTGGCCTTCAGCTCTTCTGCATTGTTGGGTTTGGCATCTTGCATCTTCCTCTTCACAATACCCCATACATTGTCTATGGGTTTAAGGTCAGGCAAGCTTGCTGGCCAATCAAGAACAGGGATACCATGGTCCTTAAACCAGGTACTGGTAGCTGTGGCACTGTGTGCAGGTGCCAAGTCCTGTTGGAAAATGAAATCTGCACCTCCCTAAAGTTGGTCAGCAGCAGGAAGCATGAAGTGCACTAAAACTTCCTGGTAGATGGTTGCGTTGACCTTGGACCTAAGGAAACACAGTGGACCAACACCAGCACATGACATGGCACCCCAAACCATCACTGACTGTGGAAACTTTACACTCAACCTCAAACAACGTGGATTTTGTGCGTCACCTCTCTTCCTCCAGACTCTGGGATTGATTTCCAAAGGCCATGCAAAATGTACTTTCATCAGAGAACATAACTTTGGACCACTCAGCAGCAGTCCAGTCCTTTTTGTCTTTAGCCCAGGGAGACGCTTCTGACGCTGTCTCTTGTTCAAGAGTGGTTTGACACAAGGAATGCGACAGCTGAAACCCATGTCTTGCATATGTCTGTGCATGGTGGTTCTTGAAGCACTGACTTCAGCTGCAGTCCACTCTTTGTAAATCTCCTCCACATTTTTGAATGGGTTTTGTTTCACAAACTTCTCCAGGGCGTGGTTATCCCTATTGCTTGTACACTTTTTTCTACCACATCTTTTCCTTGCCTTTGCCTCTCTATTAATATGCTTGGACACAGAGCTCTGTGAACAGCCAGCCTCTTTAGTGATGACCTTTTGAGTCTTGCCCTCCTTGTGCAAGGTGTCAATGGTCGTCTTTTGGACAACTGTCAGGTCAGCAGTCTCTCCCATGATTGTGTAGCCTACAGAACTAGAATGGAGATCATTTAAAGGAGTTTGCAGGTGAACCAGGTGTCTTCAATATTGAACCTCTGCACAATATTCTAATTTTTCTGAGATACTCAATCTGGAGTTTTCATTAGTTGTCAGTTATTATCATCAACATTAAAACAAATAAACACTTGAAATACGTCAGTCTGTGTGAAATGAACATATACATTATACAAGTTTAACTTTTTGAATGAAATTACTGAAATAAATCAACTTTTTCATGATATTCTAATTTTAGAACCATCCCCTGTATATATTTTCCTGCACAACATGGATTTCACAGCATACCTGTCAAAAGAACAGTTTCTTTCAAAATAAAAGACAAGTCCAATATGAGAGACATTAAGTATTTATTTATTTTTGACCAGCTGTCCGCAACCCACCAGTTGAGAATCACAGCATTAGATGACAATAGGGTTGCAAAGGGGCGGGGAAATTTTCAAAGCTCAGGAATATTTCAAAAATATAAACTTTTTATGGGAATTCTTTTTTGAAATTAACCGGAAATATGCTGTAATTGTAAATACCGGCTGCTGATATTTTAAATGATGCGTCTATATTTTCCTAACTCTTTTTAGCATGTCTTTTTAGGGCCAACCTTCAAATTAAAACATTTTACAACTGTGAAAATTCACCTAAATTTGCAATCCTAGTTGAAATATCATGTTTTTTTAATTATATGCTAAAATTTGTTTTTGGTTATTATACAGTTATTTAAAATTACTCCCAATTAAGAATTCACAAATGTTTCCTGTATTAATCTGTTGCAGAAACAGCACTCTATGTCTGACCTTTTAGCTTATGTTCATTTTAATGAATACATTTTACAGAACACAATGAGTTTATACACACGTATGGCCTCCTTTTAATAGTTTTCTCCGCTGGTTTTTGGTGTTATTATTTGTCACTAATTCAGAATATTATAACTTTGATCACACAGAGGAATTCCCAACTACGACTTCAAAATTGGCCGGATCACTTTCATCAGAAACTCCCGGCCTCAGCCCAGGAGAACCTTAGAGGATGTGAGTTAAGACTTCTATGTAACAATTGTTTTTGTAATATTTTAATGTAATATTTTCAACCAGTGGCACATTGGCTTCATTCCATTATTCCACTTTCCTCCTCTCAGGATGAAGCCCTGAACAGATTCATCGCCTTCTCTGGAGAAGGACAATCACTACGTAAAAAGGGCAGAAAACCCTGAATGAATTAAAAAAAAAAAAAAAAAAAGACTTGTGCACAGTTCTGCTACATTTTCTCACTTTCAGACAGAAAATAAAAACAGATGTTTAAAAACATGTGGTGGGGGTTTAACTCTTTGATTTTGAAATGTAAGTTATATACTATATGGAAATGCATCTGAAAAACAGAAGTAATGTTTCCAATAGATGTGAGATGGATGAAACTTTTTCAGATTAAAATCTGGCATTCAAAAGTTAAAATAATGTTTTGAGAAATATTGTTTAATGGAGGTCAACAATGACTCCTAAACTTTTCTGCCGTCGTTTTGTTTTCTAGTCATTGAATAAATTAAGCCTTTTTGTTTTGTTTGCTTTTTAAAAAATACTTTTGTCAAAACTGTTCTAGTTCTAGAAAATATATTTAGTGTTTTGTTTTATTTAAAAATCAATAAAGGACTGTGGTGAGAATTTCATTGTAGTGGTTTTATTTCTGCAAATAAAAGATTGAATAAATTAAAATTGCACAACTCTTTAATTCTAATGTGACCCAATGACAATAATTACAATCCAATCATAATCAGAATTAGGATGTGTTGTAAATACTGAAAGTTTTGAGAATTGAGGTCTTATTTTGAAGCTCTTAATGAAAACCTTTGGGAAACATTGAGAGTGAAGGAGACGAGATACTTGTAAATCATTGAATTATGTCAATTCATTTGGTCTCTCTTGAAAAGGGCATTTTAATCTGAATTTTTTTTTCTTCTTGTTAAATCCGGGGTATTAATTATCCATATACTTTGGCCTCAGCCAAAGGTCTTCTGTAGTCAAATACAGTGTGTTTGCTGAATTCCTTTTTTTCAACAAATACTTTTGTTTTATTTTAGGTATATACTGGCAATAATTGACGTGTATTTTATCTTTTTTTTAAAAAAACAAACATTTTTTGTCGGACTATTTTAATCTTGATATACGTATATTTAGCCCGCCGCTTTTACTTTGAAAACGTCGTAACCCGGATGTACTTCGTCAACATGCTAAAGCTTAAACAGATCATGCTAGCTGTAGAAAACAATGGATCACAGTCGGACCACTTCATTATCGTGGAGGGTAAATAAAACCACTTTTTATTAGATAAACTGTTGCATGAATTGAATTATTTAGTTGTATATGTCTGATTCTGAGCAGTGTCGAACAACGAATAACCACACATTTTAATGAAATATTTGATGCTAAAGTCAGGGAGAAAAAAGCAATGTCACGGAGAACCAAAGCAGGTTTCAGATGTTTTTTATTTGGTATTTTGTTTGAAATGTATTTCTGCTTTTTATGTCTTATAAATTCCTGCTTGTTGACCTAATTATTGCGTGTTGTCGAAACAAGAAACAAGTTACAGAGGTAACGTTTAGCATTTAGCCTCTCTTTACCACCAAATAGTAACATTACAATGAAATAATTAATATAACAAATTAGTGAGTGAGCTCCAGGTGCTACTAACTCAGCTTTGATTTTAACTTGGATATTGTATAGCTCTTTGTGTTATTTTTCCATTATTTTATTTTTCCTACTCTTCTCAGATAAAAGACCTAGTGTGGATTTTAACTTTCTAACATGGTGAGGTATAAAGTTATTGAACCAAGCCAGTATTAGGTTTGTGAAACAAAAGCACCAAGTGTGACCAAACCTGTTAAATGAAAGGAGAATACATTAAAATCTTAGAAAACAAAGAAACCACTGGTGAGCAAATAAATACTTTGTAAAACCCACTTGATTTTGTGCTGCTATGGAGCTGTTGACTTATTGATGACGCTAGCTCTGACAATATTATCTGTTAACATTTAGCTTTAGCATTCCTGGGAATTTGCTGGTTATTGGTGTTTTATGGTGACTATTAACCAAAGCTCAAAACATACTGCAAAACCAACCAAAGAATTTATGAGAAATATTAGTCAGTGATAAAGATGTCGATGGCTGAATTTGTGCTTTGTACTTAATCTTGAGTTAAAAGTGCTGAAAGCATAAAAATTGTTTCTCTGTTAAATACTTATTATCTGTAGTATTATCGCAATTTAAAATCTGAAATCAAGTTTTATTTTTTACTTTCATTAAAGGTTCGTCATATGTTCTCATGTTCTCCAGTACACACAAATTAAACCATTTGCAAATTATTTCAGATTTATTTACATTTTATTTTGAAGTCCTAGCAAACGGCATTTTGATTTTTACCCCCAAACTGAATTCTAGATGTTTATTAGCTTGCTCCTGTTACTGTTAATTATAACGTTATTAATCAAATGTAAAAAAAAAAAAATCTATTGAAACCCATAAATAGAACAATCCAGTACACATTATTCTTGTTTTGATTGGTCTTTCCCTTCACAGCCGCCTCGGACCTGTGACGACTACTGGAGTGAGTTCAAAAACTGCAAGAGTTTAAGGAATCGCTTTCATCATTACTATGCTCATGGTACCAGCCCGTCCTGCCAGCAGTGGAAGGATGACTACCAGAACTGCTCAGCGTGGGAGAAACGCAAAGACACAGGAGCCAAGGTGCAGCTACAGGTTTTTTACTCTGTGATGAGAGGACATTCAAATAAAAACATGTTATCACTGTGTTTTTTTTGCAGGAGGCTTTGCAGAGAAGTGAACGGAACAGAGTGGCAGAGCAGAAAAAATTCATCCCCGTGTGGGATCTTAGGCGAGAGCCTCCGATAGACTGGCATTTACCACTAAAACAGGAAGGTCCTCGAGATTCATGAACTGTTGCCTCCTCTGATGGAGCTGTTTGATGCTCTGTGATGGATAAACTGATGCTAACTTAGCCCTGGTTCTGTATAGCATGACTGTATTCAATTGTGTACAGGGTCAGTGATGTCAACACAGAAAGAGGCTTTTTAATAATTGATAATCCCATCCTGGTGAGCATTGAGACACAAGAATCTTTATTTAGGCCATCCTTTGTCTTTCCTTTAAAGGAATAGATGCAGAACTTGTAACTGTTAAACACTCTGGACCTCTTTCTGTGTTTATCAGACACTGTAAATCAGTTTATTACCTTGATTTGTTAACGTTACAACTCATCAGTGTTTGTCTTTGACACACATGCTTTAAAACTAAAGTAAAAAAAGAAGAGGAGCAGCAAGTGGAATAAAAAAACAATTTTATTTATTTATTTATCTTTGTCTTGTGTTTAAATGTGGATGTGAACAGTGTGATACATAATTTCTATGAAACCAGGTCTGCATTAAATAGAAACAATGACACCCCATCTATCGTAGAGGTTATTGGAACCTAGTCATCCTTTCCTCCAACTCAAGACTGAGTGTACACTTTGGTGATGTCATTGTATTTCCCTTCAGGAGCTTCATATTGAGGTATTGGAGGTGTATAGGAAGGACCTTCACGAGAAAAAGGAAAGAGAAGCAGGTCAGGCTTCAGTGCTTCCTGGTACAGCTCCTCTGATTCCAAACGTAGCTCCTTCAGTGCCTCCTTCTGGGCTTCAACGGCCAGTTCAACAGCTTTGATCTCATCCATGTATTGTTTCTGCACCAGGACAACAAAAAAAAAAATTGAACAGATCACATCTTGTGAGTAAACAACAATAGGAGCAGATCCCAGAAGGTGTGTAGTTAGTGGGTTTCTACCTGTTTGTATTGGCTCCACTCTTTCAGCAGCAAAGCACGTCTCTCGCTTTCTTCAAATGACAACTTTGGAGCCAAACGGTCCCTGTGGAGAGAATTAAAGAAATTAGATTTATAATTATTATTTTAACCTATTTTCATCACTTTTTCTTGCCATTTTTTGCTCCTTTTAATACATTTTTGCTACATTACTTCAAATTTCAATGCCTTTAATGCACATTTTTTCCACTTTTAAGATATTTTCGGCACTTATAAACCCTTTCCACCACTTTTCTACCTAATGTCGTATATGTTGACCCATTATTGTCACTTAACTTCTTTTAATGATTATTTTTGCCAGTTTGAATTGTTCATACTTTTTAAAGTATATTACCTCCCCCCCACACCCCATTTCTGCCACTTTTAAGCCAATATTCACCCTTTGAACACATTTTTTTTTTGTCTGTTTCTGGCCACTATGATTTGCAACTTTTTACCAATTTCTGTGGTTTTTAAAACCCCATTTCACCACCTTTTCCACCATTTTTGGTCACTTTGAATCACATTTTTATTTCTGATTTAAACAAGGCTTCACATCTCTAAGATGATTATACTGTATACTATGGCAGGAATAATAATAAACTTTCTGGATAACAGTGGATGTTATTCAGATAAACACATAAATCTCATTTTTATTCTCTTCAGCATATTTCATGCTTATTTTTGACAACGTATCCCCATTCATGATTTGTCATGCCCATTATTTGCAAGTTTAAACTAATTGTTCCTACATTTAAAATCTTCACTAACATAACACTGAGCTTCACCTGCTTTCATCCAAGCACTTAGCAGGGGTGATGAAGTCCTCGATGGGGATGAGCTCTGGTGGAACCCTCTCCAGCTTCTTCAGCTTCTTTCTTAGCCGTTCTCTCATCATCTGCTCCCTCCTTGGATCTATTCTCTTCTTCTTCTTTGGCTCCGCCCTAACATATTAACACCATGTCAGCAGTTTAAATAAAATGCAATGACATAAAAAAACTACATAAATCTAATGAACCAAAGTTATGTAAACATAGGGAACAACAACTATTTTCTGTTGTTACATGTCACCACAGTATCAGTGTCTATCATTGTCCTGTTACTTTACAGTGAGCTGCTTCAACACAATTAAAATATTGAAAAGTAAATGATCGTAATCATACCTGAGTGGAGCAGACGTCTTGATTGTCATCACTGGTAAAAACCAGGTGTTCTGTACAGCGCGGTGATGGTCACCAAGCACGACCCTAAAAAACATCCCACAACAAATAATTTAACAAAACACACAAAGAATAAGAAACACACACTCCTGTTGTTACTTTCACCAGTCCCCCCCCTCCCTTCCTTAGGACAACAGATGAAATTTTATCAATTGTGCAAACAATCATTAACTAGACTAATTGCATTTCCCAAAGAAAATGCAAGCGAGGATGCATAAACGGGACCCCTCACAGTCAGTATAACCCCTCAGAGTCAAACTGACCTGTCTGTGTCAACATAGTCCCTGTGGAGCCGATATAAACTGAAAGCATGACCAACAGCAGGGGGCGCTGGGGTAACAGATTTTTTTATTTATTTATTTTTAACAATTTAATTTGCTAATTAATCAATAACTGTTAAACATACGAATATGCATTAACTTAGCAGAAGTTACCTTTGTATTCTGTACCCTGGTCGGTAAAATAGGGGTCAATTAGGGAACGAGTTATCGGACAAAAATATGTTCTATAATAAAATACACGAAAAACATGTTCTACAGCCACACTACTAGTAATAAATATAGAATAATTATGTTATCGGGATATTCAGAACTCTCAGTTTGAACCTCAAAACCACCTGAGCGTGTTTACTCTGTTGAATAACCTTCCGTAAAAGCCTCATAAATACAGCACAAAACCATAAACACACACACTAACCTGGTAGCAGCCGCTTGTTGGGACAAAGTCTTCCAAAGACAGCGTGTTAAAGCAGAAGACATGACGGTGTCCCAGTTAAACCACAATCAGAACCAGTTTTTGACCAGGACGACATACAGAGGTGGACTAGTGTCGCTCTGCTTCTGACAGACACAGCGGACGAGGCGCAGCATGATGACGTAACAATACATCGCTCAGCAGTTTCGAGACTTTTTTCCCCTTAATAAAACAGCATTTACTAATTATAATTACAGATTTATAACACAGTATACATATAGTTCCGTAGTGATGTTTTATTATATTTAAATTGTTGGTTTTGAGTAGTGAGGTGTGACGAATCTACCGAGGCGAATAGCACGGTGACGCTGTGTGTCAGCAGGAATATTTAAGTGAAAGGTCGTAGTTGTTCCGGTTCAGTCTCTGTTCAGACTCAAAGTTCGGCCTTGACTCCAGAGGACTATTGAACCAGCAGCATGGCTTTGCTCAGAGGTAACTTTAATTCATCTCGTTCATCTTTTACTGAAGCTGCAGTACAGCCGTGTCTGATGTTACTGTGTATGGCTGTGAAAATGACTCATTCATATTTTTTTGTTTTTGTGCTGTAACGCAGTTTTTTATTGTTTTTAAAGAGATAAAGTAGTAAATCCACAGGTGACAGTTGAGTATTCATAATTTCAGAATAAACAATACTAGTATCACAAGTGTGATAATAACTGCACTGCACTGTAATGTAGGGCAAAGGTAACAATATGGTGTCATGTCAGGTTTTTTTTTGTTTTGTTTTGTACAGTGTGTTAGTTTTTAATTTTGTTTTTATTTATTTTTATTTCAAAATGAAATGTATTGTGTTCAGAAATAATCTTTTTTTAAATTTTATTATTATTATTTTTTTTTTTACAAGTGTTACAGTTTATGAAATGCTTGCTGGATTCATTTGTTTGAATTACATGTCATCCATTTAATTTAATTTGATATATTTTGAATATTTTAAAGGGACAATGCACATTAATAGACAGACATACTGTAAATGAGTGAGAGTTTGCAAAAAGAGGCTCGTCTCTGGCCAGATTTCAAAAAGCAACATAAAATATTAAAGGTATTAAAAATACAGAAGTAAAATGCAGCATGACAAAAGAGAACAGGTATGACAAATAGCAAAATAATTACTGAGAAAACAAAGCATTAAGCCAAGTTCAAACCAATTAGTTAATTCATAATTAACACAAGAGAAACAATGTACAAAAATAATAATAAAAAAATAAATAAATAAAAGGCTGTCGGTGTGAACATGATTGGTGGTCAAGAAGCCATATTTTTATCAAGTTTTGACCACTGATGGCCTATATTTTGACACATAGGTCATCTGAAATTGAAATTGCCTACAACAAAAAACAAAGAAAAATCTGATTATTCTGTAAAACAGCATGGACTGGATGTTTTTGGGTCAAACGATGCATCTCGGTGACAGTACATACTAGAAAAACTTGTCACTTCTAAGTTTTTCTGCCAAGGTGGTAGATCTTTTTTTTAAATTAGGATTTCTCTCTTCAGGTGTATTTATTGTCGGTGCCAAGCGCACTCCATTTGGTACATACGGTGGCGTGCTGAAGGATCACAGTGCTACAGACCTGGCTGAACATGCCACTAAAGCGGCCCTGGCTGCAGGGGGCGTGGCTCCAGAGCTTGTAAACAGTATAATCGTTGGAAATGTCATGCAGGTAAACTAAATTATTCCGACACCACGTGCTGTATTCACATGCAGCAGCAGCAGTGTGAAGATGTTTGTTTATTTGTCAGAGCTCAGCTGACGCACCCTACATCGCTCGTCATGTTGGTCTCAGGTGTGGCGTCCCCATCCCTGTCCCTGCTCTCACTGTCAACAGACTTTGTGGCTCTGGATTTCAGTCCATCGTCAGTGGTGCTCAGGTATGCGAATCACACAAATGTTCAAGTTTTGTATGTTTGCACTTTTCTCACACACTGCCTTCCATATGTACGTGAGGACGGAAATGAAAACAAGGTAACTTGGTTGTTTTTTTTTTTTTGGATTGAACAAGTACAAATACAAACAAAAAGACACCTTTCACATCTCTACAGATTATAGACAAAGCTTAAAGACTAAACAAACATACATACCGAAAAAAAATATGAACCAAGGGTCAAAGCAATGTACGGTAACACTTTACTTGAAGTTTTATACATAAAGGCTGATGTTACACGGCCATTATTATGACATTACTCTGTCATTAGCATGAATAAGGTGTTATGAAGGCTGTCATTAAGTGTTATTTGTTACCCCAACCCCACTAGAGCCCTCCACCTAACCCAAAAAATGCTAATATAGCTCTTAATAATTTAGCAAACAACACTTAATGATGGCTTAATGACAGCCTTCATGATACCTTATTCATGTTAATGACAGTGTAATGTCAGCTTTATGTAGAAAATGTCAAGCAAAGCAATATACTTACAATAAAACACCAAATTAAGCTATTGAAAAACATCAATTTTTTTTAAATAAATGAAACCAGTCTAGAGGTATTTTTGCCGTGAAGAAGAAATAAACAATTGGCAAAAAGTTTAAGCTTGATCCTTCAGTGGAGGAAAGGACATTTATGAATATAGTATTTTCCTAACAAACAATGTTATTCACACTGAAATCAGTCTTCTTATCATTAACAAACAAAGCCAAATTTAACATCTGAGTCTCAATAATACCTTAGGGTCAACATCATTAATAATCTTAAACTCAAGTTCTTTCATTTTCGGCCAAATTGAATAAACATTTTCATCTTATCTTCTTCCTTTTGTCCATTTTAAAATCTTTGAGGAAGATAACTTGGTTGTGTTTGTAGGAAATCTGTCTTGGAGAGTCGGAGGTGGTCGTGTGTGGAGGATCAGAGAGTATGAGTCAAGCACCGTACGCAGTCCGTAACATTCGTTTTGGAACAAAATTAGGGTTTGATCTGAAGGTTGGTTTTCTACCTTTACATTTGGAACAAACAATATTAAATGGAGTTTTGTGTTCATACTGACCATAAAGTGAAATGTTGATGGTGTGTCTTACAGCTTGAGGACACGTTGTGGGCCGGTCTGACTGACCTTCACGTTAAAATCCCGATGGGGATCACAGCAGAAAACCTGGCAGAGAAATATCAGATCACACGAGAAGACTGTGATAACTACGCACATCAAACACAGCAGAGGTGGAAAGCAGGTTTGTATTTGGTTATTATTTAACACTCATAGCAATGTTCTGAGGTTTTAATAGATAAAGTATTGTTTATTGAAGGAAGAAGTCACTCTGCACTCCTTTAACCCTCAAGGCACCCTTAAATTAAACGAACGTTCAACCTCAGAGTAGGGGTGAGTATTGGCAAGGATGTTGCAATACGATACGTATCACGATACTTGGGTCATGATACGATATTATCGCAAATATTGTGATATTCTACCCAGTTAATATCAAAATTAAACTTAGAGATTAAAAAATCAAGTTGCTGTATAAGTTCATCAGAAGATATTGATCATTCAGAGGACAAATTGAGTCAAAACTATTTGCTTCAAAACATCCTATTTATTTTTTATTATAAGTGTTTTTGCACATTTTCACTGAAAAAAATAAAATGCAGTTACACACTGCCATCATAAAATAAAGTGCAACAAGTTTCTTTTCACTGAAACTACTGTGTAGAAGTCTCAAAGTAACCATGACAACACAATGACAGCATTGTAACAACTGTAAGTGAGAACATTAAGGATAAATCACCCTGAGTTACTGATAATGTACAAAATAATATATATTTTTTTATCCTATTCTGTCAGTTTAAACACTGATCTGAACACATTATATGAAAATAAAATGTCTGTGTATACATAAATAATACTACATTATTTTAACACTATTATAAAAGTGTTAAAATACATAATATATAAAAATATTTTTTGACTTTCAACATATCGTTTCAATATCTTCAGATCCAACTATGGATATAACATTTTTGTTCTTTTTATGTTTTTATGTCAATTTGTCATAGGAACCCATGTTTTTTTAATATGGGCAAAAACAAAATATGCAAAATTTACAAAAATTAGCTGCAAAGTGAAATATTTGAGAAGTGGTTAAAACAGCCTTGAATTTGTCAATAATTTATAACAACATTGATTTTGATGCATTTTTCCTTTTTTGGTGCCATGATTTGAGCAGTTTATTTAAGAAAAAAGCCACACTCAAGCCAAAATGGACCTGCTCATAAATGTGTTAATATGTTTATACATCTTTTTTTTTTTTTTTTTACTTTCAACACTTCAAATCTTTCCAACAACTTCAGATTTAATGGTAGATATAAAGTTTTTATCCTTTGTATGTTTTTGGTTTTGATGCAATGAGAATGTATTAACAACACTAGCGGCTTTTTCATCTCAACAATAATCTACTGCAGAGAAATGGCCGTAATCATCTCATTATAGGACATTATTTTTAAAACTGTTGTGCTTTTACTTTTGTAGTCCCTAAATAACCCAAAAAGGGTTATTATTACTGTTGCGATCAATCCATGCCTGGTAAAATGTTCCCAAAACAAATAAAGTACGATGCTCTGTTCACAGCACATGAGGCTGGTTATTACACAGCAGAAATCGCTCCCATTGATGTGAAAGCAAAGAAAGGTAAAGTTCCCATGACTCATGACGAGCACCCGCGTCCTCAGACCACGCTGGAGCAGATGGCCAAACTACCTCCTGTCTTTAAGAAGGGAGGAACCGTCACTGCTGCAAACGCCTCCGTGAGTTTTATTATTTATTATTCTCCTCTGATGTTTGATTTAATCAGTCAAACATGGAGCTAAGCACAGGTGTAAAGAGTGCTGATGTGCTCTACTCAAGTAGAAGTACTATTACTAATTACAAGTAAGTCAAACATAAAATACTCAAGTACAAGTAAAAAGTACTCAAAGTAAGTTTATTCTTGGTAATAAATCTTGCCACGGTTCCTTTATATACAGTAAACATCTCATGTATAAAATTAAAAAGGAAGAGACCAAATCTTGCACAATTGGAACTTTATTTTCCACAAAGGCATCTGTCTAAAATTTAAAAAAAAATTCAAATAAAATTACATCTATTAATCTAATGCAAAATAAAAAAATATAGGCTCTAAGTATAGATACATTTATGAACTCTAAAACTGAGAAAATAACCGCCATTTAATGTTGTTTTGGAGTGGTGCATTACGTGTAATCTGATTGGTCGGCTATGATGTGATGCATTTCATTGTTGTCTGGTTATTTCATTTTTTTTAATATAGTTTAACAATTAGATTAGAAACACTTTATTAATACCATAGGAAGGCTCCGTCAGGGAAATTATATTTCCAGCAGCATCACAGAAAAGAAAAGTAGCACACACAGTTAAAATAAAATATAAATAGAGAATATACTAGAAGAAATCATAGTGTACAGAAATAAATAGTAAATAATCAAACAGATGTCCGTTGACCATATTAAAACAAAAAATAATAACTTACCTAGTAACGGTTGGGTGTAGAAATATAACAAATTACTTTTTTCTTTTAAAACCTACTTAAATACAAGTAAAATCACTGATTTAGAAACATACTCAAAAAAAAGCAACTCAATTACAGTAACGTGAGTACTTGTAATCTGTTACTTTCACCTCTGGAGCTCAGGAACACTGTTTACACAAAAGTAACCATAGTTTCCTGTATAGATGAACTGGTGATTTCAGGCTCACGTATATAATGTAATATTTGTATTGTGAAGCTAAAACATTACTTTTCTAACCCTCTTTAAATCTGGTTCCTCTGAGTCGGCAGAAAAATGTTTAATCCATGCAAAAAATATGAAACTATAGCTTTTTTTTTTTTTTTTGAGAAGTTGAAGTTTAAACTGATTCAACATTTTAGTTTTGTATTGTGTTAAAACCTTGTGATAAATGCTCAGGGTGTGTCGGATGGAGCGGCTGCCGTGGTGATTGCCAGTGAAGATGCACTTAAGGAACACAAGCTCACGCCATTGGCTAGAATCGTAGCCTATCACGCTTCAGGCTGTGACCCAAGCATCATGGGAATTGGTGGGTCACGCACCTATTATGGTTATAAAATGAAATGATGTTTTGCCTCGTCTGTGTTTTAACTGAATCTGTTTTAATGAATCTCCTCAGGTCCCGTCCCAGCAATCACAGAAGCTCTGAAAAAAGCTGGGCTGACACTGGATGACATGGATCTGGTGGAGGTTTGTACTGGTTACATTTAATCTCACTGTTCAAATGATGTCATTTGGATTGGAACTGTAAATAATTCAAAAAGATACGACTATGTTTTGTTATCAGTTGTGGTGCAATAATCTAAATAGATGCAAAGATGATCTGAGACCTACACTTTAAGAACTTTAAGAAACTGCTTTTAATGCAGTGTTTCTCAACCTTGGGTACATGGCCCCATGTGGGGTCACCAGGAATTTAAATGGGGACCCCTGAAATGTCTTGAAATTGATCAAATTAATTACTGAATAAACATTTGTTTAGTATTTAATTAAAAAAATATTATTTATCAAATTAAAACACAACACACAACATTAAACAACCATATTCTGTACTTTCACTTTTTAAAATATAAATCTAGTTTAAATAAAATGCAGTATAAAGAAAAGAAGAGGGGAAAAAATTCAATAAATTAAAAAATAATATACAGTATGAAAATATCTGAGCTTTCACATTTTGTCAGTTTGTGAACTAATCCTGGCTACACTGTATTTGTAACACACTGTAACAAACATGATTAAAAACTATTTCTAGGAAGAAAAAAAATGTATTTGGGGGTCACGAGAAATTTGTGATATAAAAATGGGGTCACGATCCAAGAAAAGGCTGGTAACCACTGATTTAGTGTATGTCTTTTGGTGTGTTCTAAACACAAGCACTCAGTTCTGTGCAATCTTTTATTTTGAAAAGGTGAACGAGGCGTTTGCCCCTCAGTACCTGGCTGTAGCCAAAGCTCTGGGTCTGAATCCAGAGAAGAGCAACGTGAACGGTGGAGCCATCGCCATCGGACATCCTCTGGGTGCATCTGGAACGCGTATCACTGCCCACCTGGTGCACGAGCTCAGGTAACCGATGCTAATACATGTAGCACATTATGCTAACGATTGATCCAACAATAAAGACTGAGTGTGTTTGTCACAGGCGACGAGGAGGAAAGTATGCAGTGGGATCTGCGTGTATCGGCGGTGGTCAAGGCATGGCCATCATCATTGAAAAGTGCTGATTGAGGAAGAAGTTGGTTTCACATGAACGTCCTGCAAACAACAATCAATGGAAATTCAATCGCATTAATGTGTGAAAAGGGATGAAGTGATTGTATTTTAGCAAAAGCTGATCCAACTGACCTTTGATCTTTGAGGTCAGACCACTTTGTAGCACTTGTGATGATTACGGTAATCACACTTTGATCATTCTGTTACATTGGTTAGGTAAATGATGGTGTAACTAAAGTTCCCACAGGTTGAACACAACAGCTCATAAAGAAAATCCTGATCCTCATTATTTGGTGTGATCTTATCTTATCACTCTCTTTGTGTACACATAAAGTAACTGACTTATGGTAAACAAAAAATAACCTTGTTTGTTACGTCTAAATAAAGAATTTTCAAACAAATGTCCCACAGGTCTGATTGGTTAAGTCCAAACTGTCCAAAAACATCTGAGATTGTTTAGGGAGAACATGCAAACTGCACAGAACACAGAAACTCAAGAACTTGATCACACAGATCTGGAATTCATATTGATTTTTTTTTTTTAAAGACCTATTATTTGCAAAAGAATGTGACAAATTTCTGTTTTTTCTCTGGAACAAATAAAAACGACTGGATAAGGATGACGACAAGATTCAAAACTAACGGAATACATATATAAGTTTATCTGAAATGTGAAAATCTGGTGATTTCAATGCAATTATTTTCGGAAGTTTAAAAAACTTAACATAACAGCTCTACCTGTAATAATACAGGTAGATGACTCCCCAAAAAAAAACACACAAGACTACAAAACTGCACAAAATACACAAAATGACTCCAAAAATGCTAACGACAAACTCAATGACTAAAAAATCCTACAAAAAAAATGCACACAATATGAGAGAAAAATACACAGAATGACAGTGAAATATACAAAATTAGCCAAAACCACCAAATGAATCCAAAAACGATAAGCACACTCAAAATGAGATTAAACATATATATATCTATATATATATATATACACAGAAGAATATATAAAATGACCAAAATCACAAAACAAAAAACACACACACAAAATAAGAGAAAATCACACGGAAACCCTTTGTTGTATTCTGTATTATTGTTCAGATTGGTCATTGTTCTAAATGTTGACAAATGTTGAATGTGGCATATGTGTGGCCCTGACCGTGATAAGGTGCTCACTCCCAGTCTCCCAGTCTGAGCTGCCTATAAATATTACCAAGGCATGTTGACTAATTATTTCCTCAGTAATTACACAAGTTATGCTGACATCTAAGAGTTATGCTATTGTTCACATTTATTAGAATGTTGTGTATATTTAGAATTCACACTATCAATAAATGACTGGGCTTTTCTCGATCCATCCATCATTTCATAAATATAATTATGAGGGAATTAAAGTCATCATGCATTTTTTTTTTAAGTGAAAATGTGAACAATATTTTTGATTTGGTCTGTAGTTAAAGCAGATCCCAGTTTGGACTACAACTACCGTCATGTCCTTTCAGTGAAACGCAAGCACGTCATCAAACAACGTCCTTATATCCGTCACGTGGCCGGATGTCGGTCTTTTTTTCATAGCAGAGGTAAGAGCATTGCCTTTCCGTCACCGTTTGGATACAAATCTGCTGTCATCTGCGTTTCTAAAGTAAAAATGCATCCATTAAATGTCGGAAAACAAATATCTGTACATTAATGATTCGGATGAAGCCGTTATTTCTGCACTTTGTCTTTATGTTGCTGTAATGATGACTGTTTAAGTTTACGGAAGGCGCAGGCCGCCGGGCTAGCCTCCGCTATGTTGCGTCGCTCGTCAGAAAGTCACGTATAAACGTTTGGTTTTCCATCAGTAAATTAGGTTGTTTTGCGTGAAATATGATTTGTTAGTGTCTTATTAGCATAGCGTTTGTTCTGACTGTCCAGAAATACTGTATTTACTAGTTATTAGGTAGCTACCTTGACATGCTGTTGTGGCTAGCCTTCATGCTAACAACCATCAGTGTCAGATTTTTTGCAGAAAGTCATTCGTTTATTTTTTTTTCTCTTAACATCAGTGCTTTCGATGTAATTTAGAGTGCAGAGTAATGTTTCTGTCCCTTTAACGTCATGATGATTTACTTTTAAGACTATTTTGGTCCATGTTTCCATAATAATAACCTCAGGTGAATCCCAATGAATACTCAGGGTCGATTATTACTGTCTGTAGTAAGTGCATTTTATTTATAGAGCACTTTTTACAGACAGAGGTCACTAAGTGCTTTACATCAAATTAAGCAACAAACGCTGCTAAAAACAGTGAGATAAAATTGCTAGTTTACGTCATCCATAAGCCCATAGTTACTATTACAAGTGCTTTTAAAATCTAAGACTAATTTCCCAATTTGATTCTGATGATCAATATCTTGTTTCGATTAAAAGCAGATTAACTATTATCGAGTTGATAATTAATATATACATTTTTACATATTGTAATACAAATTGATCAAGAATCAATTTAAACTCATAATTAAATTAGATTCTTTATAATATTGATGTTTTTTTCTTTTGATCTCCCTGGTTATTTTAATTTATCTTTTTGTGCTTAGCTTTCATTATTAAATAAAGCATATTTTTTGTTTTTGTCTCAGATGGCAGAAGGAGACAAAAAGGCCAAAAAGAGGCACGGGAGCCGGAACCCAGTCCTGGCCCGGGGTATCGGCCGCTTCTCCCGGTCTGCTATGTTTGCCCGTAGGGCCATTTACAAGAGAAAGACCAAGGTGATCGAAACCAAGGTGAGTGCAGTGCTTTACCTTCAAGACGTCATCGTGTGGCGAACTCTTCTTTATTCCACCATAATGTGATTTTTGCGTTTGACAGATTGAGAAAAAGCTGAAGGACAAGCCTCGTGCTACTGTTGTAAAGAACGTGGGAGGAGACAAGAATGGAGGCACTCGTGTTGTCAAACTGCGCAAGATGGTGAGTGATGGACGGATGTTGTTTTTCATGTCACATTTTGATAATGCTAACATAAATGTTGAGTCCTGGAATTGGTTTAATGTTAGTGCAGTGTGCATTATTTACCATGTGAGTGTTTTACTGAGCCAATGCTGCAGTGATTTTTTTTTTTAATTTTATTTTTTAAAGTCACCCATTAAATGCATTCACGTGCAGATAACAATGTTTTTTGAATGAAAATGTAAAAAAAAAATATATATATATTCATTAGTTTCTTGATTCTTGTCTATCTCTATTATATTTGTACCTTTGTATTTTTATCTTGGTTTTTTTTCCACTGTAAAGTGTACACTTGTATTTAGTCCTTATTTAAATAACTGTCTTTTTCTTAAATATGTTTTCTTTCTTTGTTTAGTGTTCTTTATATTTGTAATATATCTCGATCTTCTGTGACATACGTAATTCCCTCCAGGGATAAATAATGTTTTCCTGATTAATTAATTTGTTTTGTCTGTCAATAACTTTAATAAATGTGTATTTTTGTGATTTTTCCAGCCCCGCTACTACCCAACAGAGGACGTTCCTCGTAAACTGAAGAGCCATGGGAAGAAACCTTTCTGCCTGCACAAGAGGAAGCTGCGCAGCTCCATCACACCAGGAACTGTCCTCATTCTGCTCACTGGTCGTCACCGTGGAAAGGTGAGAGCTGTGCCGAGCAAATGTAGAATTCAGTGACTGTGGTCGTCATACTTTTTCCCCAACAGTAATTTTTATTGGTATTTGAACAGTTTTACACAGACTTATGTATCCCTGTGCACAACAAACATATTAAACACTGACAAACTTGCAAATAAAAATAAGAAAAAACACACACTACTTGTTTTCATGCTCATATATACAAATATGTAGATACAAAAAATTAAAATAATCTTTGAATGGAGAGGCTCAAAAATCTCCATCAGTCTGTATCGAGTATTATAAAGTAATGTGGGAACTGCAGAGGACCAGGTGCATCGTGCTTGTATTTTTAAGATAGTTGATGAAGGGGCCCCAGGTGTGGTCAGATTTTTTTACCACATACAATGTAAGTCATTTTCTCTAAGGGCAGCATCGAGGACACTTCAGAGAACCATTTCCTTAGAATTGGTTTACCAACCTGCTTTCATAGACAGCAATTACTCTTTTGGACAATTTTATAGCTAAATCAATAAAGGTTTTTTAATTTGTATAGTTTGGTGAGTATAGACCAAGCAGATGTTATACTTTTTATTGGTGAAATAGATGAGCTTGTCTGGGCCTGATACAAATGCTTTAAAACAGATTTTTGACTGTAAGGCTTAAGGCCGATGTCACAAAATGATTTTGACTTGATTTAACGGCATGTGATTGATATCAGACAATCTGGGTGTTTTTCTACATTAAAGAATAAAAACACAGTATTGATACATTTTAAGAATTTTATTGCCTGATGGTTTAAGGCATTTACATGAAGAAGAAAAATTCATTGACTAACGTTTGGCGTTTTAATGAAAATAAAAGTGGAAGGCCAATATGCGATATGTTTATACTTTGTTGTGACTAAATCATTAATGATATAATCTATCTAGATTACTGCAGATATATTCCCCTCTAGCAATGTGACCAAACTGCCTTAAGAGATGCAAATTAAACATTGTTATTTAGGAATTTATTTAAAACATAACCTATAAGTTACCACAAAGCAACAAAATCAGGATTTTATGTTAAAAGCATGTGCAGAGATAAACTCAGTAGTTTTTAAGTAAAATCTGTTCTATGCCATTTAAATTCTCACACATTTTGTTGTATTTTCTGCCTCCCACTATTATGGCATGAACAAGTTATGGAAAAGTGTGCCCACACACTCACTGTGCTGCCACTGACCTACATAAGATTCAGCTTTGGAGTTTATCACAGAATTGAGTGTTTTCTATGTATGATGGTCTCCTGATGCAGGACTTTGTCTTTGTTCTTGTAGCGTGTGGTTTTCCTGAAGCAGCTCTCCACTGGTCTCCTGCTCGTTACTGGTAAGCATGAGTGGTTTCATCTTATGTTGAGGTGTAAATCTATTTCACAGATGAAATATTAATGCATGTTTGTTTTGTTTCAGGTCCTCTTGCTTTGAACAGAGTCCCCCTGCGTAGGGCTCATCAGAAGTTTGTCATTGCCACAAACACCAAAGTTGACATCAGTAGTATGAAGATCCCTAAAACCCTCAGCGATACCTACTTTAAGAAGAAGAAGCTGAGGAGACCCCGTCACCAGGAGGGGGAGATCTTTGATACAGAGAAAGAGGTAACTGGTTTCAAACCCACTGAATATCAGACTTTTCATATCCTGGTTTTCTTCTTAAGGCTCTTCTGACTTGTTGAGTTTCTTGTCCATTTGTAGAAGTACCAGCTGACAGAGCAGAGGAAAGCAGACCAGAAGGCTGTTGATTCTCAGCTCCTTCCTCTGATCAAGAAAGTCCCTCAGTTGCAAGGATACCTGCGGTCCTCCTTCAACCTCACAAACGGCGTGTTCCCACACAAGCTGGTTTTCTAAACATGTTGTAATAAAGTATCATCGTCAGAACTGAAACCATGTCCTGACTCTCCTTAATGTATGACATGATTTATGCAGAAACTATTTAAAGCAATATCACACAAGATTGTGCTGATATATCAGCACTGGTGTGATTGGGTTGTAGGCATGAGGCCCAAATCCAATCTGCCCATATGTGATCTGTTAAAGGTAATAGTGGACCATTTTTGGGAAGTTTAGAAAAGAAACGCCCTCTGCACATGCAACACACTACCTGCTTCCAAGAGGGAACGTCTACGTGCGCGAGAGCGTGCACAAGCCCTGTTTTCCTCGTGCACAGCTCTGTTTACAAGTTGGAGTCAGCATTGTGGATGCAAGCTTACCTTCCACATGAAGATTTGCACTCATGTGTCAGACTCGCCACCAGTAAGTGAAAATCCATTTTCAAAGGACCCAGTGCGCACCAGGCATGAGCATGTACGAGGTCTTTACGTAAATATATCACCAAAACAATTAACAATTTGGAAGACCAATAGTCTTGATGATCCACATGGAATTAGAATCCAAAAAAAAAACATTTGCCACTATATATATATATATATAGTGGCCAATGTTTTCATATATAAAGACAGTCTGAACAGCACAATCACAATTTTTTTTTTTTCGAAATCTGAACCAGGTTACTTACATGTATGGCTCTAAATCTGATGCGCATCTGATTTTTTTGCAATTTGACTCAGGGCAGAAGCATTTTCTATCAAACAAGTCATTTCATCCAAACACTGCTGTAAAGATGCCATCACAGTAAACTGATAGAACTATTAACCTGGCTCTCTTCTTTTTCACTCAGTTATGATGTGCTGACTACTGTTGGAAAGAAACTCTCGGCATGACGCACTGGACATCTCCATATTTACTTCGGTAAACACCGTATGTGAAAAATCTGAATTGTGCATTAACACCTGCAGTGTGAACGTAGTGACGGTGTTCTGCGATGTGTATGTAATTAACGGTATTTAGCTCAGCTGCACAGTGGAGTGATACAAGTCCCAGTGCTATTGTTACTCTATCATAACTGTTGTATAATCTATATACTCTCAACTTTAGTAAATGACCAGCAGGCAAAGTGACATTTTCCATGACATTAATTTTGGGCAACGAAGTGTAGATTATTAATTTAAAAAATGGCAACATCTTGTATCTTCAGTTCAAATCTACCCAGTATGTAATAGTGAGGGTTGATGGATGTGATCAGATTGGCCGACAGCGTTCAACTACAATAGTCCGTCCATCCATCCATCCATCCATCCATCTTCATACCCGCTTATTCCCGCTTAACAGGGTCGCGGGTGTCTGCCGGTGCCAATATCCAATATCCGGCGCTCATAGGGCGCTTGGCGGGGGTACACCCTGGACAGGGCGACACAGACACAGACAACCATTCAATTTAGAGACTCCAATCAACCTTACAGTCATGTTTTTAGATTGTGGGAGGAACCCGGAGTACCCGGAGGAAACCCACGCAGCACGGGGAGAATATGCAAACTCCACACAGAAAGGACCCAAGTCCACCCCAGGGCCTTCTTGCTGTGGGGCGGACGTGCTAACCACTAAGCCACCATGCACCCTCTTACAATAGTCCAGTTTATGTATAATGCTAACCCAAGGCAATTCATACAGTACACTGCATTGCTGTAAACCGTTAAGTTGCCCATGCTGTTGCCAGGATCATATATTGTGCATGTTAACTGTTCATTACCAGTGATGTTTCATGGCAAATGATTAGATACAGGAAGGAGCTCTCGTCATTAAATATTGAAATGTAAACTTGAAAAAAAAGCAGTTTTATATCTTCCTCAAAATGATTCTACACTGCACAGATGTGCTAGGTAGAAAAAAAACCACAGGCTTTGCTTTTGATGCCAAAGTAATGTTAACAGTTCTTTTCTCCTACATTTAATTCTAACCATATTTGTAACAAATAGAATTTTATCACATTTTTCTGATCACTACAGATTAGAACCAGTCAAATAACAGTATAGCTTTAAAAAGTAAACATTTGAGGTATTATTGATAAGTAAATGAGATTAGATAATGGGCTTTCAACAATACCATTGTTTAAAGTTTAAACAAGAACAATTGCTCTTGGAAAACAAAAATCTGAACCCCAACACACAGCAATTCATTTTGTAGTGTTTAATTTCATCCAACCTTTCGTAAATAAGGCAATATTACAACATCTTCATAGTGTGTAGTTTTGGGTACCTATTCCTGTTGAAATAATAATTTTGAATCTTTATATAAAAAAAATATATATATATCTATATAGTGATAGAACTTAGGAATGATTACAATAGGCTTTGGAACCAAACAGCTTGACAGCTATGCTTTATTAAAAAAAAATGACATGTTGAATGTAACGAGACAAAAATAAATATGAGTGATCTTTCTTTTTCAACATGGCCACATTTTTTTTTTTATCCTTGAAAACAGAACAAAGTAGAAAGCAGCACAGAAAAAGGCAGAGGCCCCTTGCCAAGGAATGATAAGTGGCTTTTTGTGGAGTCGAGTCAGTCAGTAGGGAGCGTGTGGTCAGAGTGGACGATCTGCCTTCACTCAGCCTGACTTAAACAGCAGAATGGCCACCTGACCCAAGTAGAAATAAATGAAATGCTTGGTCTCGTGAGTCACGTAGCTGCCAAAATTCCTCCCGACGATGCAGTGCCAGGTGGGGTTGTATTTCTTATCGAACTCCTGTGTGGGAAGAAAGAGTTACTGTTAAGGACAGTAGGGCACAAAATTTAGTACTAGGCCATAAAAAGAAAAAATGTAACTATTTTCATGCAAGTTCCAATAACTTTACTTAAAATTGTCACTTCCACGTGACTGCATTCTATTAGACTCAATGCATCTTGTGTACAATTCTCCATTAATAAAATGCAATTAAAGGAAATATTAAGCTATTTTTTAGGGTACTGGTACACTACTTTCTTGGTGTTCGGTGTGCTATGACCCGAATAAGTACACCACCACCTACTGTACATGTTTTATTTAATTACTGTTCGACCCGACTGCGCCGAGCAGAATTCTCTACTGGTACACTAATTTATTTACTGTTGTGGTTTAAAAAACATTTCTATATTTACTTTAGGGTTAAATACGTGTGGGACTATCCAACGATTATGTTCACATAATCCAGTCTTTTAAAAACTGGAAAATCCATTGTATAACAGGACGACATACAATTCAATGTTAGCAAAAAATAACCAAAATAACCGCACACTAAAATTAGTACATGTTGTTTGTAATATAATCTACACAATAGGACTGGTCGATTATTTGTCAACCAAAAAGTTATTTATTTTTTGTACAAAACAATGTAAAACTTTCTTTAGAAATGAATAACATCTTTCAAACACTAAAATCAATTATGAATGCAAATTTAAGTCATTTTTTTAACTGTTGAGTGTAATAATCGAGAACATAATCAAATTTCTATGCATTGCACAGCCTTACTACACAATATTCAATCTATTTTGAGGCGTTTCCTGCCCTACAACAAACTGGAATGCATCTATAACGATGAATAAATGTGACATGTAGCTTTTCGTGATCCAAGGAGAACTGGTTTCCTCAGGGTGAGGACGGACAGTGAAATGTATACGTAGCAGGGATGGTGCACTGATGATTAAGTCATAAAAAAAAAAGTCATTTAAACTACATGATTCTATCCACTAAACAGTCTCTTTGTGAGGTCTTACCTTCTTGATATATGCAGCGATGTCTTTCTCTATGTTGTACTTCTCCAGGGCCTGGGTGGCACACTCCACTGCGTCCTGCTGCATGTCCTCAGACATGTCGGCATTCTTGATCACAGCCTTTCTCTCAGACATGATTTAACCTGAGGGCTCAATCACACAATACAAGTCATCCTCCTGACATCAATAATAATAATACATATACATCTTATGTTTCTGAGTTGTTTTTTTTTTTGTTTTTTTTAAAAAAAAAAAAAAAAAAAGGCTAAAAATGGCTTTGATGACTGGGTAAGTCAATCAAAGACCCCTTAAATACTATTATTCATTATTACATAATAAGGGGCTGGTTCACATCTAAAGTCGCCGTTTCTAACAAGTGTTGCATAACAACAACCATCAGCCGCAGGTTCGCTGGTCGCGCGTTCTGCGTAGTTTCTATGACGACGAGAGACATTCGAGATCTAAGTCTTCACGTTTCCTACGTTTTTTTAACCAGCGATCCCAGTTCAGCAGCAGCAGCAGCAGCAGCAGCCGCCTGTGGATTCATTTCAAATCAAACCCTAAAGCATCATCTAAACACTAATTATTAGCTAGGCGACAGCGTGCCACGTTTGCTACGACGTGCACGACGACAAATCAAACTAAACTCTTGATGCGCCATTAAAAATAAAATAAATTAAATTAAATTAAATTAAAAAGTCACGGGAAAACGACTCCCATTTCAAGCGAGGTGCAACTCAATGAATGGTTAGCGGCCCCTCCAGTTCGAAACTGATATTAGCTCCAGCACGATAACTAGCTCATTAATGTCATATGATGGCAAATGACGTCAAACACTGAACAAACCCACAGTACAAACATGATTTTAGGTCCAATTCAAAGCAGACATTGCATAAATTCACCTTTAAGTCACGGTCTTTTCTTATAGAGACGACGGCTCTTCGGATGGCAACTCCCGCGAAGTGGTTGACACAAAAGTAATGTGGGTGTGTAGAACATAGAGACTGCTGCAATGACGTCACCCGATTGGCTGATATTTATTCACAGACGGCCGTCATTGGCTGGTTGAGGTTGTTCTCCCCGCTTTTTCCGCCCGCATTTTATTTCAAACCATGATGCATTGCGAGCCAAGCGTTGTCATGGAAACCTCTGTAAATAACGCACCAGTGCCGCCCCTCCCTACACCATCCTTATGTTTAATATCGAGACGTCAAAAACACAAACTAGTCACTAGTGACATGTTAACTATGGTTAATCACTGATTAAGGTCTCTAGTTATCTCGGAATACAGTAGTATGTTTAGTTAATGAAGGCTGAAATAGTTGACTAGCAAAACCATTTGCAGCAGTACTAGTGAACTAGTGATGGTAAAAATGTATACTAACTTACTGTGTAGGGTCACTTTTGACCAGATTTACAGCTATATTTGTGAAATTTGTTATATTTCTTTTCTCGTAAAAATATTATGTCAATGTTAAACCTAAATATCAATGTTAAATATTAAATATAAATGTTAAATATAAATCTAAATGAAAAATGAGAAAAATTTGAGATAAGGCTATCATTTGCCCTTAAAAATTAGTGCAAATATAATCAGCACACTAAACTTGGAATTTGTTTTGACTGTTTTTACGGTAGCTTCGGCTTCCTTGACTGAAGCCGGCAATCGGCTCCCACTCGGCCGCCATTCGGCCTCCACCCCATGAGCATCGGCTTTGGCTCTTGGTGATGTCATCGACTAGTCGACGTTGACTCAGCTAGTATGCACATAAAGTCGACTTTTAAAGTTATGAAGTCATTCAACCCCTACCGGATGGAACGTTTGCGGCCGGATACGTAATGGATTCGTAGAATATGTGGAAGGTCCTGTGTCTGTCTATGCTTTCTGTGGAGGACATTAATATCTACATGATTGGATTTATGGTAGCAGGGATGCTGCTGATTGGAGCGGGCAGCTTTCTGGTCTAGTGCAAAGTCTGTATTACGTTGGAAGCTGTTTTGGGAAAGCCAGTCATTTCTGAAGGATGGGGCAGGACTCTCGACATTCAGACTAATGTTATGAACAAACTCAAAAGTAAGCAGGACTTTTGTCTTCTGAACCAGATCTACCAAGTCATCATTGTCATCATCTGTCTGTATCAGAGGGAAAGCAAAATGTTTATTTTTAAACACCTCCATCGGCCCTCCATCCTCCCTTCCTCCCTCCCTACCCGCAAGCAACAAGGGAGCATGTGAAGCGCCTACAGAGGCTGGACGCGCGACCCCCAGCGGCTGGCAATCCTTTCTTTTTTCCTCCCTGCAATCCTTCTTTTCTCCACCCTATACCCCCAACGCCCACCTTCTCCTTCCCCCCGTACCCCACCACCACCACCCTGCCGACGTGCTATGTTCTCGAGTTTTTGTTGTGACTGTGTTCTGCTTTTGGTGCATGTACGCCAAGGAGGTTTTTTCCTAGTTTTATACTTTCCTCCCCAAGAGGGAAGTCAATTTAAAATCTGCTTTTTCCCCTCACCTGTCCTACTGTTGTTCTCCCACTTTTCATCTAAATACGGGGCGCCTCCCATGCCCAAGGCGACTTACAGTACTCCCGTTCTTTTCCTCCCATGTGATATGTGATTGTCTTTTCATGTTTGTTTAGACGAGATGTAACTGAAATGTTTGTACAGCACTTTATGATTTTTATCTGTGAAAAGTGTTTTATAAATAAAATTGACTTACTTTCTTACATTGAGCTGTTCTACAAAGCTGCATTTAATGAATAAATATGTATCATAAGACATACGGGTCTAAAAAAATATTTTATTTGTGGAAGTCATTGTGCAGTGTTGCTAAAGATGAATAAATTAAGGAAAACTGAAGGAAAAATGAGAAAATTGTGAAAAACTCAAACTTCGGAGGGAAGGCTATAGAAAGGCATAAAAATTGAAAAACGTTTTTTTTTTTTTTTTCTGAGGTAAGGCTACCATAGGACCCTAAAAACTTGTTTAAATATGATGAGCACACTTAAACTGGGGTTAACATGCAGTAAGGCATGAAAAATGAGAAAATTGTGAAAAACTCCAAAATTCAAAAGTAAGGCTATAGTAAGGCATAAAAATGTAAATTTTTTTTTATTTTTTTTCTGAGATAAGGCTATCATAGGACCTTTAAAACTTGTTTAAATATGATGAGCACACTTAAACTGGGGTGAAAATGCAGTAAGGTATAAAAAATGAGAAAATTGTGAAAAACTCCAAAATTCAAAAGTAATGCTATAGTAAGGCATAAAAATAATTTTTTTTTTTTTTTTCTTTTTTTTCTGAGATAAGGCTATCATAGGACCTTTAAAACTTGTTTAAATATGATGAGCACACTTAAACTGGGGTGAAAATGCAGTAAGGCATGAAAAATTAGAAAATTGTGAAAAACTCCAAAATTCAAAAGTAAGGCTATAGTAAGGCATAAAAATTAATTTTTTTTTTGTTTTTTTTTTCTGAGATAAGGCTATCATAGGACGTTTAAAACTTGTTTAAATATGATGAGCACACTTAAACTGGGGTGAAAATGCAGTAAGGTATAAAAAATGAGAAAATTGTGAAAAACTCCAAAATTCAAAAGTAAGGCTATAGTAAGGCATAAAAATTGTATTTTATTTTTATTTTATTTTTTTCTGAGATGAGGCTATCATAGGACCCTTAAAACTTGTGTAAATATGATGAGCACACTTAAACTGGGGTGAAAATGCAGTAAGGTATAAAAAATTAGAAATTTGTGAAAAACTCCAAAATTCAAAAGTAAGGCTATAGTAAGGCATCAAAATTGAAATTTTTTTTTTTTTTTTTTTTTTGAGGTAAGGCTATCATAGGACCCTAAAATCTTGTTTAAATATGATGAGCACACTTAAACTGGGGTTAAAATGCAGTAAGGCATGAAAAATGAGAAAATTGTGAAAAACTCCAAACTTCGGAGGGAAGGCTATAGTAAGGCATCAAAATTGAAAAACGTTTTTCTTTTTTTTTTTTTTTCTGAGGTAAGGCTATCATAGGACCCTAAAATCTTGTTTAAATATGATGAGCACACCAAAACTGGGGTTAAAATGCAGTAAGGCATGAAAAATGAGAAAATTGTGAAAAACTCCAAACTTCGGAGGGAAGGCTATAGTAAGGCATAAAAATTTTATTTTTTTTTGTTTGTTTTTTTCTGAAATAAGGCTATCATAGGAACCTTAAAACTTGTTTAAATATGATGAGCACACTTAAACTGGGGTGAAAATGCAGTAAGGTATCAAAAATTAGAAATTTGTGAAAAACTCCAAAATTCAAAAGTAATGCTGTAGTAAGGCATAAAAATTGAAAAATGTTTTTTTTTTTTTTTTTTTGAGGTAAGGCTATCATAGGACCCTAAAAACTTGTTTAAATATGATGAGCACACTTAAACTGGGGTTAAAATGCAGTAAGGCATGAAAAATGAGAAATTGTGAAAAATGAGAAAATTCAAAAGTAAGGCTATAGTAAGGCATAAAAATTAATTTTTTTTTTTTTTTTTTTTTTCTGAGATAAGGCTATCATAGGACCTTTAAAACTTGCATAAATATGATGAGCACACTTAAACTGGGGTGAAAATGCAGTAAGGTATAAAAAATGAGAAAATTGTGAAAAACTCCAAAATTCAAAAGTAATGCTATAGTAAGGCATAAAAATAATTTTTTTTTTTTTTCTTTTTTTTCTGAGATAAGGCTATCATTGGACCTTTAAAACTTGTTTAAATATGATGAGCACACTTAAACTGGGGTTAAAATGCAGTAAGACATGAAAAATGAGAAAATTCAAAAGTAATGCTATAGTAAGGCATAAAAATTGAAAAATAAAAATTAAGGCATAAAAATAAATTTTTTTTTTGTTTTTTTTTCTGAGATAAGGCTATCATAGGACCTTTAAAACTTGTTTAAATATGATGAGCACACTTAAACTGGGGTTAAAATGCAGTAAGGCATGAAAAATGAGAAAATTTTGAAAAACTCCAAAATTCAAAAGTAATGCTATAGTAAGGCATAAAAATTGAAAAATGTTTTTTTTTTTTTTTTTTTTGAGGTAAGGTTATCATAGGACCCTAAAAACTTGTTTAAATATGATGAGCACACTTAAACTGGGGTTAAAATGCAGTAAGGCATGAAAAATGAGAAAATTGTGAAAAACTCCAAAATTCAAAAGTAAGGCATAAAAATTAATTTTTTTTTTTTTTTTCTGAGATAAGGCTATCATAGGACCTTTAAAACTTGCTTAAATATGATGAGCACACTTAAACTGGGGTGAAAATGCAGTAAGGTATAAAAAGTGAGAAAATTGTGAAAAACTCCAAAATTCAAAAGTAATGCTATAGTAAGGCATAAAAATTGTATTTTTTTTTTTATTTTTTTTTTTTCTGAGATAAGGCTATCATAGGACCCTTAAAACTTGTTTAAATATGATGAGCACACTTAAACTGGGGTGAAAATGCAGTAAGGTATCAAAAATTAGAAATTTGTGAAAAACTCCAAAATTCAAAAGTAATGCTGTAGTAAGGCATAAAAATTGAAAAATGTTTTTTTTTTTTTTTTTTTTTGAGGTAAGGCTATCATAGGACCCTAAACACTTGTTAAAATATGATGAGCACACTTAAACTGGGGTTAAAATGCAGTAAGGCATGAAAAATGAAAAAATTGTGAAAAACTCCAAAATTCAAAAGTAAGGCTATAGCAAGGCATAAAAATTAAATTTTTTTTTTTTTTTTTTTTTTCTGAGCTAAGGCTATCATAGGACCTTGAAAACTTGTTTAAATAAGATGAGCACACTTAAACTGGGGTGAAAATGCAGTAAGGTATAAAAAATTAGAAATTTGTGAAAAACTCCAAAATTCAGAGGTAAGGCTATAGTAAGGCATCAAAATTGAAATTTTTTTAATTTTTTTATTCTGCGATAAGGCTATCATAGGACCCTTACAACTTGTTTAAATATGATGAGCACACTTAAACTGGGGTGAAAATGCAGTAAGGCAAGAAAAACTAGAAATTTGTGAAAAACTCCAAAATTCAAAAGTAAGGCTATAAAAAGGCATAAAAATTGAAAAATGTTTTTTTTTTTTTTTTTTTTGAGGTAAGGCTATCATAGGACCCTAAAAACTTGTTTAAATATGATGAGCACACTTAAACTGGGGTTAAAATGCAGTAAGGCATGAAAAATGAGAAAATTGTGAAAAACTCCAAAATTCAAAAGTAAGGCTATAGCAAGGCGTAAAAATTTAATTTTTTTATTTTTTTTTTTCTGAGATAAGGCTATCATAGGACCTTTAAAACTTGTTTAAATAAGATGAGCACACTTAAACTGGGGTGAAAATGCAGAAAGGCATGAAAAATGAGAAAATTGTGAAAAACTCCAAAATTCAAAAGTAAGACTATAGTAAGGCATAAAAATTGAAAAATGTTTTTTTTTTTTTTTTTTTGAGGTAAGGCTATCATAGGACCCTAAAAACTTGTTTAAATATGTTGAGCACACTTAAACTGGGGTTAAAATGCAGTAAGGCATGAAAAATGAGAAAATTGTGAAAAACTCCAAAATTCAAAAGTAATGCTATAGTAAGGCATAAAAATTGAAAAATGTTTTTTTTTTTTTTTTTGAGGTAAGGCTATCATAGGACCCTAAAAACTTGTTTAAATATGATGAGCACACTTAAACTGGGGTGAAAATGCAGTAAGGTATAAAAAATGAGAAAATTGTGAAAAACTCCAAAATTCAAAAGTAATGCTATAGTAAGGCATAAAAATAATTTTTTTTTTTTTTTTTTTTTCTGAGATAAGGCTATCATAGGACCTTTAAAACTTGTTTAAATATGATGAGCACACTTAAACTGGGGTGAAAATGCAGTAAGGCATGAAAAATTAGAAAATTGTGAAAAACTCCAAAATTCAAAAGTAATGCTATAGTAAGGCATAAAAATTGAAAAATGTTTTTTTTTTTTTTTTTTGAGGTAAGGCTATCATAGGACCCTAAAAACTTGTTTAAATATGATGAGCACACTTAAACTGGGGTTAAAATGCAGTAAGGCATGAAAAATGAGAAAATTGTGAAAAACTCCAAAATTCAAAAGTAAGGCTATAGTAAGGCATAAAAATTGAAATTTTTTTTTTTTTTTTTTTTCTGAGATAAGGCTATCATAGGACCTTTAAAACTTGCATAAATATGATGAGCACACTTAAACTGGGGTGAAAATGCAGTAAGGTATAAAAAATGAGAAAATTGTGAAAAACTCCAAAATTCAAAAGTAATGCTATAGTAAGGCATAAAAATAATTTTTTTTTTTTTTTCTTTTTTTTCTGAGATAAGGCTATCATAGGACCTTTAAAACTTGTTTAAATATGATGAGCACACTTAAACTGGGGTGAAAATGCAGTAAGGCATGAAAAATGAGAAAATTGTGAAAAACTCCAAAATTCAAAAGTAATGCTATAGTAAGGCATAAAAATTGAAAAATGTTTTTTTTTTTTTTTTTGAGGTAAGGCTATCATAGGACCCTAAAAACTTGTTTAAATATGATGAGCACACTTAAACTGGGGTTAAAATGCAGTAAGGCATGAAAAATGAGAAAATTGTGAAAAACTCCAAAATTCAAAAGTAAGGCTATAGTAAGGCATAAAAATTAATTTTTTTTTTTTTTTTTTTTTTCTGAGATAAGGCTATCATAGGACCTTTAAAACTTGCATAAATATGATGAGCACACTTAAACTGGGGTGAAAATGCAGTAAGGTATAAAAAATGAGAAAATTGTGAAAAACTCCAAAATTCAAAAGTAATGCTATAGTAAGGCATAAAATTAATTTTTTTTTTTTTCTTTTTTTTCTGAGATAAGGCTATCATAGGACCTTTAAAACTTGTTTAAATATGATGAGCACACTTAAACTGGGGTTAAAATGCAGTAAGGCATGAAAAATGAGAAAATTGTGAAAAACTCCAAAATTCAAAAGTAATGCTATAGTAAGGCATAAAAATTGAAAAATGTTTTTTTTTTTTTTTTGAGGTAAGGCTATCATAGGACCCTAAAAACTTGTTTAAATATGCTGAGCACACTTAAACTGGGGTTAAAATGCAGTAAGGCATGAAAAATGAGAAAATTGTGAAAAACTCCAAAATTCAAAAGTAAGGCTATAGTAAGGCATAAAAATTAAATTTTTTTTTTTTTTTTTTTTTTTTCTGAGATAAGGCTATCATAGGACCTTTAAAACTTGCATAAATATGATGAGCACACTTAAACTGGGGTGAAAATGCAGTAAGGTATAAAAAATGAGAAAATTGTGAAAAACTCCAAAATTCAAAAGTAATGCTATAGTAAGGCATAAAAATTAATTTTTTTTTTTTTTCTTTTTTTTCTGAGATAAGGCTATCATAGGACCTTTAAAACTTGTTTAAATATGATGAGCACACTTAAACTGGGGTTAAAATGCAGTAAGGCATGAAAAATGAGAAAATTGTGAAAAACTCCAAAATTCAAAAGTAATGCTATAGTAAGGCATAAAAATTGAAAAATGTTTTTTTTTTTTTTTTGAGGTAAGGCTATCATAGGACCCTAAAAACTTGTTTAAATATGATGAGCACACTTAAACTGGGGTTAAAATGCAGTAAGGCATGAAAAATGAGAAAATTGTGAAAAACTCCAAAATTCAAAAGTAAGGCTATAGTAAGGCATAAAAATTAAATTTTTTTTTTTTTTTTTTTTTTTTTTCTGAGATAAGGCTATCATAGGACCTTTAAAACTTGCATAAATATGATGAGCACACTTAAACTGGGGTGAAAATGCAGTAAGGTATAAAAAATGAGAAAATTGTGAAAAACTCCAAAATTCAAAAGTAATGCTATAGTAAGGCATAAAAATTCTATTTTATTTTTATTTTATTTTTTTCTGAGATAAGGCTATCATAGGACCCTTAAAACTTCTGTAAATATGATGAGCACACTTAAACTGGGGTTAAAATGCAGTAAGGCATGAAAAATGAGAAAATTGTGAAAAACTCCAAACTTCGGAGGGAAGGCTATAGTAAGGCATAAAAATTGAAAAACGTTTTTTTTTTTTTTTCTGAGTTAAGGCTATCATAGGACCCTAAAATCTTGTTTAAATATGATGAGCACACCAAAACTGGGGTTAAAATGCAGTAATGCATGAAAAATGAGAAAATTGTGAAAAACTCCAAACTTCAGAGGGAAGGCTATAGTAAGGCATAAAAATTTTATTTTTTTTTGTTTGTTTTTTCTGAAATAAGGCTATCATAGGAACCTTAAAACTTGTTTAAATATGATGAGCACACTTAAACTGGGGTGAAAATGCAGTAAGGTATAAAAAATTAGAAATTTGTGAAAAACTCCAAAATTCAGAGGTAAGGCTATAGTAAGGCATCAAAATTGAATTTTTTTTTAATTTTTTAATTCTGCGATAAGGCTATCATAGGACCCTTAAAACTTGTTTAAATATGATGAGCACACTTAAACTGGGGTGAAAATGCAGTAAGGCATGAAAAATGAGAAAATTGTGAAAAACTCCAAAATTCAAAAGTAAGGCTATAGCAAGGCATAAAAATTAAATTTTTTTTTTTTTTTTTTTTTCTGAGCTAAGGCTATCATAGGACCTTGAAAACTTGTTTAAATAAGTTGAGCACACTTAAACTGGGGTGAAAATGCAGTAAGGTATAAAAAATTAGAAATTTGTGAAAAACTCCAAAATTCAGAGGTAAGGCTATAGTAAGGCATCAAAATTGAAATTTTTTTAATTTTTTTATTCTGCGATAAGGCTATCATAGGACCCTTACAACTTGTTTAAATATGATGAGCACACTTAAACTGGGGTGAAAATGCAGTAAGGCAAGAAAAACTAGAAATTTGTGAAAAACTCCAAAATTCAAAAGTAAGGCTATAAAAAGGCATAAAAATTGAAAAATGTTTTTTTTTTTTTTTTTTTGAGGTAAGGCTATCATAGGACCCTAAAAACTTGTTTAAATATGATGAGCACACTTAAACTGGGGTTAAAATGCAGTAAGGCATGAAAAATGAGAAAATTGTGAAAAACTCCAAAATTCAAAAGTAAGGCTATAGCAAGGCGTAAAAATTTAATTTTTTTATTTTTTTTTTTCTGAGATAAGGCTATCATAGGACCTTTAAAACTTGTTTAAATAAGATGAGCACACTTAAACTGGGGTGAAAATGCAGAAAGGCATGAAAAATGAGAAAATTGTGAAAAACTCCAAAATTCAAAAGTAAGACTATAGTAAGGCATAAAAATTGAAAAATGTTTTTTTTTTTTTTTTGAGGTAAGGCTATCATAGGACCCTAAAAACTTGTTTAAATATGTTGAGCACACTTAAACTGGGGTTAAAATGCAGTAAGGCATGAAAAATGAGAAAATTGTGAAAAACTCCAAAATTCAAAAGTAAGGCTATAGTAAGGCATAAAAATTAAATTTTTTTTTTTTTTTTTTTTTTCTGAGATAAGGCTATCATAGGACCTTTAAAACTTGCTTAAATATGATGAGCACACTTAAACTGGGGTGAAAATGCAGTAAGGTATAAAAAAATGAGAAAATTGTGAAAAACTCCAAAATTCAAAAGTAATGCTATAGTAAGGCATAAAAATGTAAATTTTTTTTTATTTTTTTTCTGAGATAAGGCTATCATAAGACCTTTAAAACTTGTTTAAATATGATGAGCACACTTAAACTGGGGTGAAAATGCAGTAAGGCATGAAAAATGAGAAAATTGTGAAAAACTCCAAAATTCAAAAGTAATGCTATAGTAAGGCATAAAAATAATTTTTTTTTTTTTTTCTTTTTTTTCTGAGATAAGGCTATCATAGGACCTTTAAAACTTGTTTAAATATGATGAGCACACTTAAACTGGGGTGAAAATGCAGTAAGGCATGAAAAATGAGAAAATTGTGAAAAACTCCAAAATTCAAAAGTAATGCTATAGTAAGGCATAAAAATTGAAAAATGTTTTTTTTTTTTTTTTGAGGTAAGGCTATCATAGGACCCTAAAAACTTGTTTAAATATGATGAGCACACTTAAACTGGGGTTAAAATGCAGTAAGGCATGAAAAATGAGAAAATTGTGAAAAACTCCAAAATTCAAAAGTAAGGCTATAGTAAGGCATAAAAAGTAATTTTTTTTTTTTTTTTTTTTTTCTGAGATAAGGCTATCATAGGACCTTTAAAACTTGCATAAATATGATGAGCACACTTAAACTGGGGTGAAAATGCAGTAAGGTATAAAAAATGAGAAAATTGTGAAAAACTCCAAAATTCAAAAGTAATGCTATAGTAAGGCATAAAATTTAATTTTTTTTTTTTTTCTTTTTTTTCTGAGATAAGGCTATCATAGGACCTTTAAAACTTGTTTAAATATGATGAGCACACTTAAACTGGGGTTAAAATGCAGTAAGGCATGAAAAATGAGAAAATTGTGAAAAACTCCAAAATTCAAAAGTAATGCTATAGTAAGGCATAAAAATTGAAAAATGTTTTTTTTTTTTTTTGAGGTAAGGCTATCATAGGACCCTAAAAACTTGTTTAAATATGCTGAGCACACTTAAACTGGGGTTAAAATGCAGTAAGGCATGAAAAATGAGAAAATTGTGAAAAACTCCAAAATTCAAAAGTAAGGCTATAGTAAGGCATAAAAATTAAATTTTTTTTTTTTTTTTTTTTTTTTCTGAGATAAGGCTATCATAGGACCTTTAAAACTTGCATAAATATGATGAGCACACTTAAACTGGGGTGAAAATGCAGTAAGGTATAAAAAATGAGAAAATTGTGAAAAACTCCAAAATTCAAAAGTAATGCTATAGTAAGGCATAAAAATTAATTTTTTTTTTTTTTCTTTTTTTTCTGAGATAAGGCTATCATAGGACCTTTAAAACTTGTTTAAATATGATGAGCACACTTAAACTGGGGTTAAAATGCAGTAAGGCATGAAAAATGAGAAAATTGTGAAAAACTCCAAAATTCAAAAGTAATGCTATAGTAAGGCATAAAAATTGAAAAATGTTTTTTTTTTTTTTTTGAGGTAAGGCTATCATAGGACCCTAAAAACTTGTTTAAATATGCTGAGCACACTTAAACTGGGGTTAAAATGCAGTAAGGCATGAAAAATGAGAAAATTGTGAAAAACTCCAAAATTCAAAAGTAAGGCTATAGTAAGGCATAAAAATTAAATTTTTTTTTTTTTTTTTTTTTTTTTCTGAGATAAGGCTATCATAGGACCTTTAAAACTTGCATAAATATGATGAGCACACTTAAACTGGGGTGAAAATGCAGTAAGGTATAAAAAATGAGAAAATTGTGAAAAACTCCAAAATTCAAAAGTAATGCTATAGTAAGGCATAAAAAAATATATATTTTTTTTTTTTTTTTTTTTTTTTCTGAGATAAGGCTATCATAGGACCTTTAAAACTTGTTTAAATATGATGAGCACACTTAAACTGGGGTGAAAATGCAGTAAGGTATAAAAAATGAGAAAATTGTGAAAAACTCCAAAATTCAAAAGTAATGCTATAGTAAGGCATAAAAATTCTATTTTATTTTTATTTTATTTTTTTCTGAGATAAGGCTATCATAGGACCCTTAAAACTTCTGTAAATATGATGAGCACACTTAAACTGGGGTTAAAATGCAGTAAGGCATGAAAAATGAGAAAATTGTGAAAAACTCCAAACTTCGGAGGGAAGGCTATAGTAAGGCATAAAAATTGAAAAACGTTTTTTTTTTTTTTTTTTTTTTTTCTGAGTTAAGGCTATCATAGGACCCTAAAATCTTGTTTAAATATGATGAGCACACCAAAACTGGGGTTAAAATGCAGTAATGCATGAAAAATGAGAAAATTGTGAAAAACTCCAAACTTCAGAGGGAAGGCTATAGTAAGGCATAAAAATTTTATTTTTTTTTGTTTGTTTTTTCTGAAATAAGGCTATCATAGGAACCTTAAAACTTGTTTAAATATGATGAGCACACTTAAACTGGGGTGAAAATGCAGTAAGGTATAAAAAATTAGAAATTTGTGAAAAACTCCAAAATTCAGAGGTAAGGCTATAGTAAGGCATCAAAATTGAATTTTTTTTTAATTTTTTAATTCTGCGATAAGGCTATCATAGGACCCTTAAAACTTGTTTAAATATGATGAGCACACTTAAACTGGGGTGAAAATGCAGAAAGGCATGAAAAATGAGAAAATTGTGAAAAACTCCAAAATTCAAAAGTAAGGCTATAGTAAGGCATAAAAATTGAAAAATGTTTGTTTTTTTTTTTTTTTTTTCTGAGATAAGGCTATCATAGGACCCTAAAAACTTGTTTAAATATGATGAGCACACTTAAACTGGGGTGAAAATTCAGTAAGGCATGAAAAATTAGAAATTTGTGAAAAACTCCAAAATTCAAAAGTAATTCTGTAGTAAGGCATAAAAATTGAAAAATGTTTTTTTTTTTTTTTTTTTTTGAGTTAAGGCTATCATAGGACCCTAAAAACTTGTTTAAATATGATGAGTACACTTAAACTGGGGTTAAAATGCAGTAAGGCATGAAAAATGAGAAAATTGTGAAAAACTCCAAACTTTGGAGGGAAGGCTATAGTAAGGCATAAAAATTGAAAATTTTTTTTTTTTTTTTTTCTGAGATAAGGCTATCATAGGACCTTTAAAACTTGTTTAAACAAGATGAGCACACTTAAACTGGGGTGAAAATGCAGTAAGGCATGAAAAATGAGAAAATTGGGAAAAACTCCAAAATTCAAAAGTAAGGCTATAGTAAGGCATAAAAATTTAATTTTTTTTTTTTTTTGAGGTAAGGCTATCATAGGACCCTTAAAACTTGTGTAAATATGATGAGCACACTTACACTGGGGTGAAAATGCAGAAAGGCATGAAAAATGAGAATATTGTGAAAAACTCCAAACTTCGGAGGGAACGCTATAGTAAGGCATAAAAATTAAATTTTTTTTTGTTTTTTTTTTTCTGAGATAAGGCTATCATAGGACCTTTAAAACTTGTTTAAATAAGATGAGCACACTTAAACTGGGGTTAAAATGCAGTAAGGCATGAAAAATGAGAAAATTGTGAAAAACTCCAAAATTCAAAAGTAAGGCTATAGCAAGGCATAAAAATTTTATTTATTTATTTATTTTTTTTCTGAGATAAGGCTATCATAGGACCTTTAAAACTTGTTTAAATAAGATGAGCACACTTAAACTGGGGTGAAAATGCAGAAAGGCATGAAAAATGAGAAAATTGTGAAAAACTCCAAAATTCAAAAGTAAGGCTATAGTAAGGCATAAAAATTGAAAAATGTTTTTTTTTTTTTTTTTTTTTTTTCTGAGATAAGGCTATCATAGGACCCTAAAAACTTGTTTAAATATGATGAGCACACTTAAACTGGGGTGAAAATTCAGTAAGGCATGAAAAATTCGAAATTTGTGAAAAACTCCAAAATTCAAAAGTAATTCTGTAGTAAGGCATAAAAATTGAAAAATGTTTTTTTTTTTTTTTTTTTTTTGAGTTAAGGCTATCATAGGACCCTAAAAACTTGTTTAAATATGATGAGTACACTTAAACTGGGGTTAAAATGCAGTAAGGCATGAAAAATGAGAAAATTGTGAAAAACTCCAAAATTCAAAAGTAAGGCTATAGTAAGGCATAAAAATTGAATTTTTTTTTTTTTTTTGAGGTAAGGCTATCGTAGGACCCTAAAAACTTGTTTAAATATGATGAGCACACTTAAACTGGGGTTAAAATGCAGTAAGGCATGAAAAATGAGAAAATTGTGAAAAACTCCAAACTTTGGAGGGAAGGCTATAGTAAGGCATAAAAATTGAAAATTTTTTTTTTTTTTTTTTTCTGAGATAAGGCTATCATAGGACCTTTAAAACTTGTTTAAACAAGATGAGCACACTTAAACTGGGGTGAAAATGCAGTAAGGCATGAAAAATGAGAAAATTGGGAAAAACTCCAAAATTCAAAAGTAAGGCTATAGTAAGGCATAAAAATTTAATTTTTTTTTTTTTTTTCTGAGATAAGGCTATCATAGGACCCTTAAAACTTGTGTAAATATGATGAGCACACTTACACTGGGGTGAAAATGCAGAAAGGCATGAAAAATGAGAATATTGTGAAAAACTCCAAACTTCGGAGGGAACGCTATAGTAAGGCATAAAAATTAAATTTTTTTTTTTTTTTTTTTTCTGAGATAAGGCTATCATAGGACCTTTAAAACTTGTTTAAATAAGATGAGCACACTTAAACTGGGGTTAAAATGCAGTAAGGCATGAAAAATGATAAAATTGTGAAAAACTCCAAACTTCGGAGGGAAGGCTATAGTAAGGCATAAAAATTTAATTTTTTTTTGTTTTTTTTTTTTTCTGAAATAAGGCTATCATAGGAACCTTAAAACTTGTTTAAATATGATGAGCACACTTAAACTGGGGTGAAAATGCAGTAAGGCAAGAAAAATTAGAAAATTGTGAAAAACTCCAAAATTCAAAAGTAAGGCTATAGTAAGGCATAAAAATTGAAAAATGTTTTTTTTTTTTTTTTTTTTGAGGTAAGGCTATCATAGGACCCTAAAAACTTGTTTAAATATGATGAGCACACTTAAACTGGGGTGAAAATGCAGTAAGGCATGAAAAATGAGAAAATTGTGAAAAACTCCAAAATTCAAAAGTAAGGCTATAGCAAGGCATAAAAATTAAAAAAATTTTTTTCCTGAGATAAGGCTATCATAGGACCCTTAAAACTTGTTTTAATATGATGAGCACACTTAAACTGGGGTGAGAAAATTGTGAAAAACTCAAACTTCGGAGGGAAGGCTATAGTAAGGCATAAAAATTGATATATTTTTTTTCTCAGATAAGGCTATCATAAGATCCTTAAAACATTTCCTTCAATGTTTGCGCTTTTATTTAGTAGCTAGATTTTTTTTTTTAACACCTACCACCTGGACCTGTTTGAAATCCTGTATGTGTGTCTGTGATCAAGAAAAAGAAACTTGCAAGAAAATATGAAACCCATTTATTTACCTCAGACATTTTTAATGATACCAGACACACACATTATGACATTTAAATGACTCCACAACCATGCACAAATAAAAAGTAGGTACATTCTACTTCTTCTTTTCACATTAAAAGCACAATTCTTCACATCAGTGTATTTCATGAACCCTTTGGGAGAAGAAAACAACTATTATCCTCATGTAATTTCACTCATTCATTGAGTTCGACTCTGAAACAAAAATGATTCATTCCAAGTCAGAGAATGAGCCTCAGCATTTATTAAGTAGCGGTATTTGTTGCTTGATTATTGAACCTTATTTAGAAACTATTGATATTTTTCAAAAGGATCTAAGTAAAGATGACATGCAACACTGGTTAAATATTTTAATCATAACAACAATGTTATAAAGAGGATCAGAACATTTTGGTTATTATTCCTTTCAGGTTTTTAAGTCGAGGATTTCCCTGAGAGAAAATCAACTGTTACATTATGAGGACATTAACCAGAACAAAAATCCTTGACTCTCCGTTCAAGATAAAAATATAATAAAAATAAAAACCCGCTCTTGCCCAAAGAACATTTATCTTTTCTCATCTTTTAAAATGAATCCATAGAGAACAAAAAAGGTTTAAAAAATATCAAAAATGAACTTTGTAACAATTTTATCCTTGATAATATGAATGATGACATAACACACACAAACACACATTGCCTTCAATTCGTAGCTGCAACAGAACCTGTTCTACTCGCTGCGGTCCTTCGGCTCTTTGTATTTATATTGGATGTAATCAAAGATGTCTTTCTCGCTGTCCACCAATAGGGGCTCACCTGCCACACCTACAACATCCACAGAAAAACAAACAAATCAAAAAACGTAATTTTTCTCAAACTGATCAAAATGAAACATGGGTTGAACTCACCAGTGACCCCCAGGGGCCGTATAGTGTACTCATTAAGAGTGAAGCCCTTCTCCAGTGCATGAGTTCTCATATTTTTATTAAAGATGTCACTCCCAGTGAAATACAGAACTCCACAGTAGTACTGGTCTTTGGGGATTAATCTGTAAAAAAATAAAAACAATAATTAAAACAATGAATAAGAGGAAGCATTATAATTAACAGTGCAAAAAGTTTTTAGACAAATAGGTTCAGAAATGTCATTTATTACAGTTTTCATCTTAAATAGCTGCATGTGAAAGCAAAACAAATGCATTATGTATGGATGATTTCAATAGTTATATTGTAGATATATTCATTTATTTAAAATTGTCACAACAGAGGGGTATTCCATAAAGGAGGGTTAACAAATTCTGGGTATATCCATAAACTCTGGGTCAAAATACCCCACGATGGGAAACTCTGGATATCGGATTCCATTACAGCTGGTATGAAGTGGGTCAATCAACCCTGAGTATGTAAACCTTGGTTTCTTTTACGTGCACGCACGTGATAAAAAGCCATCATCAATGGATCGACAGTTACACGAACTACCATGGTAACCACCCGGAGGAGAGTGATTTATTCACCCTGATGGGTGAAATAAGCCGGCGTTTGAAGAATATGAGTCTGTTCTAAAGGTGAGTTCACACTGAACGCACCTTCAGTGGATATAGTGGCTAAAATCACCCATTATTAGTCACGCTTTTTGGTCGATTCATCACTTTATTGCTTCAGTGACGTGACGAGCGGGGAACAATATGAATAAAATGTGTTTGAGGAGACGTGGTAGCAGCATAGGATGGCTGCATAGAGAGCCCTCCCGTTACACTGGCTATATGACTGCCGCTTCATATCGCATCATTTATATACATTTTTAATGTAATATTATCGCCAGAGTCATCTCGACGTCCAAAAAATGTCATAAAAAAAGACTGAAGCGAGACGCGAACCCGCGACCTTTTGCTTTCAAGAGCGGTGTATTCACAGGTTTGTATCCAGGGAACTTTACTACAGACGTCAGTAGGTGTTTTAATGCATTTCAACTTCTCAGTGACTTTCCCTAAATGCTCTGCATCCACAATATTAGAAAGAAAACTACTGATTGCAAAAAAAAAAATACAACATTAGTAATAATGTGAGCATGTCTGTGGTGTATGATGTTACTAATGTGTTTTAGAGAAGAGTGTAAAGTAAAAGTAATTGTTCCTTGAGAAATGGTCTTCAGGTGGACGGGGCCAGGTAGAAACCCAGGGTTTCTTTGATAAAACCTGCCAGCGACCAGGTTTAGTTCACGGACAATGTTGCCATGGTAGCACTCAGAGAAGAACATACCTTGAGTATCCCATTCCAATACGCAGAGTTTCCCTGATTTGAGCCCGAACATACTCAGAGTTTGAACATAACCCGATTTATGGAACACCCCTCAGTCTATTCTTTATCTTTCTGTGAAGAAATTATCGTAAAAAAGAAATAAAAATGTTTTAAGGCGTTTTGTGTGTTCGGAGTCATTTTGTGCATTTTTAAAAATTATTTTGTGTGCTATGAGTCATTTTGTAGATTTTTGCTTTCATTTTGTGCATTTTTGTGTTATGAATAATTTTGTATATTTTTGGAGTGATTTTCTGTATTTTTGGAGTGATTTTCTGTATTTTTCGTGTCATTTTATGCATTTTTGTTGTTTATGCAATGTTTTGTGTGTTATGTTATGTGTTGAGTCATTTGGTGAATCTTTGTTTTATTAAAATTTTATAGTCATTTTGTCTGTTTTTGGAGTGATTTTCTGGATTTTTGTTGTCATTTTCTGCATTTATTTTGGGGGCCATATGTGGCCCATGTCTGTTTTATTGTTTATTGGATCTTAAAAAAAAATCTATACCAATGCATCAGTAAATGAACAAAATCAGAGGCTTAAAATGAAAGTGCTGTGTGAAGAACAGCACCTGATATCAATGCGCCTGTGAATATACTCCTCTTCATCTTCATCACTCTGCTGCAGCTGGCAAACTCCCTGCAGAGAACCATTAACTGTTAGTGAAATTGTGTACTGTAATTGTACAGGTACTAGTTTTCTGCATGAGGGAAACATTAAGTCTCACCATGAACTTGGTGTCTCCTTTGGACAGAGTGTCGGTCACAAAACCAATGGACTCAAAATGTTCAACCACAGCATGGAGGAGTTTAGGCTGGAGCATCGACAACGGAAAAATACAAGACAAATTAACCACAGATTATAGACATGACTAGGCATTAATGAAGAGAAAGGAGACTGACCTGCTTTGCAGTCTGAGAAGTGTATTTTGGGTGAGTCAGCAGAATATCAATATCACCACTTGATGCTGCACCTGAAAAATACAAAGTTATTGTTACTAATATTTAATTTGTAGTGATTTAATAGAAACCAACTCAATAAGATGATACCTCTCCTGTAGCTTCCACAGATCGTCCCAATATAGTCAGTACCAACTGTCACCAATTCCTTCAGAATAAGAGTCTACAAACAAATAAAAACACAAGACAAATGTCATCATTTCCAAAACTTCACATTATTAAGTTCAATCGTGGAGATTATTATTTTTCACCTCCATCTTTTCCATTTCAACTCTTGGAATTCTTTTCTCAAATTCTTCAAAATACCTGAAAGTAAAGTGTGATAAATAAACTGAACATCTATCCACTACAGCAGGGGTGTCAAACTCATTTTAGTTCAGAGCAGGCACGGCGCCAGGATTTTTAGTGGTACAGGATTGATATGTGGGAGTGCTGAGAATATTTTAAAAAAATATTATTAATTTCACAAAGAGTTTCTCATTTTTTCTTCAATAAAAGAAGTTGAGCAACGCAGAATGTTAAATATTCTTTGACCAAATTCAGTTGAAACATATCTAACAAATTAGTTAAGCATAATACAAGTGACCACAAGGCAATGGCAAAAAAAAAAAATTTTGAGCAAAAGTTACCTAAAAAAAAAAATAATCACTCTTTCGCCTGCCAATAATCAGACAATAAATCTAAAATGCAAAACGTCAGGGAAGAACTAACTCACCCTAGTTGTTTTATAGGAGAACGATTTCTGCGTGTTTGGACAGGCAAGATTGCTGAGTCGAGGGTTTGCCTTTCAGTTACTCAGGTATGTTTTAATGCACCGCATGCAGGAAAAACTGCCCTCACATGAAGCGGAGGTGACATGTAGCATGACAGAAACGTTTGTGGAGGCTCCCTGGGAGACGGGCTCTCATTCTGGATCGGATCTGTACGGAACTCGACATTTTGACAGAGGTCACAACCTGACATCAATCCACCAAATTTGAATTAAATTATAATTTATTAAACTGTATAGGAATGTTTAAAAGTCGTAAATGGGCTTTCCAATGTTAATTTAAGAAAAATAAAAATAAATAAATCGCTGAGTCAGCAATCTGGATAGGATCTGGATCCCGTTTGGTCAGATGTTGCATGTCATAGCCTTACATCATCCTGCAAAATCTTGAACGAATCAATGAAGATCTGACGGAGATATGAATTTTAGAACTTTTGCCCCATGCTAAAGATGGGGAATTTTGCGATTTTTTATATTTTTTTGTGACGTTGATCTTCAACCTACCTTCATCAAAATGTAATGTCTCATCTGTTCCCAAAAACCAATTAACAGGAGTGGATTCGTCAAAAATTGAGGACACTATCGTGTACACAGACAGATACGCATACAAAAATGACAACCAATATACTTGCGAAAATTGTTTTCGAAAGTAACAGAGAGACAGACAGACAGACCGACCGAGACAGACGCAAGGTAAAACATAACCTTGTTCTCTGCGCTTCACGCTTGGCGGAGGTGATAAATTGTGTAGACTTACTTCAGGCCAATTTGTTGATGATGATTGAGTTTGTGTTCAATCTTTTTCAAATCTAAAGATACAGAAAAAAAATCATGTATGGCCTCAATAAACTTAGACTTCACCTTAAACATTGAATTTCAATTTTTCAGACTGAACAAAGTCACTCAAAAACACTGAACCTTCTAAAGTCTTCACTCCTTCGTCAAAAAACTTCCTTGCAGCAGCAGGACTGGAATCAAGATAAAAGAGAAGCAATGACAATCAGACGTAAAAATCTATTGTAATAAAATTTATTTCATTTCTTCAACACGAACATACCCAATCCCTGTGACTCTGGTGAGAAAATTGATGGAGGAGCTGGTGTCATCATTTCGAATCTGAAAAGCAAAAAAAAATGTATTAAAAACCTTTAGCCTGTAGTTTAATATGATATTATATAATAAATGCTCTCTGACTCACCTTTTCCAGTTTCCTCAGTTTGCCTGTTTGTAGGAACTCGTCGATCTTTTCTGCTATTTTAGCTCCAACGCCATCCTAACAAGATTTAATAAAAAGCACAAGGTGCTGAGACAGGGACTGTGGTCAACTTTATGTGTGTAAAAGAACAAAAAAACCCACTGAGATAAGATGCTGCAACAGTGCTAACACAAATCCAGAATGTAATTCCAGCAAGTTCATTTTGTCTTCTTTTTGAATAATATGTTATGGTTTTTTTCAGGAAGTTTAATTTGATCTCCTGACATGTTTCGACTGCTGAACTTCAGTCTTCCACAAAGGCGTCTACTGATTGCTTTGATGTGTCTTCACAACAGGAGATCAAAGTAAATTTCTTGAAAAAAAGTTGTCTGAATGAACAAAACCTTTACATACAAATCCACACAGTCGGAAACCCTAAATTATTAATAATTTATCAAACTCCTTTATTAAAAGGTACATATAAAATTACCTAAACCACAAGCACTCAACTTGTGGGTCATGAGCATATGCCTGAAAGGGCAATATTTCAGCTTTTTATTTTGTTGCTTTCAAAGCAAAGAAGAGGCAACCAGAAAAAAATGTCATTTCTTAGACTTTTATTATCAGTGTATGGAGGGAAAAAAAGGTTTTCTTCATTACATTCAAATTATAAATCCGAATCAAAAGGTGGCACTAGTGCTTTGTTTCAGGTTTAAATGAACCACCTTAAATAAATTGTACAAAAACAAATAAATAATAGATTAACAATTTGAGGGAACAATGAACAATCAAGTTGGGTTGCAGCTTGTATTCAAGCAGCACTTACCTAAATCTTTTCAGATAAAGTTTAACCTTTAACCTATGAAATCCAAAGTTAAATCTAAACTTTGTAAAAGCTAAAAAAAAAAAAGGAAGATATTTGTAACAGAAGCAACTGTGTGCTCAGAAAGTGATTCAGATTAGCACTTCAAAACAAAGATGTGTAAAAAGATTAAACACGTACCAGTTTCTTGGCCTCTTCTCCATTTCTGATCTTGTTGGGATATTTAGAAATGGCAGAGGCGGCTTTCCTAAAATGGAAACAGAAAACTATTAAATATGAATAAACAAATAATAAGAAAAAGGACATCCATACATTAAGTTAAGTTATTGCTATTGTGCAAACCACAAAAGCATAAATCACCAATAAAAAATAAGAATATTACTGCATTACTGGTTCATTGGGTGTGACGGGTAAAGTAATGCAGACAATATTGACTTACTCCGGTGCTGCCATGACGATTAGTTTAATTGTTCTGAGTGGAATAATGGTAAATAGTAAATGGACTTGATTTATATAGCGCTTTCATGCCTAAACTGAAGTAGTCCCAAAGCACTTTACAATATCAACCCATTCACCCACTAATGGGAGTGAGCTGCCATGTAAGGCACTGGTCAACCACTGGGAGCAACTTAGGGTTCAGCGTTTTGCCCAAGGACACTTCGACGAGTATAGACTTGGATCGAACCCCAACCTCTCGATCAGAAGACAACCCCTGACTGGTTTTAGTCTCTAGTCTGTCGTTACCTACATCTACTGATGATTCTTTTCATATTATCTTTCTATAACTATCACATTCCATGTCTGAGCACGGTTATACACATATATTGAAATCAATTTGTCATAAGCAGGAAAATAGGTAGGTTACCCTACAATATGGTCATTGGTCATGGGCAAGAGAGGTTAACTGATGTATGCAAATATGCATTCTACCAAGAACACATTTGAGATATTCATTATTGGTTGGCTTGCATCCAGTTGGGAAAAAGGGGATCTGTTCTTAATAATAAATATTTTAAAAGATCGTGAATGAGTTTTCTTAATCCCAAGAAGACAAAAAAAGAAGAAAAAAATACACACAAAAAAATCTAATTCACTTCTTACTACAGCTTACTGAACTACAGATGGGCAACTTGGGTCCCAAATGTAAATACACAAAATGACTCCAAAAACACAAGGAATGGCAGAAAAATACACAAAAATTTTGCAAAAATACAGAGAAAACAGCAAAAAATAAATAAAATCACTGTAATACAAGATTACAAATATATATATAAAAATAAAAAAAATAAAAAAATAATACTCTAAACACAAATAAAATGACTACAATCAATAACGTTAAAAAATTTTTTTTTACAAAAAGACATTAAAAAATGACACCAAAACCACACAAAATATACAGGATGACAAAAAAAATATATTTAAAAAAATGACAACATGACTCCAAAAGCACACGGAATGGCAGACAAATACACAAAATTTTCAAAAGTTTGCAAAGAAAATTGCATAAATACACGGAAAACAGCAAAAATAAACAAAATGACTCCAAAAACATAAAGGATTACAAATATATAAATAGGACACCAAAAATACATAAAATGACTCTAAAAACCCACAAAGTGACTACAATAAATAACTGAAAAAATAAACAAAACCACACTAAATATGCTCAAACAAATGACTCCAAAACGACAACAAAAACACACAAAATGACTCCTAAAAAATAAAACAACAAAACATCACATTTTTGTGACCCCCGCTGTGATAAAAGTTGCTTATCTCTGGTAAAGTTGATGTGAGATTTGTGATTTAAATAAATAATCATCTTTAGTTTAACTTATTCATTCATAATGTGTTTAACACATTACTGCTGGTGGTGAGTGTTCATTTTAGCAGTTGTCACTGAGAACAATGACAGCCTCTAAAGTCTACAACATAGAGCTTTTTAAAGTCTTACCTGTATGCATTGTACTTGTGTATCGCTCTGTTGACATTTTTCTCATAATTTGCGAGCTCTAAAAAAGACACGGAAGGTTAAGAAACAAACATTATGAATGTTACACGGGTGAAATATACATGTTTTGGATCGTCATGTTAACGCTTAGCTTGAGAATTGCTTTCACGTACCGACAAGAAAGTCAGTAATTCCCTGATTCGGAGACTCCTGCGGTGCTTTCCTCTTGCTCATCGTGGAGCAAAACAACCCCTCAAACAAACGCAGTAAAAAATACAAACTATGAATTAAAAGGACAAGTCCAGACTTATTTAAATACCGGCGAGTGGCGCATTAGCAATGCTAGCACACTGCTAACAATGAGCCACACACAAACACGAGCTGGAGGCGGGGCGTGTGTCTGACGTCATACAATTTCAAGATTCAGAACAATTTTGTTTGAAATATTGAATTTACTTTGACAGTTTCAGTCAATTTATTATTATTAATAATAATAATAATAAAAGTCAACATTTGTTTACAGCAACAACAAAAAAGCTAAACAATCCTTATGACGAGATTTCAGAATTCCACAACCACAATAATGAACAGGATTTAAATATACATTTATTAAAATGAAAAACAACAACATCTCTCGGTGCATGGTAGTCATTTTTTCCACAACACATTTTAAGATAGTATACATCTCCCACTATTGTTTACAGAGACTAGTAAAAACTATATTGGCTACATGTCTTTTCCCCTCTAGTTATGCTTTACTTTTCATTTATTTTCTATGTTTGTTTTTTCAGATGAATGTTGTGATGTACTGAAACCTGTTGGAACACCAGCAAACTGTCACAGACACAACTACCTTTACTTTAACATTTTTAAATTTAAGTTAGGAGCTTTAACTTTGAACTTATGACTGGAAATGATTCTTTAAAAAAAATCCTTTCATTGTTGATTTCAAACTCTGTTTGATGTTTAATAAATGCACCTTGAATTGCCTTGTGAATGGAATGCTCCATACAAACAAAATGTTCTCTGTCGTTTATTTAGAGACCCTAAAAACACCTAACATTCTTGATTTCGGACAGACACACATTCAGAGAGAATACTTACATTTAACTCAGACAGACATGAACTGATATGATCTTTTAACTGTTTTGGCAGTGTTGCTGTTCTCCAATGTAATAACCAGGCCTTTGTCTGAGGTAATGTAAATTCATTCTCACTTGACAATTTTTAACATTTCTCTCTGTGAGATGTATTCAAGCACTGTAAAATAATATTTTATAACGTTTAATGCTTCATTACAGAATAACATGATAATTTAATTGTATTTTTTTTTTATTTTTATCAAGAAGTAGATTTACAAAGCTCTAATTTTCTGTTCTTCCTCTAAATGTGTCAGGAATCTATTTTTATATAAACTTTGTCCCTGGAGAATATCTTGATGGCCTCCTCTATTTCAGAAAGCCTACAGTCAAGCTGAGCACGACGTGAGCGAATACTGAGGCTGTCAGCTTTGAGAGGGAGTGAGAGCATCTCTGCCACCAGGGAACGATGAGCTATGGAGAAAACAAACATGATTAAGATTATTAGTATTATTAGAGGCACAAGCACAGTTTAAAAACCATGAGCTAAACATACTCTCTTTCAGGGACTTCAGCGTCTCCTCTCTCTCACTCTCGGGCATCAGCGTGTGACCAGGTGGGACGGTTGGATCAGGTGTGTTTCTTTTCCGTTCCTCTGCCTCTTTGCGCCACTGCTCTTTCCTCTCCTCAATGCTACGAGTTCCACAGAAACAGGAAATTAGTTGGTTAACAGGTATTTAGGATCACCAAACCAGTTATCTTCAGAGGCGTCTGCTGATTGCATTGATGTTTCCTTTGAAGTTTAATGACTTCCGTGTAATAATTCAAGAAAGATTCTTTTTGTCTTCTTTTTTTTAATAATATCTTAAGGTTTTTTTTATTCAGACAACTGTTCCTCAGGAAATCCACTTTGATCTTCTGACATGTTTCTCCTGACAAAAAGAATCTTGCTGGAATTATTACGTGGAAGGAAACTTCAAAGGAAACAATCAGCAGATGCCTCTGACGCAGACTGGCAGGTGACAGTCGAAACATGTCAGGAGATCAAAGTGGATTTCCTGAGGAACAGTTGTCTGAATAAATCATTAACATACTGTATTACCAACTAAATATGCTTTTCTTGGTGATTGAAATCTTTAGAAATGTAATCTAGGAATACTCACTACTTCGGCACCTGTCCTTTGACTGCACTGGGGACTGGCTTATCTCGGAGGTTTGTTAGCGACTGTGACCGACAAAGAACGGTTTTTCCTGCAGCTCGTGCGTTGTGCTTTATGAAGTTCACACTGTGGCCGTGAACCTGTAACTGTAACACACATAAGAACAAAACATCAGGGAAAAAAAATGCAGTGGCACGTTAAGTGACTTAACCCTAACCTCTCACCAGGGGCACATTGTGGCTGCTCACTGCTTCTAACAGGTGGTTTAAAACACAGAGAACACAGTTCATGTCTGTACCTGTAGATATTGTCAGTTATCTGGATCACTGATCCTAATCATAATAACATGATCAGTCAACGAGATTCTAAGAAATTTCCATCCTGAATAATAACAATACAGTAGGTCAGATCAAAGTTCATAAAGATTAATCAGTTATGAACCGAGATAGGAATTTTAGAAAATTCTCCAGTGTTGAGAGATGGGGATTTTTTTTTTTTAATTTTTCAAACTGACCCAGAATCAGTATATTGACCCAGATCCCCTTCAAAATGTATTGTAATTTTCCATGATGTAAGGTCTAAATTTGGTTAAACTCTCATCAAAATCCATTAAGTGTTTTTAATGTAATTATAAGAACAAACAAACAAGATTAAGATGTTGGGTGTTATTATGATAGTAGAAAAGTTATCATGGAAATCGAATATAGATTATACAAAAGTGAAATTATCAGAAATTATGGCTGTTTTCCACAAGATAAAGCAGTCACTGAATCAAAAGGCCTTGTATATATTGTATAACTCACTGATTGTTCCGTATCTTATTGTATTAACGTGTGGGGCAGTGCCTGTAAATCATACACAAATCCATTTTTTCTTTTACAGAAACGAGCGCTGGGAACATACAAACCCAATATTTATACAGCAAAAATTATTAAAATTTCATAATTTGGTAGAATACAATATTTTAAACACCATGTTCAAAGCTCATTTAAAAATCTCATCCAAAAATCTGCATAAAAAAATCATTAAGAGAGAAAGTGATTATAACTTGGGAGGAATAGAGATACTAAAAAAACCCAAATTGAGAACAGTGACAAAAGAAAGGTGCATTTCAGTTCAGGGGGTCAGACGATGGAACAATCTAAATGATGACATCAAATAATCAAGATAATGATGTAGATATAATCAAAAAGAATGTGTTATGTATTATGTTAAAGAAATATGAGACATAAGTGTACCTTTATCCTGGTTTCAAATGACTTGTGAAAATGCCTTTGTTTAATGTTATTAATTTTTTTTTGCAGATGTTACAAGTTTTACTTCTTTCTGCTCATTTTCATTCATCCTTTTCTCTTTTTTTCAATGTATAGGAGAAATAAATGAGTTTTAATGTCTTGAATGAAATAAATAAAACAAAAAAACAAACAAACAGTGGTAAAAATATCAGTCTCTGGAGCATGATGTCCATGCTTTTCTAACCTTTCCTATCAAGTTCATAATAACAATCATCTCTAATGGGTAGGTAATGGTGTATAAACATTTGTTCACCTGTAACTCCTTGTCTTGCACAGAGCTGCAAGACAGACGTCGTTGCAGAGCTAAAGGTGCAGGTTTGGATGATTGTCTCGATGGAGATCCATGAGAATGTCCTTTCAGAAAGTTTTGACATTCTGGTTTAACCGTAGAATTGGCCACCTAAGATATAAGAAAGAATCTAGTTAATATAAACATATTGGGGGTAAAAATAGTCTAGATCAAGGCCTTGTATCTGCTCCATGCCTGCAGCTGAGCCACCACCCTGGATGGGGTGTTCTGGTATTTTGAGGAAGTCCAAAGAGCTTTGACTGGAACAGGACGGGCCTGTGCTCTCTCCGCCTCCTGCTCCTTGCAGCGTCTCTGGATCTCTCGAAGACGACGTACATTCTCTTTAGCAAAGTCAGGCACGCGGTGCTCTGGAACGCAGAGTCACAGAAGATTAGCGGTATGCACTGTCATGAATCCAACACTAAAGCATATGATTTATATTGCGATATAACGCAATATCATTAATTACAAATTTAACCCTTACAAGTACAAAATGGTATAAAATAAAATGTATTTCTTTTTTTTTTTTCAAACTTGTGAGAACAAGCAAAAGGTAACTAACTGTAATTCAAGTACCAATATCAAAAACAAGTGGTATATCTATCAAACTGTCAACTCACATTTTAATTACAAAAGAAAAAAAAAGTAACCACATCCCCTAAAATGCATTGAGGAGTGAGGTATTTTAACAGGTTTTATTTAGTTCACTGACTGGGCGTTTACGTGCTATGCATATGTTAGCACAATGAAATGTTTTTTTTGTAAAAAAAAAAATTTAAAAAATTGATAAGAACATTTTTTGGATCGATACAATAATTGCACAGTGAAATATTGCGAATATGGCTGAATCACTTTTTTCTTACACCCTTATATGAGATTGCTCTAATAAAGTTGTGTATAGAAAAGTTCAGAAAAGTGTCTCGCAATTCAAAATTACAACTCAAAAGATCTTAGCTCTACCTGTTTAAAGTGATATTCACACACTTTTTATAGATAGTAAAGTATTGCACACAGTTTTGATGTCTTTATACTGCAGTTTGAGATACTGGTTTAAATGATGATAATAAAATATACTCCTGTTTCTATTTTTACTGGAGTCAGAATGAAATGTGCAAGGGACAGTGTGAAGCACAGGAAGTAATTGTCCTCACTCTGTTTTGGGACAGGGGTCACTGAGACACCATCGAGTTTGAGAAGGTCCCCCACAACCCCTCTGCGTCCTCGTTCAAGAATATGAGCAGCATTATAACCGATCCGAGGGTGAGGTGATGGAGTCCGAGCGCTGTAGCAGCCTGGATACAGGGTCGCATCTGGAGCTACTGGCCCTGAGAGCAGTGCTAATGTCGAGTCCTGATTTCCTTCTATTCGCCCACGGGCTGAAAGAGGAGAAAAAGTGTCAGTAAAATATCGGACCATCCAGGTGGAAAAAGATCAAAGGGCATGTTAAAACACGATATGAAACAACGACCTGAAATGTAATAAAACCCAAAATGCAATTACTGGTCAATAATGTAATAAGATGCTGAGCCCAAAACGTAAAAACTTTTTGTAAAAACTAAAAATAACTTGTAAAAATAAGTTTTGACCTTTTGGGCAAAGATGTTTACACTTTCAGATCAGCATATCGTTACATTATTGACTATGGATGTAGATTTGTCTTTATTATTCAATAAAAAAACCTTTAAAAAAAAAAAAAAAAAAAAAAAGGTTAACTTCAATCAAAAATAAATATTTTCAATTAAAGAAAAAAGTGTTTTTAATTGAAGTAATCTTTTTTGTATTTGGGCCATATTATGGGTAGAACATTTGTGTCTATTATTCAATCAAAAAATAAAACATCATTCAAAGAGAAAATTTAAATAAAATATTGTAAGTGTTCAAATGCAATTATTTGGGTGTAAATTTTAAATTTTTTTGTATTTGAACACTTTTTTTGATTGAAAATATTCCTTTTTGATTGAAAATTTTTTATTGATAGAAATGTTGTTTTTTTATTGAATAATAAACCAATTGTAACATTTTGGGTTGTATTATAGTTAAAAAAAATTGAATTTAGGGCTCATCACTTTTGCTATATTATTGACCAGTTCTTAAATTTCTTCATAACATTTTGGGTCTTGTTACATTTCAGATTGTTGTTGCATATCGGGCTCTAACAGGGCACAGACCGAGTGTGAAATGGTCTAAAGCTGCAGATAGGAGACAGTGGGATACAGTTATGGGACACAAGCTCAGGCTTGATCACCCTGTAGCTGACCACCTTTGATGAGGGTGTCTGGCGTTAAAAAGGCCAAAACACCCCCTGATTAAAAGGAACACTACTGATGATGGACAGTTTAACATCACAAGTATCTAAAGCTGTTTATATGAAGCTAATGATGCACATGGCTTTTATAAATTAAATCTTAGTGTTGTAAAGTAAACTTTACAATACATGCATTTTCACTTGTTAGATATTTACCAAGCATTTCTATATTATCAGAAAGATAGAGAATTCAGATTTAAACAGCCGTTGTGGCAGATTATTACCTGAGAAAGGTCGTTTGTAATACTGAGGAAACAGAGAAGGGTCTGGAGGGATCGGCCCCGATATTGATGAAGGTCCCTCACACATCTGAAGCTGTAAAGTCACATAAAGATGAACAAATAAACACAAATAAACACATTGAATATATAATCCACATATTCTTAGTCATGCCATTTCTGATCAACATTCAGCCACTTTCTATGGTTCACGTTGTGGTTTCTACCTATTATGTTGTTACCCACATGACACATTTGGCCTGGCACTGTTTTAGAGTTCATAAATGTACGTAAAGCCTGAGAATCTTTTTTTTTTTTAAATTGACTTCATTGGTGTTATTTCATTGAAAAAAAATAATTGTACTGTATTTCATTTCATACAGATGTGGAAAATAAAATAAGCTTATACAGCAACTTGATTTTTTATCTCTACGTTTAAGTTTGATGTTAACTGGGTAGAATATCGTGATATATCGTATCATGACCCACGTATTGTGATACATATCGTATTGCAACATCCTTGCCAATGCTCACCTCTTGTAACTAGTAACTTTTACTCTGAGTACTATCTAATGGGCTTCTTTTTACTTGTACTTAAGTATTTCTTTATTTATCAATAAAGTTTCAATAAAGTAACAATACTTCTACTTCAGTAAAATATATCAGTACTCTTTGTAGATTGATTAGCTTTACCAGCCTTTGTCCAATAGGTGGTGCTGTAGTTATACTTTAATTTTGGATATATATTGTTGATAGTTTGGCGATGTGAGGTCACACAAACAAGGCAAACACTGTGTAAAGATGAAGTAATCTGCAGTTTATTGATTTATTTTAGCACACTTAATATGGTCTGTACGGTTAGCTACTGCGTAAACATGGACGTCTAACTGAATGAAGTCATGCATAGATTAAAGCACTAACACGACAGCAGCAGACTATCCAAACGTCGACCAAACAATGAGCTTTAAAACGCTTATGAAAGTGAACTCTATTCGGATTTATTTACCTGTACGGCCGCCTTGTTTACCGCTTGAATTTGTCGTTCACGCAGACTGATGACGCTGGGTAATCAACACTTGTCGCCTCATTCGTCACCATAGCAACAGTGCAGCCACACATAGACATAGTTCAAACAGAGTAGAGCCATGCCGCAAAACTAAGCTTGACTGTGACGTTCACACGTGAGAGTTCAAATAAGAGCAAATACACCTCCTAGTAATGAATCCTAGTCAGTAACGTAAACTTTCTGCTAGTGTACGTGCCTACATTTGCATTATGTTCTTGTAGCAATGCTAGTCTAGCTTCTTTATGTCTATGCTAATCATGTTACTTAGGATGGAGTAATGGCTAAAAAAAATAAAATCATTAGTTTTGTTGTCTCACACAACATGATATTTATATTTATATTTCATAAAATGGACATCATTGCACAAAGTTTGCAAAAATACAATTTCAAACAAAACGATAAATCAGATTCAGGTTACTTTATTTGTACCCGTAGGTTAGGTGGATTTTCTTTGTAGTAAGGTGACAGTTCTTTTTACACACAAAACACGAGAATGCAACGAGAAAACCATTGATTTACATTTAAAAAAATAAAATAATAATATATATATAGATAGACACATATCTATACAGTATATGTATAAAAGTCTATATGGATAGATAGATAGATAGATAGATAGATAGATAGATAGATAGATAGATAGATAGATAGATAGATAGATAGATAGATAGATAGATAGATAGATAGATAGTTGGATGGATGGATATATAGATAGGATAATATGTTCATTCTCTCTCTCTCTCTCAAATTCAGAACAGCTTTTTTGGCATGAGAAAACAGGTTTACATTGCCAAAGCAAGTGTGAGAACCATGTACACACGAAAAGATTAAATATTGTAAAATTTGTGCAAAACAATAAGATTAAAATAAAATAGGCTTTCACTATATATATATATATATATGTGTGTGTGTGTGTGTGACCAGGGGGAAGTATGTGTCTCTGAGGTCCTGGTAGCTGAGGCAAGGGGTGAAGAAGTGCAGCTCGGTCTCCACCTGGCCCTGGGTGCAGTGGGTGCACAGTCTGTCCTCTCGGGGGAGCCAGGTGTGCCTGTGTCGGCCTTTCTCTATGGCAAGGCTGTGCTCGCTGAGTCTTGCCTAAAAATTATAAAATAGACTTTCACTATATATATATGTAGAACACAATTTACAATTAAGTTATAAATGTTATAAAAGGGGAGGTTATGTACAGGATTTTACATATATTAATATAAACACATATGTGTCCGGTTGTACAAGTACAATTATATATATATAGTACATGTACACATGCTCTCTCTCTCTCTCTCTCCAAAGTCGATTGCACAACAACTGGCCCCGCCCACAGCACGACTGCCTCGCGCGTGCCCAGTGTGTCTAACCGACCGTTTCTTTCTCCTTCACTCACTGCTCCCCCTGCACCACATACCACCGACTCTACAAAGGTAAGCAATAGCTGTCCTAATCCACCTTTAAAACACATGTAAAGCTGTGTTTAGGGCTAAAAGTGTGTTTGTGAGAGGGAATTAGCTGCTGTAAGCGGCTGTTCTAAGTGTGTGTCTGGGAGATGTGAGTCACTGGAGGAAAGGCGTGGAGGACCAATGGTTTAACACTAGTTCAGGCCTGTGTTACCTTCAAGTGCACGAAAAGTCACCGAGAAAAAAAAAAAAACTGCTTCTATAAATAGCTTAAGTGAATACGGCTGTAAAATGTGTCCTCAAATCGTTACTACAGCATCTAAAGAAGTAAAAAAGTCAGAATAAACCAAAAGGGGTTTTATTTTTAAGGTTTTATTGGGTTTACGCTGCGTTTTTGTGCAACTCTTTATGGAGCACACTTTGTTATAAATAGAAACATTGGCAGAGGAACAATAGAGAGCAGAGAAGGTCGCACCTTGAACCGAGAATGGTTTGTTAACGTGTTATTTTATCTGATTAATGTGGAAACACAAGGATCATGAACAGGTCCGTTATCTATGGTAGCTCCGCCCCCTGTGACCACTCCCTCCAACGTAAATAATAAATAACACACTACTGGGCCTTTATAGTGTTTAGAGCAACATTAGTGTGCCCTAGTTTGCACTTCCACTATTAAATGATATTGATAGATTCACGTGAAGTCACACATCCGAGACATTTGACCTAGTAACTTGCCCCGCCATTTTGAGGGGTGCCAACAACTACATAGTTACTACTACTGAAATGGACACATGAGCGTTCACATTTCTCTACCTTTTTGAGCACCCGTAGAACGTTTATCATGCCTAAAAGTTGTGCTGCTTTTAGATGCAGCAACCACTCGCTGCAAGGCGAGAAGGTATCGTTTTTCTTCTTCCCAACAGAGTCGGAAAAACGATCGAAATGGGCACAAGCTTTGAGTAGAGTTAATACTGACGAAACTCGATTTGAAATGACTTATATATGCGTCAATGGCAGTGAATGAGTTAAAAATAGCCATGGCTTTTAGTCTTACCTCAAAAAAGATGTATGCCTCAAGACTTTTGTACGTTCACATTTTCTATTTTGTGAACACACCAGAAGTCTCGACCAGGTACTTGTAAATAGCCTGTCATTTGCTAAATGTTTGTTTTATCATTTTCACTATTCGAGTGGGCCGAATAGGATGGCCCTAGGGCAAGATTTGGCCCCTGGGCCTTAAGTTTGACACACGTGGTTTTGACAAATAACTGATTTTCAGAGGTGTATAGTATTGACATATCCTACTCAGGTAGAAGTACTTGAATAAAATTTGTGCTAAAGTACAAGTAAGTCTTACATAAAATACTCAAGTACAAGTAAAAAGTAGCTCAATTAAATAGTACTCAAAGTAAAAGTTACTAGTTACTTTCACCCCCCCATATTTATTTTTGGTAATAAATCTTGCCAGGGTTCCCTTGCATACAGTAAACATCTCATGTATGAACTTAAAAAGGAAGAGAACAAATCTAGCACAATTTATTTTCTACAAAGGCATCTGTATAAAATAAAAGGTATGTCAAAATGTACAATTCTTAGTAATTTAATTCAAAATGGAAATGTTATCAGGCTCTAAGTGTAGCAACATTTATGAACTCTAAAACTGATAAAATAACCTCCATTCAATGCTGTTTGGGCACGGTGCATTGCGTTTAATCTGGTTGGTCGGCTATGATGTGATGCATTTGATTGTTGTCTGGTTATTTCATTTTTTTGTAGTTTCACAATGTCTGTTGATCATTTTAAAACCAAAAATAATAATTTACTCAGTAACGGTTGGGTGTAGAAAAGCAACACATTACTTCTTTTAAAACGTACTTAAGTACAATTATAATTACTGATTTAGAAATACTAGTGCAGTGTCCGTAGGAAGTATGTCTTCAGTGGGAGATTAAGTAGTTTTCTCGTGGATGGTTTACATGGGAGCTTTAATTCCTCTTTAATTCAGAATAAACGTTAAAACCTCTTTAAACTGACCTTGTAAACACTCAATTTTTAAATCAAATTTAATTCTGAATTACACACGCCATTGTTTATTATTATTATTACTCACCTTAGTTATTAACGCTGCTCAGTGAGGACACCTGCTGGTCAATATTGACTTTTTTTTAGGATATTAGATCCACTTAAGTTGTTTTTAAAAGCCCCTTTGTGCAGTCACTCCTGTAGATTCTACAACGTATCCTGAGTTACCATGTGTTACGTCCCTTGTCTAGGGTAGGAACAAACACATTTAAAAGAAACACAGAGAATTGAATAAGGCAAAGGTCATTTATTGCCCAACAATTTAACACAAAAACAGAAGCATAAACGTCAGGGTGAACCAAGGCCAAAATAATAAATAAACTCCTATATTAAGCCTATACACAAAAACACTAGAAAACAGGAAATGAAATGGCAGTTCACCCCTACAGCTTCTTTACAAAAGACAAACAATAATTCCAGTTCAAACTCAAAACGCTGGGTGAACCAGGAACACTGAATACAAGGAAATAACTCAAAACGCTGGGTGAACCAGGAACACTGAATACAAGGAAAAAACTCAAAACGCTGGGTGAACCAGGAACACTGAATACAAGGAAATAACTCAAAACGCTGGGTGAACCAGGAACACTGAATACACACACACACTTCACACAGCCAGATACACTCTTGGTGGACAGCAAGCAAGGGAGAGTCACACAGCCACTACTGCTCTCCACCAGCTTCTGGGGTAGACAGTCCTTATGTAGGGCCACACCCTGGGGAGACCCAATCAGCATCCTTGGTGATGGCCACTCCCTGCTGTCCTGCTCATTTGGATAGATATTACATTGTGGAAGAGCTCTCACTCCTCCACCAACACAGTAAACACAATAAGGCACCAGCCGTAACACCATGACTACCTGTCAACATTGAGCTTTTCTGCAAAGCTGCGTTCATGACAATTTTATGAAATAATTTATGAACAGCATCATTGCAGTTCAAACAAATCTGACGTTGCACACCCTTGAACCAAGCAGCAGCAGCAGCCATTGAAAGTCTCAGGTCATTCTGATTCACAGAGATATTTGAGGAACACACACACACACATACACACACAGAGAAGTACACGTAAAATCAATTAAATTAATGTAATGTGATAACTTGTAATCCATTAGTTTCACCTCTGCTGCTTTTGGTTGTCGTAAAGTTCCGGAAAACACATTAATTTATGATACAACTCAGTGTCCCAAACCCAGGAGCAAACATTTGCTTAAGTTAGCACCAGTAACCTCAAATAAAGCAGTGAGAGACTCCAACCTGCTGCATTTAAGCTTTTCACTAACTGAGTCTAACTAGAGCAGACATGGACAACTGGTGAGCTGTCTCATTTAATATGGCCTCCAAAGTAAACACACAGTGACTCCAAAACACATACAAAAGTACAGAAAAATACACTACACAAGAAAATATACACAAAATTACCACAAAAATAACACAATAGAAATAACAAAGAAATATACTAAATAACATAAATACAAAAGATGACAAATATACAAAATGACAACAAAAATTATAGAAATGACAACATAAATGCACAAAATGACAACAAAAATAATAGAAATGACAAAGAATTATACAAAACGTCAACATAAATGCACAAAATGACAACAAAAATATACAAAACAACAACAATACAAAAGAATTATGACAAAAATACACAAAAAGATAAACTAAATTCATACAAAAAATAAACAAAAGGACAACATGAGTTATAATAATAATACATGAGTTCAGGTGTGTTTGTTCCTTTTTGTAATTTTATACTGGAGTGTTTTTGACCTTCAGGCCTAGTCTAGTCTGTCGTCAGGCAGGAACGTAACGGATCATCTCTGTGATTGGCTGGATGGTGTTTGTGTGTAAACAATGCTGACGTGCAAAATACAGACAAACGCATGTGCTCTCAGTTTGTTGTTTTTTTAAATACTGTGAACCTGGACGAGGACACGCTCTGGGTGCCAAGCCACATGGGCCCACGGTCGGGTTCACCTGGGCTAAATTTGGAGCTGAGACGATGAAGGACTTGAGCTGGGGCTGTTTGGGGAAGTGTCACTACACTGCACCACTACTGTGTCTGTTAAGCTGTTAACCTAAATAACAAAGACAGGTCAGACTTAGCGTGGAGTCAGCGGGACACGGGTCAGCTGGTGTAGCTGTTGACAAGTGACACGCTCAGGACGAGAGAGTTGGAGCTGTTGAAGGACAAGAACATTATGAGCATTGGTATCATGTTTAAAGGGGCAAACTTTGTGTTGAACTTAAATCACGTGAATATACATTTATAGCCTCAGATTAAAAACATTTCAATTTCTTTGTCTTGGACTCTTTACCACTAGTGCTGTTTCCCCAGGAAGTATGTAGAAAAGTGGGAGGTTTAATATTTAACACTGTAATATAGGCTACATATATATATATATATATATATATATATATATAGTGAAAGCTTATTTTTTATTTTTTTATTATTATTACTCATCTTCATTACAAACATTGCTTACTGAGGACACCTGCTGGTCAACATTTACTTTACTTTATTGTTTTTTTTGTGAGGATATTAGACCCACTTTAGTCATTTTTAAAAGCCCTTTGCGTTTATTAAAGTTTATTTAAACTTTAAATAAATATAAAATATAACTTTTAAAGCACAGATTACAACAATAAAGCAAACAAATCTGTGGCTTTACCTCTTCAACATATCTAACTAACTTCACGTTTTATGAAACATGTAAATATGTTGACTGCACTTCTTAAACACTCTCTGAACTTAACAGGACAATACAAGACAGGACAAGTAAAATAAATAAATAAAAAAAATTAAAAATTGCAGCATTTGCATTTAGAAAATCGTGTTTTATATTGAGATATATCACAAATGCAATTACTCGTTTAGCCCTAGTCCATACTCATACTGTACAATCTACAACAGCCATTGAAAAGCTTTCATGATAACATTCTAAGATAATATTGCACTTCTTCTCTGAGGAGACATGGCAGATAAAGTGGAGGGTGTTCAGAACAAAGCCCACTGTGGGAAGTGTCATCATCACACACCCAAAGGACACGGTGAGTGGGGGTGGGGCCCTCAGGGTCTGTCATCAGGGTCCCTGGATCTGTATCTGTACCGTGTCGCTTACACTTCCTTCAGAGCAGAAACTTGCTGGAGTATTTGATCCTTTCTGATGGATTACCTGCAGCTAATGCCACAGTCTGGATATGCCTTGCTTTATTTAATGGCCACTCAGTAATAAATGGATTAGTTGATTTGTTTGCTTTTCCCTGAGCAAAGTCTGAAGGAAGGTCCTGATAAGTGAGATTAACAGAAGAGACGCAGGGAAGGAGGTGCAGTTAAACATTAAACTGCCTTTAGTTTGCATGTGAATGTAAATTAACCTGGAGGCTCTCACATGGTCACATGGTTAAAAAACGTGCTCATGCTGACCCAGGGGACCCTGATGACCGTGTGGAGCTCTGCTCCGCACTGCAGTGGTTTGTGGGAGTGGTAGTCGCTGAGTCTGATTAACTCATTTAGCTACAGCGTACGTTAGCTCAACTGCTTTGGCTTGTGTCGTTATTCCTCACAGTCGTGCAATTTTCTTTGGTTTCAACGCTTTATTGAGCCTTTCATTCATGTTTATTATGGTGCATTAATACAAGGGAGTGTCTGCCATAGCGTAAAAACCACTAGTGCCGCCTGCCAATCAATAAGTGTTGCAGGAAAAGGGAGCGGAGTCCCGTTACAATCCATAGACTGATAGCATGTGATCAATGTTTGCACGTCACGAGCTGGTAGAAAGCACTACCTGCAATGCTTCCTAGCATCCATGCACTACAGGAATAGGTAACTGGCAGCCTGAAACACCACAATTATACAAAAGTACTCCTAAAACACACAAAACGATAACAAACAATACTGAAAATGGCTCTAACACATGTGGCTGTTGGACTATTTTTGTGCAGCTCCCCAAAATAAATTCACAAAACGATAAAAATACACACAAATGACTCCGAAACTACACGAAATGACCTAAAAAAGCACACATTTTTTAATTGTGTTTTTACATTCTAAATCAGACATGAGCAAATGGCAGCCCACATGTAGCCCTCAGCCCCCAAAGTAAAGGCACAAAATGACAACTAAAGACACGCAAAACAGCAATAAAAATACAGAAAATGATTTTAAAAACACATAAAAATACAAAAAAATCCAAACTATATGATAAAGAAATGATGCAAAAATAATACACAAAAACCTCATAACACAAAACAACAACAAAATTACACAATATGACAATGAAAATACACCTCATGAATCTAAAAACACACATAACAAAAATACACTAAATGACTCCAAAAACACACAAAGCTTTAAACAAGTACAGAAAATGGCTCTCAAAACAAAAATCAAAAATACAAAACAACTGAAACATTAAAAAAATGACAGAAAATAATATAAAATGCCAACAAAAACCAACCAACACCCTTTGTTATTTGCAGAATTATTGCTCAGATCTTTTTTCTAAATGCTGACATGAATGTTGATAATGTGGCCCTCAGATCAGAAACAGTTTTGTGGTTTGATAAAAGTTGCCCATCTATAATGTACTGTCTGTATCCTTACAGATGCTCTTCCTGTTGCATTGCTTTGCTTCCACAATGCTCAGCTTTAATGTTTGTTTGCATTTGCATTTTGATTTCATGCTGTTTTCCAGTAAGTTAGGTTTTTTTCCCAGTATTTTCTCAATGGTGTCTAAGAATAACCACAGCAACCACCAAACACTCTCTGTTCCCAGTAGCTATTAATATGAATCCATTTTAAATGCATTCAATGTAAACAATATTTTCTCTTTATATTGTCTATAAATGAAAGGTTTTTTGTACAATTGTCTATGGGGGAAAAAAACCTATGATTTTATGTATGCATATAAAGTGAAATCCTGCAGGGTTTCTGCTTTCTAGACAATGGTAATTGATTGTAGTAGTTTTTAATGTTTTTCTCCCTTTTCAGGCACAATGGCTGTTCCTCCAGCATATGCAGATCTGGGAAAATCTGCCAAAGATATCTTGAATAAGGGCTTTGGTGAGTAGACACATTTCTACTACAGACCCTCTGGTGTTGTGTTGTTGGAGTCACAGCTGTTTATTTACAGTGAGAATCCAGGATGTGACCCCCTTTTCACTGTTTTTCCCTCTAACGTGCTCTGATGTCTTTTCTCTCCAGGGTATGGAGTTCTGAAGCTGGATGTCAAGACCAAGACCCAGAGTGGGGTTGTAAGTGAACTGATGTGGCCTCTGATTTGTGGTTGATGTGTAACATTTGCAGTCAACAGAGAAACGCCGACGCACCGCTAACTCTCACTGTTATTTTACCACGCATGACACATTCTGTGTCTGTATTTCAACCTTTTGCAAAGACTTTCCAGCTACATTATTGCCAGGAAATACATTCATTCTGTTTTCTGGAATCCTGCTTTTCTATGTGTGCTTATTAAACCTCATGTAAACTGTGTGATTCAACCTAACATCCTCTATTCTCTCTTTTCCTGCTTCTTCTGTGGACACTCCTGTCAGATGGTAAGAGAGAGAGACAGTGAGTGTGGAGCTTAAACACAGACTGTAATGTTACACTTGAGTTGTAGCGGCACTGATTCTATGGGGAGAGATTTGTCTAAAAAATATTCACAAACACATTTTCAGATTTTTACATGTGTTTTTCAAATCCACAAATGTATCTACAATTGACACGTTTTATCATTTGTGTGTGTATTTATCATGTATTATAATGTGTAAATCTTTAATTGTGCTTGTTTATTGTGTAAAGTGCGTTTGTGTATTGTCCGGCTTGTGCATCTGTAGTGCACCAGTTTGGCCAAATACATGATACTGTACAGTAATGAACTCATTCACTGCCAGCCCTTTTCAGAGCAGCCAACCCCATATAGCCAGGTGTTATAGATGATTTTCATTTTTTTTTAAGATCCACAGAATATTTTGTCCTATGACAATCTGAAATCTGAAACCAAATTCTGAAGGATTAGACTCTCTAGTTTCATCAGAAAGAAATACTTTGTTTCTAGCTTATTTTGTTCTTCCGTAATCAGCAGATGAATAGAGGCAAGTTTCACACAAATCGCCAGTTTGTGACAAAAAGCTGAAAAAAAAGTCTTTCTGAAAAAATCGATTTGTGACTTTAAAGCAATTTTTTTTTTTTGCTTAGTGACACCTCAACATTGGTTTCCTACTATAAAACTACAAAAACAACACTGAGACCCAGCTTTTAATTTCAAAATTATTATTTTGCTATCTGGGTCAGAATTGAATGGTTTTCTTACTGTATTATGGCCGTCCTCCAAGTCTCTCCCCCGTCAGTCTCCACACACGCAACTTCCTCCTCATCCCGGACATGCTGAGTGTCACCGCTTGCCCCGTTTTTTGATCGTTTTCTCTGACCATTGTGACACTTTCAATAGTCTACTTAGTTCCACACATGCTGTGGTTGAGTGTGTGCTGCTGGGTGCTTCAGCATCAACTCTCGTAGCGTCATTTTCTGTCTTGTAAACTCTTTTCCTCTTCCTCTGAGCTCTGCCCATCACGGGTGAGCTCTCATCCAAAGGTGCGCTGCTGCCACCTACATATCACCAATTGGTCACTACATCATGGTACAAGCTTGATATTCACAGGAGTGCTTCGTCACACTGTCTCCTAGCAACCCCAGCCGTAAAACACAATTCACATCTTTAGAAGTCTTTGGCAGTCACCGTTACTAAACCAAAAGACGTCTTTGGCAGTCAATGATTTAATCTTCAGCAGAGACGTCAATACTGCCTCCTAGTGGAGGGGTGGTGCTTTCCACATGTGGATCGGGACCTTTGTGTGTCAATCTGAGAAAAACTGCGTTGCGTTTGTTGCTGGCCGATCCACAAACGCACTTTACACAATGAACAAGCACAATTTTTACACATAATTCATGCTAAATAGACACGCACAAATTATAAAACATGTGTAAACTGCGGATGTATTTGTGGATCTGAAAAACATGCAAACATCTGAAAAATACGTGTGAAGAATGTGGATATATTTGTGAATATTTTTGGGACAAATCTCTCCCCATATGATTCTGCAAACCAAACTCTCTCACAAGCTCCTCCTCATTTCCTTTTCTCCCTAATCTATTTATATTTTTGAATAACTCCAAGTTGTTTGTGTCTTTCTCTTCATATTTTCACCTATTTCTGTTCCTCCATCACTACGTGTGTCTGTCCTGCAGGAGTTTGCCACCTCAGGCTCCAACAACACAGACACAGGGAGGTCGGGAGGCCACCTGGAGACCAAGTACAAGCTTAAAGACCTGGGAATGACCTTCAACCAGAAATGGAACACAGACAACACGCTGACCACAGAGATCACCATGGAAGACCAGGTAGAGATGCACAAATTCACCTTATTCCTGGGCCTGCTACTTTCTGATTATTGGGGCAAATTTTTAAGTAATAAATGGATCACGTAAAAATAAAATAAAATAAAGAAGTTGGTTTGACGCAAATGGTTCATACTATGCTTATGCTTCTATACTACACATATCTGTGTAGGAAACCAACCTAGAGCTTCAGAAAGAGTGTTTCCCCTTTGGTCAATATTTCTCTAACGTGGTGTTTTTTGTCTAAGTAAAATTTATCACCTGAAGTTCATCAAATATGGTTTAAGTTTAAGAAAATTACATTTAGAAAGAATATGAAATAGAGCTTGACTGATATTGGATTTTTGGGCTTAATGCCGTTACCGATTTTGGGGACTTTGAAAATCTGATGTATCAGCAGATATATGAAATAAGGACATTAATATACACAGGATTTATACTGTTTATTAATACCCAAAATATGGTGAAATACAAAAAAGCAGAACACTACTGAATATAAGGAACTTTAATTTGTAATATGAAACAATAAAATACACAAAAGACAACCACGAAAATTCACAATACAACAAATATGCACAAAACCCTTTGTCCTTTCCTGTATTAAGGCTCAGATTGATTGATTATTCGAAATGCTGATATGAATGTTGATAACGTGGCCCTTTGATTGGTCGTATTTTTGTGGCCCGTGGTGTGATAAAAGTAGCTTGTTTAAGATCTAGACTTTCACAATAAGAGCCTTTGAAATAAGCTCGATACTAACAGATGAGTCAGATTTATTGTAACAGCTTTTATAAATAAACAAACTAGTATTGTAACTGACCAAATTATTGTAGAATTGTTATGTCACACAATCATATCTAGTGTAGCTAGTAGTAATAATAATATGAAATATTTATTATACTCCTGATAAAGCATCAGCTGATCATTAATTATTATGTTTTCTGTCTGTGTAAAGCTGGCTAAAGGCCTGAAGCTCGGGTTGGACTCGTCGTTTGTGCCAAATACTGGGTAAGACACACACACAGATACACACACACACACGTAAATCTGCCATTTAAATGATTTTCAACAGCAAGAAGAGCGCCAAACTGAAGACCGCCTACAAGCGTGACTTTATGAACGTGGGATGCGACTTGGACTTCGACATGTCCGGTCCCACCGTTCACGCTGCGGCCGTGCTGGGTTACGAGGGCTGGTTAGCTGGTTACCAGTTAGCTTTTGACACGGCTAAATCCAAAATGACTCAAAACAACTTTGCCCTGGGATACAAGGCCGGAGACTTCCAGCTCCACACCAACGTGTGAGTGAACACACGCAACAGAAAACGCACTATACACACTTTGAGGATCTTTTTCATCGCTCTAAAATCAACACTTTTTTTATGGTGTGTGGATTTAGAAATGACGGCATCGAGTTCGGTGGCTCCATTTACCAGAAGGTGAACAGTAACTTGGAGACGGCCGTCCACCTGGCCTGGACCGCAGGCAGCAACAACACCCGCTTTGGACTCGGAGCCAAATACCAGCTGGATAAGGACGCGTCCCTTTCTGTAAGAAATAATTCACCTTTTCATGATGTTGGGATAGTGTTTTTTTTTTTTTTACTTCCTACAAAGGCATATTAGGGCCACATTAAAATAAAAATAAAAATCTGAGCACTATGAGATTAAAGTAATAATATTTCGAGTTTAAAGTCTTAATATTTTGCGACTAGTCATAATTTTATTAGAATAAAGTCACAATATTTTAATTGAGGAAACTCAAAAGGGTATAGCGCTCAGAATTCCCTGTTGAAGTGGACGCAACTAACGGCAATAGCCGATAACACCTTTAATCTCATGAAAATAAGATTTTATTAAAATCCTACTTTATTCTCTTAAAATTATAACTTTATTCTCTTAAAATTATGACTTAAATCTTGTTTAGTTTATTTATTTGGATCCCCATTAGTCACAGCAAAAGCTGCTGCTATTCAAAACACAAAATATACAATTACAGAAAATACTTCACTTGAACAACAGTTATCAACATTATTATCATGTAATGTACAAGTAAAAAAATATAGATTTTTATTTTATTTTAATGTGGCCCTAATATGCCGCTGTACTTTCCCACATTTGGCCAAATGTAATTAATCTGAGACTTAACTCACACTGCAGGCTTTTAAATATGTGACCAAAGCATAAACCTGATTTAGACCACTTTATAACATAATCAATAATCAAAAACATATCTGAGCATTTTTAAAGCAACCAAAGAACAATCTCCTTTTTAATTGAATCTAAAATAACCTTATTCATGTGGAATTATTATTATTAAGATGTATGGACATGCACAGCATCCATATTTAATGCAATAAATGAAATCCTCTCTTCTTCTGTGCTTCTTCTCGATTAATAAATATGTTAGTAATTCTTTAGTAATCGATGCTTTTGTTTAGAATTAAAGCCCTTGTAATGTCTACATTAACGCTGCTTTTTAATTAGTTTAGTATTTGCAGAATTATGATGCGATACAATGGTAAGAATTAGGGCTGCATGTAACTAAATATTTGCCAAAATGATGTTTTTCTTCCAGACTAAGGTGAACAGCGCTTGCCTTGTTGGTGTTGGATACACACAAACCCTCAGGCCAGGTGAGACTATTGAAATCTGTTAAGAAAAGAAAGCGTTCTACAAAAAAAATTAATATTTTCTATAATTTGTGGTTGGTCCCACAGGAGTGAAGCTCACCCTCTCAGCGCTGATCGATGGGAAGAACGTGAACGCCGGCGGGCACAAAGTGGGCATGGGTTTCGAGCTGGAGGCGTAAATATTCAACAGGAAGGAGAATTAAATTAAACAAGTGTGAACACCAACATGGCCTGTTCACACACACATGGATACACTCATACAGCCTGAAGTCTCAGCTTCCATCAGCCTCCTCGACCTCCAGTACTGTAATTTAACCCAGGAATAGAATTATTATTAAACATTATTTTCAGGTATTTTCCATTAAAATTTGACTTTTTTTTTAACCCAGTAATATATGCAAGAACAGCTGTTTTCCATCTCGTGCTATTACTCACAATCAGTTTTCCGACAAAGTGCACTTTTGGAAGTGTCTTCAACACTTCTGTGTTCTCTTTGATGTTTTGTGTGGTCAATGCAGTATTGTTTAATTACGGTACTCTACGCTATACTACACTGTTTTCTTTTTTTGTTGCATGCTTTTGAAGCTAGAAGGAAAGTTTTCAGACTTTTTCAGACACAAACAGGGTTCAGAGTTAAGCGGGGAACACAGGTCACTCCTAATGTTGGATTTCAGCAACACAAACTGTGAACCCTCAGCTGCCTAAACATTTGTTTTTCAGGTCCGGTTTTATTTCTTTAAAAAGATTTTAACTCTTCATCTTGTCACGTTTTGTGTCTTAAACCTGTTTAACTCTATTTCACTTATTCAGTGCTGTGCTTTGTATACGTTTAGGACCTGAAACAGATTAGTTCAAATAAGTGAAATAAAGAATAAAACATTAATAAATTCCCCGAGTTGTTGTTTCTCGTATGTTGTTTATTTTAATTCAGCATGACAGGAAGTCAGAGAAAACCTGTTGTTTTACAAAAAAATATCTAACATTTACAAAGTGTCACGGACACCTGATGGCATGTAACGTCACTTTTTTTCCCCTATTTACACAACTGGTCAAGTGGAAAAACAAAAAAACTTAAAGACAAAAATATAATAAATCGATGCTGCGGTACAGGAATAGAATGATGTACAAGGAGGGAAGATTTATTCCTGCTTTCACAGATTGGTGACAATAAAAGTACGTCACTCACATGGTTATTATGGCCTTTAATCCTAACTTGTACTGACAAACCAACATAAGGTATACTGAATACAAATCATAGACTTGGTTACTGGTATTTGTGTTGTATTATTACAGACTATCGTACGTAGACAATGACTACATTCATTCAGCAAACGGTTTGAGTCGTCATCGTACAGCTTTACATTCCACATTTTGCAGAGCTCGATAAACTAGGCTCACAGTTTTTATATCGCATGATTGCAATTGTTTTTAATGTTAAGCAGTTGAATCAACTCAAAATTCTTAATTTATGACTTAATATTTCCGTTTATTAAATATAAATTGGTCACAAAATCTAGGAAATTGAAACTTCCTGTTGGGACTGATATCTGTCACTTATTGCTTGAATATTGGTTTCTTACATATTTTGTATTTTGTGTTTACGTAGAAGTGCGAACTGGAGCACAATAATTTTCGGCAAAAAATCTGTGACCCAGTTGATATCCAGCTGCTCTGAATTTGGCCCCTGAACTACAATGAGTCTGACACCCCTGCTCTAAAACAAAAAGTAACCGTGGTAAATCCAGGTGACCATAAATTAACAGATTCACACTATAAGAAAAGTTCTTACAATAATCAGAGGCTCACTTTTCTCCAGTAAAGGTAATCTGACCTAAAAACAGTCGGACAAAGGCCTCCAGTTTGATGACGCCTCAATGCTCCAATATTGTCACGGATCACGTTGTAGTTTGACATCCCATCCACACTGAGGCGGTAGAGCGTCACATGGTAACAGAGGAAAAATCCTTTCATGAAAGGTCGTTGGAGAAATTCTGCTCTCCAGGCAGCCACGACCAATCACTGAACATCTGGAATAAAGAGGTTAGTTATTTATTTTCAGGGGTATAAAAAGTAATGATATATCCTACTCAAGTAGAAGTACGGTTACTTGATTGAAATTGTACAAGTAAAAAGTAGCTCAATTAAATAGTACTCAAATGATTATTTTAGGTATTAAATCTTGCCACGGTTCCCTTACATACAGTAAACATGTCATGTATAAACTTAAAAGGGAAGAGACCAAATCTTGCACAATTGGAACTTAATTTATTTTCCACTGATGTCTGTATAAAATAATAATAATAAAAAATTGACACCAATTAATTCAATTCAATATAAAAACAATTCTCAATGTATGAACTCTAAAACTGAAAAAATAACCTAGATTCAATGCTGTTCTGGCGCGGTGTATTACGTTTAATCTGATTGATCGACTATGATGTGTTTGTACTTCTGTACATTTGTACTTCAAGTTTTTATGTTTGAACATCTTGATGTTTGTACGTCTTTACATTTTTACATCTTTACGTTTGTATGCCTTAACGTTTCTACGTATTTACATTTGTACGCCTGTACTTCTACATCTCTATATCTTGTACATCTCTACGTTTGTACTTATGTACGTTTGTGCTTCTTAATGTCTACGTTTGTACTTCTTTACGTTTGTACGTCTACGTTTTTATGTTTGTACGTCTTTACGTTTGTGTGTCTTTACGTTTGTACTTCTGTACGTCTTTACATTTTTATGTTTGTACGTCTTCACGTTTGTGTGTCTTTACGTTTGTACTTCTGTACGTCTTTACATTTTTATGTTTGTACGTTTTCACGTGTGTACACAAACCTCCATACTGTTCTCTGTCTCCTGGATAGTGCTGTCCAGCAAACTTTGAAGACGACTCTGAAACGTGCGACTTTCCTCCACCAGGGACTCATCCCTGCACACACACACACACACACACACGGACACACACACACGCACACACCAGTTACTCATTACTGGGAAATCCTTCACAGATGTGCGTTGCAGTACTCACAGCTGGGGCAGACTGTATCTGGGGGCCAGCAGGGGCGGCACAGAGGAAGGCGTTTGGGAGCCATCAGGACTTCCACTTACTGGGCTTCGAATTTTAATCTGAACAAGACAAGATGAAGAACTTTGTAAAATGAAATCCCTGAGTGACTGCAGGAGAACAGACTAATAGACGTTTGTAGAGTGAGGTGTTTGTGTCCTCCTCACACAGACGAGTTTGAGCAGCTTCCACAGCTCCCGCTGTCGTTTCTCCTGCAGACTCATCAGCACTTGTTCGCTCTCGGCCATTTTCTGCACCATTCCCTCCACCTTAGGGAGCAGCTCCATCACACGCTGCCGACACACCGCGGTCTTACTGCAACACACAAACAAAGACGTCAGCAAGGACTGACAGACAACATGTGTAGTGAACAGTGTGTCTTTTTACTTCTTTGTAACTTAACTGAAAACTGCTTTTCTGATAGATTTATACCGTTTTATTTCAACATTTCTCCAAAAATAAATGCAGACCAGCATTGAATTAGTGCTCCACCCCCTAATGGCTAGATACAAGGTTTTGATCCTAAAAATCTTTAAACAACATGTTATGTGCAAAAGCAACCAGTTTGTTTATAACAAAGATGAGCAACATTTATCACAGCGGGGTTCGCAAAACTGTGATTGTCTGATCCAAGGTTCACATTATTACCATTCATGTCAGCATTTACAATACTAATCAATCTGATCAATAATTAATACGGTAAATAGCAAAGGGTTTGTGTGTTTTTGTTGCCGCTTGTGTCTTTTGTTATTTGTGTATTTTTTTGTTACTTTTGTTTGTGTATTTTTTGATATTTGGGTATTTTTTGTTTCTTTTGTGTATTTTTTTTAATTTGTGTATTTATTTGCTACTTCTGTGTATTTCTTATTTGTGTATTTTTTGGTAACGTGTTTATTTTTTGGTTATTTGTGTATTTTTTCTAGTCTATATATGGATTTTTAGAGTAATTTTGTGCATTTCTATTCTTTTGTGTATTGTAATTTTGTGTGTTTTTTGGAACCACTGTGTTTTTCTTGTCTTTTTGTACATTTTCCCATAATACTCTGCTGGTTTTTTGTATTACGAGTCATTTTGAGTTTTTTTGTGTATTTTTGCAGTCATTTTATGTATTCTTGGTGTTTTGTGTATTTTAAATGGTAGAAATTAAGACTGAACCCATCAGTTGCCCATGTTTGGTTCATATTTAATCCGTCTAACACAATACACTTCTACTTGATTAAATAAATCCAATTTGATTAAATTAAAGTAATTGATAAAAAATATGTGGTGATTCATTTATTAATAAATATTAGTGTTTTTTTATTGTGGGTTCACACTATCGTACCTGTGTCTTGTTTCAGTTTTAAAACGTCTCTGTTGAACCATAACATTCGGCTATGGCTTTGATCATGTGTTGGAGGATGTTTAATAGAAACAAAGTGTGTGTGAATACCTGAGGTGTGTGTAGAAATCCTTCAGCTTCCTTTCATAGAACAGCAAAGCCTGAACCACCAGACGCACCACTTCCTGACTGTCTCCAGGATTTCTCTGGTCTGAGCACGGGAGGAAATGAAGGGATAAGAGGGGAAAAAAATATGTGATGATGATCATTCTCACATGCAAACATGGTGACGCTAGAAAATGATGAAGCTTATTCTGAAAAAAAAAAACAAACCTTTGGGTTTTTCTCTGAGTTTGCGAAACAGCTCCATGGCCTTTCCTTCACTGAAGAGAAAGAATGTACGTCACTTAAATGAGTCCATTTGTTGTTGTTGTTGTGAATGTGTCTTAGACTCACAGAGTATCCAAGGCCTCCCCGCTCCTCCATGGCTGCCTCTGCACATCCACGATGTCTGGCTGCAAGTGCATCATCTCCTCCTCCAGTTCGTTCACCTGGGCCTAAGCACACACAGATGGTTTTGCACGTTTCCAGAAAACACACACACACACACGCGCACATAGGCAAAACACACACACGCACATACCTGACCACAGCTGATGGCAGTTTGCTCCATCTCCCTCCACCAAGCCAGCATTTTGTCAGAAGCTAGAAGACATTAGAAAACAAGTTTCAGACCTCCAGACAGAACTAATCATTTCTGCTATGTTACATACAGTATTACATTTTAATATCACTCTCTACCATAGTTGGATAAATGATTGTAACAGTACCGATCCCAGTGCTGGTCTGCTCCTGGTATTTATCCATGTCTGTCTGAAGGCTTGCGTTGAAGAAGTCCACTTTAGCCATGAGACTCTGGTACATGGAAACCATCTCATTCTTCTGTCTGGACAAGGATGAGTTGTGTCTCAACAGACTCATGCTGCAGAACACAAAACAGGTGCCCACGTATATAAAGTATATATTAGTGGAGTTGCAAAAAGGTGGAACATTTTCTGTGAATTTCCACGAGAACTGAAGCTTGGGAATATTAAAAAATACAAGCTTTTCATGGGAATTATTTATTAGAATTAACCATGAATTAGAATCAGAAATACTTTATTTATCCAAGGGGGAAATTGCTTTTTTTTTTTTTTTTTTTTTACAGATGCTCCAGAATATTTCAAATGAAAAGAGGAAACACGAATACATAGAAAAAGAAGAAAAGAAAATATATATAATTAAATCAAATATTTTTTAATTAAATAGGAATTAAATAAAAAGTGCATACCTCCAAGAAAAAAGAATAGAAATGTACAAATATAATACAGATATGTAAATACAAGTATAGTACAGTGTAGTATGAACTGGGAGCAAATTAAAATAACTTAATTTCTGGGAATTTTCAAAGTTCAAAACTTTCCATGAGAATTAACAAGAATTAATTGGAACTTTCCAAAATAAAAGGTTGGCCCCAAACAGGAATGTTAAATACAGTTGGGAAAATATATTTCAGTATGACCTAAAATATTGATTTAATAAAAAAAAAAAAAAAAATACTCCTAATTTCTGGTTAATTCCAATAAATAATTCCCATCAAATGTTTATATTTTTTGAAAATTCCCAAAATTCCTGAGCTGAAGTTCCAGTAGAAATGTCCTTACATGGCTGCTTTCTGGCCCTGCTGCAGTCTTTGCCAGCCTTCTTTCAGAGCACGAATGGTGTGCCAGGCCTGACCACAGGTTCTCCTCAGAGAGCTGTACGTCAGCACATGTTTAGGGTCGTTTTCTGACAAACAGACAGATGCAGGAACAAAAAGGCAACATTTAGGCATTAACAACGGTAACAGCTAAAAGTCATAGTCAAAGTCAGTCAACAGCTTTCCCAGATGAAAAATTCAGTATCTGGATAGTAACATGTTTTAATTCATTCTCCTGAGAGAATTTATTCCCCTACAAAACTATTTAACCATTATCCTCAAACGTATCAGTCATGTGGAGAACTTAAGAAGTTAAAGCCACAGGTCATGATCTCTAACATCTTTTAAACTCTACCAGTATTTCATCCAAAAGTTGTTCTCATCCACTAAATGACGTCAGTGTGACCCCAAACACTCTGCCAACGTGACATTTGTGGTGTTTTTACAAATTGAAAAACAAAACAAAACAAAAAAACGGCCAATGTTGATATTTTAGTTTTTCACGTAAACACCTGAAGTCATACCACAGTGAATAGAAAAATAAAAAAAGGATATAAAAATTGAGTCATACGAATCACTGACAAAGTAACAAATAAAATCACGATAAGAATGAAGTAAAAACAGCTCAAAGACAATTTTCTACTTCAGCACTGTCTTCATACTCCATATCCCACAATGCAATGTGCAAAACTTTTCTGAAGTTCAAGTGACACTAATTGCCTTTTTTGTGGCAATTTCTTTAGTGTTCAGTCTAACCCGGGGTTTCCAATGGATACGTCTCCGCTGCGCCACAGCTCCGATCCGGTTTTGCTCCCTTTTTCTTAATAGTGAATAGCCAGGGAAATAGACTGAAAGTCATATATAATTAGAAATAAATAAAAAGAGAAAAGAGAGGAAACATAAATTAATAACTATAACGATAAAGAGGTGACAGGGAAACACATTCAACACTTTTCAGACATATATGTATATATTACATTATTTAGTTTCACAGTTTTTTGTTTTGTTACATGTTTTAAGGTATTAAAATATAAAGTTTACCTTTTGTTGTTGTTGTTGTCCTTGCCACATTTTTTAGCTACAGCCAACAGAGAAGCGATAATGATGAAATATGATCTGAAGTGTTTTATTTTGAAAAGTAACCGGACGTTTTAATGTTTAGTATGTGCTTAACTTCCTGTGTCACTGTATTTGCTCTGTGCTGAGTTGTTGCGTTGTGATCCGGCATCCACCAGAAATAGAAGTCCTGCACCAGTATCTCTGGCGGAGGGCTCCAGACTGTCGCAGCTGGGACGGAGCAAATACGCAGCGCAGCGGACCCGGTGGAAATGAACACAGACTAAAGTGGAAACCTATCAGCTTCAGTGGTATGGCGGAGACGTAACGCAGCGAACCCGTATCCAGTAGAAATTGGGGGTTAGTTACCACGGTGATTTAACCTGGTAAAATGTTAACCAGAGTTGTAGTATAGGACACACCGAATAAACCATGGAAATTAGTGCAATAAGAGGGAATCCAGCTTTGTAGTACAGGCCCCTGGTGTCATGAGATTGTGTTGGTGTTAATTTCTCTCAGTAAAAAAGAGACAAATAAGTTGACGAAGCTATTAAACATGTACAAATTTAGACATGCACAAAATATATATCAAACTTTGGATTTCCAGTTGAATTTATTAATGAATTTATTTTACTCACGGACAAAGCAGATGTTTTCAGGGAGCGTTGGGGGAACAAACTGGGGTTCGTAGCTGCAGGAGGAGCGATCAAACAAGAAGACCAGAGGTTGGTCTGTTCTCCTTCCATCTGCCTCCTACACACACAAGAACAAAGACTCAGCACACAATCACCTTCTCTTCTGGACTAATCTGTTTGATGAGCACGCCTGTTGGTTTGACATTACTATGTAATCAACGACGCACTGGGTGACCAGTCCGTGAGGCTCCAGGGCCAGTCCCGCCTCCAGCAGCAGCTCCTGATCCACGGTGGCGATGTTGGTGTCCTTCTCTATCCTCAGCTGTAAGCTGGCTACGGTCTCGTCCTCTGACACAGAGTAGGTCAGGATTTTAGTGGACATCATGTTGAGAACATGAACCAGCTGTGGATAAAATGACATGAAGATGACACGTCACACGTCAGAAGATGAGTGGTGATGAGGGTTCAACGCTGACCTTCAGCTGTAGGATGAGCTCCAGCTGGGAGAAGCAGTCGCCGGGTGTAGCGTTGGGGTCTTTCCCTCTCTCCTGAGGAGACCACTTCAACATCAGCTGCAGCCACCGCTCCAGCTTCTCCAGTAAGAGACTACCACACAGCGGTAGAGGCATTCGACTGAGCTCATAAATCACACATCTGTCTGTCTGTGTGTGTGTGTGTGTGTGTCATTAAAAAATCACCTGTTGAGGTCGTTGGGCTGAGGCAGATGTTTGGAGTACCGCACTTCTCCAGAGAGACTCTCATAAACCACAATATCACGCTCCTGCTTCAGCTTCACTTTGTTGTGCCTGAATAATACAGATCATGTATTCAAACTGTACAACACAACACTGTTTTCTCCTATGTAAAATAATAATAATGTTCCTCCACTGCCTTACTATGTGCAATATTAACCATTACTCATTGCAAAACCTCACTTACCGCTTATTTATATATTTTTTGTATCGTTATCTTGGTCAATAACTAATAGATAAATAATAAATAATAGATTATTGTCTATTATTTATTTTATTTTTTATTTCTCCCCTTAAATTTTCATTTCTGCATTTTTTTAAGTTAATTTTCCCAGCTTGCTCTTTGTGTCTTTGGCTGCTGTAACATGTTAATTTTCCCACAGTGGGATAAAATGAAGTACAATCTAATCTAAAAAAACAATGAGCCTGATGTGGATGGAAAATAACCCTATATGAATATATATAGAGGTGTATAAGTTATGCAGGGTAAATATAAATTATGCAATAAAGTAAATTCATTTATTTAATTGAAATAATAAAACATGCATTGCTCTCACGAAAAGATTGTACTACATGTAGTGTTGACCGGTGACAGTATGTAAAGAAGAGAATAACCCCATATATATATTTATTAATATATATTATTAATAATATAAATATATATTAATATATAAAATAATATATTATATTATTCAATTTATTATTATTATATATACACCGTATATATTATAATAAATAATAAATATATATAAAAATCTGCAATGAAGTTCCCTGAGCTCTAAATCATTCATTCCAGAAACAAAAGGCATTGATGTTGGCCCACATCACACATCCTGCAATTCTCTGAAAACGATAGTTTGTTGTTTTTTCATGCAGTGGGAGCCAAAATTCCTTTACGCAAGTGAAACATGAAGTAGAAATATCGCCTCTTGCTTGACAATAACAGGGTTCCAGCGGATCCTTAAAAGGTCTTAAAAGGCATTAAATTCATTCATCTAAAAATAAGGCCTTAATTGTCATTAAAATTATTATAAATCAAAGTATGATTTTATGATTGTAATTAGTCTGACATTTCAAAAATAAATAGTAACATTCGTTTTCATTTTTTAAAATATTTTCCTCAACATTGCGCGATCACAACAGCGGAACCAACAACAAAACAGTGACGTGGTTGCAGCGGGACTTTAAACAATATGGGAAAATGTAAATTGAACAAAAAATTGCTTGTCCAATGAAAATTTTTCTTTATGGTTTTTATATTTAGTATTTTTGTTGTTGTTTTATAGATGTCTGGCTATTTTTTGTAGTCATTTTATGTGTTTTTAGAGTGGTTTTGATTATTTTAGTCTATTTAATTTGTTTATTTACTGTCATTTTGTGTATGTACTTATGGGGGGCCACCAGTTGCACGTCTGCACTAGACACTGGAAAAAAATTACCCTAACCCTATGTCATTAATGTGGTGTTTTTCCCCCCCAATTGAGTTTAGTATTAAGGTGGTCTTAAATTGAATTTCAAAAGGCAATAAAAAGTCTTGAATTTAATTTGACTGAAGCTGTAGGAACCCTGAATAAAGCTAAAGCTTTCATTAATGCCTATTACTGCATCCCTAATCCCTTTGTTGTAAGACATTTCTTGAAGTAGAAAATCCTAGTTGATACTTTCACAAGAAAGATAAAATTATTCTAAATTTTAGGAACGAATAAAATAAAAAAATCATGCTACCAGAGAACGGGTTGCCATGTTGGTAGAAATGGGCGAAACCCAGTGATACACTCAAAGACCAAAGTCCCAAAGCTCCAGTAATCCACAGTCACTGTGTATCGCTGCCTCTCGATGAGCTCTGGAGCCTGAAAGAAGTGACAGCAAAACACGTCAGCTCAGACTTTTTAACCAATCACAACAAGCTTTATGAGGGTGAACGTGTTACCATGTGGTCACTTACTAAGTACTGAAGTGTTCCCACAAAGGAAATGCAAAGACTGCTGTGGTCCAACTCCTTGGCATATCCCAGATCTATAATCTTATGGATCAACTGCAGAAAAAGGAGAGAAGCCAGAAAACGATGTGTGATCTGGTCAAACAGCTGCACAAAAACATTTGAGTCACGTGATGAAACGGGACTTTGTGGTTATTGAGATTTCATCACAAATTGGATTGGTCACAGTGAAGCAGACTACAGCCACACTGGTATGGAAGTTTTTTTTTTCTTCTTTTAAAGTCTATACAGATGTTTGGTTTATTCATAAAAAGATCAAATAAAAAATAATAGCCGATATACACAGGATATCTACTGTACATGAACACAAATTCTTTATTATTTAAATAATGATTCAAGACAAAGAAGCAAAACACTACTAACCTAAAAAAGGAACTTTATTTAGTAACACTGTCACCATAAAGACTGTAAAGCCACTGATAAATAAAAACCTCAGTTATACTCATTAATATATAGGTTACGTATTGACTGAGGTCAATTAATCAGTGATGAGGTATAATCGGCCCGATTAATCAGATGTTCAATATGTCTGAGCTTTAGCTCAACTACAATATTTGCTTTTCCCCCACAAAAATGCAGGTGAGGATGTAGGTGCTGGCCTGTGTCGCACTGCATTAGCTAGCATTAGCATTAACAATAGGCTAGTGTTAGCATTAACTTAACGTTACCAATAGCATTAGCCTAGCATTACCATTAACACAAACCTTGCGTTAGTATTAGTCTAGCGTTAGCAATAGCCTAACATTAACATCAGCCTAATGTTAGCCTAGCATTAGCACGAACCTAGCTTTAGCTTAGCATTAACATTAGCACTAACCTACCATTAGTTTAGCATTAACATTAGCCTAGCATTGACATTAACCATGCGTTAGCATTGGCCTAGCAGTAGCATTAACCTAGCAATGGCATTAGCTTAGCTTTAGCTGAAAATCAGCAATAAGGTTGAAAAAAGTTGAAATTGTTGAAAAAGTTGAAATTGTTGAAAAAGTTGAAAAAGTTGAAATTGTTGAAAAAGTTGAAATTGTTGAAAAAGTTGAAATTGTTGAAAAAGTTGAAATTGTTGAAAAAGTTGAAATTGTTGAAAAAGTTGAAATTGTTGAAAAACCTTAAAATGGGTTGAAGGTAGTAGCTGAACATGTTAAATGTTGAAAGGCTGGAAGTGAAGTGTTTGAAACATCAAATAGAAAAGAATTGGAAAGAAAAAATGTAATAAGTCAAAAAGTTTAAAATCGACTAATTATAAAAGCAATAGCATGAATCTTGGGAACCTTCTGAATTTTATCATAGCTTATTTGTCAAAAAGGAACAAATGGTGTAGGAGGAGTTAACAATAGTGAGGATGACTCCTGCATCCTCACTAACTAAAGATACTAATAAAGCTAATGCCAGTGTTGGCAGTAACCTTGAAAAAATTATCTGATAACTGATTTAAAAAGTAACTTAGTTGCTTTACTGATTACTTGATTATAAAAGTAGCTAAGCTACATTACAAGTTACTTTATTAGTTACATTCAGCAGCTGACACCTCACCTTAAAACCTACAACTGGATTTTCCAAAACTCACTTTTTTATAACAGTAACGTCAACAATGTATCTCCTGACAAACTATTACCGAAAAAAATACATGTTTTTATACAAAAATTAAATAAACACAGTCTTTATTAACCTGTCATATTTTGCCTGAGTATGTAACATGTGATATGAGTTGCTAAAAACGTGATTTGTCACAAATGTGAAGGATAATAATAATAACTACTGATCAGTTAGATCAGTGGTTCACTACCCTCTTCCTCTTATTTTTGAATCCCAGAACCTTCTTTGTCTGAATGCAACATTTTAGTCAGAATACTATGCAAAAACAATTATTCTGATGGAATGAATGAGTGATAACACACATTTTAAAGAATCCCCTTTCTTAAATTAGTGGAATGAAACAGTATTCAGTGCCTCCTTCATAGATTTATTTCTACATTTTTTTCTTATAATTTCCGGTTATCTCCCACCTGGTGTGGGGATAAGACTGTCCCTCATATTTTAGTTAATGTTTTAATCAAGATTATGTCCATTATCATTATTATATTTTTTACTAAAAGTAAACATGGTAAAACCCCATATTTTTTAAGGGCTCTTCAAAATCGCACAAACTATGAGTGAAAACATGATGCTAAGTGTAAAATGTTACATTCTGCCTTTCCGTGCGTCACCGTTAGCTGCACAGAAAGTACTAAACCTGAGCCAAACACATAATAGGCATATTTCCCTAAATTTAGAGCCACTGCACTAAAAGCTGTGAGACTGTGGGCATTAAAAACCAACATGAAAAGCTCTCGGCCAACCTTTTACTGCAGCATCTGCCACAATCATCTCCCACACTAGAAACTGTGTAAAATCTACATTTTCTGTTTCTCCTCCACCCGAAAGAAAAACAAGCCTTTCAGCAAATCTGTAACGCAAATAAAAGTTGGCTCGGCATCCATAAAAAACAACAGTGTTGACATGAATATGAATGCACAGCCTTTTCTTTATTAGGTCTGCCCTCTATCCTGCTCATGCTGGAACAGGACATAATATGATTTGTTACATAACAAGGAGGAAAATAAAATGAGCTGCACAGCAAAGATAAAAGGAACACTTTCCCTAATGCAACTCCTGAGGTTTCCAAATGAAGCATCAAGTACACAACACGCAAACGAGCGAGGCGAGTCTCATGCACTTACACCACAAAACCCACACAGAGACAAAGAAGCTGTTTTGTAGTGGTGCGTGGGTGGATTTACCCAAACAAAAGAGTTAATTGGCTTTTTCTTTTTTTTTTTGACTCACTCTCCGCTCTCCCTGCTGCAGCACGATGTTCTCTGGTTTCAGGTCTCTGTGGATGATCCTTTTCTTATGAAGGTACATCAGAGCTGAAGCTGAGACATGAACAAAGAGGAAGTTCTCATTCAACCAGGTCAGACAATTCTGTTAGAGTTAGTGGTAAAAAAAAAACTGGACCTGAAGACACTTCAACCTCTCAAGAGATGAGAGAGACCTTTTAGAGGTCAAACACTTTCAATAGCATCCAGTAACACTTTCTTAATTTACCAGAGTTTCACAGGAGGAGGAAAAAGGACAACACTTTATTAGATGCATGTTCTTCATGTTCTTTTTGACACATTGCATTTGACCGTACACACTATCATCAACCAAGTCAGTTCTGAGCAAAAAACAAACAAAACAACTGAGTACGTAAAGAAATATTTAAGTTTGTAAACACTTGGAAAACAGGACACCAGTAATATTCAGAGTGAAAACACATAGAATTTAATTGACTTCTACAGAATCAACAGACTAACATGTTTTTACTGCCAATTTTTTTTTATTGATTTTTAAACTGTTAAATGTTTTCTGTTGCACTTTTAAACCATGTTAAGCACATTGAATTGCCATGTGTATGAAAGGCACTATACTAAAACATTTGCCTTGCCTAACACATTTTAAAACCTTGCCAAAAAAGAAACTAATAGTCAATAATAAACAAATTACAATTTTACCAATAAACACTTAACTGATATTAGTAATTATCATTTACTTACATTGAAAGCGTTTATTTAAAGCTGTAATCACTGATTATCTATTATCCAAATTCCATTTGATTTAGAACCTTGAAGTTTTAGCTTTGATCCATAAATACATCTTAAAAAAATAGTTTAATCAGTCTGACTGGCATACGTGGAAATTGCTACACATTATATCGAGTTTTTACAATTTAAGATTAGCTGTTCAATGGTTTACATTTTTGGTTATAATAAGTCAAACTAAAAATGAAGCTAAAATAAACTACAAAAATAGCATTTCCAGAGAAAACGCATGCAAGAATGCTCTGATCAGTTAAAGGCAACAAAAAAAGGCAATTTTTCCATTTAGTGTTAATTCCATTTTGGACAAATGCTAGTTTGGCCTCTCCACTGTTGCTATCAGGAATATATATATATATATATATATGCATCAAACCTAGGGACAATGAGCTGTCATTTTAAAAGAGATGGTCAGTTGTTGAATATGTATCATTTTAAATGCTAAAATGTTTGTTTTATCGTGTGTATTTTATATTATTTTACATCTTCCTGCACAGGGAATACGCTTAATGAATTAATAAATGAATTGAAAAACCCATAAACCACAAGATGTAATCAAAATTAAACATTTCAGTCGATCTTTAAATGAGATGTATGGTTTATATACAAACCGTTGGTTTGTACTCTGACCAAAAGTTAAAGTCTAATAGGTTTCGTCTGGCTTGACTGGAAGTGCTGTGACTTTGATTTTCTTGTGTAAGCTGAGGGGTGCATGTGTGTGTCTGCGCGTGTGTGTGTGTGCGTGTGTGTGTGTGTGTGCGTACGCGTGTGCGTACTCTGATTTCTTCACATGGCGACCCAGAGTTGATGTTTATGCATGTTGTTGTTAGCGTTTAGTGCAAACTATTTGAGAAAAAAAGTGAGTAGGCAATAGTTGACGTAAGTCCCATAAGGAGTATGAGGTGTAACCATGGTGACTAAAACACCGGTGGTTTATGGGGGTCACTCCAGAGTCGTGACGTCATGATACTGCTTACGATTTCCTCCATACTTCATCACTTCATCACCGTCCTCTGAATGCATCACGCTGCCCTCTCAGATGATCACACGGTTAATCAGTCACTCTCACACACGTACACAGGGTTGGGTTTATTGGGAATGGTTTGATTAAAGTGAACTGATTACTCACAAATATCGCGTAACAGAATCAGAACAGAGCCCTCCCTCATTCCACAGCAGTTTTCCAAGAGGCTCAGATACTGCAGAGAGAGCAGAAACCAGAACGTTATGAACAAAGAGAAGAAACGTCAACACCCGGCTGCAGGAAAAGTTCATTAATCTGTCCTTTTTATGAGTGTTTTAAACCTCTGTGTTCCTTTGTTCTGCAATAAATAACTACTTTCCGTCCATTAGAATGCTTCTCTTTATAGGGAATAAAACACAATGGAACTGGTTTGAGCTTTATACAGCGTTTTTTAAAAAATATATCTATAATAAACTGAAAAAGACTGCAGTTTAAAATAGAGAACTGAAAGAAATAGGCTGGATTTACCCTAAAGTAAACTACTTTGGCTTCAACTTGCACTTGTTCTAAATAGATTAGGTAAAAAGGACTAATAGCCACTTACTGGGTGAATAGAACCATTTCATTATGAGTCAGTAAATTCCTGTAAGTCTATTTAAGAAGCTTTGAAAGGGTTAAAGCGCGCGTACCTTTCTCAGATCTCCACCCTGACAGTACTCCATGGCGAGCAGCGGGAGGTCGTTGGTGGCCAACAGGTTGAACATCCCATCAGGAACTTCACGAGCAGCGACCACATTAACGTGATTTAACCTAAGAAATGCAGTATGACAGTTATTGGGTTGAGACTAGGGCTGCGCATGGCCATGAATCTGATGATACAATACGATTCACGATTTGCATGTCACGATACGATACAATACGATATACATCACGATATCAGTAATTACAAGTATAAAATGGTATGAAATACAATTTATTTCATTTTTTTAAAACTTGCGAGCACACGTAAATGGTAACTAACTGTAACTCAAGAACTAATATCAAAAACAAGTAATATGTTTATCAACATTTGTCAAATTAAATTTTATAAAAAATTTAAATGTTTGCTTCTACACCAGATTTTGATTCAGTTCTTAAATTCTTTATATCTATAAAAAAAAGTTACCACATACATCTATAAAAGTGCCCAGTATGTTTTATGAAAATAAAGCTAAAATGCATTGAGGAGTGAGATAATTTAACAAGGTCTGATGTGGTTCACTGACACCCATAGTGACTATGCATATGTTAGCGCAATTAAACTGTTTTTGTCGTTAAAAAACATGATTAAAAAAATAGATTTGGACATTTTTTTGATCAATACAATATTTGCACAATGACATTTTGTGATATATAGCTTAATCGATTTGTTGTTACACCCTTATTGGAGACCCATCCTTGTTAATATGAGGATTTGAACATTGACATATACTTTTGCTCGTAAAAAACATTATAAAAATCTCATGTATAATGATCTGCTATCAAATATGACATTTCGTAAAGTATGTAAGGCACCAACGCAACACATGACTGTTTCTTTACTTTAAATTTTGTAACCAATTTTTATTCAATATGGGAAAATTATGTGGAATACTTTGCGCAAAATTGGAGAATTACAAAAAAAATAGTGTTCTTTTAACAATTTAAGATTAAAAGTGTGATATATAGGCATGGGAAAACTTTGAGCCCTGTCAAATGTTGTGAAGTTTCACTGAATTTATGTATTCAGAGGGACTGAAATATCTGAAACAATGATTCATGTTTTACCCGTCATATGTACTTTCTCCTGCGGACCGGAATGGATGCTCTAAACCAGTGTTTCTCAAACAACAATAGATCATAATGATGGAATTAATGAGTGATAACACACGTTTGAAAGAATCTCATTTTGTAAATAAGTGGAATGAAACAGTTTTAGTGTCTCCTGATTAGAAGTTTCTTTAATTTCTGGTCACCTCCGTCCTGATGTGGGACCAAGACTGACGATTGTATTTTCAGTTCATGTTCTGATCAAGATCATTTCTATCATCATTTTGTGTGTTTTTGGTGTCATTTTGTGTATTTTGTTGTTGTTTGTCTGTTCTTTTTAACTTTCTGTATATTTTTCTCTCATTTTGTGTGTTTTTGTTCTCATTGTTGTTGTATTATTTAAATCATTCTCTCTCAGCGTGTGTGTTTTTAGCGTCGCTTGGTTGTGTCTTATGTCGTTTTGTGTGTTTCTCTGTTATTTTTGTGTATTTTGTAGTGATATTGTGTATTTTTCTCTCATTTAGTGTGTCTGTTGTTTTGTGAGTTGCTGGTAATAATAAATATTTTTATGTCTTTGTGTGTGTTTTTGGTGTAAATTTGTGTATTTTGTTGTTGTGTGTTTTTTTATTATTCAATATATTTTTCTCATATTTTGTTTATTTTTGTTGTCGTTTTGTGAGTTGGTGGTAATATTTAGATATATTAAACATTATAAAACCCCATATTTTTATTGCCTTCATTTGTTAATTTTCACCTCTCTGTCTCTATCAAGTACCCCCTGTAGTGCCATCACCTACCACTAGGGGTACACGTACCCCCATTTGAGAAACACTGATCTAAATGGCCTGAATTTGGGTCTTTTGGGTCTTTTAACACGTGTTGCCCACGCTTTCCCTTTAATAGAATCAGTGCAAATGTAACCAACTGCCTGGAAATCATCAAGTAAAGTAAAAAAATTATGAAATAAACTGGGTTTTCACATCTGTCTTTTCACCACATGTGGATGAACAAAGTAAATCCTCTTCATTGCATAATGTAAGAACCTCAAGTCGTGTCAAAGACGATGAAAAGCATTTCTTAAAGACTGATAATTATCTTTCAAACTGAATACATCATCTCCTCTCGACACTTTTTGTCTTTACGTTACTTCTTCTGTTTCCAATTTATTGCTGTTTCATAATCAGACTTAAACAATGTGTTTCTTATTGTTATAGATTCGCTTCTTTTTAAAATAAAAAACTTTAAGTGATACCAGATTGGGCAGGAATTTGGCCGGAACAGAAACCACAACACGGTGAAAGACGTCAAAGGGAGAGAGAGATGATAGTCATCGCAGGAGCAGAAAGCTGTGTTTAAGGTATTATCATTCATCAGCTTGTTATGTCATACGCTACTCTGTTGACCTAAAGTGTTTGGCAAACTGAAAACAAATAGACGTAAACAATACATTAGGACAAAAATACAGTACATCTCTCCTTTTCAGATTTTTAAACTTGAGAAAAACATTGTGAGAGAAGAAGTTTTATGAAAGGAAGAGTTGGATACATTACCCTGTGGGTGAAATATATTGTTTTCCTTGGTTTGCACGGGCTTTAAAACACATCATAACTCAAAAACTAAGTGGTGTGTTTTGTGTTTTTCACCCCGCATGCATGTGTAAATGTGCACTAAGTAGATGAAATGATTTAATGGTGGCTTGTCATGTATGTGTCCTTTGCTCTGTGGTTTTTCCATGAGATGAGCGTGGGTGCCCGTGGGGCCTGCGGTTTGTGACCATGTCTGTCTGAAAAACAACACACTTGTTAAAAAAGTGGGACGAGGACATTGGGATGGTTTTATAATACGTGTGCATCGCTTGGGTTTGTTAAACCAATCAAAACAACGCCAGTGAAGTGTAAACGTGAAGATACGTGTGTGTGTGTGTGTGTGTGTGTGTGTGTGTGGAAATTCAGAAATGAGCCACAGCAGAGTAACATGCGGAGGCGGCGTCAGAAATAACCCAAAGTGTCCGAAAATAACCCAAAAGGTCCTGGCTGTCATAATTGTTTAATTTGTGATTTTTGCTATTTCAGGAGTGGATTTGTGCAACAGAAGGGAACATGAAAGTCTAATGTCTATCCCATAAGCAACTCTACCGTCATGGAATGTGCCAGAGCGTCACGGGCCACGGCAAAGTTCAACAAAAACAACTCAGCCGCATACGGCAGAGTGTCAATGAGAAATTTCTAAATAAGATACAAGTGCTCATCTTAAATCAAGAGCAAAGTCAATGTAATCCACAAGGGGAATCAGACGATTCTGAAAATCCAGGTCCTTTCACCAGGATTAGCCACATGAGGTTGCAGTGCCCACAGGTTCAGGTCTGAGTCTCCCATTAAATTCCCACATAATTTACTTAGAGATCTTGCATAAATTCCCAGTCCAGACTGGAGATATAACCACTCAGACAGCTCCATGGTACACCACCAGGATCTCTTCCTAGTTTGCCAAAACCAGCTGAGACAATTAAAGCTGCAGTATGTAAGTTTTTTATTTTATTTTTGGCTTTATTTGGTCTAAAATCTATGCTAACCTTTGAGCATATTGTAATTCAAAGTGTTCTGAAAAAACACTGGACCTCTGCGCCTTCTCTTGGCTCTGTATAAGTATGTAATCAAATTTGTGTCAAAAAGAAAAACTAAAATTTGTGAAGTGCAGAGCAGTTTTAAAAGCCATGATACTATTTATTACGCGCAATGTGGTGTTTTTACACCCTCAAATTCAGTTTCTGTACCCGTTTCTGCTCTGAGCCCTCTTGCGTAATTAAGGAGGCTAAGTAATGCCTGTCCCTCAAAAACTAATTAGGACCAACTCCTAATGAACTCCACCCACACGAGAAACAAGCAACGGACTCTACGGAGATTCACATGGACTCATATTACATGTAAATACCTCACATCTATGTTTTGGAACTATATCTACTTTTCCCACACAAGTAATGTCAGTGAATGTCTAGCAAATAGGCAAATATGTTGATTTTCGCATATAATCTCGCGTTACGCAATTCCTCGGCTGCACAGGACTTCTGGCAAAATTAAATGGAATTAGATTTTTCTTTTTTACATTAAAAAAATCATAAATTTGTTATCAAGCCGAAGCCTTGTCAATGCATGTGATGCATTTGAAACTGACCGTCTGATGATCTCAATCTCCACACACCATCGCTCTTTATTTCTATCACTGAGCTCTTGGTGGCACTGCTTTATGGCGATCTGTTCCTCCGAGTCCTGGAAACACAAGCACGCACACGTTCAGACAATCTTGAATCAAATCAGAGGAAATTTCTGCTCAGACCAAATCCAAGCCTCATGATGGTGATCACAATCCTTTGCACTAATTGATTTTATATAGAAATGCTCTAAAAATAAAGACTGACTCATGATTAATTAGATATTAGGGTCAAGGATTTTCACTGCGTGGTATTTCATAAATTGGGCATCATCGGGCAAGGTTTGCATGAATATTAAGATTTATTCTAATCAGCAGTAATGGCCAGACAGTCGCACCACATGATATTTTGACTGAATAAAAAACAGAAATATTTTAGTAAATAGTAAATTAAAATAAATAAATAAATCAAAGTGAGCGCATATATACAAAGTTATTACATATTTTTTATGCATTTAAACCTCATTTTAACTAAATGAAATACAGTTGGACAGAATATTTAAATTGTGATGCGACTGGTGGGAAAATACATAACAAGCCAAATAACAAAACATTGAAAAACAGGAAAAATAGATTAAATACCAAATTATGGCACATAGAAGAAGCAAGAAAACATAGCTTACAATAGAAACACACAAGAAATTACATTTACAAAGGCCCATTAATAATCAATATAGAGTTTTGTTCTTTTTGTTAAAAAAAAAAAAAAAGCGACAACCTTCCAATAATAACTGAATATGTGAACATGGAAAATATATGTATTTATTTCCTCATCAGTTATGAGTAATAAACGTACATTGCACCACCGGTTTCCTGTAAAGGGAGGTACAATGTGCCATCCTGCTTCCTACATTATTATTATCTCATAGAACAGGGGATTCCCATTGAAGGAAACTTAGTCATCACAGAGGATCAATATCATTTTTAAGCATTTCCTCCAAGTGCTCAGCCTGCAGTGACACAGATGAAACTCATAGTGGTGACATCAGCAATCGCTTTACAAAGATTTATTATGAGTATTAAAGTACTTTACCTGTGCAGTTGAGAGCAGAGAGGATTAATTTATATTCAACTAAACTATATAGACAAACGTTAAACACCTGTATGCATGGATGATAAAAGAGTATTCTTAAACAAACAAAATAACTCCAAAAACACACAAAAGACATCACAAATACAACATACAAAATCATAAGAAATTGTACTAAAGAAAAGCAAAAATACACAAATTTACTCTGAAAATACAAAAGATAACAAAAAATATAAAAAGAATAACAGAAAAATTAACAAATCAAGAACAAAAATACACAGAATCACAAAACAGAGACAACAAAAATACACAAAATTACTCAAAAAACACACAAAACTAACATTAAAAGTGCTCATAATGACAGAAAACAATAAAAAAACACAAAATTAGAAAAATATACAAAATCACAACAAAATCACACATTAAATTCCAACAAAACAAAAAACAAAAGTAGAAAATTACTCAACATTTGGCCTTTCTTGTATTAATGCTCAGAATGCTCATTATTCCAAATGCTGACGTGAATGTTCATAATGTGACACTCGGATCAGACTAATCAAATTTTTGCGGACCCCGCTATGATAAAAGCTGCCCTTCCCTGCTGTAGTGTCACTATCCAACATCCCAGATATTACTTCACTGATGCTGCTTTAGTTTGCACACACTAATCAGGTATACTTAGGCTCTAAGTCCACAAGAAAACTATTTTAGAGACATCGCTAATGCACTTCAAGAGCAATTCAGGCCACAGTTTTATTGCCACACTTTTGTAACACGAAAAGAAAACATGAGTTAATAAAAATATATATTATTGAATAGAAAAATATCTAATAAATCAAAAAATATCTACATAACTGTCATTCAGTGCAACTTTTATTATGATTTGAACACCCACTAGGAACAGTGGTTTCATTTGTTCTAACAGATCCTTATCCTTAATAAGACTGCTATTCTAGACAACAATGAAATAAAAATAGTAAAAAACATTTAAAAAACACTCCAATTCTGACACAGCGACGCCCTCTCTTCAGGATGAGGGTTCAAATCCAGATCTAAATAAACCTCAAGAGCTAGAGTGAGTAATACAACACTCTTACAAAAAGGGAAGCGGATGTCTTCATATTCCCACACTGTCCTCCTGCGAGTAATTCAGCAAAACAATGCTTTCATCCTGTGACTTATCGTGAAATCATTACAACAGACGCCATGTGCCCTCAAGTAGGGGAGTGATGTCATCGTTTCTATGAGAAAGGTGCAGTGCAAACAACCAAAATGCTTTCAGTGCACAACTCAATTTTAGATGCAAAATGAAGATGATTTTAGTTGCTGTTGCCAGACACACGTTGTTTAGTACGAGAAAAAGCCATACTACAGAACCCCTCAAACAGAGATTAGTGCATGTCTGATAAAACGCACAAAGCGTGTATCAAAATTGGTCCATTCCTGTCCCATGCACAACCCCCACCATATCATAACTACTCCCATATAATTGTTATATGTTGTTTGTATCAATCAGCATTCTGAACTCATGTTGTCGTCACTCATCTTTCATATTTTCGCTACTATAGAATAGGGCTGCTCAATTAATCGAAATTTGATTCCGATTTTGATTATTACACCCAACGATTACAAGAATAACATAATCAAAAATAAATTATTCTAAAAAATATGGGAATATGTTTTATTCACTAAATAAAACAAACCCACTATTTCGGACATCTACAAAAGCTTTGCACACACGGTATTAATACGAACTTTGAGTTGTTTAATCCACGCACATGCAAGCTCCTCCCCTCCGCCCCGCCCCTCTCAAGGCCAAAGCTAGCCTGCCGGCTATCACAATAAAAGTTGTTGCTTGTGGTCTTGAAACATGACAGGAGAAATGCAGCAAAAACACTTGGTAAACAAGTGGAAAGTCAAATTCTCTGATATGGGAATATTTGGGTTTGATGATGAAAACCTAGAGCAAAGACACATCACGTGCAACAAGTGTTTTGTTTTGTTTCGTGCAAAAGTGAACATACTTTATTTTAATGTTTGAAGGATTTTAGTTATGTTTAAAGAATATATTTTATGGGGTTTTTTTGTACAAAAAATAAATGACTTTTTGGTTGACAAATAATCATTTGAATAATCGCGATTTCAATTATGACTAAAATAATCGTGATTATTATTTTAATTTGGCAGAGGTGTGAAGAATACTGATGTATTCTACTCAAGTAGAAGTACTGGTACTTGATTGAAAATGTACTCAAGTACAAGTACGTCATACATGAAATACAGAAGCTACTTTTTACTGGTACTTACAAGTAAAAAGTAGCAGAACTAAATAGTACTCAAAGTAAAAGTTACTTGTTACTTTCACCCTCCACGTTTTTTTTTTTTTGGTAATAAATCTTGCCACGGTTCCCTTGCGTACAGTAAAAATATAATATATAAACTTAAAAATAAATACACCAAATTTTGCACAATTGGAACTTAATTTCTTTTCCACAAAGGCATCTAAAATAAAAGATTTGTGAAAACGTACAAGTCTTTTCTCTTCTAGATAAAATGACACCAATGAATTCAATTCAAAATAAAATATTTCTCATGCTTCAAGTACAGCTAAATTTATGAACTCTAAAAATGAGAAAATAACCTCCAGTCGATGCTGTTTTGGTGCGCTGCATTACTTTTAATCTGATTACATTTGGATGCCATTATCATTAATATGACAACAGATCCACGCATGCCTTCAGCTGAACAAGGAAGACTCCTCAAAACGGGGAAGTCTACGCTACCATGGCAACCATCGAATGCCTTTCACTTCACTGAATGAAGCACTTCCTTGAGTAATCACTACGTTAGTTTGTCAAACATGTCAACCTCCACAAATGTGCGCATTAAGTGTTTTTATTTCATCTGCAGCTTCTAAATCACCTCTCATTGTCACTAATAAGCCTTACACAGAATAGTTTTACGGACTTGGCTTTTCCGTCAGAAAACTTCCTGAATTCCAATTTTAACCATTTCCACTCCAGTTCAACCATTTTTGTTTTGTTTCCATCTCATTGTCTTTACTTATTCAAATGACTTTACTGGTTATCAAACTTCCCAAAATTGTACCAAGCATGCTAAAAAGGGTCAATCGAGTCAATGACTGTTATTAATTTTACATTTACACCCATCAGACGACTTACAGAAGCCAGGAGGGTTACACTGAAATCACGCGAGATTACGTCACAAAATATTTGACATCAGGTTAAATAATGTTGTCCTCAGATCTGACAATCACATTTTTGTGACTCCCACTGTTATAAAAGTTGCCAATCTCTGCCTTACACCAAATCATTTTAGAAGATTAGGAGGTAAAGACATTTTTGAAGTGGAAATGCAGGTGATGCAGCAGCAGTTTGTACTAGTTTGTGAAATGTTTTACGACTATTTGTCTTCAGCAAATAAAATACTTGCTCAACAAAAGCACTCGGAAAAGTGCAAAATCTTCTCTTTTCCAGATATTGTCAGTTATCTGGATCAATTCCTGATCATGGTATCACACTTTAAAGGCTTTGAAGAAATGTATATCCCATGAAAAATCATACAGTAGGTGCAAATGTATAGGTACTAGGGGTGTTGGAAAAAAATCGATTCTGCAATATATCACGATATTACATCGCACGATTCTCGGATCGATTCAAAATGCATCCATATCGATTTTTATTTATTTAAATTTTTCATTTGTTTTTTTTTTTTTTTGCCTCTATTTAACTAGGAAAGTCTTTTCCACTGCAGGAGACGTTGTAACAGCACAAAGAAGTGCTGAAACCTGGGCATGTTGACCAGCTTGTGTTTTTTCAATAAAATCTAAAAAAAAAAAAAACACTAACTTTCTGCATTTATTTGTTGTTCTATGCATATACCTCATTTAAGTTACACTAAAGTCATGTTGAACTAAAGTCAAAGTTGGTTAAAAGCCACAGGCAGATTGTATGGTATTTATTTTATTTTAAGTTGTTGGCACATGGCATGTTAAAGCCATTGTTTTGAGTGTAAAATATGCCAATAAAATATATTTCATACTAGGGCTGGGCGATATATCGAATATACTCGATATATCGCAGCTTGTAGTCTGTGCGGTGTTGAAAATGACCATACCGTTAAACTTGTGGACTTTTTTTTTTTTTTTGAAATGTCATCTTAATGACAACATGCACAAAAGGGCACTATTTGTTTTAAAATATTGTAGTGGCATTATGTACAAAAAGTGCACTTTAATTTTGTGTTTTGAAATGCCATGTGAGTTGCATCCTGCACTAATGTCTTGTTTTGAAATGTCTCTGTGACAATTTTGCACAGAACGTGCACTTTCTGTTGACAATTTTATGTTTGAGCCACTCACTGTTTAATAAATACAGTTATGTCAACTTTGACTTAGTTGTGATATCCCCTTTTTTGCATGAAAGTTTAAAATTGGCATATATTAATGCAGTATGATCAAGAATGTTTTAATGTAGACATATAGAATCATCATACTGGTGTGATTTTGTGCATCAAAGTGTTAATTCAAGGGTAATGCAAAATATCGAGATATATATCGTGTATCGTGACATGGCCTAAAAATATCGCGGTATTTATAAAAGGCCATATCGCCCAGCCCTATTTCATACATAATGTTCTCATGAAGGTGTACACATTTACAGATTAGTTGTTTCTTAAGTCATATATTTATATATATATAAAAAAATGGCATCGTATCGTGACCTGTGTATCGGGATACGAATCGTATCGCCAGATGCCAGGTAGTACACACCCCTAATAGGTAGACTCATTTTTTTCTGATCCAGATGAAATGAATCAAACTTCATAAAGATCGATCAATTACAAACCGTGATATTAATTTTTTTTTAATTCCGCCAATAATGAGAGAAATTTTTTTTTCGATTTTTTAAAAACATTTTTTAACTGATCCAGTATCAGTATATATATATATATATATATATATATATATCCGGATCCCTTCTAAAATTTAATGGAATATTTTATGGCATAAATCAGTGGTTCCCAACCTTTTTTGGATCGTGACCCCATTTTGATATCACAATTTCTGGCGACCTCAAAGAGACATTTTATTTTTCTTTGAGAATTACTTTTTGATCATGTTTTTTATACTGTGTTACAAATACAGTATAGACATGATTAGTGACAAGTTGTGCCAGCTCAGATATATTCATACTGCATTTTATTTCAACGAGATTTACATTTGAGAAAGTGAAAGTATAGATTACAGTTGTTTAAGTATGTGCTGTTATAATTTGAAATAACAATAACTTAAAAATAAAAAAATTAAATCACTAATTCGTTTTTAATCAATTATAATAGACATTTCCGGTGATGCCATTTAAATTCCAGGCGACCTCAAGGTTGAAAAACATGAGGTCTATCTTTGGTTAAAATTTTGTCAAAATCAGTTAAGTACTTTTGACATAATCCTGCTAACAAACAAACAAACAAACAAATAAATAAATGAACACCGGTAAAAATGTGACCTCTTTGGCAAAGATAATTAGATTCAGGTGAGGTGTTTGGCGAAACATTAAACATGCTATCAAAATCCCAGTTGTGCTGATTAAGCCACTTCACTTGTAAACACACAAAAAAAAGTGAAATGCAATAAAACAAACATCTATACAAATATAATTTCTACTTGGGTTGTGGTACCTTATTTTTCCATCGTGTGACGTAGCCAAAACCCCCCGTACCAAGTCGATCCATAAGTTCCCACGGCCCACATGTCTGCGGCTGCTGCAGGGGAACTCGCTTCATGGTGTCAACTGTGCCTGAGACAAGAAATACAGTTCATTTACTCCTTTTATTATTGATGCTCAACACGGAAATACTGAGATTATCTACAGATTGCTACAATAACAGTTACTTTGTTTATAGAAAACATGATAGAGATTTCAAAATGTGTGGATAGAGGGGGGGGGGGGGGGGGGGGGGGGGTTCGCAGTGTATCTCGTTTCCTCTTCCAGCCAATACATATTCACGTGTAAGTGTAATCTGTATTTACTGTAAGAGTGATTGCTGTATATGTATGTATTTTTACAGTATTTTAAGTGAAAATTAAGGTTTTTACAACAGATACAATTGCAAAAGTAAAAAACTTCAAACATTACAGGCTTTATTGAATATGTTTTACAAGATAATTAAAATATTAATATTTACTGTATATCTGCAAATAAATACATCTCGTAGCAGGTTTCAAACCTGACGTATCACAACTGCATCTGCAGAGTTTGAACTCGTTTGTGTTAAACGGACAATAAGGCTGAATTGGTTTTTGAGAGGGATGCCTAAGTCAAAGGACTGTTGAATAAAGATATCTTTACTATTAAAAAGTGCACTAATCTCTAATTACTTACAAGACATAAGCAAAAAGAAAAATATCTGTGCATTAATTTAAAAAAAATTATGTTTCTAATGTGCAGTTTACCACACAAGTTAAAAACCTGTGCAAAATACAGTTACGAACAACAAAAGATAACTACAAAAATACAGAAAAAATATAAAAAAGCAACGTCAACTCACAGAACAAGACAAATACACAAAATGACTCATAATACACAAAACAAAAAACACACAAAACATCAACAAAAATGCATAAAACAACAATAAAAACACACAATACAACATTGAAAATACAAAAGTTAACCCAAAAACAGTAATGCAAAAAACAAAAACACATAAAACAACAACAAAAACATACCAAATGGGAGAAAAATACCCAAAACAATGAAAACAAATTGAAAGAACAACACTAAACACCAAAAAAAAAAAAAAAAAAACCCACACAAAAAGATGTAAACAATACAAAAAAGTAAATAAAAACACATTTAATGAGAGAAAAATACACAGAATGATTTCAAAACTACAACAAAAACTTTTGTTCTTCTTTGCATTAATGCTCACATTGGTAATTATTCTAAATGCTGACATAAATATTGATAATGTTGCTCTCGGATGAGACAATCATATTTTTGTTGCCCATCTTTGACCAGGAATTATGTTATTTTTGTTCGATCAAAGAGGGGCATTTTTGGGCCACGGGTCACATGTTTGACACCACTTGTTCAACACACTTACCAAACTTAGTTACAAAAAAAAAAAAAAAAAATGATATGTCTTTATTCTTTACACATATTGACTTTACAGGTTCCCTTTAAATAAAGCTACTGATTGCCAACCTTTAACTAAACTCTACATCCAAAATGAAAAGATACAAAGTTAGTTTCCTTTACGTGTTATTAGTTAGTCGCTGTTTTCCTTTACGGACTCCGTATTTAAAACAAATCCTACCTTAGACTGTGTATGAGCCTTCACATGAGTTCAAAGTTGATTCTGTCAAAGTAAAACCGTGTAAAAACCGCTTTTTAATCGAGCTGCAACTTTAGAGGAGACAGCAGAAACACAACAAAACTTAGAGACAGTCTACTTCCTGGTCCTCGTGTTTCCTCTAAACCTGAAGGCATCAGACACGCCCACACACGCGTGCACCAGTCCTCCTAAACCACCTCCTGTTCTATGCTCCTGTTGCCCCCCAAAGAGGGTCTATAGTCCATAGACTGGTTTATACACACCTGTGCTCAGTTAGATTGATTTGAAAGAGTGAAGAACAACTTTCCAAGTGTTTCTGTCATATTTACATAGTGACTCCAAAAACCTCTAAACTAACAAATTATAATGGATAAAGAAATAATAGATTATTTATTCCATAATTCAAACAGGGAAACAGTTACGACTGAGGGTCGTTTAATACTCAACCATAATAAAGTATATTCTTAATTTTATTTTCCTTTCTGTTGCTCTACCTGTATACATTAAAAAAAAAAACCTTTATTTTGAAAATTGCAACTTGCTCCTGAGCTTCCTGCGCCTTCTTCTTCTTCTTCTTCTTCTTCTTCTTCTTCTTTTCTTCTTCTTCTTCTTCTTTTCTTTTCTTTTTCTTTTTTTTCTTTTTCTTTTCTTTTCTTTTTCTTTTCTTTTCTTCTTCTTCTTCTTCTTCTTCTTCTTCTTCTTCTTCAAAAATATAAATCTAATCAACCAATTTTGAGGCAGATTTCAAAAGGTTTGACAAAAGATAATATTGCAGCTTATTGCAGTGGTTCCCAAACTGGGGGGCGCGTGAACAGTAATGCTGAACATTGATCTTGAAAAACTGAAAAAAGAAGAAAAAATAATTCTATGTTCTAAAATATGTAATTGCACTTGGAAAAAAAAAAATGTTTTTAGAAAACTCTCATTAAACTGTTTTGAGGCAGATGTCAAAAAGTTTGACAAAAGCTAATCTTTGCACGTAAACATTACTTATTGCAGGGGTTCCCAAACTGGGGGGCGTGAGAACAGCATTGCTGAACATTGAGCATGAAAAATAGAAAAAATTGGTTTTCCTTACACTCAAGGAAGTTTATTTTTTCTGTTCTAAAATATGTGATTACACTTTTTTTTTTGTAGATGTAACGGAACCTAATTTAAACTGAGTCCTCAGCAGTGAGGCAAACATAAACTGGATTAACGCTTGGAATCTGTTCCAGATATTTATTGTATATGTTTTAACAATAACAATGAAATGAATTGCTTTGGTTTTGCAGAATGATGGAGCTCCATGTTTTGTTTTTTTTTAAAGCTAAGTAACTATAATTTCCTGAGGAAGGGAAGGGTCGAACAGCGAGGATGTGTGGCTGCTGACAAATTACTCTTGGAGCCATTTTAATACCAACCATCCAGAGTCAACCGCACAAACATCCCCGCACCGGCGTCTACCCAACTCCTTTCAGCTCCACCACATTACAGAAATACCCTAAAAATACCCTAAATCAGACATGAGCAACTGGTGGCCCGGGGGCCACATGCAGCCAATGTTCAAATTCTGCGTGACCCCGAAAACAAATATCCCAAAAATTGTTATTCAAGAAGTTGATGGGAAATTATGAAGCCCAACATACACAAGATATTTTCATAAATACACAAAGTACAGCACAATTCAATTCAATTTAATTCAACTTACAACATTAGTCATCTCGTAGCACTTATTAAAATATAAAATTCTTAAGAAAAAACCCAACAATTCTACATGAACATGTGCAATGCACAAAGTAACAACAAAATCACACAAAAACTTTAAAAAATAAATACAAAAAAATGACTCATAAAACATACAAAGAGACAACAATTAAAGACACAAAAAAACCACTAAATCACAAAAAAATTACTGCAAAGACACATATTATGATGAGAACAAAATATATACAAAATTACTCCACAGACACACAAAAGCCAACAAAATACACATCACATAAGTTGTGAAAGATGGCTAAAAAAAATGTTTCTGCAACAATTAAATGTTACCTCTGGGGATCAATAAGGTCTATTCTATTCTATTCTATTCTATTCTATTCTATTCTATTCTATTCTTCTCATCAGGGTTTCCTTTTCTGCCATCACCTATAGGCTCTAATGATTTGGCTTACTAGCCTACTATTTATTTATTTATTTATTTAATGTAGGCCTTATTTCATTCACATTATTTTTAGGATGATTTCACAGTAAGGATTGGAATTACTGACAAATATGTATCACATCTTTACTCAAGAAGATAAACTTCTATGAAAAAATCTACTCTTATTTATTCAATAATATTCATTATTATTATTATTATTATTATTATTATTATTATTATTATTATTATTATTGGCATTATTTTCAGCCTCATTCTAAGTTTTGGGGGAAACCTTGTGTTTCATGTATAGTTTATTCCACTACTCAGCAAAAGGTATCAATAAAACGTGTTAATTTAAAATATACAAAAGGAAAAATTTATAGAATACAGTTTTCAGACTATTTCTGTCTGCTGTCCATCTGCTGCTTTATTATGTATTGTTTTGTCTTAAAATGATGGATCCAGATTAAACTTTTTTTTTCTTTCTTCACAAATACATGATTTGTTTCAGTCCAGTTTCACCACCACCACCACCACCACCACCACCACCACCATCATCATCATCATCATCCTCTAAGCCCCGCCCCCTCTGTTCCAGGAGCGCTCTAATAAAGGCTGAGAGCAGAGAAAGAGCAGCAGAGACAGAACGACTCTCACACCGGGTACAGAGTCACTGATCCTTGAGGTAAGAACCTGTTTATCTACACTACACTGTCTCTATCAATACATATTTCATATTGATGCTGCAGCATAGCTATCAAATTATTTATTAGCAGCTGTCAGCAGATTTCTCTTTGTTATGAACAAGTAGCATGTTGATTATTACTGTGAATGCAGATTCTAGTCTGTTTACTATCTGACCACCACTAGAAATACCTTTATATTGTAGCATTATATTGCATAGTAAATGTCATTTATTTTTGTTTGGAAAAATCTCAATTTAAATTTAAATTGTGATGGTCTGTGTTTTTGTGTGAGGAAATGTAGAAGCTGAATTGTAAGTATTTCCTATAAAACCAGAGAGAGGCAACACTTATGACAGTTGGGGCCACAAAAATGTGATTTTCTGATCTGAGGGCCATGTTATCAACATTAATGTCAGCATTTAGAATAATGATCAATCTAAGCATGAGGATAGGGAAGAACAAAGGCTTTTGTCTGGATTTGTGTCTTATTGTTGTCTTTTCATGTGTTTTTGGAGTCATTTTATGTTATTCTGTGGTTTTATGTCACATTTTGTGTTTTTGTAGTTATTTTGCCAATTTCCTGTCATTTTGGGTTATTTTTTTCTGTTTCTGTGTCTTATTGTTTTTTTTTTTGGTGTCATTTTATTTCATTCTGTGGTGAATTTGTATATTTTGTCTCTCAATTTGTATTTTTTTGTTTGTGGTTTTGTGTGTTTTTAAAGTCATTGTGTGTATTTTTCTGTCATTTTGTGTTCTTTTGTTGTTGTTTTTGTGTATTATTTGTTCTTTTGTCTGTTTTGTGTCTTATTGTTGTCTTTTAATATGTTTTTGGTGTAATTTTTTGTTATTGTGTGGTGATTTTGTATCATTTGTCTCTCAATTTGTGTGGTTTTGTGTTATGAGTACTTTTCGTGTATTTTTGTTTTGTTTTTTGGGGTTTTTGAGAGTCATTTTTGTCATTTTGTAAATTCCTCTGTCATTTTGTATATATTTTTCAAATGTGTTGTGTTTCGTTGTCATTTGTCAACTGTGCCTTTGTGATAATAATGCTGAGCTCACCTCTGTGGCTCCATGGGAGAGGGAGTCGGGGGTGGGGGGGGTGAAGTGGGTTTTACTTTACCTTGTGTGTAGCCGACTCATTCATGTGGCATCCCAACACTTTCTCACCCAGACTTCAGCTGCACACTTTGCATCCACCTCTACCTGCTAAATCCATCTGTGTGTGTGTCCTGACAGTTACTTTCTAATTCTTATGACTTTGCATCTGAGGACATAGTTTCACACCTAGTGTCAACCGTCTCCACAACGTGTTTCTGGGCTGCACTTGACTGCATTTCCTTAGACTTTTTGTCCACAAGTGTTTCTGCCCTCCACCATCTGAGCTGTTCAGGATCACTGACACTCACTGCCGCTCTTATCAGCTTAATGAGTTTCTTCTCCTCCCTGACATCCTTCAGAGGTTTTGCGTCACACACTGATACTGTTTGTGTAACGTTGCACATTTAAAGAAATCTTTTTTTACCTGCATTCCAGATCAGTGTGGTCAGATGGTTTATGACATTCACTGACATTAATGTAGTTTGTGATTCACTCAAGCTTCTCGATGCCCGTTGATCCGATATATAAGAGTAAACAGTGAAGATGCCTCAACTTCTCTCGCCTAAATCAGGGGTTCTCAACCTTGGGGTCGGGAGCCCATTTTGGGGTCGCAAGACACTGGGATGGGGTCACCCAGATGCCTTCAAGAAACCAAGAATATTTTCTGAACAATTTGAGCCCATTTTTGTTTATTTTTACCATTTTTCTACAATGACACCAAACTTGTTTATTTTAACTTATTTTCATCACTTCTTCTTGTCATATTTTTGCTCCTTTTAATACATTTTTGCTACACTTTTTCTGCACATTTTTTCCACTTTCAAGACATTTTCTGCACTTAACCTGTTCATCACTTTTTCCACCTAATGTTACGTATGTTGACCCATTATTGTAACTTTTAATCTCTTTTCATCATACTTCATGCTTATTTTTTGCCAATCTAACCATATTCACAATTTGTCATGCCCACTTGCAACTAGTTGTTCCTACTTTTTTTTCTGCCACTTTTAAGCCTATATTGACACTTTGAAACCTTCTTACCACTTTTTCTGTCCTGTTTTTGACCACTCCAATTTGCAACTTTTAACCAATTTCTGTGGTTTTTAAAATCCCATTTCCCTGGTCTCTGGCACCTTGATTTTGTGGGTCACAAGCTGAAAAGGTTGAGATCTGGTCTAAATAATGTCAGTTTTTTTTCCTCTTGTGCTGGTGACTTTGATGCTGTAAATCTACTCCATGCCTTCATTTTTCCTCGCAGTCGAGGATGACTCAGGACCACTCACTCTCTCTCTTTCTCTCATTCCGCTGACCTCAGGGATTTAATTCCTGTCCTTCCTCCCCCCCTCTCAATTATTTTCTTCCATCCTTTAATTTCCCCTCCACGTCGCCCTCTCATGTGCCATCATTCTCTCAGTGGATCCACAACTAAATACTGTACAAGCTTCTCTCCTGATAAGAAATGCACTGTATCATATTGCAGACAAGGGGGGAGTCTGTGGAGCAACAATGCAGCTCTTTGTTCTCAGTAACCTTACAGTTCACATCACAGCTGCTTTACTCAAGAATGACTGAACCTCCCTGGAAGTAAAGACCACATAATGCCTCCAAAGTGGCTTAATTACTAGTGCAATCTCACATGACATAAATTACAATCAGTGAGTAACCAACAGAATAAAAAAAAAATTGAACAAAACCCTTAATTGAAGCTTCCAGAGAATTTGCGCTATTGAGCAAACGTAAAAAATTCCCCTTTTTCGTTTCGTTTTGGTTTCATTGTCTCACCTGACGTTACAGGTTAATAAACTTCCTGAAACAATTCCAAACCTGCTGAATAGGGTTAATAAAGTCAGTTAATGTTAGACATTTTTATATTTATATGTTTTAGACGACTTACTGAAGCTGGAAGGTTTACACTGAAATCACACAAGATTGCGTTGCAAGAACGTTTGTTAGCTACAGCGCTAGACACTACGGGAAAAATAACATGGAATGGAAGTTCATGATATTGTCGCATGACATCATAGAGCTATGTCCATTTCATTTTGCATAAAATCTTGCATTGCTTATTGCCTAGCTTATTCCATAGGGCAAGATGTTGATCGAGATTAAGAGCGGAATATTACATATCCGTTGGTATTGTAAACTAGCTAGACATTCAGTGACCTGTTGCGTGATGTTGTCCCAAAACATGCTAAGAGATATTTCCGTGTCATATTGGGGCCTGATTTTAAATTAAATAAAATAAAAAATTCCAATTGTTTGTTCCGTTTTGGGAACCTGAATTCTGTGTCTTCTGTCCATTTTCTGTGATTACGAAACATGGAAGTCCCAGTCCTTACACATGTACTAGCTGGGAGCGTGAAAATTTCCCAAATACAGAGGCTAGATGCTAGACAGTCAAAATGTGATTCTGGTCGCTGAGTATTATTGTTCCAATTTTACCTTTGATTACAAAAACCTCCCAAAACTTTAATAACTTCAGCGCATCATCACGGCAGCAAAATGTCAAAGTGTTAAATGACTTGTGACCAGGAACGTTTCTTTGACAGTTTTCCTTTTATCAAGTCATTGTTTAGGGAGATCTTGAAGGTTAATACATAATGTTATAACTTGAAGAGTTATGAGTTGTTTATTTGTCATTAAGGACAAGTAGTAATATAAATCAGAATTAACGCAGGATGAAAGAAAACCAAAAAATATCCATTAAGAAGTAAGAAGGTTGTAAGAAGTAGATATCAGAGAAAAATACCAATGCAAACATAGTGTTACTTGATTTTGATGCTGTTCTATCAGCCTGGAATAGACAAATAAACAAAGAAATGAATAAACAAGCAAACATCAGTGGGCCTAGGACTGATCCTTGTAGAACACACATTGTGCAATTAATGCGGCGTGCATCAAACCGTTTGTAATCATTCTCTTTGTGTGTGTGTGTGTGTGTGTGTGTGTGTGTGTTTGAATGTGCTTGCCACGCATCCTCAGCCAGATGTTGTGACTCACAGTCTGCTCGGTTCTTTGCTGCAGATGTTTTCATTTTTTCCAACCGTTTTTTTGACCTACTAACCAGCATAACCTCATTCTCCTCTGACCACAGGCTTGCCCCTACCAAGCATCTTTTAACCGTTAACATATTTACTGTAACGGAATAATATATTAACCCTGTTAAAGGCTGGAGTTCTTCTACATTTAAAAGGTAGACATTTCATGGTAAAAACTCAGCCCTATTGCATTGTGGGATTGTTTGAAATAAGGAGTGATTACACCACAAAGTGGGCCCCTCCATGTTCTACTTTACTTTAAACAGGGTGCGTTCCACATTTGTTCCTATCTGATGTGGACACGAAGGCGTGTGTTCTCGTGTTGATATGTTTGCATGTTTCCGACATGCGCAGATCTGCGTGTCGCTACAGTATTATTGCAGGAAACACATGTTTATGCCTGACATGAGGGGAGAAAGAGAGAGAGGGTGGGGGGCGACAGAACAGCTGCACAATACACACAAAAAAAGGAAGTGAGTGTGTTGTTGTTGCTCAGCTGGGAGGCCCCCGTTGGGTGTGGAACTGCACTAGAACTGGAGGGTTGTTCTTTGTTGGAACGTCTTTTGATGGTGAGTGTGTGAAATTGGTGATTTTTGTGTTGAACAGAGAAGCCATAACTGCTCGAATGAACAATGAGCCTAAAAAAGCAGCACACTTTGGTGTTGGTTAGCAGTGGTGAAAGTAACAGATTACAAGTACTCACATTACAGTCATTAGGTTGCTTTTATGGGTACTTGTTCTTTTTTGAGTGTATTTCCAAATTAGTCATTTTATTTGCACTTAAAGAGTAACTAAAACCCAAAACCACTTTTTTCTACTGAATACACATGTATTTGTGTATGAAGTAGGGCTGTTGATTGATCCTGGTCCAACTCTCAACATTTTAGTCAAAGTATTTCAATTTGGCATATTTTGTTGTAAAATGTCAGAGTGACTGCCCTCTGTTGGTTGAAAGCCGGCTATTACAATTGATTTTTGCCATTGGCTGAGAACACGATCATGTGATGTTTTGGGACCATCTTGCGTCACAAACAAGCACTGTTAGCCCCGCCCCTTTTATTAAAAACAATCTGTGGTGAGTTGGTTGGATTGAGAGAAGAGTGAATAAAGAGGTACTGTATGTTGAGTAATGAGTAGCTAGTTAACATAGCATAGATTGTTCAATGGAGATTTTATAGTATAGACTGGGCGTGTCTTAACTGCTACAGGAGCTCCGCCCATAATCAAAGCATTTTTCTGAATTTCCCTCCTAGTGGCAGGTTAGGAGAAAGCAGGAGTTTAGTTACTCTTTAATTACGTTTTAAAAGTATTTTGTTACATTTATACACCCAACCGTTATTGAGTAAATTATTATTTTTTAGTTTTAAAATGTTCAACGGACATTGTGAAACACAAAAAAATGAAATGACCAGACAACAATCAAATGCATCACATCATAGGCGACCAATCAGAATAAACATAATGTACGGTGCCAAAATGCCATTGAATGTTTGTTGATTTCTCAGTTTTAGAGTTCATAAATGTAGCTATACTTAGAGTCTGAGAATTTTTTATTATTATTTTGGATTTAATTTATTGGTGTTATTTTATGTTTAAAAGAAATGTACATTTTGACAAAACTTTTATTTTATAGTGATGCCTTTGTGGAAAATAAATTAAGTTCCAATTGTTCAAGACTTGGTCTCTTCCTTTTTAAGTAGTTTATACATGAGATGTTTACTGTGGCAAGATTTATTACCAAAAATAAACATGTGGGGGGGAAGTAACTAGTAACTTTTACTTTGAGTACTATTTAATTGAGCTTATATTTACTTGTACTTGAGTATTTCATGTATGACTTACTTGTACTTGCACTTGAATACAATTTCAAACAATTAACAGTACTTCTACTTGTTTAGGATACATCAGTACTCTTTACATCTCTGTTGGTTAGCGTTATGTTCCTGATGTTTGAGGGTTTTACCTCATGCATATAAAACAACACTGTGTCGTTGTCCATTAAGTGCACCACTGATCGACAGTGATGATGAGTCACTGTGGAGGAAATGTAGATGTAGATATTCATGCTATGTCTGGTTCTTTGTATAGATACGCACATCTGAAGTATAGTCATGTTGTAGTTCTGCACATGGAGGTCAGCTGCTCGTCCCGGTTTACTTTCCCGCTTAACGTTCTTCCACACACCCTCTTCTCCTTTTGTGACTCATGGTTACTCACACTTAAACTGAGGAGCAACAGACACTCAGCTTCACTCTGAGTCCTTTTCAAACTATTTTATTGCTAAATAACAATACGCCTTTACAAAAGAAAAGTTCATTCTCCTCCTGTAGCTGCAGCTGGGCTTCGTTTGAACAGGAAGTCTCTTCTCTGCATGTTGCCACTAATCAACCCAGGGTTGTCCACGTTGAACCATCTGTACTTTAATGCTGGATAATATCACAGTTTTAGCTTGAGGAGAAGATAAAAGGAGTTCAGTTTGTCCTCAGTAGGGAACAAAGACGTGTGATTAGGTCTTCATAAGGCCGAGATAGGCAACTTTATTAGAATATCATCTCAGCATCTAGAATAATAACCAATCTGAGCATGAATACAGGGAACAATAAAGGGTGTAGTCTGTTTTAGTTGTTGTTTTGTGTGTTTTTGTTGTCGTTTTGTATATTTTAATCTCCTTGTGTGTGTTTCTTTCTTATTTTTAAAGTCAGTATTTGCCTTTGTCTTGGTGTCACTTTGTCATTTGGCTTCATTTTGTGTTTATTTGTAATCGTCATATGTGTATTTGGAGTAAATGTGTGTGGTTTTTTTGTCCTTTTGTGCATTTTTTTGTAATTTTATGCATTTCTTAAGTAATTTTGTTTCTTTTTTGCGGTTTTATGTACTTTTTTGTCCTTTTGTGCATTTTCGTTGAAATTTCATGCATTTCTTAAGTAATTTTGTTTCTTTTTTGTTTTATTTTTGGTAGTTTTCTCTGGGTTTATTATTCTTATTCTTATTTTTATTAAGTAATTTAGTGTATTTTTTGCCATTATTGTTTTATGTATTTTTGTTGTTCTTATGTGCATTTTTTTTTTGTATTTTTCTATGTTTTCTTAAAAGTAATTGTATGTCTTTTTGGATACATTATGTGCCTTTAATTTAGGGGCCGCACAAAAATAAAACAAAGAGCTGCATGTGGCCCCTGGGCCACCAGTTGTTTATGTTTGTCAAATGGGGGAATGCAACAAGACAGGAAAGCAAATGATTAAGTTAAGGAAGAGATAAAAACTGCTGCGTTTATACTAATATTTTACCTGCACAAGCTTTTTGATAATCTTGTCAAACAAAATCCATCCATTCAACTTTGTTATTCTAGGAATAACTTCCATGTTTTCAGATCTATGCACCTTATGTCCCTTTTCCTGTCTGAGGGCATCCTTTGGTAGACATCAGGAAGGAAACTAATTAGGGAAACAGTGAAGCTGGAAGAGGCCACGAATAAGGTGCATCATGATTCACCTCCAGTCTATTGCTGCAGTCTACACTCCTTATAAACTCTAGTGGACTTTAGTCTCAAATGGTGTGAACATTTGAAAAGTAAAGTGAACTGTACTAATAATAATTATTTTGGATGAGAGAATAAAAGCTTTTTTTTTGTTTTAAAGTCAGTGTAGCCAAGAAAAGTTGGTTTTATGGTTTGAAATAGTTTTATACAAAAAAAAAAAAACACTTTGTATCTTCTGTGACCTGATGTGCATTTTTTGGATTTTGTCTTTCAGCAAAATAAAGACAAAGTGAAGAGAAATGAGCAGAACATTAGAGCTAATAACTCTCCTTTCCGCCCTGTGCTGCTGCCTAGCGGACAATGTAAGTATTACACACACATATATATATATATATATATATATATATATATATATATATATATATATATATATATATATATATATATATACATACAACAACAAACACACTGCAGTCCTTTATGTTTTAAATTCAAACACATTTATTTCTAATTTTGTCACAAATATCATATTCTCTCATTGTATTGTGCACCCATATTGTGCTTTTTGTGATAATAACTTCCATTTGTTTTTTTTTATCAACTTAGCTGCTCTCTTTTTAACTTTAAGTACTTGTTTTTAGAATTATTAATTAAATTGTATTCTAATCGTCTTTGCCTATTAAGCGTAATGGATGAAAACCCAGTGCATTTTCCACAAGCGTGTCAAACTCATTTTAGTTCAGGGGCCAAATATGGAGCAATTTATCACACGTGGGCTGCAGATTTTAGGCGGGAAAATTCATAATTTAATCATTGTTGTGTTCTAGTTTTCACTTCCATGTATAAATAAATTATAAAATGTGTATGGCACTGATAATATCAAAGCAATAAGTGACACATATTAGTTTTCACTCACAATTTATTTGATTTTGTGGCCCATTTATATTTAATTTGCAAAAAGTTTGTGGAATAATTTGAAAAAAATTGCAGGATTTGGGAAAAATGTAGAGTTCTTTTAACAATTTGAGATTAAAAATGACTGCCATCGTGTGACAAGCATGGGGAAAAATGTGAGCCTTGTTAATATTGAATTTGTGCATCATTTTGGAGAAATCCAGCTGAGATATCTACGACTTAATTAGTTGGTTAGTTTTAAACAAGGATTCATGGTTTCTCTGACATTTTTTGTTTTGTGCTGTGGGCCGAATTGGATGCTCGAAAGGGCCGAATTCAGCCCCCGGGCCTTGAGTTTGACACATGTAATTTACAGCACAACAATACAATTTAATTCAGTTCAATACTATTTAATTTAATACAACGTAATTTTATTTATTCATTTAATTTCCATCAAATATTACATCTATGTGGGAGAGACCTAATACGTGGCCCTGTTGCACTTGCATTTGTTCCACAGTTCTTTGAAACGCTGACCACTGGAACATTACAGTATGAAATTATATTTGACTGAAATGACAGGTTACCATCAGTGTGTGATGGTTTGATGTTTATAGAAGAACACTAGGGGAAACACCCTCGGCGTACCGAGGTCCCGTGTTTGACTCACTGCTCCGTTTCTCTGCAGGTGGAGCTTCTTCGCACCAAACGAGGGACGCGTTTTTACAGAGGTGAGCCTGACAGGAAGCCACCTAGACGGACGCTTTTCATTATTCATGTCGCCAAGTCTTCACCGTCCTCTTTCACCTCGTCCCGTGAGCCTCATCACTTTTTTGTTTGTCTCGCTTCATCACAAATCACTACCACTCTCATTGGCCTTCTTTTATAAACCTTGCATGAAAACGGGTGCAAATCTGAGTGCTACGACAGGACCATCATGTGATTCATGAAACATTCGTATTTGACCAATCCCAGCGTACAAATGATTCGTTGATAAATGCAGCGGTTGAATTCGATTGTCATTAACATGTTATGCCCTTAAATCTTCCTGGTTTGGAGGCCCCGCCCACTGAGGTCAAACAAATGCTGGCAAGAAAAAAGAAGATGTGCTTTTTAACAGCATAAACTGCACTTAAAGGTATATTTTTGCAGCATTCCTGCTGTTTGCAGCCATTTGCTGTTTTCCTGGGTGTTTGCCCCTGTCAGCCACTGTATAAAGGCGCTCATAGGAGAGGTCTGCCCCCCTGTGTGAGCTGCATACAACTTCACAGCAGAGATCTTGAAGAGACACACGGAAATATACCGTTTATGTCCGTGCTCTTTAGACAATAAATAACACGTTGAAATAAATGAACAAAAACGCTTTTAAGAAAGCTTAAATGACAGCTGAGGTTTGTTTAATACTTTAATTTCAGTCTCAGTCAGATTTTGCTGCTGAACCACAAATCCACACACTTAGGTTTACATACACGAGCTCAACCCTGACGTGAGATCTGATCGTAGCGTACGCTCACGTCAGGATTGATAAATACCAAAGTTTGCATGAATATGGTCCAACACACGTCGTACGCTCAGATCTTAGTTGATAAATGAGGGCCAATGTCACCATGATCAGTTTTTTGTTTCCCTTTGTCTCTGTTTTTATGCTCCTTTATGTTTGTTTGGCTGAAAACCAAATTCTTTGTTAACTGTGTGTTTGTGTGTTGTTAATGTGTTTGTGTGTCTTCTTCAGTGCTTTGTGTGGATAGTGAGACGTCCGCAGTGCGTAGTTATGGGGACACGTGGCTGAGATGGAGGGGACAGCGTGTGGAATATTGCCATTGTGCTTTAAGGGGACGAGAGCTGTGTCATGTTGTGCCCGTCATCAGTGAGTGTGAACGCACAGAAACACAAACACAGACTTTGCTGCTTTACTCACATTGAGTTTGTCATTAACACAATTTATTTTGAAGGTTTTCCCCTCGTGTCGTGTATGTTGGCCTGGCATTGCCTGACCTTCTGTCTGTCATTATAATTCCACTTCACTTCATATTCACCGTCCTAACCTCAGATGATTATTTTCTGTTGGCGAGCCACGCTCCTGTGTCCAAATCTGTTATTTCAGTGCGTCCAAATGTAGAGTCGTTGGCTTTGTGGAGTGGGAGTAGTTTAGTCTGAGGTGATATGATATACTCTCACCAAGCCAGAACTCCTGCTTACGCTCAGCACAGTTGACGAATCTTGAGAAGCATCATTACTCCTGCCTCAGACAAATTACAACCTCGTTTTCAGTCCTGCAACAGTGACTTTAGGAGCTCGTAATGCTGAGAGTAAATGTGCTGCAATTAGAGATGAGCGATATTATCAGCATTGGTTTTTCCACCAATATTAAAAAATGAGTCTGTGTCGTTGCTTCAGAAAATGTATTAAAAACCAATATGGCACTTTTTCCATGACTATAGTTGAAAAGGAACTCTTATTTTGCACATGTTATGTTTATTTGTAGAATACGTCCAATGGGCATCACATTAAAAGCAGGCTGAACCTGTTATTTCCAATGAGCGATATATTATGAGGTTGGTGTATGTATATTTATGTATATATCGGTATCTTATTTTAAAAAAATAAAAATAAAATCAAGAGATTTTATCCATTTTATTTCAGTATTCGGTATTTCATAAAAAAATTTAAAAAAAAAGATTTTTTTAAATTTAATTTTAGTATTATTTTCAACTGTTGGTATTTAATTTAAAAAAAATTAAAATAAAATTCTGAGATTTATTCAATCTTAATCTTGTTTTAGTATATTTTTCCAACTATCGGTATTTAATTAAAAAAAATAAAAATACAATTCTAAGATGTATTTAATCTTTATCTTATTTTAGTTTTTTTTTTCCAACTATTGGTATTTAATGAAAATAAATTAAAATAAAATCCTGAGATTTATTAAATCTTATTTTAGTTTTTTTTTTCAACTATTGGAATTTCATTTAGAAAAAATATTAAAATAAAATCCTATTATTTATTGTAATTTTTTTTTTTCCAACTATTGGTATCTTATAAAAAAAATCCCGAGATTTTTTTAAATTTTATTTTAGTATTTTTCAACTATCAATACTTAAAAAAAAAGAAAATCCTGAGATTTAAAAAATTTAATTTTTATATTTCTTTTCAGCTATTGGTATCAGAAATGTAGTGTTAGATAATATCACCATGTCAGATATCAGCAAAAAAGCTAATGGTAGCAATCAACATCATGGAGTCATTAAAAATGTCCAACCCACACTGACACACACTAAGCAAACTTCCTAATGTGATGATACATGCACAAAGCCAAATCCCAAACCTTGATCTTTGTATACACACGTGTTCATTTCTATTATTTTAACTTTTATCATGCTGTTGATCTGGATGACGCTGTCCTGACTAAACCTCCCTCTGTCTGTCTGTGTTTTCAGACTGCTTTGTGTCCCAATGCTACAATGGAGGAACGTGTAAGGAGGCGGTCTACACGTCGGACTACATCTGCCAGTGTCCCGCCGGCTTCAGTGGGGCGCAGTGTGAGATCAGTGAGTGAATAAGCTGCAGGACGTGTGACGCAGCTCAGATGAAGAGAAACAATCATTTTCTCACCACAGGCCTGGTTCAAGTTGACTTAAAAGTGTAGCCAATGCTGTTCTTGGTGGCAGCGAGCAGAGCAGTTTTCCGAAGTGGGCCAGAAATGTTTTTGTTTCCGTGGCTGACTTTTGGTGACACCCCACCCTCGCTGTGGAATAATTATCTGAACCCCAGCTGTCGTAGGTAGCACAGTGATGTCAGTAGTAGCGATGCATTAATACAGCGTGTCACTTAAACTGGTCATATTTTGTGATTTTTACAGTGGAGACCATTATTTTTATATCAGATAAAGACATTGTGGATGCTGCATAGATCAATAAATCAAAGATACAAAAAGTTGAAATGGTTTTGATCTCCATTGTAAACACTGAAGTTAAGGAAGACGGCTTGTAATCGGAGGGTCACAGGTTCAAATCCAGCCTGGGCCATCGTTGTGGGATGTTGAGCAAGTCCCTAAACCCCTAACTCAGTGGTTCTAAACCTTTTTTGGATCGTGACCCCATTTTGATCTAATAAAAATTTCTGGCGACCCCAAAGACACTTTTCTTCTAAAATTTCCATGTGATTGTGTTTGTTTTACTGTATTACAATTTATACAGAACAGCCAGGATTAGTCACAAGATGCTCCATCTTAGATATTTGTATAGTGTATTCATTTTCAATTTTTTTTTAACTTTAATCTCAACGTTATATTTGAACTTTATTTTCAAAATTTAAACTTTAAACTCGACATTTCGACTTTATTCTTGATTTGCCCAAAATTATTTTCTCATTCAATATTGTACCTAATCCGCTTCCGTGGAAATTGATTTATATTTGAGAAAGTTTAAGTATAGAATACAGTTGAAATTTTAAATTTAAAGAATCTATTTTTAATCAGTATTTTTTTTTTTTTTCAAATCAATTACGAGACATTTAAAGTGATCCCACATGGGGTCACGACTCCAAGGTTGAAAAACACTGAGTTAAAGCCACTAAAAGGAATAAGTATGCAGATAGTGTCATCACGTCCCATGGTCAATCATTGGAATGATATCAACTTATGTTTAAAAACAAGTGACTACATTCACTTACCGCTGTTTTACTGTTTTGTTTAGACAACAGGGAGAAGTGCATTGTGGGACAAGGAGAAGGATATCGGGGTACGTGGAGCATCAGCCATTCAGGAGCTGAGTGCATCAACTGGAACTCCACGTCTTTGAGGGGCCGACGGTTTACGGCGAGGAAAATGGACGCCAGCAGTCTCGGACTGGGCAATCACAACTTCTGCAGGTGGGACAGAGAACACGCAGAAATGCTGCAAACGTCATCAGTCAGATGCAAACCTAACATCATTTGTAGCTAGATTTATCATAGTTTGGTTTAAAACACTGAGTTTGATGAGATCCTCTTGGCTGAAAGTGATGGTAGCAGATTTTTAATCTTATGCGTGTTACCCTGTAGCTGGCCACCTTTGATGAGGGTGTCTAGTCTAGTGTTAAACAGGCCTGACCTTTAAACTTCTAATATTCTCCATCTGCCCCACAGGAACCCAGATAACGACAACACTCCCTGGTGCTACGTCTATAAAGGAACTCAGATTGTTTGGGAGTTTTGCTCCGTACCCAAATGTCCAGAAGGTAAAGCTTTCAATAGCAGGAACCCATTCATAAAGACTTCTGAGTAATGACACACAGACATTAACACACTTGTGTTTGTGGAGCAGATCAGCTCACAGATTGTGTATCAGACTCTGGTCGATCGTACAGAGGAACAGTTTCCGTCACCAGCAGTGGTTCTCGATGTCTCCCGTGGGATTCTCCGGCTGTCAAGCACAAGCGCAACAACGCGTGGAGGTCGGACGCATTAGAGGAGGGTCTGGGCAGCCACGCCTTCTGCAGGTGGGTGACATCTCTAAATAAAAAGCATCTGGGCATGAGAATAAAAACAAATAGCGGAAAAAAGAGAAAGAAAAATGAGGATAGGAGGGGTAGAAGAAGTGGTTCTCGGGTTCCTCCTGCGCCTGTCGGCTGTTGGCCAGGCGGTTTGGGCGTTATCTGAGAATTTTTTGTTCATTTATTTATTTATTTTCTTATTTTGTTTTTGTTTTCTTAATATTTTCTCTTTATTCCTTTGTTGTTATATTTAAAAATATATAATTTGTGTATATACTGTATGTATTTTCCTTCTCTTTATTTTTTTGGTATTATTTTTTAATTTAGTTTAATGTTGTAATTATGTATTTGTCTCTTATCCTATTATTATTATTATTATTAATAATAATAATAATAATAATAATAATAATAATAATAATATTTAATATTCAATACTTTATTTTATTTTTTATCCTACTACCAATAATAAAAAATAACTAATATTATTATTATTATTATTACTTATCTGTATTTTTTTTTTAATTTTCCTTTATCACACACGACCATAGATATTAGATCAAATTATCTGTTTTTCATACGTTGTTGTCATTTTTCTGCTTGTCTTGCATGTTGCAAAATAAAATAAAATATAATAAAATAAAAAAAATATCCTCCAAATAATTCTAAACATGTTTTTCAAGGAATCCCGACAGTGACGCAGGGCCGTGGTGTCACACGTACAAAAACATGCAGCTGACCTGGGAACTTTGTAACATTCCCAAATGTTGTGAGTACTTTTTATATTGACAAATAAAATAAAAATCAACACTTTAAAGCTGGTAAACCAGGTATGTCAAAACTCAAATCACAGCATCCATTTTTGGACTTTGGGATAATTTTCCTCAGGCCTCAATGATGAAGAAATCCAGTTTTTTTTCTTTTTTTTACAAAATTTATGATTTTATTAATAGAGTCAACATGAGGATAAATGTGCTGTTCTTCTATTGCAGCGAGACGTCCCTCCATCATCTCTACTCTTGGTCCTCGTGCTCCCACTACGAACAACAATAACGGAGGTAAGAAACGCTTACACTGAATCCTCACATTTAAAAGTTTGTTTATGCAATAATTGCCACTCAATCGGTTTCTCTCGCAGCAACCTGTGGCCAACGCTTAGACAACACCCTCAACAGCCCGGTGTTCCGGATGTTCGGCGGCAGGTTCAGTGACATCACCGAGCAGCCGTGGCAGGCAGCCATTAACGTGTACCAGGCCCGACACAGGAAGCACTTCTTCAGATGTGGAGGCATCCTCATCGACTCATGTTGGGTGCTGACAGCTGCTCACTGCTTCGAGGACAGGTAAGGATTTACATTCTTTTTTACACATGATGACACTCGGGGGCGGATTCACAAAAGGTTTAGAGGAATTGCAACTCCACGTGCTAATAAGGAGTACAAAGCCCAGGGAATCAGGACTGCACGTCTTCAGGGCGTCAGAATGCGCCCTCAATCCTTTTAGCATGTTTCCCTCTGATGAATATGCATAGGAGGCGGATCTCCCAGGGGGAGCAAATATATGGGAGGAGGAAATGCAAATAAATTAATGCAGTGGACGCAATGTGATTAATGAAATCTGGAACTTTTTGCTGTGATTGTTTTAGTACGGAACAATAGGACAACTGAGAAGCAGGTGCAAACACACGCAGTTGACAGAAAAACAAGGGTCGCTGTGCGCAGAGATAGATACAGTATATGGATATGACCGTGGATCAATATCGCTTCAGGCTCACTGCTCCACTGATTTCCTTTCTCTATTGACCGTCAACGTCTCATGTCGTGTTAATATCAGGCCAGAATCAGCAGATCAGATGCGTCATTTACGCATGATCACTGACGGTGACATATGAGAGTGTGCGTGACAGCGCTGCTCAGACCTGCGCTGGATGATGGTCAGGAGTTCATCTTCAAAGAATGCAGACTGATTTTTATTTGTTTATTTAGTTTTCTATATTATTTAATGTTTGTGCAGCAGACAGAGAAGTCCATCTGCCTCAAATGTCAGTGTCCTTGTGCACACTGACGTCTCCACATTAAACGAGCAAAACGCTCAATTGCACCATTTCTGCTTGTGCACTAATGATTGCTGCAATCTCAGTGAATTCCGCACAGCAGGTGAGGAAACTGTGTCACTAAAGGATTTAGGGAAGCAACTGGATTACCACCTTTCATTTCAGATCTTTGTGAATCCACCCCTCAGTGTTTAATCAGTGGTTTTGCTTTTGATTTTCCAGAGATAAGGCGGAAAGACTGCAGGTGGTTTTGGGTCGAACGTTTCGTAAACAGAACTCCAGCAGCGAGCAGATCTTCCAGGTTGAGCAGTACTGGCTGCACGAGAAGTTTAACAAAGATTCATATGATAATGATATTGGTAAGGAAGCATTTCACTGCCTTGCTTTAGCACCATTGTCCCCCCAAATAATCCTGACAAGTAACACAATTTCAAATTTAACGAATTAACAGGGAACAAGTAACACTGTATTTCATAATACTGTAAATCAAAAACTAAATCAATTATCTTGCATGAAAAACCAATGTAAAAGTGCAGTATTTTAATATGCAGGAAATAACCAAACAAGACAAAAATTGAAATTCAGTGCACGCATGAAAAGAACTAACAGGGAATATAAGTAACGTTATATTTCATAATGCAAGTAACATATTTAATAAATAAATCAAAATTCAAAAACTAAATTAAACTAATTACCTGCATAAAAAAAAAACAAATGAAAAAGTGCAGAAGTCAAAAATACAGGAAATAAGTCAACATTGTTTGCAATCTGTGCCAAAAAACTTAAAAAAAAACAAAAAAGGAATTTTTTTATTGAAAGTTATTTTTTACACTCCGTATGAAGTACATGTCGATGTAAACCACGTTACATTTTGTTTCCAGTGGCATATTTAATGCAATAATAATAATCTAATAATTTAAAGCTCTTTTAATTTCTACTACATTAATAGGTTCTCATTGCTTTATTTGCGTGTAGGCATTTTATTTGTGTTAATGATCTTTATTATCAATGAAGAAAATCATTTAAGAACATTGGCATGAAATTTAAATTTCCTCCTGTTTGTTACATAGATACATGTGGTTATATTTTGTAATTTCATTAGTTTAAACCACAGTGAGATGATTTCCTCATTTAAAACAAGCCTTTCACCCTTTAAGTATCGGTAGGTCCCACTGAGTGACAATATTGTAGCTTTTTCCTTTTTGTCTCATCCATCCCACATTTTTCCTGGACATCACTCTAAGTTTTCTGTGGCCATTTTTTCTGTTTTTTATTACTTGCAGCTATTTTGAAGCTACAGACGGACATTGGCATCTGTGCTGTAAACTCTCCAGAGGTGCTTCCAGCGTGTCTGCCTGAACGTGGGCTGGTGCTGCCCGACTGGACTGAGTGTGAGATCTCTGGCTATGGAAAGGACTCTGAATGTAAGCAAACACTGGACCTGATTTCACACAGAATGTGTCACCACTTTACTTTCAGAATAAAGTTATTGTAATCAAAGGAAGTTTTACAATGGACATCGATAGACTGACCAATAGGGGGCAGAAAAAGCAAACATTTAAAGCAAAAGTCTTCCTCGTTCACTAACACTGATTAATCTAATATGTTTGTTTGCTCCAAGTGACACATTATCAACATTCATGTCAGGATTTAGAATAATGACCAATCTGAGTCCGGATTTGTTGTTGTTTTGTATATTTTTCTTTCGTTTTGTGTTTTTGTCATCGTTTTGTGTACTTTTGTTGACATTTTTTGTTGTTGAATTCCTTTTTGTTTATACATTTTTACGTTATTTCATGAATTTTTGTTGTCATTTCATAAGTTTTTGTGTACTCTTGTAGTTCTCATGTGTTTTTCTGTATTTATGTTATCTTTTGAGCATTTTTTGTCATTTTGTATGTTTGTTTTTTTAACTTTCAATAATTGTGTGTAGTTTTGCTGTTATTTTGTAGATTTCTTTCTCGTTTTGTGTGTTTTTGTCATTGTTTCATGTTCATTTCAGTCGATTCATGTACATTTGTTGACATGTTGTGTTTCTGGATTCATTTTTGTGTATTTTTGTTGTCATTTTACAAGTTTTGTGTTATTTTTGTGTGTTTTTGTAGTCATCATGTGTTTTGCAGTAAACTTCTGTATTTTCTTTCTCATATTGTTTTGTGCAATTTTTACGTCATTTTGTATGTTTGATTTTTTTCCTTTAAATCATTTTGTGTAGTTTTGCATATTTTTCTCTCATTTTATGTGTTATTGTTCCCATTTTGTGTTTTTGGATTCCTTTTTGGGTATTTCTGTTGCCTTTTGTGCAATTTTTATGTTCATTTGTATGTGTAAAACATGCAGGACTGTGTTTGACTCTTGAGAGACTCCTATTCTCTCGTTATAGTTTCCCCCGAGTATTCCGAGCGTGTAAAGAGAGGTTTCGTCCGTCTGTGGCCCAAAGAGCGCTGCATCCCTGATGTTCTCTCAGGTCGCATCATCACCCCCAACATGATGTGTGCAGGTGACACCAGGGGTCTGGACGACGCCTGCAAGGTATCAACAATGAACCTTTGTTCAACACATCCTGATGGAATCATAAAAAGTTGGTGCGGCCCCTAAAACAAGTCCTCCAAATTCAAGTTGGAATGAATATGAAGCCCAACATACACAAAATACCTCAAAAAACACAAAAAGAAACATCAACAAAATACACAAAATGTCAATAAAAAATTACACTTGAAATGATTACAAAAACACACAAAACAATAACACAAATGAAATTACACAAAATGACAGATGAAACACATGAAAGACACACAAAATAAACATTTAAGCATACATAGTGACTAGAAAAACACACATAACAAATGCCAACAAAATTATACAAAATGACAGAAAAAAAAAAAAAATACACAATACATCAACAAAAATATAGAAAATGACTCCAAAAACACACAATTTGACAAGAAAGATTATGGGCAACTGGTGGTGGTCAAAGTTTGTGCGCCGCCCCCAGAAAAATCCCCACGTAATTGTAATTCAAGTTGGTAGGAATATGAAGCCCAACATACACAAAATACTTCCAAAAACACACAAAACAACAACAAAAGGCACAACATGTCAACAAAAGTACCGCAAAAATTAAATTACACAAAAAGACACACAAAACAACCACTTCAACACACATAGTGACTAGATCAAAAACACACAAAATAACAAAAGATGCCCAACAAAATTACACAAAATGACTCGAAAACACTCAAAAAGACAATGAAAAATTCCCTAAATGACAGAAAAATACACTAAATGACTCCAGAAACACACAATTACTGACAAAACAACAACAACATGAATTTTCTGTATCAATGCTCAGATAATTGGTAATTATTTTAAATGCTAATGTGAATGTCTGTGATCACGAGCTGCTCTAATAATGTGTGTGACTGGTTTCATCCACAGGGCGACTCTGGGGGGCCTCTCGTCTGCAGAAACAACAACAGAATGACTCTGATGGGCATCATCAGCTGGGGCGAAGGCTGCGGACAGAGAGATAAGCCCGGGGTGTACACCCGGGTCACCCACTACATTGACTGGATGAACAGTAAAATCAAAGCCAACCCAGTATAAAGCGACTGGCTGCTATGACTGGTTCGTGTGGGTGAACCAGTGAACACAGACATGTTTTTTAGTCCGAGGGGTGAACTGGAGTGTGATTGTGCTGACCACTGGTTTGTCTGTGACCACTTCTACAGTGACACACGAGGAAGACCTCAGCGGTGGATCTTTGTTCTCACGTGTCTTCCTCCTTCATGTGTGGGATGTGACACACACACGTGGAGAAAATAACCATATTACCCAGTTCTCCTCATTCTCTAACATCTTTTAAATTATTTTAGGAGGTTTGTTTTATTGTATGAATGGCATATTTTTTGACTCTCCTCAGACCAGAGGTGTCAAACTCATTTTAGTTCAGGGGCCAAATACGTACCAGTCTGGTCTTAAATCGATCACAGGTTATAGGAGGAGAAAACAAGTCATTTCAACATTAATGTGCCTTAGTTTGCACTCTTATGTATAAATAATATATAAAGTATGTTACACACCAACAACATCCAAGCAATAAGGAACAGATCTCAGTCCCTGCAGGGGACTGTGAGATTTTGTGGAATAATTTGAGAAAAATTGCAGGATTTTGAGCTTAAAAATAACTGCCATCATGTGATGAAGCTGTGGAGTGTCATTGAATCTGTGCATTTAAAGGGTCTGAGATATCTACACCTGAATTAGTTATTAATTTACACAATGATTCATGTTTTCTCTGTCAATGTTACTTTCTCCTGTGGGCTGAATTGGATGCTTTAAGCAGAGGTGTCAAACTCATTTTAGTTCAGGGGCCAAATATAACGTAGCTTGATTTGAACTGGGCCGCACATTTTAGGTGGAAAAATGAGCAACTTTCAACAGTAATTCTCTAGGTTTGCATTTCGACGTATAAATGATACATAAAGAATGAAATGCGTCGACAATATCCAAGCAATAAGTGACAGATATCAGTCCCTGCAGGATTGCAGGATTTTTCTCTTTTAAATTTAATTGATTTTGTGATTAATTATTTACTTCACATTCAATTTTCACAATAATTCATGTTTTTTCTGTCTTTTTTTTTACTGCCAAATAGGATGGTCTAAAGCAGTTATTCTCAACTAGTGGGTTGGGACCCAAAAGTGGGTCACAGACCTGTACTGGGTGGATCGTGGACAGTTGGTCAAAAATGAACAAATACTTAATGTCTCTCATGTTGGACTTGTCTTTTATTTTAAAATAACCTTTTCTTTTGACAAGCATGCTGTTAAATGCATGTTGCAAGGAAAAATATATAGATTTATGTTTTAAAAAATATATATGTGTGTATGTTTTCAACAGCAAATTTTGAAAAACGAAATTTAATTGGTTGAATTCTAAAAAAAAAAAAAAAAAAGTGGGTCGTGATTTAATGAACAATGCGGGTACCAGGATGAGACCAGTTGAGAACCCCTGGTCTAAAGGGCCGGATTTGGCCCCCGGGCCTTGAGTTTGACACGATATGTTCAAGCAAGAATCATCCCCACTTTGTAAAGTACAATAAAGCAACTTTTGTAATATTTTTCACCAGCCAATCAACAATTTGTACAAATAGCCTGTATTTCTTTAAAATCCCTGTTTCTGAATCTGCTGGTTCAGATTCAGTGTTTGTGTCTGCATATTTTCTTCCGTTAAAGACAGATTTGAAAGTTTATTTGGAAGTTTATTGAACCTTTCGTGTTGGAGGTAGAGTAGACCTTTGCTTGTTCTCTGTAGGTTCAGTTCCAGAGAAACTGTGTTGAGCCCAGAATGTACCGTCATGGCGTGTATATTCTTTTTCACATCAAAACTGTTTTTTTTTTTTTTTAAGTCTGTGTAGAACTGCATATTGACTGCAAAATAAACTCACTTTATTCCGTGACTCTCGAGGGCAAACCTGAGATTTAGATGTTTTGTACACTTTGTAAGTTAATATTTATGTGTTATACTTTGTTCTGTAGAAATAACAGTCTTATGTGTCTTTACTGTAGAATATTAATTTATTGTTTTCAGTGTAACCACATTTTACAATTTGCCAGCGATGTTTGTAATAAAGCCGTTTTAGGTCTCAAACCTTTGAGTGTGTATTTTACATTTGTTTGACCAAGAAAATAAAACATAATCAACTGCAATAATCTTATCATGTTTAGTTCAACAGCTCAATCACACCAAAAAGGTTATAAATCTCTAAGTTTTAGCAAAGCCAGACAACGGTAAAGTGAACAATTATTTTCACATTTTGCTGAAAACTAATTAAACACTCAAATATTACTTTAAAAGTACTTTTTGAAAATCAACCTCCTGGTGAAATTGTAATCCTTATATTCTTTTACAGTAAAAAAAAAAAACATGCATGAGTTTTTAAAGAGTTCAAATCAAGCCCAAACTTCACAAACACACAAAACATGTTTTACTCACGTGTAGTTTACGCAAACAAAATCAGTGTGATTTCTTCAAAATGTCAACAAAAGTACACAAGCTAACCACAAAAACACACAAAAAGATTCCAAAATTACACAAAATGACTTATGGAACACATCAAAATGACAACAAAAACACACAAAACAACAACACGTGTACAAAAAGACAACAAAGACACACTCAATGGCACAAAATGACAGAAAAAGGAAAAATACACAATACAACAACAAACATACACAAAATGACTGCAAATACACACAAATCGACAAGAAAAATTCAGAAAAAAACTGGAAAATACAAAATATGACAACAAAAATTCCCCAAATGTGTTCCAGAAACATACAAAACATCATAAACAAATTAATGCATTATGTTTTGAAAATAAGAACTGTATCCGTCAAAAGCTTTACATTACTTTACAACATTTCTTCAAGTATGAGAAAATAGCCTTCAAGTACAAAACAAGGCATTTCTTAGAAAGTTTACTGGCAGGAAATCAATGCAAAAAAACTGTTTACTTTTTGTAGATGTAAAATTGTTTGGATTTTTTGCACTTGAAGGATTGTTTTATGTACTTGAAATATTTTTTTGTACTTCAAGGATATTTTTTGTACTCGAAGGAACGTTTCTTTGTGTGCATAAAACATATTGTATTTGTTTGATAGGTATGTTTCTTATTTGCAAACCTCACTGAGTTTATTTGTGAATCATTGTACGTAGATAAAACATGTTTGCTGGTTCATGATTTTAACTCAATACTTGAAGATTATTTTGGAGGTTGGACACTACAGTATACTAATATACTAAAGCTACACTGTGTGTGTTTGGTAAAAATCTTACTTTGAGGTAGTTTTACATTTAGAAAAAGACTGACACAAGCCTGACACAATTGTTTTGGGGGCAGCAGTTTATTTTATAAACAAAATGAGGTGGTTATAAACAACAGTAGGACAGAATGAGAGTTTGCAGTGAAGCAGGAGGTGAAAGCCCCCCCCCCTTTGTGTCTCTACCTGTCCGTCACAGGTAGGAACTGTTAACAATGAGCCATTCTCTAACACCGAACGTCAACATCTGACTTTCACACACATTTCCTCATGCTTTCAGCCAGGAGACGCCACCACGACACAGAAACATGGTAAAGTTTGTATTTTCCATTAGATATAATTCACTTTGCACTGTACTGTACATACAGTATATATAAACCATCCAGGGCAAACATTTTTTATATTTGATGATTAATTCTTACTATCAGTTACGAGCACTAATAATGATAATATAATAATGATAATGCAATGTTTAATAAGAATATTCATTCAATGATGTTTGGCGTTTACATTTGTTTAATGAAACATTGTTTCCTGGTTTCCATCAACCGGTTTTAAATTAAATTAATAAAAACCATAACAAAAATAATGATTCATTGTGATATGCACACATTAAGATTTTGTGTGAGATGCTAAACCAGGGGTGTTAAAGTCATTCATGGGCCAAATACAAACCAGTTTGATTTCAAGTGGGGGGAAAAAACTACTTTTACATTATTGTGCCCTAGTTTTGATTTGATCAATTTTTGTGTAATTTAGAGGAATTTTGTTGAAAAACTCAATAAAAAATGACTGCATTCATGTGATACAAACAAAGGAACAATGCAAGCCCTTAAAAATATTGTGGATTTGGTGAATTTGAGATATCTACATCTAAACTATTTGGTAATTTACACAATAATTCATGTTTTATTTTCTCATGGGGGCCGAATTGGACGCTCTAAAGGGCTGAATTTGTTCCCCCGGGCCTTGAGTTTGACACGTGTGCTGAACATTTATGTTTATTTAAGGTAAGAACAAGTACAGGCAGGATTATTGTGTTGACTCTTACGTCATTTCTAAAGTTAGATGTAACTTTAATCATTGGTGGCTCTATTATTAACAGATCAACGTTGTTTGATTGACAGAAACTCCCCCTCCTTCCTTTCTGACAAACATTTACCTGTCGTTTAACTTCCTCTACAGCTGCTCAGCGTAGCAGAATAAACTGCTGTCTGATTTTTTTATTTCTAACACCATATACTTTCCAACGAGGCTGCACTTTCTTTATTTGATCCATGTTCTCTTGGTTCTTTACACAAACTCCATTTTCTCACTACCTGCAATGCTAAGTTCCTCATATTGATGATAAAGGCAGTGGCAAACAGGAAATATCATATATTATAGGCGTGACTTATTTCACATGTTCCGGTTAAATGTGAGCATAGATACTGCTACATAATGCTGTTACTGCTATGAAACAGAATGAATAGATGAAGAATCATTTTATATCCTATTCTTACGTATATTTGTTCAGATGCACTTGTGGTTAAATGTCAGCCAAAAAAAGAGCCTGAAATTCCTCCCAGTGTTAGATTAGCACATTATTTAATGTGAAGCACATAAAGCTCTATTGTTATCTCTGGAGTATGTGACCTTCCTCAAAGAGCAGCCACTGACTGATTAATGACGCTAATAGTTTACTAAAGGAAAATGATTGCAGAAAAATATGCTGCTGAGTCAAATAAAAAGAGCCAATCAATGTGTGTCTACTATGAACTATAAGATGGACTTCACATAGAAAAGGAGAACATTAATCTCCTTTTCTATGTAAAGTGTATATAAAGTGCCCTTTATATACAAAAATGTGCAACTTTTATCACAAAAATGTGATTGTTTGATCCTCGGGAAACATTATCAACATTAGAACATGATCTGAACATTAATACAGGAAAGAATAAAGGGTTTGTATGTTTTTGTTGTCCTTTTGTATATATTTTTCTCTCATTTTGTGTAGCTTTGTTGTAATTTTAATGGTTCTTGAAGTCATTTTGTGTACTTTTGTTGTTGTTTTGTGTATTTGTCTGTCATTTTGTGCATTTTTGTTCTTGCTTTGTGTTTTTGGCATGGATTTATGTGCATTTTTATTGTCCTTTTGTGAAATTTTTGTGTATTTTTCTGTCATTTTGTGTGTTTTTGTTTTAATGGAGTAATTTTTTGTGTATCTTTTGTTACCCTTTTTGTGTATTTGTATGTTTCTGGAGTGATTTTGTGGATTTTTGTTACCTCTTAGTATATTTTTCTTTAATTTGGTATTTGAGTCATTTTGTTGCCATTCTGTGTATTGTCTGTTATCATTTTCTGTATTTTTCTGTCATTTTGTGTTTTTTTAAGTAATTTTTTGCTTTTACTTTGCACACAATTAGGGGCGCATTTGGCTCCCAGACCTCTACTTGCCTATGTCTGCTGTGTTCATTAATTTATTCATTCATTGTTTCATGAATGGAAAGCTTTCGGGCCGTGGAGAAAAGTGCTTACTTTCCATTGTAAGGAACTTGGAGTTCTGAGTGCAACAAATGAGCACTTGGGCCAATAATTAAGCATTAAACATTGATTGTTAAAGCTAGTGTTCAGTCTGATCCTCAGCCGTCATCTTCATCTTTGTTGTTTCCTCCACCTCTGAATGCCCCTAAACATTTTATTGTTTTTCAGAGTTTCCTTGGAAAACTGAGTTTGTAAGTAAAGTGATCCAAATCATCCTCTGTTCCTCTCCATTTTCAAAATAGGAATCTGACAAAGACGTGTGTTTGACATTCTGTCTTGTTTCAGACACGGTGCACCAGCAGCTCCCTGCAGAAGAACAGGTGAGGAAACACATCCTGCTCCCTGTCATAGTTTAACTACAAAGATGGGCCACTTTGATCACAGTGGGGGCCACAAAGATGTAAATGTCTGCTCTGAGGGAATCATTATGAACATTAATATAAAAAAGTTTTCGTTGTTTTTATACCTGTAGTTTTGTATATTTTTGCTGTAGTTTGGTGAGTTCTTGTTGTTACGTGTGATTTTGGAGTCATTTTGTGTATTTTACTCTAATTTTCTGTGTTATTGTTGTGGTTTTGTGAGTTTTTGGAGTCATTTTGTGTATTTTTGTTGTCGTTTTGTATATTTTTGTTGTAGTTTGATGAGTTCTTGTTGTAATGTGTGATTTTGGAGTCCTTTTGTGTATTTTACTCTAATTTTCTGTGTTTTTGTTATGGTTTTGTATGTTTTTTTTGGAGTCATTTTGTATATTTTTGTTGTCGTTTAATATATTTTTATTGTTGTTTTGTATATTTTTGTTGTTACGTGGGATTTTGGAGTCATTTTGTATATTTTTGTTGTCGTTTAATATATTTTTGTTGTTGTTTTGTATATTTTTGTTGTTATGTGTGATTTTGGAGTCATTTTGTGTATTTGACTCAAATTTTGTGTGTTTTTGGAGTCATTTTGAGTATTTATTTGTCATTTAGTTTATTAATGTTTACATTTGTCTTTGTTTTTAGATGGATGTACTGTATGTATGATATACAAATATTTAATTTTACATTCATTTTGTGTATTTTTGTTGTCCTTTTGACTATTTTTCTGTATTTTGCATGTTTATTTGAGGGGGCCGCACATAATTAAAACAAGGACCGCATTTGGCCCCCGGGCCGCCGAATTCCTATGTCTGCTTTAGGATGTCTGTTTATGATTGTCGATTTCAGATGATAGAGAAAACTTTGGTTGGCCACAAGATGAGTTTGTAAGTAGAAATATTACAGAGTAACGAGTAGACGTGTGCGTGACAGCTTTGGCAGTGGTGTTCCCCTTTGCAGGATGATGATGATGATGATGATGGTAATGGTGACATGTACGAACCGCCTCCCTGTGGGCCAGCAGTCAAAGTGCGTGAGAGACCAGTGGAGGAGAACGTCTATCTGGGTAACAAACAAAACCAACTAACCATTTCTTTGCTCTTTTTGGTTACAGTACAGATGATTTAAAACTAATAATTAAATATATTTACTGAATATTTTTAGATAAGCAGTCCAGTCCTACTGTTCTACAGAGACAGGCCATCCCACCACACAGAAGCTACAAACCAGTAACAAAAACTGTATGTCATAGAAGTTAGATTTTTTTTTTTTTTTTTCAAATATTATCGTTGGGCTTGTATGTGTAACATCAAGTGTTTTTAACTATAATAATTAATCCAGAAAACTCAACAATGTGGCCCTTTATTCTTCGACACAAACACCAGGAAACGTGAGTGTGTATTCAGCTCCTGCATGTCTTCTTCTGTGGTTTAATCATTCACATCTCTGCGTCTAACTAACCTTTCCTTTTAACATTCTTCCTTTAAGCTCCTGAGATTGACAGAAAGGAGAAACCTGGGAGAAAGGCAGCAATGTTTCCTCCTGCTGCAGCATCACTTCCTCCATCCATTGAGGAAGGTGCAGTGATTTCATTAAACTAACTCCTCAGCTGCAAAAACAGACCAATGGTACCACAGCAAGACTCCAAATTTCACCATTAAATCAACCACACGTGATACAGATTTACAACTTCCACCAAAAAGTAGCCCCAAAACTGAAGACACTTTTGTACATTTAAACCTATTGTGAATTATGAAGTCCATAACTCTGACTTTTTTTCCCCCAAATACATAATAAACCAATTTCCTCCCACAATTTTTAATCCTGACGTTAACCAAACTTCCTCCAGCACATCTTCAGACTGTTAGTTTAACAAACATGATGAGGTGACATAATGAAACAAGATTATGTCTGTGTGCAGCTTTGCATAATAACAGAGGACTGCATGTTCATGTGAGCTTCATGTATACTATACATCATAATCTGTGTTGTTTTTAACAATGTAAAAGCACTTTGAGCTCCATTTCATGTATGAAAAGCACTTTTTATGAAACAAAGATTGATTTGATTTGCATTTTCTGGATTTCAGATGTGTACATCGATCCAAATGGGGAACAGGTGAATTGGAAGTGTTTTTTTGTTGTTTTTTTAGGGTTTTCTTTTTTGAGCTAATAGTAGGAATTTGTAAAGTGATAACAAAGAGACAACGTCCTACTGCGTTCTGTGTTTCAGGAAAACAGTGATGGTCTTTATTTGGAGACATTAGAGGGTATGCTTCATCATCTTACTTAAAGTGTATATGACACCATTTTTGACATCTTGAGCTTGTACTACGAAGCTGGATTTCCTCCTATCGCGCTAACTTCCCTGATTTATTGCTGTACTATGATGCTGGTTACCTTCTTACCGGGGTAAATCACCATGGTAACTTACGCTAAATGGCTAACCTGGTCGGGAGTGTGTTAAGTGCTAGGTAGGATAAAATCGGAGCTGTATAAAAGCCCCGCCTCCTGACCAATCAGTTCTCTTGGAAATGACCTACCCAATATGCTTTATGATGTAGGCTGAGCTGTATGAACGCAGCATTAAAGGCACAGACTGCACCCAAAGATACGTGAATAGAAAAATGTCTGTGCTGTAATGAAGTGAAACTGATCAGAATGTTGGTTTATTCTTCGATTCAGGGCCGGCCTTACCGCCAGGCAACCAGGGCGGCCGCCTAGGGTGCCATCTGCTGGAGGGGCGCCAAATTGCACCCCCGAAAAAACAACAATATAATAATCATAATTTAAAAGGATATAATAAGCGTGAAACTCATTCTTTATAATCACTGTACATGTTTTCTCTTAATTGAATATTAATATAACATTCTGTAACTATACCTGCTGATCTTCTGCCCATATTTATTTTATTTTAATTGTTGTTCTATTCTATATCATTCTGATGTGTTGTTTGCACAGTGTTATTTGGTTTTAAGAATTGTGTTACTGACTAGTAAAACCAAACACTGAAACTTTTATATTTTATTTTAACTCTTAACGTACTTTTTTGCATTGCTTTTGGATTTTGCTCTATTGCTGTTATTGTTCCCTCAGAACATTTGCACTATACCTGTAGGTGTTATATTGTATTATTCAAATTTTTACAATATGTTGTATTTTTTTTTCAATGGTTTGCTTTGTCGCAGAATTGCATTGTTTTGTCTTGATATTGAAAATAAATAATGTGTACATGCTTTATTTTTATTCAATTATTTGCAGGGGGAGGTGACTGATGAATTAATATTGTATAATCTCATAAATTTAAGCCTTAACAGTCATCATTCGCTGCCTGCATTCCTTCCTTCCTGCTTTTGCTGAAGCAACAGTGTTGTTTTTGGTCTGGATTATGGATTTTGATGTTTTTTTTGCATGGTTTCTCCATGTTTGTTAATTGATCGGATGCTGCAATTGATATTATTGTGTTGATAGTGAACTTTTTAGGGTTTGTTCTTGCATTTAAAATTAACATAAAAACGGTGACATATACACTTTAATGATATGTTCAAGAGTAAGACATATCTTACATAACAACATTTGAATTGACGATGAGATGATTAAAACCGTGTGTCTTTGCACTCCTCAGCGTGCCCTCTGACCTCTCCTAGAACAATGAGGATGTCTTACCCTTCAAAGGCAGTCGTCACGTCTCCCCCCATTTCCATGTAAAAGACCCTCACTCGTAATAACCGCCCAGCATGAGCTGTGCTATGTCTGCAGAACTTCATGCTCCACATTATGATGAACATTCCTGCTGCTAAAAATGCAATAAAAGTCAACATACTCCCATTTTTTTCTGCAGAATGAAGCCTCCACTTCCCAGACCCAAGCCTGTGAGTGCCTCCATTTATTTCCTTCTTTGGTCGTGTCTTTTTCTCTGTTTTGCATCTCACAATACAAAGGAGGACTATCAGAATTGACATTTCATTTCATTCCTGCCCTGCTTTTCAATTTCCAGACTTGTAAAGTCAGATGTAAGACATATTAGCATTAGCACTGTTTATTTTTCATTTGTTTCAGAACTCCTTCCTGCCCTCATTGGCTGAATCAAAAAGAGGTCAGAGTCACATTTTTGGAACATTTTAACAAACCATATCTACAGAAAATTAATGCGTTATTAAAGATAAAAGATAAGTTGTGTCTGTGTAGATCCTTCAGTTCACATCAAGCTCCCAACTCCGATCCCCAGGACGTCTCGATTAGCCAACCTAAAGGAAGCTTCCCAGAGGTACGTGTATCTAAAGATCAATTCTAACTTTCAAAAGGGTAAATCTGAAGTATTTTATATTTATGTTCAGTTTGCATTTAATCCATGCAACTATTACGCACACGTAACAATGAAACTCAAGAGTTTAACAGTAGCTTTCAATTCTTTTTTCTCCAGCTCCTCAAATCCTCCAATGACAAACCCTGCACTTGTGGGTGAGATTACTGATGAAACAGGCATTTGCAACTGGTGGCCCGTGAGCCACATGCAAGGTCTAATTTGGTGCTGCCCCTAAAGTAAACGTATAAAATCACAGAATCATACACAAAATAGCAAAAACTGACAGTTAGTCCAAAAAAAAAGAAAAATACACAAAATGACTCCTAACAGACAAAAAAACTGCAAAATATTACAGACAAATATACAGAAAGCCAATAAAAATACACTGATTCCAAAAAACATTTAAAATGATAGAAAAATACATTAAAAGACAACAGAAACACACCGTTAAAAACAGACAAAAATACACAGTATTACAAACAGATATACAAAAAGACAACAAAAATACACTGATTCCGAAAATCATTAAAGATTACAGAAAAATTTACAAAAATGACAACAAAAATACACAAAATGACTCCTAACCAACAAAAATCAGCAACAATAGTAAATATACAGTATTACGGACAAACGTACAAAATGACTCCAAAAATACAGTGATTCTGAAACAATTCTAAATTACAGAAAAATACACAAAAAGACAACAAAAAGAAAGAAAATTACTCAAACAATCAAAACAACTGCAAAAAATACACACAAAACATACAAACCCTTTGTTTCCTGTATTATTGCTCAGATTGTTCATTATTCTAAATGCTGACATGAATGTTAATAATGTGGCCCTCGGATCAGACAATCACTTTTTGTGGCCCCCGCTGTGATAAAAATTGCCCATCTAAACAAGCTTAACAACCAACTCCGTACTCACAATACTTCTCTCAATCCAACTACTCGCTACAGATTGCAGAATCAACAGGTGTTGTAGTTTATATAGGAGGGGCGGGGCCAACAGTGCTGGTTTGTGATGTAAGAAACCACCAAAAGGTCAAAAACCACCCTTCTCACTCAGCCAATAGCAAAATTTTATTGCAATAAACTGGTTTGTGCCCATAGAGGGCAGTCACTCTTACATTTTACAACAAAATATGCCAAATTGAAAGAATTTGGCTAAAATACCAACAGTCGGATATGAATCAATCAACAACACGACTTCAAACCCAAATACAGAGATTAAAATTGGTTTTGGGGTTTAGTTACTCTTTAAATATCAGGGGATATATGTGATAGATTTGCTTTATATTATGGATTATTTACACCCAATTCTCATTTGACATCTAAGAAATATTTTTGCTTTTTACAGCTTCTTTGAAGGAATACTTTGATAACCAGGTATATTTACTTTTACGATCTTTATTAAAATCACACATTTGAAGTCAAGATTTGTTGTGTTTTCTCAGTTACTTTCCAAGATCATGAATCACATTCATTTGTTTTGTTTGTGTTGTTTTAAACCTGAGAACAAAGAATGGTTCGCTGGAGACCTCAATAGAAAGTCTGCTGAGATTCTCTTACTGAAAATCAACAAGGTAAACATACAATTATCCAGTAAGCAAATAAAGTGAGAGCTACCATCTCCAGTTTGGATCTTTTTTCATTAAAATGTATGACCTTACACCAAGGGTGGACTGGCCATCTGGCATACCGGGCATCATCCCGGTGGTCTGGTCCGGTCCACTACATTTTTTGTTTTTTTTGACGAGCGAGTCGAGGCAGGCATGGTAACAGGTGGCCAAAAATAGTCCAAAAGTGGCAAAAACGTGGCAAGAAAAGAGTGAAAGTGACTAAAATGGGCCAAGGGCAGTCAAGAGTGGCCAAAACAATGGGTAAATAAAGAGGAACCAGGTGGTGTGTAATGGCAAATGCTAGTTTAAATGGGCAAAATGTGGCAAACAATAGTGAAAAAGGGCAAAAATGTGGAACAAAAAGAGGCAAAATGTAGGAAAAAAAGGAAACAAGTGGTATTTATTGGGCAAAAACTAGCTTATTTGGATAAAAAGTGGCAAAAAAATTAAAGAAAGGACAACAATTGGATTAAAGTGTAAAAAGAACTTGCAAAAATGGATAAAGAATAGGGAAAAAGGGATATTTATAGGAAAAAGGTAGCTAAAGTCTGAAAAGGGGCAAAGAGGTAAGGAAATAGGTAAATAGCAGTTAAAAAGTTTCCCCCTTTTAAGGTTTTCTGGGTGAATAATAATTAAAATTAAGACAAAAAAAGCCACATGTTGAGCATCACTGACTTAATAACAGCTTCTACATTATGTGCTCTGATAACATAGTGGACTGGTCTGGACAGAAAATGCCAGGGCTGAGTTTTAGTCCCTGTCCACCTCTGCCTTACACCTAAAGTGTTGGATAGAGTCATTTACAATTAAGCTTTTTATTGAAATTCCATAAAAAGGAAGAAGAAGAAAAAAGTACATTTTTAATCTAATGTGTTGCTCTGTCTCTGTTTCAGGACGGCGCCTTTCTTATCAGACCTAGCTCGGACAAAAGTGTCCGCCAACCTTTCACCCTGGCCGTGCTCTACCAGCAGAAAGTCTACAATGTTCCAATCCGCTTTCTCAAGGACACACAGGGCTACGCTCTCGGGAAGGAAGGCAAAACGAGTGAAGAGGTGAGGATCAAAGAGGAAAAGTTCATGGAAGAAGAAGAGACATTTCCTAAAGAATGCTGTTTCTTTTCATCTTTCTATCTCTCTTTGTTAGGTTTTCTCCAGTCTTGAGGAAATGATTTTGTTTCATCAGAAAAACCAGCTGCTGCTGATCGACAGCAAGACTCAAGCCAAACAAACAGCTTACTTAAGTCACCCTGTACGTCCTTGAGTGATCCTAGTCCAACTCTTAACAGTTTAAAGTATTTCAATTTGACATATTTTGTTGTAAGAATAATTTCACAGAAATTGCTTAAAAGTTGCTAATTAGAGTGGCACAGAAAAAGTGGTAAAAACGGTTCAAAGTGTCAATATCGGCTTAAAAGTGGCAGAAATTGGTAATGTAATATGAAAAGTATAGAACAATTAGTTTAAACTGGCAATTAATGGGCATGACAAATCATGAATGTGGTTAAATTGGCAACAATAAGCATGAATGATGGTGAAAGTAAGTTAAAAGTGACAATAATGGGTCAACGTATGCAATATTAGGTGGTAAAAGTGGTGGAAAGGATTTATAAATGTCTTTAAAGTGGAAAAAATAAGCAGAAAAGCCATTGAAATTGGATGGAAAAGTGGCAGAAATGTGAGCAATGGAGCAAAAATGCATTAAAAGAAATAAGGTTGATGAAGAAGCCATGTTAAATTTATATTGTAATTTTTACAATGAGAAAAAAAAAAATCATAATCTGGTAAATTGCATACACAGCAGATATCACTTTTAGTTCATGCATTTTTGAGACATAAAATTTGTTTTTTAATCTAAAAATGTAAAAAATAAATGTTTGGATACATTTTAATCACTAAAGGTGAGAATGATGTTACAGTATATAAAACTTGTAAATTGTTGATTAATAAATCTATGAAACTAAAATATGTCTTTATTGAAAAGGTTTTTTTTTTTAAAGTACAGATTTTTAGTTTCAGAAGGTGAAACTGAATGACTTCCACATTCGGTATTTAGTAAACACACAAATCTGCTCAACTAAAGGAAATGGTTAATCATTGAGTCAGTTCTAACAATAGACGGAAGGTTTTAAAGTCAAGGCTTAAAAAAAAAAAAAAAGAGAGATTAGCCGCATTTTCCCTGGGACATTGTACAAATATTGTGATATAACCCAGATCCATATTTACTGATGTTGCACAATAATATCGGCTGACCAAGTTTATTTTATTCACACGTCGGGTGGTTTAGGTCCATTATCAGCTATTCATTAGTCAGTGTCCTAAGTGTGTACAGTAAGTGTGTGCGTGCATGTGTGTGACCAAACACTGGTGGTTAAACCTGCTTAAACCATAAATCATGGATCTGAAAAACAAGTGTTTTGTTTAAGTGCAGACAAGGGGTTTCACATCACGTATCATAGAGAAAAGACCAAAAAACTGTCATTAAACAGACTTTGAAATGTACCCAAATAGTAATATTTTGCGTGATTTTTTTGTGTTTGCCCCCAAAAGCTTCTCAAAACATTTCTAGTGTTATCACAGATTAAAAGTTACAGCTAAACAATGCTGGATTTTTATTTTGGGGTTTCCATGGTAAGATCCAAATCCAGCTGAAATCATTTTTCTCGCAGACTAAGGTAATATCACGGGGAATTCCGGGAACAGCCTGGAACAAAAATTATGTCAAGGTGATTCACAGTCTTTCTTGTCTGGTGAAGAAACACAAGAAATCACTATAAGAATGAAGAAAACCCCCTTTTATGCATCTGTTTATGGGACTCCACATCCCACAATGCAATGCGGGGAACTTTTCCAAAAGTATCAATAAACCAAGTGTTTACAGTGGAAATGAAAACAAACGTTTAAGCAGCAATTTCAAGCTTTTAGATTTTTTTTCAGCAAATAATCTCCAATTTATCTATCTATGAGGCCAACACTATGTCTATCTCAGGGGTGTCAAACTCATTTAAGTTGAGGGGCCGAATGCAGACCAGTTGGATCTGAAGTAAGCCGGAGGTTATAGGCGGGAAACCAATTTTTATTTAATTGTGAAAACTTTTGTGGAATAAATTAAAGAAAATTGCAGGATTTTAGAAAAATTGTGTTATTTCAACAGGTTAAAGATGGCTGTCATCATGTGATATAAAAATGGAAAAACTGTGAGCCCTGCAAATATTGTAAATTTTTATTGAGTTTATGTTTGGAGGTGTATTTGTTGATAATCTACCCAATGATTTATGTTTTCTCCGTTAATTTACTTTCTCCTGCGGGCCGGATTAGATGCTCTAAAGGGCTGGATTTGGCCCCTGGGCCTTGAGTTTCTCCGCAGCTTTAAAGCTGCAGTTTGCAGAATCCTCTCTCCGCTCCGTTTTGAAACCGAAACTGAAACTCAAGCTCCCTTACCGGTGTCTTTTCTCAATATAGACTAGTGACAAGTGTATGGACTTTATCTTGTGTTATTGGAGATTTTTCTGGTGTTTTAGAGACTCTAACATGTATACACGCATCTCTGTAGTTACTGTCCTGAGCAGTGGCTGCTGCTGTTGGCTTGTCCCCGCCAGAGAGCTGTGACAGAGGTCCGCGCGGATGCAAAGCGAAAGCGATCCGTCCCTTCTCAGTGTTTGTGCCTTTAAACTGTTGCTTCTTCACATCGGTCTGTCTTTTACCGCTTGATTTACTGTGTAACTGTTGTGTCTAACGCTGTTATGAAGACTTTTGATTAGACGTCCGTGATTAGACTTTTACTACCGAGGGACCTGAACGCGTCTGACTGCAGTCGAGCAGCCAATAGTAACGCCAAAAACAGCTCATGGAACACACGTGTTTGTAGAAATGACAATTAGCCGTCCCTGCGCCCCCCCCATGTTATATGTGATTGTCTTTTCTTGTTTCTTGTTTGGGATGTAACTGAAACTGAATTTCCCTTTGGGGATTAATAAAGTATAATCAATCAATCAATCAATCAATCAATCAATCAATCAATCAATCGATCCAGATTCTAGGAGAGTCACGCTCCTGGATTTATAAATGTCATTTTACAGGGTCAAGAGAAGGAGAATATATTCACTGTCCATTCAGAACACTTTGACCACAATATGCTCAATGATGATTATGGATTTTTTAATTTTTTTTGACCCAATTATGCCAAAAAAAAAAAATTACATATTGCAGCTTTAATGCAGGAAATAACAAATCATTTTGGTATATTTTTCTTATCGTTTTATGTGTTTTCTCTGAATTTTGTTGTTGTATTGAATGTCTTCACTAATTTAGGATATTTTTCCTTCATGTTCTTTTGTGAGATTTTTGAGCCAATTTGTGTATTTTTTTTTTTTTTTTTAGAAAATAATTAGTGTATTTTTTTAGTCATTTTGTGTGTTTTAAAGAACAATTTTGTCTATTTTCGGTCACTTTATGTTTTTTTTTTTTAGTTAATTAATTTGTCGTTTGAGTTAATTTGTGCATTCCATCCTGATTGTGGTTTTGTGTGCTTGCTTGGTGGGCCTGGAAAAATCTGAACTGGGGCCGCATGTGGCCCCCGCACCTCCGGTTGCCCATGTGGTAAAGATTAAGCTATGTCAGTCCATACCTGCAGAGCTTTCACATCTAGCCACACGCACGCGCACGCGCACACGCACACGCACGCACACACACACGTTAGAGCAGAAGGTGGGGCGCGTGTGATCCTGAAGTTGGTGAGAGGAGGGGGAGGCAGAGGGGAAGGGGCTCCGCGGAGGGCTACACCCGGCACAATAACACAGCACCTTCTGTATTGATAGCTTTCTATTGACTAAATGGACCATATCTGAGCTGCTTGGACAATAATCATCAACTGAGGACTATCGTGAGTAAGGACAGCACTTAATGGCACCGGCGTCTTTTTTAATGCCGTAGCAAAGATTGGTGTGAGTGAAATATAGTTTAGCTGGACTAGTTTTCGTTGCGGAGGTGCGTGGTATTGGACCGGTGTGCGCTGTGGGCTGCGGAGCACTGGAGCAGAGCAGCCACTCGCCGTGTTCTCATGAAACCAGCAGAAGCCTCACAGACACACACTCTCACACACCGACATCATTTGGACTTTTGGGGCGTTTTGGACACTCACTGACAAACAGCACCTCCGTCCTGCGGCTGTCCCCCCTTCCCCTCTCCTCTCACACGGACTCTCCCCCCCCCCCCAGGGCTGGAATTACCGCAGACATGGCTCAAATACTCCCAATACGCTTCCAGGAACATTTGCAGGTAAGAGGAGACTGAGAAAAAAAAGCCTCCGGAACGAACCCGGACTGGTTCTTTTCTTACCCGGCTCCTCGTGCTTGTGTGTCCGCGCTCACTGCGCACATGCCGCATTTAAATGCCGTGAAGCTGGGGCTGCAGCTCAATATAGCCACAGGCCTGGTTCCTACAGCCAGGCTGATGATGACTTGTAGAAATAGTGTGTGTGTGTGTGTGTGTGTGTGTGTGTGTGTGTGTGTGTGTGTGTGTGTGTGTGTGTGTGTGTGTGTGTGTGTGTGTGTGTGTGTGTGTGTGTTGCAATGAAAGCCCTTCATCCTGCTGCTGTCATCCATCACTACTGCTGTTGTGACATGTTGTGTCATTGCTACTAAAACAGAGCTCAGCTGATGTACTAGTCATGCACAACTGAGGGACTTAATTGTTGTGTGTGTGTGCGTGTGTGTGCGCGTGTGTGTGTGTGTGTGTGAGAGAGACCCTCCTGCAGAGACCACGACCACAATAGTGAGAGCAGAGCTAATTCACAGTATTACCAGCTGATCAAAAAAGGTGCCCAAGTGAGGGTCTGGCTCAGAGTCACAGACTCTGTGTAGGACGATCAAGTTTATTCCCACAAAACCTGCTTTTTAATGACTTTATGGACTTTACTGCTGATAAGGAATTACTATTAAACTGTTTGCCCGGAGGACACCAATTTTTTTTTTCTCTAGAAAATGCTGACAGCATAAAACATAAAAAGTCCTAACCCTAGAAATGCAGGTACTGTATGTCATAACTCTACATGGCTTAATGCTCTCAGGCAAGTACAAGTTTGGTGTTAAATTTAAGGCCAGAACACTGGATAAAGAAGAATGATTCATCACTCTAGAGAACATCTGCACTGATTCAGAGGACATCATCTCTGCATCCATGCTATGCACTGTGTATGGCTCGAAAAGAATCCCTTTCCTTTCTACACACTTTGTGCCAATGTCGGTAGCTCCTAAACCTCAGGAAAGTCATTGTGCCTCAGCATTGTCTCTTGACCCTGATGACCTTGCTTCTGTTGGCTTCACTGGTTATAATGGTTTGACATCAACCATCACTTTACCATACTTAATTCACTGAGGGTGCATTCCCACGACGGCTCCTAGAGTGATTAAAATGCTCTAGGATGTGTTTGCTCTGATAGTTCTCCTCGTTTGGTTGGTGTGAACACGCAAACGAAGTCTGGAGCGGATCAAATTCTAGACCAATTGTTTCTGTCAGTCTCTTGAGTGTCTCCAATCGAAGTCTAGCGCGATTAGGAGCGTTGTGTACACAACCGCATGGGGAGCGGATCAAACATAGGAAGTATTGGCGACAACTTAGATCACAAAGTATTGTGGGTGGTCAGGAGAGCCAGCGATGGTGCAAAACAGTGCTTTAAAACCATCAAAATCACAGCAACTTGTTGTATTACTGCCTTAAGAAGTCTCTCCTCAGCCACTTCTGATCCGTTCCAAACTGGACTCCAGCGGATCAGGTGATAAAATGATCACCCTGTCCTCCGCCCATTCGGACCAAGTCCAGGACTAAATCAGTGTGGATGCATCCTTCGATCCCATTCTCTTAAATATTAAAATCACTCTGCAGGCCAAAGTGTTTCAGTTTTGTAGACATTTTGGAGGCAGTTGGAAGACGTGGATTTCATTATTTGAAAATTAATCTTATTATTGTATGTAGTGTCTTTGGCACCATTGGTTAAAAAAAAAAAAAAAATGCAGATAAGCTGCTGAGAAATTGAATAGTTTTGCTCACTTTAGTACATACTGGGGGTAGGCCTGGGCAACATGTAGAGATTCAAGATATATAGAAAATCACAATATTGCCTCTTAACGATATATTCTTATTTTATAGCTCATTTATTTTGTATTAAAATACTCGTTTAAGGAGTCGTTGCTTTTTCAGCCTCTAAAAACAGCATGAAAAGCACAGTTAGATGGTCTACTGAGTGCATTCTATTCCAGACCTTCCCCTAAACAAGCCACACTACAGAGCTCACTCACACGTGCTTTCCCTCATAGGAGTAAAAGCCAAAAGTGGCACATATTTGCAGCTGTTTGTTAATAAATGTGCCTGTGTGGCGTTTTTCATCAGCAAATTTAACCCAGAATTGTCTTTCTGGTTAGACTTCATTGAGTTAAAAATATCGAGATTTAGATTGTATATCGACATTTTGGGAGAAAATGTTGTTATTGGTTTTAGATTGAGCATCATTAACAGTTGCAGTAGTAGTCTTTGATTGGCTCGTGCTTCACTAAAGCTCTGTGTGATTAATAACAAGTCAATCAAACAGTTCTTTAGTCATCTGCTGAGGAGCCGTTTCCACTCTAAACATTCTCTTTATTTGGTTTGGACTAATATCCATCAGCAGCCACAGAGAAAGTTTGTGACGCACCCCTCCACCACCCCTGGCCTTTAGCCTGTTGTTCTGGTAACAGCACAGCCATTGAAATGGCCTTTCACTCTGCTCTCTTTTTATGACCAAAAGCCCCACTTTCTTGGTCAAAGATCCTTTATGCATCCTGAAACTGCTGCCCCTCTCCTCACTGTCAGCAGTGCTAGCGTTGCACCCCCCGATAGAGAACGGGGCAACGTTTGAGTTATAAAAGAGCCCTGAGCTGTGCATCTCTAACAAATCTCCTGCTCTGAGAGTTTGATAAGCAACAGACTGATTTATGTTCCACCTTGTATTCTTCTGTGATCCTCGCTGGCTCCAGCAAAGTGAAATATGATTGGAATTTGCAAACCATAGAAGTTGGGCCTCAAGTTGTTTAGCTTTTTTTTCACCTTGTATTTACAGCTCTGTTCTTATAGTTTAGGCTCTGGCACTAAGGAGAACAACATAGAAGAGGCACTAACCTGACCCCCTGAGTTTTATAGAGTTGGCAAAACTTTTTTAAATCAATGTAAATGTTTATTTTATTAAAGTCCTCCACAGTATGAGGCATTGTGATCCAAGGTGGATGGCTGGAAAATGTAGACGCGTTGCAGAGACTGTCTACAAATACTTGTTTGATGCATGATGTTGAACAACACCAAGCTTCTCCAAGCCTCTAGCTTTAACCCTAACCAACCGTCCAACCATTCCATCTCACTTTCATTTGATAATGTTGCTGTTATGACTTTTAAAAGATCAAACATCACAGTTGATCAGCTCCAGCATTAGACAATTATTTAATAGTCCAACGTGGAATTGTAACTGTTAGAAGTGCTACTTCTAAGCCTGCATATGTAATACACACAAAATGGTAAAAAAAAAAAACAAAAATATATAAATACACATTGAATATACATAAATATATAATATATTTATCTATAATATATATTCATCACTTTTATGCATCCGTAAAGAGATGCCAAGGTGTGTTTTCACTGGTGTTTGTTAGCAGGATATCTCAAAAATGAATATGAATGGATTTAAATGAAATTTGGTGAGCTGACAGACGACGTCAAAAGGAAGAAACACTTTGATTTTGGAGGTGATCGGGCTGGTATTGTGGACACAGTGTTCAGAACAATTTTTGGATGTTTGGCTGGTTCTACAGAAAGGTTCTATCATTTTATCTAACAAAAAAACATTGTGAGTCACAGCTTTAATGCAGTTAATTGAGTTTAACTAATGCTATTAACTTTGTGTATCTCCGCTGTAAAATCTTGCACGATTTTGTGCAATAATAAAATAATAAAATTCAATTACGATTTTGATTATTACACCCAATGATTTCAAAAACAACATAATTGAGAAAAACAATTATTAGGAAAAAAATGAAATACAAAATTTAGTGTCATTATTTTTTTTTTTATACATATGTTTTATTCGCTAAATAAAACAAACCCACTATTTCGGACATCTACAAATAATAAAGCTTGGCACACACATACTATTATTACTAACTTTGAGTTGTTTAATCCACCCACATGCAAACTCCTCCCGTCCCCCCGCCCATCTCAAAGCCAAAGCTCGCCTGTAGGCCAACACAAGGAAAGTTGTTGCTAGTTGACTTAGTTGATATAATAATTGACTAACTATCTCACAGATACTGAATGTGTAAACACTTCCATTCACTTGTTTCCTGTTACAATGTTTTCATCCCTTTTGAAACCAATTGGTTGTAATTTTGTTGTGTTTTCTCAGATTTCCCAGATATGTGACGCCTTAGTCTGACTCACCATATTTCTTTGCTCAAAATAATAAAAAAAATTCTTCCTTTGGAGATATTAATGCTGTGTTTCGCTCTGGTATTCTCAGCTGTTGAGGCAGGATGACTTACTGGAGTGTGTGATGCATCACTAGAGGTAGTTAATGGGTCGCTGGAGACAGGTTGTGTAGTTGAAGTGCGATTTTATGCTGGAATGTTCCACCAATGGGTGGGGGGGTTCTTCCGCTTAGTCAGTCGCCCCACCCTGGACTATAAATTGCTAAAAGGTCTGTATTCCTGGAACTGTTCTGGGCACACGTACAGAATACAGACCTCATTTATTCTTCCCTAGTTCTTACTAGAGGTTAATGCATCAGTTTGACTCACACACACACACACACACACACACACTCATCATATTGTCACTAATACCAGGAATCATTATATTGTAGAAGAAGTCAGGGGCTGTGTTCAAAATGGCACACTCTGTACTAGAGCTGGGCGATATATTGGGAATTAAGATATATCGACTTTTCTATTTTGGCGATATTCATCATCACGATATCACCTACATTTATTTATATATATATATATATATATATATATATATATATATATATATATATACATTTTATAGTTTATTGTGTTTTAAAATACTTGTTTTAGGAGTTGCTGCTTTAGCCTCTTCTCAGCATGTAAAGCACAGTTTGATGGATTACTGAGTGAGTCCTAACCCAGATCTTCCCCTAAACAAGGTACACTACAGAACTCACTCACACGTGCTGTCCCTTAGAGGAGAAAAAGCCTAAAGTGGGACATCTTGTGCAGGTCTATGTTAATAAATGTGCCTGTGTGGCATTTTGCATCAGCAAATTTAACCCTGAATTGTCTTTCTGGTCTGACTTCATTTGACCTAAAATTATTAAGATTTATATCTTATATCGCCATATCGAGGAAAAATATTGAAATATGAGTTTTGGTCTATATCGCCCAGCCCTACTTAGTACTATACACTACAAATTCAATGAGTATATACTGTTTACTATGAATATGATTAGGATGATGATCATGGCCATCCAACTCAAGTATACTTCAGGTTTCCAAAGATGCTTTTGAACCTAGAACAAAAAACCAAAGCACTCTGAGGCTAAATATCTCCATAGATTCGCCAGCTTTGAAAGTTCTGAAAGCTTGCAGAAACATTTCATGCCGACATTTCGGAGATTTTCAGAGACCCGCCAATGTGCTACTGACAAAACTTCCGGATAACTTCAAAACAAGAGCCCTATTTACAAAAGTGTTAAAAACCAATTGAAAACAAGAAGAGATGCTTTTGTTTTGAAAAGGGGATGTTTGAATTTTGGCTTGAAGCCGGCCCCAGGACGATTTCAGATTCTGCTCGCAATGCATCATGGGGCAGTTGAGTGTGACGAGTGTGCCCACTGTGCATTCTTAAAAAATGTCCCCAACTAGTACACATTCAGGTATTTCTTGCATACTCTTTTCATACTATGTAATGTGAAGGCACTAAATACAAATTTTGACATCAGAGTTAATATAAGTAGTACGTTAGTATGATATTTCCAACACAGCCCTCCTTGCCTCCTTCTCTAATGCCTGCATTGTGGGCCTCTCACCTACTACTCCCACAGACATTTTTGGCAGTCTCCATTAGAGGAACCATATGGTGTGGATCTCCCCTCGGCGCTTCTCTGTGGTATGAACACATTGCCTTGAAGAGACTGTTGTCCTAAAAAACCTGCTGCTTATTGATTTCGGTCTTCAGCTGAGACTAAAACCGTGGTCGCACCTAAAAAGTAAAATCCTGTTTGTTATGACAATTATTTGAAGTCTAAATCCCAAAAACAAAACCTTACAGTAATCAGAATGTTTAACTGCAGTTTGCTGGACACCCTTGACCGCAGCAGACTACTGCACCCTTCCTGTTTTGCAGAGGACATGATTTGAATGTTGTCGTCCTCTGCCAGCCCAACGCTAGATAATACAGTCCTTGTCATGAGTGTGAGGATTCCTTTCTGTTTGTCTCAGACTGAAATGCCGTCACTTGGGTCATCAGAGGGCGAGTGCGTTTTGGATCCGTCCTCTCTGCTCACAGCTCATCGGACAATGCACACAATCGTTTCTCTGTTTGACCATCATCTCCTCATTTATTTGTGTTGTTTGAGTTGTGATTGTATTTCATGCAGCGGGAAATCTATCTGCTAGGTTTGTTGTTTTTTTTTTTTTTGCAATTTACTGCAAAGTAAATGGGTCAAAGAACTTACAGCTATTGATAAAAAATATTCTATATCATTCTAAGCATTAAAGGATCAATACTGGAATTGTTTCTTCAGGGTCGTCACACACTGGTTTCTTTTTTTTAAATTTGATAACTAGACATTCACAGCCGGCATAAATATAGTAAAACTCAGTTTAGGATTTACTTCAATCCATATTATTGTAAAAAAAAAAAAAAAAAAAAAAAGAAGTTGTTTGATATTGTCAACATTTCATGTAAAAAAATGATGATTAAAAAAAAATCTTACTTTTTTATCAAAATATTTTAAAGCATTCAAAAGACATTAGCAGCTTTATTAAGACTGTAAATTCAAACTCTTTGAAAGGAAGAATGTTTGGATTTCTCATCGTTTTGGATTTACTCTGCTTTTTAATACAATACTGATATCGTGGCCTTGAATATTGGCTGATGCTGATATCGACCCAATACTATATCAGCGTGGATACTCAATTCTTTTATGACTTATTATCTAGTGGGGAATGTTAGATTATTTTACTCAGAGAACAACAGTCATTAACAGTAGATGTGACAAAAAACTGACCCAGCTATTATTAACTAATGAGTTACATACATTTTAACCGCCTAAACAGAAAAATATTTCATGAAAAGTTTCCAAAATCGATTTATAGGTGTTGAAATTCTTTTTTTTTTTTGTCTTAACCTCACTAGTCTTGCACTATAGTCTAGCTTTAGCAACGGCAACTACTGCGCCTGCGCAACGCAAGAGTACATTCTGTGCAAACATGGCTGATGCAGACGAATCTCTTGCTGGATAAGCCCCAACTTAAGTCAGGAGTTTGGATATTATTAATATACCTTGGTGGAGTTCGAAAATGAGAAATGCACAATTTTTTTTTCCGGAGTTATTGCCCTTGTTGGTTTTTTTTTTTTACTCAGTTTGTGGTGTCTTCAAAGGGGACAGCCTTAAAAAAGGAGTCCAACGCTCCTCAAAGCACGTTATTTTTTTTTGTTTTCTGAGAGCAGACATCTTTTCCATGGAAATAAATTCTGTGAGGAGATTTTGCCATTGGTTTATGTTTAAGGATTTTTTGTCTTTCCAATTTAGTAATATTGTTTTTTTCGCTATGGCTAGTGCCGCAAGGATTGATTGTGATTGGTTTGCTGGAGGTTGAAGCATTGTCAGGTCTCCAATCAAACAAAGATTTGGAGATAAAGGAATTCTGTAGTCCAAAATGGAGGACAGTTTTTCAGTGATTAGAATCCAAAAGTGTTGAACTGGGGAGCAAAGCCATAAGGCATGTAAATAGGAATCCGCTGTATTCTGGGTGCACTGAGAGCAGATGTCTGTTGCTGAGAAGCCCATTTTATGCATTTTCTGTTGGGTAATGTGGGATCTGTGGAGGACCTTGTATTGAATTAGCTGAAGGTTTGTGTTTTTTGTCATCTTAAAAGTATTACAACAAATTTCTGCCCAGAAATCAGTGCTCGGGGTGATTGAGAGTTCGGCCTCCCACTTCGCGATTGGTAAGTAATTACAGTTAGTGTTCGAAAGCGCTCTGTATATTTTTGAGAGTTTTTTTGATTTTGTTGAGATTTTTTTCATATATATAGCCAGTTCTGGAGGTTGTAACGTAGTTAAGTCTAGTGGAGTGGTTTTCTTTATTGTCTCTGTTACTTGTAAGTACTGTAGAAAGTTACTTTTATTTATATCGAATGCTTGGGTTAGATTGTTATATGACCTGATCTTGTCATTTTAAAAAAGGTCTTGGAGATGAGTGATTCCACTCTCTTCCCATGTCTTCAGATAGAGTGGTGTTTTTTTATTTTTAAAGTCGGGGTTGTGCCAGATTGGAGAGAGTATACTAGTTTTTAATTGGCCATTTGTGATGTCCAGGGCTTTCCACCATGCAGTCAGTGTGGAGGCAATTAGTGGGTTTTTAAAGCAGTTGTGATGTTTGAGGGTCGCAGTGATAAAAGGGAGATCAGAGAGTTTAATGTGTTTGCAGTCTAACTGTTCTATTTCTAGCCAGGTGTTGTAGTATTCTTTTGGATTTAGCCATTCTGTTAAATATAGTATTTGGTTTGCTAAGTAATAATGCATGAAATTAGGGGCTTCTAAACCACCCTCGTCTTTGTTTTTTTGAAGGGTAGAAAGGCTTATTTTAGGTTTTTTATTTCTAGTATAGAATTTTGTAGTTGTAGAATCTAATCTTTGAAACCATTGTTTTGGTGGTTTCAGTGGTATCATTGAGAACAAGTAGTTTATTTTTGGTAAGATTTTCATTTTAACTGAGGCTATCCTGCCAAGTAGTGAGATGGGGAGATTGTTCCATCTCCGCAGATCTTCTGTGACTTTGTCCAACATCGGATCATGATTTAGTTTAATTAATTCATTTAAGTTTGGTGATATATTTAAGCCTAGATATTTAATTGTATTTGTGGTGGAGGGGTGTTGTGGATTTTGGTGTGCAGGATTCCAAGAGTTTTTTGTCAAAGGGAGGATTGATGATTTTGTCCAGTTAATGGAATAGTCTGATAATTTAGAGAAGCTGTTTATTAGATTAAATACTTCCTCTAAAGAGGATTGCGGTTCTTCCAAATAGAGTAAAATGTCATCCGCGTAGAGATTAATTTTGTGTTCTGAGATGGATGAGTGGATTCCTTTAATAACAGAGTTCTGACGTACAGCTGCTGCGAGAGGTTCAACGAATATTGCAAAAAGCAAAGGTGAGAGTGGACAGTCTTATGTATACATCTAAGTTCTTAGATTTAGGACATTTTGGAAAAAGTTGTGAGTGATAACCATTCTGGCGGGGGATGTTGATGACTGTCTTTTTGTTGCAATTATGTGTCCATGGATCACATATACTATTTTGAACATCTTTGATTGTTTTCTCTGGTGAGGTTTCCTTATTCTCTATTAGTTTGTATCTTGTCCCTGTTCAAAACAAACATATTCCTCAAATGAAATGAATCTTCTTAGTATTTCTCAAACCGGATGTGTTCTCTACTCTAGTTGCAGAACCAAGGTGTGAATCCAGCAAACATCGGCTTCAGCTACCTGACCATGGAGTCGGACAAGTTCATCTGCATCAGAGAGAAGGTGGGCGAGCAGAACCAAGTGGTGATTGTGGACATGTCCGACCCCACCCACCCCATCAGGAGACCCATCTCTGCGGACAGCGCCATCATGAACCCGGCCAGTAAGGTCATTGCCCTTAAAGGTAAGCTTCTATGAGCCGTTTTTATTATTAATGGCTGTTGGAGTGATAGCTGATGTTACTATTTTGAGATAAATTCCCAGAGGGAACCCTGGCTGGCTTTGGGGGGTTATTTATTTGTCTAGTTTTAATATTTACTAGAAATCCTGCTGGAACACTGAAGTCACGCAATGACTAATTCACTTTTGCTGCGTGAAAATACTAAATCTGTTATGAAAACTGATTATCTGCTACTAAAACTGGCTCTAGATCTCATACTAATGTGCTGAATAGGATCATTTGTGAGGATATTACACACGTGTTGGCTTGTTTCTGTCTCATTTTTTGTATTTGTATTTGATTGAAACTTTCCTTCTTTTCCTGCTTTCTGTCACTTTACAGACGGTGAGTTGATCTCTGTCTGTCTGGCACTGTAGTGTCCTCTCGCTCTCATTAAAGCTTTGTTCAGTGTTCATTGATTAATCAATAGACAGTTGAATGTGTGAGACTTTGCCTACCAACCTCTTCATTGTGTCACCATTACTATGTCAGATCCTTTCATTCTGTGCGTGAGACGTCATCACTGCATCATAAAGGCTGTCTGTGTTGATCAGTTTGTGCTAAAGCTAACTATTCACCTCTAACAATGTTACAATGTTACTTAGTGTCAAAGAGCAACCGTAGCAGTGGAGGCAGTCAATGAGGAAACCAGGCTCCAGGTTTTGATGCATCAGTTTATCTGTTTATTTTTAATGCACACCACAAGCCCAGTGTACTTCAATCTCCACTCAACTCTCTACTGAACAGAATGAAGCTCCTTATATACAGGTGCACCACTAATTAGCCTGTACCAAGCATGGGGTGACATTTAATTTGCATATTAAAAGTACCACATAAATATTTACACAAACAATTCCTAACAGACATTATCACAAACAATAACCCCGTATTAATATCATTAATCTTATATACTTCCCCTAAATTATTAAACTACATATTTACATTGAGTTACAAACATCAAGCTCCCCTGTTCCTAGTCTCTGCTTGGTCTCTCCCACCTGGAACTATAAAAAGGTGTCCAAAGCGGGGAATTATTTTACCCGAACACCTCAGGAAAGAGGAAGAGAGCATTCACAGGTAAGCTTTGTTGAAGATCACATTTCAATCACATGCAGAATACCAGAACATATTTAATTGTTTTATCTTTCATGTCACTACTAAGTTATTTATCAATTAAACTGAAATGTATTTTCTGTGTTTATCACTAGATGAATCCTGTGGCCTGAACCATGTGCATCACCACCTGTCTTCCTGATTACATGACAAATAAATTAAACCAATACAACAAAACGTGTTTTCTTAATTTGATTAAGCACTGCAGTTTGTCACAGTATTACAATTTACCTTTTTTAAATTACAACAGTTCATAAGTGTAACAGTCCATAAGTGTAACGTCACCTCGTCGCTACACTTAGTTTGGTTTATTTGAGTTTTAATTCAGCGTTAAGCTCTGTTGACGTGATACAGTTGGAGTAATGATGTATTAAACAACACATACTGTTGAATAAGATTCAGACAAAGCTCATTTATACTTGTTTTCTGGCCATTGCTTGTTGTGACTTTTTCAAAGCTGCTCAATGCTTTTTATAGTCGGAGATCAGGTTACATAGAGCGGTGCTCCAAGTCAAGGTATTATTGTTGACTTTTAACTGTCCAGGTTTGGAAATGCATCATAAGTTAAATGTTCTAGGCAGGTTTGTAAAATTATGTAAACAAAGGCTGCTTTTAAGAATATAAGCAATTTTTTTTTTTTTAAACTAAAAGTTTAATAAAGTCAGTATTTGCTGTAACTTCTCTATGAATGTGCATCGTTTTCCATTGATACAGTTGAACAAAATCAGGTGTATCATAAAGGTGCTAACAGTCCTAATTAGGAGTGTGACGGTATCTCGTTACGGCGATATATTGCGATTTTTTTTTCGCACGATATGCTCGCGCTAAGTATCGTTTTTAATTTTTTTAATTTTTAAATTTAATTAATTTTTTTTTCAAAACCTTTTCTGCTTTTGCAGGTAGGTCTTCACAGACATGTTGTCACTGTTTGTTGATGGAATCAATATATTATTTACTGGAATATTGCACTATAATTGTGTCACTGGTAACAAAGACCCTATTTTTTGTTTTCTGAAAGCATTATTGGAGATACTTATTTGTTTACATTGGTATGTTGACACTTATTTACAGAAATGTTGCACTAAAATAGTGTCAAGCTTTAATGTCTTTGTGTGAAATGTACAACAAAATTAGCATTTGCAACACTTAAAGAGACACGTGACACAGCCACACGCACACATACAATCCCCATCTTTAATCACAAACATTTAGAAATACTCTGCGTAGTGCTGATATTGCACATATGTCCATGAAAATATTTGTATGAATATAAATTAAATTAAGGCGATACACAACCCATCATATAAATGCACTTTAGATGATCCTCTAAAGTGTTATTATTAAATTCAATAATAATTGTTACTAATTTGTGTAATCTCTTTAAAGTAATTTATGTAAACTTTTAGCCTTCAAACAAACACATTATATCCCTTTATATGTCGACTTCATTCTTATTGTGAATTCTTGTGTTTGCCAAAAATCTCACCAATCACTGCCCTCCTTTTCTGGTGAAAAAACACAAGAAATCACTGTAAAAACACTTCTATGCATCCATCTACAGGAACAGACATCCCACAATGCAATGCATCAAACTTTTCCTGACAATGTCAATAATAGCTTTTACAATGGAGATCAAAACAAACTTTAAAGTGGCAGTTTCAACCTTTTAAATCTTTTTTTCAAGCAAATTTGATTTATTGATTTATTATTATGTGATTATTTAATTGAAAAAAATTATCATCCCTAGCAGACGGAAATTATAAGCATTACACTGTTATCAAAATCTCACTGTTCTTCTTCCTTTTTGTCTTTGCTCGCTGTGCTTCAGCTGCCAAGACGCTGCAAATCTTCAACATTGAGATGAAGAGTAAAATGAAGGCTCACACCATGACGGAGGAGGTGGTGTTCTGGAAGTGGATTTCTGTTAACACTGTTGCCCTGGTGACGGACACAGCCGTGTATCACTGGAGCATGGAGGGGGATTCCCAACCGGCCAAAGTATTCGATCGGCACGCCAGTCTGGCTGGATGTCAAATCATCAACTACAGAACAGACGACCAGCAGAAGTGGTTACTGCTGATAGGGATTTCTGCTCAGGTGTGTATACACACACACGCACACACATCATGTTAATCATGTTTTTTTTGTTAAAAAACATGATTAAAATCAATTTGGACATGTTTTGAATCGATACGATAATTGCGTGGCAAAATATTGCGCTATATCGCAGATAATGGAGCGAAAATCTAAGGAGTCTTGCCACAATGTTTTTTTTTTTTTATTCTTCATTTTTCTTGATTTTTGTTTGAACAATCACACAAAGGGTGGCATACAATAGATGCCTTTGGTCTTTACACATCCTCTTTCTTAAAACAAACCTCAGAGTGAAATAAAATAAACTAGAACACTCGGAGAGTGCAGACCTCCGTCAAGAACAGCACGAGTACCGGGCGAGACTTACACACAATGCACTTCCCTACCACTACTACATTACCCATAAGCCAAAGCGCATTACCCTTAAGGCACCACGCTTAAAGGAGCAGGCTCAGGCATAGCTCTTATTTTCCTATTTTTTGGTATTTTCTCATTTTAGGTAATTCAGAACATCACCAAAATTTAATCACCTGTTCCGGAACTTCCTTGTCACATTATCAACATTTCCTGAAAATTTGCGTTCATTACCTTTCAAGTTGTCTTGCTAACAGACAAACAGACCGACAAATAAAAGCAGTGTAAAACATAACCTTCCGCTTCGCGCTTGGCGGAGGTAATAAGTAAAATGAAATAAACCTGGAAAACAAAGAATAATTATTTCTTCCTTTGAGGTTCAAATCACCCTTTTTTCCATGTAGGTTTAAAAAATAATGCAATTAAATAAAAGACAAGAAAAAGAAAAGTGTACATAGTTTTATATATCAATATACATTCCCACATACAACACTTAAAAATTTTAATTTACCATAATTATACTCGACACAATTACAAATTAAACCTGGATGGACTTACAGAAATTCCTTAGATAACCTGAGCATCTTTTTTCTGCTTATTTTCCACTAAAACCTTTTATCTTCATACTTTTGAGTATGAAGATAAATATGATATATATGTTATTTCTGTATCACAATAACATATCTATACAAAAGAACAAGGAGAGTCTGCCTACAAACTTATTTCCTTTGTCTTGTCATTTTGCAGCAAAACCGAGTGGTTGGGGCGATGCAGCTTTATTCTGTAGACAGAAAAGTATCTCAGCCCATTGAAGGCCACGCCGCTGCCTTCGGAGACTTCAAGGTTGAGGGAAACGCCAAACCTTCCACTCTTTTTTGCTTCGCTGTGCGCTCACAAGCCGGAGGGAAGGTGAGGCCCTGCTGGTCGGTGACCATTAAGCCGTCCGTGTTCCAAGTCTTTGTACAAGCAGTCCTGGCCATTTTTGAATCCTTGTAATAATAGTTTTTTTCCGTGTTAACTTTCCTTTTCCAGTTACACATCATTGAGGTGGGTCAGCCAGCTGCAGGAAACCAGCCGTTTGCTAAGAAAGCAGTGGATGTGTTCTTCCCACCTGAGGCCCAGACAGACTTTCCCGTAGCCATGCAGGTACTCGACAGAGTTGAAAGTAACGGATTACAAGTACTCACGTTACTGTAATTGACTTGCTTTTATGGGTACTTGTACCTTTTTGAGTATATTTCTAAATCAGTAATTTTGCTTGTACTTCAGTACATTTTAAAAGAAGTAAAGGAATTAATTACATTTCAACACCCAACCGTTACTGAGAAAATAATTATTTTTTGTTTTAAAATGATCAACGAACATTGTGAAACTACAAAAAATGAAATGACCAGACAACAATCAAATGCATCACATCATAGCTGCACTGCACCAAAACAGCATTGAATGTTGGTTATTTTCTCAGTTCTATAGTTTTGTAAATGTAGCTATACTTAGAACCTGATAATTTTTTTTATTGAGCTGAATTCATGTCTTTTTTTGTTTGAATAGCACTTATGGCATCATTCAACACATTTTCCAACATTTTCCTTTTCCCCTCCCCATTCCACCCTATAACAAAAGGCTAAATAACTCAAGAATTACAGTTCACAAGACACACATGCCAACCTCCCCCCCCCCCCCATACAATAATAGAAATACAATTTTATATCACATCAGAAAATGTAATCTGCGTTCACATTTTCCAAGTAAGTCAAAAAAGGTTGCCTGACTTCATAAAATGTTTGTATTGATCCCCTTGTTGAGTACCGAATCTTCTCGAATTGAATTAATCATGTGCCTTCTTTGAGCCAGCCCACATACGTGGGTGGCAATGACTCTTTCCACTTTTGTAAAATCATCCGTCTAGCAAGACAGGTGCAGAAAGCTATCATATTAGCCTTTTTCTCACCTGAATTGGCAGCCCTCACAATCACTCCAAATACAGCAATAAATGAACACGGTTCCACTGTAGTATTACATACATATTGTTGACAGAGGTTTAACTTTGGACACATCCAATACATGTGTATTAAAGTGGCTGGTCCTGACAGCATTGGTCCCATGTGGGGTCAAAGTCAGTTTTTATTTTACTCAAAGAATTGTACATTTTGACAAACCTTTCCTTTCATACAGATGCGTTTGTGGAAAATAAATTAAGCTCCAATTGTGTATGATTTGGTCTCTTTTTTTTTTTAAGTTTATACATGAGATGTTTACTGTATGCAAGGGAACTGTGGCAAAATGTATTACCAAAAATAAACATAGGGGATTAAAGTAACTAGTAACTCTTACTTTATAATTACTTAATATTTATTTTATTATTATTATATTTAATTGTTACTTTTTACTTGTACTTGAGTATTTTATGTATGCCTTACTTGTACTTCTACTTGAGTAGGATATATCAGTACTCTTTACACCGCTGGTAAACCTTGATTCTCAAATAAATCTGTTTTCCTTCAGATTGGCAGTAAACACGGGGTGATATACTTGATTACAAAGTACGGTTACATTCATCTCTACGACCTGGAGTCAGGAGTGTGTATTTACATGAACCGGATCAGTGCGGAGACCATCTTCGTCACAGCACCTCATGAAGCCACCTCAGGGATAATCGGCGTCAACAAGAAGGGACAGGTGAGGAACGAGTCGGGAACCAGGCTTGGGCATTTATAAATAATTTACTTTATAATTGTAATTGACATGGACGTTCTATAAAAACTGTCATTTACAATGTAATTAAATGCAAATCTGGGGAACCATGTTACAGTTCAATGGCTTACACATACGTATTGGACAATTATTAAAATATGTTTCATATCAAGTTTACCTGTCTGTTCTCTTGAGGATCATTTTACCATTTAAAATTCTAAATTGAGGGGTTGAATTATAATTGAACTTTATTAATTGAGAATGTATTTGTAATTGATTTCAGGTGGAAAATAATTATTTTGAAAAATTGCTGGTCATTGTTGTTGTAATTGAACATTAATTGAAGACGTAATTGTAATTTTAAAACGTAATGGACCCCAATCCCACCGGGAACTCTCACAGCATCGGTTGCAGGGCAGGAAACCTGTTAATTTATGGTTCTACATTTGTTGCATTCTAGGTGTTATCTGTATGCGTTGAAGAGGAAAACATTGTAAATTACGCCAGCAACGTCCTGCAGAACCCTGACCTCGCTTTGAGGATGGCTGTGAGGTCCAACTTGGCTGGAGCAGAGGAGCTTTTTGGCAGGAAGTTCAACACACTGTTTGCCCAGGGAAGCTATTCAGAAGCTGCCAAGGTTGCAGCTTCGTCCCCCAAGGTAAGCCAAACACTTGACCACTGCACTGTTTGTTGCTTTATTATCACATAAATTAGTTTAGTTGGTAGTCAGCAACAGGAAAGGACAGTGTTTAGAGTACATCACCATGTACACATCAATGTTTTATTTATTTATTACCAATATACTTTCGAAAACGGTTTTCGAAAGTATATTGGTTGTCATGTTTGTATGTGTGTTTGTTTGTTTGTTTGTATGCTTCTGTTTGTGTACGCAATAGTGTCCTCAATTTTTTGACGAATCCACTTCAATTTTTTTCCTGTGAATTGGTTTTTGGTCACAGATGAGACCATTACATTTTGGTGAAGGTAGGTTTAAGATCAAGGTCACAAAATAAATCAAAAATCGTAAAATTCCCTGTCTTTAGCATTGTACAACTCATATCTCCGTCAGATCTTCATTGATTTGTTCAAGATATTGCAGGATGATGTAAGGCTATGACATGCAACATTTGACCGAACAGGATCCGGATCCGATCCAGATTGCTGACTCAGCAAAAATTCCTATACAGTTTAAATAAGTTTTGATTTCATTCAAATTTGGTGGATTGATGTTGGGTTGTGGCCTCTATCAAAATGTCGAGTTTCATACGGATCTGATCCAGAATGTGGATTTGGCAGCAGGTTAAATTTTGCCGATTTCGAAATTGGGCTATTTCCAAATTCTGCGCTGCATGAGCGCTTTCACCTATTTATTTGTTTGTTTGTTCCTTTCATGAAAATGCAAACCAACAGATTCCACATGTACGTCAAACAATATCATAGTCCAAATGAAACATTTTCATGATTGGAAAGGATTAAATTCTTATATTTCTGCCCCTTAACTGAACACATAATCTGTATCGATGACCCCACCAACCTTCCGCCATCAATCCACTCACATTTACAAATCACCCCACGAGTTAACTTTCTAAAGCATATTGGCTGATTTTTCTTGCCATATACTTTTTTTTTAATTGACATATTTGCACAAACCTTCAAATCCTTATCTTGAGTGTTCCACGATCGCACACCGACAACAGTATGAGCTACTTGGTGTTTAAAATCAAATTTCCTCCTGTGATTGTCAACCTCTGACACTCTGAACACTTTCTGACAGTGTTCTGCTTTTAACTTTATACATAAAGACGTAATGTTTGAAGTTAAATTATGTATTTAGATTTTAATAACACTGATTTGATAAAAAAAATAATTTGTATGGTCTATAAAACCAGCTTTGTAAATAAATCTGATTTTTGTCAAAAAATCAATTGTAAAATATTACTAGTACATGTTACCCCACACTTCAACACAATAAGTGAAATATGGCAAGATATTAGAACAATATAACATTCTCAAAACATAGTGAAGTAAACCATACTTGTCTTTGTTCAAAATAATAATATATGAGCTTTCCATGACAATACCTCCAAGGAATCTAAACTCACTTACTCTCTCAAGGTCAGTACCATTTATAGACAATGACACTTATGTTTCAAATAATCATAAACTTCGTTTTATTTAAATTTAATAATAACTTATTTTTATTAAACTAATATTTAAGTAGAAGCATTTCCTCTTCAATGTTTCCAGATAAAGTTTTTAAATCACACCCACACCCAACATGATAAATTCATGTTGGGTGTGGGATACATATGTATGTGTATATACGTATATATGCATATGTGTGTATCCATAAAATGAAGAGTCCGTCCTTAAGACTGCTCTACTGTAAAGTGTCTTGAGATACCATTGGTTATGATTTGGTGCTATACAAATAAAAGATTGATTGATTGATTGATTGAAATCATGTCCTTCCATGTCTCTCTGCACTCAGGGCATCCTACGGACAGCAGAAACCATTAGAAAGTTCCAGAGCGTCCCAGCTCAGCCGGGTCAGGCGTCTCCGCTCCTCCAGTACTTTGGCATTCTTTTGGACCAGGGCCAGCTCAACAAGTTTGAGTCCCTTGAGCTTTGCAGGCCTGTCCTGCAACAAGGCCGCAAACAGTTACTGGAAAAATGGCTGAAAGAGGACAAGGTAAACGGTGGAGTCTGCTGAAGCAGGGGTTCTCAACCTTGGTGTCAAGGCCACATTTGGAGTTGTGAGACACTGGGAAGGGGTCGCCAGATGCCTTCAAGAAACAATGAATGTTTGTTTTTTAGTAATTTCAGCTCATTTTTGTGTTTTTTTACCCTTTTTCTGCAACTACACCAAACTTGCCATATTTTAACCTATTTTCATCACTTTTTCTTGCCATATTTTTGCTCCTTTTAATGCATTTTGCCACATTACTTCCATTTCTGCCACTTCTCCATCAAATTTCAATTTCTTTTCTGCACAGTTTTTCCACTTTCAAGACGTTTTCTGCACTTTTAAACCCTTTCCACTACTTTTCTCACCTAAAGTCACAGATATTGACCTATTATTGTCACCATATTATTTTTGCCAATTTACCCACATTCACGATTTGTCCGTTTAAACTAATTGTTCCTACTTTATAAATTACATTACCCACACCACCCTTCCTCCATTTCTGCCACTTTTAAGCCAATATTGACACTTTGAACCCTTTTTTACCATTTTTTTCTGCATTTTTTTCTGCTAGGTTTTGGCTATTTAGCAACTTTTAATCAATTTCTTTGATTTTTACAATCCCATTTCACCACTTGTTCCACCATTTACGGTCACTTTTAAGCCATTTAATTTTGATTCAAACGAGGATTTACATCTTTAACATTACAATATACTATGGCACAAATAATACACTTCCATTGGATATTATTCAGATAAATAAATAAATGTGGTTTTAACAGATTCATAGAACAATGGACCATCATTTTGCTGACTTAATGGATGGATCTCATAAAGCTCTCCTCTTTATTCCTCTTTATAGATGACCCTGTCTCCACATGACTATGTGGGGTTCCCCGGTCTCTGAAAACTTTATTTTGGGGGTCGTGGGCTGAGAAGGTTGAGAACCCCTGTGCTAAAGTAACATAGCGTGATGTGGTTTGTTTAAGTAGAGTATTTTTGATTGTCTTAATAAATTGAAAATACTGTGTTACAGTTGGAGTGCTCAGAGGAACTGGGAGACCTGGTCAAGGCCTCAGACCCTACTCTTGCTCTCAGCGTCTACCTCAGAGCCAACGTCCCCAACAAGGTTATCCAGTGCTTTGCAGAAACCAGCCAGTTCCAGAAGATCGTGTTGTATGCGAAAAAGGTGATCGGGAGAGACTTTTAATGTTTTTTTTTTTTTAAATTATTATCAATCCAAGTATAATGTAACATGTGATGTGGGATCCTTTCTCTCTGCTTGTAGAATGTCATCTGTTGTTTGTTTTTTTAAAGGTTGGCTTTACTCCAGACTGGGTGTTCCTGCTGAGGAATGTGATGCGTGTCAATCCAGATCAAGGACTGCAGTTTGCCCAAATGTTAGTCCAGGATGAGGAGCCGCTGGCCAACATAAACCAGGTAATGCACACCATCGTGATCAGCTCACGTTTAGGGAGGACACGCAGCTTCAGGCTACGCACGGAATTCCTTTGTAAACACACGTGTCCAGTGTGGAAGTCTCCATCCGTGTTATTCCAGATGTGCAGGCAATGCTAGGAATTTACTGAGTCACTGACCTCCTCCCCCTCTTCTTAAATAACTTCATGCTTTTACATTTTAGAGCTTCATTTTAGCATTATCTGGCCACTGGGCCAGAGGTGATGGGGTCAGTTTGACCTTTCATACAAACCTAAATAGGTAAAGGTGGGATGACATCTCGTGCGATATAAAACGTCACAAGATCTATTGTCGATGGTAGGAACGTGTCTTTTCAACTATTTTCAGCTATGGAGACATAGGCTGTGTTTGAAATGTCACACTAACGTACTTTACACTACAAACTCTGAGTATATACTGTCTACAATCTATTATATGGATGATTAGGATGATGAGCGTTTCCACTGACGTATACTTCCAAGTTTCCCAAGTTAAAACCCACGTATACACATTTCATTTCCACATTTTGGAGATTTTCAGAAACCCGCCATTGTGCTCCTGAAAAAACTTTCGGTTAACTTCAAAACAAGAGCCCTATTTACTAAAGAGTCTAAAAACTAATGGAAGACAAGAAGAGATGCTTTTGTTTTGAAATGGGAATGTGTGATTTTTAGCTTGAAAAAGTAATTAATTTTTTATATTTTCCTGTTGAGTTGGAAAAGGTCATACCCAGAGTAAGTTTGTAAAAGTTAAAGTTAAATAAAAGCATGGTTTGTTTCCAACTGCAATGTTTTGGTCTTTTTTCCCTTTCTATCACTCCACATCTGTTAATAAGTACACATGTGGAATGTAGTGAATAGGGATGTAACGATTAATCGTAAGGCAGTTAAAAATCGATTCATAGGTATCACGGTTGATATCGATTTTCTGAAAATTGAATAGCAGTACTTTTATATATTTATCCTTCTCTTGTCCAAAAGCTGAGGCTGCGGGCGGTCTGCTACTATTTTCTTTCTGGCCGCCTTATACTCTTAAACATGTTCATAAATGATTCCTTACCCCTTTAGCATTGAAAGAATATCTGTAATATTACGTGAATATCTGTAAAAGTCACGTTTTTCTATTAGCTCCGTCTGCTAGCATAGCATCTCTTCTTCACTGCACAGATTAGCTGCATGCCAACCGACCACTGGGTTACCAGCGCCCTCTGATGGTCCAAACGAATATCTGACGTAAATACAATGGTTTTTTTAAAGTCCAATTGTTAAGGCACAAAATACATTTTCAGTTGCACTTTTAAAAAGAAAAAGAACTATTATGCAGTTTTGCATTGTTTACTATAGAACCAGAATTTAAATTAATAGGCTTCTTCTTCATTTGTATTATTCCTTTGTTTATTTCATTCAATATTTATTTTTAGTTAAATTGCATTGTTCTGAATAGTTTATCAGGGGATTCTTTTGACAATGGAAAATTAAAGGAAAATAGTACAGTATTTTCTAGTGTTTTTCCCAATAAAATAAAGGAACATTTTTCAGTCATTTGTCTACAGTCCCATTTTGTAAAATAATTCGTGAGAGAATCGTATTGTGAACCAAGTATTGTGAATCGAATCGTATCGGGAGTTGAGTGAATCGTTACATCCCTAGTAGTGAAGCAGTTGTGCTCGTTCTATTCTTTTGTCTCATCGCCTTTTGTTCTGGTCTTTATTGGTAGATTGTGGATGTGTTCATGGAGGGGAGCCTGATCCAACAGTGCACCTCCTTCCTCTTAGATGCTTTAAAGAACAACCGCCCTGCTGAAGGACATCTACAAACCCGTCTTCTGGAGATGAACCTCATTCATGCCCCTCAGGTCAACCATTAAACCTTTTTCTAATTTTGATCATGTCTAAATGTACCTTTGACTTCACGTTACTCCTATTTTCTTTAATAAATTTTAGGGTTCTTAATTTTTAATATCTTAATTTCAGGACCTAAACGCAGCTTTGTGACTGTGAGGGAGTGGAAGAGTTGAAGAATTTCTATGCAGGACCTGAACATAACATTTGTTGTCAGCGTGCATGTTCAGCGAAGCAGATCGATTATACTGTATACCGTTTTTTAGTGATTAAACCAGAGTCCCATGTTAACTCAATGACTGCTGTGAAGCACGACAGTTCGTTGTCCACCATCACTCTGAAACAGACAGAAGTCTCTGGTATGAAAGCGAAAGTAAACAGGAGCGCATCGCTCCACTAACTAAAACAAGCGTGCACACACATACAAACACACACAGGTGCTAACAGCAGACGCTGCCCACGCTTTCATAGCTGGTAGACTGGGAAAGAAGTCCGGCGCTCAGCCGCTTTGCTCCAACCGAGAGACATTATTGCCGTATTCTCATAGGTTTTCACCTTTGTGCATAAATGCGAGTGAAATAAAGCTGTGTCACGTAACGCAAACAACTTTTCGGTGTAAATGTGACGGATAAAACGATAGAAAGTTTCATCTCGAATGAAGACATTAGAGCCGATCACATTAATTGCAAAATATCGGCCGATACGAAATAGCTGATCAGATCGGTGTAATGCCTAGGAAGCATTTAAAAAAAAAAAAAAAAAAATTCTATAATGTTAAAAAATAAACTGACAAAAGTTTTTGTGTACCACCTGAGTGGTGTTCAAGTACCCCCAAGTTTGGGAACCACTGCTCTAAACCTTTTTGTCATTTTAAACTTTTCTCAATCAAATTAGTAGATTTCTGCATATTAATCTACAATTTCATTTGTAAGAATGGTGCTATACAAATAAAGTTTGATTGATTGATTTTTGCAGGTGGCAGATGCCATTCTGGGAAACCAGATGTTTACACACTATGACCGCGCCCACGTCGCTCAGCTGTGTGAAAAAGCAGGACTGCTGCAGAGGGCTCTGGAACACTACACCGACCAGTACGACATCAAACGAGCTGTGGTGCACACACACCTGCTCAACGCTGAGGTAGACGTTTTTTAAACCTCACCTCTGGTGTGAGCGACTGCTAACTGTTCCCCTCACTCTGCCTGTGTTTGTGTTTGTAGTGGCTGGTGAACTTTTTTGGCTCCTTGTCTGTTGAAGACTCTTTGGAGTGTCTGAGGGCTATGCTATCGGCTAACATCCGGCAGAACCTCCAGCTGTGCGTCCAGGTAGCGTCTAAATATCACGAGCAGCTCGGAACCGATTCATTAGTGGAGCTTTTTGAATCTTTCAAGAGTTACGAAGGTAGGTTTGCTCCTTTTTGAAGTGAATTCAAGTAGAATTAGTTTTTTGATAGATTTTTATTTATTTATTTTGAACAATTTAATACAAACAGAAAAAGCTTTAGTAGTACGTGACGTGTACATATATGTTTCCATTTGCAGCCTACATGATGTGTATTAACATAAATATTATAGATAACATAACTCAGGGTTGGGGTCATAATTGTAATTGCAATTTAATAAATCTGTTACTGTTGTAATCATAATTAAGTTGCATATGAGTTCAGATAATTCACTTAAATTGTAATTGCCATGAAAATTCTATAAAAATTGTCAATTATAATTTAACACAAAACTGGAGAACCATGTTACAGTTCTACACATATATTGTTAACAATTATTAAAATAATTCGTCTTAAGCTTTCACACATTTTACCATTTTAAAAAATTGAAATGTAGGGGTATACCGACACAAAAAAGCTCAGACGCCTACGCCAAAAATATTAAAACCTATATTTTAATTTATTATGAATCCTAACAAGTTAACCAATAGATAGAAAATAAATTAGATGATAGATATTTGTTTTATCGTGATTTACAGCTGATTTAGGACCCGTTATCATAAGAGATGCTAGCGCATAAGGAAGGATACGTTCTATGGGATTATTTACTGTATTTCAGACTCAGTAATTGTGATTCATTTTATTTGAACTTTAGTAATTGAGAACATAATTGTAATTGGCTTTCTGAGGATAAAAAAATAATTGTAATTGAATTGGAAATGGAAAAAAATGTCGGTTATCGTAATCATAATTTAATTGCAATTGAATATGGATAATTGAAAACGTACTTGTAACTGAAAAATGTAATTGACCCCAACCCTGACACAAATAAATACACTACTCGAAAATGGAGTTTTCAAAACTTACGTTCCTGACATTTTCAACTTTACATACATCAATTGATATTATATACATACACGAGGCTGATATACATTCACATTTCCACAAAATCTTTTTATGACAATAAACATGTTGGATCTTATCGTTCTTCCTCAGCTCTGTACTTTGATAAAATAGATTGTTTGTACATTGATTTAAATATATTCAAACTTTAGCATTAGATAGCAATAAATGGAGCTAACTAACTGTGGAATTTACTTTTTCTCCACTGAAGGCTTGTTTTACTTCCTCGGTTCGATTGTGAATTTCAGTCAAGAGCCCGACGTTCACTTTAAATACATCCAGGCTGCTTGTAAGACTGGACAGATCAAAGAAGTGGAGAGAATCTGCAGGGAGAGCAACTGTTATGATCCAGATAGGGTCAAGAATTTCCTCAAGGTCAGAAAACTCTTAAATTATATTTCCTTTAATCCTCCTGCCTGGATGAACTGAATATTGTATGTTCTTTACAGGAGGCGAAGCTCACAGACCAGCTTCCTTTAATCATCGTGTGCGACCGCTTTGATTTCGTCCACGATCTGGTGCTCTACCTCTACCGCAACACTCTACAGAAATACATCGAAATCTACGTACAAAAAGTACGATTACACATGTTTAATGGGTAAAAAGTTACATCATTTAAATGTAGTTGAGCTGTGATTTTAATTATTTTTCAATTGTTGGACTTGCTCTCAGGTGAACCCCAGTCGTTTGCCCGTGGTCATTGGTGGTTTGTTAGACGTCGACTGTTCTGAGGACGTGATCAAGAATCTAATCATGGTGGTCAGAGGCCAGTTCTCTACAGACGAGCTCGTGGAGGAGGTGGAGAAGAGAAACAGGTAAGAAAAAGAATTAAATAAAATTTAAAAAAAACCCCTCTAAAACAACTAAAAAATGATTTTAGTAAAATTGTGTTTATAACAGTGTTGCATGCCACTGTATTTATTATAGTTCTTTTATCTCGATTTATTCCTTTATTATTTATTCCTTTATTACGTAGGCATTCACTGGCGGTCGGCAAAGCAAGAATTTCATTGTACAGGGAAACGTGTTTCTAACTGTACAGATGACAATAAACACTTTGACTTTGAAAATAATACAAAATAAGTAAATGGACGAATGTTTATATTGAATCATGCAGAGTAATTTAATCTCACCCCTTTTCCATCAACAATAATCTAATATTGAGCTTCCCATATATTTCCACTTCTACAACAATGTAATTTTTTCTTGGTATTTTTTGTGAGGTAAACCACACACATGCAGACATACTTGCAAACTTATCTGGGACAGCCTACTTGTGCATTTACACATAATTAAATACACAAAATCAAGGGCATGGCCAATACAATAAATAAAAAAAATATACAAATAAACATACAGTGAAATAAAGAAAAATAAATTTATCCAAATATTTAAAATACATTTTTAAGGCTGAAGTGTGGTATGGGAAAAGGCGGCCAGAGAATAGATAAGCTAATGGTTTATTCTTAGAACACAGCCTTCTAACCATGTAATAATGTATTAGGGCTGGGACTTTAAAGCATTAATTTAGATTAATTAATTACAGAAAAATAACGCACAAAAAAACAGTTAACCTTTAATCTTGTTCAGTTCACGTTATATCCATAATACTGATGCACAGACTACAATATAAGAAAAGGGATACCAAAATCTAATTGAATTGAAAAAAGTTGCTTCTCGTGTCAAATATTATGCGATTAATTTAGATAAATCGAGATTAATTAATTACAAAGTCTCTAATTAATTATATAATTTTTTTTTTTAAATCATGGCCCACCACTAAAAGTAATATATTGTATTTCTGATACCCAAATACTCTTTTCAAAGTTTTCTTTTGTAAAGCAAGTCTAAAATGTACAACGTGTTTACGTCAACTTTTCAGGTTGAAACTTCTGCTGCCGTGGTTAGAGTCTCGAATCCACGAAGGATGTGAGGAGCCGGCGACCCACAATGCCCTGGCCAAGATCTACATAGACAGCAACAACACCCCTGAACGTTTCCTGAAGGAGAACCCGTTCTACGACAGCGCCGTGGTCGGACGTTACTGTGAGAAGAGAGACCCTCACCTGGCCTGTGTGGCCTACGAGAGAGGACAGTGTGACCTGGATCTCATTAAAGTGGGTGGATCTAGAATTTAGTGTCATAGTGTAGGCCTTATAGATCAATAAATCAAAGAAAAAAGTGCTTGAAAAAAGCACAGAAATTTTTTTCCACTCAAATGTTTGTTTTGATCTCCACTGTAAACACTCATTTTAGTTCAGGGGCCAAATGGGGACCAGTTCAATCTCAAGTGGGCCGATGATTATAGACAGTGAAATGAGCAATTTTATCATTCATGTGCCTTAGTTTGCACTTCCACGTATAATAGTTTTTATAGTTTTTAATTTATGTAAGGCATTGATAATTTCGAAGCAATAAAGGACATCTATCAGTCCCTGCAAAATGTTTTTGTGACCAATTTGTATTTAATTTGGGGACATTTTGGGAAATAATTTGAGGAAAATTGTAGGATTTTGGTAAAATTGAGAGAATTTCCAACAATTTGAGATGAAAAATGAACCCTTGGGCTAGGTTTGGCCCCCAGGCCTTAGGTTTGACACCTATTCTGGGATGCATAGAAATGCTGTTACTTCATTCTTAAATTTCTTGTATTGGCCTCCCAAAAAACTCTGCCAAAGTGACTTCCCAACACATTTTTGGTGTTTTTCCTGAAAGTTGCAACAAAACGACGGATGTTTATTTTGGGGCTTTCATGGAAAGATTTGATTATGGCTGACATTAAATGTCTTGCAGAGTGAGGTGATATCACGGGGAATACCAGGAACAAACTAGAATAAAAATGATGTCAAGGGGAATCACTGTTCTGTTTTGTGTGGCAAAGAAACACAAGAAATCACAGCTAGAATGAAGGAAAAAATATCACTTTTCTGCATCCGTCTACGGGACTCCACATCCCACAATGCAATGTGTGAAACTTTTCCAGCAATGTCAATAAGAGTTTTTACAGTAGAGATAAAAATAAACTTTTGAGTGGCAATTCCAACCGTTTAGATCTTTGAGTCCTTGATCGATGAGGCCTAAACGGTCTATATCTGATAGAAGTTTTTCATCTCCTGCAGCTTTAAGTCATTTACGGTTCAATAATTCAAATCCCTTTACCTGACTTCATTACAGGTCTGCAACGAGAACTCATTATTTAAAAGCGAGGCAAGATATCTGGTACGAAGGAAAGACCCTGAGCTTTGGGCAAACGTGTTGGAAGAAAATAATCCTTACAGGAGGCAGCTCATCGACCAGGTTAGGCTCCTTCTCGTAGAATCCTCTGATACATTTCATTATTATTGTTGTGAAATTCTCAAGCGATTGTTTGAATAAAAATTGTGTATTTATTTCCAGGTGGTACAGACGGCTCTTTCAGAAACCCAGGATCCAGAGGAGGTGTCGGTCACAGTCAAGGCCTTCATGACTGCTGACCTGCCCAATGAACTGATTGAATTACTGGAAAAAATAGTGATTGATAACTCAGTCTTCAGTGAGCACAGGTACAGCTGTCCCTAATGAAAAGTGTATTAAAAAAAATGCTGAAAAGCCGTAATAATGAATCTCTGTGCTGTTGGTATTTTTCCCACAGAAACCTCCAGAACCTCCTCATTCTGACGGCCATCAAAGCAGACCGCACTCGTGTGATGGAGTACATTAACAGGCTGGATAACTACGACGCCCCAGACATCGCAAACATCGCCATTAGCAATGAGCTCTTTGAGGAAGCATTCGCCATTTTTAAGAAGTTTGACGTGAACACCTCAGCCATTCAGGTAGGACACTCAAACTGGATTAAATCTGTTCTTACGTTATGTAAGACACACGTCAGATTGACTTTAGTGTTTGTCTCCTGGAGGTAATCGATGCGTACTGTGTACATTTTAGGACATCCTCAGGTCTCAGAGTGAGGTATTATTTTTGCGCCACAGTGTATAGTCATCTTAAAGATGTAAATTTTTGTTTTAATCAGAAATAACATGGGTTAAAAGTGACAAAAAATGATCAAATGGGGTTTTAAAAACCACAGAAATTGGTTAAAAGTTGCAAAAGTGGACAGAAAAAGTGGTAAAAAGAGTCAATATTGGAACAATTAGTTTAAACTGGCAAATATTGAGCATGACAAATCAAGACTGTGGTTAAATTGACAAAAAAAGCATGAATTATGGTAAAAACATCAAAAAAAAAAAGTCAAACAGATGGCATTTTACTTTGAAGGAACCGGAAGTACACATAACAAAGTAAGTTGAAAAGCCGTTCATTCCTTTTTTTTATTGGTTAAGATATATCGGCGTATTGCTTGATTTATAAATACTTAGTTAAAATAAATGTTGAGAGATCTTAAGCTTTAAAAACAAATAGAAAATGACAGCTTTCAACTTACTGTTGTATCCAAAGCAGCACATATTGATGACGTTATGTGTATTTCCAGTTTCTTCAAAATACGTCATATTGTGTTTCACGTCCTGAGGCGGTTTAATTTGAGGCCATTTAGTCTGATGACTTTTATTTTGAAACCTGAGGCTTTAACATCTGATGTTGTTTGGTCTGATAAATGACAGAGGTTTTCCTGATATCTGATAACTCCCTCTGAGACCTGAGAATGTCCACACCGTAGATGCATTTTTTGATGATTTTGCAACACATGTTTCTTTTTTCTTCATCACTTTAGGTCCTGATTGAGCAGATAGGGAACCTGGACCGTGCCTATGAGTTTGCTGAGCGATGTAACGAGCCTGCAGTGTGGAGCCAGTTAGCCAGAGCTCAGCTACAAAGAGACCTTGTTAAAGAAGCCATCGACTCATACATTAAAGCTGTGGATCCATCAGCGTACATGGAGGTGGTCAACGCAGCCAGCAAGAATAGTAAGAGTTAGCATTAGCAGCTCATCTGCACAGTCTTTAATCCAATGTTTAATTATTTGTTGATTATGTTTCGCAGACACTTGGGAAGACTTGGTAAAGTTCCTCCAGATGGCTCGAAAGAAAGCCAGGGAATCGTACGTGGAGACCGAGCTGATCTTTGCGTTAGCTAAAACTAATCGTCTCGCTGAGTTGGAAGAGTTTGTCAGTGGACCCAACAATGCACACATACAGCAGGTAAGAGGAACCCTCCCCCCTGAAGCTTTGGTGGTTCATAAAGTTTAGTTTGCTTCCAGTAAACTGTTACTAACGCTGGTTTCATGTTCCAGGTGGGAGATAGGTGCTATGAAGACGGTATGTACGATGCAGCCAAACTATTGTACAACAACGTGTCCAACTTTGCCCGCCTAGCGTCCACATTGGTTCACCTGGGAGAGTACCAGGCAGCCATAGATGGCGCCAGGAAAGCCAACAGCACACGGACATGGAAGGAGGTAACTGGGATAGCAACACATCTCTCACATGACACTATTACAGAATACGTGAATAATTTTGACTCACTTAAATAGGAAATAGGAGACATGTATTACAGGCAATAACTTCACACACAGAATATGCTTGGTTCTAATAGGAACACGACAACAAATGGAAAAATGGCGTCTTCATCCTCAGGCGCTTCTTGTGCTAAGGCTAATGCTAGCTAATGTTAATGCTAGGCTAATATTAGCTAATGCTAGGTTAATGCTAGGCCAACGCTATTGTTAGATTAATGGTAATGCTGATGTTAGACTAATGCTAGCTAATGTTAATGCTGATGCCTGGTTAAGTTAATGCTAATGTTAGACTAATGCTAGCTAATGTTAATGCTAATGCTAGGCTGATGCTAAAGCAGTGTTTGACGACGTGGGCCAGCACCTGCATCCTCACTTGCATTTTTTTCAGGAAATGCAAATATTCTAGTTCAGTGATGGTATTCTCTTTGTCATCCACCTTTTAGTCTACACTTTTTTACTTGATGTAAGCAGAATTTTAATTTATTCCTTTTGTTTCAGATGAACGTGATTTAAAAAAATATGAGCATTTAATCATTCACGTATTATAAGTTATGTGACGCTGTAATTGTAAGCCAGTGTTCTCTATCTGGTACTGAAGCATTCACATTTATTTTATATTGTCTATTATTATAATTTAATAAAGCATGTTGCATGTCAATGAAAGTTAACATGCAAATATGATTATTGTCACTAAAACTATTATAATAATTGCAATGCAATAAAACAGTTATTACAGTTGATACTGTGAAAAGGTTCACAGAAAAAATCTGGGTAAAAAAACATCAAATTTTGTGTTGCTTCTTTCTTCATTACGCCGTTTTCCCCTCAGGTGTGCTTCGCCTGTGTGGACGGTGAAGAGTTTCGGCTGGCACAGATCTGCGGCCTCCACATTGTGATTCACGCTGATGAGCTGGAGGAACTGATCAGCTACTACCAGGACCGGGGCTACTTTGAGGAACTCATCGCTCTGCTGGAGGCCGCGCTCGGCCTGGAGCGAGCACACATGGGAATGTTCACCGAGCTCGCCATTCTCTACTCCAAGTTTAAACCTCAGAAGATGAGAGAACACCTGGAGCTTTTCTGGTCCAGAGTCAACATACCAAAGGTGCAGTCTTTAGTTTGTGGCAGGTAAAGCTGTTGCTGTTTGTTTTGAAGAAGGAAAATAGATTTTGTTTCATTCAGCATTGAAATATGCGTTTGACCTTCAACTTTAGATGAAAAGTTCAGTGCTTTTGCTTTTTTGTAGTTAATTGTGTTATTAACATTAGTAATGTTGCATTAATTTTCCAGCTTTAGTTTTCACCAAATTGTTGTCATGGAGGTTGATATACTAATTAAATTAAATTTTAAAGTCCTTTTTACCAGCATTTGTTTTAGTGGACCTGCGCGTTTTTAACTTTCAAATTTACTTTTTAAATGAACCCTTATAATGTCTGTTGGCATAGGCTTTTTAATAATCTGCCAAACAAATCTAAAATCCAAGGGAAAGGCAGCTTTTTTAACACAACGCCCCTTGGTAATGTATAAAACATTTGGATTATTGTACCTTGATTTCACTTCACTGCTGATATTTCTTAGTCTTTTATGATGTCTTCATTTTATTAACTAGGCCAAACTTCAGACGTTCTTCAGTCCTGTAACCTAAATATTCTAAGAAATTTAGAATACCGTACATTCTCATCTTTTACTAATATGACAGAATGTGTTAATCCTATTTACAATTTTTTTAATCAATAGTTGTTTTGTTGGCATAGTTCTCTTGTCTTGTCTGTTCTCTTGATAGAGAGAGTGTCTTTGTATTTGTACGGTTGTCGTACGGACAACCCCCTGTGTTATTGGTACGTTTACCGAATGACCCGTACTTATGGTTAGGTTTAGGGTTAGGTTATAACCAAATATTGCAACAATTTTTAGGGTTAGGATAAGGATTAGTCTTAGTCACGTGACCTATACTGGCCAAATAGTGGCGCTGCGTATGGATAAAATGTCGATTAATTGATACAGCAACCGTACGGATAGCCACTGCCTTGTTTATAACTGCATCCTTTCAGGTTCCCATCTAAAATGACAGAAAAAACATGAATCGTATCAATTACAAAATAATTCGGTTGTGAAAAGAACAGCTTCTCAAATTATTCCACACAATCTCCCCAAATTAGTAAATATGACAAAAAGTTACTTTTATAAGAGTTGCAGACTGTACCTTTAAGCAATTAAATAAATAAATTTGTAAAGAGCACATTGTGCTTGTTTGGTAGTATAAAAATATAGAAAAAGTATTTGAGGACAAATCAACTCTGTGAGGGACTGCTGTCCTGTGATGCAGTAATGAACAGGACAAATGGATAAATGTGTTGTTTACATTTTGCCTTTGTTTTCTTCTCTTCGCAGGTCCTACGTGCAGCAGAACAGTCTCATTTATGGGCAGAGCTGGTTTTTCTTTACGATAAATATGAAGAATTTGACAACGCGGTGATCACGATGATGACTCATGCCACGGATGCGTGGAAAGAAGGGCTCTTCAAAGACATTATTGCTAAAGTAGGGTTTATAAATGCTGATTATATTCTTTCCTGCAGTTTGAAAATGTTTACTATTTTTCTTTCTCCAATCCTCAGGTAGCTAACGTGGAGCTGTACTATAAGTCTCTTTCTTTCTACCTGGAATACAAACCCCTCCTGCTGAATGACCTGCTCACCATTCTCGCCCCACGTTTGGACCACAGCCGAGCCGTCTTATTTTTCACCAAGGTAAACATCAACTATTTCTGAAATAGTTTACTCATCAACCGCCTGTTGTTTTTTCTTTGTTTTTTTTTTTCTTGTACAGATTTTTGTCTGTGCTGCCGTGACTTATTTCTTGATTCCTCAGATGAACCAACTGAAGCTGGTCAAACCTTATCTTCGATCCGTCCAGAATCACAACAACAAGTCTGTCAACGAAGCTCTGAACAACCTGCTCACAGAAGAGGAAGACTATCAGGTCTGTTTGATGCTCTTCCTCATCTCAGAATTATTTAAAGCAATCCTCAAATTCTATCCACAGGGTTTGTGTGTCTTCAACAGTCTGTGATTACTCGCTAACTTTAGCCACCAGAGCATCGCGCACTGTTTCAGGGAGAGTAAAGGTCCCTTAGAGAGCTTTTCTTCTGTGCTTCATTGTAGTTGGAACTGTCGCCCCCTGCGGTCACAGATATTTTCGGGTCACAACTGTTTTTTATTTACGGTAAACAAAAGAGGGTTACATTAGCTTCTTTACCTTTTCCAGGTTATTAAGAGCAACCAAAAGCAGCACAAGGTGGCATTTTGACCAAAATAAGCTGCTAAATGCTTCAGTCCAATAGAAAAACATGAATTAATTTGTTTCACTTTTTCTTTTTTTCTTAAATGTTTTTGGGGTGAATGCAGACAATAACAATAACGTCAAACCTGAATGTGTCTTGTTCTAATAGGAACACAATAACAAGTGGGAAAATGCCAACTTCATCCCTTGGTGCTTCTTACTTTTCATGTCTACTTTTTTTTTTCAAACATTAAATGAAAAACTGGAATGTAACTTTATAGATCCTGAGAGAACGAGAAGAAAAAAATATAAAAAAATACATACAAAACATAAAAACGCAAGTTTGACAGGTTGATTACATGTGGGATAGTAAAATCTAAATAGAATAAATGAGTTTATCCACTACTAAATGATCTAAAAAGCAGGCTGAATACTTCACTCCAATAGAAAACAATGGAATGTTTACATCATCAATCACGTGATTTCAAGATGGAGGAACACAAGCTCTAAAACTGTAAAGTAGTCTCATTTCAAAAAGGCAGTTAAGTGCATTATAATGCATTTTGTTTGGCATAGATCTTCTAATAAGTACATTTCAAATATTTTAGGCCAAATTTGTAAAAACAGTGGAGGATCCCTTCAATAAACCCCTACGAGTTAATAAGTTATTTTTATAGCAAAAATATTTTCGTATTTATAGCTGCACAATATATATTGTAAAAACTTGTAGTTCTGTCTTTATAATTTATATATTCTACATATTTGTGTTTGTAAATGTTGTGGGGCGAGAGAAAAGTCTCTACATGTCTTGTACGTATAGTAGAATTGGCAATAAAGCTGACTTTGACTTTGAATTAATTTAGAAAGAGCAGCAGTCAGACATGGTTTTGTTTACTGTTATTGTTGATAGTAATAATAATAATAATGATGATGATGATGACAATAATATTGTATCCTGTCTTTCATCACATTGTCCACTAAGGGGCAGCATTGCTCTATTCAGTGCAGAAACCTTTAAAGGAAATGACCCATGTTTTCTTTCCACAGGGTCTGAGAGCCTCCATTGATGCTTATGATAACTTTGACACCATCGGCCTGGCTCAGAGGCTGGAGAAACATGAGCTGATTGAGTTCAGGCGTATCGCTGCGTATCTGTACAAGGGAAACAACCGCTGGAGACAAAGTGTGGATCTCTGCAAGAAGGACAGACTTTACAAGGTGAGAGAAACTCACCTGAAAGCATCACTGACTGAAAGTATACAGCAAAAAATTTGGGTTGTGTACATCAGAGGTTCTCAACCTTGGGGTCAGGATCCCATTTGGGGTCACGAGACACTGGGAGGGGGTTGCCAGATGCCTACATGAAACTAAAAATATTTTTTTGAACAATTTGAGCCTATTTTTGCTTATCTTCACCCTTTTTCTGCAACCACACCGAACTTGCCATATTTTCATCACTTTTTCTTGCCATATTTAGCTCCTTTTAATGCTATTTTTGCTACATTACTCCTATTTCTACCACTTCATAATCAAATTTCAATTCCTTTTCTGCACATTTTTTTCACTTTCAAGACATTTTCGGCACTTATAAACTCTTTCCACCACTTTTTCCACCTAATGCCACATATCTTGACCCATTATTTGTCACTTTTAACCTCTTTTCACCATATTTCAGGATTATTTTTTTCCATTTTAACCCCATTCACGTTTTGTCATGCCATTTTTTTTTTTACCTTTTTAAACTAATTTTTCCAGCATTGACACTTTGAACACTTTTTTTACTACTTTTATGTTTGTTTTTGGCCACTGTAATTGGCAACTTTTAACCAATTGCTATGGTTTTTAAAATCCCATTTCTCCACCTTTTTCACCATTTTTGGTCACTTTTAACCCATTTTATTTCTGATTAAAACAAATGATTTACAGCTTTAAGATGATACTATGGCACAGATGATAATAATAAACTACTAGATAACAGTGAATATTATTCAGATAAATAAATAAATGTGGTTATCACAGATTCATAGAACAATGTCTCATCATTGTGCATCACTTACTAAGATTGGTTTGATTCACCCATAGAGGGCGCTGTGTTCACTGTTTTCATAGCCTAAGATGATTTTAGCCTCTTACCTTGGCCTTAAGTGTTTTTCTTCCTTCTTCTAATGACTTATTTAAATCCATGGTGATTGTGTTTCACCCAGGATGCCATGCTGTACGCTGCAGAGTCAAAGGATGCTGAGCTGGCAGAGATGCTGCTTCAGTGGTTCCTGGAGGAGGACAGGAAGGAGTGCTTTGCCGCCTGCCTGTTCGCCTCCTATGACCTCCTGCACCCTGACGTGGTGCTGGAGCTGGCCTGGAGGAACAACATTGTAGACTTTGCCATGCCATACTTTATCCAGGTCATGAGGGAATACCTCACAAAGGTAAGTAGAGAGGGGACAAGTTCATTTTCACGTTGATTTTTGAAAATTTATTTAGTTATTAGTGGAGGCTTAGTTTGTCACGTAAAAATTGTTGGGGTTGGCTGTAATTTGTGACACTAGAGCACGTGTCAAACACAAGGCCCGGGGGCCAAATCCGTTCCTTTAGAGCAGTGATTCTCAAGCTTTTTTGGCTCAAATACCCCCTTTGTCCCACAACAACATTTAAAAACATCTATAGATCATTAATGATGGAATTAATTAATTTAAATAATCTCATTTAGTAAATAAGTGGGGAAAAAACTGTATTCAATGCAGTGGTTCCCAACCATTTTTTGGATCGTGATCCATTTTGATATCAAGAATAACAAAACATGCATTGCTGTCTTAAAAAAAATTGCACTTCTCGTAGTGTTGACCTTCGACAGCTTGTGCAGAAAAAGTGAAAAAAAGAATTTCTAGCGCCCCCAAAGACATTTGTTTTTTTATAATTAGATTTTGATCATGTTTGAGCTCTGATTTACTGCCTTTAAGTGAAGTTATATAAATACAGTTGTTTAGGGCTGTGTGTTGTTTTAATAAAAAAAGAATAATAATGAAAACATTTCAAAAATCAATTTTAATTTTTCAGAAATTTCAGGGGACTCCACAAGCTTGAAAAACACTTATTTAGTGGCTCCTGAAAGGATTTAATTCTATATTTTTTTTATTTACCCCCTGTAATACCATTGCATACCCCTAGGGGTACACGTACCCCTGTTTGAGAAACACTGCTTTAAAGCATCTAATTGGCCCACAAGAGAAAGTAAAAATGACAGAAAACATAAATTATTGTGTAAATGACCAAATAATGCAGTTGTATCCATCTCATGTTCACCAATTTAATGAAACTCCACAATATTTTAGGGGCTTTCAGTTTTCCTTTGTTTATTTTGCAAATTGTGGAAACAACTCTCAATTTTGCCACAAATCTTGCAATTTTCTCACAAACAATTCCACAAATTTACTCTAAATCACACAATTGCTAACAAAATCAAGCATTTTTGAAGTGAATTGAACTAATATTAAAAACTAGGGCTCAATGACGTTAAAATTGTTTCTTTTTTCTTCCCACCAAAAATCTGTGGCCCACTTGAAATCAAACTGGTCCGTATTTGGCCCCTGAACTAAAATGAGTTTGACACCCCTGCACTAGAGGAAAAGGTGACGGAGGCTGGAAACACAACCGTGTGCTCATGATGATTTTATTTCCCTGTTATGCTAAACCTACAGACATATGAGGTCATCTCTTTGGGCTCTTTTCCAGGTTGATGAGTTTGCAGCGAAGGTGACGGTCTCTGGCCCTCTTTAATTTCTATTCTGTGTTTCTGTTTTCTCACCGTGGTTGTTATTAATTAGCCTCTACTAGCGCTAACCTCTAACCTAACATGGTAACATGGGCTCTGTGCTGAGAAAGGCTGAAAGAGCTGGAGCTTGAGGTGCGTGTGTGCGTATGTGTGCACAGGCATTTGTCCCACTTTTCTATGCTTTATGAAAACAAGTTGCCATCTTGGGAATTTTGAAAATACTTAAATTTGTAATTGTCAAAATAACACCCAAAATAATGTTTTTTTTTAACAAATACATTAACTAGGTATTTAACAGCGTATCAAAACACATACAATTGGCTCATATGTACATTATGGTAAACATTCAAAGTCAAACAGGTGTCAGGTTCAGAATCCACATCATGCACCATACAAATGCATAAATAAATAAAGAGGAGTTACAATAATAAAAAAGCATACAAATAGTTATAGAAACAATTTAAAGTAATAACAATAATTGTCCACAATAATCGTAATAAATGTTTTCATGTTAACGTTATTTCACTTTGATTATATGTTTGTCTTCCATCCAAAGATTTTCTATTCTCCAATGATCCATCAACTACACATGATCAACCATTATTACTAGGGATGTACCGATTAATCGTAAGGCAGTTAAAAATCGATTCATAGGTATCACGGTGCACATCAATACTGTGAAAATTGAATCGCAGTACTTTTTTTAAACAGCAGAGGGCGCTATATATTTATCCTTCTCTTGTCCAGAAGTGTTGGCGGCGGGCGGAATCTGCTACTACTTTCTTTCTGGCCGCATCCTACTCTTAAACATGTTCATAAATGATTCCTTACCCCTTTAGCACCGAAAGAATATCTGTAATATTACGTGAATATCTGTAAGAGTCACGTTTTTCTATTAGCTCTGTCTGCTAGCATAGCATCTCTTCTTCACTGCTAGAATTTCTGCATGCCAACAGACCACTGGGTTACCAGCGCCCTCTGCTGGTCCAAACAAATATCTGACGTAAATATAGTGAAATTACTGTTTTTTTTTTTTTTTTTTTTAAAAGTCCAATTGTTAAGGTACAAAATACATTTTCAGTTGCACTTTTAAAAAGAAAAAGAACTATTATGCAGTTTTGCATTGTTTACTATAGAACCAGAATTTTAATTAATAAGCTGCTTCTTCCTTTTTATTAATCCTTTATTTATTTCATTCAAGGTGTATTTTTAGTTCAATTGCATTGTTTTGAATAGTTTATCAAGGGATTACTTTGACAATGATAAATAAAAGAAAAATAGTACAGTATTTTCCCAAAAAATATAAAGGAATATTTTTCAGTCATTTGTGTACAGTCCCATTTTGTAAAATAAACCGTGAGAGAGTTGTATCGTGAATCGTATCGGGAGTTGAGTGAATCGTTACATCCCTAATTATTACAGAAGACAATACACAGATTAAAAGCTATATTTGCACTGGTCACGAACCTAGAATTAATCATTGACAGAATACGGCTTAAGGAAATGTACTGACACCACACCCTACTGAGTAAATGTAAAAAGAGTAGGAGTTTTTTTCATTTAAAGATGGAATATATTATTCATGTACAGATACATACAGGAAATGTATTCTCTGATTTTAAGCCATGCCTGAAGAGCAGTTAGGGTGAATGATTCAACCTTCCTATGCGTGCGTGAATAAAATAAAGAGTCAGTGTTGAGCAGGGAAATACGTTTTACACTTTAAAAAAGTGTCGTCACAGGCTTTAAAATATCTGAAATCTAAGTCTCTACATGCGCTTCATCTTCCTTAAGGACCAGGGGTAGCTGCTGGGGCTGCATTTCATTCTTTATCGGAATTTTCAATTTTTTTAACAAGCAGAATTGTATTATAGGAGAAATTGATCTCTTTATTTCATTTTTATGACATGTGTTGTTTGAACACGTGAGAACAAAACACGTGAAAACCACATTGAAGTTGATGGATGCATCCTCATGTCTCTAACTTTGTGTTTACCTGTTTAATCTGATCTGTGTATCCCTAACCTTTAACACTGTGAAGCCCTTTTTTTAGTCCCTTTTTCTGTTGAGTTCTCATTAACGCCTTGAGTCATTTTATGATAGACAAACATTCACACACTCATTCAGCTTTGGACAATTTAGAGAATCCAACTACCTGAACGTAACCTTCTAGGGGCCGTGGGAAGAAGTCAGAGTAAATAATGATAACACGCACGTCAATAGCAGCACCTAAAACAACACATTTTCAATACCTTTTACTACAGTTTTACAAAGCATTTAAAAATAAACCTAGCAATGCAAAAAATGTTCACAATAATACACAAGTAATATGATAAACACACAAAACAACAGAAAAATACATAAAACAATCACAAAAATAAAACTGCTCCAAACATACCGAATGACTGGGAAATATAATGAATGACTTGAAAAACAAACAAAAGGAGAAGAAAAATAAACAAAATTATCTTAAAAAAACACACAAAATGACAACAAAAACATAAAATTTGTCCAAAAACATGCACAAGTCCTTTGTTTTACAGCTACAAGAAATCAATTTTTTTCCTGTATAATCATTTAAATGTTGATTTGGAGAGATATACTGAATATCTTATATCTGGGCTAATGTGTGTTTTTGTGGTTTGTGAACTAACAAACTCATTACAATGCTTAATAATAGCACTGGGACACCAAACCAGCATGACTTCAGTTGTCTTAGTCTTAGATGACCTTGGCCTCACTGTGTGTAGCTCTGTACAGTTTTGTGAAGTCAAAACATATTTTTGTTTTATGTAAGTAGGCACCTTTTTTAAAATGCTAGTTATTTTTTAGCATGTAAATGTTGAGCATTAATCCAAAATAAAAATCCACTACATTTGACCAATATTACATGATGTTAATTCAATAAACTAGCTTCTAAAACATATAGCTGCTAAAAATAGCTTTTGCAAAACACCTACAGTACAATGTAAAAGTGAGACTTTTTAGTGTGTGAGTGCATCAGTGCAGGTCTAATCAGACTTTATTCAATGTAACCTGCAGGTGGACAAACTGGAGGAGACCGAAAGCCAAAGAAAAACTGAAGAAGAGGTGACAGAACCTCAGCCAATAGTGTTTGGTGAGTTAATAGTTAGGAATAATTTCACATTGGTGAAACATTTATTGGGTATGTTTTTGTTTTACCATCAGGACAACATTATTATAACATCAGGATTTTTGTGTCATTTTGACTCATAACTTATGGATATATATATATATATATATATGTGTTTTAATTTAAGAAAAAAAAATTAAATCAGAATTTATGTCTTTTAATTAATTACTAGACATTTCAGGTGGCCCCACATGGGGTCCCCCACCCTAAGGATGAAAAACACTAAATTAAGACATCAGTATAAGCCTCATAATCAATAACTCAAAGATCATTTGCTTGAAAAATATATGTTAAAGGTTGGAATTGCCGCTCAAATGTTTGTTTTGATCTCCACTGTAAATACCCTGTTTATTGACATTCTCAGAAAAGGTTTACACATTGCATTGTGGGATGTGGAGTCCCGTAGACGGATGCGTAGATGCATACTGTGATTTCTCTAGGGGACAAACACAAATAATCACGGTAAGAACGAAGTATAAACACTTCAATGTGTTCGTCTACGGCAGTGTTTCTCAAATGAGCTACTGTATGTGTACCCCTAGGGGTATGCGAAAGAGAGGGGAAAATTAACAAATTAAAGCATTACAAATATGGGGTTTTATGGTGTTTTTTTTTTTTTTTTTTTTAGTTAAAATGATAATCATAATAAGGATGAAGTAAATAATATTTATTAGAACATGAACTGAAAATACAAGGGTTATTCTTGGTCCCACATCAGGGCGAAGATGACTTGAAATGATAAAAACTATAGAAATAAATCTATTCAGGAGGCATTAAATACTGTTTGATTCCACTCATTTAAAAAATTAGACTCTTTATAATGTGTGTTATCACTTCCATCATTATGATCTATAGTGGTTTTTTCACAGTATTCTGAGGAAATTGTTGTAGTTGGACAAAGGGGGTACTTAAATTCAGAAGTAAGAGAAAAGGGGGTACATCAGCCAAAAAAGTTTGAGAACCACTGGTCTACGGGACTCCACATCCCACGATGTAATGTGCAAAACTTCTCTACCTTTTGCATCTTTTTTTCAATGATCTATGACGCCTACACTCTCTTTATCTGATAAAAGATTATTGTCCTGAGCAGCTTTATATTGTAGTTCTGCTTACCAGAAGTTTACGTGTGTGTTTCTTTGTGATCAGGCCAACAGCTGATGCTGACCACGTCTCCTGCCCCCGTGGCTCCTCCCTCCTCCTACCCTCCCTATGGCTACCCGGCCCAGCCTGCTTATGGCTTTAACATGTAAAACACCAACCAGGGATGAAGACGCCTTTTCGTTTCCCAGAAGTCCAACCTCAGTATTTAAGGCCTTCATCACACACAAAAAAAACCACTTGGTGTTGATCCCATCATGACTACTTATTTAAGTTTCAGCACTGATTAAGAAGAAGAGACAATACGGAGGATTTTTCCTCCTCCCAAAGCACTGATATGGATTTACATACAACGTGGAGGCGACTAAATCTGGCTTATATACCGTGCAATAGTTTTATTTGTCTTCTCACAACATATACAAAATGTTTCTGTTTGGAATTGTATGAGATTTTTTGTGTCCGAAGCTTCCGTTGGTACTTCCTGCCCCCGTGCAGCCACAGAGACAGCAAAAAAAAAAAAACAACAAAAAATAAATAAAAGACGCAGGCTTGATCAATCAATAAGGCTTCTTGCTTTAGGCGGTGCATGTGCTGTCAAAATGCTGCAACCAGGAGCACAGATTTTATCTTTTACTCAAGTATAATAAATATTACTAATAATGTGTGGACAACTAAGTGATTTAGAACCATACTTTGTCACCTAACTAACATAAACTGGTGATGGAACTCATAAGGGAATTTAACTCACACATTCTGCTGTCATCTTGTTAAAAAACAAACAAACATATTGTACTTAGGAAAGTGTACAAATGAAACATACTATAGTAAAAGAAGAATTCATATTATTGGATTACAAATGTTCTGTCTATAATGTATTGTTGTAGTCTGAAAGAGCATTATGTTTTTTAAGAAAAGTGATGCAAAAATGCAAATGTCAGAATGCGCTGTTGATGGCTGGTAGCGGTATAAAAAAAAAACAAAACAAAATGTGTGCCATGATCCCAGCGTTGGCTGCACACAAAGCAGCTCCTGTACCCGCACAAGTCATGTATATCCAGAGGGAGGAATAAAGTTTACACAAAGCCAGTGTGTGTCCTTATTTACTCATCATGAGACAATATTATCTTGTTTGAGGAATTTAGTCATTAATATGTTGCATGTTAATTTTTTCTCACTGATGGAGTGACCTGATTGATGGTTTCTCTCTGGGAGATGACGTCACTTTATTTTGTTGGACAGGATTTCACTAAATACCTTCTGAAAGGTTTTCCTTGCCACCATGATGAATTCATGTTGGGTGTGGGATACATATGTATGTGTTTATACATATATATGCATATGTGTGTATCCATAAAATGAAGAGTCCGTCCTTAAGACTGCTCTACTGTAAAGTGTCTTGAGATACCATTGGTTATGATTTGGCGCTATACAAATAAAAGATTGAAAGTGGAGAAATGTAAGTGTTTTGTAAGACTAGAGGATTCAATCCCAACAGAATGGTGGTTAAGTCCTGTGCGAGCTGCATTCGACAAACCCGCCCTGTGTTGTTTGTAGTGGAAGGTAGTGGTCAGCTTTAAACATCATCACCACAAACAAAGGAGCTTTCAGGGTGGGGATGCGTTTTGAAACAGCTGTTTTTACCACACTGAACCACGCCCAGTTACTACAGCTGGCTGACAGACGAGATGACCTTTGCATTAACGATTCGGAATTATAGTAAAATGACAGGAAGCAGCAAATGACGCAACTTTATCTTGTGGTTAATTTAAGTAAATAGGCTTTTGTCAAAACAATTTACAAATAAATAAAGCTGCAACTAACGATTCTTTTCGTCATCGATTAATCGTCAATAAATTAATTGATTAAGTGACTTTAAAAAAGAAAAAAACAGTTTATCTATAAAGCACATTTAAACCCTGCTTAAGCTGATTAAACTGAAATAAGTGTCTCGCACACAAACACTTGTGCGCGCACACAGAAATACTCGTGCGCCCATGCACTAATGTGTGCAAACGTGCACACAAATTTTGTTTTTAAAGTAATCTTTTGTGTTTTCAATCTTTTTTTTTTTAAATTCTTGTAGTCATTTTGTGTATTTTTGTTGTCGTTTAGTGTACTTTTCTGTAATTCTGTATGTTTATGCTGTTTGTGTGTTATAATGTAGTGTCATTTTGTGTTTCTGAAGTATTTTTTCTGTGTTTTTGTTGTAATTTTGAGTATTTGTGTATATTGTCTGCAATACCGTATATTATTGCTGTTTTCTCTGTTATGAGTGTATTTTTGTCATCGGTTTGTGTTTTTAAAGCTGTATTTTGTGTTTCCAGTCATTATTTCGTGTTTTAGGATTCATTTTATGTATTTTTGTGGACCTTTTGTGTACTTTACTGTAATCATTTATATTTTTTGTGTATATTTTTGTCGTCTTGTATTTTTGAAGTCATTTTTTGTGTGTTTTCACAAATTCAGTCATTTATTTCCCATGTCTGCCTATGTTTGTGTTTGACGAGTGTCAACAGACGTGCACGTGTATACCCAGAGTGTAAAATGTCACAAACACAGTCAACAACAGTCGTGGAACAAGCGACGTGTCACTACTGACTGTCAGTGACTGTAAAACGAGGAAAATTTACCTTAAACTGGCACAGCAGCAGCAGCACGCGGAGACACGCCCCTATCCGTCTTTACTCAGACTACTTCCGGCTTGCCTCGCGCTGTTCGCAACCGTGTTTTTCCTCGTTTCCATGGTTACAATTAACCTCCAGTGGATTCCAAGTTGCTCTCCAGTCCCTCCCAGTGTTCGCCCGCTGTCACACACATTCACACGGAGCCGCAGCGGGACCGAGGCTGCCAGCATCCAGGAAGAAAAAAAGTGTATGAAAACAACTGACAGCGGAGACTAAACTGAAGTAACTCCAGTCAGTGAGGACTTTATTTGGACGTGTGGTCATAATGTGGGACAAGGGTTCATTTATCAGCCCGTTCTACAGACCTCGGTGTTTGTCGGCAGCAGCTCCAGCTTCAGCGGGGAGAGCGAAACTCACTCACCCGGGAAAAGCGATTCTAGCGGGTAAGATTTACACAGACACGGAGTGACGGAAAAGTAGCAGAGAAACAGGCAAACTTAATTAAACACAGAAGCTACCATACTACTTTTTCTTGTGTGTTCGTTGTTTAACAAAAACAAACATTTAAACATCACAGACATAAGTTTGTGAAGCTTTTCTATTCATGACATTTTAAAAAAAAATTGATTTGTAAATTATTGAACTGCATGCATGTGTGTGATTAATCTGTTCTGTCGTGACTTAATTATATTCTGTGCTATGTTGATACACTACAGGCTTTGGATGTAGATAGTTTTCTTTAAAATGACAGATTATTGCAGTTTTTCTCAACCCTGGTGGTGGACCCCGTGTGGGGACGTCTGAAATGTTTAATTGATCAATTTTATTTTAATAATTTCTGATTTTTTTTGGACATTTTATTTCATTATTATTCTTTTACTAAATAAAACAACACACAATCTTATCTTAAACAACAGCATTCAAAGATAAGTATAATATAATATATAACTATATATAATCTTAATCTCATATAACTGGTACATTTCCTGTAATGTTGATGAATGTACATTGTCCTTGTCAAATAAACCAAATATGAATCTAGCTATTAATAATAATAATAATAATAATAATGATAAAATGTGGTATTAAAAAATACCTGAGCTGTAACAACATATATCTATCTATCTATCTATCTATCTATCTATCTATCTATAAAGCAAGGAATCTCTGTCTGTCTGTCTGTTCCGCAAATATCTCTGTGAATCAGGCTCAGAATGACCTGAGACTTTCAACATGGCTGCTGCTTGGTTCAAGGGTGTCCAACGTCATCTTTTTTGGACTGCAATGATACTGTTCATAAATTATTTCATAAGATTGTCTTAAATGCAGCTTTGCAGAACAGCTCAATGTTGACAGGTAGTCATGATAGCTCATAAGTTTAAAGCTGCGTAGTATCTACAGGAGTGACTGTACCAAGGGCTTTTAAAAAACGACTAAAGTGGGTCTAATATCCTAAAAAAAAACACTCCTTAAATATTGACCGGCAGGTGTCCTCAGTTTGTAACTAAGGCGAGTAATAATAATAATAATAAAAATAGGCTTACACTATATATGTAGTCTATATTACAGTGCTAAATATTATGCTCTGCACAGTTCATTTAGTCAACCAGCTACACACTTACACACAGACCCCTCTCTTTCGCTCTCTAAGCAAGCTGCAGATGTATGCTAGCCTATATTATAGTGCTAAATATTGAACCTCCCACTTTTCTATAGCAATACATACTTCCTACGGGCACTGCGCTAGCGTTACTAATACTTGCATTTTGTAGTTTTCTAGTACTTTGTACTACATTTGAACAAACTTGATCAAAAACTAATTCTAGAAAAAAAAAATGTCTTTCGGGTCACCAGAAATTCTTGATATTAAAATGGGGTCACGATCCTAAAAAGGTTGGGAACCACTGGATTAGTGGTTAATGCAGTACAGATCAAATATCAAATGGGGTGAGACGATACTTTGAGTTCACGATATGATAAATGATAATGGGCTTTTGTTAGACTTTAGCTTTGGGTATGACCTTTTCAACTCAATGAGAATATAAAATGCTAAATAACTAATGGTGTCCTGATCCAAGATTGATATTGAATATCGAATATCATTCCAATATTAGCAAAAAAAATAAAAATACAAGTATCGGATTATATTGGCCTGAAAGTATCCTAAGATATCCAATATAATATATATACTGTATTTAGGTTATTTTTAGTTATTTTGATTTTATATTATTTAATTGTAGAATATTTTTTGTTTAATGTTAAAATGTCATTGGCTAATAATGAATGGGTCAGTTTTTCTCATATTTACTGTTGGAATAATAACAATATCACTTGATTAAGCCTTTTCTCACATTCCACTCCACAAAAGAAGTAATAAAATTACCTTGCTATACCACTTATTTCCTTAACGATGCATCTCCTAACTTTTTAATATCACAGTATCTTATCGCGCAATATATCATCACACTTTTTTTTCACAAATCTTTTCATCTTTTGATAATAGACTAGTTTATGTTAATAGATTTTTAATTAACATTTTTCAGCTTTTGTTTAAAAATGTATCGTATATGTAAATATTTGCTTTTGGACACAGAGGGAACAGGATATTGTTGGTGATTTCCATAGTTTGACCTATGATCAAGAACTGTTTGTTTTTCCCTTGAACCACAACCAGTGAATTTTGTTTAAGGCAGTGTTTGTTTAAAATGAAACTCAAACTAATCTGATGAAAAGTGAACTGTGTCTTATTTTGTAGGCTTAATTAAGGCCAGATTTAAAGACAAATATGTCCATGTTCCTGCTGAATAAATCAGGCACAGTCAATGGATGATTTGTCCTTAAAGTTTCCCAAATTCATGCAATATTAACAGACTAATTATATTTCAGCGAGATCACGTGTCAAACCTTCCGAGTTTCCACTTCTACCCGCCGAAGAAAGAAAAATTACAATGAAAATGTTAATCAATGTGCTAATGACCAAATAAATCAGTCCCCCAAATATACAAAGTAATGTTACTCTATAGACTCACAGTTTTCCCTTGTTTACATCACAGTCATTTTTTTTTTATTACAACTTGTCAAATTAAATAATGACCAATCTGAGCACTAACACAGGAAATAACATCGGGGTGTGTTGGTGGTTTTGTATATTTTAGTTGTCATTCTGTATATTCTCTCATTTCATATTTTTTTGTTGTTGTTAATGTAATTTTGGGGTAATTGTTGTGTATTTTAGCTGTCCTTTACTTTTGTTTTTGTCATTTTGTGTATTGTCTTATCTATTGTCTTATCTTATTCTCTCATTTTCAGTTTTTGTTTTAGTGTATTTTTGGAGTAATTCTGGGTATTTTTGTTCTCATTTATGTTTTTCTCAGGTTGTGTGTTTTTGTTGATGTTTTGTGGGTAACAAGTACTTCTGTGTATTTTTGTTGTGGTTTTGCCTATTTTCCTGTTATTTTTGTGTATTTTATAGTCAAATTGTTTATTATTGGAATGATTTTGTGCATTTTTGTTGTCGTTTTACCTATTTTTCTGTCATTTTTGTGTATTTTATAGTCATCTTGTTTGTTTTTGGAATGATTTTGTGTATTTTGGTTGTCCTTTTGTGTGTTTTTATTGTGGTTTTGCATATATATATATATATATATTTTTTTTTTGCATTTCCTAGTCATCGTGTGTGTTTTTTAAAGAAGTTTTTGCCTATTGTGGTTGTCCTTTTGTGCATTTTTGTTGTCGTTTTGCCTATTTTTCTGTTATTTTTGTGTATTTTATAGTCGTGTTGTTTGTTATTGGAATGATTTTGTGTGTTTTCATTTCACGTATTCCTTGTGTGCATTTTTGTTGTTGTTTTGCCTATTTTTGAGTTATTTTTTATAGTCATCTTGTGTGTATTTGAAATTATTTTGGCTATTTTGGTTGTCCTTTTGTGTATTATTTTTGCTGTTCTTCCGTGTATTTCTCTGTCATTTTGTGCGTTAACTTTGAGGGCCACACATAATTAGACCGAGGGCCAGATGTGGCCCCCTGGCCGCCAGTTGCCCGCATGTCTGGTGTTTATCATTTATATGTGGAAGTGCAAACTAGGGCACAATAATTGTTGAAATGACTCTCTTTCCCACCAAATATCTTTGGCCTACTAAAGATCAAACTGCTTTGTATTCGACCAATTATTAAAAATTATTTGGCACTGAATGTTTTGCACAAAGTTGAAGAAATTCACCACTAACGTGTAAAATGAATAAATCCGTCATATGTTGAAGGTCTCCGAACAGGTTAACCAAAGACTCCCAGGTCTCTCATAGATTTTGTAATGTGATTGGCACGCTTCACTGTGATTTATGATTGACCAATCAGCAGCCTCCTCCTCTTCTTCCTGTTTCAAAGCCCTTGACCTGGGTGGGTGTGGGTGTGGGTGTGTGTGTGTGTGCGCGTGTTGATGAGCTGCAGTAGCTCTGCTTCATCTATCCAGAGCCTCTCTGAGCTGCTCCTGAAGGCCACATGCTGATATTTAGTAGCAATCAAACTGATTTTGTTCTTGTGCTCTGGTAATTGTCACTGACTGCTTTTTCATTGGATCAGGTTATTATTATTCGACTGAATGCTGTAAACACTTGCAGCTGTTTTTGGAACATTTGCTGTCTCACTGTAATTAAACTCGTCTATGTATATTGTTTTTGGTTTGTGAAGGTGAATCAAATGTTGTAAATTTAGGTAACATGTTAAAATAATGACTTAACGTTCCCTGCATACCTACAGTCAAAACGTCAGCTGTGTGTGAAGAGCTTTTATTTAAAAAAAAAAAAATCTATAGATTAATGACTCAAACTCTTTTCTAACCTCGCTAAAGTCTTTTGTTACAGTTCATTTGTATGTTAATCCTAAAAACAGTAAAATATGCCAATTTACTATAGTAATTATTCTTTAAATCAGAGATGGGCCATCACAGCCGGGGCCACAAAAACGTGATTGTCTGATCTGAGAGCCACATTATCAATAAATAAATAAAATACTGTACTGTGAAACCAATATAGTTTTGATAAATACCGTGATATAAATTCTTGGTGTTCCCACTCAACACTAATGTATCTTGTTGTTCTTTTCACATGACTGGTGTTATAACAGTTGGAGTACCAATACGTACGGCACTGTTTTCCCTTCAGTCCTGTGTAACCTGATTAACTGGGTCTGCTCCATAGTTGCTGCTCGCTGTCAGCCTTCCTCAGTCAGCACGTGAGGCCTGTCTGTCTAGTTTTGCAACGTTAGCAGCATGACTTTTACTTTTTCAACCTTGGGGTCGGGAGACACTGGGAGGGGGTCACCAGATGCCTTTAAGAAACAGAATATTTTCTCACCAATTTGAGCCAATTTTTGCTTATTTTCACCCTATTTTTTGCACTTACACCAAACTTGCCATATTTTAACCTATTTTCATCACTTTTTCTTGCCATATTTTTGCTCCTTTTAATGCATTTTTGCCACAGTATTCCCATTTCTGCCTTTTCGCAGTAAAATTTCAATGCCTTTCCTGCACTTTTTTCCACTTTCAAGACTTTTTTGGCGCTTTTAAACCCTTTCCACCACTTGTTACATATGTTGACCCATTATTGTCACTTTTAACCTCTTTTCACTGTATTTCATGCTCATTTTTGTCAATTTAACCACATTCACAATTTGTCATGCCTATTATTTTCAAGTTTCAACTAATTGTTCAAAATATTGACACTTTGGACCCTTTTTACCTTTGTTTTGTCCGTTTTTGGCCACTCTAATTTGCAACTTTTAACCAATTTCTGTGTTTTTTTTAAAAAAAAAATCCCATTTCAACTACATTTTCCACCATTTTTTGTCACTGATAGCCCATTTTTATTTCTGATTAAAACAAGGATTTACATCTTTACAATGACTATATACTAGGTCACAAGTAATAATGAACTTCCTGGATAACAGTGGAGATGCTGATTTTTCTCAGTCGACTCTTTCTCTACATGATGTGTTACAGTGAGTTTACGGTATGTGAGTGAAATGCTTGCACATGCCCACAGGCTTTAAGTAGACAAAGCAAGAAGTAGAAGGTCAAAGCTTAATGGATTTAGAGATCCACACACTGGGACTGGGAGGAGTGGGGCGCAATTTTCTGTGAGCTCCCATTGGTTGGTTTGAAGTTTCCCACAGCAGGCACTGGTTAGGACTGAAGTTTAGACAAGAAAGCTGAGGTGTGCGTGTGCGTGTGCGTGTGTTGCCCTGGAGTGACAGTCTAAATGGGACTCTTTTCCTGGATGTTTGTGCTCCGTGCACGGCTGTGCTTTTCTGCTCTGAGAAGGCAGGAGTGCTGGTGATTTTATGATAGACTGAGGGGAGAAGGACGTGGTTTCCTGTCACTTTTCCTGCCCCTGTTACCAGCCTGGAGGCAGCCAGCCCAGTCCTATGAGTAGCTGTCTCCTACTGGGCTCACAGGGCTCGTCAAACTGTGGCTCGCTCCCAGTTTGCTCACGTCACAGGCAATGCCACTGCCATTCACCACCAGCCCCACTGCTGCAGCCTGCAGACCTAGTGTCACAGGAGGCAGGAGAATAAATCATAGTGCCCTCAACCCCCAACCATCTCCCTGTAACAGCTTGTCAGTTAGATGTTGATTTAAAGCTCCAACGGACACAAACAAACACCAGCGAGACCATCAGTCCAGGGACTGTATGCACCAGAGATGGGAACTTTTATCACAGCGAGAGCACAAAAATGTGATTGTCTGATCCAAGGGGCTTCATTATTAACATTAATGTCAGCATTAAGAATAATGACCAATCTGAGTATTAATACAGGACGAAACAAGGAGATCATTTGTATGTTTTTGTTGTTTTTGTGTGTTTTTGGAATTCATTTTGTGTGTTTTTGTTGTCTTTTTGTATATTATGCTCTCATTTTGTGTTTTTTTGTTGTTTATGTATTTTTGGAAGAATTTTTTATTTGATTCTCTTATTTTGTGTGTTTTTGTGGTTATTTTGTATATTTTAGGAGTAATTTTGCATTTAATTATCTCCTTTTGTTAGTTTTTGTTTTTGAAGTAATTTAGTATTTGATTCTTTCATTTTGTTTTTGTTATCGTTTTGTGCATTTTTGGGCTAAATCTGTGTTTTTGTTGTCATTTTGTATATTATGCTCTAATTTGTGTGTGTTTTTGTTCTTGCTTTGTGTATTTTAGGAGTAGTTTTATGTGATTTTGTGTCTTTTTGTTGTTGCTTTGTAAATTTTAGGAGTAATTTTGTGTGTTTTTATTGTCATTTTTTACACCATGCTCTCATTTTGTGTCTTTTGTTGTAGCTTTGTGTATTCTTGAAGGAATTATGTCTTTGATTCTCTCATTTTGTGTATTTTAGTAGTAATTTTGGTTTGTATATTTCTCTGTTATGTGTTTTTGTGTCATAAAGTCGTGTTTTTGTTGATAATTTGGCTCAGGCAACAGAAGTCTCTTTTGTACACTTAATTCTGGATGGAAAACCAAGGAACGTTATCTGGCAGCTTGAAGAACATTGTGTGAAATAACTGTGTGAGAAGCTCAGACATATTTGGACAATGTGATAAAAGACTCAATCAGTGGCTGAGTTATCATTAATTATTAGTTATTACAGTTATTAAAACCTGCTGGTAGCAGTATGCAGAGTTTGGATGTAATCATTGAGAGGAAGCTCAGTGGACTCATTTTTAGTAAAAAAATCTGTGTAGTCGTCCGTTCATGTAAATCAGTATGTCTTCACCGTCCCTCAGGCTAATAAAGTGGCTCCATGTAAAATTAATCAACATCCTCTTATAATGAAGCATCAGTGGAGAATTAGCAAGTGTTGTTCAGGACAGAGGAAGTCTAAAAGGCCAGACGTCGGATGAATAATTCTTTTCATCTTAAGCGCTAAGCAAAGAGAAATATTTCTTGTCTATAAAATAGGACACATTGTATTTGATGTGCATCCATCCTCTGGCACTGTTCTGTGTTTGGACTCTACATATAAAATGTATCGTCTTTTCCTTGAACCTTTCACTATTTTCTTAGAGCTTCAGGGAGTATAAAGTATGAGTTAAAAATCAGAATCAGGAAAATCTGTTAGTGTTTGGGTTTTTTTTCTACACAGAATTAACATATCACAGTTATTGTTGGCTGCACAAAGTATGAATAGTTTACTTTAACAAGGATGGATGAGTATGGGGCGACCATGGCTCAGTGGTAGAGTGGGTCGTCCAATAACTGAAGGGTTGGGGATTTGAATCCCGCTTTAGCCAAGTCATTGTCGTTGTGCCCTTGGTGGTCGGAGGGACCGATGGCACACCATTGGAGCCTCGCCCCTGTCAGTAGCTGTGGCTACAATAGTAGCTTACCACCACTGTGTGTGGAGTGAAAGAATAATGCACATCAATGTAAAGTGCTTTGAGTGTCTATGATAAAGCGCTATATAAAATCCAGTGTATATTTATTATTTATTACTATCCACAGTCTCTCAGGCAACAGGCTAAAGCAGCTTGGTCTAATCTGTGGCCCCCAAAGCAACTACACAAAACGACAGATTGAACAAAAACACAAAATGACTCGAAAGACACACAAAACATAAGAAAACCACACAAAATGACTCCCAAACAGCAACAAAAACACAAAATTACTTTAAAGACACACAAAACATCAACAAAAACACTCAAAAAATGTCCAAAACGGCAACAAAAACACACAAAACAACCACAAAAAGGTTGTTTTGTGTGTTTTGTTTTTGTTTTGAATACAACAAAAAAAAAAGAAAAATCACTAGAATACAACAAATAAAAATATACTAAAATGACAAGAACACACAAACCCATTGTTCTTTCCTATATTAATGCTCAGATTTGATCAGACCCATTTTTGTCCTCCATTGTAATAAAAACAATTGCACATCCCAGGGGGGCATTTCATCGAAGTGTTCTCAGTAGAGTCAGGCTTATGGTTTAAACCTGGTTCAGCTAAGCCCTCCCTGACCATGCTGGCTTTCACCATTTCATCAAACTCTTCTCAGCTTGAAGCTCCCCAGCTGAGCCGAGCCAGCTGACATTGTTTAGCTTAAGTGGACGTCCTCATAAGACCCACAAGATTGATCACAGGTTTATGGATTAGAGTGACGGCACATGTGCTGCAGCTTTTACGATGAATGAGAAGCCAACAGAAACCGATGCTGAGACCAACAGGACGTGATGTCATCTGTTACTGAGCAGTGAAAATAAATAACGGACACATTAAAAAAAAAAAAAAGGACAGACTGTGGTTTGAAAATTTTAAAATGAGTAAAGGGTTAAATAAGGTGTTATTTAGTCAGTTTATCATAGCAAACAACTGTGGTCACACACGTTTAATAAAAGAGATGATGTAACTCATAATTAAATAATATGTAATTTATGAGACTTGTTTGATGAATAGTTTGTTGAACTCAGCACTAAATGAATGGCAGGAGCAGCAGCGGTGCTGTTGGATGTCACATCCAACACTGTAGACGCTGCAGGTGCAGGTGAGCTGTGCACGGGAGTTGCGTGCACTGCGCACACATCCCGAAACGCAATAGTGTATCTTTGTCCTTGGGAGCTTTATTTAACCTGAGTGCTCTGCCCTGTGACTGTCCCTGAAGCCCCTCCCTCTCTGTATATCTACAGCTTTCTCATTATTAATCTCTGATCAACGAATGGACACATTTATACCGTGCGTTAAACGGAGACGATGGATACAGACGTATTCTTATATATTATTACTGATGGTTTAAACACATGGAGACTGTGATATCTCATTAAAAATACGGTACACATTAAACATGTAATAAGACAATGATTCTATCGTCATTTGTATGGATTTAAAATCATATTAAAATATTTACCATATATTATATTCTGTGTAATTTCCTTTTAAAATACTGTATTAAAGGGGTATTTAAGTCTTTTTGACTCTGTTTTTCCTTTTGTAGATCATTCAAAAATGATGACGTGGTTTCATGAGAGTGCCTCTGCAGCTTAAGGCAAGCCTGCTGCTTATCCCTGGTCAGGAGCAGGTTTGACCCTCGGACTGTGTTACTATGGTAACCAAGGTGTTTTCTTGTTAATGAAGTTAGAACCTGACTTAACGAAGCCAGTCTCTCAGGTTAAACTGGACCTAACTCTGAGCTGGGTTTGATGAAATACCCCCTGGGCTAATAAAGCATATTGTTAGAGTCAGTTAATGGTTATCCAGATGTGGAGCTTCACATGCTTAAAAGCTGCCACATTTAGAGACCCTAATAGTCTGTCACAAGTTCTTGAGAAACAGGAAGTTAGTCAGCAGACCAAATGTGTGGAAATGCTCATTAGTCTGTAATTCTGTCAGGAACTCAGCGTCTGTCCGTCCTCAGCAGCAGCTGGCTGTCTGCCTCCTCATCTGGATTATTGCACGAGCTGAGAAAACAGGGAATATTTGCAGTGTCGGGTGTGTCTTTAATCAGTATGACTGTGTGAAATATATGGAATCAGCTTTTTATTTTTTATTATTTTGATTCTTTTTTAATTTTATTTAAGATCCCTGTCATCAACAAATTAGAAACTGGTTTCACTTCAATCTTTAGATTCACTTTTCGATCCAACCTCAAACTCTAACTCTATTCTCCTTTTCTCTCTTACATACAGCTTAGACTAGAGAATAAATTACTTAATCTCACACAACTAACCAGTTTGTTTGATGTGTGAAAAAGAGGTAAATGTGCTGCATTAGCACAGAGTTCAATCCATTATAACTTGCTCCGATCATACCTTACCTTATGGTAGGTGTGGGCAACTGGGGGCCACAGGCAGCCCTCGCTCTATTTTTGTTTGGCCCCAAAGTATACGCACACAAAACTTCTCCAAAAACCCAAAAGACAACTACAAAATTATACAATAGCATTAAAAAAAAATACAAAAATTATTCTAAAACAATAAATAGACTAAAAACAGGTAAAAGGACAGCAAAAACACAAAGATGACTAAAATACACAAAGATTCCCCCAAACCCACAAAACAACTACAAAAATAATAGAAAAATATATATAACGATAAAAAAAATACACAAGAATTACTCCAAAAACACAAAATGACTTTAAAAAACATACAAAATTACAGAAAACTACATTTAGACAACAAATAACAAACACACAGAAGAACCACAAAAAAACACAGAATGAGAAGAAAAAAAAAATTACAATTTGACAACAAAAATCACAAAATGTATTTTTAATACTAGATCCTACAGAATAAATTATTATGACTGAACTTTACTGAAAGAAAAATAATTTTGATGACTAAATTAAGATTAAAACTAAAACAAATTCAACAAAATACTAAAAGAAGATGATTACAAATTTGTTGTGAAAGTGACTCTTTGTTTTGTGGTGAAATAGATGCATTGAATCCACATTTCTTAGAAACACATTGGAACATCAGGTTCTTCTGTGGATGATTTTAGAATCTTTTTTTCTTTGAGGGTTTAAATCCAAACAGTGCATTACATGTGACGTATCCAAGCACTACTTAGTCCTGTGGAAACGCACCTTTTTAAAAACCTGATACGTACACAAGGACCACTTCAATGTCTTTCCATCTATTTTTGGGATGGTAAATGTCAGAGGTTCTGGGTGCATGCATTGATTTTATGACAGGGTGAGGATAAGAGGAGATGGGAAGCATGAGGCTGCGGGAAGAAAATGAGGAGGAGGAGGAGGAGGAGAGGGGAGCAGGTCTGAGAAGATCAAGATTAATGACCATTTTCCACATGTAAGCCACGCTTGGCAGCTACACGGGAGTCATTTAAGGTGTAAGTGTGTGTGTGTGTGTGTGTGTGTGTGTGTGTGTGTGTGTGTGTGTGTGTGTGTGCGTGTGTGTGTGAAAGAGAGAGTTTGGAAGCTTGCAGAAAAATGAACTTTGAGACCAACAAGCTGCTGACGCTGTTGTGTCTGATGAGGATCGATGTGCTCAGCCTCTGATTGACTGCAACTCGTCTTTTTATTTTACAAGCTGTACAGTTTTGACAAAATAAATGAATCCGGTGTCTGTCTGGCTTGGTTCTCCATAGAAACGCTGAATCCAGATTGGGAAATCTGAAAAAGAAGCTTTGTGAGCATCATGTGATTTCTGTAAAATGAGTTTTTCCTCACATGTGCTGAACTCTAGAGCAGGATTATAAACGTTCAGCTCACTGGTGACTGAAGCTTCTTTGTGTGTCAGAAGTAGCACAAATTGGTTCTTTTAAGATTCAAAGTTGAAGTTACCGACAGTTCAGGCAACATTTGTGTCAAACTCCAGGCCCAGGGGCCAAATCCAGCCCTTTTAGAGCCAGATATGTAACAACGACCCAAATTTATAGTATTTTTAGTGATTAAAAAAAATAATAAAACCCCAATTGTAATACCTGGTTAATATTGTAACAAAAGGGCTGAGCCAGAAATGTAATTGAAAAAATGTAATAAAACCCAAAATGTTACAACTGGACAACAATGTATCAAGATGCTGAACTCAAAGCGTAAAATGTTTGACGTTTTTTTATATATATATTAAATTTTTTTAATACTGTTTATATATATAAAGGTAAGAAAACGTTACCGAAAACGTTCTCCAAAAGGCTTTGATAAAAATAAATATGATACTACTCTACATTGATGCAATAATCCCTTTAATCCATAAATCATTGACTCACTCTGAAATAAAATGATTACACTATTAGGGGAAAAATGTTCTGCCTGCCCCATAATGTAATAACAAAAAGTAAAAAAGGTTTTTACGTTTTATGCTCAGCATCTTGTTACATTATTGACCAGTTATTAAAAAAAGTATGTAATATGTAATAATGTAATAACATTTCGGGTCGTTTGTTACATATCGAGCTCTGACAGGCCCTTTTTAGTGTCTAATTCAGCCAACAGGAGAAATTAGAAATGACAGAGAAAACATGAAACCAAATAATTCAGCTGGCCTAATGGTCACCAGTTTGAATCTCACCTGGACGCTACACTGTGGCTGCCCACTGCTCCTCAGTGATAGGTTAAATGCAGAGACATTAGAAAACTATCCAATTATTCCAATGTTTTTGCCAATCTTTAATGTAATGAGTGATATGTGAGGCTAACAGGATCAATAATTACACCAGGAAAACAAGTTGATTTGACAATATTATTATCCTCCGTCTCAAAATGTGGAAAGGGGGTATAGGTTTGAGCTCCGTCCGTCCATCCGAGTTGAAGAGGACAGCTTTTCTCAGATACTGTTTAAGATAGGATAACCTTTAGGGTATCAATACCTTGATGGAGTTCGAAAATGAGAAGTGCGCATATATTTTTTCCTGGAGTTATTGCCCATGTTTAATTTTTTTTTACTCTGTTCGGGATATCTTCAAAGAGGACAGCTTTTCTCAGAAACCGTGTAAGATAGGATAACCAAATTTGTTGTGTGGCTTCAGGGTATCAATACTTTGATGGAGTTCGAAAATGATAAGTACGCAATTATTACTTCTGGAGTTATTGCCCTTGTTCCATTTTTCTTTACTCTGGTCGAGGTATCTTCAAAGGGGACAGCTTTACTTAGAAAATTTTGAAGACAGTTAGTAATTTTATATTGATATTATAGTGATAATATTTTCTCATGTATACATCTAAGTTAGATTTAGGACATTTAGGAAAAGGTTGTGAGTTATAATGAGAACCAATCTAGCAGAGGATGTTGATGACTATGTCTTCTTGTTGGAGCATTGTCTATCAACACGGCTATATCTACAGGATTCAGATTTAACGTATATGATAAAGTTTGTTTTTTAGTGTTTGGAGACTGTTAATTTTGAACCATTTGTGATTTTTCCCAACTTTTCATTTACAACTCTCGTGAGAATGATTGGAACTAAACAGAGTTTTATTTAATTTCACTGTATTTTCTTGGATGTCACCTTTGCAAATGATTTGTGTAAACAGAAGTATCTTATCACAGCAGTATTATAAAATGGAAGTTAAGGTTCTGCCTCATTATGATGTTTTTTTAATCAGGGCTACAGATGCGAACATGGCAAAGGCTAAAAGTCAGCAGCTGTGACACAAAAAAAAAATCATGTTATTGAAATCCAATGATGCATGCTGGGACTTTTTGGTGAAGAGAAAAAAGGTCTCAGTGAAAAGATACAGTTAAAGATTCCTCTGTCTACATCTGCACTTCAAGGATTTCCTTATATCTGTTTTTCTGTGCAGTTGCGTGTGCGTGTGCGTGTGTGTGTGTGCATGTGAGGTGTGTGTGTCATTGAGCTAATGGAGGGTCTTGGCCCGGGTAATGGAGCCCCTCCCTGCAGACTGACTGGATAATTTAATTAATGTCAGGACTTTCTTCTCCCCCCCTCCTCCCATTGTGACTCATCCGTGTCGTGCATTAACTTCACTTTTAGTCGCTTGTCCTTTCTGTGGCGGATGCTGGCGGCTTCATCAATTGCTTTCACGTGTTTTTTTTAACCTTCTTTTTCTATTAACATGTAGGCACTTAAGACACGCCTCAGAACTACATTCCTCAAACGAACCAGTCCTTAGTGTAGTTTTAGCTTGGCTGATGCCGGAACACTTGATTCATTTTTTTTTTTTTTTTTTGCTCAGCTCGTTACTCTTCCTGCCTTGGCAGCAGTGGTTTTAATGTTTATGGAGTGAAATCCATTTGTGGAGTCACTGTAATGATCAATGATGTAATGGGTGCTTCTTGGTTTATTTCATATAAGGGGAGCTGGCTCTGGCACACTGCAGCAGAACAGATTGACCGTGTAATTAAACAACAACTTACATGATTGGTCTTTAAAATCAGTACAAGCTTTGATTGAGGACATGTCTATTTGTTTGAATTCATATAAATTGTATGAATTTGAAACTGTTTAATGTGTTTTTTTTGTCACCACTGACTCAGATTCTTTGTTTTTCCAGGTGGGATTGCAGGCGGTATTGAGATCTGCATTACTTTCCCTACGGAGTATGTGAAGACCCAGTTACAGCTGGATGAGAAGGCTAATCCTCCCAAATATAGAGGAATAAGTGAGTCCAAAGTAGAGATCATCTGCGCGTATCCAGATTAATTCACCTCCACCCAGAGCAGACCATGTACGTCCTGGACAGGCCACTCAGTGAGCAATCGCAGACACATGCAGATTTGCATGTATTTACATTTCACTCATGAGGGAGAACAAGCAAACTCTACACATTGATACATATTGGCTTTGGTGAGCAGCATTTTAGCCACTTTGAAGGATTAAATTAATCCTTAGCTGAACATACAGAATAAATCCAAGGGAATTTCACATTTTTGGACTATTTTGATATAATGATTACTGAAGAAAATACTTTCATTTAAAGTATAAGTACACCCCCAGGTTTTTGCTGTAGGGGGAAATTCAAAAAATGCCTTTGAATATGGGCATTGCGCTGAGAGTAGTTAAGACACGCCCACTCACAACAGCCCCGCCCCTCAGCGCTGCACAGTTTGAAGTAACCTTGACTGCAGTCCGCAGTTCGGGACGGAGCTGAATGCGGCATGCTATTGTGCTGTGTGATTCTTATACAGTTTAAAATAATCAACCTCGAAAAAAATAAATCGTGCCATAGAAATAATTTTATATGTTACATATTTCTATAGGAATACAACATAGATACGGGTTAGGGTTAGAGTTGAAATAAGTCTGAACGTGATTGGTTTATTGAATGTTGAGCGCCGCCCCAAACTGCAGGCTGCAGTCAGGAGCTTCTCCACAGTTCTACATGGAGCTGTCAATCAATTAAAGGAGGAAACCTAGTCTCTCCTCCCATCTTTTAGAGGAGGGGTGGGGCCAACAGTGACGGTTAGTGACATCACTGATCCAATCTCAGTCAACAGCAAAATTCAATTGTAACAGCAGCGTTCAACCCATAGAAGGCAGTCACTCTGACATTTTAAACTAAAAAACATTCAATTTAAATACTTAGACTAAAATGTAAAGAGTGGGACTAGGATCAATAAACTACATAATCATTAATGTATTCAGCAGAAAAAAGTGATATTAGGGTGGACTTACACTTTAACCCTCGTAATGTCCTCCCGTTTGCTGTACACCCAAAATTACTCTGTCTGTTCTCAAATGGGGGTACGCGATGATACTACAAAGGGTACTTTAGGGAGAGAGATAGAGGAAAATATACAAATTAAAGCATTGAAAATACGGGATTTTATAAGCGTTTTTTTCTTCTTCGTTAAAATGATAATCATAATAATGATGATAGAACATGAACTGAAAATACAAGTGAGATGAGTGGAAATTATTTTAAAAAAACTATAGAAATAATAGTTCCGGCTAGATTCATTTTGTTAAGAAGACAAAATGAATCTCGCTGGAACTATTACAAGGAAGTCATGTGAAATTTCAAAGGAACCATCATAAGCGATCAGCAGAACTCCTCTGAAGAAAATTGGCAGATAACAGTCGAAACATGTCGGGAGATACAAATTTCCTGAAAAACCTTGTCTGAACAAACAAAACCTCAAACTATAGAAATATATCTATTCAGGAGACACTAAACAGTGTTTCATTCCACTTATTTACAAAGTGACATTCTTTAAAATGTGTGTTATCACTCTTTCATTTTATTATTATGCTCTATAGTTGTTTTTTTTAAGTATGTTGTAGTCGGACAAAGGGGGTACTTGGATTCAGAAATAAGAGAAAGGGGTATTCAGCCAAAAAAGTTTGAGAACCACTGATCTAAGGTATATAACAAAACAAAGAATTAATCAATTATCTGTTCTACCTTTAATCTGACTTCAGTCCAACCCATTATCACAACCAATCTTTAAATTTAGGACCAATAGACTTTCTGGGTTAAATTCTACTAAATACTCATGTTTATTTTGGTATTTTTCAAAGTTTCTGTATGTTATAGTGTTAAAAAGATAAATAAATAAAATAGAATTATAAGAGACTCAGTATTCTTCTTCTTTTTCTTTTTTATTATTATTAATAAAAACCTTGACTTCACTCATATAGGCTTTACTTGTAGTAAAAGTTTCATGGAATACTGCACGCTACTAAAGTCTCTGTCTCTCTGGAGCTCATTACCTAATTACCCATACTCCCCAGGTACATTACTGAATCTGGCAGGCTGTCACTAAACTTGTTTGTATGACTCAGAACAGACCACTGCACACGTGCACGGCTGCTGCCATTTGTGTGTGCGTGAAAGCGTTGGAGATGTGCAAACATCAGCTGGAGCTCTGAGAGCTGGAGACCAATGCTAATGAGCTCACTGAGCAGCTGTTGATCTTTCTTCTGCTTTTCAGATGTTTCTGAAAGACAGAAAGAAGTTCAAAGGATGTAGAAGAAGATGATCAGGGAAATAAACTGTCAACAGTTGTTGATATTTGTGATGTCAACACATGTTTCTGATTATTTTCCTGTTTAATTAATAGAAGAACCTAAATTGCAGATTAAATTTGCTGTAAACACGATGAGTGATACAGACTGTGTGTGTGTGTGTGTGTGTGTTTGTCTGCAGGTGACTGTGTGAAGCAGACGGTACAAAGCCATGGCGTCAAAGGCCTTTACAGAGGACTCAGCTCCCTGCTGTATGGATCCATTCCTAAATCTGCTGTCAGGTATGTGAGAAGGAACTAAGGGTGTAAGAAAAAATTAATTCAGTGATATATCACAATATTTCACCCCGTGAATATCGTATCGATCCAAGATATGTCTAAATTGATTTTTTTAATCATGTTTTTTTAACTAAAAAAACATTTAATTGCACTAACAGATGTATAGCCCGTGTCAGTGAACCACCATCTCAATGCATTTTAGCTGGAAGTTGATTGAACTTTATTTTTATCAAACATACTGGGCACTTTTTCTTTTTTTTTTTTAATAATTTAAGAACTTAACAGAATCATCACCACTTGCGCTACTGGAATTACAGTTAGTTGCCATTTACTAGTTCTTGCAAATAATAAAAAAAAAAAAAATTGTATTTCATATCATCTTGTATTTTTAATTATTGATATCCGGATATATTGTTATGTACTGTATATCGTATTGTTTAGTATCATGATATATCGAGATGTATCATATTGTCAGATTCATGTTAATGTACATCTCTAGAAGGAAGCGAGTAGAAGTGGAGTCACTTTTCAAATGTTTGAGGGATATTTTTACACAGCAGGAGAACAGATAGTATGAAGTGAGCCCAACCCAACTCAACCTCCTCCATCACACACTCAATTATTCTACTCCATTACCCACAAGGCATTAAAGGCAAGGAATAAATGCCACAGTAGCCTTCAGTATAATTATGTTATTCTTTTGCAGCAGTGACATTTATATCCAGACGCATGGTCGGAGCGCACACGCACACACTTATACAAACATGTTTGTGAGTGTGCATGTGATTGTGTGTGCGTGTGTGTGTGTGTGCCAGAGGGCAGAGAATGTCTTTTCAATGGATGGACAGGCCCAGCCAAGGGGAGCAAAGATGCCACTCAAACTCAGACAAAGTCTCAATGGAGACACAGAGACGGCGACGATTATTGTGGCTTGGGATCTGTGTGTGTGTGTGTGTGTGTGTATAAGCCCGATCGTGCATGTGTGTCCACAGTTTTTATCAACTAACCAATTAGTGTCCTGAATCACAAGCGTTACTGCTGGTTCATTACCCATTGAAAGTCAATAATTGGCAAATACATGTCATTATTAACAGTTTGTTAGAGTTTCTTTATTGTCAAAATTCTGTTAAAGCTTCCCCAGTGTATAGAATATTTAGAACAACGCTGCTGTGTTCAGGCTTTTTTGTATCTGTAACAGTTTTTTAATTGGTTATTTATTTTAGACCGTTTTAGTGACTCCAATGGGGTAATACCCATGTGACATCAAGGGCCTGTATTACAAAGCTGGATAAGTATATCAGGGATATCTCTCCGTTAGCGTGCTTCACCTAACAAAACGTTCTCTATCAGAGAAAAGCTGTACTACAAAGCCGGATATAAACATGATCACTTAACTCATTTAATTTCAGCCTGGCTACATGCGCACTCCTGTGACATGGGTGGAGATTTCAGCGTCAGACCAATCACAAACTGTGTCGAGCAACTTACGTCACAACTGAGGGAATAATTCTTTAAAAATAAGAAGAATTAAAATCCGTAAATCAGACCAAAAACAACACTGTTGCTGGAGAAAAGGCAGCATGAATAGAACACAGGCAGGAAGCTGCTGACACTGTTAATGCTTAAAAGCATGGCATTATACAATATTAATCCATGGGATGATAAATGGACAGCGCTCTGATCAATTTCACTTTATTACAGCATCATGTTTCTATTCAGGCAGTCCTCCTCGATTTATCACACACACTGGGATGAGAGCACTGTAGTATGTTCCTGCTGATGCTGACAGCATCACTATAGCATACGTATGTATGAATGAAATAATGAATCATCATTCCATTCCATTAATCAGTCCATCAAATGTAAATCTATATGTTTCCTGAAGGATGTCACCAGTAAATGAAAGGATTGCATGTAGCCATTAATAATCTTGCTTTCCTGAACACAGCTGTTAGATCTGCACCAACCAGGATCTTCTAACAATGGGCAGCTCGTTTTCCAAGAGAACTGATTGGTCAGGAGGCGGGACTTTCATACTCGCTCAGATCTGATCCACTTCATAACCTGGTCTCAACCAAGGTTAGATGTTCAGCCTAAATTATGTGATTTAGCCCCGTAAGACGTTAACCAGCATCATAGTACAGAACACACCGAATAAATCCCAGAAGCAATAAGAGGAAATCCAGCTTTGTAGTACAGGCCCTAGAGGACAGTTCCTTTGATAACATTATTGACCGTCTGGATCAGTGGTTCCCAACCTTTCTTGTCTTGTGTACCCCTTGAGCCTTTTTGTCATACCATGAGTACCCCCTCACTCATACGCGTTCATGATTCTCAAAAAGCAGAACATAACATGACTGAATATTCAATGCAAGTCATTTTATTTCATCTTCTTAAATTGAACAATTAATATTCAGGCATTATCTTCTTATTTAACTCAAATTAAACATAAAATTATATTGCCTTCAAGGCAATAAAAATGATAAATATAAGAAATAACAATATAGTAAATGTTTGTATTATTAATACTAATATATTATGATTACATTGTTATTAAAGAAAAATAAAAAAGTTAAAATTAGAAAAAAATTAGAATAAATAAAAATAATAAGTAATATAAATAAATGCAAATCAAATAATTAACCTATGACATTTACCACAAAAGGAGCTTCTTTGAATATGTCCCCTTTAAACAGGCATTTAAACTTTAAAAACAAGTCATAGCGCACACGTACTATTTTATTGACGGACTCATGAAATGACTGAGAATGTTTGGAAATAAATTCCTAATTTTTAAATTCCTAATTTTTCCAGTGGTTGGGGGTCTAGATGTCACACGGGTTAATTTCCTGATTGGCCGCCTGGTCCTTTAGCATTCTCACTTGCATTTTCTAAACCAATGAGGTTTTTTTCAGGAACTAAAAGGTTAAGAGAAATCTTTCAAGAGGACTTTTTCTAGTGTCTTCTTTCTCGTGTCTCTGTATGTAGAGTTACAGATGAATTAAACTAAAGTGAGGTTTTTTAAAGAGAAAAATGCAATAATTTGTTGCACAAATCATTCCTGACACTTTCCTATCGACCACAGCTTTGTCAGAGTTCCGTTATTTCTCCCATCTTAGTCCCTTCCCCCATCTATCAGTCCTTATCCCCTCCATACCTCAAACAGCCCCTTTCCATTAGCTGATTGCCTGTGTGCCATTATGCACCACACATTACGCTGGAGGGTTGGAGGAACATTTTCCGTCCTTTCACCCTTCATCCAAACAACTACGGTACTCTTCTCTGCTTCTTCATAGTTTCCTATCGTTTCCTTCCTAAGTAAAGGGCTGACTTTATATAAAAAGGCACTTATGAAAATTGGTCAGTCGTCCATTGTCGAGGATGACTCATGGCTGAGTGTGAATTTCTGCCAAAACATGAACCGTATTGTTGCTGAAAAGTTTTTTTTTTTTACTCTTGCTTAAAGTCTAAGGGAGACTGTGGAGAGTAAATGAACAAACAAGGCGACCCTGGGGTGACGTATTTCTCTCCTTCAGCTGTAATGAATGGAGTCGACTGTGTGCAATTTAACGCTGGATATTTTTCTCTTTCCACACTAAAATGTGACAGTCAGGGAATATGCTTTCTTTAAATTAAGCTCATATTTGACAGCCAGCAGCACTTTGAGCAGCTTTTTACTGTGAAAGACAGAGAAGGAACAGATGTGGGAAGTTAATGAGCAGAGGAAATTATCGAAAATAACGGTGGAAAGGCAGATGGAGGAGAGAAGTAAAATCACTCGAGCTGTTTAAAGAGATGAATTTTGTCAGACCTGCGATGACTGTAAGTCATCAGAGCGAGAGAAGATAGGAGAAAACAAAGCATTTATCATGAGTCGGCGACTGTCCTCCCCCACCTCTGTGCTGAACGTACCGGCCCAGTGTCCTGTCGTTCCCACAATTCAATTCCATCTATAAATAACCTTTCTTGTAAAGGACTCGCTGGCACAACATTTTCTGATTGCTGAGATACACAAACCACACCTCTCGTCTCCCCGTCGCTCTCCTTGAACCAGCTTCTAACCTTTTTCTGCAAACCATTCCCTGGTCCTTTGTGTGTTACACTTATATCCAAGGATCATTTTTGTGTATTATTGTTTCAGATGTGAGTGCACATGCTTTTTGCAGATACTCCGATTCCTCCAAATCTATTGGTGTGATACGGGAAATTAGAATTAGCTTAGAATTAATCTAATACAGGGGTTTCAAACATGTTTTAGTTCAAGGGCCAAACAGGGAACACTTCGATCTCAAGTGGGCCGCAAACTTTTGGAGGAAAAACTATCAATCTTAACATTATTCTGCCTTATATAAATATATGTAACATAATGGCGTTACAAGCAATATCCGATCTTTAAATTTCCTTGAGTTTGTGACCAATTTTTCTAATCAATTTTGGGAAAATTTGAGGAACAATTTTAATAAAATTCCAGGATTTTGGAAAAGATAAAGATTTTTTTCCCCACAATTTGCAATTATAAATATATATAAATATAAATATTTGGAAGGGCTGAGCTATTTACAACTGAATTACTTAGTATTTCTACACAATGATTCACGTTTTCTGTAATTTAGATTTTATCCTGCGGGCTAAATTTGATGCTCTAAAGAGCTGTATTTGGCCCCCGAGCCTTGACTTTGACATATGTGATATAATAAATAAAGCTCACATTTCCCACGAAAGCCGACACTTACATTCACATTGTCCTTCCAGTCACAGCTTCTATCGTACGTCACTTTCTATTTTATTTCTTTCATATATTTTAGTTTTCTCTGTGACCACAAGTCTGTTTACTATAATAACTATTACTTTTTCATACCAAAGTAAAGGTCTCTGTGAGTTAAAAACTAATTGGCAATAAAACGAATTGGATTCTGATTATACAAAGTGCCCTGCACTAAAAAGGACATCAGAATGCTCAACAATAAATCATTTATTCTCTTTAGCTATGTTTTTATGATATTTACTCTTAGTAAATTCATGAGAATTATTCCTATTAGTATTTGCACAAATGTTTATTACAATAAAAACCCTTTTTTCAGCATTTCCTGCAAGTTCTTACGTCTGAGTTTTGCTCATCAGGTTCGGGGTGTTCGAGTACCTCAGTAACCAGGCCAGAGACGAGTCTGGTCGTCTGGACAGCACCAGGGGCCTGCTGTGTGGGCTTGGGGCTGGAGTCTTTGAGGCTGTGCTTGTGGTCTGTCCCATGGAGACGATCAAGGTACGTTTGAAAAAAAAATGTTCATTAATATGTTTATTTTATTGCATTTTTATTTTTCATTTGTCTTTTTCGGAGGTTTCACCAAAAAAAAGTTATATTCAATTACGATGTTAACTTCATGTTACTGCAGTTTAAAAATATGATTTATTTATCTGAATAATATCCACTGTTATCCAGGAATTGTATTATTATTTGCACAATAGTATCATCTTAAAGATGTTAATCCTTTTTTTAATCAGAAATAAAATTGGGTTGAAAGATGCCAAAAACGGTGGAAAAGATGGTGAAATGGGATTTTAAAAACCACAGAAATTAGTTAAAAGTTGCAAATTAGAATGGCCAAAAACAGTCATTATTAGAACACTTAGTTTAAACTGGCAAATACTGGGCATGACAAATCGTGAATGTGGTTAAATTGGCCTAAATAACCATGAAATGTGGTGAAAAGAGGTTAAAAGTGACAATAATGACGCAACATGTGCGACATTAGGTGGAAAAGTGGTGGAAAGAGTTTATAAGTGCTGAAAATGTCTTTTGAAAGTGCAAAAAATGTTCAGAAAAGCCATTGAAATTTGATGGAAAAGTGGCAAAAATGGTAAAATATGGCAAGTTTAGTGAAGTTACAGAAAAATTATAAAAATAAGCAAAAATGAGATCAAATTGTTCAAAAATGGGGTCCTGACCCCAAGGTTGAGAACTTCTGCTTTGAATAAGTCTATCTTATCTGAAGTTGTCCCTGAACAACAAACCCATGTCCTCCCTGTCTGTGCTGTTGTGAAGGAAAAGTAATGAAATGATGATCACTATGTTCCTGTTTTATCTCCCAAGGTGAAGTTCATTCACGACCAGACATCAGCCAACCCTAAATATAAGGGCTTCTTCCACGGAGTGAGAGAGATCATCAGAGCCCAAGGTTGTCTGTCTGTCTGTCTGTCTGTCTGTGTGTGTGTGTGTGTGTTAGCGCTGGGCAAAAAAATCGATTTAATCGATTTATCGAATTTGTAGATAAAACGATTTTTATTTTGCAAATCCGAGTTTAAAAACAAAACAAAAAATAATATAAGTATATATATATTTTTTTTTATTTTATTTTTTTTTCAACCACAGTTTCTTCACACTTTTTTCGCGTTCCGTCCTTGTGGGTTACCGTAGTGTGATGTGATCCAGCCCCCTCTTTGTTTACATTTGTTTACCCTTTGAGTACGCTATTAAGTGTGCCACAGGCATGTTGATTTTTTTTTTTTTTGTATGCATTTTAACTATTGAGAACAATCACAGCAATAAAGTTGTACTTTTGACAATATATCTGATGTCTGCAGTCATTTTTAAGTGCATTAAAAAAAAAATCGAAAATCGTATAAAAACTCAAATTTTTCTTGAAAAACATTTTTTTTGTAGGCAAAATCGTGAAGCCCTAGTGTGTGTGTGTTTCTGTTTCTCTGTGTGTGCGTGTGTAGGTGTGTGTGTGTGTGTAGGTGTGTGTGTCATACAGCTGCTGACATCTAGTGGCTTTGCAGGGTATTACTATTCGTTCTGTGCATGTGTGTCAGTGAATCTCACTGATGGTGTTTCTGAGCAGGACTGAGGGGCACATATCAGGGTCTGACAGCCACGGTGCTCAAACAAGGCTCCAACCAGGCCATCCGCTTCTTTGTGATGACCTCACTGAAGAACTGGTACAAAGGTCAGTGAAACCGTTTGTATTTGTCTGTGGCCGCCAGGGATGGGGTCAATTATAAATATAATCACATAGTTGATCATTCATTACAATTATGATGTAATTAAAACTGTAATTATGATTGAAAAATGTGTTGCTGTTGTAATCATAATTAATTGTAATTGAGTTCAAATACTTTACTTTGTAATTGTAATTTGCATGAAAATTCTCTAAAAACTGTCATTAAAAACAAAAGAGTGGAACCATGTTCTACGGCTTACACACGTACATAGTTAACAATGATTAAAATATGTTTTATATCAAGTTTACCTGTTAGTTCTCTTGAGGATTATTTTATTTTATTTAGAAAATATATAAATCTAGGGGTATACTGCCAGAAAAAAGGCTCAGACGCCACACCAAAAATATTAATACCAATATTTTAATTGATTAGGAAGCCAAACAAGGTAACCAAGAGATAAGAATATATTATAAGATAAGATCATATTTTTTTAGTTTATTTTACTGCTGATATAAGACATGGGTCAAAAATGACTCGTTATCATAAGAGATGCTAGCAGAAAGCTAACACAAGTGGAAGATTGTGTTTTATGAGCTTATTTATTGAAGGGAAATTGAGAAATAGGAAAATAGTTATTGTAATTTTACTTGTAATTGGAAAAAATGCTGGTCAAAGTAATCATGATTGAGTTGTAACTGCACATAGATAAATGAAGACGTAATTGTAATTCAAAAATGTAATTGACCCCAACCCTGGTGGCTGCTATCAAAACCAGTCGATTAAAAAAAGGACGACCACAACAGGTGTGAGAGACGCTTTAGTCTCTGCGTAGCACTGGTGACGACTATAAAGCGTGTATTAGTGTGGAACCAGGTCAGAGAATGAATGGATGATTGATAGATTGTATTATTCTCCAGAATTGGGACGCTGGCATAATCTGAGGTCACAAGCCTGTAGTGCATCATTTATTCTGGGATACGATCATAAAGGGATACACACTTTATCATCTATTATTGCTTCCACGAGGACACGTGTGTCAAACTCAAGGTCCAGGGGCCAAATCCGGCCCTTAGGAGCATCCAATTCGGCCAGCAGGAAAAAGTAGAAATGACAGAGAAAACATAACCAACAACATTTTTAGGGGCTCACAGTTTCCCTGTGCTTTTATCTCATGATTGCAGCCATTTTTAATGTTAAACTGTTGGAAAAACTCATATGTCTCACAAAATATTTCAATTTTTCTCATATTATTACAAAACACTGTTCACAAAATCGAGGAAATTTACAGTGAAGATCCTGTTCGGACTGACATCTGTCACCTATTGCTTGGATATTGTCGTTTTGTGACATATTTTGCATGTTATGTATACATCTGTGGCCCTCTTGGGATCAAACTGCTCTGTGTTTGGCCCCTGAACTAAAATGAGTTTGGCACCCCTGCACTAGGCGATAACCCCAACAAATACATCAACCCTCTGGTGACTGGAGTGTTCGGAGCTGTAGCAGGAGCAGCCAGTGTGTTTGGAAACACTCCGCTGGATGTGATCAAGACCAGGATGCAGGTACGTCACATGGCAGTAGAGATCAGAATCATACAGTAAATGATGCTGCTGATGATGCTTTTTTGTTTTTTTCTCCCACAAAGGGTCTGGAAGCACATAAATATAAAAATACTCTGGACTGTGCAATGAGGATTCTCAGATACGAGGGATTGGCAGCGTGAGTACCTCCTCTCCTCCATCTTCTGCTTTGGTCTGTTTCCTCGCTCACTCTATTGATACGTAAACTCCTTTGACAGGGGCTGTTTTAAAAAAACATTTTAGTCAATACAGATCAATTTTAACACTAAATCCCTCTTTTCTACTTCATAGAAACGTTTAAAACTCTGAGTTTATGTATTTTAGTGACCAAATGTTTTTCTTAATGCTATATCTCATCTTTGTAGGATAGTTTTTAAAGTGACGGAAAATATTCAACACACTTATAATAAACCAAACTAACAGAATGTTTAGGTATTTTATTTCCGTTTTATCAGCTTTCCATTATTTGATGTGACTGCCGACAGACTACATGTCAAAAATGCTCGATTCAAACAAAATCTCACAAGATCAATTGCGAACAGTTTGTCTGTTTGTCTCGTTCAAACACGTTACATTTTTAATCAACACTACAAAACTTGAAGGTGAGAGTTTATTCCGTTTACATTTTAGGATGTTAATTCTGTGACTTCTGTCTGTTTTCTGTGATCATGGGAAGTGTTTTTCAACCATGGGGTCATGACCCCATGTGGGGTCACCTGGAAATGAAATGGGGTCGCCTAAAATGTCTTGTAATTGACAAAAAAAAAGCTTCATAATTTTATTTTAATTATTATTCATTTTCAAATAAAAACACCACACACAATCTCAAACAACTGTATTCTTTACTTTCACTTTCTCAAATATAAATCTAGTTCTAAGTTAAAGTTTCCTTTTTCCAGACAACTATTCCTCAGAAACTCCACCCTGTTCTCGATATGTTTCCACTATCAACTGCCAGTCTTTGTCAGAGGCATCTGCTGATTACATTGATGTTTTTTTTGACTTCCGCGTAATAACTCCAGCAAGATTTTTTTTGTTGTTTTTACTGCCCTGAATGTTTTGAATTGGTATTGTGCAGCAGATTAGTCTAATCTCAGTCCACTTCCTGTGTGTTCATTTGTAGTTTTTATAAGGGGACGGTTCCCCGTTTGGGTCGAGTGTGTCTGGACGTGGCCATAGTCTTCATCATCTATGAAGAGGTGGTGAAGGTGCTAAACAAGGTGTGGCACACTGACTGAGCCGTTGGGATGGATGACTACGGACGGACGGATGGATGGAGGGACAGCTGCTTCACAGTAGCAGTAGATACTGATCTGATTTCAGCAGCGAAGCCATGAACTGAGATCTGTGTCGACTGCTGAACAGGAAGTCAAAGAAACGAGACGCTGACGAACGGCAGTGATTGCCGACGCCAGTGAAGGATCCGAGAGTTGCAAAGTAGCATCTGTTAGCATCCAGCTAGCTTCCCTTTAAAGCTCATTTAGCAAATATTTCATACTTTTAATTTAATTTATTTAATACTTTTTTTTTAAACAATCTCTTTCCTTTTCTTAGTCTAAGCACTTTGTTAAACACAACTTCTTCTTCTTCTTTGTCGTCTTCCTCGTCTTCGTCTTCTTCTTCTTCTTCAGCTGGTTCACGGATACTTTACTGCTAGTTTTCAGGTGTTTTTTCTGGGATTCACAGCAGCTGTTCACGTTTACACCCACTTAGTGTTTATTGGTAAAGCTATGCCTTCAAAACGACACAACACCTTTTATGCTCTTTATTTTTATACACTGTAGATTTAAGTTTAATTTATCACCAGCAACGTGAAGTATTGATCAAATATTTTGTGCCAAATGTTTAAAAATATAAACACGACTAGTGGGGACATTTAAAAGTAGCGTATCCATGATCGTACAAGAGTCTATAATGTGATTTAATGGGAATTGTGCTTAAAATATTTATTGTGAGTTGAATGTTGATCTGTGTCATTTGTCTCTGTAATTATAAGTGAAAGACCATAGAATATTTCATTATATTTCACTGTGAGTGAACAGGTTAACAGCATACAATCGCTCCACTTTCCCTTTCAGTGCGAGTAACCAATGCTTTATGTTTTCACAGCTTATTTTCTATTGGTATTTTTACTTTTATTACAGCCGTTAACTTAGATATCGAGTTGACTTGAATTGTGTTGTTGTCTGCCATTTACATCACACAGCCGGTTCTAGTTTCTTTTTTTTTTACTCATTTGATATGTTTAAAAAGCAACGGTAAGAGCCTAATCTTTTATTTAAACAATATGCTACATTGTTCTACTTTTATTGTTATTTTGTCTTTAAATCGATTATTTGAGGGGGCGGTTGGGTTTGAGTGCCATGTTTCAGGGGGTTTTTCTCTCTATTGTGCCTTTTATTGTGGTGAGTGGTTTTCTCATCCATCAGTGAACATTTTAACCTGCTGTGTTATCATCAACATGTACTGTTGTTTGATTTTATTTTTTTTTTAAATGACAAAATGCTTGTCTTCTATGAATGCAGTCGCATCCGGTGCTTCACTGTGACCAATGTATTACAAAAAAATAAAACAAGAATTATACTTCAATCTTTAGGAAAAACTAGATTTTTTTTCATTTCAATATGCACAATAAATTGTTAATTATTCCTGCTGTTAAAAAACAGTATTCTGATGCTCAACCAATGCATTCCATGGTTGATAATATTCTTATGTGGCTATTTGTTTTAATCTGTTGAGCTTTGTGCAATAAAAAAAAGTCTTTTAGTCTTAAATGTGGTCTATTGTTGTGTGTGTGTTTAGGAGGTACTCATTATGGAAGCATGTGATACCTTGAAAGTATGCAGGCTCTGTTGTTGCTTCCCTTCTTCCCTCTTTCATCTGTTGATCTGTTCTTTTGATTAAAACTGATCCGGGACTGGCAGTGGTGGTGGTGATGGTGGTGGTGGTGATGGTGGTGGGGGTGGGAGGGGCAGGTAGTGCAGGAATTCAACAGAGACGGTATTGTTAGAGTTCTGGCTGATGTTCATGTTGAATTGACCATTGGTTTTTATGTGTTCCTCATTTCAACTGCAGCGCTGGGGTTTTAGGGACAGAGGAATGCACGGATCTCTCCAAAAACACATAAAAACATGTAAAATGAGGGTAAAATATACAAATTGACAACCTAAAAAGACAAAAAAATAACATAACTAAAATAAAAAAACCGAAAAGGACTCCCAAAACCCAAAATAGCATAAAAACATTGAAAATGAGATAAGAATTTACAAAATGTGGCAACTGAAACACACAAAATCACTCCAAAAAATTAACAAAATTATGACAAAAATGCACAAAACCACAATAATATAAAATAAGAGCAAAACAACACACAAAAAGACTCCAAAAACACAAAATGACATAATAAAAAAAAAAACAATAGAATAGAATAGAATCAACTTTATTGGCCAAGTTATGTACTGGTCATTATTCTAAATGCTGACATGAATGTTCATAATATTGCCCTTAGATCCCAGTTTTTGTGACCCGCACTGTGATAAAAGCCCATTTCTGCAATAGAGCAAAATCAGAAATAAATGATGATGGTATTTTCTGCAATATTTTTTTTTAACTTTTATTCTCTTATTGTGTGTCTCAGTTTGATGTAAAACAAGACTCCCATCCCTAAAATCAGACACTAGAGGGAGCTGTTGTTTTAACTGAAGTGGAGCTGCTCTCCAAAATAATACATGAATCAAATAACCAATATTTTACAATCTTACAAACTAATTTTAATTAATATTTTCAATAAACATAGCAGTGGATTTTAGCACCTTCAAAAAATAAACAACTTGAAATTAAACCTGTTAAGATTTTTAACACACACACACACACACACACACACACACACACACACACACACAGAAATAAGATTTATGAACTGATTCACTCACATAAAAGCACTGGGAGAACATGCAAACTCCACTTAATACAATAATGGAGACTGAAAACCAGGGCTAAAGTTTATAGAGATAAAACAGAACAGGCTTGTTATCACCGGGCCTGATAAAGTAAGTACACAGTATCATATACAGTAAAGATAGTTACAACGACAGCCTTTTCCTGCATCTCCCCAGAAGATTGGAATTATATAATCCAAGGTTGAAAATACAATAAAATGCAGATTGAATATTAGGTTTTAAATAAGAGGAAACAATTACACATTTTTCACTGACAAGACCATTAACGTGGGTGTGCTGGTGTATGGGGTGCCCAATGTAAAAACTCGATCACTGTTTCATAGCCAGTATATTATAAACATTTAGCTCGTTTTCCTCACATTTATACCTGATTTTTCTTTCTTTCGTATAAAACAGCAAGTTCTATAATGTATTATTGTTAAAAAATGTGTACACATGACAAATAAATCAACATCTAAATGTTAAATCTAAATGTAAAAGTTAAAAAAATAATGTTAAATCTAAATGTTAAATCTAAATCTAAATGTTAAATGTAAAGAAATGTTACACTAAAATCTAAATGTTTAATCAGTTCCCAAGTGATAAGCTAAATGTTTAGAAATTATACAACATGGGCAGGTCAGCGCCTGTCGATCACGTGCCCGCGCAAAACATTAAGCTTTACATTTGGCGGCCGATTTAGCATTTAGATTTAGCATTTAGATTTAACATTTAGTTTTATATTTAACATTTACATTTACATTTAACATTTCGCTTTACATTTATCTATTTTTCCATGTGTACACATTTTAAACAAATATATAAAACATCCTGTTTTACATGAATTTATGTCTCAAATGAAAGAAAAATGAGCTAAATATTGAAATTATGTCGGCTATAAAACACGTGACCGTGTGTTCTGCTGTTCTTTCTTTTACGCAGCAGCTGCAGACATGAGCAGTTCCTGTTTATTATTTATGATGAACATGTGTGCTGCTGTCCGTGGTGCTGAACAGGATTTTAGGGTTTGTACCCCCCCCCCACCCCCCCCCCACAAAAAAAAAAAAAAAATTAAACACATATTTTGGCACGACTTTGGGTCTTTTTTAAATGTGATTTTCACATTATTTGATGTAAACCACAAATCATGTGTTTACATGAGTTTGTACCTGATCGGATCCCTACCTGCAGACGTTTAGCTACACCCACACAGGCAGGACAGAGGAGTGTCTAACAATGACCATGAGGGGCGGTGTCCAACTCACCAAAAAGAGCTGGTGCGCACAAGCTTGGATGCGCTTTTTACGCACGGCTTCAGCAGGTGTCTCCACACACGTTTCTGATTGAACGCAGGCGCCATGCTGCAGTTAGATTTCAAATAGACTTTCTAACATTATTCAGGTTTGTGTGAGAGCTGATTGAGTCCATCATCATGGGAGCGCACGGACGGAGCTCGGCGCGTCTTTGGTTTGTGTTTAGTGGATGTTTGGCGCTGTTGTGCGCAGGGTTTGTCCTTCAGGCTGAGGCGGGCTGCAGGGAGAGAGCGAACCCCAACTGCTGCCCAGGCCGGAATAACGGGTGCTTTGAATACACCAAGAGGAAAACAGTTTGTTACTGTGACACCTACTGTCAGAGAACCAGAGACTGCTGCGAGGACTACCAGCGCGTGTGCCAAATATCTGGTGAGTGCAGGCTTGGGCTTCTAATTCAGGGGTTCTCAACATTGGGGTCGGGGGTTGCCAGATGCCTTCAAGAAAGTATTTTCCCGATAATTTTAGCCCATTTTTGCTTATTTTTACCTTTTTTTTTTTTTTTTCTGCAACTACACCAAACTTGACATATTTTAAACAATTTTCATCACTTTTTCCTGCCATGTTTTTGCTCCTTTTAATTCACTTTTGCTACATTACTCCGATTTCTGCAACTTCTCTTCAATGCATCTCTTGCACATTCTTTCCACTTTTAAGACATTTTCAGCACTTATAAACCATTTTCACCACTTTTCCCACCAATATCACATTATGTGGACCTAATATTGTCACTTTTAACCTCTTTTCACTATATTTCATGCTTATTTTTGCCAATGTAAGCCCATTCACTATTTGTCATGCCCATTATTTCCCAGTTTAAATTAATTAATGAATTGTTCCTACTTTCCCCCCCATTATAGACACGTTGAACCCTTTTTACCACTTTTTCTGTCGGTTTTAGGCCACTCTTATTTGCAACTCGCAACTAATTTCTGTGTTTTTTAAAATCCCATTTTACCACCTTTTCCACCATTTTTGGTCTATTTTATTTCTGATTAATACAAGGATTTACATCTTTAAGATGACTATATACTATGGCGCAAATAATAATAAACGTTCCTGGATAATAGTGGATATTATTCAGATAAATAAATAAATGGTTATCACAGATTCATAGAACAATGGACCATCATTTTGCTGACTTTATGGATGGGCCCCAAAAATCTCTCCCCTTTATTCCCCCTTATAGATGACCCTGTCTCCACATGACTGTTCTTCAATGTTCATGTCTGTGTTCAACCACCTTCAGCTACAGTGGGGGTCCCCTGTCTCTGGAACCTTTATTTTGGGGGTCTCAGGCAGAAAAGGTTAATTCATGGATATTTGACATCAAACAACTGCAGAGATGTGGCAACATTTAAATATATGTCATAGCATCATCTGTGGCCAACTGGAATTTAAATTATTTAGCTCACAAAGAAAGAAAATAAGTGTGTTGTCCTTTGTGTCCCAGGGTGGTGCGTTCAGGTGACACACAGACAGTGAGACATACTGCACTCAGCTGATGGCTGTTTGTTTAACGTGACCACTTAAAGCTGGGGGCACCAACAGGGGCATCTCCTCACCCCGTGTGTGTGTGTGTGTGCGTGTGTGCGTGTGTGCGTGTGTGTGTGTGTGTGACCTCTGGCCTTCACATCATCGCTTAAAATGCACAGGCTGGTCAATCAGTGTCATTGGGAGAGTTATGAACAGAGAAGAAGCACCTAAAACAGACAAGGGCAAAAGGAGGCGCGGGGGCCACAGGCGGCCCTCTGTCTAATTTTGTATATCTTTCAAAGTAAATGCCCAAAACCTACTCTAAAAATACACAAAAGAACAGCAAAAATACTTCTCCAAATACTGAGTACTGAGTAAACCCAAAAGACAACTACAAAATTATACAATAACAATAAAGAATATGTACAAAAATGACTCCAAAACCATAAATACACTCCAAAAACAGGCAAAAGGACAGTAAATCACAGACGACTAAAATATGCAAAGTGTCTCCAAAAATCCACAAGACAACTACAAAAATAATAGAAAAATATCTAAAATGATGACAAAAATACACAAGAATGACTCAAAAAATGTAAAATGACTCAAAACACTCACTAAAGGAAGCAAGAATACACAAACTGACAACTGCAATACACACCATTTCTCCAAAAACCCACAAAAAATAAACAAAACAATAGAAAAGTATGCAAAATGACAACAAAAATGAACAAAACTTCTCCAAAAACCCACAAGACAATTACAAAAATAATGAAATATATACAAAAAAGAACCCAAAGACATACTGTATATATACTACTAAAATAGACAAAAGGGAGCATAAACACACAGACCAGTTAAATAGATGAAATTTCTCCAAAAACCGACAAGAAAACTACAAAAATGCTAAAAAAAAAAAATACAACACAATACAGAAACTGATAACTATAATACGCAAAATCTCTCCAAAAAGCACAAGACAACTGAATAATACAAAAACAGTAGAAAAGTTACAAAATCATTCCAAAAATACACAATGGGAAAACTAAAATACACAAAACAACAAAACAACTATTTAAAATGACAACAAAAACACACAAACCCTTCTTTTTTCTTTCCTGCGTTAATGCTCACATTGGTCTCCGTCATCTCAAACTGCTGTTTTTGGACAAATATGGAAGAGAACAGTGAGGAAGCCAAAGATGGGCAGGATTATAGAATTTAGTCTGATGGGGAAAAAAAAACTTTGACCTGAAACTGAAGCAGCGTTTACTGTTTGATGAACGAACACACGTTCATGAGGAGCGACTGTGTGTGCAGAGCTATAGACTCTGTGTGTGTTAAAACACCTGAAGAGCTTTGAAAGTGCTGCAGAAATGCCTTTATTTAGGCTGCGGTGGAGGACACACAGTGAACAGGAAAGCTCACGTCACGCTTTGAGTCATTAACCTTAAAGTGTGTACAAAGTCCTTTGGTGGAGGCTGTAATACACTTTACAGGACCTCACTGTTTACTTCAGAGACAGAAAAAGCAGCTATTATCCTTCCTTTAGCTGCTATTGTTAGTGTAAAAATAGAGCTGTGCCTCTTTCAGTGGTTTGGCTTCAGTCCTGGAGTAGGTTATTAAAAACATGTCTGAAACTCTGCGCTTTGAACACTTTACTATGTGACTGTATACAGTTGGGAGCAAACTTTATTAGAGTTTATACTTTGAGTGTTTGGGCCTGTTTAACTATCGTGACCTTATCTCGAGTGGAATTTGCAAAAACTATTCTTAGAAGAAGCAAATCCTGCCAGGAAACATCATGTCTTCTTATCCTGGTTACAGCGACAACAATGTCCTGATTGTAAATCTTCCAGCCTGGTTAAAAAAGCATAAGAAAAAAAAAAAAAAGAAAAAGAGTTGAATCACGATAATGAGTCTTCCATCCACTCACCATCCAGTCCCTACAACAGGGTAGTGTTGTGTTCAACACCACAGACTGTGTTAAATGTCATAGTAAGGCTGACGTCAACATTAATATGAAATGCATTCACATTAGATAGTATGAAAATAATTTAGTATGTGAGAAATACCTGGATGTATAACTATATTTTTTAAGTATGCACGGTGGGCACACTAGTCATACTCAACCGCCCCATGATGCATTGCGAGCGGAACGTAAAATGATTCCTTCAAGTTGATTTTATCTTCTTTTTTCAAATATATGTTGAGGTTTATTTTATTCAGACAAGTTTTTCTAATCAGAAAATGCTTTGATGCTTTTCTTATGAGAGAACACTTGGGGATACATCAAAGCAATCACCTCTGAGGAAGACTGGCAGTTGACAGTTGAATCAAGTCAGGAGGTAAAGATGACCTCCTTCAAGCTAAAAAATAAAGTTTCATAATAAAAGCAAATCTTCTTGTCTTCCATTAGTTTTTAGGGCTTTTGTAAATAAGGCTCTTGTTTTGAAGTTAACAGGAAGTTTTGTCAGTAGGGTCTCCAAAATCTCTGAATGTCAGAATGAAATGTGTCTACGTGAGTTTTCTGAATCAAATGAGCACATGTTGATATTCTACTCGGTCACTTTCTCACTTAAAATGTTTTCAGAACTTTCAAAGAATCAACAGAGATATTTAGTCTGTGTGATTCAACAAGTATTTTAATACTGGGGGTGTCCCGATCCGATATTGATATCGGATATTGGTCCAATATCAGCCAGAAAACAAATATAGGATTTTACTGAACTGCATGTAAAATCTCCGATATATATTATGTTATATTTATTCAACTGTAGAATACTGTAGATATTATGTTGAAAGTTAAAATGTATGGAACCAATTGGTTAATAATAAATGGGTCCATTTTTCTCATCACTTGATCAAGTCTTTTTTTTTTAACATTCCACATTACAAAATAAGTAATAAAATTATGTATGATTCATGCTGATATTTATTTATTTATTTATTCAGTTCATTTCCGACATGGTTGCATTCATTGTTTTTTTTTTTTTTTTTTTTTTGTCCTTTTTCATGCCGGAAAGGGCGACGGAAAAAAGCATTATGCTTATCTAGATCCGTCCCCTAATTTGAACACAGATAATTTTACATCCAACCTCGTTGGATGGATATCATATCGTATCGGCCAATACTCAAGGATGCAATATCGGTATCGTATCAGAAGTGAAAAAGTTGTATCGGGACATCGCTATTTAATACAAAATAAGCAATAAATTAAAAAGATATATCAATATAGGCAATATTGTGATATTCTATATCGCCAAAATAGAAAACTCGATATATCTTGAATCTCAATATATTGCCCAGCCCTCGCTCTGATAATGTGCGACCCAAAGTACACGCACAAAATGACTTTAAAAAACAGAAAAATAGAGAAAATAGAAATACACTAGACAACAAAATAGACAAAATGACTTCAAGCTCCCTCCTGATTGGTTTCTCTTTCTGTGAGGGTGTTCCTTCCTTATGCCATCTGACCCACATGATGAATTAATGAATTATTAATCACGAGCAGCTGTGCTTTTAGGATTTACAGATGATGCTTTATACATTTTCTGCCTGTATTATTTCATTTGACAGTGTGTTCCATGCATGAGTCGCTCTACAAGTGAATGTTCGTTGTTGGCATTTTGATTTAGCTTTTAGTATAATGAACTATTTCATCATATTGATGATGGTAATCCAACTGCGAAAACACCAATGCTTGAGTAATTTGTTCTATTGCGTGTCAAACAATATAAATACAACACAAATATGTTTAAGACCATTTTGTTATTATTATAACTTATTTTAGCTCATCCTCCAAAACATTTTTTAAATTTTAAAAAATGGTGTAAAGCAAGGGAACGATGAAATGAAACCAAATTAAAATTTAGAAATCTTTCCTCAGCATTCATCACACGTACAGTATCTCTCAAAGGAGCCATTTTGCCTGATCTCACCTGGATTAAAGTCCTTCCGGAGCCGAATAAAATACCTTCTCAGTGAAGACAATTCAGTGTATACATTTCTATACAGTTAAAATAACATCAAATAATTTCATGTATTAATAGATTTGAAAGGCTAGAAAATATACCTTGAATTTGAGAACACATGGTCAACACATGCTAATTTCTTGCAACATATCAAGTGTGTACATTAAGCCGGCATGTCGACAGTTAAATAAATCTGTCCCCACACAATTAAAATCTCTATTTTCTTCCAGAATAGTGTTTTTGTTGGTTTAGTCATTTAAAACTTAAGATTAGCCACAGTTGCAGGAACGTTGATGGTCTGTAGATGTTGCAGGAGGTGAAGTAAGAAGGCCATTTAATTTCAGGTTAACAAATTGTTTTGCCATAATTTTCATTAATCATCAGTACCATCTGTAAGAAATAATTCATTATTTTAATATTTTTTCAAAGCTATAGGGAGCCATTGCAAAAGAGTGAAAGAGCCACATGAGGCTCCAGAGCCGCAGATTGCAGACCCCTACACTGGAGTTTGTTAAATGTTCCCCAAACAGTTACTGTGAGGTGAAATTTCTGTCATTTCTCAGATGGAAATAAATCAAAGTGTGGGAGGGAGGTCGACCTTTGACCCTTGTTTATATCAATGAGTGATTTGTGGAAAAAGATGCAGAATTACAGTAAACACATCCACCACCTCTCTGAGCTTAGCCCCATCCAAACATCCTGATATTTACACACACACACACACTACACAACATCCCAGACTTTATCTGAAGCTCATCCCACAGCTCAGTGACACATCAAGGACTATGTCTGTGTATCGTCTGTCACGGTTTCTAATCAACGTGTGTTTGCTGAGCAAAGGGCTTCAAGTGGGTGACATCAGAACAAACCTGACGCTCTGCTGGGACACCAACACAACACAATGTCTACACGCTTTATGAAGCCTGTCGGCTGTGAGAAACCATTCACACCACAGTAGAGCTGTTGGAGGTAAGCTACATCTGTGGCTACTGCTGGCCTGATGCACCAATTTACACACAACAACTTCTCAAAGCATCAAGCAATTCTCTGTTTAACATTTATATTGAGTAATGTTGGTGAATTTTCCATTTCAAAGTTTCTCCAGTTCCGTTTCGTTTCCGTTGCATCGTCTTTAGACGACTTTACTGGCAATTACACTAAAAAATAGCACCAACTACTGTTATTCATTTTGTGTTTTTATGCTTCAAATGATTTAGGGGTTACGCTGAAATCAAGCAAGATGACGTTGCAAAAATATCTGTTTGCTACACTGTGTTTTATGGTAAAAAAAATAAAAAATACTATGGAAATGTGTGAAATGGACCCAAAACCATATGTAAGCGAAGATTTAGTTTATTATTAATAATAATAATACATTTTATTTTATTTGTAATGAACTTTACATTTGAGACCAAAAGAGTTACTGTCTGTGCCATATACAGTAGCTGTTTCCGTTTAGTTTAACATGAACCAGATTTTGAGCAAAATTTGACATTTGTTGGTTTCGTTGACTTGTTATACATTCAGACACCTGGGGAAAAATGGTGTTTAAATGTGTGATATTGCCTCACAACATGAATAGGTATTTCTCTGTCATAATGGGACCTGACGTTAAATTCAAATAACAAAGGTTCACCCGAGCTTTTTCCGTAATTCCACAATTTTCTGTACATTTTCCACAATCACAGAAAAAAGCACCAACACTTCATTTCTGACCTGGATTGTGAGCCACTATCGGCCCAATGTGATCGACAACATTCATTGGTACAGACGAAACTATTTACAACACGGAAATTATATTTACAAGACATGATGAAATCAGATTAAAGTGAGGCCAAAAGCTCATAACTAAACAAAACCAAACAAATGCCTTAATTTGATAGTAACTAGATTTATTAATTAATTCATGTAAACAGCTTAGCTCTGGAAGAGTTGGACAAACGTTAGCTTTATTAGATAATACAATTGACACGTTAGCTTGTTGGAAATCAGACTTGGTATTTGTCATTTACGTTTTTTTGAATCCAACATTCTTTGTGCTGGTGAGAGGATACTTCACTCATAATATCTTCAACATCACAATATTTATGCACAAATTTAGAGTCACTCTGGGTTTATCTGGATTTACATTGACATTTTCTTTAGATTTAAAAACAAGTTATTAATGCCCACGCATTAAATGGTAGGTTTTGTTTCAATAAAGTCAATAAAAACCACCAAGAGAACTAACAGTGAGCTCTGTAGAAACAAGGGGGGGATGTCCCGATATAACTTTTTCACTTCCGATACGAGCCTTGAGTATTGGCCGATATCAATACGATACGATATCAGCACGAGTAATACATACTTGTATGACCTTTTTATTATTAAAGCTGATATCTGGAGTTTCTGAGAAATCTATGTTTATGTATCATTCTTTTGAAATACTAGTCTTTTTACTATGGTCTACTGCCGGTGGTCTTTGTCCCATAGACCCCTATACAAATGGAAATGATCCCAGAGTGCACCCAGCCAATAGGATTCGACTTCCTGTTTTTGAGACTGTCAATCAAAGTCAATGCTGAACTGTGCACAGAAACAAGGCCACACGTCACAACAGCAAACAGGTAAATATGATTTAGGCTCTTACCTGACCCATAGACCTATATCAATGTGACCCGATGCGACCTTGTTTTGTTACGCGATGCGCGTGCAGAAAAGTAGAGGCGTGGCTTCTGGTAGATTGGTAGAAGCACTGGGAGGAAGTGGAGCTGTTGAGGGCGGGACATCGAGACGTCCTCTCAGAAACTCTGGTCATCAGCTTTAACCAATTGGTTACATTAATTTTAACCTTCAATATCTACAGTATTCTACAATTGAATAAATATAATATAGTATATATCGGAGATTTTAGATGCAGTCCAATAAAATCCGATATTCGTTTTCTGGTTGATATCAGACCGATATCCGATATCAATATCAGATCGGGACACCCCTAGAAACAAGATTACACAACATAAAATCACTCCACAAAAAAAAAAAAACCTGCAAGAAAAACTACCAACAAATAATGTAGAACTGATGAAGTAAATAGTTCATGTGCATATCAAACTGTGTTTAATATGACGTTAGAGATCCAGCCAATGACTGAACAGTTGTCTTCATCTCTCTGTGACTCTGGATTCTGTCGTACTGCACTGATATCTGACTGTATCCTCCTTCTTTCTTCTTCTTCTTCTCCCACTTTGTCCGCGTTGCATCCCACATGTTCTCTCCTTAGTTTTAAACGAGGAGGAAATGCTTTAGTTAAGGCTGAGCTGAGCCAGCTGTTCATGGTTTTTCAGACAAAACATCTCAATGACTCCAGGCTCTCTCATACACACTCACTCATTTTAATGGTTGAACATTTACACCTGGCCTGTACTTTTTATTTTACGCTGCAGATATTTTTAGATTTTCAAAGGAAAGAGAGCACAAGAGAGTGGTTTTGATATTTCAAAGGTAATGGTAAAAGTGACCTGGATAATTTTATTATTTATTATTGAGATGACAAATAAGATCTGTTCTAGATTAATTTTTAGCTAATAAATCTCCTGGAAGATGTTTTCTAATTGGCTAGTTGTAAATACAAATCTGTTTAACAGTATTTCACCTTGAAAGCCTTTTTAACGCAGTCAAAGACACAATGTCGGGTCATAGATCAATAAATTAAAGATATTTATTCCGCAAAACGGGATCATTCACTCACAAACTATGTTGGTGGTGGAAATTGTTGATTGCAGGATTTATTTTGAATCCATCACAAACATTGGGTTTGTTGACAAAGGTCACGGGATTTAACCTTTGGAAAAGTTTTGCACATTGCATTGTGGGATTGGGAATCCCGTAGAAGAACACAAATATGTTCCAAGAATTTCTGATATTTATTACTCCATTGATTCTTACTGTGATGTTTGGTGTTTCTTCACCAGACAAGGAAGAAAGTGATTTGCTTGCCATCATTTTTGTTGTGGGAAGACTTTCAAATCGTCCGTATTTGAGTATTTCCGTGGAATGCCACAAAATCCAACATCTGCAAATGTTTTGGCAAAACTTTAAATCTGTGAAAACGCCATAAATGTGTTGGAAAGTCACTTTGGTGCCACACTGGCATCAGCAGTGGTGCGTGAAATACATTTCCAGTTTTAAAACTGTTGATTGACATTTCACTCACTTTTTCCATTCAACATCCCATTATCCACTGGGGGACAGATTTGTCTCAAAACAAGATTTTTACAATGCTGACTAAATTAATTGGTTCATCATCAATTAATCAATCCGATTTTCTGTTTCAAAATGTCCCCAATTCCCATTTTCACGCTATGTCCATTCCCGTCCATCACAGGGCATCACAGACATCCATTCACACTCATTCATTCTGGCAATTTAGAAACTCCAATCAACCTAATAGTCATGTTTTTGGAAGCTGGAGGATCCGGAAGGAAACCCACACAAGCATGAGGAGAACATGCAAACTCCACACAGAATGGACCCAAGTGTCCACCCCAGGGCTTGAACCCAGGACCTTCTTGCTGTGAGGTGGACATGCAAACCCCTACATCACCGTGCGCCCCTTCTGTTTCATTGTCTTTCAATATTTCAGTCAGGGCCGCTTTAGTGAAAATAAATGATTTATTAATAATAATAATGCATTGGATTTTATATAGTGCTTTTCATAGACACTGAAAGTGCTTTACATGGTGTGCAATGTGATCTTATGTTTAGTGGTATGGGTCTGTTCCGGGACCTCCTTGCCCTTTCCACGTGCTTTCGTGGAAAGCCAGAGGCCAAGAGCGCACTCCTCCTTGACCTTCCATGAGCCCTAGCTGAAAAACTAAAGCAAGGAGAGCGGTTAGCAGAAACCCCCTGGAAAAAAGCAGAGCAGATGTTAAAGACAAGGCAAGGCAAATTTATTTGTATAGCGCATTTCATACTCAAGGCAACTCAATGTGCTTTACATGACAAAACATTCAAATGTTTAAAATCAATAAGAACATTTAAAATCATCAGTAAAATCAATAAGAACATTTAAAATCATCAGTAAAATCAATTAAAATAATCAGTAAAATCATCAACAAACACATGACATCAACAACATGACTAAAAATCTCTCTCTCAATCATATGCAGTAGAGAAAAAAAGTGTCTTTAACTTTGATTTAAAAATGTTCACATTAGATGCTGACTTCAGCTCTGCTGGCAGTTTGTTCCACTTCTTTGCAGCATAACAACTAAAAGCAGCATCACCATGTTTACTGTGAGCTCTGGGCTCCACTATCTGATCTGTGTCCATAGATCTGAGAGACCTGCTGGGTTCATACCTGACAAACATCTCACTGATGTATTCTGGACCAAACCCATTCACAGATTTATACACCAGCAGCAGAACTTTAAAGTCTATTCTGAGGCTGACTGGGAGCCAGTGTAAAGACTTTAAAACTGGACTGATGTGCTCTGACCTCTTTGTTCTGGTTAAGACCCGAGCTGCAGCGTTCTGAACCAGCTGTAGATGTTTGATGCTCTTTTATGGACCAGTTTCTCCTGATCTTTCTGAGTCACTAAACCTTTCACTCTGGAGATGTTCTTTAGGTGGTAGAAGTGGTTTTTGTGATAGATTTGATCTGATGCTGAATGTAAGATTTGAGTCAATCAGAACAGGTTTTTGACTTGGTCTTTATCTTTTAAAGATCGAGACTCAAGATACTTGCTGACAGCAGTCCTCTTTTCCTTGTTACCAAAGACAATCACCTCCATCTTGTCATGATTTAGTTGAAGGAAGTTTTCACTCATCCAGCAGTTTATTTTTTCTAAACAGTCACACAACACCTCAATGGGACCATAGTCATCTGGGTTCAGTGATAGATATAGTTGTGTGTCATCTGCGTAGCTCTGATAATCAACCTTACAGTTCTGTAAAATTTGTCCTAAAGGAAGCATATACAGGCTAAACAGAAGAGGTTCAAGAACAGATCCCTGAGGAACCCCACAGGACATTGGTAATCTGTCAGATTCAAAGTTTCCAATGCTTACAAAATAGCTTCGCTCCTCCAAGTACGACTTAAACCATTGCATTACTTTTCCATTTAGTCCAACCCATGTTTGCAATCTGTGCAACAAAATTGTATGATCTACAAGTGTCAAATGCAGCACTTAGATCCAATAGAATGAGAACAGATACTTTTCCTGAATCAGTGTTCAACCTTATGTCATTGATCACTTTGATCAGCGCAGGGGCCATATGTAGAATTATTGTGAATTTTCAACTTTTAAATGTCTGAAAAACTTTTAAAAAAAAGCTAACCACTCTCCTAGCATCACCGCTGTGTACAAGTCCATATTTTCGGCTTATAGTAGTCTGTTAGGTGAAATATACGCCATTGGGTAGATCATTTCAAACATACGCGCTAAATAAATTGACGTCACTTCCTGTTTTTGTTGTTTAGATTTACATCAATAAAACAAAGATCACACACAAACATCATTGCTCCTTTATATTTTTAATGATAATAATAATAAATGCAAACTTACAATAACAAAAAAATAGGTTTTATCCTATTTGAAAAACAAAAGCAAAACAAAAAAACTGTCACAAGTAATATGCCAAATGGTGGTGGCAGAAATTACTTGCAAATTCTACATATGGCCCCTTTAATGACACCCAGTTGGTTGGATACATACTGAACTGGAGGAGTTGGGGTGGGAGATGCTTGCTGAAGAGGTATGAGGCAGCTGTCATGGTTCAAATAGTGTATCCTGTATGCTTTGGCCAATGAGGAGCCAAGAAGGGAGTCATCTGGGCTGTTGGTTGATTGAAGGTGTGGTTAAAATCAGATGTTGTCATCTGATTCAGATGAGGTTAAGCTGACTTGACGTCCGCGGCCTGCCTGAACTAACGCTATGCTCAATTTACTGGCTTAAACTTCCTGAATCCTTCCACGCATACGGAACAGGGAACATTATGTCCTTTACTTTTATTAATTTCATATTAGCTTCAGAAGACTTGATGTTCATTAGCTGCACTGCTAGACCACCTGTTTTATGAGAATAATATCATGGAAATCACGGAAAACATGTGAGGGTTTTAGTCTGTCATATAGCTATTTCCATTTCATTTTGCATAAAATTCCACTTACATTGTGCAAGATTCTGAACCAGACTATGAGGAAATTTGTCAGTTTTTTTTTCGCTAAAACAGTCGGTCACCCGTTTTCTGCTTTTCAATGCCTAAAAATCTCCCAAAACATGTATGTGAGGTATTTTCTGTCAGTCCTTATGAAATGTTCTATTGACTATGGATGTAGTTCTGCCTTGTGTTTTCAGCGCTTAATAAAGCCTGGTGTTTGTCTCACACGTTGGTAAAATTACAAAGACTCATCAGATGGACCTGGCTGAAGCAGATCAGTGTGGAGGTTTGAAGGTCCAGAGGTTCCCCAGAGCAGCTCAACATCTGGGCTTCATCACAGAAAAGATGGGAGGATGGAAGGGGTGGGGGGGGGGGGGGGGGGTGCACTGAGAAGACCCCAGAATAGGAGACAGATGGGGGAAGAAAGAAAGAGAAAGCAGGCCACGTAATAAAAGGAGAAGAAGAAATTGGGCAGGCAGGTTGAACTCTATTGTGATGAAACTAAAGTGGGAGAACAATTCAGAGAGAGTGAAAGGCTGTGTGTGTGTGCGTGTGTGCGTGCGTGCGTGCGTGCTGAGGCTGATCACAGATTGGATAACAGTTGGAGATGAACGTGTTGATGTTGGTCAAACTCTGAGCGTCTGAAGCTTTGCCAGCAGCAGGATTAAAGTCTCAGCTCGGTGTCACACACTGGGTCCATGAAGAATCCCAGCGTTCCCAGTGGTGAATGCTTAAGCCAAATGTAAAACATCCTCCTCACAGCTGTAGGTTTTGTTTGTAGGATTTGATAAAAAAAAAATCACACAAGTCAGAAACAAATGAGTCCTTAGATCATGTTTCATTTCCACTTTTCTTTAGCTTAGCTTCATGTCTTTTTCCCATCACTGTTGGAGAATTTAAAGCTTGGTATTTGATGTTGTGACTTGGTTTGTACAGAAGCTTATTGCATTCACAGAAAAATTAAAGTTTAATTTTTTCTGAATTGACAACATAAAAATAAGTAAATAAAAAATGTGGCCCTGTTTTTCAGTTTTTATAGCAATTTTTTTTCATTTTTTCTGAGTTGATGAGATAAAAATAAGTAATTTTAAAGCCAGTTTTTCTGTTTTTATAGGAAATGTTTTTCATTTTTTCTGAAATGAAGAGATAATATTTCCCAGAAAAAAATGATCTCATCAATTTAGAAAAAACTAAATATATTTGCTTTAAAGATGATCTCATCAACACCGAAAAGCCGAAAAAAAAATGAAAATAATATTTCCTATAAAAACAAAAAACAGGGCCATATTTTTTATTTACTTATTTTTATCAATTAATGTATTCATCAATTCAGAAAAACATGTTTTTTTTATAAGTGAATGCAATAAGCTTCTATAGATTTACCTTTTTGGATATTATTTTTAATGAATGGGATGTGTTGCTTAAAGTCACTTCTTTCTCAGGTCTCAGAATCAGAAAATACATAATATTAATAAAGAAAATTATTTTATCCAAATACTCACATCAATCAAAAATGAGGTCTACATTTTGGAAGAAATATATGATGATTGCTGGCAAAGGATCATTGCACTCATCAAGAAGATGATGATGAAGAAAAGTTGCTTTATTTGTTGCATTTTCTTTACAATTATGTAATTCTTACAAAAGACCTGTGTTCTAGGAGCTGAGGTTAAAACTCTGTGAAATCTCCGCTCCTGAAAAAGCAGCGAGGCTGACACAGGCAGCGTTTGTTTCCTGTAATGGGGTCGGAGGTCAAAGGTGGCGACAGCCCCTCCAACTGGGGACTTTCTCGTCAACAATGCCAACAGGGAACAAGGACGATTGTGCAGCTTTAGGTTGTGTCAGGCTGTCATTGAGCTTATCGTACGTGGGTGGTGGGACTGCTGCACTGGTGGTACCAGAGCAGAGGGGTTGGAGACCACCACTACTTGGTAATTGGTGTTTGACCCCTGCTGGCTCAGGGCCAATAGGCTGAGACTTCCAGACGGGGGCCTTATTGCTCCGTCTGTTGTGTGTGTTGGTGTCCATCAAAGGGACGAGAGCCCTGTTTCTGCTCGAGTGCGGGAACTAACCGAGACTCTTGGTTTTTAATTTGCACACCCTCTTCAGCGAAAGACCACAACTGACCTGCCTAATCCATGTACCCTTCATTCTTTGGTTAATTCGTTTTAAATCCAAATCCAAATAACAAAGAAATGATGTGGTTATTTTGTTACTGACTTATAAGATAAACATAAGTACAGGAACATCAAAAACCAGATATAGCAGCATTTTTCTGTTTTAAAATGAAATCTTGTTCTGTTTGTGTGATATCTGGATAGTTGCGGGAAAACTAGAGCGAGAACCAAAGTCGGCTGCACCTGGTTTCCCTCCACAGGTCCTGGACCAGGCATCTGCACACAGTAGGACCGTTTAGGTTTTATTTCAGCAGTTTTCTGGTCCTGCTCCTGTTTTCATGCAGTCTGTGGATGTTTTAGCTCGTAAAAAGCTGCTCACGTTTATGTTTTGTTATATGGTGTTACGGTCCAAATAGTATTCAAATAAACTGTTGACTGACTGTCGACTGTGAGGAACAATAGATGTTAGAACTTCTATGATTTGTTTGACACTTTTGCAAAAACAAACAAATATTTTGAGGGCAGTAAAAATATGAAATTTACATACAATACTGCTTGCCACTAACGGCAGCCATCAACACACACAGAAGTTAAACACAAGAAACGAGGCGCACCAGTAGATTCATTACGCTACCTCTGGTTCCTTTAATCCCACATCATATGTGCTTTTTGTAACATCCATTTTTTCATTTATGTCTTAACTTTTCAATTCACTAGTTCACTATGTGTTGCTTCATTTTTTTGTTTGGAAGTAAACGTTCGCCCCCGTCTGTGGGTGAGTAAATGGCTCCTTAATCACAATGAAGAGGTTTACACAGTTGACGTAGCGCTCTTATTCTCTACTACAAGTCCGCCGAGAAGCCGCAGTGTTTGCCACTGTCTTCACCTGCGGTCATAGATTTGTTTTGGGTATAGATATAGAATCAACTGCTCTAAACAATATAATATGTTGCCAATCAGAAATACACCATTTTTTTTAGTTTTCTGTTTTCCTGTTTCTGGTTTTAAATTATTGAAACAAAAAAAAAAAACTGTCAGTTTTTCTATTTTTTTTATTTGGTTTTGAAACAAAATAACCAAAGAATGAACAGTGCACGGATTCCGCTTGCTTTTGTTTTTCCTCTTCTGAGAAAGAGAAACAGCTGCTGGAAAAAGGGCGGGAAGGAAAGAGAGCAGACATGGCCGAGGATAAGGAGAGGTGGAGGAGTCTGCAGGAGGAAGACGATAGGGTTGTGGTGTCTGCATCCATCACACCCTTCCTAGAAAGTTCCACACATTATACACACATGTCGCGTCTGTGTGCTTCGGTGTTTAGGGGCGGACGCAGCAACAGGTTCCATGTGGAGAATTGAAGGGACAGGATTGTTGTTTTGTGTGTGCGTGTCTGTAAGTGTGGCGATCTGGGAAAGGCCAGTGTCAGGTGGGCAGCACTAATGTGCAGGAATGCAGAGATTCCACAGTGGCTTTGTGGATCGGCTGTGTCACCGAGGCAGCCGAGCCCCCTGTCTCCCAACCCCCTCATCCCACCCACACCCTCCATCCGACGAACCATGGGAATGAACCCAACAGACGGCACCTTAAAAGCTCTCTCTCTCCCTCTCTCTCTGGTTGAGGCACAATAATAACTATTCTCTCTATTCTTAGTGTTGTAATGTAGTCTGACTAGATTCAGCTTCTGTAGATTATAACTAGAATTGTGGTGGGACGATATACAGAGTTTACGATATATGACACGATGGACGATAATCATCTCCCAATATCGATATTTTTGGAAAGGGAGAAAAAGAACTAAAGAAATTCCAGTTGGAAAAATAATTAAATTAAATTCAACTTTATTTATATGGCACAAACTACAGCAATAGTCATCTGAAAGTGCTGTCAGAATGTAAAATTATTAAGAAAAAAACCCAACAAATCCACATGAACATGCATCAGGTACAGTGGGCAGAAAAAACGATCTCCATCAGAACCAGGCTCAGAGGTGGCAGCCATCTGCAATAACCATACTTTCATTTGATTTGAACTCTGGACGTACTTATTTACTTACTGTGGTCATAACCTTTTCAAATCAGTAAGAAAATAAATAAATAAATAAAAACAAGAGCAGTCAGGGAGCTCAAACTTCTGCCAAGCACCAAATCTCCTCTTTTCCAGATATTGTCAGTTATCATTGTACCATGATTATTCACACTTTAAAGGCTTGGAAGACATTTCTGTCCACAATAATAATAACCGTACAGCAGGCCAGAATGTAATGCAAATTGAAAACCCTCATTTTTTTCAATTCAATTTCAATTCAATCCAAATGAAACTCAGGGGAATAATTCAGTTAACAACTTGACATAACTGAGTCAATTGTAATACATATCAGTCATCTATGAACCGGGATATTATTTTTTTTAATTTTGCCAATGATGAGAGATAAGGATTCAGATACAGTCTATTGATCCAGATGCATTTTAAAATTCAATGGAATTTTCCACGTCATAAGGTCTATCTTTGGTTAAAGGGCCCATGTTAAGCTGAGTGGATGTTTCTGTGCTTTAAACATCATAAAGTGTTATTTGGGCTTCATACACAGGCCCAAAGTGTTTTTTTTGTTGATTCCGTCAATCGTTAGTTCGAGGGTGATTTGCTCCTTTCTTACTGCAGGGTGAGTCCAATCGCTCCAATTTGATGACGAATTTGGCACTGAGCTGGAGAAGCCGCGCCTCCAGGAAGCTCTCTGCCTTGATTGACATGTAAACAGACACGAACACGAAGATGAGCATTTCAGCGTCATTCGCGCAGTGCTATGTATTTATATATGTCTATGTATGTACCGGCAAACGCCCCGCCCCCACGTTCTGGGATCGAGTCGTCCTCTGGCCCTACGTCACCGTGCGGGGAGGAGGAAGTCAGTGTTCCGTTTATAGACACGCCCACTCATGAATATGCATAAGTAGGCCACAAATCAGCCTGTTTGTGTAGAGTTGCTCAGAAAGTGACTTTTCAGAGGCTAAAACTCTGGAAAACAGGCGAGTTTGGGAAAATAAACCTCTAATACTATGTTTTTGGGTTCTTAGAACAAACGGAGATGGGTGAAAAATAGCATGACATATGGGACCTTTAACATGTTCTCAAAATATGTTTAAGTACTTTAAATGTAATCCTTGCCGATGAAATTAATACCTCCTTGGCAGAGTTAAGGCAAGGGACATTTGTTTGCGTAGTGAATTTCATACACAAGGTAATAAACAAAAACATTAATAACACCAATTTTCCTATTTAAAGGGCAAAAATTCTCCACACAAAAACACAGACTGACAATTAATTCCAGTGTAAAATTCAAACCAAATCATGTCATCATGACATTCTTCAAAGTAATAATAATTAAAAAAAAGAATCAAACTATAAGTGTCTACAGCCCAGATTTAAGATATGAACAGGTTCTTTAACAACAATATTAGCATGTCTACATTTCTGGCAGTAATTGAGACATTTGGACTTTGTGTTTGTCTCCCGCTGTTGAAAAGACTTGCTTGCTTGGGTTGGATGATGTTGATGGTACCATAAAGTACGACTCGTACCATCAAAGATATGCCATTTTGTGTTGTTTTAATATCACGATATACTGTCTTTCTTTATAACGTACATTGTCACCAAAAGCACCAGAGCTTTGACGCTGTGTGCACCTGCTTCTAAAGGTAACCCCACCCTACATGTTATCCAAAACAGTATTTTAATCACCCTTTTTCCTTGAGTTGTTGTTGTTTATTTTAGCATTTCAGCACATCGCCTCTTGTTATTTGTTGTGCGAGTACTTCCTCTTTTGAAAAGTGTGTTGAGTGTTAAATCACAGTTAAATCCAGCCTTGATTACCACTGGAGCCTCTGAGCTTTGATCAGAACAGCCATCCAACTAATACTGCTTCCTCTCACGCTGCAGTAATTGGTTAAATCAGCCTCTACTAAAGGGGAAGTCCTGATTACTGCCACTACTGTGTTTATGTTGTGTGTGTGTGTGTGTACGTGTGTGCGTGTGTGTGTGTGTGTGTGTGTGTGTGTGTGTGTGTGTGGTTATGTGGGGTGTTGAGGCAAACCAGAGAGAACAGGATGCAAAATTAGCCTCTAATTTGAAGGACTCCCACTCGTAGGACTCGTAGGTCACAGACTTCCTGAGTCTGGTTTAGTTTGATCTGACAGGAAGGAGCCAGCGTTGCCACCTGTTTACCTGCATTAAATGCTTTATACCACATCAGGAACATCAGTCTGAAGGGTGTGCATGTGTTTCAGCCTGACAGCAAAGATTAGGGGAAAGTTTTACAGCTTCCCATGGGTTAAAGAGTAATTATTGTTCCTACTCAGACCACATGTTCTACTAGCACTCCATGGAAAACATGTTCTGTTTGTTTCTTTTGATATTTTGATTACATTTTTTTTTTTTTTTTACCTGCAGTAAGTTCTTCAATAAGATGACGAAACACACTGAAACTATATGCTTTGTCTGAACAAGAATACATAAAAACAATTAAGGTTTTTTATGTCTTTTTGTTGTCATTATGTGTATTTTGTTGTTGTTTGGTATGTTTTTCTGTGATTTTTGTGTATTTTTGTTGTTATCTTGTGTGTATTTTTGAAATAATTGTAATTATTTTGTTTGTCTTTTATATTTTTTTTAGTTATCATTGTTTATTTTTATTCAATGATTTTGTATTTTTGCTGTTTTTATGTTTTTCTTTTACTTTTGTATATCTTTGGAGTAATTTTAATTATTTTATTTGTCTTTCATATATTTTAGTTATTGTGTATTTTTGCTCTATTTTTTGTATTTTTGCTGTTTGTATGTTTTTCTGTTATTTTTGTATATCTTTGGAGTAATTTTAATTATTTTGTTTGTCTTTTATATATTTTTGTTATTGTTTTGTATTTATTATAGTTTTGTGTGTTTCTGAAGTCATTTTGTGTATTTTGTTGTTGTTTAATGTGTTTTTCTGCCATATTTGTAAATGTTTTTAGTCATGTTTAATTTTAGAGTAATTTTGATTATTTTAGTTCTCTTTTGTGTATTTTTGTTGTTGTTTTGCGTATTTTTTCTGTAATTTCTGTGTTTTCGTAGTCATCTTGTGTATTTTTGTAGTAATATTGATTACTTAAGCTGTCTTTTGTGTATTTTTGTCATTTTGTGTATTTTTGGAGTAATTTTGTGTACCGTATAATATTTCATGAAATGGGCATCATCGGACAAAATTTGGATAAACATTATGATGGAAATATAACTTGAAATACTTGGAAATTTTACACGGGACGATAAAACACTTAGGGAAATTATACCAATTAGAATTTAGAGTAATTCTAAAGATGTTTTTTTGAAACCACACACACCACATGATACTTTGACATTTTAAGTAACAGAAAAAGAAAATTACATATATGTGTATTTTTTATGCTTTCAAATATTCCTTTAACTGAAAAGAATACAGTTGAACAGAAAATGTAGTCATTGAGTCTTATACTAAATGTTGCTTTGGTGATTCTCTTTGGATCGTTTTCTTTGACGTACCTGGTGAGCCATTACCTGTCCCTGCCTCCCCAGCAGCCATTGACTGTGTGGTGGGATCGTGGGGTCCCTGGTCATCGTGTACGTCCCTGTGTGGAGTCGGCAGCACAGAGAGAAGTCGCCAAGTGTCTGTTCCTCCCAGAAACGGAGGGACGCCATGTCCTGACCTCAAACAGCGTCGTGGGTGTTTTGGTAATGAAGCCGTGTGCAACTCAGCAAAAGGTCAGGTCATGACTTTGTTTTAGATGTTTATTATTATCTGTGCATGTGTCCAGTCCACTCAACTGTACTGATAAATCACGTCTCTGGTAATAATTGTTATATCTGATAAGTAATAAACAGTTGAAATGCTCAGATGATTTATTTTCAGTGGAGGTTTTTAGTCTACTAATAGGGCTAGTGACACTTTTAGCTTCAACGGTAAATTGTAATGTAACATGTCATTTGAGTATTAGTAGAGCTTAACTATGGTTGATATCCACTTGTTGAGGTTTGTGTTTGTTCTGCGTGTAGAGGTGGCAAAGGTCCTCCCTGATTCTTTCAAGAGGAACTTCAAGGACCCGTGGAGACGACCACACATGCTGATGAAGGAGGAGAAGGCCAGGTAAAGGATTTCATCAGGAGGGATGGATTGTCTCTGAGAGACTAATTACAGATGAGCTGAGCAGAGTGATGACAGATTTCAGTCCTCCACCTCAGTTTGGATCCTTGTTTAGTCTGTTCTACGCCTGAGGCTCATCATTGTTAGGATAGAAATACACATATTAACCTGAACATTATCAGTAAATTGGTGTACAAGTATCTCTGGTTTGGAGTCAAATTAGAGACACCTGAACTGGAGGGCCATTATTATTATTAATAATAATAACAATAATCATGTTTTTAATGTATTTATTTTGATAGTGTATTACAAATACACTATATACAGATATAACTATAAAAAAATACACAAAAACAGCAAAAATACACAAAAATACAAAAAAATGACAACAAAAATATGCAAAATGTGTCCAAAAACACACAAAACGACAACAAAAATACACATAACTAAACAAAAATATAAGATTGAAAGGGTTAGCTCTATCTCAGGGGCCAAATATGGACCAGATTTTAGGTTGAAAAAAGAACAATTTTAACATCAGTTGTGCCCTAGTTTTTGATATCAGTACCTGCCGGATATTCACTTAAAAAATATTGATTTTGTAACCAATTTTTGTATAATTTAGAGGAATTTTGTAGAATTGTTTGTAAGAAATTGCAAGATTTGTGGAAAAATTTTGACTTCTTTCCGCAATTTGCAATTAAAAATGACTGCATTCATGTAATATAAACAAAGGTTCATTCAAAGTTTCATTAAATTGGTGAGTTTTGCATTTAAGATATCTACAACTGGTATATTTGGTTATTTACACAATTATTCATGTTATCGCTGTCCTTTTTAGTGTCTCCTGCGGGCCGAATTAGATGCTCTGAAGGGCCGGATTTGGCCCCCGGTGTGCATTCGCACAGTTTAAAGGTCATTTTCACATCGATCTCTTTAAACCATTATGATGCAGATGAACATCGCAGTAACTGCAGCTGCAAAGCCATGAAATCCTTGTTCAACCGTGTAACACAAATAATATAAATATTTAAATATTGAGCTGAACTTCAGTGATAAGGCAGCTGTAAGTTCACTTTAACAAGTCACAAATGTTTTCATAGACAGAAAAGTTTAAAAGATGAAGGAAAAAAGAATGCATCGTTTCCTGACTGCCTCCAGTGTCTTTCACGCTAATTAAAAAAGGACATTGGATAAGGTTGTTTTGGCTAAAAAGCAAAGATCAGGGGATTTGAAGCACATTACTCAGTAAAATAATTAGTTCAAGTGACGGTGATTGCACAAGAACATCTGGTTCGTTGATAGTATTGTCATGGACACGGATCAGGGGAACATTGGAACACCAAAACAATTCAAATTAACTTTTAATTTACATCATCTATTAGAGTTTTAGGTTTTAACCTGAGAAAAACCTCTTGGTACATCTCTCAGAACACGTCAACATGAATTGTACAAATAGTTTATGAGATTATGTTAAGTCACACAGCTTGAGCAAATCAAGCATTATAAAGGGAGGAAATCCCACTTTAATCACTGAAACGTGTGCTTGTTCTTGGCTTAAAGTGTTAGACCCTCATTATAAATACAGAAATAATCTCAAAAGATGATCATCCTATAAAGAAAACCCAGGCTTCTTTGTTTTGTTGAATTTTTATTTTGGAGAAAAACTGAAATAGCAATAAAATAGGAGTTTGTTCAACTTTGTGTTTTGTTATTTGTAAAAAAAGAAAAAAAAAAGAAATTGTAAAATGGATTCACAGATCACAGCACACTCACACAAATTGTTAGCTAACATTTCCCGATATTGCAGATGACTCACTCAATTTTAAAAGGCTTTGCCAACAATGTCATCATTCATACATCATCCAAGCAACTGGCTGTTCAGGATGAGCTGGAAGTTAAAAATCAGCTTTCTTCTGGATATTTTCCATGTTTAAACATTGCAGCCGCTTTAGTTCCCACATGGTTTCAGCTTTCATCACAGGTTTCAGAGACTGTAAATGTGCCTTTTTCACCTCAAATAATCAGTTGTTTGTGACACTTTTCCTTCTCCTCCTCCCTCTATGCTGTGCGTGTAGCTACTGTGTGTACCTGCGTGTGAAACAGGCCAGTGCAGCGTGTAAACTCAAACTGTGGAGCGCTCAGCTGGTGAGGGACAGGCTGGTGTGTGCTGAGTGTCAGAGTGACGCCATGACCAAGTCAGATCGCTGCGGAGGAGACGGCATCGAAAGCATCAGGTGAGAAAAAGTATTTTTTTATTATTCTCCTGCATGTTTTTCTTCTATTGTGGAAATTCATCCACCCATGTGTGAAAAATCACCAGATTTTCCACAAATGTCTAGTCCCATGCCCGACTGCCTTAGCTCCAAACCTGGCCAATCATCCTAGAGGTTGTGCTACAGCAGGCCTCCAAAGTTCCAAAGTTTGAAAATTCACAAAAAATCCAAAAACAAAACAAAAAAAGGTATTTTTAAACAAATGTTAGACAGACGTTTGAAATCAGTTTGAAGGGCTAATGGCTGTTGTCTTGCACACAGGTGACTGGCTCAGTCAATTAGTGAAACTACAGATGACTATTATATGTGTTAATTCGGCTGTGTTCAAAATGTCACACTAACATTAAGTCTGACGTCAAAATGAGTTTGTAGTGCATTCACATTAGATAGTATGCAGAAGATCAAGTACGCTAGAAATACCCAGATGTATACTATATGGGGACATTTTTTAAGTATGCACGGTGAGCACACTAGTCATACTCAACTGCCTCATGATGCATTGTGAGCGAAATGTAAAATTGTCCTGGGACCGACTTCAAGCTAAAAATCAAACATTTCCTTTTCAAAATAAAAGCATCTCTTCTTTTTTTAATGCTTTTGTAAATAGGGCTCTTGTTTTGAAGTTAACCAGAAGTTATGTCAGTAGCACAATGGCCGTGTTTCAAAATGGCACACTCCATACTACAAACGAGTGTATATACTGTCTACTATAACTATGATTAGGATGATGAGTGTTTACACTGAAGTATACTTCCAAGTTTCCCAAGATGCATTTGAAACCTACAAAATATCTCTGTTAATTCACCACCTTTGAAAGTTCTGTAAACATTTTAAATGAGGAAGTGACTAAGTAGAAAAGTGTCAAAAACTAATGGAAGACCGAAAAAAAATGCTTTTGTTTTGAAAAGGAGATGTTTGACTTTTAACTTAAAACTGGTCCCAGTACGATTTACATTTTGCTCGCAGTGTATCCGGGGGCGCTTGAGTATGACTAGTGTGCCGATTGTGCATACTTAAAAAATGTCCCCATATAACATACATTCGGGTATTTCTCACGTAATTAATCTTTTCATGCTATCTCATGTGAATGCACTACATACTCATTTTGATGTCAGACTTGAGTAGTATGTTAGTATGAGATTTCCAACATAGCCGATGTTCATCAGGAAATGGTTAATGTGGATCAATTATGTTTGACTTTTTTGATATCTTGACTAATCATTGAAGCTTTAGAATTCCTCTAATGAGCAAGAAGAAGTTTTAAACACATGTATTTTGTGTGTGTCTAGAACCTTCTGGGCAGCAGCTTCAGCCCCAGGATGTCATGGTTCCTGGGTGCGAGAGCAGTCCTCTGAGCGCTGCAGGTGTCCTCCATACTCTGTTCTGTTTGTCTAATGACTGGATGCAGGGACATTATTATCCACTGCAGCCTCCTGCTAACTGGGAACCAGCCCTGCTCACCATGCAAACCCTGCCCTCCAGTCTGGATGAATGAATGAATAGGAAACTCATGGAGAGCTACATGCAGCGTTCCTGCCACTTTTGCTTTCACCTCGTACAGTATTTTACTTTATCGTAACATTTTACAGCCACATGATGTAACTCTTCTTCTCTCCAACAACAACTTTTATAAGTCTTTTGCACCGCTGAAACTTTGCTATCTACCTCCTACAGTGTTAGCGCGTTTGCTAGCACACGTTGTAAAAGTATCAATATGTATTATATCTTTGCCTTTTACAATTTTCTACATGATTGTTTTTTTTTGTCGTGTATGGGTTTATATAGCAGCGTTTATATTTGTCCTTCTTTGAAAATGAGCTGCAAAAATGTTTAGTCACACAACAACAAACACAGATCTGCAGAGTGAGGTGAATGAGGAGCAGTTTATGTTGTATTTACAACACGTGGTAGCATGTGCATTGTTTTTAATTTTCCTGATCTCCTCCATTGACATTTAGGATGACACACTGCTGATAGAAGAGGATAAAAGAACTCCCATTCTATGCTGTAGTTGTCTATGAGACATAACACATACAGACACTTTTTTCCTTCTTTTTTTGTGTCAGAACACAAACGTACTACAAACTTTTGCTACTTCTGCCTATTTTAGCTTCAAGAATAATAAGTTACATTTTGTCTTTTGACAGCACGACTTTGATTATATCAACAAAATCTTATTTGATTCTGGAATAATGGGGTTTGGGGCTTTTTCTTTACTCACGTTTCATCCCACTGACAAAAAAAACATGTAATATTTGAAATAATATGTTTTGGTTTATTTTATTCAGGCAATTTTTTTTCAGGAAATTTACTTTGAAATTGACCATGATGTGTCCTTACGAGTTCTTTCTGGGCGCGGCTAGAAAATTCCCCCCAAAAATTCCTTTTGTCCTGAAAAAAGTTGTCTGAATATATCATTTCAAAAGAGGAGACAAATTGAACTTGCTGGAATTATGTAATATTTGAATAACTGATGTGTCCGTAGCTCAAATCCGGTCCTGGAGACTATAGAGCACGTATCCTGCATGTTTGAGATGTTTAACTCTTCCAACACACATGAATTTAATGATAGAATCATCATGCAGCTTTACAGAAAGCTATCCTCTTACAATCAGGGGTGGTGGACCAGTTAGCATCTAAAACATGCAGGACACGAGCTCTCTAGGACCTGCCTTGGCCACCCCTACAACAGTCAGGAATTATCGCCTTAAATCGTCCTAAAAGTCCCTACATTGGCAGTAGGAGTAAATATAAGAATGTTTTTGTGTGTGTACGTGTTGTAATGGACTAGTGTAGACTTTAGCATCCTGCCATTTTGAACAGGATAAGCGGGTATATAAGGTGAACAGATGCACACTATTGTCAGAGGAGTGTTTCATCAGCAGTCCATAGACTTTTTTTGTCTGCACGTGGTTCTGTACATTTCAGGTTTGAGCAGCTACTACAGTAGTAAACCTCTTTGATGAACAATGATGGATGAATGAATGTGCCTTCAGAGCATTGGTGCCTATTGATGCTAATGCTAATGCTAATCCTGTGAGTTTAATGTTCATTTTTTTTTTTTCATTTCTTTAGACGAGGAGGTGGTTAACAGCACACATGTCCTTTAGAGCTTTTAGGTTCTCAACCTTGGGGTCAGGACCCCATTTGGGATCCCGAGACACTGGGAGGGGGTCGCCAGATGCCTTCATGAAACAATTTGAGCCCATTTTTTGTATTTTTTTGCTCCTTTTAATGCATTTTTGTTACATTACTCCCATTTATGCCACTTCATCAAATTTCAATGCCTTTTTTGGACATTTTTTTCTACCACTTTTAAGGACTTAAAAGCCTTTCCACCACTTTTTCCACCTAATGTCACATATGTTGACCCATTATTGTCACTTGTAACCTCTTTTCACCATATTTCATGCTTATTTTAACCAATTTAACCGCATTCACAATTTGTCATGCCCATTATTTGCCATTTTAAACTAATGGTTCCAATATTGACACTTTGACCCCTTTTTACCACTTTTTCTGTCCGTTTTTGGCCACTCTAATTTGCAACATTTAACCAATTTCTGTGGTTTTTAAATCCCAATTCACCACCTTTTCCACCATTTTTGGTCACTTTTAACCCATTTTATTTCTGATTAAAACAAAGGATTTACATCTTTAAGATGACTATATTCTATGGCACAGATAATAATAAACTTCCTCTATAACAGTGGATATTATTCAAGATAAATAAATAAATGGTTATCACAGATTCATAGAACAATGGACCATAATTTTACTGACTTTATGGATGGACCCCAAAAATCTCTCCCCTTTATTCCCCCTTATGGATGGCCCTGTCTCTATATGACTGTTCTACAATGTTCATGTCTGTGTTCAACCACCTTCAGATTCAGTGGGGGTCCCTTGTCTCTGGAACCTTTATTTTAGGGGTCACTGGCTGAAAAGGTTTGACAGCAATGCCAGACTTAAAGTATGGAATGACATGATTCTTGTATATGTCTGTCGTGTTATCGTCCAGAATACTTACATATTTTGTCTTCTATCACTTCCTAACATCGTCCTTCTGCTTATCCTCCACATATTTTAATCACAGAGCAGCAGCAAACAAAGAGTAAAGTGGGTTCACTCCCACAATACATCGTGGGCCTAAGAATACGGTGGATATCGTAATATAAAAATAACTCCCCCAACACTGTAACTCCTCTTTTCACCACGGACAGGAAAGGCTTCCTCATAGTTCACCCACAACAATCTTAGCTGATAAATATGAGCTGATGGAGTCCTCCCAGCTATGTTTGAGCCATCATGTCCATGTTTATTTATTTATTATGAAAACAAGCAATGAATATGTTATAGCATCACAGCTTGCTCGCTAATACTGTCCAATAAATGTATACAACCAAACCACCATCTCTATGGCTTTCTGTTGTGTGCTTATTTTTCATTTAAATACTGTTTACCTACAAAATGATGTACATCACAGCGCTCAATTTTCATTTTTGACTTGACAGAGCCCTGATAAGTACAGTAGGTGCCTTTGTTCCACCATGCAGACCGTTACTGGCTGGAACATACAGACGTAATGCAAACATGTAACCACTTACACATAATAGATGCATTCTATACATTTCTGTCCGAGGTGTGAACAAGATGACGGCAAGAAAAAGGACAAAAATGTGTAATAATCATAGGTTTGAGTCACATTCTTCTGCAGTTTGTGATGATGTGTGTGGACAGACTAAAGAGTGAGGCCGACAACATCAGAGGTGATGTATGACCTGTGCACGGAGAAGAGAACAGTTGAACCTAGAAGGATCGTAGTCCTCCAGGACAAACAACTGGGTGCCCATAATAGATAATCCTACTCAAGTAAAAGTACTGTTACTTGATTGAAATGTATTCTCAAGTACAAGTAGATGTATGTCATACATAAAATACTCAAGTACAAGTTAAAGGTAGCTCAATTAAATAGTAGTCAAAGTAAAAGTTACTATAGTTACTTTCACCCCCACGTTTATTTTTGGTAATAAATCTTACCACGGTTCCCTTGCATGTATAAAATTAAAAAGAAAGAGACCAAATCCAGTACAACTTAATTTATTTTCGACAAATGCATCTGTATAAAATAAAATAACACCAATAATTTAAATTCAAAATAAAAAATGATCAGGCTCTAAGTATAGATACATTTATGAACTCAAAAACTGAGAAAATAACCAGCATTCAAAGCTGTTTTACCATGATGCATTACGCTTAATCTGATGATGTGATGCATTTGTTTGTTGTCTGGTTATTTCATTTTTTTCCTGTAGTTTCACAATGTCCGTTAATCATTTTAAAACAAAAAAAATTATTATTTACTCAGCAACGGTTGGGTGTAGGAATGTTACGAATTACTTTACTTAAAATTGTATTAAAATGCAGAAAAGACAATATAAATACACAGAAGACTTGTGTTACATCTCCACCCCTTTCATTCACTTTCATTCACTGAGGTTCTGTGTGGGACTGGCTGATTGGCTGATTGCCTTCACCTGGGGCCTGGACTAATTGGAGCTTCTAGTTTCTTCTAGTCATGTAAAATTCTGTTCCTGTTTTCCTCTTTCAGACGGTAAGAGTTCTCCGTTTTCTGATACCCATGAGTTAGGTTTAATTTCCCATGTTTGTGTTCAAATGGAATTATATTAAAAATGAAATAAACCTCCGTCAGCTCACAGAGATTGGGACAGGAGAAGAAGAAATTCATCCACCATGAGGCTGAATATGTATATGAGATTATTCAGCATTACACAAGTGTCTTTGAGACTACGTTTTAGCTACAGACTTTAAAAAAAAAAAATCATAATTTTCCCTAGTTTCTTATATTAACCCAAGAAATGAGCACAACAAATGAGAATCTCATAAGGTATATTAACATATTTACCAAAATAAGTTTATTAAGTATCTTAACAACTGATACATGCCTTTTATTTTCTAGTTGTGTTAAATGCTAATTAGGGACAGGCCGTTTCTTGCTATAGACAGCATCTTGAGGCGCATCAGGCCCTGTGTTTAGCCAGCACCAGGGGCCCTAAGCCACAAGTTTAATATAGCTAGGATATATGCTTCTTTTACAGACTAAAACATAATTAACATTCTTGTTTTTTGCTTAACTTTCAAACGTTATGGTTTTCATATTTTTATGCAAAAATTATTTCAATAAACACTACAAACCACGATAGCTAGAGGCTTAAAATTTGGTGAGAAAATTACAGGTGTGTTTTGTGTGTTGACTTTTGTCAATGGGATCTTTGGTAGATAAAGATTAGATAATGACATTAAAAAAAGTGAGAAAACGAAGCTCATTTCTCTGCTTTCTCTCTTTCTTCTACTTGAACTTTCCCTTCCTCAGCTCTTCTTCCTCACTTCTCTCCCCCGGTTCTAAACTATCCTCTCGGTCAGCACAACTCTTTATTGTCTCTCACTACAACACACAGCAGTACAGCACTGTCATCCTGACAGGGCATCCATTCCCCACCCATGGCTGGTCTGTCTCTGTAAAAGGCAGGAAGGCTCATCTCTGATGGTCTCCGACAATAGTGAGTTCTGGGATTACACCGTCTGAAAAGAGGGAGCATACCAGCTTTATGTGCTTGTGTCACAGGAAAGGCCACTGTTTGCTTTTGACAAGACAGCTGTTCAAAGCCCTACTGGCCTCCATGTGTTGGCAAGGATAAAGATCCAGATGTGACTTCCTATTACCAGCACAAGCTGAGCTACCACTTTTAGCATCGCTATGGGTTTCATCCTGGTTTTGTCCCACTTGCAATATCCACCATTGAAATGAAGTGTGATTTGTAATACTTTTACATTTTAAATCAGACACGAGCAACTGGTGGCTCATTGCCCATGTGCAGACCTCGGATGACTCCAAAAACATAAAATTACAGAGAAACGTACAACAAAAGACACACAAGCAGCAAGAAAAACACGCAAAATTACTCAAAAATAAATTAATTCATAAAAAAAAAAACGTACATACAAAATGAGACCGATATAGAAAAGAAAAACCAAAATACACGAAATGACAAGAAATACATAAAATGACAAACAAAAATACACAAATGGAGAAATTGAACGCTCATAATGACAAGAAATACACACAAAACACAAAAACATTAGAAAAACTACACAAAATGATGACAAAAATACATTTAAGGACAGAAAACACAATCAAAATGAGAACACAAATGGACAAAATAAATGCACAAAATGACAAGAAATAAACACAAAAACTACACAAAAGGACAACAAAAATACACAAAAAGAAAACTAAAATGCACTAAATGAAAAAAAAATGCACAAAACTACAATAAAAACCCACAAAATTATGACAGAAATACACAACAGGACAAAAAATGCACAAAATGTGAACAAAAATACACAAAACAACAACAAAAATACACAAAATGTCTTCAGACAAACAGAAGAAAAACCAAAGAACACAAAGTGACAAACAGACAAAGCCTTTGTTCATTCATGTATTAGGGTTTGAATTGTATTCATGCTCAGATTGGTCATTATTCTAAATGCTGACATGAGTGATGTTCATGTGGGGTTTTTTGTGGCCCCCACTGTAATGTATGTGGCCCCTGTTTTAAATGATACAGCAGTTCATGACATCAAGCCTCCTGTCCATCTCCACATTATTGTTATGTAACCTAAACCAGCAGCTATAGGACCCCCTCATGGGCTTGTCCTATACTCTGAATCATCCCAGTGCTACAGACTTTAGTGTTTCTGGAAGCATTTGCTACAATTAGCATGAAGCCTTCCTAATGACTGCCTGTAGGTTCAGTGTGAGCAGCTGGTCCAGCTCAGAGGAATGATAATAACTGGACTTTAACAGACGGACCTGAGCAACACACAGCCACACAGATGGTACACAACACAGCAGGCTGTCATAAACACACACATAACAACAAAGGACAGAGATGGGCAACTTTTACCACAGTGGGGGCCACAAAAATGATCATATCTGATCTGAGGGCCACATTATTAACATTCATGTCAGTATAGAAAGATTGCAATTTGAATATGATACAGGCAAAAAGGTTTTTGTCATCTTTTTTAAAAATATATTTTTATCTCGTTTTGTGTGATTTTTGAAGTCATTTTTGTTGTTTTGTTTGGTATATTTTTTTGTAATTTTTTTTAATATACATTTGTTGTTGTCTTACGTTTTTTTTTTTTGGAATACATTTCTGTATTTGTGTTGTTTTTGTTCTTTTTTTGTGGTAATTTTGTATGTTTGAATAATTGTGTCATTTTTTGTATTTCTGTGTCATTTTGTTTTGCTACTTTTGGGTTTGACAGTTGCTAATGTTTAGTTTAAAGGGTTCAAATCACATACATACAGTATGTAAAACCCAAGGCCCACGGGAAAAGTTTGCTTTGCCAGAGCATCTAGATCGGCCCACAGGAAAATTTTGTTTTAAGTTGTTCTAGATAAAATATGATGGAGGTTGCCGTACGACAGTATTTACAGTAATATTAAACCACAATTATTTTCAAAATCTGATAAAATTCCTTCAAATTATACCACAGAATTCTGGCAAATTCTGTTGCAAATTTCCAGAAATTTTGTTGCAAAGTCAAGGAATTTTGACCAATTGCTTATAATTTAGGATTTTGTTTGAATGTATGCGTTTTTCCTTCACAGAAACATTTTTTTTTAAATTGTCAGGCCCACTAGATTTCAAATTGGGTCATATGTGGCCCTTGAACTATGAATTTGACACCTCTGACAAAGAAGGATCAGACTCCATCACATTACAGGTTAGAGTTATTAGTGATAGTGCAGTGAAGGTTGTTCTGATTAGGCAACAAATATATTGCACACAGGAGATATTGTAATTGGACTTATTAGTGTTTTCAGCTGTTTAATAACATAGGTGACCTATGTTGTCAAACTCAAGGCCCGGGGGCCAAATCCAGCCCACAGGGGGAAGTAAAAATGGCTGAAGAAACTGTAAATTGTGGATATCTCAGTAGGGTTGCAAAGGTGTGTAATGTGGCCGTACCAGCCTGTCATTGCCTGATCTCATTAGATCTCTGATGCTAAGCAGGTCTGGGCCTGGTTAGTATTTGGATGCCAGACCACTGAGAATTCCAGGTACCATAGTGTCATTGTGTCCTTGCCTAGTATGAATGTAGTGTGTGAGTGAGTGTTGGTGTTGTTCGGAGGGGCCGATGGCCCACCATAGAAGCCTCGCCTCCATCAGCCTGCCCCAGGGCAGCTGTGGCTACAATAGTAGCCTACCACCACTAAGTGTGGCGCAAAAAAATAATGCCTTCATTCTGTAAAGTGCTTTGAGTGTCACTGATAAAATGCTATATATATATATATAAAATCTGTTGCATTATTATTAATAAAATAGCCGCCAAACTTCCATGGTAACTCAAGCTTGTGAATTTTTGCAGTATTAAAATATTTAAACTTTTCAAAAATATGCAACATTTCAATAGATTTATTTGCAAGTAAAACTTTGCAATTTTTTAAGGAGAGGAAACTCCGTTATTTGCACTTGTACAACACAATAGACGTCATTGTTGTTTTTAAATGGTTGAAAGAAATCCTTGTTTTTACAAAATCCTGCTCAATTCTAATTCTTCCCCAAATTTAAGAAATATTGTCACTGCCTGTCACTTTTTGGTTAAATATTGTCAGTGCCTTTATTATGTATTTGACATACATAATTTTATTAACACATAAAATTGCAAAGTAGCACTGATGTTGAATTCCCCACCTATGCGGCCCACTTGAGATCAAACTTGTCCGTATTTGGCCCCTGAACAAAACTTTTTTTTGACACCCCTGGTTTAGGTTATGAAATGATCACTTTTGAAGTTCTGTAGATTCTCCATCATATGGCGCCACCATGTGGTGCTTTAGAAGCTAGAAAAGACATCTGGACATGTTTAAGCATTTATTTTTCTTCAGAAACGGGTCAGTATGTATTCACAGCTACATTTGTTCACGTCACTTTTTTTTTTTACACTTTCCAATAACTGACACAATCCTGTCTCACTGCACTGAACATAGTCTTTATAATACAGAACAATGTACACATAGAATAGAAACAAACAGTGGAAATAGGACATAAAATACAAAATAAAATAAGCAAAGCTAGGTCCAAATCGAGGCACTGATTCGACCACTTTACATGTAAGGCAAATGTGACTTGAGGCAGGTTTTTTATGTATTTTCATACGTAGTTTAAATCTAGTTCTGTTTTATTTTAAATAAATATGCAAATCACACAAGGCTGTTTGATTTTTTTTTACTCAATTAGATAACGATTGATCTCAAACTTGCATCCAATTAAACTATTTTGACAATCTAGACAAAGTTTTTTTTTTTAATTAATGAGACATCAAAAACAAACTGTAGAGTGGAGAAGAAAACGAAAACCCATTTCATATCATATGCCAGTGGGATAGAGTAGTTTTTGCAGAATACACACATAAAAAGAGGCGATCCTCTAAGAACTATTGAGAGGAATTTAACGGATATTTTCCTTCAGCACAGACCACAACAGAATGCCAACAGAGAAAATAAGCTTCTGAGAGTTTATTTCTACTTCATTCGTTTCACTTCAGATTCTTCATCTGCTGGTTAGTTTTGCTGATCTTTACATCCATTTTGTCGACTTTATTCATCAGTGAGTCAATGGAGTCGTCCTGATCGTCAATCTCAGACTGGAGACCAAGTCCGAGGTTCTTCAGTCGGCTCAAGCCATCTGACATGTCATCTGAAAAAAAAAAAAACCCAGTAAAAACAATTAAGTTCACAGGTAATTTTGATTAATTTTCTAAAGAGTTTTATTTTACATCTTCAGAGTTTTATTCAACTTAATTTAACTTTGATTACCCAGATTTTTGTCCAGCGTGAGGTGAGCTTCCTGAAGGTGTCTGTTCTGAGAGTATCCATTCTGTCTAGACGAGCTACCGTCGAACGATGCTGCAGTTCCGAATCCTGGAAAACAAAAGATCAGAAAGTGCTGCCAAGAAGCCAGTTTCTAGTTTGATTCAATCTGAGCAAACTCTTACCTCCAGTGTCCAACTTTCTCAGGTTAGGATGGCTGGCTTGGTACTTATCTTCATTGCTTTTGCTGCTGGACATTGCACTTTGTAATCTAGGGAGAGCCAAATCAGCAAATTTTAACAAATGACAATTATTGATGAGTTTGACGGAAATATTTAAGCTGTTACCACATTAGATTCACTGTAATCCCTAAACAGTTCGTTATAATCCAGAATGGAGACGTGACAGAGCAATTTATGAGCCACCACCATGAGGAATAATTCTTAACAAATATGAATAATTTAAATCCATAATTCAGACTAAAAACAACACTGTCGCTGCAGGAAGGAAGGAATGCAGGCGGAGAATTGATAACTGTTAATTAGTAAAATTATACAATATTGATTCATCTGAGGATAAACGGACAGTGACAGTTTCACTTTATCACAGCATAGACATTTTTTCTATTTACATATCCGCCTCTTTGTTGGTGCAGACTGTAGCTCTGATGCTGTTGCGTTCATACACAGCCTAAATCATAAGGTGGACAATAATTGAATTTTTTACGGTTGTTTTCCAGGACTGAGGCTCTCAGTGTGAATGAATGAGGTACCATCAGCAGAGAAATGCTGGCGTCATAGTACAACACACAGAATAAATCCCGGAAGTTAGTGCCATAAGAGGAAATCCAGCTTCATAGCACAGGCCCATAGTGACAGAAAAATACAAAAATGACTTCAAAACCACACAAGGCAACACGATGATATTGGCAATTATCTTGATCAATGATCCTTATCATGGTACCATGATCCTTCATGCTTTAAAGTAGAGGTGTCCCAATCCAATATTGATATCGGATATCGGTCCGATATCAGCCAGAAAATGAATATCGGATTTTATAGGACTGCATCTAAAATCACCGATAAAAGCTTTCCGATAAAATTTTCCACTCCGGCACTTCTCTCCATAGGTGACTGTGGTTAACACTCCAAAAAATAAAAAAACCTACTGTTGCTGACTGTTGTTCTCTGTTTGAGTAACATCACTTGATCAAGCCTTTTCTAACATTCCACACTACAAAATAAGTAATAAAAGTATGTATGATTCGTGCTGATATGGTATCGAATCAATATCGGTACCGGCCGATACGCAAGGCTGCTATATCAATATCATATCTGAAGTGAAAAAGTTGTATCAGAACATCCCTACTTTAAAGGGTTGAAATAAATGTATATCCCCATTAATAACTACAGTAGCCCCAAATGTATATGGACAACTAATTTTTTTTGGAAAAATCACAATAAAATGCACAATTCAGATGCGATCCGAATGAAACTGTGTTCATTAAGGAACTAACCTGACATAACTGAGTTAAATTTCACAAAGATCAGTCAATTATGAATGGAGATTTGAATTTGTGAAATATTGCCAATGATGAGATTGGCGATCAAACTGTATAATGCATCACTGTAACCTCTCAGCTTGATTGATTGTTGTAATTATCTGCATCAATTTTGTATATAATTTGTATTATTAATCTTACTACTGTAATGTGTGTGTATCTAATCCTTATTTTTACCAGTCTTTTACTTAATTATACACTTAATGTTTAACCTTTCTTTTGTCTTTAACGTTTATTTTTCTATTTGTGATATTTTCTAGAACGGTTGTAACAAAAGCAATTTCCCCCTGGGATAAATAAAGAAAATCTGATTCTGACGGACTTTCCGATTTTTGAAATGAGTATATTGATCTGGATCATCTCCAAAAATTAACAAAATGTTCTATAACGAAAGGTCTATCTTTGGTTAAGATTTGACAAAATTTGTGAACTACTTTTGATGTAATCCTTAACTCCCTAGCAGAGAGACAAACTTAAGTATCGGAGTGCTTATATTAGAGATTTCAGATGCAGGCCCATATAATCAGATACTTGTTTATTTGTCGATATCGAACTGATGACTGATATATCAATATGGGATCAGGACCCTTAAAAAATAAGCTGAGAACTTTTAAGCTGCAGTGTGAAACACTGCTAAAGACACTAAACATTGCATTGATCAGTGTTCTGACACCTTTCTGTACAGTTTAATATGTAAATTATGTTGAAAATATGTTAGTGGAGATTGAAGAATGCTTTTTATATTTGAATCCAACCCAAACATCTATTCCTTGTTAACAACAAAAGGCGCACATTCCTGTGAGATTTGGACATGTGGTTTCTGTGACAACAAATGTATGAATGAAATCAATAGAAAACGGAACCAGACCTATCGTTGCCCTGGTAACTCTTTGCTTCCACTGGCGGGGGTTTTGTTTCTGGTGTCTTTTTGAAGTAATTCACAATGCCGCCCCAAACACTTTTGATACTGGTGATGTGTCTCTGGCTGATATTCATATTCTGATCTATGTTATCCAGCATCTTGTCAGTTCTTTTGATAGCTTCACCCTGTCGCATCAGCTCCTGCAGAGACAACCAATGACAGAGACCGAGATAAACGGACAGACAGACTAATGAGGATGTTTCAGAAGGATTCAACAACTGTTCTTTCATAGACCACCTTTAGACCATGTGAGCTGCTCAAGTGCCAGGATAAACCTAATTTGATTCACATACCTCTGCAGTTTCCACACCCATCTTCTCTGATTCATATATGAGGCCAAGGGAACGATAACTGCTGTCCACAGCAGACTGGGCCGTCCGCATCACTTCCTGTTGGAGGCGTTGCTGCCTTCTTTCTGCTTCACTCAGCGTGCTGTCCTCATCTTCATCATCGTCAAATCCTTGTCTTTTTGGCTTAAAGTCCTCATCGTCTGCGTCGTCGTCAAAGGGGTTTTGGGATTTGGGGTATGCCATCTATAAAACACAATGTTGAATGGGCATAAATGCTTTCATATGTAGATTCTACTGACAGCCAGCAAACATTATACGGATAGAAATTAGACTTTTCCTCTGATACTAAAATGAAAGCATCAACGACTAAATGCTCGGTCTCAAAAAAAAATAATAATCAAGCAATAGAATCCTGTTTATCCAAATATGAAACTTACCTTTTATACGGCGCCAAAAACACATAACAGAACACATGTCATATATATATATATATAAATATATATATATATATGGTTATGATTCAAAGTATGTTGTATAAATGTTAGCACTTGTTCTGCTTAGAAAAATTGTCACTCGTGTAAAAGTAAAACCAATATTTATTTTAACAACACAACATGTGACTTTAAACATACTGGGCCCATACAATCCTGACAGAACCTAGCAGATAAACCCGAGGCTAAACAAACTAGTCAAACATTACTGAACCTCAGCCGTGGTGTGTTGATTAGCAAAGGGTGTTGTCGAGCTAATAGCGTTAGCATGTCTTCTTCTTTTCCGACTATCTTACAACGGTGACACTATGACAGCATTTTTCACTGATCTGTACTAAACAATTTATTATTTAGACTGTGAAAACATAGAAATAACTGGTTTAGCAGACCAACCTTAGACCGTTTTCCAAACACTGCGGATGTCAGCTGACCACCGCCTGTGATACAATACTTCCGGGTGACGTCACCAGATGTTAACGCCGATCAATGACAATGGGAAGAGAAACCCCGCCCACTGATACTAAAATATATATATATACTAAATAATAGATATATTACTAAAGGATGTGGTTATTCGTACGGTAACTGTTCCAATATACCGACGTTCTATCTTTACATAGCGCCACTCATTGGCCAGTTTAGGTCACGTGACTATGACGCTAGTACGTGTATTTCAGTAAACGTATGAATAGCACGGGGGTTGTCCGTACGGCTACAGTACGAATAGACACTTTCATAACTAAAATAGTAATAGTACTAATGCTAACACGAAATCAAATACTAAATGTTGCACTAATACTAATACTACCCCTGAAACGAATACTAAAACTAGAAACATGTCAAAATTTAATCGTAGATATCAACTATTACAAGTACTGTTACTTATTAAATTAATCAGTCGGGCTTACTAGTTGCAATTTTAGTTTTAACGAGTGGAAATTACATGTCAAAATGTAATTTCAACATGTCGACATGTTAATTGTACCTAGACATCTGCACATCAATTTTGACATGTTGCAAATAGAATCTCACATGTTATCATTACATTTTAACTAGTGAAAACTGATGATAGTGTGTACTATCTTACTAGTGTAGGGAAAAATAAGCACAGGATTTTTTCCCTAAAAATATTCCCCTCCAATTATTGAATATGTGATAAATGATAACATAAATTCATGGATGAATTTAGGGTGTCAAAGTCTGGTTTAGGGGCTACAGTCAGAACAATTGTTATTTTTAGGAAGGCTAAACCAGAACATAAAAAAAAAAACAATAAGTTTCATTAAAAAATGCACAAAAAAAAAAAAAAAAAAAATGGCATTTTGAAAATATTGCAGACTAATTTACAATATTTACATGTAAATATGCCAAATTTCTTATAATACCATACAGCTTGTTTTTGCATTAAGACAAGGTTAAAGTAAGGCATAACAATGGAAATATTTGGGAATTTTTTTAGATAAGGCATGAAGATTGACAAATTCTGTATTTCTTGTTTAGATGAGCACACTTAACTGGGGTGAAAATGCATTCAGGTGACCAATCACAAAAATGTTGGAAAACATCCACATTTCAGAGACAAGGCTATGGTAAGCCATAAAAATGGAAAATATAGATTTTTTTTAGATATGACTATAGAAAGCTATCTTCAACAGTTCGGCTTACCTAATTTTTAGGTAAGCCGAGCCAGAAAATCTTAAAAATTGAAAATAAAATAAAATAATAATTTATTTTTTTTCAACAATATGTCACACTAATTTACAATATTTACTTGTTTTTTTTTTTTTTTTTTTTTTTTTTTTTACAATGCCACCAGGTTTGTATTTACAATCATTTTTATTCTGTTTAAAATAATGCTTATTGGATGCTATATTACCACATTCCATGAGTTTGACACGTGCCATAGACATTTATCATTTCGTCTGATAATAGATTTACAAACAAAAGTTATAATGCCTCTAACCATAAATGTAAGATTTGTGTTAAAATTTGACAGAAGCGTAGAGCTGCCACATTACATCTATTCTAAACGAGTTAAACCCCATTAGCTGGTGGTGACAGGTACGGTGTGGAATGTCCCTGCTAAGCTTCCGTACTGCGGCTAACGGCCGCTGGCAGCTCGCAGCTCTCTCTGATTAGCGCTCTTTAGATACAAGTATAAACAATGTCTGCTATGGGAGGACGTTCGAGAGGGTTTTATTTCAACACCGCCCTGTCGCTGGCTCGTTCTCTGGCTGCCCATTGTCCTGCTCCTGTGGAAAAGGTGAGCTCTGATATTAAAATGACCAACAGGAGGATCGTTCACCGTGCACAAGATCCGCTTCCGCACAGGTTGTTGTGTGTTTAATCAGAGACGTGACTGACTGACAAACGCTTTCCAGTGTGTGTCAGTAGTTGGACTCACACACAAAGGGTGTTCACAGCAGAGCGTTTAATACATGTAAAGTGTGTGAGCATCAGGCAGAGCAGTCAGACTCGATCAGTGTTGCGGTCCAACTGGTTTACAATGGAACAGGTGACATGGCAGATTGTCACAACCTGTTGCACCTGTGTGATTGATGGACGAGCACGCGCGCTGCTGCTCTGTCAATGTGGAAAAAGATTGTATCCGACAGAGATGGACAACTTTTGTTGTTGTTTTGTATATTCTCATTTCGTGTTTGTTATATTTTTGTGTGTTTTTGTTGAGTCTTTTTGTGTATGCATGTTGTTGTTTTTGGAGTAATTATCTCTGTTGCAATTGTGTGTAATTTAGTGATTTTGTGTTTTTCTGTTCTCAATTTTGTGTATTTTTTTTAATTGTATATTTTCCTGATATTTCTTTGTGTGTGTGTGATTTTAAGGAGTAATCCTGTGTGCTTGTGGCTACATTATCAATATTCATGTCAGCATTTAAAATGAGAAGTGTCATGAGGTATGTTAAACGTATCCATAGACTGCCACTCTATGCATACGCAGCGCCCCTCATTGGACAGTTTAGTCACGTGATAGGTGTACTACGTGACCTAAAGTTTCGTCAGTTGTATTTTAGCTCATATTTATTTTTAGCTACCCCGCTAACCTTATTATTTTAGCCCTTTCAAAAATCCTAACCCTGGAAATACCGTAACATTTTTCATTTTTGTCGGATATATATTTTTAAAAGTGAAATATGCCATGTTAAGTATGTTAAAATGAAAAAATGTATATGCCAAAAGTGGGAAGTCCCAATTTCTTATTTTAAAGGCAGTGGCTATCCGTACGGTTGCCATATCAATATACCGACATTCTATCTGTATGCAGTGCCCCTATTTGGCCAGTTTAGGTCACATGATAGGTCATTCATTGGTCAGTTTAGGTCATGTGACTAAGACTAAACCTAACCGTAGACCAAACCCCAACCTAAAAAAATGTTGCGATATAGGGTTATAACCTAACGCTAAACCTAATCCTAACCCTAAATGTCCTTCGGTAAACGTACCAATAGCACCGGGGGTTGTCCATACGGCAACAGTACAAATAGACACTTTCTAAAATAATTATCAATCTGAGCATGAATATGTGAAAACAAAAATAAAGGTTGTTTTGTTTATTTTGTGGCTACTTTAGTTGTTTTGTATCTTCTCATTTCAAGTTTCTGTTGTTTTTTTGTCTGTATGTTGTTGCTTTCAGTGTTTTTGGTGTAATCATCTTTGTTGCAGTTTTGTGTAATTTAATGTGATTTTCTGTTCTCAGTTCTGTGTATTTTTGTTGTATATTTTTCTGGTATTTTTGTCTGTATTTCTTTAGTAGTTTTGTACGTTTTCACATGTCATTTTGGGCGAAACACAAAATTAGTCGAAGGGCCACAAGTTGCCTATGTCTGATGCACAACCCCGATCAAATACCAGTGTGTCAGATTATAAACTGATTCATGTTCATTTTTGCAAAAAGTGACACAAACCACTAATAATTTAAATTCAAACACTTTCGGATCTCCTGTATATGAACAACTAGAGTTGCAGCTATTGTTTTATTTATCATTTTTATTTTAAAAACAATTTCTATTAAATGTTTACTTAAATTGACAAAATTAATAAATAAATAAATGTGGAAAATACATTTGAAAGACGAATGTTGTGCCCTGCATTGTCTTCAACCAGTTTATATTCAATTTAATAACTTACCAACAAATTTTTTAATGTGTAATAGTTGGAAAAAGTGACGTTAAACTGACTAAAATGAATCAATATATTATAATTTTGTGACAAGATTTTTTAATACAAACAAACAAATACTTGCACTCAAATTATAGCAATTTTGCATCAAAATCTTTACAACTATTCTCTAGCAAGTATCACTGACTTGTGAACAAATGACAAAATGCAGAACCATAAGACATTTAATTTATAAAAATCCACATATTTTTTCTCCTTTTTTAGGTCCAGAAGCTGCAATGCATGTGCCCGGTGGAAGTGCGTGGTGTTTTCACTTTAGATGTGCGTCGCAGGGATGCCGTCATAGCCTTGGCTGTGTTTCTAGTGGAGTCTGGTTTACAGGTGGGTGGATGGTGGAAACACATCTGAATACAAAGTAGTGTGATTTTTATCATTTTTTTTTTATTTTTTAGGATACTCAAGTCTTGAACAGCACATTTTCATTTAAAGTCTATTGTATAATGCTGCACTGCTGTTGCCACGATTCTGCATGTATTAGTGAGATAATCTTATTTCTATAATCTGATTACGGTGAAGATTAGGCCGAGTAAGTCTTTAAACTCATCACATTGAGACATGGAACGCTCTCAGATGGTAACAGCTTTTCACTGATGTTGTAGAAGTGACGTGTGTTTGATTTGCCTGAGATTTGATTGTGAGGATCAACAATGTTTCATTGCCCATGAAGCAAACACAAGCGCTGCCAAGTGCAACTGTTGGTGGTGTGTAATGATTCGTTTTTCTCCGGCAGCACAAAGACATGCTTGTTTCCTACTTGCTGAGCTTATTGAGGGGGCTGCCTCGAGTCCAATGGATCGAAGAAAACGCAGGGAAAAATGGAAAGGGTAAGAAGAGGAATCCTCTTATTGTGGCATTCCTCACTTCACGGCTTATGTTTAACATAATATCAGTGCACAAAATAGTATTTCAGTCGAAGGATTGTTATTCCAACCTGCTTGAAAAATATACATGACGTGAATTTAAAACATTGCATCTCAAAGTGTGTGGTGCGACGTATGACAGGTGGGACGCAACAAACTTAAATTTCATGCCTTTCGGAGATCAATAACGCTCATAAAATGCCTACACACAATAAAATTAATGACAAGCCTAAAAATGGAGCAGAAATTAAAAAGAGCAATACATTATTGGACTGCATTAGATATGGACCGGTAACTAAATGTAACGTGGAACTAAAGTGTAAAAATAATGATTTAAAAAGACTGAAAAAAATAATTTTATTTTTGGTTTTCTTAAGCTTTTTGCAACAGAATGGAAACAATGGTCATTTATTTCCTGTACTTTTGACTAATTAACTATTGCTATTATTTTATAGATTATTTTCTTTTGTATAACTTAATTCTCCTCTGAAACTTTTTCAGACATGAACAAAAATCCAATCATTATGTACTGCACTTTTACATTTGTTTTTCATGCAGGTGATTAGTTTCATTTAGTTTTAGATTTTTGATTCATTATGAAATATTACGTTACTTGTTCCGTTATGTCTCATTTGTCAGGATTATTTGGGGGGCAATGAGCGCAGGTGGGGCTTGAAAGCTCACTTTCGCTCACAGTAGGGAATACTCAAAAAAGTTTGAGAATCACTGATTTATAGCATGTGTCTTTTCGTTTTTCAGATTTTCTCCCAATCGCAGAAAACTTCAGCTTCTGTTTGGTGACATTGCTGGCAGACGTGGCTCAGAGGGACATGGACTCTCGACCAGAGGTGACAATATTTAATATTTAATCCTCCTTATGGGGATGTGATTAATGCAGCTTAATGTTAAATTGTTTTGTTTTTTTTTTACTTTAAAGATCCTTAACACTATTTTGGAGGTTATGGAGGCCTTACAGGAGATCTGCCAAACACCAGATAATCATGACAAAGGTATATATGCAATTGCAATATAACGTAGGTATTAGTAGTGTTGTATGCAATAACAAAACTTACTGGAATGCACCAAGACGAGACAATGACTTCTGGGAGTCAAGACCAATATAAGACAAACTGAGAAAAATCTAATTAAAAAAAAATCTATTTAAAAAAAAATGACCAAGTTGAAAAGTTAGAGCATTTTCATATAGATATATTTGAGAGACAAAAACAAGGAATCTGGAACCCTTTCAAAGCAAAACATGCAAAAAATCTCAAATCTTTACAAATTTGTTCAACTAAATTCTTGCGAAAAAAATCCTTGTATATATTTAAAAGCCACTAATAAGTCCAGAATTATTTTTAATATCTGAACTCTAGGTGTTTTTTGTTTGTCGGGTGAATGAAGCCTAAAGTACGTGTTCTGAGTATTTCTAACAAAAAATAATGACTGATGTCTGAGTTTTTGCAAGTGTTGACACAAGACACTGGAAAATCAGTGAGCTAACGCTAAATGAAATTACAACATGAATTAATCAGCAACAGTTCCAAGTGCTTTTTGTTAAACTACATTAATGAAGTTTTAAGAATAGCAGATCAGTGCTGGTCTCTAATGGTATTGATGGAAAATCCAGAAACCATGTCTGTGTTCGAAATGACACACTCTGTACTATACTTTATAAGCTCAATGAGTATATAATGTCTACTATATACTATGCAAGTATATAATATATATAGGTATGATTAGATTGATGACCATTCCCAATTAAGTATACTTCAAAGTTTCCCAAGATGCATTTCGAACCAACAATGACAAAAACCTGAAGCACACTGAGGCTAAAATATATCTGTTGATTCTCCACTTTTGAAAGTTCTGAAAGTATTTTAAGCGAAAAAGTGACCAAGTAGAATATCAACATGTGTTCATTTGATCCATAAAACTCACATATACGCATTTCCTTCCCACAGAGATTTTCGGAGCCCCTCCATTGTGCTACTGACATAACTTCCGGATAACTTCAAAACAAGAGCCCTATTTAAAAAAAGTGTTAAAAACTGATGTAAGACAAGAAGAGATGCTTTTATTTTGAAAAGGGGATCTTGATTTTTAGCTGGCCCCAGGATGATTTTACATTCCGCTCGCAATGCATCATGGGGCAGTTGGATATGACTAGTATGCCCACTGTGCATACTTAAAAAATGTCTGCTATTGTATATATCCAGTTTTTTCTCGCATACTAAAATTTTTTAATACTATCTAATGTGAACGCACTACATCACGCGTGTCAAAGTCATAGCCCGGGGGCCAGATCCATCCCTTTTGATGGATATATATCAGTAGAAGTGCAAACTATGGCACAATGTTGAAATTACTAATTTTCCTGCATTAAATCTGCTCTGTATTTGGCCCCTGAACTAAAATGAGACCCCCCTACACTACATACTAATTTTGGCATCAGACTTAGTATGAGTAATACGGAATTATGTGATTTCCAACACAGCCCAAAATTTTCAAATTGTGGTTTCAGGTGCTACAACGCTAGGTATTATTAGCACTGGAAACAGGAAAAGACCTCACACTATTTTTCTCTGCTGAAGTGTTTCTGTGCAGGTATATCGTCCCCACCCTTCTCGGCATGACTCGGGCCTTCGGTCGCTACAGCAACACAGAGGAATCCCTCCTTTCCAGGTTGTTTCCAAGAGACTCCCTTCAGAACCGCTGCGTTGCTGACGAAACAGAGGGAGTGCGGCGCCGATCCTTCAATGACTTCCGCTCTATTCTGCCATCTTCTCTGCTGACCGTCTATCAGAGCGACTCTCTGAGAAGACGCACTGGGACCAACGTAGATTCCTCTGCACAGGTTCGTGGAGATTTAACGGAGACGAGAACTGTTTGGAACTTTGTCATGTTTTTTTACTCCCTGAATAAATCACTGCTTTCACTCTGCGTTACCTCATAGTTATGTACAGATGCAGGAGTTCCCTCCCCCTGCTCTCCCACTGCCCCTGGTCTACATTACTTTGAAGGTAAAAATCAAGGCAACTCAAGGTGTCCAATTATTTTAGCCATTTTTTCGGAACCCCAGACATGACATTGTACAATTAAGAAAAAAGAAATACATTAATAAAAATAAATTAATGAATAAAATAAATAAACTTCAAGCACTTGTTGTACTTTCTAAGGGTTTTTGGTAAAGGAAATTCGAGAATAATTCGCTATGAAACAATTCGCTGAAACAGTAATTTGTAACCAATTAATTCATGGTCACAAAATACTGTATTATTTTATAGATTCACAAGAGATCTGTTTTATTGAACTCACTGCTTAGTGTGTAAAATTAGTGGGCATGTTTCGGTCTGACCAGTTCTATCCTAAGTGTGGCACAGATTTAGGTTTAACATTAATGGTCCCCAAGGTGGCACTTCAATATCTAAGCAACAAGTGACTGATATCAGTTCCTTCAGGATCTTCACTTAAATTTACTTGATTTTGTGACCAATTTTTATTTAATTTAGGGAAGTTTTATGGAAAAATTTGCGGAAAATTGCAAGATTTTGGGAAAAATTAAAGTTCTTTCAACAATTTGACACGAAGAATGACTGATATAAACGTAAGAAAACTGTGAAGCCTGCAAATATTGTGGAGGTTCATTTAATTTATTTTGCAATGTCTACAACTGAATTAGTTGGTAATTTACACTAGGATGTTTGACACACTGATTTAGAGTGTACCAACAGTTGACCTCTTCTTTTTGACAGTACTGACAAAGTTAAGTCAAACCTGTAAATTCCTGAGCTTTTTGAGTCAGTTTACAGAACCATCACATGTTGTTTCCTTCTTGCGCCTACAGGTGCTTATCTCCCTGACAGCAGCGCCGTAGACCCAGAATACTACTTCTCCACAGTCAGCTCCAGTTTCTCAATGTCTCCTCTCTTTATGGGGGCCGGAGAGAACGAGGTGGAGGTGTCTGTGGATCTGCTCCAACAGCTTCTCAGCATGGTGCGCTATTTCTTCACCCTTTTAACAACACATCTGATGCTTTCTGTTTTGTCCAACTGAGTTAAAAAAATAAAAAATAAAATGTCGTCTTGCTCTGCAGGTGAAAAAGTTAGTTTCTGAATCTTTTATGAAAAACTTGGATACCATTGTGACTGAAGTCATGGAGGTAATTACATACAACAATGATACATTTAGATTTAAGTATTAACCTTATTATTTTAATTATTGTGATTTTTTTTTTTTTATCCATTTGTTTCAAAGTCCAACCCTGGAATCGATCTCTATTACAAAACCTTCAGTGACCCTCTGCATGTGTGTGTATTCAAAATGCTGCGGGACACACTTTACAACATGCAAGGTTTTTATATCCCTCACCTTTCGTGAAACATTCACGCATCTTTTTGTTATTTTTAAAATTGTTATGTCATCCTTACTTTTTTTTTTTTAGCCCTACAGCCGACCTTTGTGCGCGACGTGCACGATTTTGTGCTGGAGCAGTTCAGCAGCAGCCAGTCGGAGCTGCAGCGAGTACTCCATGATTCTGGGGGGTTGCCGGGTGAACAAAGCCCCCTCAAGCTCCGTTGCCAGGCCAACGCCGCCTGCGTAGACCTCATGGTGTGGGCTGTCAAGGATGAGCAAGGTAATAATCAATGATGGCAGTGGGTGAGCAGCACTGCATTACATTTAGCACTGGATGTTTAATTATAATGAATACATTTTTTATGCAGGAGCTGAGAATTTGTGCACCAAACTGTCTGAGAAGCTTCAATCTAAAACTTCCAGTAAAGTCATCATCGCTCACATGCCTTTACTCATCTGTTGCCTGCAGGTACAAAACTCAGAAGTAGGGGTGGGAGATCTAATCAAAGCATTAATGCATCGTCATTCGGATATAGTAATCAATAACCATTTCATACATTTCCAATAATTGTTTATTTAAAGGGTAAGGTAAAAGAAATACTGTAGTATGATATTTTAATAGATTAACAGATGTTTTAAAAGCACTATAGAACTTGAGCTGCTAATTTAGTTTATATACAGTATAATAAACTGTATATAATCTATGATTTATGTTTTTAAAAACAATTCATTAGTGGTTATGGTGAGAAACTAAGAAATGCCGCAAAAAAATGCGTCGAGATGCATTGATTCATAATCGAATTGCAGTCACTATAATCGTAATCGAATTGTGATTCCCAATCTTACTCAGAAGCAAAAAAGGCTTGAACATTATTGAAATAAAGTGCAATGTTGATAAGTAGTGCATAAAAATTACTTTGCTGATGTCAGTAATATGCTTTAATTTCATTATGTTTGTAATGTGCTGAGTAACACATTTGTTCTGCTTTGTAGCTGATAGATTTGAACTGAAACAATAAATGTTTAATAAGTGCCCACCACATCTCTTCATATATATTTTTGCACTTGGGTTTTTTATCTCCTCTGTTTCAGGGCCTTGGTCGTCTCTGTGAGAGGTTTCCTGTAGTCGCTCATTCTGCCACAACCTCTCTCCGAGATTTTCTAGTCGTGCCCTCTCCTGTTCTCATTAAACTCTACAAGTACCACAGCCAGTGCAGCACAGGTAATTAAATACACTTATTTTATTTTTGGACTGCTAATTCTAGCTGATTGTTTCCACAATAACTGGGACACAGTGGGTTCATAGCTGAGCTGTAGCTCATGATACAATTCCAAGTATCAGTCGATGAGTGTCATTGTCACGTCTGGCGTTCATCCAGCCAGCATTGATCTGAACTGGACAGTTATTGATGAGCTGTTGCTTACAGACAAAGAGAAATGAAAATGTGAGAGATTCAATCTTCCCAGTTTTGACATAGATGGACAAAGGGTAAATTGTGCAGTGAGATTATTAATTTTTGTAGCTTTTTCCTGTTTTTGATTCAAGTTTTTGCAGTAAAACAAACATTACAATTGTTCAGTCATGGGCAACTTGAGGCCCGGGGGCCATATGGGGCCCTCCGACTAATTTTATGTGGCCCTCAATGTTAACACAAACTGACTCCAAAAATACACAAAATGACTATAAAAACATTATAAAATGACAACAAAAATTCACAAAATACAACAGGAATACACAAAAAATAACAAAAATAATCAAATTCCCCCAAAAACACACAATATGACTACAAAATGATACAAAAAACCTAGAACAATACATCAAACGTAAAGAGAAATACACAAAATAACAAGAAAATGCGTAAAACTACAATACAAACTCACAAAACGACTTCTGAAATACACAAAGCAACAATGAAAACAAACAAAAACCCTTTGTTTTTTCCTGCATTATTGCTTAAATTGGTAATTTTTCTAAATGCCTACATAAATGTAAAAAAATATGTCCCTTGGATCAAACAATTACATTTTTGTGTCTCCTGCTGTTATAATAGATGCACATCTTTGATTTAGTACATTGTGAAATTTGGGCTGCATTATCCTATAGAGTCTTAAATTTAAGTTCTTGGGGATTGTAATCCAGCATGTTTTAGATATAATTCCGCTGAAGGACCTGCAGTAATAATATTTTTGTTTTGTGATTTAACGATTTGCATAAAGTTATTGGTTTGACTTACAGGATATTGTGATGTTATGTCACTTTTAGGCACAGGAGAAATCAGGATTAATGTGACCAATGAGCATTCTCAGTCCACTTTCAACATGCTGTCCAACAGAAAGGACCAGGGCTCCATGTACGAACAGCTCAGAGACATCTCCATCGACAACATTTGCAGGTAAGAAGTTCAAAAAGCGACACTAAATTTTTGTTGGAAAATATTTGTGCATATTTGTTTGTTTATTTCTCTCCTTCAGATGTCTTAAATCAGGTCTGACGATGGATCAGGTGATAGTTGAGGCTTTCCTGGCAAGTCTGTCCAACCGTCTGTACATTTCACAGGAGAACGACAAGTGAGCTGCGTCATAAACACACTTAAAGTATTCTCACTCTCCTCGTCTAATAAAAACAGCTTTAAAGAGTGCATCTGCTCTTTTTCACAGGGACGCTCATTTGATCCCAGATCACACCATTCGAGCTCTGGGACACATCGCTGTAGCTCTGAGAGACACTCCCAAAGTTATGGAGCATATCTTACAAATCCTGCAACAGAAGTTCTGCCAACCTCCGTCACAGCTGGATGTTCTCATTATTGACCAGCTTGGCTGTATGGTCATCACAGGAAACGTAAATCCTTCTTGTTACTGATGCTGTTATGGTTAGAGGTGTAGTGCTGTAGTATCTTTAAACACTGTACCAGAGACGGGCAACTTTTATCACAGTCACAGTTTATCACAGTTTTCACAAAGACGCGATTGCCAGATCTGAGAGCCACAGTTTTTGTCTTTTATTATGTTTTGGGGGGCATTTTTTGTCATTTTGTGCATGTTTTGCTGTTTTATATATTTTTCTTTTTGTAGTTTCTTTGTGTGATTTGGAGTCTACTTTTTATCTTCCTTTTGTGCATTTTTTTGGTAATTTTGTAAGTTTGTTTTTGACTGAAGTCTGTATGTGGCCCCCACGCCACCAGTTGTCCATGTTTTCACTAGACTGTCAAGACCATCAGCAGTACATTCCTGAGGCAAGGGTTAACACATTGTAATTATCGGCTGGTTGGTGTTTTGCTCTGTGATTCGTAGCCTTTCGAGCTAATTATGGAGTTTAATGTGATGCCAGTCTGTTGCACAGTGTGAAAGGATAACATTAACCACCAGATTAATTGCCTCCATATTGCCTCTCTTACAACTATTCTTTGAACAGCTGTGAAGCTGTTTTAAGGGCGGGATTTTTATTAGGGGCACATTTTCACAAGATATTTTCAAGAAAAGCTTTACCCACAGAAATATCAAGTGTGTTTTAATTGTTTCCTTCTTACTAAAATTGTTTTTAACTGATAGACTACACTGGTAGAACATGTAATAAATTATAAAAAAAAAAGAAAAAAGTCTTACTTGAAAAAGGGTAAAAAAGCACTTCCTCATCGGACGTTGACTGGCCATTTAATAGACAAAATAAGCAAAAGAAAACCAAGGCAGAGATGTAAATGTTAAAGGGTTAATGCAGCAGAAAAATACTAGATTTCTAGCTCTGCTAGTTTTTTTTTGTAATGCAGGTTTAATTGACGTTTCCTTTCCACTCCGTTATCATCAACCGTATCCATGGAAACCCAAGAACAACTTTTTAATGTCAATTTTGAAAAAAATGCAATGAAGGACATTAGGTGTTGCAACACAAACCATTGAGCTGTACCTCAGTGTGATGGCTGTGAACCAAATTTCATGTGTTCCATTCCACTCCGTTACCACAAAAAGGTAACGGAGTGGAAAAACCATCATCATTCAACCCCATGTTAAACAGCAATTAAGAAGTATTCGGCACTGCTGCTATACTGCTCATACAGCACAGCTAATATGGAACATTAATTCAGTTACTTCTACTTTTCCTGCAGCAATACATCTATCAGGAGGTGTGGAACCTCTTCCAGCAGATCAGTGTCAAAGCCAGTTCAGTGGTCTACTCCGCCACCAAGGACCACAGGGACCATGGCTACAGGTCAGCATCTGTTTTCATTTTCATTTTGTTTTTAATCGTCACATTTGGAAAATGTATTACAATAGTATAAGTGTTAGTTGTGTAACAGTATTTTCTGCTCGTCCATAAGGCACTGCTCTCTAGCAGTGATCAATGCTTTGGCCAACATCGCAGCAAACCTGCAGGGGGAGCAGCTGGTGGACGAGCTCATGGTGAATCTTTTGGAGCTGTTTGTCCAACTGGGCCTAGAGGGGAAGAGAGCCAGTGAGAGGGCCTCAGACAAGGGGCCAGCACTGAAGGTACTTCATGCTGCTGCCAACAAAACGTCAAACACAACTGGAGCTCAATAAGCATAAAGTGTACACGGCTTCTTATCTTTGCAGTCTTCCAGCAGTGCAGGAAATCTTGGAGTTCTTATTCCAGTGATTGCAGTGGTGAGTTGATACGATAATGATTTCATTTATTTTCACCAACTTTTACTAAATCCACACAAACTCACTGTTAAATTAACATGACTCCAAAGTGTTGGTTGGGTTATAACTCTAAGAACTAATAATAAGTTAGTTTCATTTTTGAAGACAACTTTTTTCATGAAATTTACTTTGATATTGACATGTTTCAACTGCCAACTGTCAGTGTTCCTCAGAGGCATCCATTGATTGCTTTGATGTATCCTTACGATACATTGAATTTTATTCTGTAATTTATTTTCAGAATAAATTTCTTGAAAAAAAGTTAATTAAACATTAACATGTGTAATGATGCATCAAAGCAATCAATGGATGCCTCTGAGGAACACTGACCGTTCGCAGTCAAAGCATTTCAGGTGATCAAAATACATTTCAAAGTAAATTTCCTGAAAAACGTTGTCTTATTAAATGAAGTTCCTAGAATTTTCCAAGAACTAATATTTACTCAGTGAGTGCAACACTCTCAGTTCACTGCTGAACCCTGTTTTTTCCAACTGTTAGTGCACAAAGTTTACATCGATGATATTAGGCAATCATTTAATTCCTGCAAAAATAAATTAACAGCTTTCGTATTGAGACCTTAAAGCATCTGTAGGGTTCACTGGAGATGCTCTGTCATCATTACTGCAATATGTTCAACTGATTACCATTACAAATTTATGCAAACTGTGAGTGTGGTGAAAGATGGCAGAATGACTCACTGTCAACTTTGTTATTTGAGCCAACTGTTGTATTATTGATTTAAACTCTGGCTGATTATTAAAAAACAAATATAGGATATTGATATGTTTTTGGAAAGGTCCAATATTAAAGGATAATAAGGCAGTATTTAAGTATAAGTATTTTTATTTATTCACCTTATTTGTTGAGACATGTTAGTTGTAGGTGCAACTTAGGTAGCAAAAGATAATGTGTGCTCTTTTTGCAAATGTAAGTCTGGTGTTTCAGTCGTATCATAATGTTGGGTTTACCTTTCAATGTTTCTTTAAAGATATTTTGCAGTTTATTGTTGATAGGGATGAAAAAGATGTTGGTTGCTTGCAAATGTACAATGGTAAAATATTTCATTAAGTTTTAAAATGAAGCTGTCACAAAAAGGAATGTTTCTATTTCTGTATTCTTTTTGTGACGTGGGACACGACTTTCAAACTCATGTTTTGATTGGAAGTTTTTTTGCGCATGTACATCTTATTAGAACATTTCAGGGTTAGGGTCAAGGTTAAGCTGATGAATCATATTGACACATATTGGTCTTCAAGCCATGCCCAGCATCTCAACACAAATTTGTGTCATAAAGCAACAAAAAAGTAGTTCCCTGCAGCACAAAAAAAAATCCAAAGAAATTGTGTTGCCACGCTTGAACAATTACGTAGTTTTTGTGTCGGTTTCGCGAACTCTGTGAGACCAAGTTGATTATGTGCATCCTTCAAGGAGCTAGTGTCCCCCTTGTGCGATATCGATCCTTGTGGATGCATTGTACAAAATTGAATGTTTTATCTATTGTGTTCTTAGTTAAAATGCTAAATTATCACAAAAATAGTATACCAAAAGTGTGAGATGTCCAAAATCCCCAATTACAAAAGATAAACATTATTTTGTTTATTTATTTAACCTTAATTTTACCAGGTAAGGTCAGGAGAGAACCAGTTCTACTTTACAGTGACTAAGGGTGTCCCAATCCGATATCGGTCCAATATCAGCATAAAAACAAATATTTGGTTAAATCGTCCTGCATTTAAAATTTCCAATATAAGCACTTAGATTTTATTGAAATTATTTAGGTTATTTTTCATAGTCTATATTCCATTCAATTGTGGAATATTCTTGTTTAAGGTAAAGGTTTTTGTAACCCATTGGTTCATAATAAATGGCCAGTTTTCCTCATTCCTGATGTTGCTGACTATTGTTCTCTGAGAAATTCCACTTGATCAAGCGTTTTCTAACATCCACGCTACAAGTTAAGTAATAAGTATGCAGGATTCATGCTGATATTGACAAGCACCAATATTGGTATTGGCCAACATGCAAGGGGCCAATATTGGTATTGTACTGAAAGTGATAAAGTTGTATCGGGACACCCTAAAGATACCACGAAGCACTCGAATAGCCTCAATGCTTGAACATAATAAAGGGAAGTCAATACGATAAGTAAGAGACTATAGACATTACTGTGATGTTTCATTTACATGTGTTAAGTCCTCCACTCTTAGATGCCACTAATGTGTCTGAGCTTTTACACTGTGTTGGACATTCCATCCAAACTTTAACTTTTTTAATTCTGTGAGGGATTTACAACCCGGCCCATGAACACAAGGCAGTCCGTGCGGTGCTCGTAGATCAGGAAGAGGAAGGGATGGTCCACAGTGAAGCGAATCTGGGAGGAGAGGGGCATGAAGCCCATCTGAGTCAGAGCAGCTGCTTCTGTGCCCTCCTCGTTCACTGTGATGATTCCTTGATGCTTCAGCTGCAGAAAGAAACCAGCACAGCCTTTAAACAATGTCACTGTTCCTTACATTTCAACATAAATTAATCCTACAGCCTCACTCACCCAGTTCATGGCAACCTTGTCTGAGGTCATTCCAGTAAAATCTCCACTCTCCTGGAAAATGTCAGTGAGGCCCATCTCCTTCATGTTTTCAATCAAGTCATAGTTTTGCTCAAGTTTAAATCGTGGTAGCACAATCTCACGAGTCCTGATTGGAATCAGAAAGCATTGCATTACAAGCTGGGTTTCCATTACAAAATAAAAGCGATATTTCTAATTTTCGACAAAGTATATTTGCGCTTTGAATGTGTTCCCACTAAAAGTTGTTTTGGGCAGGAGCCTCGTAACTCCTGTGAAATTTCATCCCGCGAGACTTCGTTGCAGAAAGACGGATGCTCAAAACCTCCTTATAACACTCTGTATTCTTTTGTTGATTCACGTCTAGTGCGGCAGTAATAATTTTCAAGTATAATGCGTAGAAAGGTCTCTGTCTCCTTCTGTTTACACGTACCGGGTCATGTTTTCTCTGAAGTGAAATGGTCATGTGACCATATTCCTGACGTCCTGTGACCTGGTACGTCACGTTCTGTGACATAGCGCTTTTGTGACACATTTCACTATTGAAACGTCTGAAATACCTCCTCATGAAAGCGTCAAAACTTTTTAGCAATATTTGAGTGCTTTTTCAAAATTCAGGTGTTTCCATTACCAGTTTTCATGTGCTATTTAGATTTTATGCATTTCCAAGGGTAATGTATGGTGGCTGGGAAGTGTCAGGTGAATGCATTTACAGAAACTAACACGAATGCAAACAGGTCACAACACGAATGCAAACAGGTCACAACACGAATGCAAACAGGTCACAACACGAATGCAAACCGGCCACAACGGAAGTGTTTCCGACAGACCGGTATTACAGTCGGACAGTCGGACGGGTATTATGATATCATGGCCTGATATGAAAAATATAAGAGCATCCTAATCAACTTTCACTTACTTTCATACGCGTTTCGATGTCTTCTTCTTGTTCTTCTCTGTTCTGGTGGGTTAAAAACATCCGCCAGAAACGTGTCCGTCTGTAATACCGGAAACACTTCCGTTGTGGCCATTTTGCATTTGTGTTGTGACCTGTTTGCATTTGTGTTCATTTCTTTAAATGCATTCACCTGACACTTCCTGGCCACCGGGTTTTCGCAACGGAAGTGTTTCCGATGGACCGGTATTACAGACGGACACGTTTCTGGCGGATGTTTTTAACCCACCAGAACAGTTAAGAACAAGAAGAAGACATCGAAACGCGTATGAAAGTAAGTGAAATTTGATTAGGATACTCTTATATTTTTCATATCAGGCCATCACATCATAATATCCGCCCGACTGTCCGACTGTAATACCGGTCCGTCAGAAACACTTCCGTTGTGGCCGGTTTGCATTCGTGTTGTGACCTGTTTGCATTTGTGTTAGTTTCTGTAAATGCATTCACCTGACACTTCCCAGCCACCGTAGTAATGGAAACACAACTACAGATAAACACTAAAAAAGAGCTTTCACAAAAAAGGTCAGCTGACCTGTTAGTCATATTTTTGAGCCACTTGTCAACAACCGTGGGTGAGATCTCCTGTTCCAATGTCCTCATGCCGGTGATCTTTCTTGGCAAGGCAATGAGCATGCTAATGTTTCCTGTGTAAGGAAGCTGAGAAGAAGAAACGTCATGTTAAAGAATTACTTGTTCCTGGATGTGTGTGCTTCCCAGATGTTGATATGACACCCACCTGGAGGACATCACAGTCGAGCTCATGGTCAGCAGCAGCTAGGTAGTTCCCCTTGTTGGTCATCATTGGCACACGAACGTTTGTCTTTTCATTGACTCTGAAGTTGCGATAATGAGTCATTTCTTTAGGGAACTTTTGTTCCCACGTGCCTGTTTACAGCAGATAAAGACAGCAAAGTGTTGTCAGGATCTCTTTCAAATGCTTCGCATGATTTTCACTCACCTTTGAAGTACAGGTAGTTAAGGAGCATCAACACCATTTGTGGATCTACGGCGTTAAGCGGTTCCTTTATCAGTCCCTTGGTTAGCTTTTGTATACGGCGGTTTGCCTTGTTAATGAAGGCGGGATCGCTGAAGTCCACCGACTGTGGCTCTGCAAAGTAAAAGGCCTTCGTCTCTGCACGGAAGGAGTCTTTCACAGAGACATCTTTTTTTACGTAGACATCATTCACCGAGCGCAGCGTGTAACCAAAGTTCCTTCTGAAAAGCCTGTGTGTCAACTTCCTGAACAGTTTGTGTACTGTTGTGTTGTCATAGTGATTGCTAGCATTGACGAACTCAGCAAAACCCAGAGCTTTGTATATCTGATCGTGAGTTCCAGATCCCGCACCTAAAGACATCATCCCCATGGCGATGGAGATCCCAGCAGGAGCAAGCAGGATGTTGTCGGTCTGGTTGACGTCATTTCTAAGACTCCGATAGAGGTTAAAACCAAAATGGGCATTCACGGTGTTTAGACGCTGGAGACGGGAGCGCCCGTGGAAAAGTCGTAGAAGTCTTGCACGTCGGGTTTTGGGGTCAGACGGTTCGGCAAAGATGTCGATATCTGGGGCCGGTGTGGCAATATCGTCGATCTCATCCCCTTCACTGGAAAACAGACAAGATGGTAATGACAGAAGATGCTCTAAAGGAAAAATCAAATTATCTGTCCTGACGTTAAGCTTCTTAGATATTCTGTTGTGTGAAGTCCTGTTCTATCTTCTCAACATTGCATCCAACTCAAAGCTGCTTAACCACATAACTTCACTTTTAAAGTGTACCTGTATGTCATCCACAAGTTGTTCTCATACACTACTGAAGCCGGTGTAGCCCCAAAAAACACTGCCAAAGTGACGTTTCAGGTGATTTTACAAATCCAAAGTTAGTGACAAAACACTGACAGACGTAATGTGGCTTTCCATGGAAACGACAGACTACGGCCGAACTTGGAGTGACGCAATATCACGGTGAATAGCAGAACTAAAATGTGTTTCTTGTCTGGCGAAGAAACGCACAAAATCACAGTTAGAATGAAGTAAAAACACTTATTAAAAAAACTTTTCTGCTTCGGCACAGTCTTTGCATTGTGGAATTTTTAGTCTCTTAGAAGAATGCAACGTGCAAAACTTTTCCAAAGTTCAAATCCCATGAGCAATTGTCAACAAGTTCACTGTTATTTGTGGAGTCGAAAACAAACTTTCAAGCGCTTTCAAGTTTTCAAATACTTTCGACATTTGTTTGAGTAAATCGATGTCAAAGGATTAATGAGAACAACTTTTGGATGACATGCATGCATTTTAAAAAAATGTGAATAATGTGACTTTAAATAGGTTTTGTCATATAAAATGTGGTGTAATCTCCTCCATGTATAGTAGAAATAAATTTCACCAAGTGAGGAACAGTTTAAACTGTCTTTTTAGTTCTGCCGATTGTGTGGATTTTAATAAATTTCTCTGTAATGGAGCTTTTTTTTTTTGTGTGACTTACACATAGTCATCATTGCCCACTGCCAGGATCTTATCAAAATCAATATAGTCTTCATCCTCAAAGCCATCAAAAACAAGGTCACTGGTGACTGTGTTGTCTTTGTGGAACTCCAAAGGGACAGTGTTTGCGTTCACTGTATCATCCTGCACAAAGCCTCTGGGGTTAGGCTTAGGTTCTGTAAAATGAGAGCCGATATCCTTTATTCCTGCCAGGGTTGGACTGGCCAGCAGGCAGCTCAATGCGATGGCAGTGACGATCCACATCCCGAACCCTGAGTCCCAGTAAAGAAAAGGACAGACATAGTCTTGGATTTTTCTTATTTGAAAAAGCTTACAAGAGGAGAACAAATCATTACCTTGCTGTTGGAAATAATAAAGATCAGTGGTTAGAATGTGCCTTACCTGAACTGTGTCTTTTCCTCCGTTTGTAGGACAAGAGCACAGCTTGAATCCCAAACTGAACTTTGATGTGGTCCTTTCTTGAACAAATAGACAAGATCAAACAGACCAACGAGTCCAGTGACGTCAAAAATCGTTAAACCCTCTGCTTTTCCTCTCATCTATTAATATTTGATATTGAATAACACTATAATAAATAGTGGTGCTGTGACAGAATTTAAAAGTTTTTCTTTTATCATCTCATTAGATTTTCCATAAACTTTCTCTCTTTAAATATGAAAGTACTTTGTTTTTGCTTTATTGTGTATTTTCTCTGGGAATCTTGTTTGTTTCAAAATCATTCCGTTTCCATAGCTTACACGGCGGCTTCCACCCATCAAAGAGGCAAAGCCCCGCCTCCAGAAGCTGTTCAGGGACTTCTGGTTGTATTCGGTGGTTATGGGATTTGCTGTTGAAGGATCAGGTGAGAAAGGGAATGAATATCTATGGACATTTTGTGCAGAAGGTTGAAATTGCCATTCAGAAGTCTGTTTTGATCTCCACCATAAGCAATCGTTTTTTGGCATGTTGGAAAAGTTTTGCGCATTGCATTGTGGGTTGTGGAGTCCTGTAAGCGGATACATATAAGTATTTTTTTCTTCATTCTTCCTGTGATTTGTTTGTGTGTTTCTTTGCCATCATTTTTGTTCTAGTTTGTTCCTGGTATTCCCCATTAGATCACCTCACTCTGCCAGGCATTTATTTTTGTTTCGATTTTTCTGTGTAAACCCCAGTATAAACATTGTTTTACAGCAACTTTTAGTGAAAACATCAGAAATGTGTTGGGAAGTCACTGACAAACACAAGAAATCACAGTAAGAATGAAGTGAAAACACTTCTATGCATCCTGACTCTACATTCCACAGTGCAATGGCGTAAAACATTTCCGACATGTCAACAAACTATTTTACTGTAGCAATTTCAATCTTCTGTATTTGTTTGTGGGTAAATGATTTTCGACTTATTGATCTATGAGGCCTACACCATGTCTTTACTCTTTATCATTTAAAACTCTAATGTCAGCAGGAGCTTTAATTCAAACCACAACAGTGATTTAAAATTCACAAGAACTACAACCCTTCACATGTATGTGTATGGATAACTCTGCACATTGTTTTCTCAGGGCTTTGGCCAGAGGAGTGGTATGAGGGCGTGTGTGAGATTGCCATAAAGTCACCTCTGCTCACCTTCCCGAGTGGAGAACCACTTCGATCTGAACTGCAGTACAACTCTGCCCTGAAAAATGACACAGTGACGCCGGTAGGATTTAACAAAGTTTGAAAATCAATAAAGTTCTTTAAAAAAGAATAGAGGAATTGAGTATTAAGTCATCATCTGTCCTATAGGCAGAGTTGAGCGAACTGCGGCTGACCATCAGCAATCTTCTGGACCCTCCTCCAGAGGGATCGGCCCTCATTAACAAGCTTGATTTTGCCATGTCCACCTACCTGCTCTCTGTCTACAGACTGGAGTACATGAGGTCTGCTCCTTAGATTACATCAGCATTGATGTCCACATAGATTTTTGTAACAAACATCATTAAGCAACGTCTTAATATCTTCTTTCCCTCTGTGCTGCCTCAGGATGCTGCGATCTAATGATCCGGACAGGTTCCAGCTCATGTTTCAATACTTTGAAGACAAAGCCATTCAGAAAGACAAATCAGGTGAGGCTTTTATGGATGAGGTAATATTTCCAACTGTGTTTATTTCTTTGTTTGTCTGTTAGCAGGATTACAAAGTGTTAAAAGCTTTTGACAAAGCATTAGCAAAGATAGACCTTACGCCATGGGAAGATTCCATTATTTTTTGGAGGGGATCCAGATCAATACTGTTATTTCAAAATTTGGAAAATCCCTATCTCTCATCACTGTCAAAATTTCAGAAATGAATTGCTCGGTTCCTAATATACCGATCTTTATGAAAGTAGACTCATGTTTTGTTGGGTTGGTTTTATCAGTTACTGCACCAATTTTTGATCCAGATTGGATCCAGATTGCGCATAACATTGCGATTTATTGATAAAACGTGGGTGTCCATACATTTGAACCTACTGTATGGTTATTATTCCTATAAGCCTTTAAAGTGTGAAGGATCATCGTACCATGGTCAGGATCACTGATTCAGATAACTGACAATATCTGGCAAAGACGAGATTTGATGTTTGATGGTTTGTGTATTTTTGTTGTTGTTTAGTATTTTTAGTGCTCTTATTTGGACCCCTTTTTACTGATGTCTGTTGTTTGTAGGCATGATGCAGTGCATCATCTGTGTTGGTGATAAGGTGTTTGATGTCTTCCTTCAAATGATGGCTGATAAGGTTGGTTGTGTGACTTGAGTACATGTAATTTGGTGTAACCATAAGGTGAATGCTAATGTCACTGGCTGAAAATCTAATCAATCCCCATGTTTTTAGCCAAAGACCAAGGAGCATGAGGAGGAATTGGAGCGACACGCTCAGTTCTTATTGATCAACTTTAACCACACCCACAAAAGGATTCGCAGAGTGGCAGACAAATACCTTTCTGGTTTGGCTGAGACGTAGGTGTTCACTCTTTCTCTTTTACTCTTCTATGCTGAATTTGTTTATTTACATTGTTCTCCCCAATCAGATTCCCCCATCTGCTTTGGAGTGGCCGTGTATTGAAAACCATGCTGGATATTCTGCAGACGCTCTCCCTGTCACTGAGTGCTGTAAGTATTTATTGGGTGATGGATAAAAGTGAACCAGTATATACCTTTAAGATTGATAGCGTAAACATCCTAACTGTTTATTTAGGATATTCACAAGGACCAGCCATACTATGATATACCAGACACTCCATACAGGATTACAGTTCCAGACACTTATGAAGCCCGAGAGGTGAGATACTACTGTAAAGCACTTGGTTGGCAAATAGACAAATATTGTGGAGGCCATTCTGTTTTTTAATGTTATGATATTGAAACACTAAATAATGAGTGTTCTTGTTCTTAGGGCATTGTAAAAGACTTTGCTGCTCGCTGTGGTGAAATCCTGAAAGAGGCAATGAAGTGGGCCCCTTCAGTCACAAAGTCACATCTGCAGGCTGGTTTACTTCCTTCTTTCTATTCCGCACAGTGAAAGACAGAGAACACCTTGCAGAGACTGACAATCAGTCAGTGTTTCCCAGCCTTTTTTGGGTCATGACTCAATTTTTATATCAGAAATTTCTGGCAACCTCCGAAATGTTTTTTCTCTAGAATTAGTTTTTGATCATGTTTGGTATACTGTGTTACAAATAGAGAGTGGGCAGGATTAGTGCAAGATGCGCCCGCTGAGATATTCTTCTGTTGCATTTTATTTTAACTACCTTTATATTTGAGAAATTAAGAGTATAGAATACTTTGGTTTGAGATTGTGTGTAGTAAAGAATAATTAAATAGTAATACTAATAATTGAAAAAATATAAATAATAAATACTTTTTTAATTTTTTTTTTTTTTTTAAATCAATTACTAGACATTTAAGGCAAACCCATTTTAACTCCAGGTGACCCCGAGGTTGAAAAACACTGCATTAAACCTTTAAAGAAATGTAGCTAAAGTAATCTGCACTTATTGACTACATATCATTTTCTAGTCTATTGTTTTGTCTTGTTTGGATGCAGGAATACCTGAACAAGCACCAGAACTGGGTGTCTGGACTCTCCCAGCACACGGGCCTGGCCATGGCCACAGAGAGCATCCTGCACTTTGCAGGCTACAACAGACAGAGCACCACCCTTGGCGTAAGTCACTGACACACACACACACACACACACACACACACACACACACACACACACACACACACACACACACACACACACACACACATCATGGTTGGAGTCAGGATTTTATTATTTTGCAACCAATCTGAAAATTTGCTGCTTTTTAGGAGCAAAGACGTTTGCAACATTCTTCATGCTTCGATGACTGATTGTTCAATAAAATTTGTCTAACATTAATATCTTAATAATATATATGTGCAGTTAATTTGCTTTATACTAAGCTTTTTGCCGTTTTGTTACTATTAAGCTGACTTTTATCCTTTGTTCACATCCTGTAAAGCATTTTTAGCTTCCGAAGGAAGGAGTTTGGTGGTGTACAGTCAGCGTGTGCATGCCTGTGTCACGTTATTTCTCCTGCTATACATTCTTTGTGTATCCGTGGGCTTGCAATCTGCTGTTTTCGTCTTTTCATTTGCTTTATTTGTTGTGTTTTGTCTCTGTCAAACGGCGCCGATGGCCAACCTGGTTGCTTGGTTAACGGAATTGCTGGTTGCCTGGTTACTTACCTGCAATGGACACGGGTGGGTTGGTTGGCTGGTTGCCCGTTTGGCTAACTGGTTTTGCTGGTGCTGTCCTCCACCTTGTGGGCGACCCTAGGCTGCTTTCCCTCAGGTTGGTCCGAACTGTTAACGCAGACAGACAAACAGACAGGACTCAGGCCGCCTATGGCTACTTGCTCTGATGTGGGACTCACACTTTGTTTGCATCAGACCACCCAGCTGACAGAAAGACCCGCCTGTGTGAAGAAGGATTATTCCAACTTCATGGCGTCACTTAATCTGAGAAACCGCTACACGGGAGAGGTAACGCACACTATCCACTGCTTTTCTTCAGCTTTCTGAGACTCGCAGTAATGCTCGTTCTCTGCTTTTGTGCTGTGAAGGTCGCTGGTATGATCCAGTTTTCCAAGGCGATTCACAGCCAATCAGATCTCAGCAAGCTAATGATCGATCAGATGAGCATCGCCCTGGACAATAAAGACCCAGATGCCTTCACCCAAGCCATGTTTAAAATGGCCGCCCTGCTTATAAACGCCAAAAGTGAGCACATTTCCTTGTTTGATGAGTTTGATGCTGTTGTTATTGAGTTCCAAGTGACACATTTGTATTTTATTTCTTTTAGATTGTGACCCACAGCTCCTCCATCATCTGTGCTGGTCCCCTCTGAAGATGTTCACTGAACATGGCATGGAAACTGCCATTGCCTGCTGGGAATGGCTGCTGGCTGCACATAATGGGGTGGAAGTTCCAGTGAGTTTTCAATTATATAAGAATATTTATCAAAAAAGAAAATTATGAACTTGTCCTTGTTTCTTAATGTTAAAGAGACACTGTATGTACGGGATGTCGTCAGGCTAAAATCGCGTGTGCGGCATGTGAATGCATGGAAATAAAGTAATGCTGCTTTTAAGGCAACTCGGAACTCTGTATTTTCCAACATCAAACTTGGAAAAAGTGCATTGGAAGGCCACAAATCACACAAACATTAATGCCTTGTTTTGACATGAAACGCTTTGAAGAACGCTTTTAAAATGTAGATTTCCAAGCTGTATTGAATGCAGCATCAGCCATACTGTGATAGGCCTATTGTAGACTTCCAGGCGTCTAGGTGGCGCAAATCTCGACAAAATTCTATATAGCGCCCCTTTAAAAAAGGATTATTTATTCATTTTTAGCTGCGTGTAGTGCAAAATAATTATTTACTGCTGCAGGTAAAGCAGCTATAAAGGACATGGCGACATGGTATCTCATCTGTTTTTCATCTGTTTAGTTCATGCGTGAGATGGCAGGAGCTTGGCAGATGACTGTGAAGGAGAAGATGGGCTTGTTCTCTGAGGCCAAGGTCGAGGCCGGCCCGCTGGCAGTTTCAGAGGAGAGTCAACCCGCTCCCTGCGCTCCTGATGTCATCCCTCACTTTCTCTGGATTGAGGTTAGGACGTCACATGGGGCTGATTTTTTTTTTTTTTTTTTTTTTTAATTTGTCACCATGATTACAAGTCACATACAAGACAGTCAGATTTTATTACATTAATGCATGTCCAATAACAATAATAAAGAAACAATTGGATATCTTACATTTCAAGCTTTTCAAACTTTCTCTTTTTTGACTTTTTATTTCATTCTTTCAGTTTCTGGTGCAGAGATTTGAAATTGCAAAGTACAGCAGTGCTGACCAGGTGGAGATTTTTACCAGCATTTTGCAGAGATCTCTGTCTCTGAATGTGGGAGGACCAAAAAGCACTCTGAACCGACACATTGCTGCCATTGGACCTAGATTTAGGTTAAAAAAAATTCTTTGTTATAACTGTTAAAGGAAAATCAAAATACTTTAAAGAAAATTTTGTGTTTGTGTTTCAGACTCTTGACTCTGGGTCTGACTCTTCTTCACGCTGATGTCATGTCGAATGCTACCATCAGAAATATTCTCAGAGAGAAGATTTATTCCACAGCGTTTGACTTCTTCAGGTAGCTCTTTGATAAAAATCCAGTCATGCAATTTGTTTGGAAACGTGTTTCAATAATTCTCTTGCCTGCTCTTGTGCAGTGTAACTCCAAAGTTTCCCACTCAGACGGACAAAAGACTGAGAGAGGACATCAGCATCATGATCAAGTTTTATGCCAGTCTGCAGTCAGACAAAAAGTATCTGGCTGCGAGCCAGCTGGTTCCTCCAGGTACTGCTCCAAACATGTCCTCAGCACAACATGTGTAGGAATTTCCATGTTTTGTGGTTTAACGTAACATCTAAATCCAAGTTACAAATATAGAAAAACTCATTTTAAAGTGCGACAACAAATGAACACAGAGTAAGTTAAACATGAAACGAATGTGTCAAAACTTTAATTTTTTGTGTCATACTGTGGAACAAACTCACATTAACACAGTGGGTCATGACCCCATTTTGATATCTCAATTTTTGGCGACCCCAGAGGCATTTTTTTATTTTGTAATTACTTTTTGATCATTTTAAAAAAAAAATTTTTTTACTAGATTTATATTTGAGGAAGTGATACTATAGAATAGAGTTGTTTGAGATAGTGTGTAATGTTTTAATTTGAGCAAGAATAATAATAAAAAAACAAATAATTTTTTAATCATTAATGTTAAATTTTTTTTAAATCAACTACTAGATATTTCAGACAACCCCATTTAAATTCCGGGAGACCCCACATAGGGACACGACCCCAAGGTTGAAAAACGTTGTACTACCTTTCATGTCATACACTGAAAAATACAGAGAAAAGTATAAGAACACAATGATTGTATTTAGTTGTTGCATAGATGTAGATCTGGTCAAACCAGTAATAATGAAATAAAAACACTTCTACGGGATTTCACATCCCACAATGCAATGCGTAAAATGATTCGACAATGTCAATAAACCGTGTGTTTACTGTGGAGATCAAAACAAACTTTCGTGCGGGAATTTCAACCTTGTACATGTTTTTTGTTTTAGCAAATGATCTTTGATTTATTGATCTATGAGGCCTACAACATGTCTTTATCTGATAGGAAAATATAAATAATCATCTGCACAGCTTTAAATGTGAGTGTTATAGTTTATTATGAATATTTATGCAGGACTTCAATGCAGAGAGTGAAAAGTCAATATATGCAGCCTCTGCTTTTTTTTTTATATATACAGTATTCACTGATTTTCAAAGTTAATGTGCTGCATCACGTGTGTGCAGATCCACAGGACATGTCTGTGAACAGCCTGTCTGTAGTTGTGGCCGACAGTCGCAATAGTCTGGACGCAGCCTTTGGTCAGAGGCAACAGGTGGCTCAGGGCTGGATCAACACCTACCCCCTGTCCTCAGGGATGTCTACTATGTCTAAGAAATCAGGTACAACACAAGCTGCTGCTGAAAGAGCCATGTGATATTAGACACAGTTGAAGCTCTTTTTACTGCCTGTTCAAAAAAGAAAGTCATTTAATATTTACAGATGTTTTCGTACCATTTCAGGACTGTCGAAAAAAAGTAACCGAGGCTCCCAGCTGCACAAGTACTACATGAAACGCAGGACTCTCTTACTGGCTTTACTGGTATATAATGTTTTATTTAAATTTTTTAACTATGTGGTGATGAAAAAAAAAAACTTGTCACTCTGAGTCAGAGATGGGCAACTTTTATTACAGCGGGTCCCACAAGAATGTCTGATCCAAGGGCTACATTATCAACATTCATGCATTTAGAATAAAGAAAGAAAAAAAAAGAAAAGAACAAAGGGTTTGTGTTGTCGTTTTGCATATTCATGATTCATTTTGTGTGTTTGTTGTTTTGTCTCTGTCATTTTGTGTTGTTTCATTTCTTGTTATTTTGTGTTTTGGAGGGATTTTGCACATTTGTATTGTAATTGTGTTCATTTTTATTTAATTTTGTATTTTTTTTTAAATTATGTATGTTTGTCATTTTTTTGTTTTTTTGTTTAATTAATTTTGTGTGTTTGTTTTTCTTTTGTGTGTCTTTAGTAATTTTGTGGGGTTTTTCTTGTCATTTTGTCTATTTTTTTCCTAATTTTTGGAATAATTTGGTGTGTTTTTGTGAGTAGTTTTCAGCATTTTTGTTGTCGTAGTGTTTTCAGGATAGTTTTGTGTATTTTGATGTAATTTTGTGTATATTTGCTGGATTTTTATTTTTGGTATGTTTTTCTATTTTTTTTTATCATTTTGTGTATTTTGGAGTAGTTTTTTTTTTAGTTTAACTTGGGGGCCGCACAGAAAAAGAAAGAGGTACGCGAGTTGCCGACGTCTGATCCGAAAGAACGTCTGCATTAGGGCTTAATTAGATCCAAATCCTGAGTCCTCATATTGAGCTTAGTTCCTGTTTGGTTTCACTTGAAATTAAAACCATTTTTCTTCTCCAGGCCAGTGAGATCGAGAGGCTTACGACGTGGTACAACCCATTATCTACTCAGGAGCTTGCTATCGCCACAGAACAGTCGGTGGAGGCCAGTATTGCTAACTGGAGGTCCAAATACATTAGCTTAACAGAAAAGCAGTGGAAGGACCACGTTAACCTGGCCTGGAGCATCGCTCCGTACCTCGCTGTGCAGCTCCCTGCTCGGTGAGCAACACACACTGCTTTCTGAGTTTGGGCTGCTTTAAACTTACATTGGTGAGAAAAGTTAATCTGACTCAATTGTATTCATCCTTTCAGATTTAAAAACACAGAGGCCATTGTCTCGGAGGTGACTCGACTGGTGAGAATGGATCCAGCCGCTGTGTGCGACGTCCCTGAGGCTGTAAAGGTGAGCTCACAACCAAAGGAACGCTTCATTCTCATTCACGGTGCTTTTATTCTGAAGTACCAGAGGCATGGACTAACCCATTGAGTGGGTTCAATTGTGTCGACTAGGTTTTAATTCATTTTTAAAGCTAAGGCAGGTGTTTCAACCTCGGGGTTGGGACCCCATGTGGGGTTGCCTGAAATGTAATCATTATAAAATGAAATAAATTACAGATTAAAATTTATTTTTTGAATTTTTTAATTGTTATTTTTTTACAAGTTAATACACAAGTTTCTTTTTAAGATCTTTGTGTGAATTAATGTTTTGATTACAAAATGTGAACAACCTAATGAATAATCCAGTATTAAGTAAGTTTTTGTGTATGTGTGTTTGATCCCTGGTGTGTTTTCATTGGTTGAACATTTCTGCTGCTCGTTACTTCTGCCTGATTGAACTCTTAATGATCCTTGTGAGACAATCCTCTTTGACATCTCTTATTTGTTATATGCACTTAATGAGGTAAACACAGTAATCTCCAAAGAGCGTTTTATTTGCACAGCATCAGATGTGATTGTGTAATAAAGACTCTATGGGATTATTGCTTAACTTTAACATATTTTGATTTTTTCCCCTTCAGTTTTTGGTGACGTGGCACACCATTGATTCTGACTCTCCAGAGCTGAGCCACATTCTGTATTGGGCTCCAGCAGATCCTCCAACTGGGCTGTCCTACTTTTCCTCCATGTACCCCCCTCACCCCCTCACGGCTCAGTACGGGGTCAAGGTGCTCCGTTCCTTCCCTCCTGTGAGCAATTCTCCATCTACAGTTTCACATGTACTCTGTTCTGTCATTGATTATGAATTGAAGGTTTCTATTTCACTCTTTTAGGATGCTATTCTATTTTACATCCCTCAAATTGTCCAAGCTCTTCGATATGACAAGGTACAGATCAGAATTCTTGTGTATTTTTTAGAGATATTGTTGATTTATAAGCGTATGCTCTTGCTGTCACTTCCTGGTGTAGATGGGTTATGTGAGGGAGTACATCCTGTGGGCCGCTCAGAAGTCTCAGCTGCTGGCTCATCAGTTTATCTGGAACATGAAGACCAACATATTCCTGGACGAGGAGGGAAGTCAGAAAGACCGTGAGACTTTTTCATTTTTTCGATTCACTCCAATAACGACATTTATCTACAATAACGTAGGGCTGCACGATTATGGCCTAAATGATTATCACGATTATTTGGATCAACATTTATTTATTTGCTATTTTTGGGAAAATGTCTATTTTATTTAACTACTTTTTAACAAACAATATGTGAACAGTTTAGAGTGCAAAAGAAAACCTTTAAACAATAATATTGATAAATACTAATCTTTACCCAACAGAGTGCAACTCCTTGAAACCAATTACAGTGTATAAAGAAAAGTTAAGAACATTAGGCTTAAGCCATGTTTTGAGTAAGAAACACGAGTCTGTCAACATTTTGTAGCTTGTGTGTCCACTGGATTAATTGATTATTTAATACTAATTAATTAGGTACTTATGTCAATCAACTCATGTTGACATGTTCAATACGAGCGCCCCAACTAAAAAAAAACCCCTTAAACTCCAGTTTTATATCCATCAGAGTCCACATTGTAAACGTAAAAATCACCCACGATCAGGTTAATTTAATGGTGGAGGTCAAAATGGTAATCACGATTAAAATTTGATTAATTGTGCAGCTTTACAATAACGTACAGTATGTAATGATACGAGTGTAACTGATTGGTGTGTGATCTGCCTTCAGCTGATATCGGCGAGCTACTGGAGCAGATGGTGGAGGAGATCACTGGCTCGCTGTCTGGTCCAGCCAAAGACTTTTACCAACGAGAGTTTGACTTCTTTAACGAGATCACCAACGTTTCCGCCATCATTAAGTATGCCCCCCCCCCCCCTCCCTCCTCCCCCTTTATAGCAACTACTCCTGATTCCTGTTTACAATCAAATATCATATTTTCTACTCGCTGTTCTCACCCACACAACAGGATTGTATATCTTTTTCATTGACACACATCTGAAGTTTCTGATGGCAGCTTTGAGTTTCTTTGTTTGCTTTTCTGGGCAAAAAACAAGGCTTGAAGCTGCCGATGTTTTAACACAAATAAAGACAGTGGTAGGCGTCAGTAAACCAAAGATATTTCATCCACAAAACGGGAGAATGTACTCACAAAGAAATGTCGAAGCATTGGGTTTGTTCTCAATTGGTCATATGTATTAAAGCATTGTGGGATTGCGAATCCAGTAGAACACGTGTCAAACTCAAGGCCTGGGGGCCAAATCCGACCCTTTGAAACATCCAAATTATTTATTGAAATTAACCAGAAATCGGAAGCAATTTTAAATCACTGTATCATATCCGAACATAAATATTGGCATCCATGCAAAAATAATACTTAAAAATAAAAAACACACCCACATTTCAACAGATTCATTTGAAATTAAAACTTTACAATTATTTAAGTGGAGTTTCATTGGAAATTCAATCCTGAAATTATTTGACCAAATTTAACAAATCTGCCTGTCACCTTTTGCTTGTATGTTGTCAGTGCCTTTTATGCTCTACATACATATTTTCATTTATACATGCAAAGTAGCACTGAGGTTTAAATTGTTCAATTCCCCACCTCTGCGGCCCACTTGAGGTTAAACTTGTCCGTATTTGGCCCCTGAAATGAGTTTGACACTCATGCAGTAGAAGAAAGGAAAGATGGCACCAAAGCGTATTTGTTTCATGACAAACTCCACATGGAAGAAGGCGAGGATCTTTCAAAGGAGCGCCATCGTTTTTCGTGGTTTAGCTCCAACTCGTATGAAATTTGTCATGTTATTACGCTAAACGAATGATACAAGGTTAGACTGCAATTGTTTAAGTTATATTTCTAATTTTTAATAAGCGTGGAAAGCCACAGAAACCATTATTATTATTGTTCAATCCGTGAAAACACCAGAAATGTCCCTGTGGCAGAGTGTTTGATGTCACACTGGCTTCGGTAGTGGATAAGAACAACTTTTGGATGAAATAAAAGTGCAGTTTAAACATGTTAGGGATCGTCGCCGGCAGCTTTAACATGTTGAAGTACAATATTTTCATTGAATATGACATTTACCACTAATTCACTGGAAAGCGCGAAACAGATCTGCATGAACAAACAGTTTCTTACAGCATGTCTGTAAGATGACAAACACTCAATCTGACACATTTGAGAAGCAGAAACATCGAAAAAGATAAAAACTCAAAATTTCCTATCGGACCTCAGAGTAATTCAGCATTTAATTTCCATTAGTTATCAGAAGCCTTGAGCTTTAAAGCCTTTAAAGGTGTTTATGAAGTGATAATAAGTTTCCTTCTGAGTCTGTTGTTCAGTCCCTTTGCTGCTCATTTCCACTGCTGTTTGTCGGCGCAGTGGTGGGGATGCAGTGGAGCTGAGGAGCTGTTTTCTGACAGGCTTCCCACAGAGAGGATGCTTTCAGCCCCTCAGAGGGCAGCAGATCCCACTCTGCCTTCATTACAGCACTGATTGCTGACACGTGTTGTCCTATGACTCCCCTCTGTGGAGCACAGCTGAACCCTAGCTGATGTTACGATATTCATGCATGTTGGTCACAGCAATGGAGACATAATGTGTGTAATGCTTTTCTTTATCTATCTATTATTTTTAGACCGTTTCCCAAAGGAGAGGAGAGGAAAAGAGCCTGTTTTGAGGCCTTGTCCAAGATCAAAGTCCAGCCTGGCTGTTATCTTCCCAGTAATCCAGAGGCCATCGTGTTGGACATAGACTATAAGTCTGGGACTCCCATGCAGAGGTGGGTGTTAAATACAACTTAGTTCATTTTCTCAACAATGAGAGCAGTTCACACACAAAAGCTTAAACAGAAAAGTGAATTCATTCTTTATCGTCTCTATTCAGTGCTGCCAAAGCTCCGTACCTAGCCAAGTTCAAAGTCAGGAGATGTGGCGTCAGTGAGCTGGAAAAAGAAGGTACTGGTTCTGTGCTAGAGTGTGTGGGTGTGTCTCTTTTTTTTCAAAAATGTTAAGTTTAATTTATTTAGAAGATTTTTTTCTTTTTTTAAAACGAGTATAAAGAAATGATTTAGTTAGAATGAAGGTCTTTTTTTTTCTGTTTTGAGTAATATTATTGATTAGCTATGGACTATTTGTGAATGTGTAGATTGTTTATATGAAGATATATGTTTAATTGGATTGTTAGTTGTATTTAAAGAAGAAAATTGTCATGAATAAAGGGGTAGGATTAAATAAGTTTACACTTCTTCCTACTCCTTTTCACTTATGTAAATTGAGAGGTGTAACTGTTTATGGATCAAATCAATGGTCTATTTCTGCTGTTGTAATTCATCATTTTTGGTTTTTAAAACTTTATAACTTCTGTTATCATTTTACATGTTCAAAATAAGTAGGCCTTCATCACTTAATTCAGAATTAATTTATCAGTAACAATAGTCATGCATCACTTTACAGCAAATGTTTTACTAAGCAGCTAAATTAATTTTGACATCAAATTTTGATTTAATTTTAGCCATAGGCTTAGAAATGCCTCCGTCTCTCGGAGAGAAATGGTCATGTGATGTGTATTTGCTTTTGCGATACATTACAACATCGAAACGTCTGAAAATCTTCCTCATGAAAGTGTAAAAACCTTTTAGTGATATGTAAGTGTTTTTTCGAAATTCAAATGTTTCCATTTCCAGTTTTTTATTGTGCTATTTAGATTTTGCGCATTTCTAAGGGTAATAGAAACGCACTAATGTGTAAGATCACATGATTTCTGATTGGATTTCGTCCCATGTGACAAAATTAGAGATTAGTTTGTATTAGTCGACAAAAATATGAAGATATTTTGATATAGCTTTTGTTGACATGATTTAAAAAAAAATCCAATGCATTGTTTAAGCGTTTTCCTACCATGATGATGATGGCCATACCAGCCTGTCATTGCCCGATCCCGTTAGATCTCTGAAGCTAAGCAGGTCTGGGCCTGGTTAGTAGGTGGATGGGAGACCACTGAGAATTCCAGGTGTCACAGTGTGGGACAGTCACCCCAGTGGTATCTGTCATTGTGTCCTTGGGCAAGACTCTTCACCCACATTGTATATATGTATCTAATATGAATGTAGTGTGTGAGTGAGTGTTGGTGGTGGTCGATGGCGCACTATGGCAGCCTCGCCTTCGTCAGTCTGCCCCAGGGCAGCTGTGGCTACAATAGTAGCTTACCACCACTAAGTGTGGGATGAAAGAATAATCCCTTAATTCTGTAAAGCGACTTTGAGTGTCCAAAAAAGCGCTATATAAAATTGATGCATTATTATTATTAATATGATGATGATGATGTGACGTCCCTGCAGGTTTGATGTGTCGCTCTGACTCTGTGGATGAGTCACAGAGCGAGGAGGAAGCAAAGAGGATCTGCTGGCAGGCGGCCATCTTTAAAGTGGGAGACGACTGCAGACAGGTCTCACTTTTACTTTGTTTTCCTCTCAGCTAATGATGCAACAGTTTGGATAAACACTTTCAGGGCCTGATTATTGGTTCTGCACCATGTGTTTATCAATGTCCAGGATATGTTGGCACTTCAGATCATCAGCCTGTTTAAGAACATTTTCCAGCTGGTGGGACTGGACCTGTACGTGTTCCCGTACCGCGTGGTGGCCACGGCTCCTGGAGTACGTTTTCTACCTCTGTTTGTGTTTTTCTCTGTTCCTCTGAGCTGAAGTCCTGATGGGAATCCCTGCATGTTTTAAACAGTGTGGCGTTATCGAGTGCATCCCAGACTGTAAGTCCAGAGACCAGCTGGGACGTCAGACGGACTTCGGCATGTACGACTATTTCAGAAACCAGTATGGGGACGAATCCACACTGGCCTTCCAGAAGGTGAATGCACAATCTTTCCATTTTTTTTTTTTTTTTTTTTTTTATAACTTCCTGATTGTTGTTCAGGCATTAGCTTTTTTTATTTGAGGTTCATATTTTGTACTTCTACATTCACCCTCATGTTTGTTTTCTCTTTTCAGGCACGATACAACTTTATCCGGAGTATGGCAGCGTACAGTTTGCTGCTCTTCCTGCTCCAAATCAAGGACAGACACAATGGAAACATCATGCTGGACAGTCAGGGTCACCTCATCCACATTGGTGTGTAACAGCATTAACACATTAACGCTAACGAGGAAAGTTTCATGTTTTTTATATAGCCATTCATTTTTACAGATAACTTATTATTTAATCTAAGAAACATAAAATCTGAGGATACAATTTAGAGTTGATGTGTTCTACTGTTTTTTAAAAATAGGAAGACTTACAGAAATAGTGATGGTGACATTCTGTAGGATAACCGACTCTTCAGTCCTTTAATATTTCATTTGGTTTTCAGTCTTTTTAGTAAAAGCTTCATATTTTGTAATGCTTAAAGAACAGACATTTATTTGTGCTGCTTCTTTTTACTTTCAGTTAAAATTTAAGTACACATTATCACATTTGTTATTGTTTTGTGTGTTTAGAGTCATTGTGTATTTTTCTTTCTCATTTTGTCTATTTTGTTGCCTATTTTTCTCTTGTTTTGTATGTTTCTATGTTGTTTTGCATGTATTTGCTGTCATTTTTGTGCGTTTTTGTTTTGTTTGTATATTTCACACCCATTTTGTGTTGTCATTTTATTTATTTTTTGTCCCATTATGTGTTTTTTTTGTGCTTATTTTGTATATTTCAGTCCCATTTTGTGTAATTTTTCTTTCATTTTGTGTGTTTTTAGAGTCAGTTATGCATTTCCAAGCTGCACAAAATTCAGCGGCAGGCTACGTGTGGCTCATGTCTGGTGTAAACTTTTTAACATCCACTAGAGGCAATAAGTCAATATTCAGTGAAATGCTAGAAATGTGTGTTGAACTGCTTTTACAAACATCTGCAGACTTCAGTTGGTCACATACTGATGTAGCACTAAACGACCTCTCATCCCGTGCGTGTGCACGTGTGTTTGTGTGTGTGTGTGTGTTTGTTTTCCCAGATTTTGGGTTCATGTTTGAAAGTTCACCGGGAGGCAACCTAGGCTGGGAGCCGGACATCAAGCTCACAGACGAGATGGTGATGATAATGGGCGGAAAGATGGAGGCCACGCCCTTCAAGTGGTTCATGGAGATGTGTGTGAGAGGATACCTGGCTGTCAGGTGAGAGATGCTCTACCTGTTGAGTGAAATAAGTGAGCGACACACTACTAATATGTTTTTCTCAGGCCCTACATGGACGGAGTCGTCTCTTTGGTGAACCTCATGTTGGACACGGGCCTTCCCTGCTTCAGAGGACAAACTATCAAACTTCTTAAGTTAGTCACTCACAGGGTTCTGTGTATTACTGTTAACTTGTTGCCAAACATTGTCCCTCATTTATCTTGCTTGAAAATGATTGCAAATACACATTTGGTTGTACGACTGTACTCACGTGATTCATGAAACATTTGCGCTTGACCAATTCCAGCGTACAAATGATCGGGTGTTGATAAATGTGGTGGCTGAATTTGATCGTCATTAACGTGCCCTTAAATCTTTTCTGGTTCGGAAATCCTTATGTCTGAGGTGGAGCAAAACAAAGACAGAAAACTGGACTTAAATGTATAGTTTTGCAGCATTCCTGTGTTTACAGCGTCGTGCCCCGGTTTGGTGCACGTTTGCCCGTCATATGCACTCAGGTGAAGTCTGCCCCCCTGTGCGTAAATGTCGACAAATTATAATTGCGCTATGAACGTGTTTCCATTGAAGGTTGTTTTGGACAACAACTTTACAGCAGAGATCCTGGAGAAACACACGGAAATACAGTTAATATCAGCATCAGTTGTCAGCATTCTTTAGACAATAAATAGCACATTTAAAGAAATTAACGAAACCCTTAAAAAGCTTGAAATAACTAAATGCTATCTCTTGACTGGGTTTGTTCTGCCTTTAGCCAAGTTCATCTTTAAATCATCATTATTGATGAAGTTTTAGGTATACTTTACATTTTAAAAGCATGAATAATACACAGCAGCACTCCCTCGATCCAATACAGAGCAGAAGCAGAGCTGCACTCCTGTGTGTGCGCGGGCACTGTTGAACCATGGGCTCCTGCTTGGACAGTAACAGAGTTTGCCAGCGAGGTTATACAGTATTCCGTGCAAGGAAAACCAAAAAAGAAGTATCAGTAATAACGTGGGGTGTTTGAAAAATTTAATTAATTTAATTTAATTGGTTTTAATCTGTTCTGAATGCGTGTCTACTTATGTTTAAATGACACCTGAGATTTCTTTAATACAATATTTTCAAACTCAATCAGATTTTGCTGTGCTTCACTGCAAATCCACACACTCAGATTATCGCACACGAGGTCAGACCTGACGTGATCGTAGCGTACGCTGACGTCAGAATTGATAAATACCGAAGTTTGCATGAATGTGGTCGAACACACGTCGTACGCTCAGATCTGAATGTACGAATGGTTGATAAATGAGAACCAATGTGTTTTCTTCCGTTCAGACAGAGGTTTAATCCAGGTGTGAGTGAGAAAGACGCAGCTTCTTTTATCATCAAAGTCATCCAGAACTGCTTCCTCAGCAACAGGTCGGTGCTGCTCACTGTGCGTCATCACTATGTGTTTGTTGAGAACTTTCCTTTGATTGTCTTTTCTTCTTCTTCCTCAGGAGCCGGACTTACGATATGATCCAATATTATCAAAACCAGATCCCGTACTAAACATTGGGGCGTGAGCATGTGCGTTTGTTGGCCAGTTGGTCGTGTGTGCTGCTGGCTTACGTTTTGTGCCTTTTGTCAGCGTTCTCATTGAAGGTCATGTTTCCTGCTGATCATTGGATGTTTGTTTTATTAGCCTTAAATGTTGTTTCTTTATATTACTTGTCCTTTTATTTTTATTTATTAGAATTCTTTAAAGTGTTTTAAAAATTATAATTTATATTGCACGAGTGTCTTGACTTGTGTAACTCTGTCTTGTCTGCACGGTGAGGAAATAGTTTTATTAGAGTTTATTTGATTAAAATGTCTGATTTGTTTTTAGATGTTGGTTGAAATGTTGTTGAAATAGTTGAAGCACGTCGACCTCAGCCAATCGCATCCCTGCATCTTAAGATGTGAAGATAAATCTTATGTTCGTATAATTTATCCCCAAACCATTTATTTTGTTGTTTGTTTTTTTTTTTTAAATCAAATAATTGTGTATATTTTTATTTTTATATTTAATTAATGTCTCTGCTCAGGTTTTAAAAACTGGATCTTAGCACAGCTGAGCAGATCTTCTCTGTTCTGTAGCATGGCGCTCACCTTTGAATCCACTGCGGTTTAGTTCTCGTACATTTAGCAGTGCCTAAGGGGCAGAAACAAACCCACATAAATGTAAAGTTTCTATATTTGTGGAGGTCAGCTACAGCTTCAATGTCGGGCGCTTTGCATGAAGCGAAATGCGTCGCCTGTGACCAACGTGGCTTTTAGTGGAAACCTCTCTGTGATCCAAAGTGCTGTGCCGTGTGTTCACATGATTGACTAATGGGTGTAAAGATATTTTGTCTGTTTGTATATTTATAGCCACAAACCATTTTCTGTCTTTTTCTATCTTCATGCATTTTGAATGAAACCGTGCAACAGATTAAATCAAATAAAGTTCTATTATCTTTAAGAAACCTCGCTGTTTTGGTCTTATTGTTTTTAACATGTTTCATATGTTTTTCTTTTTATTTTCACCAATGTGAGTGTGGTATGAAACGGAAACAAATCTGATACTGGTTTTAAGGAAATATTTATTTCATTTATTGCACATTAACTGCACACGAAAGTGCACATTTTTAGTACCTAAATGCTTGTTATTCTGCTTGTTATTCTGTAGTGTTGCCCCATTGAGGGAAAAAACTATTAAACGTCAGAGGAAAGCTCCGTGGTTTAGCTCTGAAACTCACACACTCAAACAGACAACCCGTAAATTAGAGAGAATGTGGCGCTCCAATAAAACAGAGGAGTCACGAATACTTTGGCAAGAAAGCCATAGTAAATACATGACAGCCTTACGACATAGTCGATCTACATACTATTCCTCACTAATTGAAGAAAATAAAAATAATCCGAGGTACCTTTTCAGCACTGTAGCCAGGCTAACACAAAGTCAGAGCTCTATTGAGCCCATGATTCCTCTAGCCCTCAGCTGTGAGGACTTTATGACATTTTTTAACGATAAAATTCACAAGATTAGAGATAAAATTAGCCACTCCCTGCCTTCACCTGGGCCTGCTGTACCATTAAATGTAAATAGGCCTAACCTAAACTGTTTCACACATATAGGACTTCAGGAACTTAACTCTATTATTTCATCCTCCAAACCATCGACCTGCCTTTCAGATCCGATCCCAACTAAGCTGTTTAAAGAAGTTGTTCCCCTAGTCTGCCCATCTTTGTTGGAGACAATAAATATATCCCTATCAATAGGCTACGTGCCACAGTCCTTTAAAGTAGCTGTAATCAAACCCCTTCTCAAAAAACCTACTCTTGATTCCAGCACTTTAGCAAACTACAGGCCTATATCTAATCTTCCTTTTATTTCAAAGATTCTTGAGAAAGTTGTGGCAGCTCAGCTCTGTGACTTCCTTCAAAACAACAGCCTGTTTGAGGACTTCCAGTCAGGCTTTAGAGCTCAACACAGCACAGAGACTGCTTTAGTTAAAGTAACTAATGATCTACTCTGGGCTTCAGATGAAGGACGACTCTCAGTGCTGGTTTTATTAGATCTTAGTGCAGCTTTTGACACTATAGATCACTATATTCTACTAGAGAGATTAGAGAAATTACTTGGAATCACAGGGACTGCCCTAAACTGGTTTAAGTCCTACCTATCTGATAGGTACCAGTTTGTACACGTGAATAATAAGTCTTCTGTGTACACTAAAGTAAGCTACGGGGTTCCTCAGGGCTCTGTGCTAGGTCCAATCCTCTTCTGTATCTATATGATCCCCCTTGGTAATGTTATGAGAAAATACTCTGTTAACTTTCACTGCTATGCTGATGATACCCAACTGTATGTATCAATGAAGCCAGGTGAGACAAATCAGCTATCTAAACTTGAGGCCTGTCTAAAGGACATTAGGGCCTGGATGGACCAAAATTTTCTTCTTCTCAACTCAGACAAGACTGAGGTCATTGTACTGGGCCCGCGACACCTTAGAGAAACCTATGCTAGCCTAACTGCCCTAGATGGCATTACTCTGGCACAAAGCACAACTGTTAGAAACCTTGGGGTTCTATTTGATCAGGACTTATCCTTCAACTCTCACATAAAACAAACTTCAAGAACTGCCTTCTTTCATCTCCGTAACATTGCTAAAATCAGATCTATCCTGTCTCAGGGCGACGCCGAAAAACTAGTCCATGCTTTTGTTACCTCTAGACTGGATTATTGTAATTCTCTTTTAGCAGGCTGCCCGAGCAAGTCGCTTAAGACACTTCAGCTGGTTCAAAATGCTGCAGCACGTGTACTGACTAAAACTAGGAGAAGAGATCACATTACTCCTGTATTAGCCTCTCTGCATTGGCTTCCCATAAAATATAGAATAGAATTCAAGATTCTTCTTCTCACTTATAAAGCCCTAAATGGACAGGCACCAGTCTATCTCAAGGAGCTTGTAGTGCCATACAATCCCCCCAGAACACTACGCTCTCAAAATGCTGGACTACTCGTTGTTCCATTCATCTCTAAAAGTAGTATAGGAGGAAGAGCTTTCAGTTATCAGGCCCCACTTCTCTGGAACCATCTACCAACCACGGTTCGGGGGGCAGACACCCTCTCTACCTTTAAGGTTAGGCTCAAAACATTCCTCTTTGATAAAGCTTTTAGTTAGGAACCAGCTCATAGCTCATAATTAAGATGCAATAGGCATAGACTGCCGGGGGGGGGGGGGTCTGGCATGCTCGGTTGGAGAGAGGTTGGAGAGGGCGTTAAGAGAGAGGTCATTTAGGTTAGAGAGGGACCGGAGAGGGTCCCATTCCTCTTTCAAACACTCCCTCTATGTCTGCTTCTTCCCTTGTGTGTTTGCTCCTGTACTCCTTCTGGCTTTTGTCTTGCAGGTCCGTGGGATCCTCAGTGTGGAGTTACAGAGTCTCAACAACTCTGTCTCCACCCTTTCCTCTGCACACACCCAACACAGCATAACGTGGATGGCTGTTCATCATAGGAATGGGATCCACACAAGGTTCCTGCTGCTTAACAGAAGGTTTTCCTTGCCGCCATGATGAATTCATGTTGGGTGTGGGATACATATGTATGTGTATATACGTATATATGCATATGTGTGTATCCATAAAATGAAGAGTCCGTCCTTAAGACTGCTCTACTGTAAAGTGCCTTGAGATACCATTGGTTATGATTTGGCGCTATACAAATAAAGATTGATTGATTGATTGATAGTGTAAACGTTCCTTGACACTTTTAAAACAATGATTTACACGTCTTTGTCATTAACTTTTAAAACCTTTATTTCAATTTGCATCACTTAACATATGTTGTTTTAATAATAATTTTCAGACTTGTGGTCCCAAAACGTCAATACTAATATTAATGTATTTATTTATTGTGAACCCCAGCCAGAAGCTTTATTCATGTAATATTAAAAGTGTTGTATTTTTTTATCCACCAGGTGGCAGCACATGATCTGTTATTTATTGTGTTCCTATTTAGAAGGAGGGTATAGGTTATAATGATCATGTGTTGAGACAAAGATGGACAACTTTTATCACAGCTGGGGTCCGAGGGCCACATTATTAACATTTATGTTAGTATTTAGAATAAAGACGAACGCGAGCATTAATACAGGAAACAAAGAATGGGTTTTTGTTGTATATTTTTTGTTTTGTGTATTTTCATTGTTATTTTGCACATATTTTTTTGTCATTGTGTGTTTATGGAGACATTTTTGTGTATATTTGTCGTCAAATTGTGCATTTTTCTATCATTTTGTGTGTTTTTGTTGTCCAGTGTATCATTTTGTTTTTGTTTTTATTTGAATTTTAAAGACCTTTTGTGTAGTTCAGTTGTCGTTTTGGGTTTTGTTGTTCTTTCATGTGTTTTTTGCCATTTAGTGTGTTTTTGGAGACATTTTTTTTACATTTAGTTGTTGTTTAGCTGCTTTGGAGTCATTTTTGTTCTTTTGTGTATTTTTCTGTCATTTCTTTTGTTGTTAGAGACATTTTGTATGTTTTTTGTTGTACTTTTGGGGGTTTTGAGTCATTTAGGCAAATTTTTGTTGTTTTTTCATGTAATTTATGTAATTTAGTTTGTTTTTTTAAAGTAATTTCTGCATTTAATTGTCGTTTCGGAGTTGATTTTGGCCATTTTGATGACCTTTCAGCTATTATTTCTGTTATTTCATGTGTTTTTTTTCAGATATTTTGCACATGTTTTAGGGGGGAGGGGGGCAGAGAGCTGCATTTGGCCTCTGGGCCACCTTGTCTGTTAATTATGTCAGTGAACATAATGTGTGTTTTCTTGCTTACTGAGAATTGAAGCTACCTGGCGAACAGCATCACATCACATTTTTCGAGTCCTTTTTATTTAGTTTTGTTGTCATTTTCTGTCATTTGTTGTTTTTGGAGAACTTTTGTGCAGTTTTGTTTGTCGTTTTGGGTTTTTGGAGTAAAAACCACAGCAGTCACAGAGCGAGGAGCATCTCGGAGAGTTGCTCCTCCTTTGAAGATGACCATGTACCAACATGTCCCTGCCTGGGGGACATGGATGGAAAGGAGGCTTTGTGGGAAATATTCTGGCACAACAGGTTATGCTAAAGACACCCGTGTTACAGGAAACACAATGAAACAGACCGGTTTTAGAGCATTATTGGGCTGGTTGGTATCACTGGGTGAGTTGATCATTTGGTGAGGGCTCATGTGCCAAAGGAAGGAAACCACATCCATGGCCCTCCTTTCTTTGACCAAGAAAATGGAAACAGACTTATTGACATTGAAACCCGCAGAGAGTGTGGTATCCTCACTGTATAACAACGTGTGTTGGGTTGGGTTGGGGGGTGTGAGAGCCCTCAGGAAAGAGCCAACACAGCTAAAGACAACACTCTGGAGGCCAAAAACTCCAGTAGGAGATGATGGAGATCCCATGACAGCAAAACCAACCACTCACTCACTCTCAGTGTTTTTCTTTAGCTGGTTTTGCCACATCTTTAATCAAAAGCGACTTACTTTAATTAAATAAAAAATGTGCTGATGCTCACATGTGGCTGTGTATCCAACAGTGTATTTGGTTAATATTTCATTGCGTACAGATGTCCAGAGGGGAAACCTTGATGTATTTTTGATGAGATCAGACCACCGTCATGGCTTCTCCCTGTGTCTGATGCAGGTGTGCTGATCTAATCCCAGAGTTTACCATTCAAGCCAAGTGGGATTGGTAAGAGTTTGAGAATTATTCAAGCCAAATAGAGAAAATCACAATAGCCTATATATATTCTTGATATTTAAAGTTGCTGGAGAAAATAATATTGTATAAAGACATAAACTGTGTTGTAGTACGTATGTGTTCAAATTAGATAGAATGAATGGGTTGAGTATGCACAGAACACCCAGATCTATACTATATGGGGCACACTAGTCATACTCAACCGCCCCATAATGCATTGTGAGTGGAAGGTAAAATCATCCTTGGACCAGCTTCAAGCTAAAAGGCAAACATCCTCATTTCAAAATAAAAGCATCTCTTCCATTAGTTTTTTTTTTAAACCTTTTTTAAATGGGGCTCTTGTTTTTAAGTTAACCAGAAGTTTTGTTCGTAGCACAATGGAGGGTCTCTGAAAATGTCCAAATGAAATCTGTATATGTGAGTTGATATATGTTGATATTCTACTTGGTCACTTTCTCACTTAAAATGTTTTCAGAACTTTCAAAGGTGGAGGATCAACAGATATATTTAGTCTCAGTGTGATTCAGATTTTTATCGTTGTAGGTTTGAAATGCATCTTGGGAAACTTGGATCCATCCTAATCATACTAACTAGTACAGACAGTATGTACTCATTGAGTGTGTAGTATGTTAGTATGCGATTTTGAATGCAGACATAGTGTAGGCCTCATAGATTAATAAATTAATGATCATTTGCTTGAAAAGAAAAAAATAAAAGGTTGAAATTGCCACTTAAAAGTTTGTTTTCAGTCTCGACTCTCTCTTATTCACATTGTTGGAATAGTTTGGCACATTGCATTGTGGGATGTGGAGTCCTGTAGACGGCTGTATGAAAGTGTTTTTACTTCATTCTTATTGTGATTTCCCAACACATTTCTGGTGTTTTCACTAAAAGTTGTGACAAAAGAATGGTGGGTGTTTATATTGGTGCTTCATTGAAAGATCTGAGTCTGGCCAAAATTGAATGTCTCGTGGAGTGAGGTGATATCACAGGGAACTAATTAGAACAAAAATGGTGTGGATCTTGTCCTCCTTGTCTGGAGAAGAAACAAGAGAAATCACATTGCTGTTCCTTGTTGGACTCCATTTTAAATGTTTTTTTTTTCCGCTGTGTGCCAACGCGTCCAGCTGCTCGAAAGTTTAAAAAAATGGCTGCTTTTGTTTTTTGTCCTCCCTCCCTCCCACTTTGGAGCTTTGTTCTGGCCCAGCACATTGTTGGTGTCAGCTAAGCTCAGGTTTTTAGCTCCTAGAGCTGGTGCTCTCTTGGTGGAAACAGAAAAAAACGGTGCTATAGGCGTTAGCTCCGAGTTAGCTCCAGCTCTAGGTTGGTCGAAAAGGTGCAACAGCAGGAATGGAAAGTAAAAACACTTCTATGCATCCATCTATAGGACTCCACATCCCACAATGCAGAGCACCAAACTTTCCCAACAATGTCGATAGGAGAGTGTTTAGTGGAAATCACAACAAAACTTTCAACCTTTTGTATCACGTGTCAAACTCAAGGCCCTGGGGCCAAATCCGGTCCGCTCTAGAAAGTAAAAATCATAGAAGAGACGTGAAACATTTTTGTAAATTACCAACTAATTCAGTTGTAGTTATCTCAGCCCCTCCAAATGCAAAAATTCAATTGTGTTTGCAGAGGTCAGTTTTCCAGTTCTTATATCACATGACGGCAGTCATTTTTAATATCAAACTGTTCCAAGAACTCTCAATTTTTTCAAAATCTGGCAAATTTTCCTCACATTATTCCACAAAGTTTCCCCAAATTCCCAAAATCAGGGAAATTTACATGAAGATCCTGCAGGGACTGATATACTCCCAAACTTTGTCATTTATATATGTTCATTTATATGTGGAAGGGCAAACCAGGGCACATTTATGTTGAATTTGCTCTTTTTCCACCTAAAATCTGTGGCCCACTAAAGCTCAAACTGGTAAATTTTTGGCCCCTGAACTAAGATGAGTTTGATACCCCTGTTTTATATGTTTTCAAGCAAATCTTGGATTTATTGATCTATGAGGTCTACACTGTCTTTATCTGATATAAAATGATCATCTCAAGCATTTTTAGGTAAATCACACACAAATTCAGTGGAGGGAACAGAATCAACATGACATACACTATCTAGTGTGGTCTTTTTGATCAAGATCCAGATAACTGCCAATATCTGGAAATGAGATTTGGCGCTTAGTGGAAAGTTGTCCTCTCTGACTGCTCTTGTTTTGACATTAATGTGGCATACATGTATTGATCACAGTGTGAGACACATGTATACAGTCAGTGCATGTTTTGGGGAACCAAAACAAATGTATTTCCACAACGTCACAGCTCCACATCATATGTCCTGGTTGATCACATGGACCAAACTGCAGAGCATCTTGTGACACATTCAAACCTCATGAATGTTTGTGTGGCTGTGGCCCCGTGTGCCAGCTATAAGGGCTGTGCAATAATGAGCTGTTCTTTGAACTGTTCCAGCTTGTAAAGCGGTGAGGAGCGTGGCAGGGGAAGAAGGGATATTTGTCCAGAAGACCAACACAGACAGTCAGTGCTATTGATGAGACGCTGGATCGAATCAGGAATAGCTCAATAGCAGCGTTGATGCTTCTCTAATGGAAGAAGGGAAAGTCTGTCCTGCTGTCCTCTTTGTATATAAAGCTCTCAGCTGTAGACTGAAGCTCCTTAAGTTTTAGCTTTCATGTTTTACATATACAAGGCTTCTCGCTGCGCTGTTGAGCGTAGGGCCCCCCTACGATGTGAGTTTCCATCACAGTCCCAATATTACTGCAGGTCTCACATAATACCCAATTTAAATTTGAAGCTTGTCTTTGAATCACTCTTCACCAATTCAAACAGATGTGTTGTTTGCAGTCTAAATATATGCATGGTAAACAGTGCAATGTCAAAATAACCCCCCCCCCCATTTGTTGGTGACAGTCAGTGTTATCTGATGCACTGATGAGTTAAAGGAGGAGTTGGAGCGACTGACTTAACCAGCATAAAACCAATGTTTACCTGCAAGCTAAAGGCCAGTGGGTGACAAACACTGTTCAGTTGAACATGCAAACCAAACGTGTTGTGCACGAACACACGGCATGCACCAGCATTCTTTGTACCAACATTCAGTCAAACACTATTTGTATTGTGTTCAGTAGAAAAACTGTATTTGCAAAACAAATTTAAAAATGGCAGTTTTGAAGAAAAGATTTTCCAGATCTACAGAATAGCTTTGCATACACACACACACACACACACACACACACACACACACACACACACACTCTCTTTTTACCCCTTTTCTTTTTACGATGCCCACATGCTATACACTGCTGGCTGTGCTGTTGAATGGACCCCCAGTGTTGGCCCTCTTCTTATCATGTGACCTTTGATTTGTTTGGACAGCGTGACCAACAGTGGAGGCAAAAAGAGGAGCCAAGAGGCACTCAAGTCAGAGCAAAGGAAACCAATTGTAAAGGTTTGAGGTCAAACTCCAGCATAGATTTACTTTCCTGTGTCAGAAACAGTTCTTCTTCATGCTAATAAATGCTCTGTTAGCCTTTTAAAAATCCAAAAAATGAAGGATCCAAATCGACCTCTGGCTTACACACCAGAGAAAAAACACGGTCACTTTTTTATGTTTTGAATTCTGTTTAAAAAAAACAAAAAAAAAAAAACAGTATTGTTAGTAAAAGTATTTTTTGTCGCTACTGCATCCACTGTCCTTACTAACACTATTCCAAAGTTGTTACTGAAGGTGGGATGATATATTAGAATCAGATATATTTTAATGATCTCAGGGGGAAATTACTTACTTACAGAGGCTCAAGTGACATTACAGAATAATTTAAGAAAACATACAGAACTAAGTAAAAAGTCTGTTAATTAAATAGGGATTAAATACAAGTGCGCACATTCCAGTAAAATATAATACAAATATAAAAATACAGCACATATATATATACAAGTATACAATAACAAACACATCGTGCAACAAGACATTGCGACATTAAAACATCAAAAGATGCATCGTTGAGCGTATCGCAATGGATGGTCAGACAAAGAAATCCACAATCTACTACACACAAGATTGTTCTGGTTTACTTTTATTGTTTATTATTCCTTTTGAGTTTATATCCAGAGTAAGTAGTAAAGTCAATTAAAAACATGGTTATTTTTTCAGCTACAATTTATTTTCTTTATTTTCTGGTCTTTTTTCATCTATAGCAGAGGTTCCCAACCTTTATCGGGTCGTGACCCAATTTTGATATCACAAATGTCCGGCGACCCTAGACACATTTTTTTCTTCTAGAATTAGTTTTTTATCATGTTTTTAAAGTGTGTTCCAACTACAGAGTATAACCAGGACCTATGTTTTTTTAATTTTTTACCTATGTTTTTTTGTTTTACCAATCGCTAGACATTTCAGGCGACCCCACATGGGTTCCCGACCCCAAGGTTGAAAAACACTGATCTATCGTATCGTGACATCAATATAACGTCCCACCCCTAGACTTGTTACATCATTGATTGTTAGTTTGTTTTTGGCCTCAGAAAATAAAACAAGTTTGATAGTGGGACAAACCTAAACCGTGCAGAAATGTTCATAATTTCTCCAAACCTCAGAGTGTCTGGACAGTTTGTCTTTTAAAGATCGAGGGGCTTTGAGTTATTTCATCATGTATTTGTGTGTGTAGTTGTGTGTGTGTGTCCAGCAGAGGGCCAGAGTCACATCATCAGCTCACTAGGGTCCAAATACATTTTGAAGAATCATACCATAGAAATGCAAGACATTTGAAAGAAATGTGTCTATTCCCATTAGTGTATATCTCATAAGATACTCTTTAATTTAGTATTTTATGAGCTAAAGTGATGGTAAAGTAAAAGACATGATTTGCTCTTTGTCCCATTAGGAAGTTCTTTGGGTCCTAATGATACTTCCATCTCTCCTGTGGGACTGAAATAGATTAATTGAGCACCATTCATGGCAACCCACAACAAAAACCCTCTGCCACTCTCAACCGCCATGGCCACTGTTGCCACGGAGACCCATTCAGATGCCCGGTGGTGACCTCTGACCCAAGGGGAGGCTGGTGAATGTAGCTGAAAGGGGGCGGCTGGGCTGGGGCATCTGGGGTATCATCTGGTGCTGAACAAAGCCCCCTCGCCAGCTGGGGAGGAGGGCAGGAGATGGAGAGAGAGAAGGGGCAGAGAGAGAGAGAGCATACCCCTTTTCTTCCTGCCCTCTTCAGAGAGAGTGGCCATTGACACTGTGCATCTCATTAGAATCGGTGCACCCCCCCACCCCTCCTCCGGTCCCCTGGTGCACAGACACCAGGCAGCTGCCCGTCCTGCTCTGGTTATTCAAGCTCAAGTGCGGTCCACTGCAGGGTAGAGGGAGACAAAAAGACCAAGGTTTGGAATGGGATTGGTGGACGATGGGGTGGTGTGTGGGGGGGTGAGAAGTCTGGGACATATGCCACCATTACTGGGACTGGAACTACAAGGAAAATTGATTTTTCTGGATTTGCCTCCCAAGTAAATAATAAACTGCTCAAGCTTTGAAAAATGAAGAAACTCTTCACATTTTGAGTCTACTTGAAAAGCACAAATTTTAGATCTACTAACAAGGACATTTCAAAGATTTTAAGCCACATTGGTCAAAAACAGTGGAGGATCCCTTTAAAGCCACAGCTTGTATTTTGAATAGAAACTTTTTCGGCCCTTCTCCTTTTTTCCCCCCTATCCAAATGAGTTGAGGATAGATGCAATGTATCTGAGGCGGGAGACACGGAGAGAGATAAAACATGCAAACAGCTGCTGGGTGGTAGCACGCGTAATCATAGATAGCAAACAATGACACAGACACACAGCGAGAGCCTCCCAGAACCCCTCTGTGCTTCCTGCGTCCCTGAAGGACATAATGTGGCTCTCTGAGGGTCACGGTCATGCAGTGTGTGTGCGTGTGTGTGTGTGTGTGTGTGTGTGTGCGTGTGTGAAGCCAAAACAGCTCAGAAGGGCTTCTATCAAAACCTAGAATTTGGTCTGGGGTGCAAAAGGTGGAGGATCTGAAATAGGAGAAAATCTCTATATAAATATAGGGGTGGGGGTTGACAAATATCAGGCTATGCTATGCTAATTATTTGATAACACTGCTAGACTGGTTGAGAAAAGCTGCACATCAATTACTTCAAGGCACATAACATATTTATGTCCGTGCATTTATTAATTCAAAGCGTTAATTGCATTCTAGGCCTATGCCTGGTGCAGGAATGGAACAGGAGACGACTGACAGAAATCCTGCATCACCCCCCACAGTCTAATAAAATCAGCCTCAGCTCACTTTCCCTCCTTATTTCCTATATATTCCACACACAAGCTTCCCTAAATTCAAGGGTACAGACTAGAGACTTGGTCCCCTGTACCCCACCTCTTCTCTCTTTCTGTCATCTTCACTGATGAATGGGGCTTTGCGTGTAGATTTTAATTACTGCTCTGTCGAGGTGGGAATTGGCCATGCATTAAATTGGAATGAGAGACATTTTTCCCCACAGCAGGGGATGGAGGAGATTGGAGGGTAAAAGGAGAAAGTGGTTACTGTATATTAATGAAATCGTCCAGTGACACAAAGTTCCAGCACAACTATGGGAAGCTTTCACCACCAAAGGTCTAACTATGGCCTTTCAGTGCCAGAACTCTGCTTTTCAACTGTGGTAGTATTAATAAAAGCCTAATTTTGAGTTTGATGTTTTGTCACCTTTGCAAGAAATAAGTATAACCCTGTGTAAGTGGAGGAAGTCCTCGAGGAGCGTTCGTGCAGTGGTCGGTGAGGCCACATGCAGTTCTGATGACGCTATATCTGTGTCAAATAGCTCTGAATGAAAAGGACAATGCAAAGGTCACATTCCTTTTTACAATGTGCCAGCGCAGTTTAGTCACATCAAAGACTACAGAGATTTGATTACAGTCCTATAGGTGCTGCACATGCATAGGCGCCCACACACACACACACACACACACACACACACACACACACACACACACACACACACACACACACACACACACACACACACACACACACACACACACACACACACACACACACACACACACACGCTGAGTAAGAAGGAGTTCTCTTACCCAAACTGGAGCATGATTCTGATGTTCTTCTACAAATTAAGTTAGAATTTAACATCATCAATGGCTGCAATGTGCCTCAGCGACACTAGAAGACTATAGTAGGGCATACAAATGGCAAAAGTTTATATTTTTTTCTGAGATAAGGCATAAACATTTAAAAACACTGAATAAAAACCCTAAAAACTAGTGCAAATTTAATCTACACTTAAACTGGGGTGAAAATGCATTAGGGCATGAAAAATGAGAAAAAAAGACAAACACCCAAAATCAAAGGTAAGGCTTTAGTAAGGCATAAAAATGTAAAAATTTTGAAAAAACAAATTCTGAGATAATGCTATCACAAGACCTTAAATACTAGTATAAATATGATGAGCACACTTAAACTGGGGTGAAAATGCATTAAGGCATGAAAAATGAGAAAAAAAGACAAACACCCAAAATCAGAGGTAAGGCTATAGTAAGGCATAAAAATGTAAAAATTTGGAAAATAAAATTCTGAGATAATGCTATAACAAGACCTTACATACTAGTGCAAATTTGATGTGCACACTTAAACTGTGAAGAAAATGCAATAAGGCATGAAAAATGAGAAAAAAAGACAAACACCTAAAATCGGAGGTCAGGCTTTAGTAAGGCATGAAAATTCAAAATTTTGAGATAATGCCATCAAAAGACCCTAAATACTAGTGCAAAAAAGATGTGCACACTTAAACTGTGAAAGAAATCCATTAAGGCATGAAAAATTAGAAAAAAAGACAAACACCTAAAATCTGAGGTAAGGAATAAAAACGTAAAAATTTTGAAATTTTTTTTTTTTGAGATAATGCTATCACAAGACCCTAAATACTAGTGCAATTATGATGTGCACACTTAAACTGTGTTGAAAATGCATTAAGGCATGAAAAATGAGACGAAAGAAAAAACACCCAAAATCGGAGGTAAGGCTATAGTAAGGCATAAAAATGTAAAAATTTGGCAAAAAAATTCTGAGATAATGCTATAACAAGACCTTACATACTAGTGCAAATATGATGTGCACACTTAAACTGTGAAAGAAGTCCATTAAGGCATGAAAAATTAGAAAAAAAGACAAACACTCATAATCGGAGGTAAGGCTATAGTAAGGCATAAAAATGTAAAAATTTTGAAAAATAAATTCTGAGATAATGCTATCACAAGACCTTAAATACTAGTATAAATATGATGAGCACACTTAAACTGGGGTGAAAATGCATTAAGGCATGAAAAATGAGAAAAAAAGACAAACACCCAAAATCAGAGGTAAGGCTATAGTAAGGCATAAAAATGTAAAAATTTGGAAAAAAAAATTCTGAGATAATGCTATAACAAGACCTTACATACTAGTGCAAATTTGATGTGCACACTTAAACTGTGAAAGAAGTCCATTAAGGCATGAAAAATTAGAAAAAAAGACAAACACTCATAATCGGAGGTAAGGCTTTAGTAAGGCATAAAAATGTAAAAATTTTGAAAAAAAAATTCTGAGATAATGCTATCACAAGACCTTAAATACTAGTATAAATATGATGAGCACACTTAAACTGGGGTGAAAATGCATTAAGGAATGAAAAATGAGAAAAAAATACAAACACTCATAATCGGAGGTAAGGCTATAGTAAGGCATAAAAATGTAAAAATTTTGAAAAAAAAATTCTGAGATAATGCTATCACAAGACCTTAAATACTAGTAGAAATATGATGAGCACACTTAAACTGGGGTGAAAATGCATTAAGGCATGAGAAAAAAAGACAAACACCCAAAATCGGAGGTAAGGCTATAGTAAGGATTAAAAATGTAAAAATTTTGAAAAATAAATTCTGAGATAATGCTATCACAAGACCCTAAATACTAGTGCAAATAAGATGAGCACACTTAAACTGGGGTGAAAATGCATTAAGGCATGAAAAATGAGAAAAAAAGACAAACACTCATAATCGGAAGTAAGGCGATTGTAAGGCGTAAAAATTTTGAAAAAAAAAATCTGAGATAATGCTATAACAAGACCTTACATACTAGTGCAAATATGATGTGCACACTTAAACTGTGAAAGAAGTCCATTAAGGCATGAAAAATTAGAAAAAAAGACAAACACTCATAATCGGAGGTAAGGCTATAGTAAGGCATAAAAATGTAAAAATTTTGAAAAAAAAATTCTGAGATAATGCTATCACAAGACCCTAAATACTAGTGCAAATAAGATGAGCACACTTAAACTGGGGTGAAAATGCATTAAGGCATGAAAAATGAGAAAAAAAGACAAACACTCATAATCGGAGGTAAGGCTATAGTAAGGCATAAAAATGTAAAAATTTTGAAAAAAAAATTCTGAGATAATGCTATCACAAGACCTTAAATACTAGTATAAATATGATGAGCACACTTAAACTGGGGTGAAAATGCATTAAGGAATGAAAAATGAGAAAAAAATACAAACACTCATAATCGGAGGTAAGGCTATAGTAAGGCATAAAAATGTAAAAATTTTGAAAAAAAAATTCTGAGATAATGCTATCACAAGACCTTAAATACTAGTATAAATATGATGAGCACACTTAAACTGGGGTGAAAATGCATTAAGGCATGAGAAAAAAAGACAAACACCCAAAATCGGAGGTAAGGCGATTGTAAGGCGTAAAAATTTTGAAAAAAAAAATCTGAGATAATGCTATAACAAGACCTTACATACTAGTGCAAATATGATGTGCACACTTAAACTGTGAAAGAAGTCCATTAAGGCATGAAAAATTAGAAAAAAAGACAAACACTCATAATCGGAGGTAAGGCTATAGTAAGGCATAAAAATGTAAAAATTTTGAAAAAAAAATTCTGAGATAATGCTATCACAAGACCTTAAATACTAGTATAAATATGATGAGCACACTTAAACTGGGGTGAAAATGCATTAAGGCATGAAAAATGAGAAAAAAAGACAAACACTCATAATCGGAGGTAAGGCTATAGTAAGGATTAAAAATGTAAAAATTTTGAAAAATAAATTCTGAGATAATGCTATCACAAGACCTTAAATACTAGTATAAATATGATGAGCACACTTAAACTGGGGTGAAAATGCATTAAGGCATGAGAAAAAAAGACAAACACTCATAATCGGAGGTAAGGCGAATGTAAGGCGTAAAAATTTTGAAAAAAAAATTCTGAGATAATGCTATCACAAGACCTTAAATACTAGTATAAATAAGATGTGCATGCTTAAACTGGGGTGGAACTGCCTGTCATTGATTGCCATCATCAGATCTCAGAAGCTAAGCAGGGCTAGGCCTGGTCAGTACTTGGATGGGAGACCAACAAGAATTCCAGGTGAAACAGTGGGATACTATCACTGAGTGAGGCTATAGTATGGTGTTCTAAATTTTAGATTTTTTCTGATATAAGGTTATCACAAGACCCTAAATACTAGTGCAAATAAGATGTGCACACTTAAACTGTGAAGAAAATGCAATAAGGCATGAAAAATGAGAAGAAAAGACAAACACCAAAAATCGGAGGTAAGGCTTTAGTAAGGCATAAAAAATAAAAGTTTTGAAATATAAATTCTGAGATAATGCTATAAGAAGACCTTACATGCTAGTGCAAATATGATGTGCACACTTAAACTGTGAAAGAAATCCATTAAGTATGTGCATTATATTTGCAGTAGTTTTTAGGGTCGAATGATGGTCCTTACTCATTTTTTTTTTTCATTGAAATTTTCAAAAAAAATGCCTTGTTATAGCCTTACTTTTAATTTTGTGTGATTTTAGTTTTTTGTCATTTTTTGTGCCTTACTGCTTTTTTAGCCCCATTTAAGTATGTGCATTATATTTGCAGTAGTTTTTAGTGTCTAATGATGGTCCTAACTCATTTTTTTTTTTTTTTTTTTTTAAATTTTCAAAAAAAAAAAAAAGCCTTGTTATAGCCTTACTTTTTATTTTGGGTGATTTTAGTTTTTTGTCATTTTTTGTTACTTACTGCTTTCTTAGCCCCATTTAAGTATGTGCATTATATTTGCAGTAGTTTTTAGGGTCTAATGATGGTCCTAAATCAATTTTTTTTTTTTTTAAATTTTCAAAAAAAAATGCCTTGTTATAGCCTTACTTTTTTTTTTGGGTGATTTTAGTTTTTTGTCATTTTTTGTGCCTTACTGCTTTCTTAGCCCCATTTAAGTATGTGCATTATATTTGCAGTAGTTTTTAGGGTCTAATGATGGTCCTAAATCAATTTTTTTTTTTTTATTAAATTTTCAAAAAAAAATGCCTTGTTATAGCCTTACTTTTTTTTTTGGGTGATTTTAGTTTTTTGTCATTTTTTGTGCCTTACTGCTTTCTTAGCCCCGATTAAGTATGTGCATTATGTTTTCATTAGTTTTTAGGGTCTAATGATGGTCCTAACTCATTTTTTTTTTTTTTGAAATTTTCAAAAAAAAATGCCTTGTTATAGCCTTACTTTTTATTTTGGGTGATTTTAGTTTTTTGTCATTTTTTGTGCCTTATTGCTTTCTTAGCCCCATTAAAGTATGTGCATTATATTTGCAGTAGTTTTTAGGGTCGAATGATGGTCCTAACTCATTTTTTTTTTTTTTTTAAATTTTCAAAAAAAAAAAATGCCTTGTTATAGCCTTACTTTTTATTTTGGGTGATTTTAGTTTTTTGTCATTTTTTGTGCCTTACTGCTTTCTTAGCCCCGATTAAGTATGTGCATTATATTTTCATTAGTTTTTAGGGTCTAATGATGGGCCTAACTCGTTTTTTTTTTTTTTGAAATTTTCAAAAAAAAAAAATGAAGGGTCGTGTTTAGCTCAGTGGGTTCAGTGTCCGCCCCATAAATGTAGGCTGTAGTTCCTCACCTGCAGCCGGTCTTAGGTTCGATTCCCGTCTTGGGATCTTTTGCTGCGTGTCATTCCCTGCTCTCCCTTTCCTGTCAAGCAACTGTCATATAAAGGCCACTAGAGCCCAAAAAATCCTTTAAAAAAAAAAAAATGCCTTGTTATAGCCTTACTTTTTATTTTGGGTGATTTTAGTTTTTTGTCATTTTTTGTGCCTTACTGCTTTTTTAGCCCCATTTAAGTATGTGCATTATATTTGCAGTAGTTTTTAGGGTCGAATGATGGTCCTAACTAATTTTTTTTTTTTTTTGAAATTTTCAAAAAAAATGCCTTGTTATAGCCTTACTTTTTATTTTGGGTGATTTTAGTTTTTTGTCATTTTTTGTGCCTTACTGCTTTCTTAGCCCCATTTAAGTATGTGCATTATATTTGCAGTAGTTTTTAGGGTCTAATGATGGTCCTAACTCATTTTTTTTTTTTTGAAATTTTCAAAAAAAAAAAAAATGCCTTGTTATAGCCTTACTTTTTATTTTGGGTGATTTTAGTTTTTTGTCATTTTTTGTGCCTTATTGCTTTTTTAGCCCCATTAAAGTATGTGCATTATATTTGCAGTAGTTTTTAGGGTCGAATGATGATCCTAACTCATTTTTTTTTTTTTTTAAATTTTCAAAAAAAAAATGCCTTGTTATAGCCTTACTTTTTATTTTGGGTGATTTTAGTTTTTTGTCATTTTTTGTGCCTTACTGCTTTCTTAGCCCCATTTAAGTATGTGCATTATATTTGCAGTAGTTTTTAGGGTCTAATGATCGTCCTAACTCATTTTATTTTTTTTTGAAATTTTCAAAAAAAATGCCTTGTTATAGCCTTACTTTTTTTTTGGGTGATTTTAGTTTTTTGTCATTTTTTGTGCCTTACTGCTTTCTTAGCCCCATTTAAGTATGTGCATTATCTTTGCAGTAGTTTTTAGGGTCTAATGATGGTCCTAACTCAATTTTTTTTTTTTGAAATTTTCAAAAAAAAAAAATAGCCTTGTTATAGCCTTACTTTTTATTTTGGGTGATTTTAGTTTTTTGTAATTTTTTGTGCCTTACTGCTTTCTTAGCCCCATTTAAGTATGTGCATTATATTTGCAGTAGTTTTTAGGGTCTAATGATGGTCCTAACTCATTTTTTTTTTTTTTTTTTTGAAATTTTCAAAAAAAAAAAAAATCCTTGTTATAGCCTTACTTTTTATTTTGGGTGATTTTAGTTTTTTGTCAGTTTTTGTGCCTTACTGCTTTCTTAGCCCCATTTAAGTATGTGCATTATATTTGCAGTAGTTTTTAAAGTCGAATGATGGTCCTAACTCATTTTATTTTTTTTTGAAATTTTCAAAAAAAATGCCTTGTTATAGCCTTACTTTTTATTTTGGGTGATTTTAGTTTTTTGTCATTTTTTGTGCCTTACTGCTTTCTTAGCCCCATTTAAGTATGTGCATTATATTTGCAGTAGTTTTTAGGGTCTAATGATGGTCCTAACTCATTTTTTTTTTTTTGGAAATTTTCAAAAAAAAAAAAATAGCCTTGTTATAGCCCTACTTTTTATTTTGGGTGATTTTAGTTTTTTGTCATTTTTTGTGCCTTACTGCTTTCTTAGCCCCATTTAAGTATGTGCATTATATTTGCAGTAGTTTTTAGGGTCTAATGATGGTCCTAACTCATTTTTTTTTTTTTTTTTTTTTTTGAAATTTTCAAAAAAAAAAAAATGCCTTGTTATAGCCTTACTTTTTATTTTGGGTGATTTTAGTTTTTTGTCATTTTTTGTGCCTTACTGCTTTCTTAGCCCCATTTAAGTATGTGCATTATATTTGCAGTAGTTTTTAGGGTCTAATGATGGTCCTAACTCATTTTTTTTTTTTTTTTTTTTTTTTAAATTTTCAAAAAAAAAAAAAATGCCTTGTTATAGCCTTACTTTTTATTTTGGGTGATTTTAGTTTTTTGTCATTTTTTGTGCCTTACTGCTTTCTTAGCCCCATTTAAGTATGTGCATTATATTTGCAGTAGTTTTTAGGGTCTAATGATGGTCCTAACTCATTTTTTTTTTTTTGAAATTTTCAAAAAAAAAAAATAGCCTTGTTATAGCCTTACTTTTTATTTTGGGTGATTTTAGTTTTTTGTCATTTTTTGTGCCTTACTGCTTTCTTAGCCCCATTTAAGTATGTGCATTATATTTGCAGTAGTTTTTAGGGTCTAATGATGGTCCTAACTCATTTTTTTTTTTTTTTTTTTTTAAATTTTCAAAAAAAAAAAATCCTTGTTATAGCCTTACTTTTTTTTTTGGGTGATTTTAGTTTTTTGTCATTTTTTGTGCCTTACTGCTTTCTCAGCCCCGATTAAGTATGTGCATTATATTTTCATTAGTTTATAGGGTCTAATGATGGGCCTAACTCATTTTTTTTTTTTTTTGAAATTTTCAAAAAAAAATGCCTTGTTATAGCCTTACTTTTTATTTTGGGTGATTTTAGTTTTTTGTCATTTTTTGTGCCTTATTGCTTTCTTAGCCCCATTAAAGTATCTGCATTATATTTGCAGTAGTTTTTAGGGTCGAATGATGGTCCTAACTCTTTTTTTTTTTTTTTTTAAATTTTCAAAAAAAAAATGCCTTGTTATAGCCTTACTTTTTATTTTGGGTGATTTTAGTTTTTTGTCATTTTTTGTGCCTTACTGCTTTCTTAGCCCCATTTAAGTATGTGCATTATATTTGCAGTAGTTTTTAGGGTCTAATGATGGTCCTAACTCATTTTTTTTTTTTCGAAATTTTCAAAAAAAAAAATATAGCCTTGTTATAGCCTTACTTTTTATTTTGGGTGATTTTAGTTTTTTGTCATTTTTTGTGCCTTACTGCTTTCTTAGCCCCATTTAAGTATGTGCATTATATATGCAGTAGTTTTTAGGGTCTAATGATGGTCCTAACTCATTTTTTTTTTTTTTGAAATTTTAAAAAAAAAAAAAATAGCCTTGTTATAGCCCTACTTTTTATTTTGGGTGATTTTAGTTTTTTGTCATTTTTTGTGCCTTACTGCTTTCTTAGCCCCATTTAAGTATGTGCATTATATTTGCAGTAGTTTTTAGGGTCTAATGATGGTCCTAACTCATTTTTTTTTTTTTTTTTTTTTTGAAATTTTCAAAAAAAAAAAAATGCCTTGTTATAGCCTTACTTTTTATTTTGGGTGATTTTAGTTTTTTGTCTTTTTTTGTGCCTTACTGCTTTCTTAGCCCCATTTAAGTATGTGCATTATATTTGCAGTAGTTTTTAGGGTCTAATGATGGTCCTAACTCATTTTTTTTTTTTTGGAAATTTTCAAAAAAAAAATGCCTTGTTATAGCCTTACTTTTTATTTTGGGTGATTTTAGTTTTTTGTCATTTTTTGTGCCTTACTGCTTTCTTAGCCCCATTTAAGTATGTATATTATATTTGCAGTAGTTTTTAGGGTCTAATGATGGTCCTAACTCATTTTTTTTTTTTTTTAAATTTTCAAAAAAAAAAAAATGAAGGGTGGTGTTTAGCTCAGTGGGTTGAGCGTCTGCCCCATAAATGGAGGCTGTAGTTCCTCACCTGAAGCCGGTCCCAGGTTCGATTCCCGGCTTGGGACCTTTTGCTGCGTGTCTTTCCCTGCTCTCCCTTTCCTGTCAAGCAACTGTCATATAAAGGCCACTAGAGCCCAAAAAATCCTTTAAAAAAAAAAAAATGCCTAGTTATAGCCTTACTTTTTATTTTGGGTGATTTTAGTTTTTTGTCATTTTTTGTGCCTTACTGCTTTCTTAGCCCCGATTAAGTATGTGCATTATATTTTCATTAGTTTTTAGGGTGTAATGATGGTCCTAACTCATTTTTTTTTTTTTTGAAATTTTCAAAAAAAAAATGCCTTGTTATAGCCTTACTTTTTATTTTGGGTGATTTTAGTTTTTTGTCATTTTTTGTGCCTTACTGCTTTCTTAGCCCCATTTAAGTATGTGCATTATATTTGCAGTAGTTTTTAGGGTCTAATGATGGTCCTAACTCATTTTTTTTTTTTTTTTTTTTGAAATTTTTAAAAAAAAAAATAGCCTTGTTATAGCCTTACTTTTTATTTTGGGTGATTTTAGTTTTTTGTCAGTTTTTGTGCCTTACTGCTTTCTTAGCCCCATTTAAGTATGTGCATTATATTTGCAGTAGTTTTTAAGGTCGAATGATGGTCCTAAATCAATTTTTTTTTTTTTTTTTTTTGAAATTTAAAAAAAAAAAAGCCTTGTTATAGCCTTACTTTTTATTTTGGGTGATTTTAGTTTTTTGTCATTTTTTGTGCCTTACTGCTTTCTTAGCCCCGATTAAGTATGTGCATTATATTTTCATTAGTTTTTAGGGTCTAATGATGGTCCTAACTCATTTTTTTTTTTTTTGAAATTTTCAAAAAAAAAAATGCCTTGTTATAGCCTTACTTTTTATTTTGGGTGATTTTAGTTTTTTGTCTTTTTTTGTGCCTTACTGCTTTATTAGCCCCATTTAAGTATGTGCATTATATTTGCAGTAGTTTTAAGGTCTAATGATGGTCCAACTCAATTTTTTTTTTTTTTTAATTTTCAAAAAAAATGCCTTGTTATAGCCTTACTTTTTATTTTGGTTGATTTTAGTTTTTTGTCATTTTTTGTGCCTTACTGCTTTCTTATCCCCATTTAAGGCATGAAAAATTAGAAAAAAAGACAATTTAAAGACAATTTAAAAAAAAAAATTCTGCGATAATGCTATCACAAAACCCTAAATACTAGTGCAAATAAGATGTGCATGCTTAAACTGGGGTGAAACTGCCTGTCATTGATTGCCATCATCAGATCTCAGAAGCTAAGCAGGGCTAGGCCTGGTCAGTACTTGGATGGGAGACCAACAAGAATTCCAGGTGAAACAGTGGGATACTATCACTGAGTGAGGCTATAGTATGGTGTTCTAAATTTTAGATTTTTTCTGATATAAGGTTATCACAAGACCCTAAATACTAGTGCAAATATGATGTGCACACTTAAACTGTGAAGAAAATGCAATAAGGCATGAAAAATGAGAAGAAAAGACAAACACCAAAAATCGGAGGTAAGGCATAAAAAGTAAAAGTTTTGAAATATAAATTCTGAGATAATGCTATAACAAGATCTTACATACTAGTGCAAATATGATGTGCACACTTAAACTGTGAAAGAAATCCATTAAGGCATGAAAAATTAGAAAAAAAGACAAACACTTAAAATCAGAGGTAAGGCTTTAGTAAGGCATAAAAATTAAAAATTTTGAAAAAAAAATTCTGAGGTAATGCCATCACAAGACCCTAAATACTAGTGCAAATGAGATGTGCACACTTAAACTGGGGTGAAAACACATTAAGGCATGAAAAATGAGAAAAAAAGGCAAACACCTAAAATTGGAGGTAAGGTTTTAGTAAGGCATAAAAATGTAAAAATTTTGAAAAAAAAATTCTGAGATAATGCTATCACAAGACCCTAAATACTAGTGCAAATAAGATGTGCACACTTAAACTGTGGTGAAAATGCATTAAGGCATGAAAAATGAGACGAAAGAAAAAACACCCAAAATCAGAGGTAAGGCTTTAATAAGGCATGAAAATTACAAATTTTGAAAAATAAATTCTGAGATAATGCTATCACAAGACCCTAAATACTAGTGCAAATAAGATGTGCACACTTAAACTGGGGTGAAAACACATTAAGGCATGAAAAATGAGACGAAAAAACAAACACCCAAAATTGGAGGTAAGGCTTTAGTAAGGCATAAAAAGTAAAAGTTTTGAAAAATAAATTCTGAGATAATGCTACAACAAGACCTTACATACTAGTGCAAATATGATGTGCACACTTAAACTGTGAAAGAAATCCATTAAGGCATGAAAAATTAGAAAAAAAGACAAACACCTAAAATCGGAGGTAAGGCTTTAGTAAGGCATAAAAATGTAAAAATTTTGAAAAAGAAATTCTGAGATAATGCTATCACAAGACCCTAAATACTAGTGCAAATAAGATGTGCACACTTAAACTGTGATGAAAATGCATTAAGGCATGAAAAATGAAAAAAAAGACAAACACCCAAAATCAATATAATGCATAAAAATGTAAAAACTTTGGAAAACAAAATTGTGAGATAATGCTATCACAAGACCCTAAATACTAGTGCAAATATGATGTGCACACTTAAACTGTGAAAGAAATCCATTAAGGCATGAAAAACGAGAAGAAAAGACAAACACCCAAAATTGGAGGTAAGGCTATAGTAAGGCATAAAAATTAAAAATTTTGAAAAAAAAATTCTGAGATAATGCTATCACAAGACCCTACATACTAGTATAAATATGATGAGCACACTTAAACTGGGGTGAAAATGCATTAAGGCATGAAAAATTAGAAAAAAGGACAAACACCCATAATCAGAGGTAAGGCTATAGTAAGGCATAAAAATGTAAAAATTTTGAAAAAAAATTTCTGAGATAATGCTATCACAAGACCCTAAATACTAGTGCAAATAAGATGTGCACACTTAAACTGGGGTGAAAACACATTAAGGCATGAAAAATGAGACGAAAAAACAAACACCCAAAATTGGAGGTAAGGCTTTAGTAAGGCATAAAAAGTAAAAGTTTTGAAAAATAAATTCTGAGATAATGCTACAACAAGACCTTACATACTAGTGCAAATATGATGTGCACACTTAAACTGTGAAAGAAATCCATTAAGGCATGAAAAATTAGAAAAAAAGACAAACACCTAAAATCGGAGGTAAGGCTTTAGTAAGGCATAAAAATGTAAAAATTTTGAAAAAGAAATTCTGAGATAATGCTATCACAAGACCCTAAATACTAGTGCAAATAAGATGTGCACACTTAAACTGTGATGAAAATGCATTAAGGCATGAAAAATGAAAAAAAAAGACAAACACCCAAAATCAATATAATGCATAAAAATGTAAAAACTTTGGAAAACAAAATTGTGAGATAATGCTATCACAAGACCCTAAATACTAGTGCAAATATGATGTGCACACTTAAACTGTGAAAGAAATCCATTAAGGCATGAAAAACGAGAAGAAAAGACAAACACCCAAAATTGGAGGTAAGGCTATAGTAAGGCATAAAAATTAAAAATTTTGAAAAAAAAATTCTGAGATAATGCTATCACAAGACCCTACATACTAGTATAAATATGATGAGCACACTTAAACTGGGGTGAAAATGCATTAAGGCATGAAAAATTAGAAAAAAGGACAAACACCCATAATCAGAGGTAAGGCTATAGTAAGGCATAAAAATGTAAAAATTTTGAAAAAAAAATTCTGAGATAATGCTATCACAAGACCTTAAATACTAGTGTAAATATGATGATTACACTTAAACTGTGAAGAAAATGCAATAATGCATGAAAAATGAGAAAAAAAAGACAAACACCCACAATCGGAGGTAAGGCTTTAGTAAGACATAAAAATTAAAACATTTTGAATAAAAAAATTTGAGATAATGCTATCACAAGACACTAAATACTAGTGCAAATATGATGAGCACACTTGTACTGGGGAGAAAATGGATTAAGGCATGAAAAATGAGAAAAAAAGACAAACACCCAAAGCCAGAGGCAAGGCTATAGTAAGGCATAAAAAGAATTAGTAATTAAGACTATTAATATTATTATAGTAATTAAGCATTATTAAGAAATAGTGCAAATATGATGCACACTCTTAAACTGGGGTGAAAATGGAGTAAGCCATGAAAAATTAGATTACATTGAAAAATGATAATAATGTGACAAACACCCAAAATCAGACGTAATGCTATCAATGGCATGATAATGGAAAAAGTTTAATTAATTTATTTTTTTTTAGATAAGGCTGTTATAAGACTTCAAAATTAGTTCAAATTTGATGAGCACACTTAAACTGTGGTGAGAATGCACTTAGGCTTATTAAAATGATAAGAATATGAAAAACACCAATGTTTCTGAGGAAAGGCCATATATAATTAATTCCCCAAAGGGAAAATGGGTTAAAAAAGATAACGAATTTGACTAAGGTGATTATGAGGTATTAATCATGGATTCATTTTGACAATTTAATACAAGGGATATGAGTTTTAAAAACCTCACAGTGGAGGGTAAGACTTTGGAATGCATGATGGCTTCACACAACAATCCACACGGTCACAAAAATTCAGTGATGAACGTAAAACCAAATGTTTTTTGTAAAGTATTCACTGCATCTTGATAAGGCAGTGACCCTAAGTGCCCTCGCTCTGAAAAAGGCCTTCAGCACGGATTCATAAAGTCCTCCTGTGTTGGAAACATGAGCGTGTCCAGCTGATTGTGGTCCTGTGGCAAAGACAGCCGTCACATGATCTAATCGGAGGTTGCGGGGGTCAGCACATGGTCATCTGTATCCAGTGGATGAGCCGAGCCACTCTCTGATAATAGGCCAGACGAGCAAAGGACAGGAGAGGCATGACCTGTTTAGCAGCACGTGACTCTGACCAGGATCTCAGCCTGTTTGTCCTTGGTTGTCCCTATTATTCTGTCAGAAGCTCAATTCGTCACCTCGTAAGAGCCTCGTGAAAACGGCCAACGCATTAAGCCCTTCTTTTATTTTAATCCACCAAATGAAAGCTGAGCAAAACAGTGATGGGTGAAATACATTAAAACTAAACTATTGCAGCTGCTAACAACATCGATAGAGACAATGTAAGCCTCAAAATTCCATAAATTGAAGGTATTTCTTCTGAAAAATAGAACATTTTAGTGAATTTATCACAGACAATTATTTTTATTGACAAATAGTTATATGACTTAAAGTTTGGAAAAGTTTTGCACATTGCATTGTGGGATTTGGAGTTCCGTAGAGGAATGCAAAGATGGCGTTGAAGCGGAAAAGTTCTTTAAAGCAGGCTTTTTACTTCAACATTTTTAGGTCATTTTTGTCCTAGTTTGTTCATACACCAGAAATGTCACTTTGCTAGTGTTCCTAAGGACACACTAGCATCAGTAGTGGATGAGAAGAACTTAGAAATACATCAGCTTTAACATCCCATCATTTTACCCCACATTTCAGACAATTTTAAGTTCAATATGGTTCAACTTTAGGTTGGTTTTACATCAACAAATCCATGATAAAATCCCAACCTCTAATATACTGTAGGATGTCAAACTCATTTTAGTTCAGGGGCCAAATTCATTTGATCTGAAGTGGTCCACAGATTTCAGGCGTAAAAACTAGCAATTTCAACATACAATATGCCCTAGTTTTCACTTTCATGTATAAATGATATGTAATTATGTGAGGTACTAACAATATTTGAGCAATAAGTAACAATCAGTCCCTGCTGGACATTCAATTAAACTTTCTTGATTTTGTGATGGCTTTTTTTTTTCAATTATGGGAAATTTTGTGGATTAATTTGATTAAAAAAAAATGCAGGATTTTCAAAAGAGTTCTTTCAGCAATTTGGGATTAAAAATGACTGCCATCAGCATGAGAAAACTATGAGCCCTGTTAATAATGTGGAGTTTCATTGAATTTGTGTATTAGGAGGGGCTGAGATATCTACACCTGAATCATTTTGGAATTTGCACAATGATCAATTTTTTCTCTGTCATTTTTACTTTCTCTTGCGGGCCAAAGTGGATACTTTAAAGGGCCAGCTTTGGCCCCTGGTCCTTAGGTTTGACATATGCCCTAATGGAAATATGGAAAAATCCCAGTTTTCTTTATTTTTTATTTAACAAATGCATAATCATAACAATACCTAGATGTGCAATGGCACCAAAAAACTGTTTCAGCTGCCGTCAAAGCAAAGTCAACTTTTGTAACTCAGTTTTTCTGCCCCTCAGATTTTGCCATTTTTGTAAAGTGAGCAAAAGTCATTGAGTGTCAGAGGACATGAGAGAAATATGTTGAATATGGCTCACTTTCAGCGATTCCCCTTTGGAAAACTTGTGAAGTTTACCTTCTGTTCCAATACTTCTTTCCCCAACTTCCACAATCTCCTCTGTCGTCTGTTAATGGAGAGCTGGCAGAGATCCAGGGGAAGCCTTTCACTGCAGGTCTTCCCTCTTTGGCAGGGCTCCCAGTGTGCGTGTGTGTGTGTGTGTGTGTGTGTGTGTGTGTGGCTCCTTTTCATAATCACTGCCATTCAGCACCCTGTCGGAGTGTGTCCGTGTTTACATGAGAGGTGTCAGGGAGCAGGCAACAACTCTCTCCCTCTCTCCCTCCATCATGATTCATGTCACACACATGTATGCACAAACAATCGTGCACACAAAGGTCAAAGTGCACAGCCAAAAATATTAAAGCTATTTACTTCTTGTTGTTTTTGTTATTTAATTTTAGGCTCATTTATCTATGTGTAACCAAACTGGTTTATTTATTTGTGGTCAATGCTGCATCAGTCAGTTCTGATGTAGGAAAACTATTAATTAAGGATGCGTTCACACCAAAGAAATAAAGTGGTCTAGGATTAGTTGGCTCATATAGTCCACCTCGTTTAAGGTCAGTGTGAACGTGCAGAACAATTGTTTTGGCCGAACATGGAGTGTTACCGCTTCGTAATTCCAGCAAGTTCATTTAGTCTTTTTTTAAAAAAAATAATATGTCAAGGTTTCATTTATTCAAAACAATACGATTCAGGTGAAATACGAACATTAACGCTCTCGGTTCGGACCAAACCCAGGAAGTGTAAAAGATGAGGTAGAGCGCACAGCATTGTGGGTGGGGAAATCTTGCTATGAAGCAAAACAAAACATTAAAGCCACCAAAATCACAGAAACTATTGCTGCTCCATTTTTGAATGTTGTGAAAGAACCAGAAGAGTGCGCAGATTTTTCTGCGCACTCTTACGCACTCGCTTTGACCAATGAATGAAAGCCTCTTCTTCTCTTTCTGTTTGTCTGACGAGAGAAGTCTCTACTCTAGTAATGGCGCCCCCAAACGACTAACTCATGCAACTGTTTGGAGCAGATCAAGAAGTGTGAACACAAACTGAGCCAAATCAAGATGATAAAATTATTAGCTGTTCTGTGTCAATTTAGGACTTAGAGTCCGGAAAATAAACCGGTGTGAAACCTTAAAGGTTTGTAAGAAATTTCTATCCCCATTACTGACAATACAACTGGTCCAAATGTATAGGCACCCATATTTTTTCCCATAAATCGCAATTAAATGTGAAATCCGGATCTGATCCACATTAAACTCAGTGGGGTGATTGAGGAACCAACCTGAGTCAAAGATTAGTCAATTACAAAACCGAGATATGAATTTTAGATTTTTTTAAACTGATCCAAAATTAGTGTCACAATGCAAATTAAGTATTTTTGATGTTATCCTGCTTAAAAACTAAAAATAAATAAAAAATAAACACTGTTGGTAAAATAATAATGCTGAGAGTGCAACACCTGGAGCATTTTAGATTGTATGCCATTTAAATATGGAACCTGTGCAGAGGGATTATCTATTATATGTTACAGCTATGGGATGCGCTTTTGGTTCAGTTGGTGTTTTAAACGGCAATGGTTCAAGTCCTACTTGGAGAACCGGGCTAATTTTTCCAAGCATTGTAAACCTTGAATCTGACAGATTACCAATGTCCTGTTGTGTTCCTCAGGGCTCTGTTCTTGGACCCCTTTTGTTTAGATTTTATATGCTTCCTTTAGGACAAATTTTACAGAACCGTAAGGTTGATTATCAGAGATACACAGATGACACACAACTATATCTATCACAGAACCCAGATGACTATGAGGTGTTGTGTGACTGCTTAGAAAAGACATTCAGCAGTCAGATTAAATCAATTACAACAACAGCTTCTACCACCTAAAGAACATCTCCACAATGAAAGGTTTAATGACTCAGAAAGATCAGGAGAAACTGGTCCATGCTTTTATCTCCAGCAGACTGGACTATTGTAATGGTCTTCATCAAACATCTACAGCTGGTTTAGAACAAAGAGGTCAGAAGACATTACTCCAGTTTTAAAGTTTTTACACTGGCTCCCAGTCAGCCTCAGAATAGATTTTAAAGTTCTGCTGCTGGTGTATAAATCTGTGAATGGGTTTGGTCCAGAATACATCAGTGAGATGTTAGTCAGGTATGAACCCAGCAGGTCTCTCAGATCTATGGACACAGGTCAGATAGTGGAGCCCAGAGCTCACAGTAAACATGGTGATGCTGCTTTTAGTTGTTATGCTGCAAAGAAGTGGAACAAGTCAAGTCAGCAGCTAATGGAAACATTTTAAAATTAAGTTAAAAAACTCTTCTTTTTCTCTACTTCTTATGACAGAGAGGGATATTTTTAATCATGTTATTATTGATTTAATGTTTTTATTCTTGATTTTAACCCATGTTTAATGTTTCAATGTTTTCATTGATTTTAAACTGTAAAGCACATTGAATTACCTTGTGTATGGAATGCGCTCTAAGCATTTTTGCCTTGTCTTAATTCAAATCAGAAAATAAAAAAGACTGTCAAAGTGATGATAAAATATGCACTTATTACCTCTCTGTGTGTGTATGTGTGTGTGCATGTTTTCTTTGCTGTGATGGAGCCATGTATAACAATAACCTCACAGTTGTGGCTGCAAATGTGTATGCAAACATTGCTCTCTTTAAAGTGTATGCATTCAGGGTTAGGCACACAGCTCCCAGCAGGGCAACCTGTACCACAGGTTTAAGTGTACAGATGATTTTCATATCTTTGACAGTGACACATGAAAGGAAGTGAATGTCTTTACGATGAAGAGTCCCCTGGCATGGAAGAATGTTGCTTGTTTTCTCTCCTGCTTCATTTTCTCTGTAATCTGTTTTTCGTGCTCTCTGTCTCTCTAATAGCTACCTTCTGCACTTCCCCCCTCCAGGGCCTTGGGGCTTTTTCCCTCATATTTGCATGTGAGGAGTGGGTGTGTGAGCAGTTCAACCGTCTGTGTTTGAATCTCAATCGAGTCATCACTGAAAGGCATCTTTGGCTCTTGGAAAAAAAAACAACCTTACCAGTGGCACCAGCCATGCAGCTCGGAGGCTGACCAAACACCATTACCATTCTACCACAGTTAATATTCACATTCCTTGTAGATGACTGTAGGTGTGTGTGTTTTTTATCAAGTCCTGCATGCCCAACGGTGTGTTTTTTACTGGTTCCTGTGTGTGCGTAGCATTTTGGGGTTTTTGTGTGTACCTACATATGTCTGTCAGCAAATATGTGCCTTCCTTTATACAAACAGCGAACGCAACCTGAAGTCTGCAAGTGCTTATTGACAAATGTCATTGTGTCTTTCCCTTTTTTCTCCTTCTGTTTCTTTTCCTGTTGCCATCATTTAGCTTTTAGCATCTAAAAGCAAAATCATCACATGAAAGTACTTTAGATCAATCGTTTCTCAACCTCATCAGCCAACAAACCCCAAAACAAAGGTTCCAGAGACCGGGGACCCCCACTGTACCTGAAGGTGGTTGAACACAGACATGAACATTGAAAAACAGTCATGTGGAGACAGGGTCATCTATAAGGGGGAATAAAGGAGAGAGATTTTTGGGGTCCATCCATAAAGTCAGCAAAATAATGGTCCATTGTTCTATGAATCTGTGATAACCACATTTATTTATTTATCTGAATAATATCCACTGTTATTTGCTCCATAGTATATAGTCATCGTAATGACTTACATCCTCATTTTAATCTGAAATAAAATGAGTTAAAAGTGATGTAAAATGGTGGAAAACATGGTGAAATGGAATTTTAAAAAGCACAAAAATTGGTTAAAAGTTGCAAATTAGAGTGGCCAAAAATGGGGAGTAAGTGGGAAAAGTGGGAGAAGGAAGGGTTGTTTTGTCTGAATAAGTCGTCAAAGGTTAACGCGAAGTGCAGGCTTTTTGCCACAACTATGCATGTTTTAATTTTTGCAAAAATAAAAAATAAATCTATTAATTACAATATTATTAAATTACTATGAGGGTGGCTAAAAAAACCTCCCTGAGTGAAATGGCATTCCTTTTGGGTTGAAAAAGCATTTAATTTGTTTTTAGATTTTTAAACAGATTCTCTGGGGTCCCACACAGCCCCTCAAATCTGATGATTTTTCATGAAATATGAATGATAACGTACTGTATGCATGTGGACAATGTTCATTTATTTCAGTTGAAATAACATTTCAATCATGCAAAATGTAAAAAATAGGTGGAATTCAAACATGTGGAACATTTTATTCACTTTTATCGCTATCATTGTGTTCTGTAAAAGTTGTAGTATTTACATGAAAATGATGAAATATGACATAGTGTCTGTACTAGTTTGTGCCATCAGGTAATACTATGAATCACTGCCATGTAGGGTAATAGAATAAGAATTTGCCCACCCGTTTCACAGGTGTCTGTAAGAGACAAGCAACTGAGGCCAGTGTAATCTAGTGAAGTATTCTCTGTTTTCCTTGAAAAAGTGTTTTTTTAGCTACTCTAATTATTAATTCTTATTTTGGAACTAGTCGGGCAGAGTGGGGCGAGATGAGCCATTTTTCATATTTTGGATCACTACATCAAGGCAATCATAGTTTTGTCGCTCACTAATATATCTGCATATATTTCAGCATGTTGTGCATGGCTCCAAACAACCAGAATTAATGTAAACATAACTGTTTGGAAAATATAGCAAAGTGGTCACGTGGCACAACGTACCCCGTGAATGGGTTAAGTTGACCACATAAGGAGGATAAATTGAGCTGTGTCCATTCTGTAATCATACAAATGCAGAATCTTAATATGATATTTAAAACATATAGGCTACAGTCAGAATACACTTATTAAGTGTATAGAGCAAGTGGCCCAACTTACCCTAAAGCTATCATTTTGACTTTATTCGTCTCTGGTACACTTTTATGCTAGAATTATTCCCTCATGTTGTAGCTCATAGATACCACAATTGATGTATAAAACAAATTTAAAATGACCTGTTTTAATCTAAACACAATTCTCATGAAAGTTATGATCGACTAAATTGGCTTTCAAGAGTGAATTTTTTGGAAATAAAAGTCTAACCACTTTACCCATGTGGTTCTTACCTTCACAGACTCCATGAAATAATGCCTTCCTCCTAAATGTGTGGTCAGATGATCTCAATGTGTTTTACCGTTTCCGAGAAACGGTAAACAACAATTTTAATAAGCCTTTGTTGTCCTATCTCTGGACTCTGAACCCCCTCCTCACTCAAACGTGATCCTTCTTCTAGACCTGTGTCATTTAGCTTTTAGAGTTACCAACTCATCAGCAAGCTGCTTATACCAACTGGGTCATTTGCACCTAATGAGATCAAGGAGAGTGATCCAATGTTGTCAGCTCAGGATCACAACAACGCCATCGTTTTATGGTGCACAATACACAAGAGGAGATTTAGTTTAAGGTGAATGTTTTGTTGTGGAGAAAATTTGACTTTAAATGATATATTTAATAATCCTAAGTATAGGCACAATATGGCCATTCAACGGCTGCTTAAACATGAAGTCCATGAATACCCGGCACCTTCATTTCCTGGACTGGGCTTCAGGAACACAGAGGCATTGAGCTTAGAGCTGGTTTACTAATTCTCCAAGAAGATTGAGATACCTACTGCATGCTTGCAGGGGATTGGGCACACAAGCACAAAGTCCACCAGCACACGCACACGCACACACACACACACGATTTCAGCATGTGGCACACAAGGCAGAATGACACTTTCTCACTCACTCTGTTCTTGCAGAGATTTTTGTCCACCGACATGATAGTATTCATTAACAAATGTGCAGATTCAAGGCACGATTGTGAAGAGTGAAGACGAACATTGAAGCGCACACACATACATACACACGCACACAGACAGACACATTTACCAAGTACACACTAGTACACAAGCACTGGAGCCTTCTGTGTGAACATAGACCAATTAAATAGACTAAATATACAGAAACTTATAATAACACACAAAAACACACGCATGTAACATGTTTATTGTCACATCAGACTCTATCTCTCCACACTATGAGTATTAAAAGAAGTCTAAAAGAATTTGTTGTGTCATTATTTGTAATTATATTTACTATCTCCGCCAAAGGTGGTCATATTTTTACCAGCTTTTGTGAATTTCTTTGTTTGTTTGTCTGTCAAAAGTACTAAACATGATTTTTAAATGTAATTCTTGTTTGTTAAACTTAAAGACCTTAGGCCATGGAAGAAAAAAAATTGAAAAAAAAAAATCCCATATCTCTGGAGAAATTTCAATAATTCATATCTCGGTTCATAATTGACACATCTTGATGAAATTTGTCTCAAATATGTCAGGTTGGTTCCTTAATTACAGCAACGAGTCTCTTCCAGATCAGATCCAGATTGTATATTTCATTGTGGTTTCTTGTTTTTAAATTGGGGTTCCCATACATTTGGACCTACTTTAATTTTATTAATTTGGATACACATTTCCTATTTATTTATTTATTTATTTGTTTATTGAGCGTGATTATGTTGCCTGCATAGGCATATCACATACAATATATCTACATACTGTATATTTAAACACATACAAGTACATATAACTGCAAATATATATATATATATATATATATATATATATATATATATATATATATATATATACATTGAAGATGTATTATATTATTATTAAAAGAAAAATGAACTGTAATATTTATTTGTTTTTTAGTGGTTAGCATCATTGGCTGTGTTTCTCTATACACTTTGGTTGTTTTATCTACAGCCTTAATGTAAAATCATCTATAATAGCATTAACTACTGTAATTGCCGCTTTTTCTTTATTTTTCTGCCTAGGCCATACTTATACGCTGAAGCTGCTGGTAAAAGCTTTCTCTGTGCACACACAGAGCAGGTTTGACCCAGTCCGAAGGCTCAGAGTCCCAAGGGGCCAGCAAGGGTCTCAGGGCCCCAGTGGTGCAGAATAGCTAGGTGATCTATATTCATTGGCCAGCTTTGGAGAGGCCTACTGTTAACCCCCCCCCCCTCACCCATACACACACACACACACACACACACTGCCAGACCAAACCAGGGACCTGCTTGTGCACGTGTGTGTGTGTGTGTGTGTGTGTGTGTGTGTGCTCCTAATAGTACTAATACACTGTGACAGAGATGAATGAAGCTGGACCACACAGCTTCCAACAAACCAGGGGTCCAGAGAGCAGAGAGTGGAGGATTCATCTGCATATTACTGCAAAAAAGGAGGACGGCATCGTGGATGTGCATGAGAGGAAGGAGAAAGATGACAGGGAAGAGAGGGATGCATATGTGATGATGGAGATTCAGGCGCTGGATTGAGTGGGACAATTGGAGAGCAGTGCATGGAAGAAGCTCTTCTGTGATGCATTTCCATCAAATGGAGACGATGTTGGGATGAAAATGATTACGACAAAAAAAAAAAAAAAATGACAACCCTATAAAGAGACAGAAAAGGAGAAAAGGGATGCATGTCAAACAGGGAGGAAAATAAAACAGTAGGAAGGGCAAATGGAGGGAAAACAGCTTCAGAAATGGGGGCTGGTCCCATCAATGTTAATCAAACAGCCCTGACAGACCCTAATGAAGGACTCACGGGAATGGCTGTTCATAATTTCCCTCCATGCTGTTCACACCAGAAAGTACAGAGGTAAGACTGAAATCGTGTCCCAGTACTCCACCAAAGTGTCATAATAATTATAGAGAGGTGGTGTTTAAAAATAAAGAGAGAGAGAGAGAGAGAGAGAGAGAGAGAGAGAGAGAGAGAGAGAATAAACTGAAGCAGAGGTAAATGTTTCCACTCATTGGCTGAACTGCTGATGATACCATAGGAGGTCTGTTTCTGCTCACTTCAAATTGGATTACATGTGAAACAGGCATGTACTGTATGTTTACTGCCACGCATGATGACATGAAAACAAAGAGCGAGCTCTCCACAGGACAAAAGGCAGCTACTGCAAAACAACTCTGCAAAAAGAAGTGGTAAAACAACATCCTTCTCAAAAGTTATGAGCCTGAGGTTCTTCCTACTATAAAATTACAAGATAAAATTGTCAAGCATCAGGGAATTTGTTAAAATTTCTATCCATGCACTTTTTAAATAGAAGTATATGTTTAAAACAAGAGCACTAAGAGAGGGAAAACCTCCACCAAACACCAAATCTCCTCTTTTCCAGATATTAACAGTTATTCTAGATCAATGATCCTGATCATGATACCATGATCATTCACATTTTAAAGGCTTGAAATAAATGTATTTCCCAATTAATACCCATATACAGTAGGTCCAAATGTATGGACACTTTCTCCCCATTTTCCCCAAAAATTCGATTGAAATGTGTAATCCAGATTCAACCTGGATGAAAGTTGGTGCAGTATGAGAAATCCATCAAATTTCATAAAGATCAGTCAATTACGAACTGAGATATGAATTACTGAGATTTCTCTAATGATGAGCGAAAGGGATTTTTCAAGAATTTTAGATTTTTTTTAATATCAAGATTTATTTTAATTTATTTTTTTAAACTCTTTTTATTACACATTTTTGGCCCTCAATTAGCAAAGATTTCCACATTTGGTACAGTTATTAGGTGCATAAAAAACAAACAAAAACAAAATAGAACTGACAATAATATTAATAGTAGGAATAATAGCAACAAATTTCATCAAATTATGGAGGGAATCATATCCAATGCCCTCCAAAATTTGCTAAAATATTCCAAGGTGCAAAGTCTGTAATTGGTTATAATTTTGTGAAGCACTTTGGATGTAATCCTACTAACTGTGAAACAAATAAATAAACTGTGACGTCCTGGGTGGAAGGCAATAATCTTCCAATGCTGATGACATATTAACATTTTCCTCTTCAACTATTGGATCTTTCCAAACTGTAAAATAAAAGATTTTATCAAAAAACTGTGATACATAAAACTGTAATAAAGCAGCAATAATACAATCCAGACTCTAGCTTGAAACCTTTTATTTCGTTGGATGTTTGATTCATTCGTGTGACTTTAATCTTCCTATAAAGTAAAACCTGTGACTTCTTATACATTGTTCAGCAGAACATGGGCCAAACAGCTTATGAATGTTCTATTACTGGGTTGTTTATTAAAAAGATTAGTGGCAACCATCATCTTTCTGCAGGAGCTCAGTCTCCAGGACCAAACCTACGCTGTAAAGAGTGTTACTGAGAGTAAAAAATGTCCCGTACGGATTATTGAATACAGGTAACAGTGTCGATCATCGTTGTTTAGTCATGTTTGCACTCCATGCACACACACACACACACACACACACACACACTTCTACCTCTCGTTCCTGTAGGGCGTCCAGCCATGGCTGCATTGATGTGTTTGTGTCCCATATGCACCATGCTGGTTTCCATTATACACCTGGGGCTCTCCCACCTATGCCTCCTGCACTCACCATGATTAGCAGTACTCTCATGTCAGACTAATGAACGTGCCAGAGAGCAAAGAAAGATGTGAAGGAAGAAAGAATAAATTGAGAAGGGGTGGTCATTGCAGGAAGAAAGATTCTCAGGTATGTGGAAAGATGAAGGACAAAAACTTTGTTATTTACATGACACCAGTTCTATGAGTGAGATGTCTCGGACACGTTTCACCAGCCAATCAGGATCGGCAGATTTAGAAAAATGCTTCTGTGGGCTGCGGATGAGAGTGCATCCCATAGTGAGACATCTCACAAAATATTATGAAATAGAACTGATGATGGTCAGACGTCGGATGTTGTTCCCATGCTTTTACATACATGTCATATTCATGGTTTCTGAAGCTCTTCACACTTTTTAGAAAAATGAAATCATCCACGATGAGATGATTTTTCATAGTTTATACAAGGAGTGCCATGAGCTCTTCTTATAACATATACAGTACTCTGATGTACAGTATAACTGGTATTACTGAGACCCACAATGGCAACAGCAGGTTAGACCAGAGATGGGGAAAGTTTATCACATTCTGCCCAGCATTTAAAATAATAACCAATCAGAGCATTAATACAGGAAAAACAAAACTAAGGGTTTTATGTGTTTTTGTTGTCGTTTAGTGTATTTTTGGTTTTTTAATATTGTTTTTCATGTTGTGTTGTTTTTTGGTTTTTTGTCGTTTTACGTATATTCTTGTTGCCGTTTTGCATAATTTATTATTTTGTGTATTTCTGTTCTCATTTTATATATTTAGTTTTTTTCTTTCTATTTTCTAATTAATTACCAATGCCAAGGAGGTAATTTTTTATCCACTGTTTATTTATGTATTTATTTTTTTATTTGTCTGTTTGCGGGATTAAGTTTTCAACGGATTTTGGCAAAATCATAAACTAAGATAGACCTTACGCTATGAAAGTTTGGAGGGGATCAGTTTTGTAAATAATTTAAAAATCCCTCTCTCTCATTATTGATTAAATTTAAAAAAAAAAAAAAATCATATATCGGTTTGTAATTGAGCAATCTTTATGAAGTTTTTTTTAGTTATGTCAGGTTAGTTCCTCAATGACTCCACACAGATTTGGACTGTACATTTCATTGCAAGTTTTCATAAAAATGTGGGTGCATATACATTTGGACCTACATATTTTTCTGTCATTTTTGCAGTCATATTTTCCTTTTTTTTTTTTAAATAGTTTTCATTATTATTTATATTTTTGGGTTTGAAGTTATCATTTTATATATTTTGGTTGTTGTTTTGTAAATGTATCTGTTATATTTGTGTATTTTTGTTGTCAGTTTGTGTGTTTTTGAAGTCATTTTGATTATCTTCGTCATCTTTTGTGCATTTTTGGAGCCATTTTGACCGTTTACTTTGGGAGTTGCACAAAATTAGTCGTAGGGCCGCATGTGGCCCCCGAGCCACCAGTTGCCCATGGCTGGATTAGACTGATTAGGCCTGATTGTTTTAATGTCTGTGACTACTGCGGCAATATGATCTATAGTATATTTTTTCCAGGTACAGTTTAATTTACCAGACACTCTGTTTTAACCTTATGACCGTGAATTTGCCGCTGAGCTCTTATGCTTCTATCTTCTCTAACACAAGTGATTATAATACACAGCACTTTGCTCTCTATATCCTAAGTCCTACTCAAGGTCTGAATGAGTTTTATCATTTCCTCAGCCTTGTACAACACGTATCACACACAGACGCACAATAGCTGGTATGAGCGCACTGAGGTGTGTGTGTGGCGATGCAGTTAGCCTGAGTGACACAGAGAGGTGTCTGATAAGCACGTCCATGCTGGGCTCCTTTATGTTCTGTTAAAAGAACGTGAACCAAGGTAAGATAATCATGGTGACCCGTGCACATGCCCCACAAGTGAAATCCTATTTGTACAACAAACGAGTGCATGTCCAGTGTCACATTAGAGCACTTGGAGAATGAATGGCCATGAATGATGATCCGGATATAATTCCATCATCTTGTTAATAAATCATTTAGTTGTGCTATCTGGGTTAGATTAGTGGGAGAACTTTATAAAATGAGCAGGAGCAGGGTTGATGGAGGTTACTGTGGTAACGCAGAGGACACCCACCCCCACTGTCTTTTGTATATGCCATTTCCTGGTTGTCCTCTCTGTACAATTGTAGTCATCAGAGGCCACATGTAATCATAGGGCTGCTGTGCTAGCCTTGGTTTAACAGCAATCTGTTTCCATGCATTAGACGCCACAAGAAAGAAAACTGTTCTCAGAACATTTTTCTCCTTTGAAAAGCTTTGGATTCTCAAAGGTTCCATTATTTCGAGTCATGTTATTTTATACAAGCCTTTAAAATGTTCTTTAATGGAATGGAATTCAACTGTTTATCACATTTCACTACATGACATAGTTTCATACTTTTCATAAACACACGCCAATAGAGACAGAGCTGATATGCAAGGCACCAACCCAACTTTTATCACTGTGGGGGCCACAAAAATGTCATTGTCTGATCCAACGGCCACATTATCAATATTCATGTCAACATTTAGAATAATGTACCAATGTGACATTAATACGAGAATTAATACTGGAGTTTTTTTTATTTATTTTTTAGCATGTTCTGACTTATTTTGTGTGTTTTTGTAGTTATCTTGTATATTTTACTCCTATTCTTGTAATTTCATAGTTTTTATAGTAATTCTCTGTATTCTTGTCATATTGTGTGTTTTTAATGTCTTTCTGTGTATTTTTGTTGTTGTTTTGTGTCTTATGAGGAATTTGTTTTTATTTTCATAGTTAATCTTGTTTTTGAGAAACGTGCATTTTATCACGTTGTGTGTTTTTAATATCATTCTATGTATTTTTGTTGTTGTTTCGTATGTTTTATTTTCATTTCTGTGAATTATTGAAACTGTGTATTTTTGTCATATTGTGTGTTTTTCACGTGTTTTCAGTGTCATTCTGTGAGTTTTTGTTCCATATTTTACTTCAAATTTTGTAGTTATCTTTTTTTTAGAGTAATTGTGTTCTGGTCATATTGTGTGTCTTTTGCATCATTCTGTGTATTGTGTGTGTTTTGTATGAGTAATTTTTGTGTTGATTTAGCATAATTCACTTTTGTGTATTTTTGTAGTTATCTTGTGTGTTTTTGGATTAATTTTCTGTATTTTTATTGTCATTTTTGTGCATTTTTCTGTAATTGTGTTTGCATCTGAAGACATTCGTGTTTACTTTGGGGGCCACACAAAATTAATATGTACCCATAAAACACTGAATAAAGGTTTTCTTATTCTTAATCTTTTAAATTTGCAACTAAATCTGACTTTTAAAGAGTGGTGCATTTTTAAGGATGATAACTAAGATTGTTAAAAAGCAGCTTCTAGGTTTGTCATCTGACAACGTTTGCAGTGCTTCGGCATAGGTTTCATTTAGTCGTCTTTTTTTAATGTCTTATGTTTTGTGGAACATGATGTTTAATTGTATGAAGACTTTGTACAGCTGTCCTGAGGTTGCTCTGCAAACAAAGTGCTCAGTTTTTCTGCTTGACCAGACTCCCAAACCACCCATGACACATCTTTAGAAAATGTTTCTTGATATGTGACGATATGAAGCCAGTTATGGTGACTTATTTCTATTAATATCCATATAAAGGCAGCTCTAGTGATGGAAGCATCCATACGTGAGACTGGCATGAGATGAGAGAGGAGTCCAGTGTAAAGCAAGGCTTAGCCCTCATAGGCTGATTACTGATCACCACAGTACTGCTGACTATGCTAAAGCACATGGGCTCAAGGTGGGCTGGGTCACTATGATTAAGGAAAGCGAAGGTGGGTGTCGTGGATTTGCGGAGGGAAAGAGGGCCAGTGAGACCCCGCCAAGGGAGAGCAGCGCTGAGGTGGACTAAGGGGAGGTCATTACAGGAAAAATCATTTCCCTCTGCTTAGGATCACATCTGCTTTCATACAAACACGGTGACGCTCACTTTGGGATAAAAACACGAACAAGACATCGTAAAATGACATTAAAATTACGTTTTGGTGAGATCTGTTTCACACCACAGTGTAACAGGGATACAAGGTTTGACCCTTTTTAAATATTGAGGGAAAAATAAGCCACAAAGGAGCAAATTCTGCAACTAAATCCAGACGTTTTGGGGCAAAAGGTGCAGCAGAGTGAGGACGACGCACAGAAGTCATTTTAAAAATGCTGAGTTTACCTTCACACATGCATGAATGTTAGGTGGTTTGTGTGACTATACTGTACCCATGTGTGTGTGTGTGTTCATGTGTCCCCCTGAGGTGCTGCTCATGTTTTGATTGCCTGTACTTGTGTAACGTCCAATTGCTTGAGGTGAGTCCATAATGAAGGTGCATTTTATCGACTAAATATTTGATCAACATATCATCTCTGGTGCTGGAGGAAAAAATGTAAATATATAGAGGTACTGTTTTATTTATTTCTATAGTAGTATTTATAGATTTCCTGTATTTGTAAGGAACAGTTTGGCTTTAAGCTTTACAAAAATGCAAACATCAGTAAGTTGACTGAAATAACGTTTTTTTGCTTTACTATTGTGAAACCATAAAACATGTTTTTTATCCTTTAAATGAGCACTGAATTGATAAATCTGCACTTTTTTCTTATGAATATTATCACAGGGTAATGTAGACCGTAATGGAGTTCAAGCAGGGTTAATCCATACTGTAGGCCTCATGGATCAATAAATCGAAGATTATTTGCTCAAAAAAATGATGTAAAAGGTCTCTACTGTAAACAAGTTTCTTGCATTGCATTGTGGGATGTAGAGTACCAGACTGATGCATTGTACCAAGTGTTTTTACTTCATTCTTACAGTGATTTATTGTCGATAAAAACAAAATCAAACCAAAGTGACATTTATCTGCTAAAATTCAATGACAAATGTTTATGAAACGGACTCCGGCCTGTACGAGCAGAATGCAAGTGAATTTATTTTGAGTATTGGGTCTCACGGGGTAATTGGCCATCATTAATACCATAGTATATATGAGAGAACCTTTCATTGTTTGGTAGCTGTTCCACCTGTTTTTGACCTCTGACCTCAGCTCAGTGACAGGGTGTATGTGAGCGTCGGAAACTTGTGCAAGTGCAAGATATGTTAGAAACATGAAATAAAGTGACCAAGTGTTTAAGTGGCAAGAATGACCACGGGAATTGATTTATTCGACAGTGACAGTCAATTAGGACATTACGGTGACGCAATTCAAGATTCCAATTCTACAATTTCATTTTGCATACGATTTATCTAAAGCCATGTACAACACAAGCAGTCAGGGGTTAAGGGACTTGCTCAACATCCCACAGTAGTGTTCCAGGTTGGATTTGAACCGATTACAAGTCCGGTTCCTTAACCTTTACGCTACCATTCTTCGCTTTTCAGTGGATTAAAGCGATGGCTTAGTCTCGTCACGGCTGAAATCCAATGATCAATTTAGTTTGTGTGGCTCCCAAAGTAAATTAACAAAATAAATCCTCGAAAACACACAAAAACATAAAGTAAGTAAGTAGTTTATTTATAAAGCGCTTTTTGCAGATAAAATCACAAAGTGCTGTACAGAGTTGTGGTACAAGTGCAACACAATAGAATAATAAAACAAGAGTGCATAAACATCATAAGAACAGCAACATTAAAGGATAAATAAAAATTTAAATCCAGTAACTAAAAGCTTTTCTGTAAAGTTTAGTCTTCAGCAGTTTTTTTTAAAAGTGACCACACAGTTGAGCTCCCTGAGAGACTGGTGCAGGTTATTCCAGAGTCTGGGAGCTACAGCCTGGAACGCCAGGTCTCCTCTGGTTTTAAATTTAGTTTTTGGGGTCTTTAGGAGACCCTGACCTGAAGACCGAAGGCATCGCCCTGATGAGTAGGAGCACAACAAGTCAGAGATATATTCAGGGGTCTGACCATGTAATGCTCGGAACATGAGAACTAATATTTTATATTCTATGCAAAACTTAACTGGAAGCCAGTGCAGAGTAGCAATAATGGGGGTGATGTGGGATGTTCTAGCAGCACCAGTTAAAAGTCTGGCAGCAGCGTTCTGAACGACCTGGAGTCTGTTTAGGGTCGACTTATTAAAACAAGTAAAAACAGAATTACAGTAGTAGATAGAGATGATATAAATGCGTGTATGACCAGTTCCAGATCTGATTTTGATAATAGATGCCTCACTTTAGAGATATTTCTCAGGTGGTAAAAACAGGTTTTAGTCAATTGACTATGCACACAATTACTTCAAAAAGAGACAAAACTAGGAAAAAAACCACACAAAACGACAAAAAGGAAACATTGAAATGGCTCCAAAAAACACACAAAACTACAATAGTGATAAACAAAACGACTCCAAAAAACATGCTTTACAAAAAAATCACACAATGACAACATCAATACACAAAAATGACCACAAAGTAAAGCAAAAATTGTGTCAAGCCAATCACTGTCCTCCTTGTCTGGTGAAGAAACACAAGAAATCACAGTAAGAATGAAGTAAAAACACTTCATCAGTCGATGGCAGTGGTTCTCAAACTTTTCTCTTATTTCTGAGTCCAAGTACCCCCATTTTTCTGACTACAACATTTTGCTTAGAAAACTATTTAAAAAAAACTCTAGAGCATAATGATGGAACGAACGAGTGATTACACACATTTTAAAGGATTTCATTTTGTAAATAAGTGGAAAGAAACAGTATTTCGTGCAGTGGTTCTCAACCCTTTTTCTTTTGGATCATTTTGATATCAAGAATTTCTGGCGACCTCAAAGACATTAGCATTAGGTCCTGTTTCAGCTCAGATTTTTTATTTACTGCATTTTAGTTGAACTAGATCTATATTTCACAAAGTGAAAATATAGAAATGTGTGTTGTTTTTAAAATATTCAGAAATCTATTTCAATTTTTCATTAATTTCAGACAAAACACTGATTTAGTGGCTCCTGAATAAATGTATTTCTATAATTATTTTTTTTTGTCATTTCCCGTCATCTCATGCCTGGGGTGGGACCAAGACTGACACTAGATTTGTTCACTTTCCACGGACCGTGAACGCCTGCAGAGAGTGGTGAAGAAGGCATCAAAGATCACCAGGACTCCACTCACCTCTCTGCAGAGCATCTACAAATGCACAGTTCACAGGAGAGCTGGCTCCATCATTAAAGACCCCACACACCCCCAACACGGACTGCTCACACTTCTACCCCAGGACGGAGGAACAGAAGTGTGAAATGCAGGACCACCAGACTGAGGAACTCCTTCTTTCTCTCTGCCATCAGACTTCTCAACATCCAATAGGACTGTATGTTATTCACTATGCACAGTACACTTTATATTTCAATTTTCTATCTTTTCTACCTTGTACATATATATCTTTATTGCTTTTTTAAATATTATAATTATTACTCTTTATTTGTTTGATTTTGTTCTTTGTTTCAAATTTGTGCAGGGTAACGTTTCGTTACTGTGCAGATGACAATAAACATTTGGAAGATTTGAAGAATTAAAGTACCCCTCTGTAGTGCCATCGCGTACCCCAATCTGAGAAACACTGTACGGGACTCCTTTATTCCACTATGCATTGCACAAAACTGTGCTTTTCTGAGAATGAGGCCTACACTGTCTTTTTATCTCATAAAAAAAATATCTGCAGGAGCTTAAAATATATCAGCATGTCAACCAAATTAAAATACCTCCTCTTTTTAAATAAGAGATTTGGAGTGAACCTGTAATGGTTTAACATGTGATATCACTGATGTGTGAGTTTCAGCAGTGCCCAAGGTACACCAAAGGACAAGTGAAAAGGTACACCTATTGTGCAAAATAGCCTTTATAACACGTGTTATCACTCATATCATGTACAATATCTGTAAATGTGCAGAATTATTTACTAATGCCAAATAAAATGTGACAGACAACTATATTACTCATGAAATATTTATTAACAGAATATTTCAACAACAAATAAAACTGGTATAGAGTTTGCCTATGTATTATGAAATGACTGTATACAAAGTAGTAAATTAAAAAAAGAATTATTTTTGTGTTGTATATTGCATTAATAATGCATGGTTGTCACAAACTCCCACGGCACACCCGGACTTGCCTCACGGCACACCGTTTGCGAACCACTGCAAATTGCCATAGAGGCCACTCCAAGTAGACCAACACAACAGCACGGGGTCTTATGACCGGCAGCTCCACTGCCACACTAAATCAATAATCATTAACACTGTAGCTATGTAATGTTGATTCCATACATAACAGTACACAGCGAGAGGACGCTGAAATGTTTGCACTAATCAATTGTACAAAGTCTCCTTATGACTCTCTGAACTCTATACACTTCGTTTGTGCTTATGTTATGGAAAGTGAGGATTGCAGCTGCAATAAGTGATCCGTCTCCTTGTCTTTCACTCACGTATCATGTGGAAATGCATTTTCAGGTGGCAAGTCACAGCACATCTATCTACCTCTACAACGTACACACAAACACACACACACACACACCCTACGTGCATACATTGCTGCCAGGCAGGGTGGAAATGACAAGAGATGTGCTTCAACTTGCCCAACCACATTCCCCAGAAACCATGGCAACCTCACAAGGTATAGAGAGTAGTATGTATGGCCGTGTTTACTTGGCTTCTAAGGGTCTCCAGTGCCCATCATCAGCCTCGCACACACTCTGAGTGACTGCGCCCGACCCTCGCTGCAGCCACTCCACATCTTTCAGGAGCTGAATAGGGTCAAGCCTGCATGGCAACCATCTCTTCTTCTTTTGTGGCTCTGTGGGATTCTGAAAAGAAACCAGGAGGGCATAAAACTCATTCACTCACTCACTCACTCACTCACCCACACACAGAGAGAGAGAGAGAGAGCTGCAGTATGTGAGGGTCTCATGGGAATGGAAGGGTAAGTGCAATCCAACCTCACAGTGACCCTCAGTTGAACAGAGGTGCATGTATTCGTGCACAACCAATGATTCTAGACCAATGTTTCTGATGAAAACCTTGCATCAGTCTGGAACATACATCTAGCTTTAAGTCATTGCTGTAACAGCACCGTGCACTAGCCTGTGTGCACGTTAAAGGTAGATTCCTGAACAGGGCTGGCTTTGAGTCGTAGGGGTCACTTTACACATCTCTCCTTCATTCTTTCTTTCTTTCCCTCTCGTCAATTATTCATTCCCTACAACATCCTTTCCGGCTCCGAGCCAATCACTATAAGCCAGGAATGGGGGAGAAGATGCTTGGGGGAGGGCATGGTCCAACTTGGGAGTGAAGAATAAGCTGATGAATCTGTGAGATCTGCGAGAGGCTTCACCGACACATCCACTATGGACTCCATTATCTGGTGGAAGGTATCGGAGACGGAAGTATCCGTTTCCCGTTTCCACGAGCACCAACTGTAGCCGCCACACGCACACATGTACACATGTACATTCATTAAATGCAGCATCTGCACTCCCGCCCCCCCCCCCCCACCTCTTCTCTTTCAGTGCACATATACGTGCATGTTGAAGGAACCCTCCCTGAACAATACCAGCAGCACATTTGCTGTGTAAGCATTAGCATAGTAATGGTGTTTTGAATAGAGGGTCAGGCACTGCTCTTAGGTTATTACACCCATTTCATGTCCCTTCAATTTTCAAAATGACCCTATCCAACTGTGACTGCAGGCTCATTGTATTCATACAACCTTAAAAAAAAATTGGAGTGTATGCCTCATAAACAGACAGTGACATAATGTGAATGGGTTTAGAATAGGTGAAAGGGTTAGTGCCAATGCTTTCAGTAAATAATAGGGGTGTCCATTGCCATGTACCTAACGATACAATACAATCCACGTTTTGCATGTCATGTCATAATATATCCAGATACTAAATGTAATATATGCATGATGATATATTGCGATATCAATATATACAAATTTCACCTTTACGAGTACAAAATGGTATGAAATGCATTTTATTTCTTTTTTTTTTTTACTTGCGAGAACAAGTAATTAGTAACTAGGGGTGTGTATTGCCTGGCATCTGGCAATACGATTCGTATCTCAATACATAGGTCACGATACGATATATCCCGATATTAAAGTATAAGGCGATTATTGCGATTTTTTTTTTAAATACAAGACTTAAGAAACAACTAATCTGTAAATGTGTACACCTTCATGAGAACATTATGTATGAAATATATTTTATTGGCATATTTTACACTCAAAACATTGGCGTAAGATGCCATGCGCCAACAACTTAAAATACAAAAAATAACATACAATCTGCCTGTGGCTTTTAAACCAACTTTGACTTTAGTGCAACATGACTGAGGTACAGTATATGCATAGAAAAACAAATAAATGCAGAAAGTTAGTATTTTCTTTTTAGATTTTATTGAAGTAACTTAAAAAAAAAAACTCAAACTGGTCAACATGCCCAGGTTTCGGCACTTCTTTGTGCAGTTACAATGTCTCCTGCAGTGGAAAAGACTTTCCTGGTTAAAAAAAAAGGTTAATAAATAAATAAATAAATAAAAATCCAGATGGATGCGTTCAGAATCGAATCGTAATATCGCGGTATATTGCCGAATCAATTTTTTTCAACACTCCTAATAGTAACTAACCGTAATTCAAGTAAAAACATCAAAAAACAGAGGTATGTTTACCAAACTGTCAATCACATTTTTCAGATTCTGACTTTTAAGTTCTTACATTTTTTTCGTAACAACACAACTATAAAAATTCCAGTATGTTTTATGAAAATAAAGTGCAATCAATTTCCAGCTAAAATGCACTGAGGAGTGATTTACATAGTTTAACATGGTCTGATGTAGTTCACTGACACATAGTGACCAGGCGTTTACGTGCTAGTCATGTGTTAGCACAATTACATGTTTTTTCCTTTTCTCTTCTCTGTTAAGGTGCATTCACACCGAACGCGACTTCAGCAACTCTGGCGACTAGATTATATTCAAATTCAATGTAACTGACGTGACATCAAGCGACCACCCCTCAAGCAACACGACTCTTGCAATTCCAACGACTCAATTGTGCGAATTGAGGGGCTGGAAGTCGCTCAAAGTTGAACATTTTGAACATTTTTCTAGCGACTTCATGAATTCACTGAGCTCTGAGCGCTTCATGAGGATCACATGAACCCAGAGACGACGGCGTCTCGCCTCCTGGATTTTGTATAACGAGTATAGTGCTGGAATCATGGTAGGATCAGCCATGTTTTATGTGAAAATGAAAATTGAGCCAGAAATGGGCTTTGAAATTGGCGGGGTAGATGAAGCGAGCAAAAAGCACGACTATGTTCAAGTGACTCAGCATCTCAGCAATTATAGTCGCTTTAGTGGCGTTCGGTGTAAACACACCTTTAGTGTTTCCTTTGGTCTTCCTGAGTTAGATATTCAAGCTTGGATAAAAGAGTCTCATTTTGTGTTCTTCTGTTTAACTTTGACCATTAGTAATGAAAGAAAATTGCGCAATTTGTCCAAAAACAACCATTAAAAATGAAAAAAGAAACAATATCAATAGGGATGGTCAAGAAAGACAAAACAAGACAAGATACTAGCCTGGAATTCCAGATGGAAATTCATCTGAATTACAGCTCGATCATAATAATAATAATAATAATACAAATTGATCATAAATAATTTTTAATATCACAATATATATTTTTACAAAGAACCAAAAGTAACCCAAGAAGTCATATGACCCGCCTCTACGGACATTTACACTGTGTTAATATTACATGTGAAGAACTGAGCAGGTATCCTGATCACTGCCTGTCCCTGAAGTAGGACTGTCATTGACCTCTTTCCCACAATGCATTATTGCGGCCTCAGGGCAAAGGGTGGGGAGCTGGGCTCTTCCTCCCCCCATCCCGTCACACACAGCCTTCACCTGTCTTTTCATCCTCGTTCTCTGCTGCCCCTGCACTTCATCTTTCTTTGAACACAAAGTAAAGACACAAAAGGCAGTGCACGGGAGAAGCTCCACAGAGATGGCGAGCAAAGGCTCTAACAAAGCAAAATACAATGCATTATGGGAAAAGAGAGCAAAGGAGGAAAAAAAAGAGACAAACGGGGAAAAGGGAAAGATCTAGGGAAACATATCAGATCCTGTCCAATTACAGCAGGAGCTGACACGTAAAATAGTCAGGTACAAGAAGGTAAACCAGCTATCCTCATTTAATCAAGCAGGAGAGAACATAGGGCACATACCATAATAACCACACAATGAGTCAAGATTAAAATCTCTAGTGTGGATTTTATGTCTCTGGTTTCTGCATTGGCTAAAAGGTCAATAACCTAACCTTGCACTTTGTTAGAGAAGCTTGTGTTCCATCTGTTATGCCTCCACATTAATGTTAGTGAATCTTCTCTCTTCATTGACATGACTTACTGTTGATAAAGGATCACATCTCTACTGTGGAGGAAGTTCACAAAAAAAGGAAGATACACCTATTAAATTAACTCCACAGAGAACATGGAAGTTGGAATGATGAAGAAGAATAACTCAAAAACCTCTCAACCAGACATGGGCAACTGGTGGTCCACAGGCCACATGTGGCTCACAATCTAGTTTCGTGCGGCCCGCCAAGTAAGTAAACAAAATAAATCCTCTAAAACACACAAAATTACAATGACATAAATGCACAAAATGACTTCAGAAAGATACAAAACAGGAAGAAAAAACAAATAAAACTACAAAAGGAAAATAAAATGACTCCAATAACTCTCAAGATTACAATATTTCACAAAATGACTCCAAAAAACACACGTTACATAAATAAAAAAACAGTGTCAACTTGAATACACAAATGACTCCATAAACACATGAAACAAGAACAAAAATATTCAAAAATGCAAGAAAACAAATACAAAATGACCACAAAAACACTGTGTATTAAAGTTCAGATTGGTCATTATTCTAAATGCTGACATTAAATACCTGCTGTTCTGTCTTTAGAATCTATGTATTCTACATTTTTGTGTTGTTTTCATGTTTGTAAATGTTGTGGGCAAAGAGAAAAGTAATTTCAATTCTCTACATGTGCTGCACATATAGTAGAATTAACAATAAAGCTGACTTTGACTTCTACTTTGATTAATGTTGATAACGTGGCTCATGGATCAGACAATCACATTTTTTTGCAGACCCCGCCTGCTGCATAGGTGTGAAGTAAAACAACAAAACTGATGGTAAAGAGTAGGAATTGCTCCAGACTGAGCCTTAATGCATTCTAAGATAAATAACATATGAGTTCAAAATTAGCTTTGCATTTAAAATGTTATTTATCATTTTTAATCTTTTATATTGAATCTATGATGCTACTGGAATGAGTTAAACTGGTACGGCACCAGCTCATGATCTGTAACCAGCCTGTAACAAAGAGCTCACGTTCCTGTTATATTATATAGTACTTTGTGTTTCCCTCTGTCTGAGCAACAGTCACTAATTAAATTGCTGGAATCCTACACAATATTGTGTGTGTGATTGTCCGTGTGTATGTGTGAGATAAGTGTGTTTGTGCGCACACTGATTAACACTGGAAGTCATCCTGGGAATGATAAATTAGAGACATGTTCTAATTCACTCACCACAACAATGATTATGATCAAAATAAAACCACACGCGCACACGGACACACACACACACACACAGGCGATTCTCACATATTACAATATGAAGGAGATTAGAGAGTAAATGAGTTTACCCATACACCATGACACTAATTACTTTGTGAGACAAATACCTTTCTCCTCATGATTCTCCTTCCAGTGTCCACGACTCAGAGGTTCTTCATGTCTTTATTCAGAGGACACATGACAGACGAGCTGTGACTGGCCTCATATGTAGGGGAGAGCTGGTACCAAAGTTAGAATTTTCAAACAAGCGCTAACATCGTATGCTAACTTTATTTTACATTAGGGTAAACTACACACTGTGGTCCAGGGGTGGACTGACCATCTGGCATACCGAGCATCATCCCGGTGGGCCATTGACCAGGAGTAGGCCAGTTCAGTTTGTGAGTAGAGGCAGACATGGTAACAGGTGGCCAAAAATGGTCCAAAAGTCACAAAAACGTGGCAAGAAAAGTGTAAAGTGATTAAAATGGGACAAAAGCATTCAAGAGTGGCCAAAAAAAATGGGCAAAGACAGAGGAACCAGGTGGTATGTAATGGCAAAGGTAACTTAAATGAGGAAAACTTGGCAAACAATAGTGAAAAAGTGGAAAAATGTGGAACAAGAAGATGCAAAATGTAGGGAACAAATGAAACAAGTGGTATTCTTTGGGCAAAAGCTAGCTAATTCGGATGAAAAGTGGCCAAAAAAATTAAAGAAAGGAAAAAATTTGGATAGAAGTGTCAAAAAGAACTTGCAAAAAATTACAAAAAATAGAAGAAAAGACAAATTTATTGGCAAAGGGTAGCTTAAGTCTAAAAAAAGTGTGCAAAATAAGACAAAGGAAGTTGCAAAATGTAAATAGGTAAAAAGGGGCAAAAAGTGTAATTTGACGTTGACCGGATGTTGCGCATTGTTCCTCATAGTTGGAACAAAAGTAACAACAAGGTCTTTCCATGTCGTTTCAACAAACGGCCCACGCACTTCGGTTTAAAAAAATCCAGACATTTTTACCAATTGTTTCATAATTATTCAATAGATCTGCTGTACATCCCATCTGGTGGTCATGCCAGCCCCTCAAAATTGGAACAAAGTTTGTCGGACATGTTTGTGCCTTCAGTAAACCCCTTTACATACGCCTCAACTCCCTGTAATTTCAGATTTGAGCTATGTACAGTTCAGTTTCCTATGTGGTGTAATTTTTGAGATATTGGAAGCTGAAAATACAATAATAATAAAGAAGCATAAAAATCCACCTCACTAAATTGGTCATATCTCAAAAAGTATTAATCTGACCAAACCAATAATATACAGTGTGTTAATTTATTTATTAAGGAACAATTGGTAAAAATTTCAGAATTTTTTGAGGCCTGAAAATGTGTTGAAATGACATAAAATGACCCACCATGAAATAAACAGGAATTAAAAAAATATATTATAGTAAAAAAACATTTTTAAAATAACAATAAAGTATAAACTTGTATTTTTTTGTATAATTTTTGTATTAATTTATTGTTTTCATTTTATTTAATTATATTTGTAGAATTTTACGCTTCTCAACAATAGATTATTTTCGATATTTTATGAAAAATGCAGCCACATTAGGAGAGGGGGACAACAATAGGAACAATTGTTAATATTGTCACTGACGGCAATGATAAAACTCTGATATTTCAAACTTCTAGATGTCTTACCTGACTATATTATCTGTCAAATTATTGTTACCGTTAAACAATAAACAGCCTCTCACTGCAGTGAATTTACTCGCCAGCAGCAAAAAATGGTCTTTCGGATGTAACATTGCAGGATTGTTGGTAAATGAACAAGGAAGCAAGAAAAAGTGAGTGGTTGACATGTTGAATAAAAAGTAAAAAGACCCACGATACTATGGATGTTCCAAATGACATTGGCAGAATCTAAGAGATCAGTATTTCAGTTGCAGGGAGAAGGAAAACAAATGTTGTATTTACTGTATCTGGTAATGCTCCATTGCTTTGACCTGGTTCCATTTTTGCTTTCAGAAAGCTTGGCCCCGCCTCCTGTAACAAGGCGTAACAGACGTGCGTAGGTGCTGATAGACCTCAGAGCATTTCAACATGTCCACACCACACTGTCTGTGGCCGCGGCCGATAAAGTAGGAGGACTTTAGCAACTGTTTTGGCTCATTTATTAAAACGCTCCTCCCACCCACAAAAAGAGGACGGCATTACCCTCATGTTAACATGTAGAAGGTGATTGTGTTCACTAATCAACATCTTTTTTCCCTTTTTCTTATGTCAGAGTTTAATTGGCATTAATAATGACTTTTACGCTAACGGATTACAAGTACACGTTACTGTGATTGAGTTGCTTTTATGGTTTTAGTGTATTTTTTAAAAAGAAAGTACCTTGTAACTTTTACTTTGAATACTATTTAATTGAGCGACTTTGTATTTGTGCTTAAATATTTAATGTATGACCTCCCTGTACCCGAGTACAGTTTCAGTCACGCAGCAAGTCTTATACTTGATTAGGATATATTAATACTTTTTTATGGTGCACCAACTGTAAAGTTGCGCATGCTAAAATAAACAGCAACTATTTGCAACATTCAGCAACAAACAATGTTTAAAAATGTGAAAGCGTTTGTTACTTTCGTCCAAATTTACAGCAATACTGTATTTGTTAAATTTGTGATATTTTTTAATCACATTTTAACATTTAGATTTAACATTGGCATTATATTTCTATGAGAAAAAAAACATCACAAATTTCACAAAGGGAACCAGGACAAAATGTATTACCAAAAAGTATCATTAAGTATTATTAAATTGAGCTTAAATTAAATTGAGCTTCTTTTTACGTCAGTATTTTATGTATGATTTACTTGTACCGTACTTGCACTTGAGTACATTTTTAATCAAGTAACAGTATTTGTACTTGCGTAGGATAAAACAGTACTCTTTACACCTCTGTTTGTTAGAAAATGTTGAAAAGTTACTTCTCCGAGGGTTAAACCACACATAGATCAAGAAATCCAATAACTGTCGTTTTAAGGAAACCGAAGCAGCTCCACATCGCAGGTCTGCCTCTCTCTAATTCATATTTAGTTTTGAAAAGAGGATAATGAAGATAATGGGTGTGATTACTGCGATGGATGGACGTCTTTGGACCACAATAATTTAAACTGTCCATCACAAAGAGAAAAACGGTCGTGCACCATTTGTGTGTGTGTGCGTCTGCGTTGGGGTGTACAGTAGCACTGTGTAAATGACTCGGCATTAGCATGCCCTGAAAGGAGCAGGGCCGGGGTTGAAGGGAGCAGGTGAAAATCTCACTTTGAATCATTTCCCCTCCCGTTCCCTGCCATTGTTCCTGTCCGCACTCATGGCAGAGCCGCGGAGAAAGGATCCCATTATTCCTGGCCAAGCCTGTTCTCTTCGTTTATCGTTTAAAGACGGGGGGCTAGGGCGGGGTGGGGGGAATATTCTGATGGAAAGCAGGGGCTTCTGTGGCAGCAGAGTGTAGTTTGTGTGCCAGCTGAAAGGAGAGTGAGGGCTGAAGCTGTAGTGGTGCCCACCACCTGCCGAGCTCTTTCTCCTCCACTGCTCTCTGCTCCCTTTCAGCGCCCGGCGCTCTGTGAGTCAGCAGTACAGCCTCAATTCAACATGAGACCGGACAATATAAAGAAAAAACAGGCAAGAAAAGAAATAAAGAAAAGAAAAAGATTAATTTCTCAAGTGAGGAGAGTGAAAAGAAGAAAAAGAGGCAAAGAAACACATAGATACTGTATTTCTTTGGGCCTACACTGCACCTGGTCCAATGTTTTCTACTGGTTTTCATGGACGATAAAGAAAAATCACAGCAACTTTCTATCTAAAATCCAAAAGTGCATTGCAGGAAGAAATTAGCATGGCTGATATCAGCAGCAGCAAAGAAGTATATCTACAAACATTAGAGCAGGGGTCACCAACCAACACGTTGCCCATGGGCCTCTTCTGAAGATGAGCAGAACAAACAAGCGAGTCCCAAGATGAGTCTGCAGAAAAATGTGCATCTGAAGAAAATAATGGCCAATCTCCTACTGTATCAAGAGTATTGCAAAGTGGCAAAAAGACTCCAAGAGGCCATAAAACATTCCAGAATGAGTCAGACGAGGAAGAAGAAGCACTGAGAAAAGCAGATGAGGTGGCTCGGGCACCTAATTAGGATTCCCCAACGGACGCCTCCCTAGTGAGGCCTTCAGGACACGTTCCACTGGAAGGAGACCCTGAGGAAGACCCAGGACACGCTCAAGGAACTATGTCTCTCGGCTGGCCTGGTAACGCCTCAGGATCCCCTGGAAAAGCTGGAAGAATTGGCCAGGGAAAGGAAAGTCTGGGCTTCCCTGCAAAGGATGCTGCCCCCGTGATTCCGCTATGGATAAATGGCAGAAGATGGATGGATGGATGGATGGAGGAAGAAGAAGCAAAAAAAGTCAAATTAAATAAGGAAACAACTGAGGAACCAGTTACTGCAGAATTGACTTTCCCACCAATTGCTGAAAACCAAAACAACACAGATGGAATTTCAGCTCCTGCAGATGATATTGTAGAAGAATAGGAGATCATTACTTCAGAAGAGGAGCAAGCAAGTGAGGAGGTGACACCTCAGCTTTCTCATGTCCAAAATGTGACCATTGATTTAGTTGATCTAAAAAATTAAATAGTACATAAACCAGTTTCAGATTAATTTATCAAATGAGGGAGTGAAAAGGAGAAAAAGAGGGCCTACGCAGCACCTGGTCCAATGTTTTCATGGATGAAAACAGTAACTTTCTATCCCCTACATTACCCCAAAGACTGGTCCCAGTTTGGCCTTGTGCTGCAACACGATCCTTGAATATCATCGCCTTTCCTTCATAAACAAACCCACCAAATTCAGGTATTGATGTTCCCCATCAATACTGATGGGTTATTGATGAAGGAGTGAGTGGATCCATGAAAGCGCACTATCATGAGACGAGTACACTGTCAAGGAAACATCTGCGTGTGATGAAATAATGAGAAAGAGCTGAGGCGAGGTGTTGTCATATATACAACTGCACACTCAGAGTGCAACAAAAAGAAATCAATAAAATCCCACACAAATGGAGATGTATACAGTGCCTGCAGCGTTGCACTTTTGTGCCAAGACACGTGTCTTCCCAACGGGACGGGATCCACTGCCCTCTTCCCCGAGGAAGAAGAAGGGAGGAGGGCAAAAGCAAAGTGTAGCGATGGAGGCAATGGCCCCATGGGCAGAGGCAGCAAGATGAAAAGATCCAACTGTGGAGAAGAAAGAATTCGGTACTGGAACCCAGGGATGAACTAGACTGAGGTTTCTATCAGAGGGGAAGGCAGCAGTGAATCAACATTTCCCCAATTCTCCCCCATCCACCCATCCACTATCCACCAGGAGCATCTTTTAACATCTGTAGAGGAAACCTGGACCTCCGAGGCATTAATTCAACTCATTATTAATAATTGATGTGCATCAAAACATGGAAGATGTATGCACACATGATCAGAATGCATACAATCTTCTTGAGTGTGATCCCTCCAGAGGAAGGAAAATAGATTGGAGCCATCATTTCATTCTGAGGTTATAACTTTGGGCCAATGGCGTCGTCGCTTTTACCGTCAATGTGTTCAACTCTGATTGAAATACTGTTTAACACTTTTAATTAAAAGATACTAACACAACCACAGAAAATAATGTGTCGAATGTAGAACTCTATTTCAGACTCGGGCATCGGACTCCCAAAACACAAAAAAACATTAACACCACAAACATACACAATGACAGAAAAATACTCAAAATGTCTCCAAAAGCACACTAACAAAATAAAGGAAAAATACACAAAATCACAGCCAAAATACATAAAATGACTACAAAAATACAATGACAACAAAAATGCAGAAATTCACTCGCAAAACACATAAGACAACTACAAAAGTACACAAAATGACAGAAAAATATACAATAAGTCAACAGAAATACACAAAACTTCAACAAAAACACATTTCATAACAAAAAACCTGAAAACAACAAAGAAATGAGAACAAAAACAAATGACGACAAAAACACAGGACTCCAAAAATACAAAAAGACAAAAATAGATAAATTGATAGTTTAAAAAAAAAACATAGAAATTGGTTGTAAAATTCAGAAAATTACAAAAAAAAAACTACACACATTGACAACAAAAAAACAAAACGATATAAAAACATACAATATAACAAACACACAAACTCACATATATATATATATATATATACATACTGTATATGTATGTATATATATGAAATGACATTAAAACTTACAAAAAGACAACAAAAACACACAAACTCTCCCTATATTAATGCCCGGAATGATCTTTAGTCCAAATGCTAACATGAATGTTGATAATGTAGCCCTCGGATCAGACAATCACATATTTGTGGGCCCTGCTGTGATAACAGTTGACCATCCCTGCTTTAAATAATATAGAATGTGTGCTTATCATAAGGTCATGATTGATTATTAATATGTTCATCTGTCCAGATGTCTGATGTCACTGAAACAGTACAACACAATGTGGTAATATCAGATACTCTACATGTGTTTTAGTAAATAATAGATAGGATGTGATTCAGTAGCGTGATGATGCAACGCTGGGATTGGGTTCACTGGTTTAACAGTGCTGGGGTTTTTGGCCATCATGTATGCTGGGTTTATTTATTGGTTATAGGAGTGGAAAAGACTGGGATTGTGTGTGTGTGTGTGTGTGTGTGTGTGTGTGTGTTAGTTATACAGGTGTCCTGCCTGAGTGCACCTTTCCTCTGCTGTGATGTTTCAACTTACACTTAGTACGAGAGCAGAGATGGGCAACTTTTATAACAGCAAGGGCCACAAAACTGTGATCGTCTGATCTGAGGACCACATTATAAACAATATGGTCAACATTTAGAACAATGACCAATCTGAGCATTAATAAAATAAACAAAGGGTTTGTGTGTGTTTTTGGAGTCATTTTGTATGTTCATCTGTCAATTTGTGTACTTTTGTAGTTGTCTTATGTGACTTGCAAGTAAATTTCTGCACTTTTGTTTTCCTATTGTGTTTTCGTAGTAATTTGATGTATTTTTACTATTACTTTGTGGGGTTTTTTTTTTTCACTGTTATGTGTATTGTTGCATCTTCCCTGTTTTGTTTGTGTGTTTTTGGAGTCACTTTTTGTATTTACTCTGGGGGGGGGGGGGGGGGGGGGGGGGGCGCCACATGTGAAATGAAAAATGTTTCTAGTGTGGTGGCAGCCAACACAGAGGATAAATATGTACATAATTTACATATGTACAGTATGTAAGTTATGTACATAATCTGTGATCTTTTCTTTAGATGGTCCTTCCTCTACGGAGAGCATAAGACAGTAGTATGGTGATGTTATTCCTTTTATAAAGGAATTGAAGTGGTTTTACACATTTCTTTAAACATTGTAAAAGGGGAACACTTAACAGGTTGGATTTTGGATTAATTGGGATTTATTAATTGATCCTAAACTCTAAAAAAAAACTATATAAAGCAATCATGGCTCTCTTTTAACACAAATAAAAAAAGGGGGGGAGCAATGTTTGAGAAGGGGCAGAACATAGTTTAACGCTTATCTAGTCCTGCCCCTACTTCCAAGCTATTTCACAAAGAACAAAAGACATCTGACTTTTGAGCAAATGCATACATACATACAGTATATATAAATACACAACAACATACACACAAATATAAACAAAAACAAGCATTCATAGGCCTACCTACTTACATAGCATCCACATGTTTTAGTCTTTGTACTGATCTACTAAGATTTTCTTTTATAAAAAATTAAATTTCTTTATGTTGCTACAACGTTTAAGTTTAATATTAAGACTGTTCAGAAGGGATTCCCCAGGTTAAGACTCAATTAGTCTAAAAACATTCTTAAATAAGCGTAAAGCTAAAGCGGAGGAGGAGGACAAACCTCTTCTGCCTAACATCAACTCAGAGACAAGAAGGTCTTCTGGCGAGGGAGATAAAGGTGGGTGTGGGGTTTTGGGTGTTAAGTGTATCACTTGTAACAGACGCTGTCCATCTCCCTCACCCACCATGGGCAGGCCAAGCATCTCAGTCCACATTCCTTAGATTATAGAGGGCCATCCCAGACGAGCAGAGGCAGGCCTGGATCCACCTGGACAGACCCTGGTAAATTCCTCTCATGATCGCAGACCCACCAGAAGAGGGGTATGTGGGTGTGTGTGTGTGTGTAGGGGCATGTAACTGAGTACTAGATTAGGTTTACCACTCAAGGTGAATGTCCCCAGGCTGGCAAACAGCCCTGTGATCTTTGTTGTAGGTATACGTCTGGGCTGTACCCACTGACCCTCCTCCACTCTCACCATTGTGTTTCCCTGCCTAGGCTTGGGGGTGGGGGGGATGGAGGTCTGCGTAGTAGGGCTATCGACACCAGGACCATTGTTTTTTTTAGTGACCCCCATTCAGAGTCATTCAGCATGCAACACCTCCAGGGGCACGGAGCATTACTAATGGCACGTTTCTAATAAATGTGCCAGCTCCTGATAGTGGGCAAGATGGTTGGACCTTTAGGCTTTTACTCCATTGGTGAGCATTCGCACTAAGATTGAATTACTGTTGAAGAAGTTCACGTGCATAGCTAAAAATGCATCCATGTAACACGTATGTGTGATGTCTGCAAGCCTGCGTTGACAGTGAGCGACTGGCAGGTCAACATCTCAGGGCTGTGGGCATTCCTGCCAGGGCATCAAAGGAATATGAGACAGACATTGGGGGAGGGGGCTGCTGTGACACGGCTGGAAAAGGGTGAGCATAAATCACACCCAGGTTAGTCCCTGGGAAAAGCAGGAGATAATCCCAGAAACCAGGGGTACGTATCATTACCTATAGACTGGATAGTTCCTGGTAGTTCATTTAAAGCAGCTGGGGACGATAATTTCAACCGTTTACCTCATTTCTTCATGCAAATAATCTATTTATTGCTCTGAGGCCTACAGTATCGTTGTCTGATAAAAATATCTCCATCAGCTTTAAATGTAAGGACAAACAGTTTGAAAAGCGTTATTTTAAAAACCTTTTTAAAGAGTTTAATAGTAACGCTTTTGGTATTATCACCTCATACATGAAAGCATGTTTTGTTTTTGCCACAAGTTTTCTGCTACTATTTGCACAAGGGTAGTATAGTATAATTTTGCGATGATCAAGTCCTGTTTGAGTTTCATAGAAAAAAGGCTTGAGGCTCCATATTTGAATGACAGGTGCAGGGAAATACATGCAATGTGACAATTCATTACAGTTTTAACTAACATCAGTGAGAAGCTCCAATTCTTGATAATTGCCTCTGCCAAGGAGGTCATATTTTCACCGGCGTCTATTTGTCTTTTAGCTTGATTACTTCAAAAGTACTTTTACCCAAAGATAGACCTTACGCCATGGACGATTCCATTGTGGATCCATATATTGATCCAGATCCACTATGAAATGTAATGTTTTTGGTGATTCTCGATTGATAATTGATCAATCGTTATGAAATTTGACTAAGTCATGTCAGGTTCGTTTCACAGTTACTCTACTGAGTTTTATCTGGATTTAAATCTCGATTGTTGCGATTTTTCAAAAAATGGAGGCGCCAAACATTTGGACCTACTGTATGTTATTGATGATTATAGAAATTTATTCTAACCCTTTAAAGTGTGAATGATCCTGGTACCATGATCCAGATAACTGCCAATAACTGGAAAAGAGATTTGGCTCATGGTGGAGGTTTTGCTACAAAATGTAGTTAAATGAGTTAACGCACGTTAAACCATTTGATTTTTTTTTTCCCATTCTTGTAGAAATTAGAGTTTTGTCCTGGAGCTGTTTCTTTATCAGTGTCCTATTAGTGATTTTCATTTATTGTGTAGTTGTGACCATTTGTCGTTTACAGTACTTAATGCACCATAAATTTGCATATATTGTACATGCACTTAGCTGGAGTTATAGACACACACACAAATCAACAACCTAGTGACACAACTCAATAAAAGTCCAAGACTCTCTTGGTATTCAATCAAGCTTTTAATGAAAAGATCATAAAATAACAGTTTATTTTTCCTCACTGCTGTACATTAAGACTGCAAGGTTGTGAGTGCTGAGGTCAGCTGTATTACACTTATATGACACTTTTTAAGTTTTCGAGCCCCGCCGCTATGCACGACGGCCGCTCTGACCTGAATACGAGCTCTCTGAGGAGTGGAGATAAGAAGAGAGCCCAGCCTGGGTGCTGCCAAAAGCCACTAAAAAAGGGTCAGGGAACCTCACCTTAAATACTGGTGGTGTGTGCATTTTAGGTAGTGTTTGAAGTCTAGACGATGGCAATTGTGTGTTTGTATTCAGGTTTACGTGCACACCTGGGTGTGTGCACCTTAGCATGTGAAGTGTTTGCCAAAGGGGAGGGCTTCTTTGAGCTTAATTATTCATCAGAAAGGACCCTACATGTCCATCCCAGGGCCTCTCAGCCCATAGATCCTCCTGATATATTATTAAGAAGCTGCTCCAGAAGAAAAACCAAAGAGGAAGCTCTATTCACTCATTCCATGAGCAGCTCCACTAATCATCTCTTCAAGTACTGTGTTTGTAGCAGCTAATCACGTCTTTCCATTAATGTAGCGCACATTAAGGCGACACTCAGCTCGAAAAAAAACCCATAAACATATGCAAAAGAAAGGTTAAGTATGAAAATACGCTGCTATAAACTCCATTACAAGAAAGGATTTTGGTAATAGATGGACGGTAAAAATAAAACTCATATTATGCACAATGGCAAGAAAGCACATTTCTGTAAACACTGAACATTTCGAGGTAATTTGGTGTTCATGTTTTTTTTTTGTTTTTTTTTTTTCTTAAATCACTTGCTGCACAAAGTCAAAGAGGTACAGCAGATAACAAAAATCGCAGCAAAAAGCGAAAGAAACAAACTCCAGTAACACAAATTACAAAAGGCCAAAGGGCTAAAGCAGAAGGTAATGTGGATCAGCCGTAAAGCAATGGACAGTAAAGCTTAAACAGAGTCACACAACATCAGTTGCTTTCTTCAAACTGACTTTGGTGTGGTCTGTCGAGGTAAGAGGGAGCAGCTCCAAAATAACTGGACAGACAAGCCCCTCAAAGGATGGTGTAACAATAAAACCACAAAACGTTAAGAACTTAAATGTTTGGAAAGGAGGACAGTGTCTCGATTGAGGTTCCTGCTTTGAAAGTGTAGTTTTAAAGCTTTCTTAACACTGCATAATGATATGATATATATTGAACACAGCAACAGGGATGAGGTAAGAAGAGAAAGTGTAAACCGTCAGGTAAATTGGAAATGATAGGAGAGTGTCCAGGGTTCTTCCCGGAGCCTTAGAAAACAGACAAAGTGCACTTAGTAAAGCTATCTCATCCAACATTACTCGGACTAACAGACAGAAGAACAGCATGTGTAAGAGATGAAGGACCAGGCAAGTGGTTTAAGACAAAAAATGTAACAGGTTAAAAGCAGAGCACTGCTGTTCAGACGAGATCAATGGACAGTGTTTTTCTACGGTGTAAATGTATTTGTTTTTTTATATATACGCAGCATGGCAACACCCAGGGAGAGCACGTTTGAAAAACAAGCACGCACACAAGAGGTTACAGTTCACAGCTTGTGTGCACCCATTGAGTACGAACCCAAGAACACATGAGCAACAAGCCCATCGTATATTACACAAAATTAAACCCTACAGACTACTGAGAAGATAGTAAATGCCATAGACCATTTTCTTTGAGTTGGAAACAGAAACATCAAATTTCCCACAAAAATAATTTTGACTTCACAGATCGTGCTTAATGGCTACGTTTTGTTTGTGTCTTATTTTTGATTCTCAGCTTGAAATCCTCAAAACAAAAACAAAAACTAAAATGTGGCTCTGCCACCACCTCGGTCTCACACACTGAGAACAAACATCTTTGAAGAGGTGAGGGCGAGCGCAGAAATAAATACATTCATTACTGACAATAGACATTTGATAAAAAAAGAACACTGTCAATAAGTGTTTGCACCAACTTGGTTTGAGGCTCGGCCAGCCAGGGGCGTGTGCTGCTTTCACCCACACAACACAGGCAGCAAACAGAAGTACATCATCAAAGGTGAGAATACAACAACATTCACAGTTAAGACCAACAGATAAGTCTGTTTTACATGCAGCGAACAATTGCAAGCTACATTCTCCAGATAGGTTTCAAGAACCGCCAGCATAAAATGTACCATATAAGACGACAATCCCCACCCGACCATTCAAGCACCACATACACACACACTCCTACACATCAAGAGTCCCAATCATTAATGCTAGTCCTCAAGTGCATCTGGGCAAACCCAGAGACAACACAGAGTGAAAATGACGACTAACAAAGCCTTTTGATTAACGCGTCGAGAACGCGCTGCCCTCCACCCTTCTGCTGTGGTCCCATCTGAAGACAGGCCAGAGGGCAGAGAGGGATCGGGGCACAGGGTCACCTCAGAACCAGCTGGCAGGGAGGGGAGTTCCTTAACCACACCCCAACCCCCCTCCCCTTAATCCAATATGCCGTGGTTCACCCAACGTTCAAACACACCACACTGCCTGTTTTGGCAGTCTTTTCTAAACCACAACACAAATGTAGATGCAAAACTGCATCCCCGACTGGCCGAGTCTTGACTGAGGTCTGTAAAACTTTATGTAAACAATGAGATAAATACATATGTTTATTTCTTTTCTTTTTTTTCAGAGCCACACATGGTTCCATAATCATTCAAATGTGCTTTGGTTTAAAAAATAGTTTGTGGATTTGGGTATGAGCTTTTTTTTTTCTTCTTTCTTAGTTCTTTGTACAACTTTGCAACTATATTTGAGCATATTGAGTTACTAACTAAAATGTAGACTTATCTCGAGCTGCCTCGCCTTTGTCAAGGCTTTTTGTGTTAGGTGAAAAAGTACCCCCCCCCTCGTTTGTCTTAAATATGAAACTAGTGTTTTGCTTTTCCCACATTTAAAATACAGAGAACTCGATACAATGCTATATCTTACAAATGTAGCTGAGAGTCTGCATTCACAGATGCAGAACAATCCCTGAAGTATTTGAGTAGTAGTAGTAGTACAAGTAGTAGTAGTAATAATAGTAGTAGTAGTATGGTCACAGTTTGGAGTTCGGGGTTTATTTTCGTAACGTTAAAACAAGCAAGCAGTGAAATGCGGCTGCCATTTTTTTGCAGGGATGGCTCGAGACCTTCTTGTACAAAAAAAGAAAACGCCTTTTGCATTACAGACTTTACGCTGTGCAGCAATAAGCGCTGACGAGTACAATAACGTTTGAAGGCAAATGCATTGTGGACACCCTCTTATGCTAAAAGCGGTCACAACATAATCAGGCGATAAACATGTTAGTGGGCGAGGGTCAAAACACAGATGTACCATGCAATCACTAAAACAGCAACATCCAACAAAATCAAATAACGGCAGGGGGTCCAGGACACAGGTACCTTAAAAACCAATATTATGTTTGTGTAACTGTAACTGCATGTCTAGTATAACCAAATAATCTGAAACTCAAAAAATATATAAATATATATATATTTTTTTTTTTAAAGAAAGAAAAGGTAAACCAACAAAGTAAAGGAATAATGTGTTACGGTTTTCTTTATTCAGACAACTTTTTTCAGGAAATTTACTTTGATCTCCTGACATGTTTTGTAGCCTGATGGTCTCTTCTCCAGGGGGCGTGGCAAAGCCAGATACATTAAGATTCAAGATATATCTAATTTTTTTTTTATTTTGGGATATAGAAAATTACAAAATTGATATATATATTTTTCATAGCTTCTTTTGTTGTAAAATATTTGTTTTAAGAGTCACTACTTTCAGTACTTCTCAGAATAGAATGAAAAGCACAGTTTGGTGGATTTCTGAGTGCATCCTAACCCAGACCTTTCCCTAAACAAGCCACACTCCAGAACTCACTCACCCGTGCTGTCCCTTAGAGGAGAAAAATGACTAAAGTGGCACATATTGTGTAGCCGTTTGTTAATAAATGTGCCTGTGTGGCATTTTGCAACAGCAAATTCAACCCTAAATTGTCTTTCTGGTCAGACTTCATTGGAAATAAAATTATTGAGATTTATATCCTATATTGCCATTTTGAGAAAAAATATTGAGATACGAGTCCATATCGCACAGCTCCAATAAAGACACATCAAAGTGATCAGCAAATGCCATGAGATCAAAGTACATTTCCTGAAATAAAGTTGTCTGAATAAATGAAACCTTAACATATTATTCAAAAAGAAGACAAAAATAACTTGCTGGAATTAGAGTAAAGGAATGCCTAAATCAGAAACTTGTAGTGAAGGTTCACGCTGCTCGATGCAACTGGACAGGTATCAGTGAAACCTACAGACAACAGAGGGGCTGTTCTAACGTGTAGGCTTACATTAAGCAGTTTACAATAAGTTAACATGGTGTGATCATATGAGTTACAATCAAATACCAAAGAATGCTGCAAGAGAGTATGTTCTCTAGATCAGTGTTTCCCAACCTTTTTTTGAGCCACGGCACATATTTTCCATTAGAAAAATCACAAGGTACACCACCAAACAAAATTGTTGCAAGAAGTATAGGTTTTGAAACCTAATAAAAATCTAGTTTCAACATATCTTAAGTTGAGGTTTTGTTCATTCAGACAAGGTCTTTCAGGAAATTTGTCAGATGAGTTCTGCTGATCGCCTTTGACGGTCCCTTGAAGTTTCACTTGACTTTCATGTAATAATTTGAAGAAAAAAATTTCCTGAAAAACCTTGTCTGAATAAATGAAATCTCAACTTAACATACTATTCAAAAAGACAATTAATCTCACTGGAACTATTACATGGAAGTCAAGTGAAACTTCAAAAGAAGCATCAAAGGCGATCAGTCGAAACATGTCGGGAGATAAAAAAAAAAAAATCCTGAAAAACCTTTTTTGAATAAACTAAAACTCAACTTAACATACAATTCAAAAAGACAAAATTAATCTCGCTGGAACTAGTTTAAACTTAGTATGAAACCTGGGCCTGTTGAACGCAGAGCTGATATTTTTTGAAGGACACGCAAAGATCTTCCTCAACAACTCTGAGTCGGTCTCTTCCCCCATTTTATAGCAGTCATGCTTGAAAAGCCCACCTCCCATAGATAGGGAGCAGAAGTGAAATGGATCTGTTTGCCAGAATGGGGAACTTTTTGTCAGAAAACAGCCAAAAGCTGTTTAAAGGTAGGTCAACTAAACTCTGTTTTATACTGGTTGGTTCCCCAGGGCAGAGTGATAAACTTTTATTTTTCAAATATTTATCCATTGCTATTACTTGTGACATTATCTTACTTGCAGCATGACTAAGCACTTTCATATTTAGCGTGATATTGCCCTTAAATGAAAAAGCATGTCATTGATCCACCTGTCCCTACACACCGCAATCCGGTTAAATTGGATGATTTCTCTTGGCAAACTTATGCCCCGCGGCACAGTGGTTGGGAAACACTGGTCTCGTTGTCCGTCCAGTGCACCTCTGTTTCTCCCTTCTTATTACAAGTCTGGCTAAATTTAAAAAAAAAAAAAAAAAACAACCCCAGAAAACAAGCAATTTGATTACAGCTTCTATATTTTTAAAAACTTTGTAATTACTTTTTTGGTCTGAACAGAATGCAAAACCTCAAATCCTGTTTTGAAAAAGAAAATCAAGGAATATAAAGTGATAAGGACTCTGGACAAGCAACAAAAAGAAGAAAAAAAAACAACACCTGAAAACGTGTTAAAACTCCACCAGGTATGTTAGATGGTAAAGTTTAGGTTACACCAGCCCACCAATCAGCACAAGCTTTCCTTTTGCTAACCACAAGAACATTCACCTGTTCAAGAGTTATTGCCCAAAAACTCTATTGAGAGTTTATTTCTTAGTCTGAACTTAGAATATAATTCATAATTTGTTCTATACAGGAAAAAAAAAAATCAAAAGTCAAATAATTTAGTATGCTATATATCTTAATTATATATTTTAGAAAACTTTGGTTATGAACTTGTCTAGCAATGTTTTGTTAGTCAGCTCTGTCCTCCTCAACATTCATAAGATCTTTGGAACACGATACATCTAAACAAGCCAACTAACCACTATTTGCTCTAGGCAGGAAGCTACAGTACACTTTGAAGAAGTGGAGCCACAATGAACAGCCATTTCTGACAAGTACAAACAGCTAAAAACAATGTTACCTATATGAGCCTTTAAAAACCTGTGTTGAGAGATGGGCAAGTTAAAGCATTAGGTGAAAAGTTACCATAATCTACATACTTTTTACAATTAATTACATAAGAACTTTCAACTAATCAACATAGAATCCATAAGAGTAATCAGAGGTAGCGAGGTCACAAGTCTATATAAATAGACTTTTCTTTTTTTTTTTTTTTCTGAGGGAAGGAAAGCTATACAGACAGGAAAAAAAGTGTACCCACTGAACGTAGTAAGTTCAGCCTAAAACACCCAACCTTATTCCCACTGAGAACCCGCCCCCGCCCGAGGTCCCTCCCCCTCCACGACAAATATCCCAAGACCTTCCAGTTTAAACATTCATCAAAACATGACAAGTCCTTTAGGTCAAAGAAGTACCTTAAAGGGTTCATCTTTCCAACCAGGACTCTTTCCTGGCGGCACAAACAGGCAAAGCTGAAAACAGTAAAATCCTTCTCTACGATGCAAGAAAGCTCCAGACGGGTAAAAAAAAGAGGCTATTTTCTTTTCCACATCTGGTTGGTAATAAAAACTTTAACCGATGTAATCTCAAACAACCCGTTCTTCTTTACGGTCAGTTAAAGCATGGAGATGGTTCCAAACCCAATGAGCCCTCCTCACACATACAGATACCCATCACCAACGTAACACAGGATATAAAGCTGTCAGGGTAAAAATATTTTTTTGCTGAATTATTGCCAGTATTGTTTGCACGGGTTTTTGGTCAACATAGCACTGGAGTACAGCAGGGATTTATGAGTTCATCTGTTTTGAGGAACAATCTGAAGGTAGCGGTGAGGGAGTTAGCAAAGTGGTATGAAGTAGGAGAGGGACCTGATATCAAGACAGTACCCACATTCACATTCAGCAGAGCAGATATCACGCCGCGTCACTGCTGCTTCATGACTTTGGAGAGAAATGGCAGTACAATTTCCCTGTAGAGACTTCATCTTTGTATCGACATGATCCCACCATCACAAGGAGCGCACCTTGGCATAAAAGCTACATCATTCACTTAGCCGGTGCATCAGGAACTGGATTCAAGCTGCAGATTTTTAGCATGTTTGCCAGGGAGCGTCTCTGTGTGTGTGTGTGTTTCTTTGCTTTCTGAGATGGATACATGTAGAGAAATGTTCATTTTCTATTACCAGAGTTCTTTGGCTTGATGCATTTCTAAGACGGCGAGGTGTGCATTCTCAGGTGACTGATGAGGTTGCGTTGCTGGGTAAACTTGCCACCACATAACTGGCATTCATACGGCTTCTCCCCCGAATGGACGCGCATGTGCTCTGTTAGACGGTACTGGCGCGTAAAGCGCATGCCACACTCTTCGCACGCGAATGGCTTGAGGCCGAGGTGGCTCCGCATGTGGCGAGTCATGGTTCCTCTCTGTGTGAACATTTTGCCACAGATGTTGCAGGGGAATGGCCGTGTCAGCCAGTGGCTCTTTTCGTGCTGTCTCAGTGTTGCCGGGTCTTTGTAGCTTTTACTGCACACTGTGCACTTAAATGGACGAGTTTCAGAACCAAAATTGGAGGGACCCACGGGGGCTGACAGGTCCTCTGCTTCCTCCTCGTCTTCCTCTTTCACCAAGGTCCCACCCTCTTCTTTGATATATAGCTCGTCCTCGGTGTGCGTCTCCACGTGAGCGTTGAGCTGCTCAGAGCTGGGGAAGCCTTTACCACAGGGAATGCACACGTAGAGGTTGTCTCCAAACGCTGGCTCAAAACCTTCTTGCCGGTACACGTAGTTTGCGCTGTGGTTTCCCCCTCTCGTTCCTCCTCCACCTCCACTGTCTCCATCGCTTTGACCACTTTCATCACTGTGGTCTCGGCCATTTTCTCTGATGTCTTCTTCGTCTTTACACTGGAAGGACTGGTCAGATATGAAGTTGCCTCCGCCTCCACCTCCTATGCCAGTGGAGCGCCCGTCTTTGGGACCTACGATCACACCATTAACCAGGGGCCGGTCGTGATCTTCAGACTTTAACCCTGACGCCTCTCTCTTGGGCCATTCGTTCTTGCGAGCACCCTGCCGAGGTTTTTTCTGGGGTGGAGGTCCATCAAGTTGGTTTGGGGCTTCTTCTGAGGTTTTAGAGGAGTTGAGGTCCATGTTCTCTGAGATGCAGGTTTCTACTCCCGGGAGAGTGTTGGAGGAGTCATCCAGTGAGGCACTGTTGGTTGTGGATACTGAGGCAGACTGAGGGGATTCTTGGGAGTTGCTGTGGGGGCTGAGGGCATCAGTAGCTGTGCCCGCTGATGGAGGACTCTTTTTGGACAGGTCTAGCCCGAGGTCTGGCTCCCCTGCACTTCCTCCACTGCTGATATTTCCATTGGTGCTGCCATTTGCCCCGTTCCCATTCTTCCCAGAGCTACCGACATACATCTCATCATCTGAGAGCTTGTCCCGAAGGCCTTCATCGGGCTGTGGCTGGTCGGTGTCAGAGGGTGTAGGAGGATAGTGGTTGTTGTTCCCAGCAGGGGTGGAGGAGGAAAGGCGCTGGCTGTTGAGGCGTAAGCGACTGAGGGGACCTGGAGTGGAGGGTTTACCTGGGAGGGGCTTTCCACCATTGCGCTTGAGCTTCTTTCTGCACAGAGCAGCGAGATCGTGGAGCTGGAGGTAGCTGGCTGCAGTTAAGAGGGCACTGAAGTTATGCTCACTGCTCTGGTCGGATGTGGACAGGAGCTTCCCTGTGTAGATGAAGTCTAGAACCTGTCTGAACACAGAGGGGTTCACCATCTCTGTGTCCAGGTTGATGAGGTTATCATGGAGGACCAAAGATTTGAAGTAGATGCTGCTTGCTGCCAGAATGTTCTTGTGGGCACGGAAGAGCGCATTCTCCACCACGATGATGACGTCACACAAGAAGCCCTTTGTTCTCTGCTGGTTGAGTTGCAGCAGCAGTTGTTTGGCATGATTTGGCAGTTCCATTTCCTCCTTCCTTCCTTCTCTTCTCGCTCTCTCTTCCTACGCAAGCAGCACCTAAAGCTGAAGACACAGAAAAAAGGTTCTTAATCCACAGTGTATATTGAAGAAGTAAATGCAATAGCATACAAACATTTAAATGACAAAAAAAATGTTTTTGAAGAACTTTTCACAATACAAGTAGGACCTCCAAGTTTTGGACATCGGGGAAAACGAAGGGAAATTATTAAATTAGTTCCCTGACAGAATATACCCTCAACATATTTCGTGAGAATAATGAGCATTTTCATCATAATCCTCCATTAAACAGGTTGTTAAATGTGATTAGAAGACAAACAAAGAAACTTTTTATATACAGCGCAAAATCTTGTGCTACAAAATACCGCAAGACTGCATTCCCGCTCTAACTTGCGCAATTTAAATGGACTATTTAGACTTCTGAAGCATCCTGAAATATAACTGCTTACAACATTTAACTGAATAAATCCCTATTAAGCATTTTTGACTTGATTTTGAGACGTTAAGTAAGTCGCAAGTACATCAAAAAGGGAAAATGAACAAAAAGGAAATAATACAGAAAGGGTTCAATAATGGAAACGGGTATTGCCTGAAATGGAATTTGAAATGTGAAATCCGAGGCACTATAACAGAATCTACTTAATTTTATTTGATCATTACAGAAATGAAAGATAAACTGTGTGACATCAATCTGAGCCTTTAGCTTTAAAAAGGAAATTAGCCAATTGTCAGCGCAGCATGCCACACAATCACATTGAACTTAGAAACTGAAACCCTTTCCTCCTTCTTGTTGTCCTTTTAAACAAATTGCAGCCCTGCATGGATCAGGTTCTGATTGTGCACATTGCCACAAAAGCCAAAGGGGTGGCACAAAAGCCACATGGGTGGAGAAGAGAACATGGAACTATTTTTCTCTTTAAAAAGGTACCTGATCTCAGCTCCCCCCCCCAATCTCATCCCACTAACTAGTTTCGGCGAGGTGCCCTCATTGGAGACGCAGCTCCCTCTTGTCTCTATTAGGTCATGGTAATGTCAGCTCTGCCCCATTGTCTGGGGGTGGGGGTCGATGGCACAGCAGAGCCAGGGGGAGGGATTAGATGACACCTGAGCAGGTAAAACTACACAGGACATTGGACCAAAAATAGGTGGGGGAGGGTGTGGCCACACTACTTGATACTCCAGAGGGGCCTTCATTTATGGAAATAGGACAGGTGAATGTCATTACTGCCAAACTCCGCGTTGACGACCTCGTACTAACACATCATCAATACTCTGCCACAAAAACTGGAAAGGATGAAGGCAAATAACAACAATAGAGATCATCCTGTGCTCTGGTAGAGACAGCTGGAAACAAGCATTGAACGTGTCCTTAAATCCTGAGGAACACTGGGAAAATGGACATGGCTATATATAATGTCCCCGACCACAAAAGGGCATATCGTATTACAAGAGATTACACAGTAATGCAGTGAAATGGTCAACTCAAGCCATAATGACACAGAAAAATGTGCCATTTTAACCCTGTGCCAACAGAGAGATTTAGAGAAAACTATGTTTCATAATGCAAAGCAGGAGGAATGGCAGTGGTTTCTGTTCTCTGCTGGAGCAACAGTTAGACTGAAGGCAAAAGACTATGATCTGTAGTTTGTGTCAAAACTAGGGCTTGGCGTTATATCAAGATTCAAGATAAATCAAGTTTTATATTTAATAAATAGAATTACAATATCGCCTATATCTATATAATTTTTATAGCTGGTTTTGTTTTAAAATGTAATTTAAAACTTGTTTTAGGAGTCGCTGCTTTCGCTACTTCTCAGAAAATCATGAAAAGCACAGTTTGATAATTGCTAAGACCTTCCCCTAAACAAGCCACACTACAAACTCACTCACACATGCTGTCCCTTATAGGAGAAAAAAATGGCACATATCGTGCAACTGTTTGTTAATAAATGAGCCTGTGTGGCATTTTGCATCAGCAAATTTAACCCTGCATTGTTTTTCTGGTCAGACTTCATTTTAAATAAAAATATCAAGATATGAGTTTTGGTCCATATTGCCTAGACCTAGTCAAAACCCTTTTTGCCATACAACTTGTCAAAAATAATCTAAGTTAATGGAAATAATCTGTTATTTTAAATCTTGAAAACAAAACACACACACACGCACACACGCGCACACACGCACACAACTACACCACAGTAATAGAGAAAGAAAGTCATACAAAAACAACACTAACTGGCTGTTGCTGGTTATCATGGCAAAGCTGGACCTGTCAGAGTCAGACTGGCTGATACAATCAGCTGAAGTGATCATTACTTGGAGGCCCAGGCCTGGGCTTGCCTCATCTGCTTTGACACTTCCACTTAGGGTCTTCTTCTTACCATCCCCCGTTCCTTCCTCTGCACCTCTTCACCTTTCTCTCCAACATCTCTTCTCTCACCAGCTTTTTGGGTGAGAATGTAAGCACATCCCAGGAACGCAGTCAGCCAATAAAAAAAAATCATAGCCTAGATCTACACCACACTAAAAGTCATTCATCCCAAAGACTCACTGCAACCCTGCAGGTAGTAATGGAGAGGGTTGCTTGAGAAACAAGGGCCTCTACCACAATGCCAGGCAGGAAGCCATATATCATTGAAATCTCTCTCTTAACATACACACACACGCACACACACACACCTCGGTAGGCTTTACAGGGGGATTCGAGAAGCTTTTCCAACAGGCCAACATTAAATGGGGCTGGGTTTAGAGTACAGAAGCTTGCTCAGGAGGGGAAAAAGAACCTTCCCCCATCCCTCGCTCCCCCTCATCACCCACACAGCTACCCTACGCACTCACCAGCCCTCCCCTCAGTGTTGTGCTGTGCCGGCTGGATTCCAGGGAGCTGTTAATGGATTACGGCTGATCTATATGCAGCTAGGGTGGGACACGTGTAGGCCTGGTGCTTCTTTCAGTGGAGGCTGCTCAGGAGAATGGCATTATGCCACAAGGGATGGATGGGGCTGCACCATCATTGGGCACTCTGTGCAGGACCCTCCCGACTGCTACATCGTAGATTTAATGCATTATGTCCACATGGGGACAGACTCAATATGAGGACAGAAGAACAATTAGGGAAACCATTCCATAAGATTAGCAAAGAGGCATTTCAAGCAGTTGCTTGCTAGAAATGTAAGGCCTCCAATTTTCTGTGATCGTGGAAAACGTTTTCCTTTTTTTTCCTCTATTTATTTGTGCAAAAAAAAAAAAAAAAAAAAAAAAGATGTGCATACTTGGAACAATTCAATTAGAACATTTAATTGCCAAGCTTTTCTTCTTCAGGGTAGAAAAAACATTTTGTAACAACATTTGGACATCAATGGAATTTATTTACTTGCATTGATCCAAGTTTGCAGATCTCTTTTTTTACACAAATATGTTTTAAGCTCTGGCACCTTGGCAGATTTAGGTCATGAGTGTGATGATTCTACTTCTGATTTCTCTCTCTATTTAAAATGAGATCCCAACAAGACAGAGAAATGCCTCGCATGCATGTTATGGGACAATATCCGGAAACGGGTGACTGAACGTCTAGAATCTAGATATTGTGACCAAGGCAAAAATATGTCCGATTTCGCCAATAATCTTGTTAAAAACTCTTTCTGTGTGTAACTGATCAAGTAGTGATCATGTTATTATGTGATTGAAAATTAATACAGTGTGTCATCAGAAGTGTGTTGTAATGAACTAATGAGGTTCAGACTATTATGCCTACATTTAATTCCGAAAAGGTACTAGTAAAAAGACAGGTTAAGCTGATAGTGTATTAGTTGAACTGGTGGTCATTTTATCTGGTGACATGCGACCAGATAAGCATCTATAATTAGAGGTGTCCCGATCTGATATTAATATCAGTCCGATATCAGCCAGAAAACGAATATCGGATTTTATCGGACTGCATCTAAAATCACCGATAAAAGCGCTACAATAAAATTTTCCGCTCCAGCACTTCTATCCATAGGTGACTGTGCTTCACACTCCAACAAAGTAACCTACTGTTGCTGACTATTGTTTGGTTAAACATCACTTGGTCAAGCCTTTTCTAACATTCCACACTACAAAATAAGTAATACAAGTATGTATGATTCATTCTGATATCGTATCGGTCGATACGCAAGGCTGCAATATCAGTATCATATCGGAAGTGAAAAAGTTGTATCGGGACATCCCTATCTATAGTCACACCATTATGTTGGGTTTCTTAAAAAAAGTACAAAACTAGCTGATTGGCCAGTTGGTGGTAATTAAAAGGTTTTCGCAAATAATGTTTAAAGACCTAATCACACATTTCCAGGATATTTTGCCATTAACGGGTGGCTAAGGGTCTAGCAGTGTGGCTAACGTCACTATTGCCATGTAATATTGCGTGATTTCAGCGTAAAAATCCCGATTTTGTAAATCCTCTGAAGTATATAAAATTAATAACAGTAGTTGACTATTATTTACCATATTTAGCATGTTTCTCAGCCTAGACTAGTGTAGTGAACAGATTAGATGTTTCCCTCCAACTGAAGGATCATCTTACCTTTCTTCACAGCCTAGTCCTTAATTCTATTTTTTAAATCAGTTGTTGAGGTGACTGGGTTGGTGCGTGTCTTTGCTAATGACAGTCAATTAAGTAAAACTAGTTACACCAGAAACATAGATGAACTTTTGTTACATTGTTTAGCTTACATAAAGAGCAGGTTGGTTAATAAGCCTTGGGCGTTCACAATGCAAATGTGACAGAAAGCTTGTTGGGCTGTGGCACTAATCTTGTGAATATGGGTTAGAAAGCCAAGACAGAGACAGGGCAGAGGTGAGGCAAAGTCCCGTGGCGCAATAACAAAACACACCCTATTACTGTGAAAGGTCATCTGCTAATCACCAATAAAAATCAAGACCTGGAAATGATTTCAAAAGCACAACCTGGACTTTACCTCAGGTTATTATTATTATATTTTTTTTACCCCGACTCTTTGGGAAAGAAGTGATGATGAACTTTAAAACAAGAGGATGTAGAAAAGTGGGCAAGGCAGAGGAGGACAGACAACCACAGGCACAGACAGGCAGTGCACTTTAGGCCTGAAACAATTAGTCAATGGCAATATTGTTACAAATATTTAAAAAATCATTGCAATGTTTTTTTTTGTTTTTTCAAAATGAAAATTTAGCAGAAATTGCAATATGACCCTGAATACAGGCTCACTTGCATGTTTTGGGAAATTATCACACATTTACACTAAATTTGTCATCGTAAACAGGTGGTTAGACAGAACAATTCACTTTCTGAAAAGTAAATAGCTCAATAAATAAGACAAAACACATTTGGGACAATATCACAGATTTCAACAATATTCTAACCATAAAACGGGTGATATAATGTGTAACTTTAGCAAGTGTAGCAAACGGCTGGACGTAAAACACCAATGCACTGAATATGAGTTATTGATTTGCTGTTTCAGTGACGAGTGCATTTAAACGGGGACGGATCATGTTTTGCGGAAGAAAAAATGACATAAAAACTGAAACCTTACAGCATAAATATCAATAAAACACTTGGAAATCAATAGAAATAAGTACCTGTTCCATTATTTTGCTGAATGTAAAGCCCCTAACAAATATTGGTAAAAATATAAAGTTGTGTTTTACTTTTTAAGTTTAATGCCAAATTTTATTTCTTATTCTTGAATTTAGATTAAGAAAAAGTTTAATTTTACAACAATTTTACAAACTTGGCCTAAAATCTTTGAAATGTACTTATTAGAAGATATATGCTCATCAATCACGTGATTTCAAGATGGCGGAACACAGGGTCTTAATAATGTGTTTTGTTAGACATATTTTCAAATAAATTACATTTCAAAGATTTTCGGACAGATTTGCAAAAACAGAGAATCCCTTTAAGCAATGTTGGTCATTAGTCGCTTATTTATGTAATACCTATTTATAAATGCCATTAGATTGTTGTACGTTTAATTGTCTGATGCATTAAAAGAGCTCAAGTGGATCTTTGTGTCGCATAAATCGGTTAATTATAGAATAAGATCAAGAAGCATAAAGACATTAATCGTTTTAAGAAAATGGATAGATAAATCAATTACTAAAATAATTATTTAGTGTAGCCCTGGTGCACTTAAGCACACGTACGTACACACTCACATGCACAGGCAGAATATGCTGGTGGGTAGGGGAGTGGGGGAGGGGTGTGGGTAATGGTACAAAGCCAGTTTGAAATACAAACACCAAGCTACCACCTTTGACCTGTTCCAACATGGCTGACTGTGCTGTGTGGGTACGGCTGGTCCAACAGCACCGCTATGATCTGTATTCAGACCCTCATAATTAGGAAGAAAGACCCCAACATGGCCGACCAGTTAATACATTTCCTTTCATCCGTTTTGTATCCAATACAAATGCTTTAAAATGACAGACTGTCCAATATTACTATTCATATAATCCTGATTTTATCCTGTGATAAGGACAACCTCTTATCCATTTTCATTACATTCTTGCCAACATATTTTCAAAAATATTGTTTGCAGAGAAAGCTAATAGTACCATATACAGCCATATGTATAATAAACATGTTGTATATTCTGCATTTTATGTTTGTATTTCAGTTACTGTCTGGATTGTGAATTTGCATAATTGTGAAAAATGGATGGAAAATGCAGAATTCACGTTCTGTAATGGAAAAAGCAATCTGAACCTTTTTTTCTTTACTTTACTTAAAATTAGGTTTTGGGCTAATATCCTGCGTTTAAACGCCATATTGCCCACGAAAACTAGTGGCTGAATGTCTAGCAAGTGCAGCAAACAGACGAATATGTCAAATTTAGCTCATAATCTCCTTCAAAATCTCGCGCTCATGTATGCAAAGTATTTTTTGCTAAATTAAATGGAAATAGCTATACGACACTGACTAAACACTTATGTGATTTGGGACTAGGCTTTACACCGATCTGATCGGCTATATCGGATCGGCCGATATTTTGCATTTTATCCAATTAATGTGATCGGCTGTAATGCCTTAATTCGCCGATCCGATCCATGACGTCATTGTTGTGATGATGCTTTCTGTAGATGTTCCAACTGCATTGCTTTTATCCATCTCATTTACACCGAAGAGTTGTTTGCTTTACGTGACAACTTTATTTCACTCGCATTAATGCACAAAGGTGAAAACCTAGGAGTGAACGGTGAAAATGTCTCTCGGTTGGAACAAAGCGGCTGAGTGCCGGACTTCTTCCCCAGTCTACCGGCTCTGAAAGCGGGGGCAGCGTCTGCCGTTAGTGTGTAGTGTGCGCTTGTCTTGTTTATTCAGCTTGAGCATGTTAAAAGAGCGGAGTGATGCGCTCCCATTTACTTTCGCTTTTCACACTTTTTACTTTCACTCCACTATTAAATAAATAATACAAGTGAGTAGGACTAGAAAAGTGTTACACTTCTTCTTACCACTTTTGAACATGAGTATCTTTAATGAGAAGATTATCAAATATTCTTTTATTATTATCCTGCTATATCACATCCATTCTGTGAAAATGTATTTTATGTATTATATGAACACACACCTTAAGCTCTGAAAGACTCTCAAACTGTTGAAAACAGTATCATTTCCATAAAATATTGAACTGTTCTTTTCAAGGAATAAATTGTTCAATATATAAAAACCAGAGTGAAAATAATTTCCAATGATAAATTCTAACATCGGTAAAGTCTCTTACATGCAGCAGCCATTTCTCATCAGAATTAAAGCTTTTAAAATACACAAATATTGTTTGTTTAACTTCTGAACACTCAGATCAGTAAGAGAGTTTGTCCAACCCAATCACTAGCACTAAGAGAAGTTATACTGAAGTTATTGTTTTTTTCCTGTCATCTAGCAGCCATGGCAACCATTCACATTTGATCAGTGTTGATAAATGAAGTAAATATACTATTACGCACTATAAGCAACAGCAGGTTTTGCGATGCCACAGTCAGGAAATATGTGTTTGCTCCTAATGCCAATGCTAATGGAGGCTTCATGTAGTTCCACAGCTTCATCTCCAACTCTATGTAGTTGAAACTATTTTCAGCTTCAGGGTTAACTCCCTTGTTTCACAGCAGTCATTAAGTATGACCTGATGGAACTCCGGTTTAATAAAACAGCTGCAACATTTATTATCGTCCTCAGAGGTTGGGGGTTCGATCCTGGTCTATGTGTGAAGTGTCCTTGGGCAAGACACTGACCCCCCAAGTTGCTCCCAATGGTTGACTAGTGCCTTGCATGGCAGCTCTGTCCCATTGGTGTGTGAATGCTGATATGTAAAGCACTTTGTGACCTCTGTCTGTGAAAGGTGCTATATAAATAAACAGTACTTGCTATTTATTTATTTCATTTGGGATTTATTTTTAATTAAATTGCATTCTTTTGCATAATTTATCAAGGGATGCTTATGACAATGAAAGATAAAAGAAAATGTAGGTGCATACGCTCACAGGCTCGGTGCAAAACAACAGGAGAACTACATTGTACTAGCATCGGCACGAGATTGAAACACTTTTGTTTTCATAAAAAAACAACACAATGCCATTGTGTTGAGTTGTTGATTGCACAAATAAGAGTATCAACAATCCAGGACCTAAATGTTAGAACATGCCGGCTGGTGGACACACTTTTCAGAAGAATAGACAAGACTTATGGTTGAGTGCTATCAAACAGAGGCTGACAGCTAGCACGCACACACAGAGAGATAGAGCGCTGAAGCATTCCGGATGAAGTAAAAATCAGCCAGTTTATGATAAACTGGCATAAAGTTGCCAAATAACCCGTTTCATTTGTTCAGAACCGATTGTGTCAACGTCATCACTGCTGAGATGATGGTGCACAGGAACGGACGGAGCGCTGTCTCAGTCTGAATCTAGTAAAAAGTGACTATAAAAAGCTGAAAATGGACTGATATACAGACGTGGGACAGTGAGGAGGAGACTTTAATGTGGAGATGGAAACTCATCCATTGAAACTGTTCAGAATATGCAGAAATACACAGAAACTTTTGGTAACAGGCGTACAGCAGCCTGCCTACCTGCACGTTCATAAAAGTAGTTACAGTATAAGCACCTAGAGACTTAATGCTTTTGTATTTCGTTTATACACCAGGTTTTTCTATCAGATATGTATAAACATCTGGCCATTGAACATCGGGCCAGGAGCACACATCGGATGACCACTCGTTTTCGGGAATGCTGCATGGGTCCCGTAATCGTTCACCTGTACTTAAAGTGAGTTTCCTTAAATAAGTGGCCGCATCCTCAGGTGACAAGCTTTCTACATCTTTCCAACTATTTACGAGCCTCAACAGCGGTTCATTCATTGCCATTTTTAAAGTCACACATGTAAACAACATCTACACCGAGTATGCGCGCACATGTCAGTCACATGTCTCATGTTTGTCCACATTGAATTTTATTTACTTATTTAGTTGATTGGGACAGTGCATGTTAATGGACATACATGAATGTAAACACACCAGACTGTGAAACGGGTCTATAGCCTTCAAAGTAATCCAAACAGGGAAAGACGATGAAACGGAAATGAAAAAGGGTAAACTGATGCAGAAATGGGTAATTGAGGAACTTTTTAAACAGACAATTGGAGTCAATATAATTGTAAGCTGGTTTGTGTCATTGCTAGTTTCCATCCTGGGCAGGTATCCCTTGAAAAAGAGATTCCTAATGTTAATCTTATCCTTAAAAAAAAGGTTAACTCAGAAAATAAAATAAAAATATTCTTGCCTTGAAAACAATGCAGCTTGTTAGCATCAACTTTTTTTGCAGAGATTCGAAGCATAGACCACATATTGACACCACCGTCATGCTGATGGAGACAAGTTAAATCTGTAGCCACAGTTGCACTGTACAGCCAGCAAAAAGACACCAATTTCCAATTAGAAAAGCATCACGTTCATTCATGCGTTTCCATATAAGTGGCAAATGGCTCACCAAACAACACGACAATGTCTAAGATAGACTGGGATGGGTTTTAAAACACAGACCTATATATGCTGCTCTGTTTTCGCTGTTAATGTGCAAATTCAACTCTGACACAAACAGTGCGGTTTTTCTCCTCTTTACCATATGGTGAATGCTCTGATGTTGAGCACCTGCTGTAGATCTAAACACTAAGTTATGCCAGAGAAACGTCTTCCTGCAAAAAATCTCAAGGATTTCATGCAGCGGTGAAAGCAGATATGTATCACGTTAGGATTACAAATATTTGTAGATGTCGTATGGGTCAGAACGCAGAGGAAAAGGTGCATCGAAGTAGTGCTGCAAAGGAGTGGGAGGGAGACGAGCTCCATTTGCACAGTTCCTGCTGCAGTCTGGGTACAACCCTTCCAATTAAGGCTCATTTTCTGTCAGGCAGCTTCAGCCTTGTTGCAGACAAACAAGTTCTGCCAAGAGTGCAGTGGAATGAAAAGAGCCACATTCATTGCATCACAGGAGGGGAAGGGGGAGGAGTGTGTGCGTGTGTGTGGGGTGGGGGGCAGTAATTGCTGCGCACCCCAGATGTGCCAGGGTTGAGCTGCAAGCAATGTAAAGGAATGACATCTACACACACAGACACACAAATCGTATACACAACTTAAACTGTAAATAAACTCATTCATTCAAATCTCAGCAATTAATGTAAAAAAATAAATATGGAGGACGAGTGTAAAGGTCTTCTAAAAACACCAAAGCAAAAGCCTTACTAAAGTATTTTATATTTCTATTTTTTTTTTCCATACTACTTTGCTCATGAAATAAAAGATGAGAAAATTGTATCACAGCGGGTGCTAAAAAAATGTGATTGTCTGATCCGAGGGCCACATTATCAACATTCATGCCAGCATTTAGAATAATGACTAATCTGAGAATTAATGCAAGAAAAAACATGTGTGTTTGTTGTTGTTTTCTGTGGTTTTTGGACAAATGTAATGCTTTTCTTATCACTGTGTGCACCTTACATAGATATGTCAAGTATTTCATTACTTTACTTTGTATATTCTGTTTCAGGTGACTCATCAGTCATCAAACTTTCTTGAATAAAGAAAAGAAGATAGTTACCCGTCTACAGCTTGTGTTTTTTGTTCTTATTTTGCATTGCTCATATTTTATGACGCATGTTTTCTGGGTCAGTGGGGTCAATACATGCATTTTTGTTGTTGTTCTGAGTCATTTTGGGTTTTTTTTGTAGTCGCCTTGCGTGTTTTGCAAGTAATTTTGTGCATTTCTATTGTCACATTTTGTTTTTTGTGTTATTTATGTGTATTTTTATTGTTTGTTGTCATTTTGTGTTTTTGGAGTCATTTTTGCATATACCTTGGGGGCTGTGCAAAATTCCTCTGAAATAGTGAAATTGAAAGAGAGATTCCTCACTGACAGCTGACACGCACGGAATTGGTGATCAACCTGGTTGAACTGTACAGACAAAAGTAAGGGTGTCCCGATCCGATATTTATCTAATATCAACAAAAACTTTTTATCAGATTATATGGGCTATAACTAAAATTTCCAATACAAGCATTATGATACACAAATTGTTTTTTTTTTTATTAGTTATTGCGGTTGTTTTTCAGGGTCTTCCAATTCATTTTGAACTAATTTTATTCAATTAATATTCTTGTGTTTAAGGTTAAAATGCACATAACCATTTGTTAATAAATAATAGGTCTGTTTTTTCAATATGCAAGGCTATTGGTAATATTATCAAATCGAAGTGGACAAAGTTCTATCTTGATACTTCTAGCCAAAAGATTAATCATCCAATCATCTAAATCAGACAGCGGCAATTGGTGGCCCTGGGCCTAGCTTTGTGAAGCTCCATAAGTAAATGCACAAATCGACTCCAAAAACACAAAAAAATTACAGAAAAACACATAAACCAGAAACAAAATCGACAGCAAAAATACTCAAAATGGCAATAAAAAATAAAAATGTAGGACAAGAATACTAAAAAAATAAAACAATCCAAAAACACCATATGAAAACAAAAAGACACATAAAAACCATACAAAATATCAGTAAAATATACAAAATGGCAACAAAAACATACAGAACCCAATTTGTGTGTTAATGCTCATATTGCTCATTATTGTAAATGCTGACATGAATGTTAATGTGACCCTTGGATCAGGCAAATCACAATTTTACTGGCCCCCACTGTAATAAAAGATTTCCATCTCTTAAATGTTAAATGTATTTATAGTCTGTGATTTCCACATCCAACTTATACAGACATGTTGATTCACTTATTACACCAAGTTTTTGTCCTAATAAAAGGTTAACTTCAACATTCAACAATAGTGAACAGTAAAAGTGATACAGAATCACACAGATGATGTATTATTAGGCTTTACACCGATCTCATCGGCTATATCAGATCGGCCAATTTTGCATTTTATGCAATTAATGTGATCGGCTGGAATGTCTTAATTCACTGATCTGATCACTGACATCATTGTCGTGATGAAACTTTCTGTAGATGTTCCCATTGCATTGTTTTTATCCATCTCATTTACACCGATGAGTTGTTTGCTCCACGTGACACGACTTTATTTCACTCACATTTGTGCACAAAGGTGAAAAGCTATGAGCGAACGGCGAAAATGTCTAGTGTGCGTGCGCAGGTTTTGTTTATTCAGCCTGAACATGTTAAAAGAGCAGAGCGATGCGCTCCCGTTTACTTTCACTTTCATACCATAGACTTCTGTCCGTTCCAGGGCGGTGGTGGATACAGAAGCATGCGTCTGTAAGAAATTTTTATTTATAAAGCGCTTTTCCCAGATAAAAAAAAAAAATCACAAAGTGCTGTATAGAACAGAGCAGGAATTAAAACAAAAGGAGCAACATCATAAAAATATAAAAAGGACAATAAAAGTTAAAAATCCATTTAAAATCTGTGGGCCTCCGCTGTGCACATGTGAATACAGAGAAGTAATATTTTGTAGTATCTGTAGTTTACTTGAGTATTATATTTGGGGGACACTTTTTACTTTCACTCCACTATTAAATAAATAATACAAGTGAGTAGGACTAGAAAAGTGTTACACTTCTTCTTACATCTTTTCAACATGAGTATCTTTAATGAGATTATCAAATATGCTTTTATATATTTATTATTATTATTATTATTCTGCTATATCACATCCATTCTGTGAAAATTGAAGTCAAACATCCTTATTTTATGTATTATATAAACACACCTTAAGCTCTGAAAGACTCTCAAACTGTTCAAAACAGTATCATCTCCATAAAATATTGAACTGTTCTTTTCAAGGAAGAAAAAATTATTTTCAAAATGATAAATTATAACGTCGGTAAAGTCTTTTACCTGCAGCAGCCATTTCTCATCAGAATTTAAGCTTTTAAATACACAAATAGTGTTGAACTTCTAAATACTCAGTAAGTGAGTTTGTCCAACCCAATCACTAGCGCTAAGAGAAGCTATACTGAAGTTATTGTTTTTTCCTGTCATCTTGCAGCCACGGAAATCGTTCACATTTGATGATGATGTCATCAAACTGTTTCCTGTATTGTACATGCATACATTCAGTGTTGACAAATGAAGTAAATAAAGTATATTACAAACTATAAGCAACAGCAGGATTTGGGATGCCACAGTCAGTAAATATGTGTTTGCTCCTAATGCTAATGCTAATGCTAATGCTAATGGTGGCTTCACATAACCCCAGTGTGGTCTGTCTCCCCAGCTTCATCTCCAACTCTCTGTCGCTGAAGCCATCCTCAGCTTCTGGGTTAACCTCCTTGCTTCACAGCAGTCATTGAGTATGACATGGGACTCCGCTTTAATTCAACAGCTGCAACAATTGATAATAGTAGGAAAAATAGTATAGATGATCCACCTGGAATTGCAAGCCAAACCAACATCCTCCACAATACCTTTAATTAAGGAAAATGTAATGTAATAATTTGAGGAAAATTCAAAGATTTTGTAAGAATTTTGAGCTAGTAGTTGGTCTTTGATCCTTAGAGGAACCGTCTGCTAACTGGAAGATGATTGGTGCAATAAAGCGGCCTCTGTCTTGTGAGAGTAAACTAAATAAGATAAACCTCCTTCCTGTTGAAAAAAAAAATCCCAAGAAAAACAGCTGACCCACATGACTTGCTGAGTGTTGCTGTGGCTAAGGACAACATGTGGGGTGAGCAGAGATCTAGTATGGTCAAAGGTTTTACAGAACTGCTGCTGCCAACAACCCCCACCCACCCACCACCTCCTCCTCCTCCTCTAGCCTTGAAACGCTGCATAACCTTCTGGCTATCAGCACTACATTCCACATTCTTCTTCTTTAAGAACAACAACAACCCTGCCCTGAGGTGCTTTCTCTCCTGCATAAACCAAAATGCCCCCAAACAGGCAGCGCAGTCAGACCAGACCAGACCGGGCAGGGCAGATCCTCTGCAGCTAAGCAGCACAATCTATAAGTCCCTGTCCAGCATGTCAGCGGAACATATAGACTAAGTAGTACAGTACGGTAAGGCTTCTTACTGCACCTCACCTCACTGCCCACACATGCCACCAGTAAGCCACCATCACGCTGTACACGACATGTTATGCACAAGGAACAAACAAGATGAGGCAAGACCCAAGCTGCTGACCATGCGGACCTTGAGGCGTACACACACACACACAGGAGTCAGGACTTCAATCAGCCCGCAGGACAGATTTTCCAGCCCATAGTAATCAATGAAGCCAGTCACACTGATCAGTTGACATGACCTGGTGCATTTAATAGCCTAAATGAACTTGTGTGACCCTCACCAAAGTCCTCACAATTGGGTGTGGCAGGTTTAACATTAAAATAATAAACATTTACATTCTGCTCAGCTTGGATTTGGACTTTCTCACCAACATTTACAAAACTCATGAATCCATATTTCAACATGCAAACAAGAGAAAAAAAAATCTTTACAAGAAAGGAATGACACAAATGAAACACCAGCCTCAACAAAGATGTGTCTACTACAGATGCAGCATTGACACCTACTTCTGTTTAAGAGGCTTCAACAAACTAAAATATACTTGCATCATCAATGTTTAATGCATAGATCAAAACATCCAAAGAACAAACTTTATCAGAATAGTGACAAAATCTTTCAGCAACACTGAAATCAAACCTCAGGTCCATCATTCAGTCTTTACTTCATAACAGATCTCTGCAACTGCTGTGGACGGAGCAAGTTTTTATGCAAATCATAGAAAACTTTTACTCTCAAAATAGTTTTCAGCATGAGGGCATAGATTATGGTATTTCCAAAGAACTTTATATGACTAACATATTTTATTAATGCTACAGTTGGTACTTTACTCATTTCAGATGTGCTTTCTAATGACTGATTGATAATATTTGTATTGATATACCAGCAAAGCTGTAGTCATAACAAAATGATATATATATTTCAATACATTTAGGGTTCTTATCACAATGTCCCAGAAATTTTAACAAACAATTAGGAGTGAAGCTGAGCTTATAGAATGTTCATTAAACACTAAAGTGCTGATCAAAGCCCATATTCGATGTATCTGCCAATAACCTATAAATCGGCGGATATATGAAATAAGAACATTGATATACACCGGATATATACTTACATGAACACAAATAGAATGACTAAACAATGAACTAATGCACTTCCCCCAGTGTAGGATTTTGTAAACATTACCATTTATTCTGCAGTAGCAGCTTAATAATACAGAAACAACAGAACCAGAGAAATTATACTGCCTGATGTCGATTAATCTGTGATAGCTAAAATCAGCTTGATTAATCGATACGTAGGGGTCGAGTGTGATTTTTCTTTTTATCTGAGCTTCCATTGATACCCAGATGTCAGTGTGGAGCTACAATGTAACATTACACCCTACAGCAGGGGTGTCAAACTCATTTTAGTTCAGGGGCCAAACACATTTCTTGATCTCAAGTGGGCCACAGATTTTATCAGGAAAAGGAGTCATTTCAACATTAATGTGCCCTAGTTTGCACTTCCAGGTATTAATTACATATAAAGTATATGAGACAGACAAAACCCAAAAATCAAGTGACCGTAAACTTAAATTCACTTACATTTCCTTTATATTATAAACAATTGTTATTTAATGTAGTAGGATACTTTGCATGATTTTTGTTCTACTACTACCAAATTATTTTGTAACTTACTCAACGATACAGGTTTTTTTTCCTGTCATTTTCACTTTCTCCTGCGGGCTGAATTGGAAGCTCCAAAGGGCCGGTTTTGGCCCCCGGGCCTTGAGTTTGACACATATGCCCTACAGCAGGGGTTGTCAAACTAATTTTAGTTCAGGGGCCCAATACATAGCAGTTTGATCCCAAGTGGGCGCCAGATGATTTTATGCAAGAAAACCAGTAATTTCAACATTAATGTACCCTAGTTTGCACTTCTACGTATACATAAACTACTAAATATGTAAGAAACTGACACTATCCAAGTAATAAGTGGTAGATATCAGTCGCATCAGGATCTTAGCTTCAAATTTCCTAGATTTTACGCCCAATTTCTATTTAAGGAAAATGTCATATTTTGAGGAAAATTTAAGGTTTTGTAAGAATTTACAACAGTTTAACATTAAAAATGACTGCCATAATGAGATATTAGCACCGGGAAAACTGTGAGCCCCTAAAAATATCGTTGAGTTTCATTTACACAACAATATATTTTCTCGGTCATTTTTAATTTCTCCTGCGTGCCGAATTAGATGCTTCAAAAGGCCGGATTTGGGCCCCCTAGCCTTGGGTTTGACACAAATGCCATGTCAAACTCATTTTAGTTCAGGGGCCAAATACGGAGCAGTTTGATCTTAAGTGGGCCACATATTTAACGTAGGAAAACGAGTAATTTAAACATTATTGTGCCCTTCTAGGTATACATAATATACTAAATATGTAAGAAACTGACCATATCCAAGCAATAAGTGACAAATAACAGTCCCAACAAGGTCATCATTTGCATTTCCTGGATTTTGTGACCGATTTCTAGTTAATTAAGTGAAATATTATGTCACGATTTGAGGAAAATTGAAGGTTTTGTAGGAATTTGGAGGTTTTTTTCCCCCAACAGTTTAACATTTTAAATGCATGCAATCATGCGATATAAGCACCAGGAGTGCTGAGTTTAATTTACACAATTCATTCATGTTTTCTCTGTCATTTTTACTTTCTCCTGCTCTTGGGGGCCGGATTTGGGCCCCCGGGCCTTGAGTTTAACACACATGCCCGACAGTGTGGGTGTCGATCACAAAAATGGTCGATGTACACACAGACAGAATGACACAGCAGCACGTCCTCCACCTTTACGTTTTATAACATAAACATATGAAATCATCGCCTGTTTACAAACAAAGCAGCTTTCATTCATCACAAGCGGAAACATCTCCAGGGCTAAATATCGTGTGTAAAATCCAAACAACACAAAAATACGTGTGGGTTGAATCTTAATCTGTTTCTGAACATGAGTTCAACATTATGAATAAACATTCATGTAGTTTGTGGCTCTCTGTGTGTCGCTGATGTGCGTTGCCAGGTTGGAAGTCGGTACTGGTGGTAATTAGGCTACTTGGTACACGCTAGTCCTGCGAGGCATCTCCTCTCCTCTACAACCACTCACGACGCCAATAATAATAATTAAAAAAAACGTCCAAAAGCGATTATTGTGACATTTTGTGTCCGACTCGATGTAAAGCCGACACCGGAGAGTGTACCGGGGTGTGTGGGTACGTAGAGCCCGAGCAGGCACCGCGGAAAGGCTTTTCGTTGGCACGCTGTAGTAGGAAAAAAAAACCTCTCCATTCCTGCAGCGGCTGGACAACAACGATACCCGACACTCACACACACGTACTCAAACAGAACCACCGTCTACCCACACGGAAAGAGGAATAAAGTGTTGTAAAATTACCTTCTTACATGGGTAGGGTCGTTCTCAGGCGTTCTTTACCATCCTCCTGCTCATCTCACAGCCTTCGGGACGCCATGTTGCAAAGCTTATGACGTTAGGCTTCCTCACCCCTGACCCACATTTGAATAGAAACCAGCCCAGAGAAAACATCACTGCTGTGGGAGGGTCTCCACACGGGACCCCTGCCACTGATACCTGCCCACATGGCACAAAGAAATCATCTTCTCAACCATCTGAAACCATAATCCGATGAGGTTTACACTTCAACTTGGCAATTATTGGTGGAAATATTCAAACTAAACCTATGATTAAAAAAAAAAAAAAAAAAAAAACAGCTCAGTTTTATTGTTTTTTTTTTTAAATAGCTCAAATAGTCAAAGTTTCTGACAATAATCACTGAGCAGCCAAATGTTTCTTTAATATATATATATATATATATATATATATATATATATATATATATATATATATATATATATATATATATATCTTTATTGATTAGATTTATCATTAATTATGTTTTATAATCAATGAGCACAAAATGCACCTTTAGTTTCTTTACTTTATGAAAAATGAACAACAAAAACACCCATTCATTTAACTTATATTGTGTTTAACACCACTGTTTAACTCAATAACTGTAACCACACTGACACCCACCACCCTACCCAATTGTCATGTTTTTTTTTTTTGTTGCTGTTATTGTTTATATATATATATATACTTTTGCACTATAATCCTATGCTAGATTTTATGTTTGTTCTAACTCTCTGCTCTTATATAATGTTCCTACAAATATGAAATTCACTTCTGGGGAAAAGTGTTTTCTATTCTATTGAATTGTTAAACCATATATATGTACAAACTGCACTTTTGGTGCAACAGGAGTAGATCCCTTTTATTAAATCAACGAGCAACAAATGCTGGAGTTTGACCTTTAGTTTCTTTACTTTATAAACATTAACAACAAATTTAGATGGATGGATAGATAGATAGATAGATAGATAGATAGATAGATAGATAGATAGATAGATAGATAGATAGATAGATAGATAGATAGATAGATAGATAGATAGATAGATAGATAGATAGATAGATAGATAGATAGACAGACAGACAGACAGACAGACAGACAGACAGACAGACAGATGGATTTCAGACTTGAGGTCCACATAAACCGTAAAAAAGCTCCATGAGTCAATTAGTATAATTTATCTATATAAAAAATATTCATGTCTGTGTGTTTTTCTAAATATCATTTTATTTATTTTTTATTGCAACTGGAGCTGGTACAAAAATATGTTCCATTGCTCATCTTTTGACATATAAACTCTTGAATTTTGAAACTCAATTCTTATATATATATATATATATATATATATATATAACTTGACAATATACATCACAATCATCACATAAACTGTTGAGTTGCACACATTTTCTGCATTATTTTGCAGCACTAGCCCATTTTTGTGTTTCTTTTCCTTATGGATGAACAGGATAAGAAATATATATCTGAGTTGTAAACATGTTTATGTACATGTCTGGTTATTAAAGAAGTGACAGTAGAAAAAAGAAGTGGCTCAGGTTCACAGAACGGACCACAGATGTATAAGGAAGTGTGTCCACCTATAGGCTCCGCCCCCTTAGCACTATGGGAATCACCCCTCAACCAATAATAATTATAATAATATAAAACGGTTGTGCCTTTAGTGGTAATGGTTTTCACTATAATGTACTTTATCAACCCGTAGCTATAATTTAATTACACATAGATTGTGTCCGTTCACCGTGTCGCAGAGGTAATATTCGGTGTTAAAAACGCTCCACATTCCGGGGGTGTCTGTGTGTGGCTCGGTGCCAAAGAGCTCTTCTGACGCTGCGTGGTTCCTGTGGAAACTGCATCATCCAAACTGTACCTGAACTCAGCACGCACGCACGCAGCAGTTGCGTAATCTCTGTTTGTTGTGTATGGCTATGACGATGCGTTCACGGCCCAATCCGACGATAGAAGACAAACTCAGTGATAATAATAATAATAATAATCAATTCTAGGCTAGTCTTATTCAGCTGAATGACATAAAGATAACATTAAAAAAGTTTATGCATTTACACATGAGTTCTGATTGGGTTTCATATCATGTGACGAAATTATAGTATCGTTTTTATTAGTCGACGAAAATATAAATATATTTATATCGTTTTTCTACCATTATCTTATTTTAAAAAATTAGTCATAGTCTAGTTATTGCCACTTAAAAAAATGTAGTCAACGAAAACTATGACAAAAAGTTTTAGTTGACAAAATTAACACTGCTATCAGATATCCTGCTGAAAACCATTTTCCTACTCAATTTTTACACAGTACATTTTGCATAAAAAATGTTTACATTTGTTAATACAAAAATATGTTTATATTTTTTATATAAAATAACAATATTTTATTTATATTAATGCATTACATATATATATAATATTTCAGAAGAAAAGAAAAAGAAAAAAAAAGAGTGCTAGTCTAGTCTCGTGGTTATGATGAGCATTGGTTTACTGTCGATTCAAGTTTTTTATTGTCATCTCTACACAAGAACAATATGTGCGCCTCAGGATCAGCAGCATAAAAATAACCCTTAGTTTTGGTCAAAATTTAGTCATCAGGACTACTTCAGTTTTAGTCGACTAAGTCTGTTACGGATACATAGTTGACTAAAATATGAAGTACAAGAGTTGATGCACTTTTTTAAGACATCAACCTGATATTGGATGTATTCATGTTTGTAAACACACAGACATATTGGATGTGATCAATAGTAAGACCACATAATCACAAGTTATGATTGGATTTCATCCCATCTTAACAAAACTACAGTTTCCTTTTTATTAGTCGAGGAAAATATCAATATATTTTGATATGGTTTTCGTCCATGTGTATTTTTCTTAAGTTAGTCACAGTCTAGTTAATGTCGCTTGACTTAATGTTACTATAAAGTAGTCAATGAAAACTTTGAGTGTAAATGAAACACTGGTTGGAACCTTGTTTTGGCTCTGAGATTAAAGCAGGTGAGAATATTATTTGAAAACCCCCTGCAGACTTCATTTAAAAAATAAATAAAAAGGTGAAAAGGAGATAAATTAACAACTTTGCTCCGTTGTAGCATAACGATAAAATAAAATAAAGTATGTAATTCAAATGTATTATTACATTCATGAATGTGAGCCCACAAATTGCAATTTTCTTCACACAAAAAAAACTTTATATAACGGCGAGTAAACATTGCAGAAAAATAAATTTAAATTACATTTATATGGGCAAAATAAATTAATACCAAACAATTGCATCAAATATTTTATCCTTCAGTTACTTATTATATGTCAGCCTATTGTAATCTCCAATTTTCTTCAATTGAGGAGAAAAAAAAAAAAAACTTTATACACTGGCTAATAAACACGGCAAAAAATGAAAAAAAGTAAATTCCATTCACATGGGCAAAATAAATTAATACCAAACAAATGCATCAAATATTTTATCTTTCATACTTATGAGTGCAATTACTTATTACACTCATGAATGTCAAAGTATATTTGTTTTTATAACACTTTAAAGGCATAAACATGGTTTAACTGATGATAAATGCTAATGAGCACCACTGTGGACGCACAGATGACTAATTTAGTTTGAGATGATGTTTTTCCTGAGTGTCTCATTATATACGCATGATTAGACCTCATTAATCCCTCTTTGTGTGACATGTAGCAGCTGAACCGTGAACACGTCCCAGTAGATGTAGATGTGCTGTGTCCCTGGTCCCTATAAATGTGATGCTGGTTCCTGAAGGTTCCTCTGGAGCCTGAGGATGCTCCTGAACGGCACTGTCCCTCTGTCAGTGGACTTTGACTCTCCAGAAGACTTCTTCATCTTCATCTTCCACATCCTCTTCGCCACCAGTGCCGTCCTGGTGGCTGGTTCCGTCCTCATCGGCATCTCCTCCACCCGGTCCCTGCGCCTCCAGAACCGCTTCATCTTCATGCTGAACACCAGCATCAGTGACACCCTGACCGGGCTGTCGGTCTACTACCTGGGTCTGTTTGACGTCCAGGAGGGCTACCCGTCCAGGAACGGAACTTTTTACATCTTACCCTCCTTTCTAGGTGTTAATTTACTCACTTTCCTCTTTGCCCAGTTCGACCGGTACCTTGCCGTGTGTCACCCGTTCTTCTACAAGCGCTTCATCACCAGGTCTGCGGTGATCGGGATCTGTGTGTTCTGCTGGGTTTACACCTACACCACCCTCACAGTGCAGAACCTGGTGCCCATTTCAATAGCAGCCACAATGCACGCCTTCGGTGTGATGACCCTGCAGATCATAGTCCTGATCAAAGTTCTGATGACCATCAAACTGTACGTGATCGCCCGGCACCAACTGGCCCGCGAGGCTCCGAGTGTAGAGCGAGACAACAAGAAGGAGTCGCTGCGCATCATTGTGTTTGTGGTCATTTGTTTCCTGGCTCTGTGGTGTCCATCCTTTGTTAACATCATTGTCAGACAGTTGACCAGGAAAGGCCTGGTGTTCAGGAACGAAGCCACCAACCTGTTTGCCATCATGGCCCGTCTGAACGCCCTGGTCACCCCAGCAGTTTACATCTGGGGGAGCCCGGCCCTGAGGGAGGCCGTGTGGAGGACCGTGTGGAGGAGGCTGTGCCCCAGACACAGGACAAGGTATACACACACTTTCCCTTTTAACTCAAACTGTTTAATTCATTTTTATTATATCATTTCTATTTTGTCAACTTATTTTAAATATTTGTATGTTGTGTTTGATTTTCATTTTGTGTATTTTATTTATTTTTAATCTATGTTGTAAATTCTGTTTATTTATACATATACTGTATCTATGGGTATGTGTGCATCTATATACATATATGCTTTCATTGTAATTTTGTGTGACCCATTTTTTTTAATCCTTTTAAATTCATGAGTATCCAATAGCTATTGCTCTGCATGATTATTTGTTTAACAAATGTAATTGATTTTTTGATTTTTAATGCAGGTAAACACTGTACCAAAAGTGGAAACCTTTGTAAACTGAGTACCAAAAATGTGTAATAAAAATAAAATAAAAAAACAACTAAAAATCCAATTGTGCCTTAGAGTCAGTTTAACAAGTGGAAGTGTCAGAACCTACTTAGTAATTATGAGTCAACTTTCTGTCTCTTTGTTGCAGAATTAGCTTCAGTTTTAATGGATTGACGCCGAAACGGCCATGAAGCGGATCCTACATTATCAGGGTAATGTGTGTCCTTTGAACATTAATAAGGACTCATATTTATTTTTAAATCAGAAAAAGAAAAGACTTTCATTTACCATTGTATGTGACATCCAGAGTCCAGTTTAATTTAAGATATAGATGTTGCAAATTGTGGCCACAATTTTCTTTTTTGCTTAACAACTCATTTAAAATGTAGGTAAAAAAAATAACTTCTTGGTCAAACCTTGTTCTTAATGTTATTTATCTGATTTTAAATGCATGTAATTATGGTGGAGGTTTTCCAATAAGCCCTTATGGGTTTTCTGCCTCTTTCTGCACATATTGAACGTATTCCTGTTGTCTATTTTTTTGTTGATGTTCTTTATCTTTGGCATTTGAATTATGTGCTAAATTATTTCAAATTACTTTTTTAGAAAAAAGCTGTATTTAACAATTTAACATATTTAGTGCTTAAGAAGTGTTTAATGCAAGTATTTGGTCTGGACAGTAAGTAAAAATAAAAATCATCTAAATGCTATTAACCAAAGAATTTGTACAGCATTAGCATATATTGGTTTTTTTTGTTTTTAATTTGGAAGCTTTTAAAACCGAGATTAAACTGCATATTAAAAGTTAAAAGTCACTACCCATATCATGTCCCAGGCTGTTCTTAATATGCTATATTTAATTTAAATCTTTTTTTCTTCTTATCCAAAACTGTGATGGTATCATGAAATTACATACATTTATGTTTTCTTGACATATTTGGAAATACAAGGACATTTCCACAGCATTCAAAGTTAAGGGTCTGCATTTGTTTTAAACATGTAATGTAATGTTATAAATCTGAAATAAAAAGGCAGTGATACCCATGTGTAAAAAGTCTGTACTAAAGTTTTATTTTCCTCATGTTAGATTGTACACATTCCTTTGACTTATTGGTTTATCGGTCAATTTGTTAAAAAATCACTTTAAGTTCAATTCAATCATGTGCTATTGAAAGACGGAAAGTATTGAGAACATTGATTTTTACCAAAGTGTCCACGGTGGTTGTTTTAGTGGAAATGAACCCAGAGCAGAAACATTAACAGGGATGGTGATGACGGCCCACGGCAGTGCTTGTCTCTGAAGAGCTCGTCGGATCATTAGCCTGAAACACATCAAAGGTGCATAATAATAATAATAAGAGTCCAATACCAATATAATGCTGCGTGTATGTGCATTTGTGTGTTTTTACCCATCACGTCCCAGTAGGAACAGAGCAGGTATGGTTGGTTGGGCGTCGCTTCCATCAGAAACCATATCCAGGTACAGACTGTCGTTGTCCTCTGCGTTATCAGCAATGAGCACCGCTTTACCCCCAGCTTCCTCCACATGTTGAGCCTTTTGCACAAAGGAGCAACCTCTGGAGGGAAAAACAAACGGAACAGGCAAAAACCTAAAGAGAGGACTTTAAACACAAGATGCATTTTAGAAAAAAAAAAAAAACATATTTTCTTTTAAACAATTAAAAAAAAAAAGCAAGACGCAGTCAAAAATCATTTACCACAAGCTATAAGGTTGTCAATATTTTTTCTTAGTGACCCTTAAAGGTAATTCAGTAAGATATCAAAACATGTCTGAGTAAAATTTACTACAACACAATTTTAAGACAGAAGAAGCTAAATTCGCCATTTCTTTTTGACTTAAATGGCTTTTGTTAAGGTGATGGCAAAACACACACAAAAAAGGAAAACTCCTTTCATGAAACATCCAGAAATAGCAAAATTGCTAATATTATTACTATTATAAACAAAATAAAGCAGAAATTGCAAAATGACAGTGAAGAAAATATACTCTCACATGCATGTTTTAAAACAATATCATGCATTTACTAAGGGGTGGTGTAAAATTAAAATAAAATCTGCAATCAAATGATAGGAATTTTATTATTGACTTATGCATCGATTTTCCAAAGATAAATTATTTACATTTCTCAATTTGTAAAAAATCATATTTCACCATACAACAATAAAGGTGGTGAGGTGTCACTAAAAAGAGAAGTCAAATTCAGCAGCTGACTGATGTTACATGGAAGATCAATAATCATCAATAGTGGAAAATCAAATCGTTAATCATTGAAAATCAGTTTATAAATGAATCAGGAAATTGGGATAACTAACATTTAAACTAACTTTTCTTCCGTAAAAACAGAATATGGCAAATTTTAGAACGATAAATCTGAGCTTTTCCATTCATTTCTTAGAATAATGCAGGGTGCACAGTCGAGTAAAAATACTTCTAGAGAAAACATACCAACGTATTTAGATCAAGCTTGTCATCAATCACTGATTAAACTCCACACAGCCTCAAACGTATAATAACGTGTTCAAATGCAGGGCGTGTATCTCACCCTCTCAGCACCAGGATTACTTGTCCTTGAATGTTATTGTCGTCCTTTAAGTCCGAGCAGCCATCTGCAGGGTCTGCAGGCACCAGAAAAATCTCCTCATATGATGACGTCTGAGAGTCAAAGTAGAGAAGACAGACATGGTTATAATAACAGAGCGTCCATTTTGAACTGCAGGAGAAAGTAATTAGATAGTGAGTGCGTTGTAATCCAATGCTTTTAGATCTGTGGTTCTCAACTTTTTCAGCCCTCGACCCCCAAAATAAAGGTTCCAGAGACAAGGGACCCCCACTGTAGCTGAAGGTGGCTGAACACAGACATGAGGAGACAGGGTCATCTATAAGGGGGATAAAGGGGAGAGATTTTTGGGGTCCATCCATAAAGTCAGCAAAATGATGGTCCATTGTTCTGTGAATCTGTGATAACCATATTTATTTATTTATCTGAATAATATCCACTGTTATCCAGAAAGTTCATAATAATTTTTTGGGCCATAGTATATACTCATCTTAAAGATGTGAATCCTTGTTTTAATCAGAAATAAAATAGTTTAAAAGTGACCATAAAAAATGATGGTGAAATGGTATTCTAAAAACCACAGAAATTTGTTCGAAGTTACAAATTAGAGTGGCCAAAAACTGACAGAAAAAAGTGGTAAAAAAGGGTTCAAAATGTCAATATTGGAACTATTAGTTTAAACTTGCAAATAATGGGCATGACAAATGGTGAATGTGGTTAAGTTGGCAAAAAATAAGCATGAAATATGTTGAGACAAGTGACAATAATGGGTCAACATGTGTGACATTGGGCGGGAAAAGTCATAGAAAGGGTTTATAAGTGCTGAAAATGTCTTGAAAGTGGAAAAAATGTGCAGAAAAGACATTAAAATTGGATAGAGAAATGGCAGAAATGGGAGTAATGTGACAACAATGCATTAAAAGGAGCAAGAATATGGCAATATTGGTTAAAAAAAGGTTAAAAAAGAAGTTTGGTGTAGTTGCAGAAGAAAATGTAAAAATAAGCAAAAATGAGCTCAAATTGTTAAAAAATATATAAATATTTAGTTTCATGAAGGCCTCCTAGTGTCTCGCCACCCGAAATGGGGTCCTGTCCCAAAAGTTGAGAACGCCAGGTCTAGGTAACACCGTTTAAAAATATGTAATTGACAAAAACTTTTAGTCTACAAAATGAACACTGCTTCACTGCTGGTACATTAAAGTGACAATAATGGGTCAACATATGCGGTATTAGGTAGGAAAAGTGGTGGAAAGGGTTCATAAGTGCTGTAAATGTAATTTAGCAAAAATACATTAAAAGGAGTAAAAATATGGCAAGAAAAAAGTGACAAAAACAGGTTAAAACATGGCAAGTTTGGTGTAGTTGCAGAAAAAGGGGAAAAAGGAGGAGGAAAAAAGCAAAAAATGGGCTCAAATTAGATTCTTGAAGGCATCTGGCGACCCCACCCCCCAAATGGGGTCCTGACCCCAATGTTGAGAATCCCTGTTTTATAATGCTCATTATGATGATATTGATAGTGTAATATAGTAGTAGATATGCATATGCACTCACAAAGACTCCACCAAAGTCCTTAGCAGGGGCTGCACTGAAGATGTAACTGATCTCCTCTGGACTGATCACTCTGAAGTACAGCAGCTCGTTGATTCTGAGACCTGAAACGGTTCAAAAATAACAAAGACAATCCTCATCACCAGCAGAGAACACATTTAAATAGTCAGTGATGTCAAACTAAATGACAGGTGACAGAAGTTCCCCCTCTTTGATAGCATGTCTGTACCTACAGACAGACTCACCTGTCAGGTCAGTGAGCTGCGTGAAAACACAGCACAGATATAAAGCTACAGCTGCGGTCCCAGCGACGGTTGTCATGATGAACACATTTGTGAAGCTCGTCCTCCAGTTGAACTATGAATTTAACACGTTAAATCCATTCCCAGTCCACGTGGAGTAGAGTTGTTAGCCATCAGACACACGTACATAATAAACGCAGGTGCAGGAGGAGCGCTACTTCCGCCTTAGGAATATTGCGCATGCGTACATCACATAAGCGCATTGTGGACAAAAGCGACCGGATTGGTTGATCAGCAAGAAAAGAAGGAAGAGTGTGTTTCTATTTTGTACTTTTATAGATGCTTTATTTTTTATTATTATAATTTTAAATTGTTTTAATGCATTAATGTATGATGCTGTGTAAACACCATCATTTTTCTCTGGAAATGGCAAAAGAATGGCGTTTGTTGCACAAATACCTTCCAAATAACTCAGTTATCGTGTGTTTTATTACTATAAAGTTTGAGATGGTAAAATGTATTATTTTTTCTCCACTATGGATATTATTAAAAACTACGTGGATTACATTTTTTTTTAATTTTTTTTTTATTTTATTATATCTTATTTTGTTTTATTTTTTTACTTTATTGATTTTGATCTGATTTGATTTATTCGATTTTTAACATGTAAAATCAAAAACAAGACATATAAAATAAAAGGAATTTTACAAAACAAGTCAATTTCCAAAACAGGTCAAAAACACAAAATAAGGAGATTTCAATAAAACATTTACACGTTCAAAAAAGGAGTAGGAAGAAGTCTGACTTATTGGTTTACGTTCAATCTGGTTGGTCGGCTATGGTCATTTCATTTTTTGTAGTTTTATAATGTTTGTTGGTCAGTTTAAACCAAAAAATAAAATTAAATAAAATAAAAAATAAAAAATGTACTCAGTAATGGTTAGGTGTGAGTGAAATTACTGATTTAGAGATATACTCAAAAAAGTAAAAGTACCTTTATAAGCAACTCAATTACAGTAACATGAGTACTTGTAATCCATTACTTTTAATTTTAACTCTGGTCAAGTTTATTTTGAAAGGACTTAAATTCAATCCATTTCAATTCAATTAAACTTCACTTATATTGCACAAATTACAACAATAGTCATCTCGAAGCGCGATGAAAATATAAAATTCTTTAGAAAAAAGAAAGAAAAAACCCAACAAATCCACATCAAATAGATTCTCAAATTACACCCTTATCAAATACAGTAGATTCGATTAGAAAAACTTTATTAATCCCCAATGGGGAATCTCATTTGACACCAAGTCGCACGGTTCACACATATAGTCCACAACATGACATTAACACGACATGTTGTAGAGCTTCCACAGGACAAAATAAACACAATGAAGTAAGTTAATAGCAAGCGGAACACATAGATAGTATATATGTGAATACAGTGAAAGGAAAAGAGTTGGTGAAGTCGATGTTATCCTCATCCTCTGAATGGGTTGAAGAACTATACGACCTTCTTCCAGGACGTCCAATGACTCCACGCTGACACAACAAATGGATCTCTGGACCGAACCCTCAGCTTGCTGATCCGTTTTGGTATCAGAGAAGATGAAGAACGTCCAGTCTGAGGTCAAAGGTCAACAATAAGATCAATGTGTGTGATTGGGAGAGAAAATATAATATAAATAGTTTAGTGCAGTGTTTCTCAAATGGGGGTACGTGTATCCCTACTGGTACCTGATGGCATTACAGGGGGTACTTGAGAGAAAGAGTGGAAAATTAACAAATGAAAGCAATAAAAATATGGGGTTTTATAATGTTTATTTTAGTTAAAAATTATAATCATATCAATAATGATGGAAATTATCTTGATTAGAAAATGAATTGAAAATACAAGAGTCAGTCTTGGTCTCACACGAGGCAGGAGAAGATTGAAAATAATTAAAATAATTTAAAAAAAAAAATATATATATATATAGAAATAAATCTATTCAGGAGGCACTAAATTCTGTTTTTTTCCACTTATTTACAAAATGAGATTCTTAAAAATCTATGTAATTACTCATTCATTCAATCATTATGCTCTATAGTGTGGTAGTCAGACAAAGGGGGTACTTGGATCTTAAAGTTAAAAAAATGGGACACTGAGCCAAAAAGGTTTGAGAACCACTGGTTTAGTGTGTACCTTTCCATTATCTTTTAGCACGTATTCTATCTCATGCTCCAGGACGAAGAAGCTGTGAGGCCTGGACCAGCTGGACGGAGGCTCAATGGTCACTTTCAGATGTTGCTCCTGTTCTTGATACCCGACTATCTGAGGACTATCTGGTTTTACTAAACATAAGAAAAGCAGCCATTATTTAGTACAAATGCAATCCAAATAATGTGTATTTTCTCTTACCGATGTCTCTCAGATAAAACCTCTTGGTTCTCCTGAGGACCGACAGGTTGCGAATGGCTTCAGCAGTGAGTTCCAGCATGGTGCTTTCTTCCTCATAAGGTGAAAGAGAGTGCGGTATCGTGAAGTTGAATCCACAATCGGGGACAATCGGACAACTTTCTGTGATCCACTGACATGACTTCTCGCCTTCAGTGCTGAAGATTAAAGAGGCATTCATCACTTAAAGCAGGGGTGTCAAACTCATTTTAGCTCAGGGACCAAATACGGAGAAGTTTGATATCAAGTGGACCACATTATTGTGCCTTAGTTTGCACTTCTACGTAAATCTAAAATAAAAAAATATGTAAGAAACCGACAATATTCAAGAAATCAGTGATAGATATAGCAGTCTTAACAGAATCTTCACTTTAGATTTCCTGACCAATTTCTATTTAATTAGGAAAATATAATGCAATAATTTGAGGAAAATGGAAGAATTTGTAAGAAATATTAGTTTTTTTTTCCAACAGTTTAACATTAAAAATGACAATGACAATCACGAGATATAAGCACCAGGATGGTTGAGTTTCATTCAAACAATGATTCATGTTTTTTCTAATAATAATAATAATAATAATAATAATAATGACTTGGATTTATATAGCACTTTTTCAAGGACACTCAAAGCGCATTACAGAAACCATTATTCATTCACACCAGTCATACCGGTGGTGGTAAGCTACAATGTAGCCACAGCTGCCATGGGGCATACTGACAGAAGAGTGGTTGCCATTTCGCGCCTACGGCTCCTCTGACCACCACCAACATTCATGCTCAATTCATACCCATTCATACAAGGCAATGTGGGTAAAGTGCTTTGCCCAAGGACACAACGACAATGACTTGGATAGAGCGGAATTCAAACCCCCGACCCTTCAGTCATTAGACAACCCACTCTACCACTGAGCCCCGGTCTGTAATTTTTACTTTCTCCTGCGGGCCAAATTGGATGCTCCAAAGGGCCTGATTTGGCCACCGGGCCACGAGTTTGACACTTGTTCTTTACACTGTCAAATTAACAGATAACAGATAAAGGCGTCAGCATTCAATTCAAAAAGATAAAACTCCCAAAACTCTAATACCCACCCTTGGTGTAAAGTCAAATCCATTATAAAATAGAAAGAAAACAGTTTTCAAGATCTAAGTTTTAAAATCAAGCTTTTTAACCCATTTCAGCAGATGATTTCATTTCAAATGTGATTTAAATGATGAGGTTCTTTGGAATTTATATAAAAATTCCAAATTTGAGCACAAATAATCTGGCTAAGAGTCAAATGAATAGACTTTATTCACAAACACTAACTTCCTCCCTTACCAGTTACGACCTAGTCCAAGACGAACAGTGGTGAACTCAACGTTATTCCATCTGCAGTGAAAGTTACAGTCATAAGAAGTTGCTCTACAACTCAGGAGAGAATCTGTAATGAAACACAAAAATAAATAAGCATTAAAGAGGTGGGGTCAATTACATTTTTTAATTGCAATTACTCTTGTTCAATTCACAATTAAATTATGATTATGATAACCATTTTTTTCCCCAACTACAAATAAATCACAATTGTCAATTACAATTACGTTCTCAATTACTAAAGTTCAAACACAATTTCACTAACTTTTATTTACCGGTATATATCGTTGTGATATTTTATACAGTTTTGTATTTGTGTACAATGTTGTTTTAGCATCTTTACATTTATCTTTTAGTGCATTTATTATAATATCTTATGTAAAAGCCTGACTAGGGACAAGAGTTAGAATTTAGCAATCGCTATAAACACGTCAGTTATAGTTACTCTGTAAAATTGTATTCTCCCTATTAAAAAAATAAATAGAAAAAAAAAATACTATATCCTAATTCTAACCCCTATGAGTGGGAAAATTCACTGACAACTAGTGGGAAAAGTTGACATGAAACATATTTTAAGAATTGTTAACTACATATGTGTAAGCCATAGAACTGTTTTGCATTTTATTAAATTGTAAATGAGTTTTTTTTAAATTTCCATGGTAATTGCAATTACAAAGTCAATCATCTGAACTCAAGTACCATTACAACGACAACATATTCATTTAAATTACGATTACAATTATAATTACGCGATGATTGTAATTTATTATCAATTAAGCGATTACAATTATAATTGACCCCAACCCTGGTTAAAGTAGATCCTCTGCGTCTGTTTTCCCTATGAATGCAGTAAATGAACTCTGACCTATTTTGACTTCGTCTTCATCTTCCAGCAGCAGATACGTGCTGGACAGCCTCCTGTGTCCATTCCAGCAGCTGTATTCTCCTAACACTGGTGCATCTACTTCTGACAGGATCAGAGTTGAACCCCTCGTGTCCCCCTCCTCCACCTCTTCACCCTCAAACCTCCATGTGACGTTTCCTTCAGGCTTTGCATCACAGGTCAGCGTGATTGGACCAGGGTCGTTCCTGTTAGCTACTACAACTACACACACACACACACACACACACACACACACACACACACACACACACACACACACACACACACACACACATACAGAAAGTTACAAAACATAATGACATTACAATGAAAAGATACATATTTTATGACATACATTTTGTTGGAAAGTTTTCAAGTCCAAGTGTCCATGCAGTCGATCTGATCAACAGAAACCCAAAGATCCAGAGTGAGGAGATCTCCTGAGGAATAAGAAGAAAAAAAATGGTTAAAACATTGCTTTTCAACCTTGGGGTTGTGACCTTATGTGGGGTTTCCTGGAGTTAAAATGGTCTCGCAACGATGAAATAAAATAAATTAGAAAAAGTGCCAAATTTGGCCCAATAAAATTCCTGGGGAATTTAGGTTATAGGTCCAAATCACATTTTTGCAAGTCACGGTCCAATGCATATACCTGACAAATGCCATCAAACTAGTTCAAACCAGTAGAAAAGTAAAAACGCTAAGTGGCGCTAACGAGTCCTGAAACTACACGTTAAATTTTTCACCAAACTATATCCTCCTGCTAAATTTCATGAAATTGCACCAACGGGAAGGATCTCAAAAATCCAAGTGAAGTGGCAGTAAAATAATAATAATATTAATAATAATAATAATAATCTTCAGAGTGCTGTGCTTTTACCCACCCCCTCCCCTCTGTGCTCCCTCTAAAGCCACGCCTCTCACTCACATGCACGAGCATCGGTGCTCCAATAGCGGACCTCAGCTCATCCCTTGTATTGTGTAGAAATAAGTAAACACTAAACTTTATCATTATATATGTTAAAAAACGTGACTAAAAACTCCGTTCGATGACGCGCTTTGAGTGTGGGCTCGTGCACGCAAGAGAGCGAGAACGAGCAGGGAGACGTGATTGGTTAATAAAAAACGAACCGTCTTTTTTCATTGGTCGAAGTTTTTACAGGTTTACAGCTGCTACAGATGACGGATTTTCTTTGTTCCTTTTTCAGAGCACATAAGATTATAATTTCTGTCAGGACATTAGGACAATTTCAACCAAAACTTGAAAACTTTTATCTGAAGGACATTACTTACCCCACCTTTAAGATCATATTTTTTGAATTGTTTGTATCTAAATATTTATATTTATCTATTTTGCACAAAAAGAACAATAGATAATATATCACAGAAATATATATGCAGTGCAGGAAAAAGCAGAAAGCTCAAAGAACTTAAATTATTATTATTCTATTTCAAATGAAAACACGACACACAATCTCATACAACTGTATTCTATACTTTCCCTTTCTGAAACATAAATCTGACACATATTGTCACTTTGTGACACAGTAAAACAAATAAAATCTAAAAAATATATATATTTTAGAGAAAAAAAAATTCTCTGGCGTCACCAGAAATTTGTGATATAAAAATGGGGTCACGACCCAAAACATGTTGTGAACCACTGGGTTAAATAAAGCATTAAAAACTGATACAATCTATTATGATTTTGATGTATTTTCTTACCATTGGAAGGAAGTGATGTCGGAGCGCTGCAAAACGATGCAAAGATTTCAGCTGTTGTGAACCTCCTGACACCTGCAGATGTTTGGAGAAATGCTCACAGGAAGCCATTTATATATTGTTAGATAGAGAATGCATCATCATCATCATCATCATCATTTCACAGCACCTTAGGAGCCACAGTGAAAGGATAGTTGCCCATTGGTAGTGATGCACCACTGTACATTTCCCCCTTGTTTTGCATGTCAAATGTTGTGAAAAGGGTAAACGAGGAGTTTCTGGTGAACAGACATCAGTGTAGGTGGTGTAGTGGGGTGGGGGCTTCCCCCATTCTAAGGTGGAATCCTTCTACGCAGCACCCACAACAAACCCAGTGACTCTGCATTATAGACAATAGAGGAAGTCACTAACTTAGTAACTGCTATAGGATGGATGGATAGACAGATAGATTGATATAGAACTAGATAGATAGACAGACAACTAGATAGACAGAGAGATAGATAAATAGATAGATAGAGAACATTTATGTATATATAGTATATAGATAGTCTGCCCATACATGTATGAATATATACATATGTAGGTGTTTGTGTACGTGTACTGTATACGTATGAATGTATGTATGTGCTTGTATAACCGGGCGCATAAGTGTGTGTATATCAATATACGTAAAATTCTGTACATAACCTCGACTTTTACAACATTTATAGCTTAATTGTAAATTGTGTTCTACATATATATATCGTGAAAGTCTATTTTATTATTTATTTTAATCTTATTGTTTTGCACAAATTTTACAACATTTAATCTTTTCGTGTGCACATGGTTCTCACACTTGCTTTGGCAATGTAAACCTGTTTTCTCATGTCAATAAAGCTGTTTTGAATTTGGTACAGTAGGTAGATAGATAGATGATAAATGCATTGATAGATAGAGAACTAGGTACAGTAGAACTAACCAGATAGAGACAACTCAATAGATAGACAGACAGACAACTAGATCCATAGAGAACTAGATACAGTAAATAGGCAACTAGATAGATAACTAGATAGAAAGATAGATAATTAGATAGAAATATAGACAACTAGATAGATAGTTGGATAGACAACTAGATACTTAGAGAACTAGATGGACAGACAACTAGGTAAATCGATAAATAAATAGACAACTAGATAGACAGACAACTAGATAGATAATCAGATAAACAACTAGATATATAGACAACTAGATATAGATGGACAACTAAATAGACAACTAGATAGACAGAAAGATACTGTAGATAGATGGATCTAACTTGTTAAATTCTAAATTCAGCAGTTTCTTTCAAAGTCATGTATTTCTTGTTGATATTTTTCTATCTCTTTTCTCTTGGCTTTTATGGCAGACATGACAAGTTTTGGTTCCTTTTTGTCACTGTCTCTATGTGGTTTGTTACAGAGTTTCAATCTTTTACCTCAAAATTACTAATAATTTTAACATCCAGCAATTCTAAAACCCACAAAAACACAGTTTTAAGTCATCAAACCTCTTTTTCACCAAATCACATTAAAAACCTGTAGAAGTGTATCCCATCTTCACACGTCTTTGTTAGTTTGAAGCTCAAAGGTTATTAGAGGTCAAATGACATACTGCTTTTTAACAATAAAAAAAAAAAAAAAGTTTCCTTCCTCAGTTTCAGTGACTCAGACAATATTTCACACATACTGTTTGGTCATCAGGAACAGAAAATGAAAAAAAATCTTTTCAGAGCAGTGATCATTGCAAGTCACTGCACGTGTCGCTGATCATTTTTGTATCTCAATCTACAAATAAATATCTAAAGAAAATTCCAAATGTACATTGACATTAAAACTGGCCTGTGCAGCACGTGGAACTGTGACTGTCTCGAGTATTTGAATAACTGTTGAAAAAAACAAATGTTAGTGCTTGGGGGGAAAAAGGTAAACTTTTATTTTGTTGCATGAATCATATCCTCTCTCCCTCTTTTACAACTTCTCCCTCAGGTCTTGAAACACAGTTTGGGTGTTGTAAGATAAAGACAAAAGACTAGTTCAAGGACAGAACAAATAAAAAAAAAACATTGTATTTCTAGAAATTGGCTTTTTTATAAAGGTCAAATCTACAGGGGCAGCAGCCTGAAAAGCCTTAGTTTTATGGTCATAAAATAGATACAAATTGACAACAGAAATAAAACTGATTAAATACAAGCTCTCTCTTCAAGTGGGAATTTCTTGCTTTTTTTTACATTCTTAAGAGTTTTCATGCTCTGCATTTGAGGAAAACCAACTCTTCTAGTTATAGATTCCACATAATAGTGAAAAAACACATTGGAACTACAAAATAATATGGCAGAGCATCGCACTGTGTAGTGCAGCAAATTACGTACATTTCCTTTGTAGTTTTTCAATTGATCTTGCGGTTTGGTTGTTCGATTAAAGTTGAGAAAACATTTATCTGGTTATTTTTTAATGGAAAAAGTTTGAACATAAGAAATATGGTCATATTACTGAAAAGTTTACAACTAAAAATGATAAACACACAATTATGGTTAAATATACGTCTCTCAGATATCTTTTGATAGTTGTGCTTGACTGGTGGAGATGTGTTTTGGTCTCGTCTATGTTTTTTTCCTTTGTAAATGATATGTATGGGCATGAAAAAGCAAGACTCTCACTCAACTTTTTTTTAATTTAATTTATTGATCATTAGGCTAATAACTATTTGATTATTGAGGTGAATATATTGTTAATGCATATTTGTCCAACAAGTCACAGGCTAAGGAAGGCCTCATTCCTGAAGAAATCTGAAAGTGACACAACAGGAACAGGTTTTTACCCTCGGCCTAAGCGTATAGTCATCAGTCCGTCTGTCTGTCTGTCTGTCTGTGTAGAGTGGTGTAGGTCTTTTAATGCAATACCCACCAACCATTCTCACACCAAAACATTGGTACTAATGGAGGGATTCCAGGTAATGAAAAAAAAATTGATTTTTGGCGAAACAAACTGAGTTTTTGAGGATTTTGAAAAAAACTTTATTGTGAACTAAATTTAAAGAAGGAAAGGAGGTGGACCATTGACCATTATGTTTACTTCTGAACACTATAAACAATGCCATGGACATGATGTCTGTTTGTTATAGGGAAACCATTCATTCTCTCCCTAGCTGAGCTCAGAGGAGGAAACTCATAAGGCCCGCCTCTCGCTGGTGAAAATCGTGTTCATGTTCTTCATCATCACAGTTGGTTATGCAGCGTCATCTGCAAAGAATAAGCTGTATAAATCACAAAGAAAACAGAAATAAATCATTCCGGTGGAAAAAGAAAACAACAGCATTTAGGGTGTAACGATTCATCCATTAGATCAATGAATCACTTTATATTCCTACGATCCAACTACCCTAATTTCCGGACTATAAGCCGCTACGTTTTTCTCACGCTTTGAACCCTGTGGCTTCAACAATGACGCGGATAAATTGTGGATTTTTCCCGGTTTTATAAGCATCATGCCGCCACAAAATTGAGCACTGAATCATCCTGATCATGATGCACACTGCTTCATCATAGCAACGAGAGAGAGAGAAAGAGAGCCTGCTGCAGCAGCAGTGTGGATGAAGTAAAAGTCATCCAGTTTGTAATAGAAAGATAAACAGCATAAAGTTGTTAAATCACCGCGTTAGGTTTGTTCAGTATTGATCGGCGCTCTGGACTCTGAGGCTGATGGAGACGCTTCCACTGCGGTCAAGCCAGCCTCCACTCTGAAATCCTTGGTCAAGCTAGTCGCCAGTTAATTTAAAGTGCCTGTTTATAGACGGCATTACAACAGAAATGCAGTCCAAGGACGGACTTCAAAATACAAGCACCGACCTATGAACACACTTTACAAGTTTGATGTGCTGCTACTTGGTTGAAAAAAAAACCTACAGCTACATCGGCCCTTTGTGGAATAGTTTGGACATGGCTGAGTTAATTAATGAATTGAGCATTTAAGGAGTAAATTCATTGATTATTTACTTAATTCATTTTACCATCCTAATTCTGATCACACTGAAGCCTTAGAAGATGGAGGCCATGATATTTCATCTGAGTGAATAAATAGTCCAACATAAAAATGAACACAATGGCTAAGATATTTCTAGCAAGTTCTGATGTGTAGTTTCAACATAAAAGCCCACCAAAGTTTCAAATATGAGACTTATTACATAGGATTTTGGCAGTCTGAGCTGTCGTTATTGTTATTCCAGAGATACTTATTGTTTTAATAGTGTTCATATTATTAATATTACACATATTCGGACTCGAAGAGTTGTCCAGGGTTTTCCGCTGATGCTGATTTCGGCCGATCAGAGCACTTTTAAAAACAGATGGAAGCAGCTCAGCAGCAGTATGAAAGCTAGGGCAGTCCCTTCGCTTCCACCACTGGTGAATGAAAACACTGACTACCTGGGTCTCCAGTGGGCAGATTAGGACTCTACCCGGGAATGATGCACATATCCAACCAATGAAAGAAGCCGTATCAAGGCAACAAACCTCCTCTGTTTCCACACTCATCTCCCAAGCTTTCAACTTTTGATTGTAAAGTATTTTCTGTATTTACTTTATTGTTGTTAGTTTCTTTTTCTGACTTGTGTAATTGTTTTAACAACTGTAAAGTGTTTTAGAGTTTTTGAAAAGCGCTTATGAATAAAATGTATTATTATTATTATTATTGATGGGACAAACAAGATTTCCGAGTGTGAAAAAGACTCTCACTTTAAAAAGGTAAATTTACGAGCTCCACTATTCACTAACCAGGTCCATGATTATTTTTATGAAGCTATTATTTTAGTTCAATTTACAAATTTGAAGGAAGTGCACAAAATGGACAGGTCGATAAGTGAACTGGAGTAACGCCATCAGCTGAAACAGTTTGAAAAGTCAGGAAAAACCGAATTTTCAGCTCGTGTGCAGTATTAGCTTTAGCAGCATTAGCTTTGGCAGCTAAGTCCGTCTTTCTGCCTCGGAGACCGATACTACGTTTACCCAAAAAATCTTTCATGGAATGAATGCTCCAATGGCTAAAATAATCTAAATCTCTGTCAGACTCGCTTCCTACACCGTCAGCCATGGCGAGTTTATCCCTCTTGACCTTTGACCTAATATGGAAGAACTAAACTAGTATGAGAGTGTGAAAAGGCTTATAGCTAAATTATTGCAATGCTGCCAATAAGTAAGTAAGTTGTCCTTCTGGATGACATTAATTAATCAAAAATAGTTTTAAAAGATAATCAATTGACTGTATCGATACAAGGAAATAATGCATTGGATTTAAGCACGGCAGACTTTATATGGATGTGTTAGTTAATAATTATAGATAATCCAAAGCGCAGTGTGAGCACTCCCAATCAGTTCCACTTTTAGTAGCCGTTTTATCACCTCGTACCGTGTTTGTGACTCAATGAGACTATTCCTGTGGGTATAAAGCAAGGCAAGGCAAGGCAAGGCAAGGAAAATGTATTTGTATAGCACATTTCATACACAAGGCAACTCAATGTGCTTTACCTGATCAAAAACTGCAACAGAAAACATTCAACAGCTTAAAATCTATAATAACATAATTTAAAATCATCAGTAATCATTTAAAAATGATGAGTGAGGACGACAAGAAAGCGACGTAGCAGCGCCCGATGAGTGTTTGAAACAAATGACAGATTACAGATGACTCTGCAGCTGATGTGATAAACACACACGGTGGAGCGGCATTTGTCGGACTCACAATCACAATAGACGCTTAAATAGCCATGTGTTTTACTGTAATGTGCAGTTTTTTGGCTGAAAACAATAACAAGAGTGTGTGGATAGCAAAAAACACTCACTATGATGATCTCTAATACTGGACCTTTAAAAGTGCTTTTAATATTAAAGACGTTACAGACACTGTCTGTGATGTCACGCGCCAGCAGACAACAAACAAAGATTTAGCCACTGCTTATTCAACCTGAACAGGTTGCATCTTGCAGGTTGCACTTAATTTTTTATGTTAATATTGTATTATTTTGACATATAAAAACAAGCAGAAAAATCAGGTAAACCTTAATGTGTATTTCTATTAAAAATGTGAGCAGAAAAATTAACATCCTCTTAATTTAAACTGAAGTATTGGTTGGATTTTATTCAAATAAAAATGTGAAAACATTTGCCATTAAATGTTGTTTACTTGTTTATGTCCATAATTTATTCAGAGACGATTCCCTCACAAGAAACATCAGGAAGCTATGAAACCCCACCTGCACTGTACAGTATTCAGATATTTATGTCACACTGGTTGAATTATTATTTTGGCTAAAAAGTTACTCAATCATTTGGGATCGTTCTAAATTAATATCGTCCATGAATCGAATCAGCAACTGCAAATTGGAAACAAATCGAATCGCTGCTAAAATGAATCGCTACACCCTTAAATAGCCTAGAGTACAGTAATTGGATAAGTAAATTACCTAAGTTGTGACATCTTCTTTATCGTCACTGCTTTCTGAACTGCTGAAGGCACTTTGATCCTCCCCCTCCTTCCGTAGAAGCACAGACGTCCCTGGACTCAAAGCCGTTCTGTACTGTTGGAGAACCACCTGTAACTGGTCCGACACCTCGGAAAGTTGACTTCTTAAGAGGCAACAAAGTCCTTCATTTCCCTGGTCTACACAACAGATTACATACACAACAAACACACATCACAGTAATATTTATTTACTCTGTGCTTGACAATGACTTAAGCTTATTTTTTGAAAGGCATCCTTAGAACGGATAGGTTCTTGTTTCAGCTTACCGTTCTCAGCCACCTTCTTCTTTATCTCCTCTGCCTGCTTCTGCAACCACATGCAATGTTGTACCATCTCCAAAACCAAAATGCTCTTTTCCTCTTGCAGTCGCATCGATAACATCACTTGGTCGTACAATCTCTTCTTTACCGTGACGTTAGCTAAAGCCAAGAAAAGTCAGTTTAAAACACCCACAGACCAAGATCCACTGTGAATAGGGATATTGATAATCAATGGCGACGCAGGAATACAAATACCCTACAAATCATTTTGACGTACCTGAATTTTTTTTCTTTTGGCGAACATTAGGAGAACCCTCAGAGACTGCTATGGGTTTAAAGAAAATGAAGCTTTAATTTTTCAATTCTCAACATCTGGGGCCTCATTTATAAAGCTTGCTCACGCAAAAAATGGGGCTTAAAAGTGGCGTCTGCCATTTCTTAAAGGGGACATATCATGCTAAATCCACTTTGTTAGCCCTTAAATGCATTTTGTTGTATATTTAGAGTGTTTAGAAGTACAGAAAAAATCAAATTAGTCTCTTCAGGTGATCCGTAGATATTTTTATATTCTGTTTTGGTCATATTTTTTAATCTGTTTCGATTTTTCTATTCTCTATTACGTTTTTTGAACTATTACGTCACAGTACTTGCAGTGGAACTGCCAAATTAAGACATCGACTCCAGGCCCAACACTTCGAGCAATCCGCCATTTTTATTTCTCGCTGTGATTTTGTAGTCCAAGCTCAAGGATGCCGAAGTTACGAGAGGATAAGTCAAAAATGTTAAGTTGTTGGAAGTAGTAACCCACACGCTTCATTACACCGTTTCCCAGCATCAGAACCTTTTCGATGTGCCTGGTTGAGTTTTATTTTTCACGGAAATGTACCCACATCTGTGGGTAAGGTCATTTTTGTGTGAGCGAAGCACTTCAAGGATGACGCCAGTATAAAGAAGGATTTGCCAAAAGACTTGGTCTGATTGAAGGGTCAATTCCTTCTATCTTTGGAGACGACAAACAGAGCACTTCGGTAAGCTGTAAATAACACTAAAAAGTGTGATGATAAGACGTCCCTGTCATTGTTTTGTTAGCATTAGCAGTTGCACCGTCTTCAGACTTCATATGTTAGCGCTGTGTGCTCGTTTTAGATCCTTGATGATATGGCCTATGTGATTTAATTTAAGTCTAAAGTTTTCATTAGTCATTTCATTTTGCCGTTTTTGTCTCCAAAAAGACTGTATTAAAATGCATTTTGTGACGTTAGCTTGGCGCTAGCGTTAGCTCGTGCTTGTGTTAGCTCACTTGTTAGGGTTCTGCAGGTTCATCATCATCATTTTCATCTCGCTCCGCCGGGTCAGACTCTGGATCAAACATGTAAGGCTGGATGGACAAGTCATCCGTTGTTGACATTTTGTAAATAACCTCTGAATAAAAAGTTTATGCGCCGCTACATAGCCGTATCTCTTCTATCAAACTACAAAAAGTGGCCGAGCAGGGTGGAGTTGAACCGAGAGGGGGCGGGGTATGAAGTGTCTCATTTGCATTTACAGAGACCGCACCAAAACGAGTTGCTCTCAGAAGCACATCAGAAAAGGGGTAGAAAAGGGGCCTGTGGAGCTATAATAATGAGGAATTCAGACCCAAGCATTGCAGTTCCGCTTTAAATAGACCACAACTGTATGATTTATATCTAAAAAGGAAGGATTTAAAACCATGATATGTCCCCTTTAAGCAAAGGTTGTAATTTATAAAAAAAGACGTAGCGTGAGAATGTGCGCACTGGTACGTTAACTCTGAACCACAGACACTTTGCAGACGTGGGAAAATCATTTAATATGTTTAATGTGCTCGCATGTCAGAGTTATGGATCCTCATAATCATACCCAAGCCTGCTGTGTTATAGATGTTAAAAGTAGGACATTAGGTCATTATTTAAAAGTTCACTTTCAGGATGAGAGTGAAAACAAATGCATGAACTGTAAAATATGAATACAATCGAACAAAAATTTGGCATATAGCATATGATCCATGTATCCTGACGCACTGCCGTGTCTGTAACAGACAGCAATGGAAAACTGTTTAACGTGTTGCGCACTTCACCAACTTGCAGAGGAGGTAAGCTGTGCTCGCTACAACTTCTCGAAATGATGAGTTTCAACGGTGAAGGTGTGACGCATTGTGGGCTCAGGTTTGTCCTGTAGCAGAAACACTGCAGTGACTACTTCTGTAAATAACTTTGTATTCATTTATTTACGCTATTACTGTGACCACAAAATAAATCAAACATTTTCTGCCCTTCATCACTCACACGCATCTCTTCCTCATTCTGAAATTCTTTTCTCTCATTACTTCTGCCACAAACGATCGCAGAATCCTATTGGTCAGCAGCTCGGTTAGATGCAGAAACCATTCATGAGTAGAGCTGAGTAAAAAAAATCTATTAAATTTTCCAAAATTAATTCATAAGTACTGAAATCGATTTTTATTTTATTTTTTTCTCTCTAATCCCTGTAGTCTCACGCTATAGCCTGCCGTTAGCAAAGTCAAGTACTGCGCGAGAGTGCATTCATACCAGTGCAAACATGGCAGACGAAGCTCCGCTGGGTAAACTGCCCAAACTTAAGTCAGAAGTTTGGAACCATCTTATTAATATCAAAATTAATTTGAAGGATCAATACTGAATCGAAATCAAATCGATTCAGGAAACTGGCCACGACACCTAGTTCTATACACGAGTTCCTTTGCATTGACCATTTATGGTAGAATGTGGGCGTGTCCAGGGCGGAACATGAAGTGAATTTTCCTGCGCCAACTTCTATCTGGGCTGTGATTTCTAAAATGAAAAGTGCGTGCAGGTGAACTACGCATTGTTTTATAAATCAGAATATTTTTTTGCCGTGCATTTTTAGATCTGTGACGTATGTTCACTTTTAGTGTACATTCTACTCAATGTTTTATAAACAAGACCCCAGATCATTAAAAAATGGGGGGGAAACAACATAGGAACCCAGGATAAGTAACCTGTGTTAAACACTTTCTATACAGATACTAATTGTGATATTAACTGAAATAATCACCCTGTTTCTCTGCTGTATTAGCCTGCTCCACGTGCCGCTTCAGCGTGTGTGTCTGCTCCACCTGTCGACCCGCAGTGCTCCCCAACTCCATCTGTCGACCAGCGGTGCTCCCCAAATCTACCTGTCGACCCGCGGTGCTCCCCAACTCCACCTGCCGCACCTCGGGTTCTTCCTCCTTCACCTGTGCAGGCGTCGTCAGCTCCTCTATGCACGCTTCCCTGCTGCTCCTCACATCCTCCATGTCTGCGTCATCCTCCTTGTTCACTTGACCCACTGTGACCCTCTCATACTCCTGGTTACTCGTTCCTTCTAATGACTCCTGGCTCCAACCTGTGCAGGTCAACACGCCGTCACATCTCAAAATGTTGATTCTCATTGATCTGTTTAATATCTACAAATCTATTATAATTATTTTTTCATTTATTTTTTTGAGACTGTATCTAGGGTTGCAAAGGGATTAAACATTTCCAAGTTGGCAGCAGAATACTATACTTAAAATAAAATGAAAATGAATGGAATTCCTTTTCTGTTACTTTTGTTAATGGTCAATTTGCATCTTTAGCTTTTGTGTAATTTTTGTTCTGTATATGATAAAGATAGACAATCACTGAATGATTAAATCTAAGCATTTTGTCAGAAGAACTAAAAACAACACTTGTAAGTGTGTTGAGTATAACTGGGGTACATTTTATTTTTAAGTGTTGTATGTGGGTATATATGTTAATATATAAAACTATGTACACTTTTTTTTCTTTTGTTTTATGTAATTATATTACATTAGAAGAGGGTGATTGAACCTCAAAGAAATATTCTGTTTTTCCAGGTTTACTTTTATTAATTTAAGTTAAATACTTTTTTTTTTTTTTTTTTCATTTCTCTCTGAGTTTTGTTTTTAAAAAAAGGACTCGTAAAGATCACAGACATCTATTTACTTTATTATTTTTTTCTGTCAAATTGTGTTGTATGCCACCCTTTGAAATTGTTGATTAACAATTAAGAAACTGTGACAAATACAGTTGAGTTTTGGTAAAAAAAATACATCCATAATTTCATCTTAATACATAATCTAAATCATACAGTAATAATATCACTTATTATTAATGTATAATTAATAATTAATTATAAAGTTTATAATGCGTGCATCTCACCTTCACAAAGGAACTCAAAAAAGACGCCTATTCTTTTAAGGTAGTCTTGGGAAATGACGCTAAGCTTGCAGCGAGGGCTGAGAATTTCGCACTTTGTTTGCTCCTTCTTCGTTTTTCCAAGTAGAAGTATTGGTTTGTAACCAATAGCGTGAAATTTTTCAAGCTGTAATGACAAAAATTCTGCATCATTAAATGGAAAAAATGGAATTTGCAACCACAAAGCTAACAAAAAACATTGATTATTAACAGAAATATGACATTACTGAAGACAGCATTCAGGCAAATACAATTTTGGACAGAGATAGGAAAATATTATCACAGTAGGAGCCACAGAACGGTCATTGTCAACATTCATTTAAGCATTTAGAAGGATAACTATTTTGATCTTTAAAAAGAAAAAAAACAAAGGTTTTATTTGTATTTTTGTTGTTGTTTTGGGATTCATTTTATGTATTGTGTTTGAGTAATTTTGTGTAATTATTTAATTGACAAGTTTGATTTTTTTGTGTATTTTTTGTAATTTTGAATGCCTTTAATAATTTTGTGTGTGTAATTTTGCTGTTGTTTTTTTTGTATTTTTCTGTATCTCTGCGTTTACTTTGGGGGGCGCTCAAAATTAGACTGAAGGCTGCATGTGGGCCCCCAGGTCGACAGATGGCAATGATCTGACGACATGATGAGTTAAATTTGTTGTACATTCTTGTACGTGTAAATAGGAACAGTTCATGTAAGCAAAAACACCAAAACAAAACAAAAATACTTTGATACAAACATCAATAATACGTATACGTACAATATGTATAAAAAATATTCTGCTTTTTTTTCTTCATTTTTTTCATTTAGATAACTAAAAACTGGAGCATCAAAAATCATATTTTCTAATTGTATTCAAAATAGTCACAAAACCTTGTGATTCTATGACTGAATAAGAAAATGCTGTCAATACATTTATAGTAGAATCTACAGGTCTTATTTGCAATACTATCTGAACATTTTTATGTCATTTAAAAAAATAAATAAATCTGTACAAACCATGATGACGGCTTCATCCTTGATGCACGCTACGTTTCTGTGCTTTATACGACCAACCGCCCATTTTTCCCGACGCTCATCAAACTTCTCGAGCTTTTTTCTGAGGCGCTGCTTCACTGGCTGCACCTTGTTGCAGTGAGAGCACACCTTCTGTGCACAATATAAAATCCCCTGGCAGAAGGGACACGTCTTCTTCGTAGACCCTCCCGGCATTATGACAGACACGATACAGGATAGTGATTAAGACTGAATATTAAGACAGACAGACAGACAGTCAGGTGGATGGACAGAAAAATAGAAAAAAGTGCCTTTGGGTTGGTGAGGCGATGCAGGGTTGAAGGTCAGGAGATGGTTGGACAACAACTACAAGGAAAACAGAGACAAACATTAAGCTCTCCAGCTGCGTTTGTTATGTATTCTTTTTTTTATTTTATTTCGCAAAAGTGCAAAGTACATACAGATAACCAGGCACTTAAATGTCATATCAAAGAGAACAATAGATAGGATAGCATATTAAAGTCACAACCACAAGTTCAATCTCTACACAGAGGAAGAGAATAAAAAAGACATACAACAACAAAAAACACAAATAAAGAAAAATATACAGTATAATGAATATTACATACATAAAGGCTTTTACAGGTGATGATCCAATGGTATACTACAAAACAGATGCAAATTATTCAATCAGGTTTAACAGGTTTATTGCTTTATTATATATATATATATATAAAAGCATTTTAAGGGATTTAAAATATTGTAAAAATTAGTTGTGAAAGCCATTAAATTGAGGCTTGATTTTTGAGTATTTTGCTTTGTGTATGAAAAAATTGTCCAAGCATAATAATATTGTTGATAAGGATGTAATGGTGTGAATTATTCATTATAAGACCAAAGATGATGTCTTTTTCTGAAAATTCATTTAGTTGAGGGGTTTGTAATGTATTTTGGTTTTCAAAAATCTGCAACTGGGTGAACCACGATTTCCTCATAGTTTGAATTAGGTTTTCTTAATCAATACAAAAGTTATAAGTTAGCCCAATGTCACATCATGCTTCATATTATTGCATTTTGCATGCTATTATTTGGTGAGGCTGTTTATATAACAGGGTAGTATTAGCTTGCACATACATACAGTATGTAGCTTAAGCTAGCTAGACGAGAGTTACAAGATATCGCTAGTTTCTCCCTCAAAAATTAATTGAACGTTTTCGTATTCTTCGTTTAATAAAGAAAAACATTTTAAATCATGGCTTTATGCGTAAACAGTGGGCTTGAGGGTGAAGTATCAGCATCAGTTTACAAAACATCAGCAGAAACACATCCTACCTGCAGAGGGGTTTGCCCGGAAGCCCGGAAGTGACGCACAAGCAAAACAATACTTCTTCTTTTTCTTCTTCTTCTTCTTTTTTTTGGTTTGTTTTATGACAGTTTACCACATAGACGTCAGTCTGGTTTACTACCCATTACAAAGAGCATTACAGCCTCTTACTGAGCTACAACACTGTGTTTATGATTCTTCATAACACCTTGTCATTCATTTTACATCAAAAATGTTTTTGATCGTATACGTTTATATCATAACAATACATTTTCAATCTATATTGATCTGAAATTATTTAAATTTGCTACAGTAATTTTTCATAAAACTCATCACAGTTCTAGTAGATAATATCCAGTATAACAATGTGGTAGTGGTTCTTCATAACACTTTGTCATTAATTTTATATTGATTTTTGAAAATGTGACATTGTACTGTATTCATGCTTTTTTGACGACTTAAATCTAAAATTAATCAAATTTGCTACAGTAAAATCTCATGAAACTCATTACAGTAATAGTAGAGTGTCCACTACAACTCCATGTTAATGGTTCTCCATAACATTTTATTGATTTTATTTACATTTTTAAAGATATGACATTTTATTGTATTCATGGGTGTTTTGACAACTTTAATCTGAGATCAATGAATTTGCTGAAGAAAAATCTCATGAAATGTTACATATTGGTTGAAGAGTATCCACTTTAACTTTAAGGGATTTGATAAATTAACTGATTTGCACTCTCATAATTGTGACATTTTATACATTATATATACATTATTTATACATTATATACATGACTTGATACCTTAATACCTGATCATACAATTTTGCTTTATTGTTTGTTAATAAGAAGAGAGAAAAGCCGTATTTTCCGTGAGCAGCCTTTTTGGTCGATTTCTTGCCACTATGGGGCGCTATTTAACTCCGTTTCAACACTTTAACAAAACACTCAAACAAGTCGGTGTCGTGACGTCACAAAACATGGCGGCCTCCTGTGTGCCCTGAAACAACGTGACGACTCGTTAAAAATTAACTTTTGTTATTATTGATCGTTTTAAGTCTCTGTCCCTGAAGGTGAAAATATACATTGGCGTATTTTTTCTTCTGGACTCTTTAGTTTAAAGGTGAGGTTCGTCGCGGGGTTGTTCTTTGTGTGTTGCTAACAAGCTAACGCACTGTTTGCTGTCTGTGCACTGTATGAGCACGTTGTTAGCGAGCTGACCTGTTTCCACTACACTAAGTCAGCACTGTTTGCTTTTGGTTGACTTAAAAGTGATCAGTTTGATCCGTGTTTATTTATAGTCAGTCTTATCATGTTTTTATATTGGTTCTGACTTGCTTAGTTTGGTTTTTCCGTATTTAAATTCTTATTGCTTCTGAAGATCTACACAAGTTATCTTTGTTGACTGATGTGTTTCTAATTTCCCCTGGTGTTGTTATTTCAGTCTGTCAGTTTTTTAGCTGCCCTGTCTGGACCCTTCTCTATGTTTACATATAAGTCAATTATCCCCCTCTCAAAGTCTAGGATGAGCAAGCTACAATATCTGAATATCTAGTTAATGTAACAAACTGTTTTCACTCTTTTTTTTTTGTGATATTTTACAGACATAAACTATTCTCTGCACATTATGGCATCTTTTAAACCTACCAAAATCCATGTATATCCAAAGCTTGGCGAAAAAGTCACACAAGACACCCTTTACTGGAAAAACTACAAGGTAAGACAACAAGGCTGTCTGCTCTGCTGTTGTATGAATTATACTGTCTTTTCATAAATCTCCTGTAAATATGATTCTTGCATTAATTTTTTCTCTTATTTTTCTTGGGAATTTCTCACCATCACACAGGCTCCAATCCAGATAAAACAATTTGGTGCAGTATCAAATGTTGCTTTTTCCCCTGTGGCTCCATATAACTTTGCTGTGACAGCATTCACAAGAGTATGTTTACATTTTAAAGTCACGATTTGTGTATCAGTACTGTGATATCAATCTAATCATTTGGCTCTCCACAGATCCATATATACGGGCCTTTCTCTCAGGAGCCCATTAAGTCATTCACACGTTTTAAAGACACAGCGTACTCTGGAAGGTTCCGCTCGGACGGGCAGCTCCTCGTAGCGGGATGCGAGGACTCTGTCGTCCGGCTCTTTGATGTCGGTGGGAAGACGGCGCTCAGGATGTTCAAAGGACACACCAAGTAAGCATCAGTAATGTGGAACAATGGTTCCAAGTTAAACTGTGTTAGAAGATCGGCTCAACCTTCATAGAAAGATTCTCTGCGTCCATGCTGAGATGAAACTCATCTCAGTTGTTTTGAATGTTTCCATTTGGTTTACTCTGCTGGAAAATCATGTAAACACCAAAACTAGGAGCTAGAATCCCGTCCTTGCTTATTTTCTACTTTGAATTAGTATTATTATGTAGGAGTGATTTCATTTATTTGAATTAGGACACTACATATTATTCAATGTGTCAGCAAACAGCGTCAATATAAATATGCCAGAGTTAGCACAAAAGCTACATTTATATGTTGTCCTAAGGCAGCTAAACGTGATACAATATAGTAAATACAGTGAATGAAATGAAATAAACATTAAATCTGACTGATGACAGAAAACATGAGACCACATATACTATTTACAATAAAAAAACAACAGTCAGGAGTTAAGAGTACAACATTATCTATGGGTGTATGACTGGTTTGTTTTCAACCAATTTTTGAGAACTGCTTTAAAGGTTGGGTAATCTCCACAGTTTCTGATGTTTTCTGGAAGTGTATTTGATAATTTTGTGCCTCTGATAGACACCATTTGGCTAGTTTGTTGCCTTTGTACTGGTTAAGGCTCAGGTCCTTATTCCAGTGTTAGTTTTTTTACATATATTGTTGCATTGTATGATGATCTCTTGAGTGATCCATCGACTGAGAGTCGTGATGATTCCAAGACTTCTGACAATCTGCTCAGACTCTCACTGCTCTGTTAATAGCTCAAATCAATGAATGAATGAACTCATTTAAATGTTGCACTTTGATTTATTCTTTTTTTTTTCTTTTTCCCCAGAGCTGTTCATCTAACAGACTTCACATCAGATCGTTACCAAATCGTCACTGGTTCCGACGACTACAGCTGCAGACTTTGGGACATCCCCAATGCCACAGAGCTCAACACTTACCGGGAGCACACGGATTACATTCGCTGTGGCGTCACCAGCAAACTCAACAGAGATCTCTTCATCACAGGTGGGATTAAGAGCTCGGATTGGAAGTTATGCTATTGTCAAAATGCCCCAATAATCAAATCATCTCATGGATGCAAAGCTCTGCTCCTTTTCATGTTGAAATGACAATGTTATTTTCTCCCTAGGATCATACGACCACACAGTGAAACTTTTTGATGTGAGGACGGATAAAAGCGTGATGACCATGGATCACGAACAGCCGGTGGAGAGCCTCCTCCTGTATCCCTCAGAGGGACTGTTGGTCTCTGCAGGTGCGTTAAAAACACAGCCAGGACGTGTGCCGATGTGGTCATCATGGACCTCATAATAAATGTTCCCGTGCTTTTCCTTCAGGAGGACGTTTTGTGAAAGTGTGGGACCTGCTGAAACAAGGCCAGCCACTGGTTTCACTGAGGAACCATCACAAAACAGTCACATGTTTGTGTCTCAGCAAGAATGGAGAGAGGCTGCTTTCTGCTTCTCTGGACCGGTGAGTTCAGTCTGTTTTTACACTGTGGAGGTCACAGGCTGCTGTATTTACTACGAAGTAGTAGTAGAAGAAAATTGAAACTCTCTTAAAGAGTTCCCTGTTTGATTGAACTCATTGTGATGCTGAGCCTTTGTTTGTCTTTCAGACACGTCAAAGTCTACAACACAACCAATTATAAAGTGGTTCATAATTTTGACTATCCTGCTTCCATCCTCAGTCTGGCTTTGGCTGTAAGTAAAATGTTCATTTGATTAAAATGCCTTTATTGTTAGAACATTACCCTTAAATCTGCAACTCAAAATACGTTTTCATGACAACGACACATGTTTTTTTTCTTGCAAAAAGAAATGAATTAATAAATATATAATATTGCATAATAATTCACCACTTTTTCATGATGGTCAGTAAAATCTGATGTATCATTGATTCAAAATGAAAAGACTCTGACATCAAAATAAGCATCCATTGTTTTTAAATGGATGAATCTGTGTTTACGTTTTCTCAGCCATATGACGAGTCCATCGTGGTGGGAATGACCAACAGTGTCCTCAGCATCAAACACAAGAAAAGCCCCAGTGAGTCAAAGGATAGCACAAGTCAACAGAGACGGCGACCTTCCTATCGAATGTTTGTGAAAGGGAAAAACTACATCCCCAAACAGGTACGTTTATACATCAACAACGCAGCAACCTCAGCATTTTATTCTTCCCTTTGACTTAGATTAGATAAATTACACTTTTTATTTGTGGGGAATTTTCTACACGACAGTAATGGGTACATGGTGTGACTTAAACAGAAAATAAGCATCCCCCAAACATAAAGTACACAAAGGGTGTATCATATACAAAAACATCAAACAGTATTAAATGAGTCGAAGTACAAAAATACACACTTTCGTTGGTAATAGTCAAAAAGATAATGCAAATAAAATCTGAGAAAAGGTATGAAATCATAACTGGATTCTTATATCATTTATACGCAATAATAAAAAGTTTTTTTCTTTCCATCTCGTTCCAGGACGATTTCCTTGTTGGGAAACAAGTGAAAGAACATTTGGCTAAACATGACAAACAGCTCAAGAAATTTAACGTATCCAAAGCCTTGGATACAGCTTTGGAGGTAAGTAACTGAAAGTAGCATCACACTCATCCTTCAGTGTTCCTGTAAGTCGTCACTAAGGCTCTGGATTATTCCTTGTATCAACAAATCGTACGTATCTTTATTTAAAGTCATGGACTAGACGGAGAAAGCCGGAGGTCACCGTGGCTGTCATTAAGGAGCTGAATCGAAGAGGAACTTTAAAGAACGCTCTCGCGGGAAGAGACGAACAGGAGCTTTCACGGATACTCAACTTCCTGATTGGGTGAGAGATGGATCTTAAAGTATTAGGGATGTACGCTATTGGATTTTTGGTCGATAGCGGGTATGTTGGTATTTTTACAACTACATCAAGTTTCTGTCGTGGAATGGACTTCAGAATGATTCTTCAAACTCGTCACGTTGGGCGTGTTGGCAAATACAGACATAAGACGAAGCAGAAAATGATGTAACATCAGTAATCATTCCTATGCAAAATAAAAAAAATACTTTAATTTAACGTTCTGTAAAACATGTCATATTTATTCATGACGTTTGTTTTCAAATAAAAGCAACAAGGATACTTATAGTCTGTCCGACTTGAATACAAAATGTGAGTAGAAAAGTAGGTAGTAACATTTTTGCGTTATCCAAGCATTCAGTGTCACAGCTAAATATGACAAAGAACATTAGACTGTTTGGAAATCGGTAAATTCTGTGGCAATTTCTAGTACTTTAGTTGATTTACAAGCTGCCCTGCAGTCTGCTCAACACACACAAGATGGTGCCGCTTCATATGATTTTTATGGGTTGATCAAGGAAACAAAGCTCGTTACTTTATCTCTTAATTTTATTGATGAAATTAAAGTCAATATCAACCAGGGATGTAACAAAATAGTTAAAAACACGATAAAGGCTCACGAGATGACGTAGAAAAATCTCAATTAAGAGTTACAAAAGTAGAAGACAGTGTTCTTAAAATTAAAGAATGAAAAGAAATGTACCAATCTAAGGTTTTATTTTGTGAACCTTTGAGTTTTATATCGCCGTTTTTTTATTTCGCGAAATTTTGTTACATTCCTAATATCGACTAATGTTTATAATATGGCGAAAATATCGTGCATCACTATATAGTATATATAGTTAATAACAGTGATCAAAGCTTCCAGTTGTTTTCATGTGTTCCTCCATTAATGTTGGATATTTCTCTTCTTTAGGAACTTGGTGGATGCTCGGTTCACTCTTGTCCTGGTCACACCAGCAGAGATGATCCTGGATATCTATCGATCCATCATCGGTCAGTCTCCAGTCATTGATCGACAGCTGCTCCGTCTGCACGAGCTGCTGGAGCGAGAGCTGGACTACCAGAGGGAGCTCCTGGAGGTGCTGGGCATGTTGGACACCCTGTTTGCCTCGTCTCTACCGAGGAATGCGGTGGAATGCTCTGGGATCAGCAGCTCCAATGGCATCTCTCACGGAGAAGGAAGTACTTCAAGATCACAAGTGCAAGTCAGCTGAAACACACGGGGGCTCTGGGACACGTTTGGACTCACTTTAGAGTGTCTTTTCAACTCTAAAACCTTTTTGTGGAACAGAAGACTCAGACTTTCTGACGTGCTGGGCTGAATGAATGTTGGAGACTTTACCAAAAGCATTTGCTGCATCTATGAAGAGATTTTCAAAGATACGATACGTTTCATTCTGGTGTTTTAACGCAGTGTCTCTGAAGAATCTGTGCTGCTGTGCGCGGATGGAAAACAACACTTTCTGTTTATTGGAAGTTTTGTGATTACACTTAATTGAATTGTCAAGTGTAAAATTCCACCTTGTATGTGTTTTCATATTAGACATAATTTTATAGGCAGGAAAAGAATAAATCTTTGTCATATTAAAATGGAACAATTACAAAGATTTAAAATTTTAAGGCGTTGTGTGAACTTTCTTTGGTGCTGAATTTGTTTAGCTAGATATGGAAATATAATAATCTGTGGGTTTTTTTTCTACAAGAAGTAAAAGAAAAGGTAGAAATAAAATGAGGCTTTTATCTTCCAACCATAACCCAGTAACACATCTTTAATTTAAACTTTACACTGATTTACCACGATTGCATGCAAATAATGGGGTTTGGGAAATAGAAGGAGGAGGAGGTGGTTTGGTCTTAAGGTTTGTAGAGAGAGAACAATGCAGTGAAACTGAAATCTATCAATGACTGTGTGGGCTGACATGATAAACTCCAGGTTTACAGAGTTTAAAACCAAATTTTGATTTGATTTATCAAAACCTTAGTGCATTTTTTCACTATATCATATTCCAAACCTGTGTGCGTACATAATCATAGACATGTCCTTGAATTTTAAATCAGTGGTTGAAATCTTTATCCTATTTTTTATAGTGTTGGCTTTACACTAAGTTTTCATCATTGTTAAAATCAAACTTGATCGCTCAAAACTTTACAAATTCTTCTGTAGGGTTTTTTTTGACATACTAAGACCTGTCAATCACATGAGGCATCCAATCAGGTTTCAGGTTTTGCAAAAGGAGGGATGGGCAAGTTGTACAACCAAAAGAAAAATGATACAGTCAAAAATAAAAAACACAAATCCATATAATAGAATAAAATCCACAGTAATGAAGAAATTATTTAAAATTAAATTAGCTATATGTAAGAAATTACAATAGATTCCATTCCATTCCTTAGAGTGGGTTAAGGTGTCAAAGTTAACTGTAAATAGATCATATATTGTAATTTAAGTTACTACTTTACCAAAACTTTTTTTATGGAAATAAATATTGATGTTTAACCTATTTTCTCAATCTTTACTTAGAAAAAGATGTAAGACTCTTCTCAGCATTTAAGGACACTTTCCAGCAGGGGTTTTCAACCTTGAGGTTGACTGAAATGATTTAAAAAAAAAAAAAAAAAAAAAATACTGAATCAAACTACATTTTTTTTATATTATTATTCTTTTTCAAATTAAAACACACCACATACAATCTCAAATAACTGTATTCTATACTTTCACTTCCTCAAATATAAATGTAGTTAAAAAAAAAACAGTATACAAATGTTACAATTAATTAATTAAATTATATTTAAAAACACAATTGTATTTTTGTAATTATTCTATTACAAATTAAAGACACCACACGCAAATTTAAGCAACTGTATTCCATGTTTTCTCAATTATAAATCTCATCTAAAAAGAATTTGCAGTATAAAATTAATTAATGAAACAATAATAAACATTTGAATAGTGATGCTCGTAACACTATCTCACGTGATAAAAAAATTATTAATAATTTAAAAAAAAAAAGTCTTTGGGCTCGACAGAAATTTGTGAAAATTGGGTCACGACCTCAAAAAGGTTGGTAATTACTGTTTTATAGAGATATTAATAATAATTATATAACACAAATTTAGTAAAAAAAGAAAGAAAAGTAGCACGTAAGTATGAATATGATACAAATACATTTAGTTTTAGTATAATATTACAGAAAACAAAATGTGTATTTTCCATTCATATATGAGTAAATATTTAGTTTTTTAAATAATTGGGGAAAAAACACCTAAAGACGGACTTTAACACTCTTTTCCTATCGTGACCATACCGCGTCCTACCTGTGGGGGGCGCTGTGGGCTCACATCACCATCACCATCACTGAGGCTCAGAATGAATGTGATCAGATCAGAAAGAGAACATACTGACTGAGTCTGTCCTGTCTGTTAAACTCCAGCTCACACACAGACACTATTTTAATCCTAACAACATTTCCTTTGCGTTTTGGAAGAGTTTCAGCTACACTTTGGCCTCCATTGCAGGTATGTGCTTCAGCTTTTTACTCCACTGTGTGTATTTTATACACTGTCAGAATATTCTCTCAGTTTCACATGTTTAAAACATCTAAACCAGCAAGAAACTGGCACAGAAATATAGGTTCAAATTAACAATGTAACATTTTGACAGTAAAAATACAGTATTTGGGAAAACTCTTGAATGTATTTTCACCTTTTCTTCACATTTTGACTTATAAAGTGAATGTGTAATAGCTCGATATTTTTTCTCAAAATGGCGATATAAGATATAAATCTCAATCATTTTAATGCAAATGAAGTCTGATCATGAAGACAATTCAGGCTAGGGCTGCACAATTCATCAAATTTTAATCGTGATCACAATTTTGGTTGCCACGATTAAATTAACCTGATTGTTGGCAATATTTACATTTAAAATGCTCGCTTTGCATTCTGTAATAATGTATTTATTTCATTTACCTTTGGTACATTGTAAATTCTTGGGTTAATTTTCTTAAATAGTTTTTTCATATATATATTTTTTTTATTTCTAAGCTTCATTTTGCACTGTATACTGTACACATATTGTTTGTTTAAAAACACAGATTTGATGAACACGATAAATAATTGTGATTATTATTGTGATTACAATATTGATCAAAATAATTGTGATTATCATTTTGGCCATAATCGTGTCAGCACTAATTCAGGGTTAAATTTGCTGATGAAACGCATTTATTAACAAACAGCTGCACAGTATGTGCCACTTTTGTTTTTTTTTTTCCTATAAGGGACAGCACGTGTGAGTGAGTTGTGTAGTGTTTTTTTGGGGGGAGAAGGTCTGGCTTAGGATGCACTCAGTAATCCATATAACTGTGCCTTTTATGCTGTTCTAAGAAGTAGGGGTGTCCCAATCGGTTCGATATCAGCCAGAAAACGAATGTCGGATTTTATCGGACTGCATCTAAAATCTCCGATATATGTTATATTTAATCAACTGTAGAATACTGTAGATATTATGTTGAAGGTTAAAATGGATGTAACCAATTGGTTAATAATAAATGGGTCACTTTTTTATCATCCCTACTGTTGCTGACTATTGTTCTCTGTCTGAGTGACATCACTTGATCAAGTCTTTTCTAACTTTCAACACTAAAAAATAAGTAATAAAAGTATGTATGATTCGTGTAGATATCATATCGTGTCGGTATCGGCCAATACTCAAGGCTCCAATATTGGTATCGTATTGTAAGTGAAAAAGTTGTATCGGGACATCAGCAGCAACTCCTAAAACAAGTATTTTAATACAAAATGAGCCATAAAATAAATAGAAAACTCAATACATGAATCTCGATATATTGCCCAGCCTTAATGCACAGACTTGAAATTTTAAAAATAAGATCATGTCTGGATGTTGGCTGCTGATAAAGAGAAGATTTGAACCTTGCAGCACTGAAATGACATTGATTTCCTGCTTCTAAACCAAAGCACAGAAGAGTATCATCATTAAAATCATTTTCCCCACATATGAGGGATCAAATGATTCTCCTGTCTCAGTTGTCTGTTTGGTGCCTTTGAGAAGTGATGAGATAATCTGTCCAGGAACAAAGTGGATCATAACAAACACTGGGACAAGCATGACTCTGAGTAGGAGTCACATGGCTGCATCCCTTCATTCTTTCTCTTTTTCCTGTGTTTGTCTTTGTTAGATGGAGCTGAGCAGGAGGAAGGTTCCTCTCTATGTAAGTACTGCTACTGGGCTTCACAATCATAACGCACATATTCACTGCTATGGATGCATCTGGAAATCAGATGATCAGCTTCATTTAAAGGGTTTCATTTCACAGAATGACCCTTTCATCTAAAGATATGTGACTCATTGATATTTACACCGGCGTTTATTTATTTATTATGTATATGTCTGATAGCAGGAAGAGGAAGAGATCCGGATCAATATACTGATTCTGGATCAGTTTCAAGAGTAAATAAAATCCCTCTCTCATCGTTGGTGAAAATTCCAAACCATGATTAATATCTCCGTTTGTAATTGACCGATCTTTATGAGATTTGACTCCGTTATTTCAGGTTGGTTCTTCAATTAATTCACTGAGTTTCATCCAGATCGGATGTGAATTGATCAATTCATCACGATTATTCATCCAGATCTAGCAAAATCTAGATCATAATTTACCGCTACTATTTATCTAGATCTAGATTAGGGATCGACCGATACAGATTTTTTTTAGGGCCGATGCCGATACCGATTTTTTTCCCATCAGTCTTAACCGATGAACGATACGGACTGCCGATTTTCTTGAGCCGCTATTTGGAGCCGATACTACTTTTGCTCCCTCAATTTACATCATAAAAATTACACAATGATGATAACAAATGGTACGAGTCTCAATTTTTAAAAAAGGAACATTTATTGAAGATGATGTAGAACAACACCAAGTAAAAAATATTTAACAAATATTAAAAACAGGTGATGTAGAACAAGAACAAGTTAAAAATATTTAACAAATATTAAAAACAGGTGATGTAGAACAAGAACAAGTAAAAAATATTTAACAAATATTAAAAACAGGTGATGTAGAACAAGAACAAGTAAAAAATATTTAACAAATATTAAAAACAGGTAAAAAATATTTCTGCTCTCTGTAAATAATGAAGATCGGCGAACGCAGCGGCCGATGCCGATTAGGGCTGGGCAAAAAAATCAATTTTATCGATTATTCGAATTTGTAGATAAAAACGATTTTTATTTTGCAAATTCGAGTTTAAACAAAAAAATCACTGCCTTAAATCATCTTAAATTGGACAGTAAATGGCATTAAACCAACGTAACCAGCTTTTTAATGCTCAACCACAAACACTTTGATTGAATAAGTTATGCAGGATTTTTTCCAATCATGTGCTTTCTTTACCTTTAGGTTTATTTTTTTTACATTTTTATATCCATGTTATTCAGTCCTCTCGCAAAACTGCAAAACATAACTGATATTGAATCACGACATTGTCTTTTATATTATTGAGATTACTAATATTGTTATAAATGGAGATAGAAATGTCTTCTAAGGCTTTAAAGTGTGACTGTTTATGGTAAAATGATCAGAATCACTGAATGATCCAAATAACTGACAATATGTGGCAAAGAGGAGATTTAGCGTTTGGCGAAGGTTTGCGTTCACTGTGTTTTTAATAGTGAATAGAGAAACTCAGTAACCTACGCATTATATTTGAGTAAAGTTTCGTCCTGGTTTCACCAATAACTAAATAATGCAGTTGATGACTTCATTTTGTTTAATTACATAAGCAATGTGTCAATATTTCTCAGGAAGGACTCAGTTATTATCAATCAGCCCAACAAGGACAATGGCAGCTTCGATGTGTGTATGAATAACTAGCAAATGAGTAACTGCTCAGTTTATCCACTGATGTGTGTTTGGTTCTTTCACAGTTAGAATGGATGTGTGTTCGTTGTGTGTTTGATGGTTCCCAGGTGTTGGACTGTACAAACATGGCAGGACTGCAGTCAAATATTTTTTTATTGGTTTCATTTTGGGATCAAACAAGGATTTGAATGGATGTTCTCTCCATTGAAGATCAAACACATTCTTTACAATGTTTTTAGGTTTCTGTAGGTCACTCAGGGGCCACATTAACCTGTTAACGCACTGGCAATACTAATGTACAGTCAGGTATTTGTTCTGGTGAATGAGAACTGAAGTGACCATTAGTTTATTTATTAAGGATCCCCATTAGCTGGTACCATAGTAACCAAGTACCTTTCCTGCGGTCCACAGGAACAACGTCAAAAAATTAAATACAAAGGAGTCGCATCATCTACAATATGTCAATTTACAAATTCACTTAATAATATACCTGATGTTAATAAAGAATTAAGACAAACATATAATAAACCTCATTAAGGCTGCAACAACGAATCAATAAGATCGATAAAAATTGACTATTAAAAGTGGGATTTATGTTACTGACCTTGAGGCAGAGCTGTTTACTTCACCTGCAGATGTGTGTGCGCGCACGAGTGTTTTTGTGTGCATTCAGATTGTTTGTGTGTGTGCGCACCACAGTGTCTGTATGTACGCGCATTTGTGTGTTTGCCCACCACGAGTGTTTGCGTGTGGGTGCACTAGTGTTTGTGTGTGTACGCACCACGAGTGTTTGTGTATGCGTGCAGAGTGTTTTTCTGTGTGCACCACGAGTGTTTGTGTGTGGGTGCACTAGTGTTTGTGTGTGTGCGCACCACGAGTGTTTGCGTGTGCGCGCACCACAAGTGTTCGTGAATGCGTGCAGAGTGTTTCTGTGCGCGCTCACGAGTGTTTGTGTGTGGGTGCACTAGTGTTTGTGTGTGTATGCACCACGAGTGTTTGAGTATGCGTGCAGAGTGTTTCTGTGTGTGCACCACGAGTGTTTGTGTGTGGGTGCACTAGTGTTTGTGTGTGTACGCACCACGAGTGTTTGTGTATGCGTGCAGAGTGTTTTTGTGTGTGCACCACGAGTGTTTGTGTGTGGGTGCACTAGTGTTTGTGTGTGTGCGCACCACGAGTGTTTGCATGTGCGCGCACCACAAGTGTTCGTGAGTGCGCACGAGTGTTTGTGTATGCGTGCAGAGTTTCTGTGTGTGCACCACGAGTGTTTGTGTGTGGGTGCACTAGTGTTTGTGTGTGTGCGCACCACGAGTGTTTGCATGTGCGCGCACCACAAGTGTTCGTGAGTGCGCACGAGTGTTTGTGTATGCGTGCAGAGTGTTTCTGTGTATGCACCGTGAGTGTTTTTGTGTGGGTGCACTAGTGTTTGTGTGTGTACGCGCCACGAGTGTTTGTGTATATGTGCAGAGTGTTTTTGTGTGCGCACCACGAGTGTTTGTGTGTGGGTGCACTAGTATTTGTGTGTGTGCTCACCGCGAGTGTTTGCGTGTGCGCCGGCACGAGTGTTTATGTCTGGGTGCACTAGTATTTGTGTGTGTGCTCACCGCGAGTGTTTGTGTGTGTGCACGCACACAAGTGTTTGTGTATGCGTGCAAAGTGTTTCTGTGCGCGCTCACGAGTGTTTGTGTGTGACTTGCGTGCACACGCGTTTGTGCGTGAGAGGCACTTTTATTTCAGTTTAATCAGCTTAAGCAGGCTTTAAATGTGCTTTATAGATAAACTGTTTAAAAAATCAAAAATCTGATTCATCGATTAATCGTTAATAATCGTTAGTTGCAGCTCTAATCCTCATAATTAAAAACAAATTCATTCGACATTATATTTTGTCAAGACAATTACAAACCTTTTTTCAATTATTAACGATTATCAATTCGGTTTTTTTTTATTATTGCTGATTATTAAGCTTACATTTATCTTCAGTCAGCCACAGAATTATACTTCTCAGTTAGGGATGCACTGAAATGAAAATTCTTGGCCAAAACTGAAAATGAGAAAACCAAGGCCGAAAACCAAAAACCGAAACAAATTATTATGCAAATTATATTAGTACCATTGCATTTATAGGTTTGTCGTGTACCAACCTCACTAAAATGAAAGCATTTGCAATTGCATAAATTAATATTAGTGCTTCAAAGAATAAATCAATTAAAAATATGTACTGACATTTGAACAATGCACAGCATTAAAAAAATATTTAAAATAAACTGTTTAACTTGACCTCACTCATACATTAAATAGCATTGTACAGGCCTATAATTGACCGAGCAGCTCAAATTAAATATGTTCTCTCACATCACAAGTGTTTTTATTCTATTCTCAACAACGTCAATATTTTATAGTGTAATTAAAATCTCTAAATTAGGAGGAATTATCTGTAATTTCCAATAATTATTTTTAAAGATTTTTAGAAATTTAAGAGTCGATTTATAATCATTTTTCCACCACTCCTAGTTGTGTGTTTGTGTTTTATCTGGTCAATCCTACAATGCAAGAATGCATACATTAGTTTAGTCCCTTATTGAAAAAAAAAAAAACTACAATTTGACATAAACAACAATAAGCAACAAGGTTTTTTTCTTTAAAAAGAAAGAAGAATAAAAGGGGCTTTAGAGAGAAATGGAGCCTCTCAGTTGAGGATGGATTAAAATCAGGTCAATGCTGAATGATTTAAATAGATCACTGATAAAAGGACGACCTGCAGCACTATTCAGTAATACATCCAAACTTTGTCAGATTTTTCCTTATATTTTCTATCTGCTCTGTCCTCTGTTTGTCCTTAAATACATTTCTAAGAATAACCCACAATGTTCTGTGTGGAATCAATGTGTGTGGATATAATGGGATAAACTGACAAACTTACATATCTGTTAATCCTGTTTCATTATTTTCCCTCTGGCTTAGTGCAACCAAATCTACAGTCGCATAAAGACGCTACTAAAATAAGACTGCTCTACTTCCTGTGTGGATATCCAACCACAGATTACAGCCTGACAGTGTAATTTAATCAGGTCTGTGGAGAATATTGTCCTCTTTTCAGCTCGTGTTCTGATTTATCTGCCCGCTTTTCATTTCCCATCATCTCACTTTCTTTATCTCAGTTTATTTACCACCGTCTTTCTGCCAGTGCCAGAACTTTAGCCGTCAATGTCAAAAGCTGCAAATGAGTTTTAGTTTACTGAAGACAGGATTTAATCTTAGTCATCGTTGATCAGCCAAGTCACCAGTTTAATTCATCATCTTTTGTATCTGCTTATCCTATGCATCGTTACAGTGATCTGTCGAAGCTTAGATATGGTACATGAAGGGTTACAACTTGGGCAACTGGTGACCGGCGTCTAATTTTGTGCGACCCCAGAGCAAACACACAAAAAGTCTCCAAAAACACAAAAATTGACCTGAAAAACACATAAAATGAGAAAAAAACAGCAAAAACACTTATGACTCCTAACAACATACACATTTAAAGAAAAATACATAAATTAAAAACTATTGCATGCAAATATAATAGAAAACTATACAAAGCACCAACAAAAATACACAAATGGACAACAAAAATATACAAAATAACAGATAAATCTACAACAAAAGTCAATAAAAATACTCAAAATGACTCCAAAAACCCACAAAACAGGACGGAATTATACAACATGACTCATAAAACATACAAAATGTCCTGATAAACACATAAAATGAGAAAAAAAAATAGCAAAAACACTTAAAATCACTCCAAACAACATACAAATACGCAAAACCCATAAAAAAAAGTCAACAAAAATACTCAAAATGACACCAAAAAACTTGCAAAATGGGAGAAAGGTATACAAATGGACCCTAAAAAACATACACATTTACAGAAAATGCACAAAGGGATAACAGAAATACAATAAATGACATGAAATATGTGCAAAAATGACTGAAAAATATACAAATCATCAAGAAAATGACAACAAATATACACAAATGTCTTTGTGTAAATTAAAATATGTAACATCAGTACTTTGATACTAATTTGACACATGTATTTATAATCCATATACTTTAATAAGTGTACTAAATGGTTATATATTTACTGATAAAACAAAACATTTTTACCTATTAATGATGAATTTATAACTTTGAAAACCAAACAAATCAATACACAGACGAAAGTATGACCTGGAATTTCCACAGCAGAGGTTTGTCCTGTTGGCTGAGAATTTACAGATGACATTTTAAAAGCTGCCAATTACTCCATATTTCACTGCGACAGCGCTGCCCCGTTCAGCTTTGAATCTGTGGCTTCAAATCTCGTATGTGGGTCAGTTTTTACGGTTTGGGTTCTAATAGTGAAGCATTACTGCTTTTACTGTGGACTCGTTTGTGTTCACGTTTGTTCTTCTCATTGTCAATAAATCCTGTGTAGTTCATCAAAAATGTTTTTAAATAGGCCTGTGTAATAAAACATATTCTCTGCTCATAGTGCGCATGAATGTGTCCCTCCTCTTCATCGCAGGGCGAGGCGAAGGTGTTTGCGTTGCTGGAGGGTTTGGAGTCGGTGCCGGAGAACGCAGAGGTCTATGTTGTTTTGGAAGGATCGTCACTGGTTCATGTCACCAGGGCTCAGGATGACGTCATGCTGTGCTTTATTGTTCCTGGTATGTTATTTTGTTCTCTTGTCCTTTGTTTTAAAGCCATTGGGACTTATCAGCTTCCTGTCAGACAGGAAGTAGTTCTATGTGCAATATGTCTGCGTTACTGAGCATCAGAATAGGTCGACAAACACAAACTACTAGTAGCAGTAATGTGTATTTATATCCTAAAAACAGAAAGTATGAGACAGATGGGCAACATTTATCACAGCGGTGGCCACAAACGTGCGATTGTCTGATCCAGGGGCCACATTGTTAACATTCATGTCAGCGTTTAGAATAATGACCAATCAGACCAATTATTTTTCTGTTTGTTTTGTTGTAATATTGTGTGTTTTTGGAGTTATTTTGTATATTATTCTTCTATTTTGTTGGTTTTTTGAGTCATTTTCCTGTTATATTGTGTATATTTGTTATTTTGTTGATGTTTTGTATATTTTTCAGCTATTTTTGTTTATAACTGTTATCATGTTTGTATGTTTTTGGAGTTATTTGGTTTTTGTTCTCACATTTTGTTGGTTTTTTGAGTAATTTTGTGTATTTTTTTGTTACATGTGTTTTTTTAATTTTGTGTATTTATGTTCCAATTTTGTGTATTTTTGATGATGTTTTGTATATTTTTCAGTTAACTTTGATCATAATTGTTGTCATTTTTTTGTGTTTTTCTGTAAATATGCATTTTTTTTTGGTCATTTTGTGTGTTTTTCTAGTCATTTTGTGCATTTACTTTGGGGACCACACAAAATTAGACAGAGGGCCACCAGTTTCCCATATCTAGTTTATGACATTCAATCAATGATTTAATTTAATTTCTCTAAAATATTTACAACAAATTATAAATCACTCTTAACCATCCAAAAAACAATATAATTTTGCCTAAAGAAGCTTGAAAATGTACTTTTATTAACTGTGTCCTCTTTGACACCTGGAAAAAAAGACTTTGTCCTTTGCAAAACTGTTTAAAATACTATATCAAAACAGCACGTCGCCTATTGTTAAAGTCTACTTCCTGTTTTTCAAGGATTTGTTGCAAATGTCATCTCCATGGTTACCATCACAGGGCTTACATTTTGGGAAGCCCATCATACGAGATACATAACATCCAATTTTGGTGTACAGAAGTCAGTGAGATATCATATTGTACAGTATTCGTCTCTTATTAATTCACACATTATCAATTATCATATGGTAATTAGATTATTTTCTTTTTTTTCTAAAGGCTGTTGTTGCATCAGACACAGAATTATTTTATTTATTTATTGTGTACAAGAAAAACATCTTCAATTATTAAGTGAATAATATAATTATTATTAAGTCCAAGTTTTCTTAATGTAGGTTTAAAAAACTCATTCTAAACACATTATTTCTAGTCTTGCTTAAATGTTACATTAATATTAATGTATGGATGATCTCTTTGCAGGACACAATCTGGCGGAGGTGGTCTCGGTTCAGGCCTACCTGTGGGCACCAAACTCACCCCTGACCTGGGTGGGCGGGGCTTCACTCGAGTATGTACACGATGATGCTCAGGTGAGAACTGTGCACTGGTTTTTATTTACTAGTTTAAATGTGGCTTTAGACTCTCACTCTATTGCAGGGGTGTCAAACATATTTTAGTTTAGGGGCTAAAGACGGACCAGTTTGATCTCAAGTGGGCAGAAAATTTTAGGCAGGAAAACGAGCAATTTCAACATTATTCTGCCCTATAAAAATATGTCAGGCAACGGAAGTTAAAGACAAATTTTACATTTCCTTGAGATTGTGACCAATTTTCATTCAATTTGGGAAAAAGTCATGGAATAATTATTATATAATTGCAGGAATTTTTAAAAACAATGCATTCTTTTTTAACAATTTGAGATAAAAAATGACATCATGTGATAAAAGTGTGGGAAAATTGTGGATATTCATTGAATTTATGTATTTGGAAGGGCTGAGATATCTACAACTGAATTACTTTGTATTTTTACGCTTTGATTCAAGTTTTCTGGAGCTTAGACTTTATCCCACCGGACCAAATTTGATGTTCCAAAGCAGTGGTTCCCAAGTGGTGGTGCCGCGGCACACTGGTGTGCTGTGAGGCAAGTCTGAGTGTGTCGTGGGATTTTGTGACAACCATACATTTATTGCAATATGCAACTCTGTATGCACTCATTTCATAATACAGAGACAAACTCTATAACTAGAATGTTTTTGAAATATTGCATTAATAAATATTTCATGAGTAATTTAGTTGTCTTTGTCACATTTTATTTGGCATTAGTAAATAATTATGCACATATACAGATATTGTACATGATATGAATGATAACATGTGTTATAATATTTTATTTTGCACAGTAGGTGTGCTTTCAGATCTTTGGTGTGCCTTGGGCAAAAGAAGTTAGGGAACCACTGCTCTAAAGGGCCGGATTTGGCCCACGGGCCTTGAGTTTGATACGTGCTCTATGGGGTTACAATGGGGTTACAAACAGATGTCTCCACATTAATAAAAAACACAGATCCCTAATATTGTATTGCATTTCGAAGGTTTTTTTTTTTTTTTTATATTAAATGATGTTAAAAAAAAAAAAACAAGTATATTAAGTTGTTGTGAAGGTACAACTGACCAATTATGACAGCAGATAAGCTGCACCAGACCTCGCCTTAGGAGTAAAAATGTGTTTGTCTGTCCTATATTTCTTTGTAGGACCTGGCAGAGCACCTGGTGATCAATGGACACTGTCTGAGCTCCACAGATCACAAAGAGCTGAGCAACCTCTTCAACGTGAGCCAGAACAGCTCTCGCTGGGCTTTGGATCGCCGCGTGGCTCTGGCCATGGCCAACCTGGACATTCCTCATAACTGGAACGTACTGGGAAGACATAGCAGGGACGGTGAGAAGCAGAGGCTTTAAATAGCCATAATCTCTCCCTTAAATAAGATGATCAGAAGCATGATGTCATCTTAGTTTGTATAATCATGTTAAAAAAAGAAAGTGTGGACTTTGGAGTAGAACAGAGTCTGACATGTGCAACTGGTGGCACCCGAAACCAAATTCGGCCATCGTTCTATTTTTGTGCTGACCCCAAAATAATCGCGCTAAATTTACTCCAAAAATACACAAAACGACAATTAAAACATACAACATTACAAAAAAACCTAAGAAAAGGGCCAGAAAAAAAACAAAAGACTAAAATAATCAAATCGAATCCAAGAACACACAAAATGACCACAAGAATACACAAAAATGACAGAAAATAAACTAAATGAGACATAATATCCAAAGCAACAACAAAAATAAACAAAATGACTATAAAACTGTACATATTTACATAAAAATACACAAAATTGCTAAAAAATACACAAAATGACCAAAAACAACACAAAAACAACTAAAATACTCAAAATGAATCCAAGATCACACAAAATAACCATAATAATACACAAAAATTATAGAACATTTAAGAAAATACACAAAATGACAAAAAATTATGCAAAACCGCAAAAGAAACAAAACAGAATGACTCAGAAAACACACAGAAACACAGAAACACAGAACACAGAAACACAGAAACACAGAAACACAGAACACAGAAACACAGAAACACAGAAACACAGAACACAGAAACACAGAAACACAGAAGAAACACAATGAACAACAACTAACAAACACAGAATGAGAAGTAATATCCAAAACAATAAAAATAAACAAAATGACTCCAAAAAATACACAAAAGGACAACCCCCCCCCCCCAACCCTTTGTTCTTATTTTTATTAATGCTCATATTGATCATTATTCTAAATACTGACATAAATCTTGATAATGTGGTCCTCGAATCAAACAATCACATTTTTGCAGCCCCTACTGTGATAAAAGTGTCCCATCTCTAGTGTAAGCTAACACTTGAGGAATTTGCTGTAAATCGTGTTTTTTTTTTTTTTCATAAAATGACATCCTAAATGATGAGTTTGTCTTCCTCTATTGTCCTGAAATTGAAGTTCTTTGCGATGAGGCTGAACTCTTCAACCCTTCTGGAATACCCGTCCTTCCTCCCCACCGTCGTTCCCGTTTTCCACGGTCAGTGGGCTGAAATCGGAAGTGAACATGGTCGCATGTCTGCTTCTGTTAAATCCATCAGGGCCAATTAAGCAGCATGTAATGTAGTTAATATACCCTTTCCATCTGGAAGTAGCTCGAGGCTCAGCTTAATAGATCTGAGTATGTTCATATGTGTGTGTGTGTGTGTGTGCGTGTGTGTGCGTGTGTGTGTGTGTGTGTGTGTGTGTGAGTAATAAGCAGCGTGTTTACTAGATGCCTCCATCTGTTTGTGTGATTTTAGTGTTTGTGAGAAGCCACCTACATAAAGAAACTAGATTTTACTGTAATATAGTTAAGCCAGTCTGTTTCATAGCAATGTCTCCATTTAAACGTCTGCAGGTAATTGGATAACACTGCTTATGACATCACAAAATGATGCATTTCCAACCCTGTCCACTGCAGTTTTCCTATCATTCAGAGTCCTCCAGGTTGTCCTGAGATGAAATGAGAGCAGCTGTAAAAGCTGCTGTAAAACAGCTCACAAACATAGTCCAGGTCACAGTTTATGTGCAGAGGAGGGAAAGAAACTGTACAGTTCATCAGATTTATGGACTAATGACAGCCTGTGGCTCCAGGCAAACTGCTGTCCTAATTTCCATGTTTTGATTTGTGAGAGATTCTAAAATTTCCAATTAAAGTGTTGTATTTTTACAATATTATGATATAGTATGTCATAGTTCTTCTTTCCTTTCTTTCATTCTTTCTTTCTTCTGGGATTTTATTAATCAATAATCCATCATGTAACACCTATTTTTGTTTTTGAAATCAGTTACTGAATATTTATGAAAGTGTTTCATAAATAGAATTATTGGAAAGTCTTTCTTTCTTTCTTTCTTTCTTTCTTTCTTTCTTTCTTTCTTTCTTTCTTTCTTTCTTTGCCTCAGCCTCTAAATTTCAAGATTGTGACCATTCATAACAAATCAACCATATGTGCTACAGATTGGCAATTTTCACCAAAATGTTCCCTCTTTAAACTTTTTATAATTTAAACTTCCAGCAAATTATGCAAATCCTTGTTTTAACCAGAAATAAAATGGGTAAAAAGTGACCAAAAATGGAGGAAAAGGGAGTGAAATAAGACATAGGTTAAAAGTTGCAAATTAGAGAACGGACAGAGAAAGTGGTAAAAAGCGGTCAAAGTCTCAATATTGGAACAATTAGTTTAAACTGGTAAATAATCATCATTAAAAAGTTTATATGTAGTTAAATTAGCAAAAATAAGCATGAAATATGGTAAAAAGAGGTTAAAAGTGACAATAATGGGTCAAAAATGGTGGAAAGGGTTTATAAGTGCCAAAAATGTGTGGAAAGTGGAAGAAATGTGCAGAAAAGGCATTTAAAATTTGATAGAGAAATGGCAGAAATGAGAGTATTGTAGCAAAAATGCATTAAAAGGAGCAAAAATATGGCAAGAAAAAGTGATAAAAATAAGTTAAAAGTTTGGTGTAGTTGCAGAAAAAGCATAAAAATAGGCAAAAATGGGCTCAAGTTGTTCAAAAAATAGTCTTAGTTTCTTGAAGGCATCTGGTGTGACCCTCCTTGCCCTGGTTTAGTTAATCCTTCACACTGATAGTTTTTCTATTCTCCTCCTAGAGCCCAGTCCCAGAGAGTCCCCCCTCCACCTGGCCGTGCGTTGGGGTCTGTGTCGACTAGCGGAGCTGCTGCTGTGCCAGCCCGGCGGGTTGATGGCTGTCAGCCTGCCTAATGAGGAGGGGGTCACGCCCCTGCAGCTGGCACACGAGACGGGCAACTCTGAGATTTTGGAGCTGCTCTCACAGTAAGCCCATAAGCTTCACCATTGGCTCGGATCAACAGTTTACTCCAACTTTATGCATTCAGACTGAAGCTTACTCAGAAAACATGAAAGGAAATATTTCACACATATTTTCTACAACATTTGAACAATTCAGTATTAAGTTAGCCATTCTTTAGATGTTTAAAATAGTTTAAATGGAGCGTTAAACACCTGTTAGTGTTTCCTCAGGCTGCCCATTAAAGTCATGCATACTGTAAATCATTCCTACAGTTGTATTGTTAAGTTTTGTTGCAAAACTAGAACAATATTTTCACGTCGGAGTATTTGTTGATTTTTTTTGTTTTGTTTTAAATCTTAAAAGTTTTTATCAGGCCTGACTTTAGGTCATTCAGTTCCAATTCTGCGACACAACAAACCATTCAAAACAATACAACCTATTTTAATACACTACAGTATAATACAATATAACACCTACAGGTATAGTGCAAATGTCCTGAGGGAACAACAACAACAACATTGGTGCAAAATCCAAAAGCAATGCAAAACAGTGCAATGAAAAGTTAAAATAAGAAATAAAAGTTTCAGTGCAAGGAACTTTCTACTTTACTGTTTAGTTTTACGAGTCAGTAACAAAAATCAAACCAAAGAAGACGATGAGCAAACAACACAGTGTAATTATATAGATTATATAGAACAAGAATTCAAATAAAACACATTTCAATATCAATATTTAATTAAGAGAAAACATGTAAAGTGATTGTCAAGGGTGTGTTTCACGTTTATTATACCTTTTTAAATCATTATTATTATTTATTTTTTTGGGGGGCGGTGCAATTTGGCACCCCTCCAGCAAATGGCACCCTAGCCGGCCGCCTGGGTTGCCTAGCGGTAAGGCCGGCCCTGGTTTTCATGCTGTTTTTGTTCAGAATGACTACTGAAATTACGTTTTGTTGCAGTCCCCCCAACCCTCTGGCCACGCCCCCAGCAGGTCTCTCCCAGGTCTGGGCCGACCGTTCCCGCTTGCTGAGGTTTTGTCACGACACTGGGAACCTCACGCTTACTGTACGACAAAACCTGAGGTGGAGCTCAGAGGAGAGCCGACACGCAGACATCCTGCTTCTTAGAAATCGACTCGGGGACGAGAACTTCCTCAGAGAGGTGGGCGGGATCAGACAAAAATGATGATTAGGTTAACACAGTGGTTCTCAAACTTTTTTTTGGGTGTTCCCCTCTTTTAACGAAGGTGAACTTTCAAGCCTCACCTGTGCCCATTGCCCCCCCCAAAAATCTGATAAATGACAGTGCAGTATTCAAAAATCCAGGAAACAATGAAAAAATGTATTGCAATCTGTGCCAAAAAGCTTCAGAAAATAAATTTTTTTTTAAGTCAGTTATTGAAAGTCTGTTTAAATCATTATTTTTGCGCTTTAGTTCCAAATTACATTTTGTTCCTGGTCCATATCTAAAGCAGTCTAATAATTTAATGCTCTTTTCATTTCTGCTACATTTTTAGGCTTGTCATTATTATGTTTTGTTTAATTAATTATCGTTATTGTCAGTGAAGAAAGGCATTTTAGAAGATTGGCATGAAATTGAAAATGTCCTGTTTGTCGTGCCCCACCTTTCATACTTCCATTCCCCACCGGGGGCGCGTCCCACACAATGCATACAATTTAAAGCATTTTAGATGAAACACAGGTTGATGGTACATCAGAATCATTAAAGTAAACACTTTTAAATTTATTGATATGTTAATATGGAGCCAATTCTCACAGAAATCATTAAACTTTCACAAAAATGACTCGATGTAGTTTTTTGTGTGTGGCAACACAATTTCCTCAGATTTTTTGTGCCACAGAGAACATTTTTTTTTTTGTTCTGCATCACATAATTTATTTTTGTGCCGCGTGGCACGATTTGTGTCGAGCTGCTTGGAACAAAAATATCAAACCTATGTATGTCAGTGAGATTTATCAGCTCAACCATAAATCTTACACTAATCGTGAATAGAATGTTCTAATAAGTTGTAATTGCACGAAACAACTTCCAAATACATGAGTTTGAAATTTGTGCACAGTCGCATGAAAAAAAAGTCCTGTTTTCCAGCTGCGTGTTTTTTTGATTACTTTCTATTTATAATAAATAATCATTTGAACCTTATCTTTGCTCCCAGAGTTTTGATGAGAATTCACATTGTATTGAATATAAATGATGTTAAATGTTAAATGATGTACTTTTTCTCCCTCAGATCAGATCCTTGAGGAGGGAACGAGTGCAGACGGTTCTAGAGAAGGAGCAGCTGGTGGATGATCCTGCAGATAACGGTAATTAAAACTCTTCATCCACAGTTTTGGCAGAGAACGCCAGTCAACACTAAACCATAGATTTGTTTGTTATCTTTCATATTTTAATTATCTACAGTCTGTGTTTGTGCTTTGGATCAGGGACTCTCTGATTGTGCTGATGTGTATTGATCACTCAGTGTATGAGAGTGATCAGCTATCAGCAGGCTCATTATATAGTACTTCATGGTTTGATGCGTGAAAGGTGGCTTTAAAACCACTCATCAAAGAAACTTCAGTGGCCACGTTCACTATTTAAAAATGCAGTTGACGTCACGTTCACGTCAAGGAGCACGTAGAGATCATAACAGGACTATGAAGTCATAAAAGCTTTTTGATGCTTTGGGCAATATATTCTATTGAGAAATATTTAGATCTTTCCCTCTAACATTATGACCTTCTGACTAAGCTTTGGAACAAACCATTTACATCAGACATGGGTAACTGTTATCACAGTGAGGGCTGCAAAATGTGATTATCTGATCCAAGGGGCCACATTATCTGAGAATAAACACAGGAAAGAAAACAAAGGGTTTTGTGTGTTTTGTGGTCGTCTTTTTTCTGTGTGTTTTTATGTAATCTATGTTTTAGGGATTCATTTTTTAAAAAAAATACCTTTTATTGTTATTGTGTGTTAGTGATGACATTTTGTAAGTTTTACTTGCTAGATTTTTGGAGTCTATATATATATATATATATATATATAATTTATTTTTTTTTTTTTTTTTTTGGATGATTGGTGCAATTTTGGGGTGATTTTGTCATTGTTTTGTATCTTTTTGGAGTCAATTTGTATATTTTTCTGTCATTTTGAGTGTTTTTAGATTTAATTTTGTGCTTTTACTTTGGGGGTGGCACAAAGTAAAATAATGCATCCTGCAGGCTGCACATAAGCAAATATGCTTTAATATTACACAAAGACACAAAGAGACAGTGGTAAAAAGTCAAATAAACACTGGATTGACACAAACTGTCTGAACCGTTTAAATTCTTCAAGTAAAGACATGGACCTGCATCTTCACCTAGAGGTGTGAGAGCAGTTTGTCTTTACAGCTAAATGCTCGTTTACACAGACTATTCTATTCGGAAAATAATGCTAAATAAATAACTATATATATCTTTTTTTACTTATGTTTATCAGACATAGCAGGCGCTCCATCATTTAAACCAAATTACCCACAGGTGGCGCTATTGGATAAATCAACTGAGAGATGTTAACTTAATAGGACTGCAATCTCCTGTGGGTTTGTGCACAAATAGAGAAATCATTCAAAAGACTAAATTTTGTTCATTAAAAAAGAAAAAAACTGTTAAAACACATTAATTGCCTTAAAGATTTAAAAATATAAAAAAAATACTAGAATTTCATTGTATTAAATATATCTGAAAAATGTATTCACCGATATAAGTTTGGTGGTCTATTATGAAACATCAGTGTTTTTTTTTTTTTATTATTATTGATTGATTATATGATTGAATGTTAATCGACAATTCTTGCAGTTCTTACAGTTAGATAGATAGATCATTTTTTTGTATCTAAGCCAGTGGCCGAACGGACTTGAATTTTGATCACATTCCGAGATTTAATAATTATAGAATTCTTTCTCTGGTAGTTTTACATTCTATGTTGAATATCATAGTTGGTGAGCCAGATCCTTTTATAGTCATCCCTTTTCTAAACCCCAGCTGTGATAATTCGCTGAATTCAGTTCATAATACTGCTCGTAATCTGCTGTTCCCATTCTGTCTTTATTGTAGCTCAAAGCTCAGCCTGGAGGCCAGTGTTCTCCCTCCTGTGAGAGGAGGAGGATTCCACAATGTCCTCCTTTAACTCTAGCTTTTAAAAATCATCCTCTTCTGTCAGTTTTTCATCAGCCTCGAATAAACAAAACATATTGTCTTCACTTTTTAATTGCAGATCAACATCAACTTGTAATCCAGTCAGATTAATGCTAATAATAGGGCTGGGACGATATGCTTTTCTCCCACTTTTGTTACAATACTTTGATTGCTTTGCGTAGAATTGCGATTTAATAGTAACAATTATCGCGATTTTCCTGATCAAGAAAACGAAAGTTAAATCATACACTTTTAGAAACAGTCTAAGTCATATATTAAGGTTTTCTTTCATTCACACAACTTTTTTCAGGAAATTTACTTTAATCTCTTGACGTGCTTCGACTGTCAACTGCCAGTCTTCCTCAGAGGCATCTGCTGATCGCTTAAATGTGTCCTATAATGTGTGTCATAGTTCCAAAAAACAATACACATCACAAGTAGGTCGTTCTGAAATGTATGATAACTATGGGTACATAAATGTGGTACATATTATCTACCACATTCATAACATTCAGTAACGATTGTTGTGACTTTAATTTCCTTATTTTCCTTATCCCAAAAACAAAAGTTGAATCATACACTTCATAGGACTCAGTCAGTTGGTTTGACATTTATGTGGTGTTACCCAAGTTGACATATAGACTAGGGATGCAGTGATTCACTCAACTCCCGATACGATTCGATTCACGATACTGGGTTCACGATACGATTCTCTCACGATTTATTTTACAAAATGGTACTGTAAACAAATGATGACTGAAAAATATTCCTTTTTTTATTGGGAAAAAAATATTTTACTATTTTCTTTTTATTTTTCATTGTCAAAATAATCCTTTGATAAACTATTCAAAACAATGCAATTTAACTAAAAATAAATCTTGAATAAAATAAATAAAGGAATAATACAAATGAAGAAGAAGCCTATTAATTCAAATTCTGGTTCTATAGTAAATAATGCAAAACTGCATAATAGTAATTTTTCTTTTTAAAAGTGCAGCTAAAATTTTTTTTTGTGCCTTAACAATTGGACTGCAAATATTCATGCAGTGAAGAAGAGATGATATGTGCTAGCAGACAGAGCTAATAGAAAAACGTGACTTTTACAGATATTCACGTAATATTACAGATATTCTTTCGGTGCTAAAGGGGTAAGGAATCATTTATGAACATGTTTAAGAGTAGAAGGTGGCCACAAAGAAAGTAGTAGCAGATTCCGCCCACCGCCAACACTTTTAAACATGAGAATGATAAATATATAGCGTCCTCTGCTGTTTAAAAAAAGTACTGCGATACAATTTTCAGAATATCGATGTGAACCGTGATACCTATGAATCGATTTTTAACTGCCTTACGATTAATCGTTACATCCCTAATATGGACACATGGTAAAGATTTAAAAAAAAAAAAAAAAAAGGGATATAACACACAAATCAGGAAATCAGCTCACACAAATGCACCGTTTTACACCGTTATTATACGGCTACATTTGAGCAATAGTGTAATTTTAATATCTGTCTCTCCCTCTTGTTATTTTTGTCTTTCTCCCTCCATCGTTTACCTCCTCTCACACTTTCTATGCCACCTGCTTTATCCTTTGTGGTTGTTACCTCCTCCCTTTCCCTCATTATTTCCAGCTTTTATTAGACTTTGAGTCACCAAAACAATTCTATCTGTGTTGCTGCTTTGTTGCCTCTAAGCGATATTACAGCCTTCTCTTTGATCAGAGGACAGTGAAGGGAAGTAAAAAGAGCAAGTTTGTAATTAAATGAAGAGTTAACATGTTGACATTTAAAGCAGACTTTACTTTAGTCCTGTTTGAAGTTTAGTCGCTTCTTTCATACATTAGTATTCTCCTTTTGCAGATTGTTATACTGACATTAGTGCTGCTGTGGAAAACAATGTAAGATGAAGTTAGTGATGCATTAGAGGATGTTTTCTCATAATTTACACATGTTTAAAGCAGGGCTCTGTGACAATGTAGGAAACCTGCAGTGTGTCACATGCAGGTGAACAACGTAAGCCACAATTTTAGACGCAGATTGCAGAAATTAAGCCGAAGTAAAGACAATTGACTCTAATTTTTCAGCTTCAGCTGATTAGGCACATGTAAAATTATTATTATTAATAAACTAAAGGTCCGCGGGCCAAATCCTGCCCGCCAGAAGATCCAGTTTGGCCTGCGAGATGATTTGGCACAAAGTGAAATTACATTAGAAACAATATTGCTGAAGTGTGAAACTCCTTTTATCTCAGGGGAAACATTTTGGATTGGGATTAATTTATTCATTTTAAATATTAGAGAAACAATATAAAGCAATCATTGCTCACTTAAAAAAAAAGGCAGAAGGAAGCTTAACACTTAACTTGTTTTGCCCCTACTTCCAAGCTATTTCACAAAGAACAAAAACATGTGAGCAAATGCATGTATATACATATATGTAATATATAAGTACACAAAAATACACACAAATTTAAACAAAAACAAGCATTCATAGGCTTACATACTTACATAACATCCACACGTCCACCTATCCATAAGATTCTAGTCTTTGTACTGATCTAATAAGATTTGCTTATAAAAAAAAAATTACATTTCTTTATGTTGTTCCAACTTTTAAGTTTAATATTAAGACTGTTCCAAATGGATACCCCACAAACTGAGATAAACATTCAACTGCAGCTTTGGATCAAATAGACTGAACTATATAATAATATAATAATAATAGCAAAAAAGAGCAAGTGCAACCCCTGCCAAGCGCCAAATCTCCTCTTTGCCAGATATTGGCAGTTATCTTGATTAGTGATTCTAATCATGGTACTATGATCGTTCTAAGAAGGTTCCATCCCCATTAATAAACATACAGTACATCCAAATGTATGGGAACCCCCATTTTTTAGAAAAATTATGATGTAATTCACAATCTGGATCTGATCTGCAGGAACCAACACAACATAATTCAAATTTCATAAAGATTGCTCATTATGAAACTGAGATATTAATTTTTTTTAATTTTGCCAATGATGAGAAATAGGGATTTTTTTTTCATTTTTCAAACTGATCCAGAATCAGTGTATTGTTCGGAATCTCCTCCCAAATTTAATGAAATCTTTGGTTTGGTTAAAAATTTGTCAAACTTCGTGAAGTACTTTGGACGTAATCCTTCCAACAGACAAACAAATAAAAAATCGCTGGTAAAAATATCAATAACAAGAATTTTACCACAATTTTGATTACGTTGACATTATTCAATGTAAATGACAAATTTTGTATCAAAAAGGATCTCCTCGAAGGCAAAGCAGTGATGCATTGAACACCTGAAGCACTATAGGGTTTTACCTCATATTTCCCAGTAATTTTCTTTCTTGAATTACCAGACTCAGATGCTATGATGGGTCGAAAATGATTTTGACACTTATGCATTGGTCGTTTGGTAAATAACTGCACAGACTTTTACATGGAAAGTGTTCAAATATGACACAATAATACAGTATTTTCCTGATTTGTCCATTTTATGACCGAACTGGACACTATAGGACCCCTGAACTAAAATGAGTTTGGCCCCCTGTACTAAATGGTTCTAATGATCAGGAAAACCTCTGAAAATGTTACTACACACTCACACTCACCACCCCCCATATCTGTTTACCTGACCAACTCTACCAGCCAGTGGCAAACCACCGTGTCCATGGTGAGAGGCAGCGTCTGCCCTTCAATGCTCCACATTGTTCCACTGAGATTGTTAAAGTGCTGCCGTTGGCACCTTGCACACGCCCCTGAATAGCCGACTTTGTGCGTAGTCCAAAGTGTATGTACACATGATTGTGGCGCTCCAATGAGACCTGTGAAATGTGATATACATTGTTACCTAATTGACCTTTCTCACAAACTCAGGCTCAATATTTGTTAGTGTACTTAGCTTGTCTTCTTCAGTCTGTTTTCTTTGAAGCTCAAAGTGGAAATGTGACCGTAAAATTATTTTATAAATAGGTTTCTGTTTTTTTATTGGAGGACAACAAGGTGCCACTTATGTTTGACCTGAATGAGGAGGACGAAGATGGCGACCCAACACAGTCTGACTACGGTAACAGAATTTCTTTCCGGGAAGCTTTTTCTTAAAATAGAGTTTGGATTTAATATCATTCATTATCACAGCAGGAGATTTTCTCTCTGTGCAGATAAACACAGGAAATCATCCAAGGAGCTTTCAGTCTTTCAATAAGTCCAAACACAGGATTTCTTCTCTTTCCTCAACATAACTTGGATCTCACCTACAGTTCCTGACGATGAGCGTAAACCAGGCATGTCAAACTCATTTTAGTTCAGGGGCCAAATACAAAGTAGTTTGATCTTAAGTGGGCCGCAGATTTTAGTTGAGAAAATGAGCATTTTCAACAACAATTTCCCCAAGTTTTCATTTTGATGTATAAACAATACATAAAGTATGTATACGGCGCCAAAAAATATCCAAGCAATAAGTGACAGACATCAGTCCCTGCAGGATTTTCTCCTTTAAATTTCATTGATTTTGTGACAATTTTTTTTATTTAATTTTAGGAAATAATGAGAAATAATTTCAAGAAAATGTAGTCCTTTGAACAAAGTGAGATTTTAAAATGACAGCAGTCGTGTGCTAAAGCAGTGGTTCTCAACCTTTCTTGTCTTGTGTACCCCTAGAGCCTTTTTGTCATACCATGAGTACCCCCTCACTCATACGTGTTCATGATTCTTCAAAAGTAGAACATAACACAACTGAATATTCAACCAAGTCATTTTATTTCATCTTCATAAATTAAACAATTAATATTCAGGCATTATCTTCTTATTTAACTCAAATTAAACATAATTGCCTTCAAGGCAATAAAAATGATAAAGATAAGAAATAATATTATAGTAAATGTTTGTTATATTTATACTAATATATTATGATTACATTGTTATTCAAGAAAAATAATAGTTGAAATCAGAAAAAAATAAGAATAAATAAAAATAAAAGTAATACAAATAAATAAATAAAAACAAAACAAATAATTAACCTGCCTGTGTTATATATAGTGTTTATGGCATTTGCCACAAAAGGAGCTTCTTTGAATATGTCTCCTTTAAACAGGCATTTAAAATTTAAAAACAAGTCATAGCGCACACGTACCATTTTATTGACGGAATACTTTTTATTATCTTGGAAATAAATTCTTAATTTTTCCATGTATCCCCTGCAATGTGCTCACGTACCCCTAGAGGTACGTGTACCCCTGGTACCCCTGCTAGATTTATATTTTTAAATTATAAATCTAGTTCAACTAAAATGCAGTAAAAAAAAAAAAATAAAAAAAAATCTTGATATTAAAATGGGGTCACGATCCAAAAAGGTTGGGAACCACTGCTCTAAATATTGTTTCTTTCCACTTATTAATAAAATTAGACAGTCAGTCTATCATTATGCTCTATAGTTGTTGTTTTTTTTAAACAGTTCTCTAAGCAAAACATAGTAGGACAAAGGGGGTACTTGAGCCAAAACAGTTTGAGAACCATTGGTCACTCGAAAGGGCCGAATTTGGCCCCCGGGCCTTGAGTTTGACACATGTGGTGTAAACCATCACTGCCTGCTAACTTTTCACTGACAGATTAAACAAAATAATGGAGCAAACCCATGACTAGGTGAGCAGTGGTAGTGGTGGTGGTGGTTCCCACTCCTTTTTGTGTTTCTAGAGGAAAGGAGGGATTTGTAAATGGGTGCATCCTGTGGGTTAATAATTGGCGTGCATTGCTGCAGAGCAGACAAATACAGCAGTGTAAGAATGTTGTGGTTACAAGCCGTGGCTTAAGGCTTTCTAACACTTGGCAGGGGACATGTGTAATGTGAAAGTCATGTGGCTGGGGAGGCTTTCGTGCTGAATGGTTGAAACATTGGCCCTCAGTATGCATGTGTGTGCATTATAACCATGTATCTGGGAATGCAGTTGGAAGGGTTTCTTTGATCGACGTTTCTACACAAATCTTGGTTAACCTGTTTGTAGGACTGTTTATGGTCAGATGAGATATTTAGCCTCTCCAGAAGGGTTTATTTCAGTTAGTAGCACAGACGACGCAGACTGGAAATGACTCAGAGGTCAGTGTATGTTTTGGTCGTTGGATTTTCCGTTCTGTTCTTAAAAAAAAAAAAAAAAAAAGAGTGGTTATTTTGTTTTCCATTTTAAGAATAAAATAATAATATTACTCAAGGCATTTTTTTTTATGAACAAAACATTTTGAAAAAATAGTTGATTCATTGATTCATTTTCCATTTCTAAAAACAAAAAAGCACCTCAATGGCGCTCTTATTTTGAAAACGACAACTTCCGGTCTGACAATTTGAAAAAAAAAAGTGTTTTTTTTTTTTTTGTTTCTGTCTTTTTATTTATTTATTTTTAAATGTATTCATATTTTTCGAGCTAGGCAATAAAACAAACACAAAAAGGTTGTACAAAAAGAAGAAATACATTCTATATAGTCAAGGCTGTATCTACAGTAGCTCTTGAAACAAGATATAAAAAATAAAACATACTGTAAATGCCTGAAATTTAGTGGGAAAATTTATTTGAACCCAACTCAGTGTAAAAAAATCAACCATATTTGATTTGTTTGTGTGATATTACATTACATTTTTTGTTTTTAGGAGAAAAAAAAAGGAAAATCAACCAGTTTTTAAAGTTTTTATCAAGAAAAATACCTTGAATTTCGAACATAATTTTAGAATTTTAAAATGAATGTGTTTTAAATATCCTTTTTTGAATAGAAAGTCCAAAGAGACTTATTTAACCATCAAAGCATCAAAGTACTTCACCGTTCGTCAGGTGTCCAGAATCACAAATGACCAGCAGCTTTGTATCTGTTTTTGTAAAGCATATGTTTTGAATTTAGTCTGTTTGTTGACACTTGCAATGTGTCTGCTTAACTCAAGCAAATGCGTCATCAAATAGACAGACAGGACTTGTGTAGCCAGAGCCTCGGAGAGGAGTGTGGAATTTGGAACGTGGCTGTCATGTTCCTGCTGGATTCCTGATATCATCTTTTCTCACATCGGCTTAAATCACTACTGTTACTTCACCAGAAAGACTGCATTCATAAAAACAACTCCAGACGATATGTTTGACTTCCATACAATGATGATGACATGATTTACTGGGTTTGCTTCACTACAGCCGTGTTTCTCAAATGGGGGTATGTGTACTCGTAAGTGTACGGGGGGGGGGGGATTAACAAATTAAAGAATTTAAAAATGTTGGTTTTATAATGTTTGTTTTTACTTAAAAGTGAAAATCACTCTAAATATTACCAGCAAATCACAAAACAACAACTAAAACACACAAAATGAGAGAAAAATATACTGAATAATAAAAAAAAGAACAGACAAACAGCAACATAATACACAAAATGACACCTAAAAAACACACAAACTAAGAGAGAAAAATATTTACTACTACCAGCAACTCATAAAACGACAACAGACACACTAAATTACAGAAAAAATACAAACGATCGCTACAATATACACAAACATGACACAGAAACATACAAAACGACATAAGAAGCAACAAAACAACATCAAAAACACACACTGAGATAGATTTAAATAATTTAATTGAAATAATACCAACAACACACAAAAACGACAGCAAAAACACACAAAATATGAGAAAATATACTGAATAATTAAAAAAAAATAGGCAAAATGACACAAAAAACACATAAAATGATGATAGAAATTATCTTGAGGAGGCACTAAATACTGTTTCTTTCCACTTATTTACATAATGAGATTCTTTCAAATGTGTGATAGCACTAATTAATCTATCATTATGTTCTATAGTTGTTTTGTTTATAGTATTCTGAGTAAAATGTTGTAGTCGGACACAAGAGGGTGCTTGGATTGAAAAGTTAGAAAGAGATACTTGAGCTTAAAAAGTTTGAAAACCACTGCACTACAGGACACACACCCACACACATACACACACACACACACACACACTTACTGCACTTCTTTGGTGTTCGCTCTTCCCTCTTTCCCATTTCTGCCTTCCCAATGCCCCCCATATTTATTTACTCCACCTAAAACACACACTCGGTCCCAAATACCTGCAACACCTCTTCCTCTCTCACACACACATACACACACACCTTTATACACCCATACCCCCACCCCTCCCGTTTCCAGGTCAGTGTTTTAATTCGATTTCAGTGAACAAATACCAAAGGCCACTCTATCCTGAGGACCTCTACTTCTCACAGCCAAGGACAGGAAGGAGGTCAGTGTGTGTGCATGCATTAAAGCGTGTGTGTGTCTTCTTCACACATGTATGTGTGAGCATGTGTGCATCAGGGGAAGAATGCAGTGGAGGAGAGTGTCTCCAATGGGGCGAAGGAGTTCAGGGCACTGAAAGAAGGGCTGTTTGTGGCTGCTTGGAGGTTGCCAGGGCTTTGCTGAATGTGGTTTTTCCAGCAGTTTGTTGAGATTCCCAGGGGGAGGAGAGTAGATCTGCGTACTTGGAGGATAGGGTAGGCTTGAGTTTTTTTTTTTTTTTTTTTTGGTGGGGGGGTTCATGTTATGGATCGTTTTGGCACTGTGACAACAGACACGATAAGCGTAACACCAGGACCTGCAACAAGAGTGGGATCTTATGGAGGAACTAAAAGGGATTAAAGCTCACACAGATCCCAAAAGGGGGCATTAATGAGCATCAGCTCAGTGCTAACACACATACAAACGTAGTTACTAGAGGTGATTACAAGATTACGGATTACAAGTACTCACGTGACTGTAATTGAGTTGCTTTTATGGTACTTATTGCACTTAAGCATGTTTTAAAAGAAGTAAAGTCCTTTGTTACATTCCTACACCCAACCGTTACTGTGTGAATAATGATTATAAGTTTTAAAATGATCAACGGACATTGTGAAAAATGAAATAACTAGACAACTATCAAATGCATCACATCATAGCTGACCAATCAGATTAAACACAATGCACCGCGCCAAAACAGCATTGTATGATGGTTATTTTCTCAGTTTTAGAGTTCATAAATGTATCTATTCTTAGAGCCTGAGAATAATTTTTGTTTTGAATTGAATTCATTGGTGTTATTTTATTTATAAAAGGATTGTACATTTTGACAAACCTTTTATTTTATGCAGATGCCTTTGTGGGGCAAAAATGAGCTCCAATTGTGCAAGAGACGGTCTCTTCCTTTTTAAGTGTATACATGAGATGTTTTTTTTATCAAAAATAAACATGGGGGGTGAAAGTGACTAGTAACTTTGAGTACTATTTAATTGAGCTAGTTTTACTAGGGCTTTTGTGGACTTTTTAACTGGGAGTATTTTATGTATTACTTACTTGTACGTCGGTACAATTTCAATCAAGTAACAGTACTTCTACTTGAATATAACTTATCAGTACTCTTTACACTCCTGGTAGTTATAGTTTTTATCATCTCTCTCTGTATTTCTAAGCATATCATGTGTTTCCACTGTGTCTTTGTCTAAAACGCTCATCTGTATTGGTTTTGACGTTTGGCAAACTTCACCTAAACTCCTGCTGCTCTAAATGGAGGATCACTGTACTGCTGCAGGTTGGCGGGGGGGGGGGGTAGAAACAACATGTTAGACGAAAACAGCAGCAACTCTCAGCACTGTCTCCATGGTGAAGCTGCTGACCTGGCAGTCAGCCCTCGGTGTACCCACCCCCCTGCTCTGCTCATCGTGGCGTTGGCATTGCTAAAATATGGAGAAAGCAAAGTGCGAGCCCAGTTTGCGTGTACCATGAAGTGTGTGCCCCTCTGCAGGCTGGCAGACCTCACAGCCATTCATGAACTCCTGAGGTTAATGATTTCTTTTCTGTTTTCCTTCTTCGTGGCATCTTTGAAGCAACAGGTTTCTGTTTGAAAGTTATTAAGTCGCTCTCTTTTTTTCCTCCTCTGCTCCTTATTTCCCCCTCTCCCTCCTTCACTCACTCTTTCCGGCCATCATAACCCTCCTCCTCCTCCTCCTCCTCCTCCTCCTGCTTCTTTAACCATGTGTTCATCTGTCCAACACTCATTCACTGATGTGTGTAATGAGTGAATGAGGGAGACACAGAAAGATGTTTAGATTCTGAAAAACTAGCACAGATTTTAAACAGAAGTAAAGCAGAAATGAGGCAAAGCTTTGGAGGAGAACAGGGTTCAGTTGTGACTAAGTTGGACAGTTCAGAGTTGTGGAGGGGGAAGGGGAGGATTTTAGGGGGAGGGGTAGTTGGGGGAGACAGAGGGGAACATGCTGGCTCACTGGTGAAGTGTCAGAGTCTACAGCGGGGCTCTGGGAGAGGCAGAGCGAGAGTAACAGTGAACCTATAGTCACTTCAGCCATGTGGGAGCCATGGATGTAGTTTGAGGCGCTGCTTATTTTAGTTTGTCCAACATATTGAGCTGTTTGGGGACTGTTTTTTTTTTCTCTTTATCATGGACTCTGACTCAGACTCTCCTTTCAACTACTCCTGGCCTTCATTCCCCAAGATGAGGATGCGCAGGAAGATGGGGAAAAAAGGTAAAGTAGGAGCCTGGAACAGAGAAATCTTTAAACGAACACATGCTTCTGACATGTCCATGTGTTTCATAGATATTTGATCCATGTGTGGATCATTTTAAAGAGACCGCCGTCAACTTTTTTGACAGTTTATAACATCCTCTTAGAGACATGGAGGCAAATAGTGCGATAACTGCGCCTGGCAGACACATTTTACTGTCAGACAATAAAGTTAAAATTAGACTTTTCCCATTACACGACCTCCACTGCAGCAGCAGTCAGTCACTGTGAGATAACTGCGTGTTTGCAAGTGATGTAACCTGATAGCTGACAGTCTGATGGGGAATGTCAGATGTCCACTCGAGACTGATGGAGTGCTTTTAGCTCTTTTGACAGTTCCAGCCTCAGTACTGTGTCTAGGGATGGGAACCTTTCACATTTGAACCCATACTCGGTACCTGGACCAATTTTCAGTACTTTTCTGTGGTAATAAATGGAAAATATTTATTACCATATTTATTGATAATAATCATAATAATGATAATAATAACAAACTTTCACAAATATATCAAACCAACATCCAACTGTTTGTAAATTTCTTCATCATGAAAACCATGAACTTCAACTACCCAGTGTTTTTTCTCTTCTTGATAATGCACAAATTAAAAAGTAGCTCTAACAATGGTTTGGATTTATATTGTGCTTTTTTTCTGAGGAGACTCAAAGCGTGTTACAGAAACCATTATTCATTCACATCAGTCATACCAGTGGTGGTACAGAAGCGTGGCTGCCATTTCACGCTTACGGCCCCTCTGACCACCACATTCATGCACAATTCATACCCATTCATACAAGGCAATGTGGGTAAAGTGCCTTGCCCAAGGACACAACGACAATGACTTGGATAGAGCAGGATTCAAACCCCCAACACTTCTGTTATTGGACGACCGAGTATTTCACTTGCATTTGTACACAGCTGAAAACATGTGTTCGAACCTATGTGAGCTATACTTCCAACTGCTTTCCATCAGCCATTGCTGAACCCTACTGCAGTCATCACGCTCTTGTCTGTGCAATGTTGTGTTCAGGTACTGCATGGGAAATCACCTTTTCTTCCACTCCCTCACAGTCACAAGGATGCGTTTAGGTACTGAAACCCGGTACCATTTGATTTTATGTGAAACGGTAGCAGGTAGTACCAAAGGAATTCTGTCGGTACCTAAAAATAATGCGGTACCCATCCCTATCTGTGTCAATGAGCAAGTCCTGCTGAGGAGCTGTGCACTACTTTTTTTTTAATTCCACTTTTATTCAATTAATTTTAACTCAACTTTATTTATATAGTGCCAATTACAACAATAGTCATAGCACTCATCAAAATATACAATTCTTAAGAAAAAAACCCAACAATTCCACATTAACCTGCATCAGCTACAGTGGGGAGAAAAAACGGGACAAATTCTCTGTTAGAACCAGGCTCAGACGTAGCAGCCATGTGCTTTGACTGGTTGGGGGTTAGTGGACAGAAAGAGGAGAACAGAACAGGATAGAGAGATAGAACATCAGAGTATCCAGACTAGTTGAGCCATGAACCACAGATCAGGAACTGTTAGCTCTAGCATCAAGACAACTAATACAGAAGAGAGAGAGAAGGACGAAAGAAGGAGAAGGCACAGACTGCAGAAAAACATCATTCAGTATTAGCAGGTCTGCCTGCATGGAAACACTAGGTGCTCGACTATGTGTGAGTGGAATGAGAATGAGTATGGTGTGGCGTGGCGTGGCGTGGCCATCAGTCGATGGTGTGTAAGCAGTGTGGTGGGTATACACCAGGGGTCAGAAGTGGGGGATTACCTCCAACCCCGTCTCTACAACACCTACACTTTTATTCAAATCAATTCAGCTCAACTTTATTTATCTAGCTCCAAATACAACAATAGTCATCTTGCAGAGGTTATGAAAATGTAAAATTCTTAAGGAAAAACCCAACAATTCCACATGAACATGGGGGTTAGTGGACAGAAAGAGTAGAACAGAACAGGATAGAGAGATAGAACATCAGAGGATCCAGACTAGTTGAGCCATGAACCACAGATCAGGAACTGTTAGCTCTAGCATCAAGACAACTAATACAGAAAAGAGAGAGAAGGACGAGGAGATGGCACTGACTGGCTGAATAGTTTCATGTTGAGCTGCCGATTAATGTGTGAAGAACTTCCATCTTATACTCTGTCAAATTCAACAAATCAAGCTAATTTGTTGAAAACATTTGATTATCCAAATTGACTATATCTTATCTGTGTGTGGTGTTAGATTATGGAACGGTTAAAAGAACGATCTGAAGCAGGGTCAAGACATTCATAAATTTAAAGCAGTTTACACACTAAACGTGTTTTCATGATACAACATGGAAGAATATATGTAAGGAATGTATAATGATTTGTTGGATGTTGGTTTTCCAAGGACTTGATTGTTCTGATGTATTTTTCCAAAGATGTCTTTTTCTTTTTCATTATTTGGAGAGTGAGAATGGAGGGGGTTTAATAAGGTTGTGCTTCTACCCTTCCCATTGAGCATGTCTAGGATTGTGTAGATGTGGTGTTGTGACTGTGTACATGTACTTGTATGTGTTTAAATAAATGTACACATATGATGTATGGGATATGTCTATGAAGGCAACATAATCATGCTCAATGAATTATTTTTTTTTTTTTAAATTAGGAACCTATTTGGTTTAAATGAACTGAGTCATGAAAATAAAAGGGCCCAAAGCACAAGTAAAAGTACAATGCTGTACATTTGTTGGGTGAAGAATGAGAGGAAGGTTCTGTTGCTGTGGCTTCTCTTTACGGGTGTTTTCTTCATCTTTCATCATACACCTCTGTAAGATTATTCTTGTTGTTGCTTCATAATTGAGATTGACATTGGTATGTTTTATGTGGACTGGCTGCTGGTGCTCCAACACTGAGCGAGCAGAAGTAGATCTCCTACACATGTGATGGCACATCCATCCACGGCTCCGATGTGCAACGTTTGCACCTGCAAAACAAAATGTCGCAAGCCGCAAGTTTATTTCTTCACTTCCATTGCTGTTTTGTGCTTGCTTCACCTCTTTCTGGATTCTTTGAATGCGACGCTCTGTATTAAAACATAAACACAATGAGAATGTGATGCTTGGATGGAAGCGTTTAACCACAGGTGTCCTAACTCTGAGTGGGTTTGTGGATTTTAGATGGACATTTGCTTAAACGGTTTAAACAGGTTGGACACGACAGCTAAATAATCACCTCCACCTGTGATAAGATAATAGCACCCCTGTGTTATAATCTTTGTACTATTTTTTACTCACTGTTTTAAGAAGCAACGTGAATCATGAAAGCAATGACAGCATGAATAAACAATCACTTTAGAGTTTTATTTTGAAAAAACAGTTAGTGGTGATTTTCATCACATGTTTGAAGCTAAAGAAAAAGCCCTTTTGACAGACCCCCCCCCCTCGCCTCTTTTGCTCTCCCAGGGGTGTGTATGGGTTGAAGGGTCACTTTCTGTTTTTAACTGCCCTGCTCTGGAAACCTGGCACTGACTGCTGTCTTTGTGTGAACCTGGAGCTTTCTGTTTTCCTCCATATACTGCTAAGTAACACAATCACTGCTACTGTATAGTGTTAGCGTTCATGCTATAGATACACATTCACTCAAATATACCTTTAGGTTTTAAAGAATCCTGTAGAAATTTGAGATTGGTGATATCAGCCTTAGTTGAAAATATTACAACCAATCAGGGAGCTAGATTTGGTTATAATCCCTCCTACTTCATTTGCATTAGACCTACTAGTACTACTTGTGAATCTTTTGGCTTTAATAGTAGTACTGCTAGTAGACTAAAAACAGTCTACTAGTAATACTGGTGAGAATTTCAGTGTACTAGTGGTACTTTTACTAGTTAAAGTTTTTGCTGCACTGGTGTAAAGCAAAATCGAAAATGCTTTTTTGTAGTAACATGTTTAAGTCTACTAGTAGAGGGAGGTAGAAAGGATTCAAATCCAGCTCCTTGATTGGTTGTAATATTTTCGAAAGCCAATGGCAAGCATGAATTGATTTCCCCTCTGACTCCTATTAGTGTACAAGGCTTACTAGTAGTGCCAGTGACACTAGTAAAGTGCGGGGGTGGGACGGATGATACACCAAGTTCACAAGATGCAATAGACCAGTGGTTTTCGAACTTTTTTAGCTTAAATATGCCCTTTCTGACTGCAGTCGCTATAGTCGCGTTTGGTGTGAACGTTCCTTAAGCTCATCTCTCCTGCTCTGTTTCACCAGGAGGGTGAAATGCTGGTCGGTTTTACATTTAATGCGGGTCGATACAATGCCGAGCAGTGTTTTGTGTGACACCAACTACGCGGTTGTAAAATCTGCAATCTATTATTGCAATATTGTCTCACCTTTAGTCGTGTGCTGGCAAACGAGGACACCAAAATTGAGTACAAGTACTCCACATTTGAGTTTTAGTTGACGTTAACTATATTGATATTACTGATATCAAATTTATGCTCAAATAGCTTTACATACCCAAACACACACGCTGTCTTGCTTTCCCTAAAACTTGTCCTTGACAGCTTCTTTTCTGTGAGTTTCTAAAATGATCATATTATAAACCCACAGTTAACTTAATGTTAAACACAGATCAGGGTCTGACAGTAATGTTCAATAAGCCCATGTTCGTTGGTCGGAGATGATGGAGCTCATGGAGGCCAGCTGTGGCTTTGGACATATCCCAGAACCTGGGCCTTTAGGGTCGTCTGTCAAGATCATATAATGAATTTTATTTGACAGAGTATCCATTTTCAAACAGCCCACATGGACGAGCTGGCCGTCTTTGTGGATTTGTTGTTGGACTGAATTCAATCGCCCGTTGATTTGCCAAAAGGCTGAGGCACACATGTCAAACTTAAGGCCTGGGGGCTACAACTGGTCCATGTCAGGGTCCAATCCAGTCCTGGCTGGTAAGGTCTGAAAAAATGGAATTTTCATGAGAAATGAACTTCAATTTTTAAGAAAACAATGCCTAATTTTGCAGAAAAGTAAAGAATGTTTACACTTCTCTGTATTACCTGCTGTAATGATATCCTTGGATGTTATTGAGCGGTGCTTTGTTTTTAATTACTTCCTGTTGCACACAAGCATCCATCCATTCCAACTTTCAGTGTTTGTTTTTGGATGGCTTCCGTACACCTTGTGCTTTTTACACATGAAACTAAAGTGTTTATTTTTTTTCAGCTACACTTTCATTTATTAAAAAAAAAAGAAAAATCTGAATAATAAAGAACACCATTTTAAAGTACATCAAAGTTTTTAGGACTGTTTTTTCTCTGTATGTAGTGTCCTTGGCAGGTATGCAAATGACAATACACACAATATAATAAAACAGTCTTTATTCTAGACTAGAGAATGCAAAGAATTATATAAACTATGTAAAACACCAAGGGGATGTGTGGCAGTTTGATGTTTGTTATATTTCTTTGCTATGAGTCCATGATGTTATAATGCATGTTTACTTCCCTTCTCTAATGGTGCCACATCTCATTTATAAGGAACATTTATTTGTGTGATGAGGAGCAGAGCTTAGCATGTGGGTCTCTGCCAATAACAAACAGCAATGATGTATGACTACTTAATGTTACTGTATTGTATATGGCAGACACATGTGAGGCCCCCAAAAGTAAACGCACAGAATTACGGTAAAAAAAAAAAAAACACACAAAATGACAGAAAAATATGCAAAACATCACAAAAATGACCACAAAAATCATTTAAAATTACAGAAAAATACACAAAAACTAAAATGGAAGATGACTTGACAACAAAATTACTCCAAAAACACACAAGACAACTACATAAATACAGAAAATAAACAGAATTGCAATAAAAAATTCACAAAATGACTCATAACACATGAAAGAACAACTAAAACACCCAACATTCATCCATCCATCTCTAATACCTCTCTTTGTTCCATCCTGATCACAGTTGTTTTGCACTGGAGTTAGTTAATCCTTGCTAACCCAAGTAATAGGTCGAGTACAGCATTATTACAGTCAATTAAAAGACTACAAATAAACACAAAAAACATCAACTCAGACCTGAGCAATAGTCAATATATAGCAAGATTTCTGTTTTGGTAGTGTAGAAAATTACAATATTGCCTATATCATTATATATTTATTTTATAGCTTTTTTGAAAAAAAAAAAAATACTCATTTTTGGAGTTGCTGCTTTTCCTACTTCACAGAACAGCATGAAAAGCATAGTTACAGTAGATGGATTTCTGAGTGCGCCATAACCCAGATCTTCCCCTAAATAAGCCACACTACAGAACTCACTCACACATGCTGTCCCTTATAGGAGATAAAGCCATAAGTGGCACATATTGTGGAGCTGTTTGTTTCTAAATGTGCCAGATGGATGGATGGATGGATGGATGGATGGATGGATGGATGGATGGATGGATGGATGGATGGATGGATGGATGGATGGATAGATAGATAGATAGATAGATAGATAGATAGATAGATAGATAGATAGATAGATAGATAGATAGATAGATAGATAGATAGATAGATAGATAGATAGACAGACAGACAGACAGACAGACAGACAGACAGATAGATAGATAGATAGATAGATAGACAGATAGACAGATAGACAGATAGATAGATAGATAGATAGATAGATGGATGGATGGATGGCCCCCTCACGGAAATCAGGGTTTCCAGGAGCATTTAAAGAAAAAACAGTAAATGGGATCAGTATAAAATATAAATACAGAAAAATAAAAACAATATGCAAATTTACAGCAATAAATACAAAAAGGTGCTTGATGTATTGCAGGTTGGTGGCCAATCACTGCTCATTCTCTGTGTTTCTGATAACCCCCCTCCCCCCAAGTAAGTCTTTATTAGGTGGAAAATATCAGGATTTATATTGTGTATCGCCATTTTGAGAAAAACATATCGCTATATGAATTTTGGTCCATATCGTTCAGCTCTTACATGAACAGAAAAGTGAATTTTAGTTGTTGTTTTAAACCAAAGTCTCTACTTTCTTGTTATTTCCATTCTCAACCTTATTAGAAGAAACCTAACCAACCTAACCTCATTTCACATCCTGTATTTGGAACTTTCAAACCTACTTCTGTGTCTGACACCGACTGTTTACGGCAGCTTGAGTGAGGTTCATGAACTTTAGTTGAATATTTGCAGGTGGAGCTAAGAATGTTTATATCGATCCAGAAGAATTGTGTTTCATATAACAATTTGGGTTTGATTAAAAGCCTAAATAAAACCAAATGAAGGCCAAGATGGATGTTTGAAGATGTCTCATAATCCAGCAGTGGTTTGCTTGGAGTTAGTTTATTTCTATTCGGACTGGATGTGGGAAGTATCGTCTGGTTTACTCATCAGTGTACAACTCCCTGTTGCTTCTCAGATTTATTGGAGTTACCGCGCTACGGGAAGCGCAGCCAATTGTTGCTCTGAATTATCCTTCTCTGCGGTGCTGATAATTGGAAATGACTGTGGAATATAACCATTGGGGTTGGTTGTAAAGCAAGCTATCAAGACCAAAGGGTTTGTTTTTGTCCTGTTGGCACAGTTTGGCTGATGCAAGGTGAGACTGTGAACTATTCAGGGCTCATTTGGCTTGTGTATCACTATTGTGGTCACATTTTTTCTGGGAATATAGGACAAAAATTATGAAGATGTAGTGTTGTTTCCCGTGCTAAAACTTTTGGTTAAAAATGTTTGGATTTTTAGATAGTTTGGGTTAAATTCCCTGTTGTTTGATGAAGATTTGGACCCATTTCTGTGATGTAAGATTGCAAGATTCTTTATTTGTTTTGCATTTATTACAACCAGTGGAGACTGAGGGATTCCAGCTCTGTGATTGGTGTCTGAATATATTTTCAAACAAGTCATATTCAGAATCCCAAACCAGGAAGTCTTTTTCAAAACATCATTATTCTTTTTGAAGGAGTTTGCCTCTAGTTGGTTTGATTCTATGGCTATGCTCAAAATGTTATACTAACATACTACTCATACTAAGTCTGACATCAAAATGAGTATGTAGTGCGTTCACATTAGATTGTATGAAAGGATTGAGTATGTAGGAAATACCCAGATTTATATTATATGAGGACATTTTCTAAGTGTGAACGGTGGGCACACTAATCATACTCGAGCACCCCATGATGCATTGCAAGCAGAACGTAAAACCGTCCTGGGACCAGCTACAAGCTCAAAATCAAACATCCCCTATTTCAAGATAAAACCATCTCTTCTTGTCTTCCATTAGTATTTGAACCCTTGTGTAAATACGGCTCTGTTTTTGATGTTAACCAGAAGTTTCGTCAGTAGCACAATCTTCGAAAATGTCAGAAATATCAGCATGAAATGTGTTTACGCAAGTTTTATGGATCCAATGACCACATGTTGATATTCTACTTGGTCACTTTCTCACTTAAAATGCTTTCAGAACTTTCAAAGGTGACGAATAAACGGAGATATTTAGCCTGAGTGTGATTCAGGTTTTTGTCATTGTAGATTCTAAATGCATCTAAATTGCAACTTGGAAGTATACTTCAGTGGGAATGGTCATCATCGGTCATTATTGTAATCATACTTATAGTATATAGTAGACAGTATATACTAATTGAGTTTGTAATGTATAGTACGGAGTGTGACGTTTTGAACACAGTCTATGATTAAGCTTTGTGTCACTTCTATTTGCAAAACTTGTAGTGGTGTGATTAGTCATCTTTGTTCACATGCACAAAATAAGTCTTTGACCTTTAGCACTTTTTGGGTACTTGTGTTGAGCAGAGCGGCATCCCAGTGGGAGCAGTGTGTATATGTGTGTTTGTGTGTGTTTTGAGAGCAGGAGTGTTTTCTCCTGTTTTAACAGTAAAAACCAAGCAGCTGCTCACAGTGACTCCAGTGTGTCCGTAGGGTTCCCCCTCAATGCTCCTGTGTGCTCACCCAGAGTTGTTTCCATCCAGCCACTGTATCGAAGGCGGGGTGGGAAAATAATAACACGCCAACAGACGTTCACTCACTACTGCACATGTGCATCAGCACATCCATTCACGTGTACATGCAAAGAGCGGCTCAGACATTGGGCAAACGCATGCGCAAACACACACACACACACACACACACACACACACACACACACACACACACACACACACACACACACACACACACACACACACACATATACACATTCACACACATACACAGAGAGAGAGAGATTCGGGGCCCTGGACAATGAAATGCAGCTTGCCCAGGATGTCCATGTCACTTCCTGTGTTTGTGAGCTATTTGGTGTTGCTCTGGAGACCAAATGCAATATTGAAAAATTCCCCTCTCTCCCTTCCTCTCTCTCACTGTGGCTTTGCTGCTCTCTGTAGAGAAAGGCCAGTCCATAAGGGAGAGCCCGGCCTCGTCCCCGACCCTGGCTGCTGCTGCCAGGCTGTCGGCCATGATCCACGGCAAGGACCAAGTGTACGCCAACGCCATGCTGGTTGACCAGGTGTGTCCAACTGAAGTCAGTATTCCTTTTCTTGGAAGATATTCTGTGTCACACTACTTTTTACAACAAATCAGCTGCTGAAACCTTTCCCTTTTTTGTCGTTTTGTCACTTTTCCATTCCAGGTGGATGACACAGACATTAAATACCGCTCTCCTGGAGAAGAAGACGATCTCAGCCCCAACGCCAGCATCGGCAGCCCCTGCTGGGAATCAGAGCACTGCCCCCACCATAGCCATCACCCACCCTCACCCTTCAACGTGCAGAAGGGTGTCCCAGCTGCTGCTGCTGCTGCTATGGAGAATCACAGGGAGCCATCCCCTCTCATCTCTCCCCATTCTCCCTCCACTTCCTCCACTTCTTTTCCTTCCTCCCCACTGGTTTCCGCTCGGCGTTTGTTCGAAGGAGTCCAGAGGCGCCAGGCGCAGACAGGCCTGCTAGCGTCTCCTGCTTTGAATCGCAGAGCGTGCAGCTTTACCGAGACGAGCCGGGGCCTGAGGTAGGACACCGCTGCTCTAGTGCTTTGAGTAGGGATGTAAGGATATATCCTAAACCGGCTGAAAACCCATCCAAATAACAGGGGATTAAAATCAATACAGCACAGTATGTGCTTTGATACTCTGCTTAAACAATAGGGGGCGCTGTGACTGTTTTAGTCCAGCTGGTTCAGCTGCACACTCGGGGCAGCGGTGGGAGAAGAGCTTTAATTGGACTGAAAAAAGAAGACCCGACTCCGACAGAACGCGACCCAAACCCGTCCGACCCTAATGAAGCCAATGTCTCTTTGAGCCCGAACTCATTTCAATCCGACACTATTCACTTCTGTGCGCGCGCATGTAGAGATGAGTCATTTGTGCGTTTTTCTTGCGCTAATAGAAACACATCACCTGATTTACAGCACAATGTCCGAACCCAGCCTGAGCCTGTGGTATAAAGATCAAAATTAAGCCTGAACCGTCGACATAAACCGACACGCGATGCACACACACCGACACACACACAAATATGTCAATTCCAAGCCAGGAACATAAGCTGCACTTTAAAAAAGAAAGTCACCTCGATTATTTTCACTGTATTTATGATTTGAAAATGTTTTTCATATTTTAATTTGATGTGTTTTTAAAAAAGTTATGTTTTTGTTTAACTTTGAAGAAATGTGAAGTTTACTGTAGTTTAAGAGTTCAAACAGTTCAAAAGGTTTGTAAGAAGGTCATAAGAAGAAAACATTCATTTTTAAAAAAATCTTGACAATTTAAATGAAAGAATAAGAATCTGTATTTTGACTAATCCGTTTTTTCTCCAAAATATGATCTCTATGTATTCAAATTGAAAGGAGTTGAGTCCATCATTACATCCCAATCTTTGATTTGAGTTTCTTTAAAAAATGGAATTGTTGGTTGAGTGTATCCTTACAACCCAAGCTTTGAGGGTTTCAAGGTTTTTGCAAAAAAATGGCAACTTGTTGCTTTTTAAACTAAGCATATCTTCCTTTTGTTATTGTTTCACTTTTGACTCTTCGTCCTAATATCGTGTGTTAGAAAATAACTTGTTATAAATCGTTTTGAACTTGCATCAAACCATCTTAGTGATTGTAGTCACTAAGCAGATCTCTGGAAAATGACTGTTTTTGTACACATGATAGAAAACATTCCTTCCACTTTGGTCAGGGATTGAGGTTTAACAAAAGACAAAAACAAAATAACGCATTAGACTTTGAATCCTCCATTAAATCCTTCCATTGCTGACATAGGTTTTGGTCCTTATTAATAATGCATCTAATAATTATCTTGAATTCTGCTTTTGTGAGGTCATGGTATTTGTATGCATGAGGTTTGGATTTTTTAAAACATGATTTGAACATGGTGCATATCTTGGTTTGATTCAAAGTGCCTGCCTTGTATTGACTGATAATAACGAACAAAAGAACAGGAAGTCCTTTCCAAATACTTGCTAAATCATGCTAAATACATGCAGGCAGCTCAAGGCGTGTTAATGAATATTGAAAACACTGGCAAGATTGTTGGAATCAGAAGAAGCTTTTATGTTGTGTGAATAAGGCTGACAATGAAAAGCACTTTGAAACTAGCCACAGGGGATTAAAGTGACGTATAAGTCAGTTTATCTTTACCATAAAATGAATTCCACTTCAGTCAGTTTTTTACAAATGGAGTCTGTGCTGCAGGATTAAAGCCTGGACATCTGAATGTTTGTGTCTCTCTCTCTGTGTGTGTGTGTGTGTGTGTGTGTGTGTGTGTGTATAGCCCCAGCGTTGAGTGTGACAGTGCAGAGGAGGACCTACTGGGACACTCCCATCCCTGCACGGCGGTAAAGCAACAGTCCAGCTCAGGAGAAGAAAGGGACTCCTTTGACACGTCACCTGATTTTAATCGCACACACTCCGAAGACAAGCACAAGTCTATCAAGGTACCGCGTTACCATCAGAATCACAAACACTTTATTGATCCCAGGGGGAAATTATTTTGTTACAGAGGCTCAAGAAATATGACAAATGAAAAGAAAAAAACACTAAACAAAGAACAGAAAAAAGAAAATGTACATAATTAAGTAAAAGACTGTTAATGAAATAAGGATTAAATACAAGTGCACACATAGTAGAAAAACAATATAATATATATATATATATAATGTACAAATATAATACAGATATTACAAGAATCTTCAGTTTTGGTCAACTATATATGCAAATAGATTTTTTGAATATAAATCTCATCAAGGAGTCAATTTAAAAGAAAGTTAAAGCTGCTTTTTTTTTTTTTACCAGATAAAGACAGCGTAGGCCTCAATCAATAAATGAAAGATCATTTGATCAAATAAAGATTCAAAAGGTTGAAATTGCTGCTTTAAAGTTTGTTTTGATTTTTACTGTAAACACTCATATTGACGGATGCATAGATGTGTTTTTACTTTATTCTTACAGTGATTTATTGTATTCCCCCCCCCCCCCCTAAGTGACTTCCCATCTCATTTCTAGTGTTTTCATGGACTGGATGTTGCAGCAAAACAATGGTGGATGTTTATTTGAGGGCTTATATGGAGAATACTGGGAACAAACTAGAACAAAAATAGTGTTGGGGAAACACAAGAAATCATGGTAATAAGAATGAAGGAAAAACTAAATCCCACAATGCAATGCACAAAACGTTTTGGGAAAAAATGTCAATAATCAAACAAAACCATTTTTACAGTGTAGATCAAAACAAACTTTCTAGTGACAATTTCAACCTTTTACATCTTTTTTTTCAAGCAAATGATCTTTGATTTAATGATCTATTAGGTCTACACTTACACTGTATCTTTATCTGATGAAAAATATTTTATCCCCTGCAGCTTTAACTTTCATAAATACTTTGTTTTGATCATTATGTTTTGATTTTTTTCAAAGAAATGCCTAAACTAGAATGTAGCAAATGTGATAGGGATGATATCGAATATAAAGCTAGCTAAAAAAAATGTTTTAATCTTGTTCTGTAATTTAATTTTATTGTATTTAACTTCAAACTAAATTAGTTTCTTGTTTTTGTCCTTGACCTTTTTTTTTCTCAGAGAAATGCTAGATTTTAAACCATGGTTAAGAGTTTATAAAGTATTACATTTATTAGCCAGTTTTCCAGAAGAATGTATATTAAAAAAGATGTGGGGATTGAATAAAAGACTAAACACTCACACCATTCTATTACTGCGAAGTAGAATACGATAACACTGTGAGCCCCTCAGATAAAAGTCTGTTGATAAGCCAACGCTGTCAACAACTCAGCGATGTGGACAAAAGGTCACAGATACGTGGTGTACTTAGAAATGCAGCGTTGTGCCAATCTCTAATTTCCCTGGAAAACATGTGATATTTCTCTGTTTAATCCGTTTCTTTTGCCCAGAACCCAGACGAGGTAGAGGTTCGTCTGCGCTCTTACTCCTACTCGTCCCCCAAAGCCAAGCCGTCACGGCCGCTGCTGAACCGAGACGCGACTATCACTGATTTAGCTGAAGGTGAGTCAACTTCGACCCCTTCGCCCCGTGACTCTTTTGTTCCCAGGAGGCCAGCTGACCGGACAAATGTGCCACATGTGTTAAGCCTGGTGAAATGCCAGACAGGTGTTGTAAATCAGCTTCGGCTGTTGGCATGTTGTAGACTTTAGTTCCTGTCAAGCCTTGCTTTGATACAATAGTGCCTATGAGTCAGGTCAAGTGCAAAAGGTTTTATTAATTCTGATAACTTTTTTCAGGAAATTTACATTGAAATTTACATTTATCTCCTAACATGTTTTGACTCCCAACTGTCAGTCTTCCTCAGAGGCATCTATTGATTACTTTGATGTATCCCTACGACTTCTTTCACAAGGAAAGCATCAAAGCATCTGCTGATCGCTTTCACGGGTCCTTATGAGTTCTTTCTGGCCATGGCCAACTTGAGCGTTCTCCCAGGCTGGCCACGCCCCCTGTTGCTCGATGGTCTCTGGAGAAGAGAGTCCCAGGTGTGGGAGAGTAAATATGTTCCCATATCCCCTTTGATGTTAAAGTGGAGCTGTCACTTTAACGCGCTAATTGCGATTGATTAATTACAGAATAAAAATAAAGCACTAAAAAAGTAACGCCATGTTGTACTCCAAAGAGCGTTTCAAGAGTTTCCGGTATACCCATAGTACTGATGTACAGACTACAATACAAGACGGAACACTGTTGTGCTTTCGTTGGCGTTAATTTTGGCTTATAAAAACACTGGATGGAAAACACATTTTTGTGTAAGGAAGAGTTTGCCGACATGTAGCGGCTAGCACGGACAGCTAGCACAGACACTCTGACAATGCTAACTGCAACATGCTGTGAGCGCGCTGTGTCTCCAATCCACACTGGATAAGATGTCAGCGTTCAGAGCCAAAATGAATGAAGTGCATGAGTGACAAATGAACAAAAGTCACTGGATAAACATTATTATCTGAAGCAGAGAAAAAGCAACAAGTTCGGTGTTCAGTAATTGTATTACTCAGAAATGTGTTGTTATCGTTTATGCTGTGCTAACTTTATAGCACTTCATATGGACCTGATGTTTTATTTAATTTGCTTTTTCTATTATTTGGAATTAACAAAAGTACACATCAATATTGGCCCTGAAGGTCTGAACTAAAGGTGGCAGCAGCCCATGGGACTAGTCTTATATACAGCGTTCAAGTCTGTTAAAAACAATAAAATGACACTTTGTTAGATATCAATCTTTTGATCTGCCACAATAATGTGATTTCAATAAAAATACCTCAAGTTAAGGGCTTTTCTCAGCATTTTAGGTGAGATTAAAAAAGAGGCTTATTAGATTAATTAATTAAAGAGCAGAATTGATTAACCTCTTGACAGCACTATGTTAAAGCTCTGCTTCCTGATCTCTATGGCTTATTTGATCCAGCGTTTGTGTTTGGGTTTTTTTGTCCCTGTTATTTTTGCGTTGTCCCAATCCAGTGGTCTGATATTGCAGACTTTACATTTTCCTGTTCTACCTTTTCTTTCCCCATCAGAAAGAACTCATAATGACCCAAGAAAGCGATCAGGAGATGCTTTGATGTTTTCCTTATGAAAGAACTTGTAGGGATACATAAAAACAATCAGTAGATGCCTCTGAGGAAGACAGACAGTTGGCAGTCGAAACATGTCAGGAGATCAAAGTAAAATTCAAAGTACATTTTGAGAAAAAAAAAGTTGTCTGAATAAATAAAACCATAACATTTTATTTAAAAAAAAAAAAAAGAGAGAAAATGAACTTGCTGGAATCAGCATTAAAAGGTGTTGCTTTACTTCCTGTAGATGGTGCGTTCAGTGGCAGTGGCCGCTCTCTACTTCAGGCTTTATCTCTCTCTAAATCTCTCTCTCGTCTCAACCAAGTTAGTAAGTACATGAAGAAATGAGACGTCGGTGTGAACAGTGGACTCAAGAATAAATCTGTCTTTTTGCTCTGTGGGGGAAACTTTGAAACCAACTGGTGGTCCTCATGAGCTGCACAATTAAAGGGACATCTGTTATCTCTAAAGAGTTCACGACCTGCTGTTAAATGTGTGTTTGCACAAGATAAAGTGGCAGTATAACATCTTAACATTTGACTGCACTCTAATTAGCTACAAAGTATAAACCCTCCAATTTTCAGCAAACAGGATGTTTATCATTGTGCAGCTCGATATTTATGGTCAGATTGAATTCATGGTGGCATGAGTGAGTGATTATCCCAGCGAGCACAAATCACTCTCTGTGACACGATTAATGGATGTTTGGAATTGTTCAGTGATCAGAAACAGACTTTCTGTCTTGTTGCCTCTCATGCATTTTGGGGAATCTATTATGGATCCAACTTTCTATCATTGCTGTCACATTCCCAACTGCTTTCTCACTCTGCTGTGGTTTTTCACGGCAAATGAATTTCTCTCTATTTCAATTTGGGACTTTGGTCTTTAACACTTAAGGCTGATTGACTTCAAATCTATAATCTTATTCAAAACCATCTGTATTCCTGTCTTCACTCATTTTCTTGTCCTCGTTACAGAACAGAGGGCGTTCAGCCTGACCGACACGTCCCGAGAAAAGAGGTAAAACTGGTGCGACAAGACACAAGATACACACACCAGCAGTCAGGGTTTGGTCTAGAAAGATGTGTGTGTTATTTCTCTTAAAATCACCTGGTGGATGAGTTTACCAGATGTGACCGACTTCAGTTTGTGTGGCCCTGGCCAGAACAAGGCTCTGATTGCAGCCTCAAAGTAACCTCCTCTAAACAAGCAAACATTTGTTGTCTGTGGGTTTTGACGTTTTTGTTTTTGGATCCCACTCATTTTGCTCATTTCTTGACCACTTCAATCACACTGACCTTCTAGCAGGTGCGTGTGGGAGAAGTGAGCTGGATTCTAACAAAAAAATGTTAACATGTAACACTAATAAATGTCTCCATCCATGTCACAATCCATTTTCTTTGCCTTGCACGGCTTAATGATTAATGACGCAATTATTCTTTTAGCTAATGATCATGCATTGCTAGCAGAAGAAACGCAGCAGGAGTTCATGGTTAACATCCAAGTCATTTTATTTACAGTCACATCATCATTTTTGTCCTTTTACATTTTATTCATCCTCCATTAACAAGTCAGAAAATGCATTTGCTGCTCACATAACTTATGGTCATATATCAAACAGTTTGTAGCACTGGTACTAGTTTGGTCGCACAAAACATTTGGCATATTTTTTGGAGTATAAGTTGCTACTTTTTCATTTTAAATTGGGGGGGGGGGGGGGAGTTATACTGTGTCAACAAAGCAAGTAAAAATGTGAATTGCTATTCACTATAAATAGTTAATAGAAATGTAAAAGAGAAATAACATTGAATTCCCACTTTGCTGGGAACCCGGTGAAAGCCTGTTCTGTGTTAGATTTCTGAGAATGATATGGTGCCTAATTGTAATCGCGTAATTGATAATTAATTATAATTATGACGTCATTTTAACTGTAATGGTAATTGAAAAATATGTTACTGTTGTGATAGTAATTCAATTCGATTCAACTTTGTTTGTATCGCACAAATTACAACAAAGTCATCTCAATGCGCTTGTCAAAATATAAAATTCATAATTAGAAATGTAATTGAGTTCGGATACTTGACTTTGTCATTGGCATGGAAGTTATATGAAAACTGTAATTTTACAATTTAATTACATGCAAAACAGGGAAACATGTTACAGTTCTATGGCTTACACATGTTGTATTTTATTTAGTTTTTTATTTATTTTTATTTATTTTTATTTATTTTACAATTATTAAGTTTTCCCACTACCTGTTAGTTCTCTTGAGGATCATTTTACCATTTAAAAAAAGTTGAAATGGAGGCGTGTACTGACAGACAATGCCCACACCAAGAATATTAAAACCTTTATTAACATGGATCAGGAAGTCTAACAAGGAAACCAAGAAATGAAAAACCAATTGGATGATTTAAGACATGGGTCAAAACTGACCCGTTATCATAAGAGATGCTAACAGGAAGCTAACACAAGAGGAAGGTTACATTTTATGGGGTTATTTATTTCAGGCTCAATAATTAAATAATTGAATTTGAGCATAAGTAATTGAGAACGTAATTGTAATTTACTTTCAGGGGAAAAATAATAATTGTAAGTTTGATTGTAATTGTAAAAAATGCCGGTCACCGTAATCATGATTGCATTGCAATTTAACATTAATAATTGAAGACGTAATTGTAATATAAAAATGTAATTGACCCCAAACCTGTTGGCGCGAAGTATCCAAATGCGACTTTAAGTTGTTTCATGTGTAATTGCGTTCCGGGACGGAAGAAATTATAAAGGAATCTGGTTTCTCCTCGGTAAAGTAAAGCTGATGGAAAGTTAGCATAGCAGGCTAACAGCAATAAAAAAAAATCCCATTAAAAGCTGTAAATTGACTGACATGGAGATGGAGGTGTTTGTAGAAAGTCACAGGAATGCAGTGAAACTTCATTTATGAGTTGGAATACGACCGGAACCCTCATCTACTTCAACCAATAGCACACTTTGTAAGAAAATAAGCATGCACTACTGGCTTAAAAAATGCATCAATCAACAACCGAACATCAGGGTATATGACTTGTAGCGACTTATGGGGTTTTTTTAATAACCAAATAGTAAATTTCTCCAAAAGTGACACACATACCAGCACTAGGACATATAGTCCTAAAAGTACAGTACTTGTCATTTTTTTGTAAGTCTATAACGCCCGGCTCTACATTTACCAAAAACACGTTACAACTCGAGAGGAAAAAGCAACCTGGTCTGAGGTGTTTTATATCCATGCAGGATTTTGGGTTTCCGTAAGCGGGCCCAGTCAGCAGAAGAGGAGAGCAGCACTTCACTTCAACACCTCACCCTCACAGAATTCCTCAAAGAGTATGTTTCCATCCAAACGGCCTCACAGCCATGCATGTGTGGCTTAACTCACGCTAACTCTCGCCGTAACAGCCATTCATTCCTCTGCTCATCCATTAACCCTTCTTTGCAGCTGTATTTGCTAAAGTAGGAATGTGTAAATTAAAGCTGCTCAGGACGATAAGACATAGTGTAGGCCTCGTAGATCAATAAATCAAAGATCATTTGCTCGGAAGAAAGATTTGTTTTGGTCTCCACTGTAAACACCGGTTTATTGACTTTGTTTATTGACATTTCTTGTGTTTCTTCGACAGACAAGGAGGACAGTAAATCGATTGACACCATTTTTGTTCTAGTTTGTTCCCAGTATTCCCCGTGGTATCACCTCACCACGTGAGACATTCAATTTTAGCCAGATTTGGATCTTTCCGTGTAAGCCCCAAAATAAATATCTGCCATTGTTTTGACACAGCTTTGAGTCCTTGAAAACACGAGAAACGTGTTGAAAAGTCGCTTTGGCAGAGTTTTCACAAGAAATCACTGTAGGAATGAAGTAAAAGCACTTATACATTCGTCTACATTCGTACTTGGAGGGGGTTGCCATATGCCTTTAAGAAACTAAGAATATTTTTTGAACAATTTGAGCTCTTTTTCTGCAACTACACTAAACTTGCCATATTTTAACTATTTTCATCACTTTTTCTTGCCAGATTATTTGCTCCTTTTAATGCATTTTTGCTACATTACTCCTATTTTTACCACTTCTCCATCAAATTTCAATGCCTTTTCTCCACATTTTTTCCACTTTCAATATATTTTCGGCACTTATAAACCCCTTCCACCACTTTTCCCACCTAATGTTGCATATGTTGACCCATTACTGTCACTTTTACCCGTATTTTACGCTTTTTTTTGCCAATTTACCCACATTCATGATTTGGCATGTCCATTATTTGCCAGTTTATACTAATTGTTCCAATATTGACACTTAAAACCCTTTTTACCACTTTTTCGGTCAGTTTTTGCCCACTCCAATTTGCAACTTTTAATCAGTTTTTATGGTATTTAAAACCCCATTTCATCACCTTTTGCACCATTTTTTGGTCACTTTTTACCCATTTTACTTCTGATTAAAACAAGGATGTACATCTTTAAGATGACTATATACTATGGGACAAACAATACTAAACTTCCTGGATAACAGTGGATATTAATCGGTTAAATAAATGAATGTGGTTATCACAGATTCATACAACAATAGACCATCATTTTGCTGACTTTATGGATGGGCCCCAAAAATCTCTTCCCTTTATTCCCCCTTATAGATGGTCCTGTCTCCACATGACTGTTCTTCAGTGTTCATGTCTGTGTTCAACCACCTTCAGGTATAATGCCCCAGTCTCTGGCATTTTTATTTTGGGGGTTGCGAGCTGAAAAGGTTGGTCAACGGGACTTTTCCGACAATGACAATAAACCAGAAAACAAAACACACTTTTGAGCGACAACTTCTACCTTCTACATTTTTTTTTCTGGCAAATGATCTTCGATTTATTGATTTATGAGGCCTACATTATGTCCTTATCTGATAATTAAAAAAAAGTGATCATCCTGAGCAGCTTCATTTCAGGTCAAGTGTGATGTGTTATTGCATGTTTTCTTGTCTTTCATTTTTACCTTTCACATAGAGTACTCAACACAACATAGCTGACACCATTTTAATTGCTTTTCTGCAAGGTCATGCTATAAATAGTGACTTAGAAGCACGCCAAGCATGTTGTTCGGAATCTTAAGTTGTAGGGTTCTGGAAGACTGTTCTGGAAATTCTTTCACTCCGGCATGATTTCATTGTTCAAGAGTTTTCTCTTCTGGCAGCCAGGAGGGAAAACAACAAAGGGAATAGATCATAGTTTTTGAGTGTGCATGTTGGAACTGAATGGTGGGGTCAGAGGGTTGGGGAGAAGTTTGGAGAATTTGTGCCTAAATAGTTCACTTTGGTACAGGATCGAAGATGAGGAGTGGGATAAATACATAATCCCGTCTAAAGTGGAGACGGAGAAGTACAAAGTCAGCCGGACCTTCAGCTTCCTCAAAAGCAGGATGTCCAGCACTCGTGGCAAAACCAAGGTGACTTCCAAACAAGTGTGCATTTAATGGTTTTTACTCCCTCTTAGAAAACCAGGCTCTGCATTCAGACAATAACCCCCCGACCCCCTGACACCGGGGGGTTGGGGGGTTATTGTCTGAGTGCAGTGTCTTTATTTGGCAAGGGGGGAAATTCTCTCTCCTCAGGTCTTGGCAACAGGACACTGTGAAAATAATCTCTTACATAATGTGTCGACCTCCCGCTACACAGCACGAGGAACCCAAACACGCTCTGTAGTATTCATATGATCCAATGTGCCACGTGCGTTTGTACGTGTCCATGTATGTCCAATTCACACCAATAGTTGGAAACAAAACATTCTGGCAAGATTTGATGTGAAAACAACAGTTTTTCTATCACGCGAAAGATTCCCTTGAATGCAGCGCCTCACAAAGTCCCCACGGGCCCTAAGAAAGCAAACAAACCAGCAGAGGCCCCTTTATCTGCACTGCTTCACTGAAACAGGTGCCTTTCACACCAATAGGACACTCTGTGCTTCTATTGGACAGATGGTGCACAGTCACTTTAGTTTAAAACAGAAATGGTTGACGTTTATTACAGCAAGGGCTTCAAAATGTGATCATCTGATTCAAGGGCCACATAATCAACATTTATGTCAGCATTTAAAATAATGTCCAAACTGAGCAAGAATATAGGGGAAAAAGTTGTATTGTTGGAGTCATATTTGTATTCACTGCCCTATATTTTAAAGTTTTGTCATTACTTAAGTTCCGATGTTCAGAATGAACACTTCCATCATATTGTATGTATTTTTGTTCTTCATTTTGTACATTATTTTTCATTTGATGTATGTTTTTGCTTTTTTGTTGCGTTCTCCCGAGTCGTTTTGTGTATTTCTGGAGTTTTGTTTATTTTTTGTTCTTTTTTTGTATATTATTTCTCATTTTGTAAGTGTTTGTCATTGTTCTGTCTGTGTTATCGAGTCATTTTGTTATTTTTTGTGGCAGTTTATTGTCATTTTGTGTATCGTAATGTGTGTTGTAATTTGGATTATTTTATTTCTCTTTTGTGCATTTTTTGTTCTCATTGTATGTATTTTTGTTGCTTTGTACAGTATTTTGCATTTTGCATGTTTGGTGTTGTTTTGTGTGTTTCTCTGAATCATTTTGTCTGTTTTTTTGTTGCCGTTTTGCAGAATTTATTCTCATTTTGTGCATTTCTGTTCTAATTTGGGGTATTTTTGTTGCTTTTTTGTTTTTGTTTTTTTGTTTTGTTATTTTCCTAGAAGTGTCGTAGTCATTTTGTGTGTTTTTGGAGTAATTTGATTAATTTAGTTGTCTTTTGTGTTAGTTGTTCTAATTTTGTGGGTTTTTCTTGCTGTTTTGTATATTTTTTTGTTTTGTTTCCACAAGTTTTGTCATCATTTTGTGTGTTTTTGGAGTCATTTTTTTGTACTTTTTTGTTGTTGTAATTTTGTGTTTTTCATTAAAAATTACATTACAGTCATTTTGTGCATTCTCTTTGGGGGCTGCATAAAATTAGTCCAAGGACCACATGTGATCCCGGGCCCAGCATACACCATAGCCTGACATATAGTGTGATAAATGGCAATTGATTGGGTGAATGAAAAGTAAAATACGTTTGACTTGTATTTCAGGTGAAGGGGAAAGAAGTGAAGGAGGCCAAGGAGAAGCCAGGAGCTGCTAATGGCCACCAGTTTGTTCCCGTGTCTCCATCTGGTCCGTCTCTTTGTGTGGCCTGTGACAAGCCTGTTTCTGGGAAGGAGCTGCTGCAGTGCTCCAGTAAGAATCTGCGCCTCCAGCTCTGTTGTTGTTAGACGTCCTGCGGTGGCTCAACTGTTTAGAGCTTTCTTATAACATGTCGCACGTGATTCCTTGATGTTTTGTTTGGTGGGAGCCATGAAGTCAGGTTTAGTCCTTCCATGGACTCAATGCAGAGAATGAGTTACAATGCAGCAATAACACCTGAACTGAAGCTGGATTTTATTTGTCCTTGTTTGTAGACTGTTTGCTGAATGTCCATAAAAACTGCAGAGAGTCAGTAGCAGCCTGTGGAAAGGTAACCCTCACTATTAAAAGTTACAAGTTTACAATAGTTAAAGATGCTTAACCACAAAACTCACATTTTTCAAACTTCTCCCGTTTGTCATCCAAAAGTTGTTCTCACAAATTCCTTTGATATGGAGACAAACAAACAACAAAGGTAGAAATAATTCCAGCAACGTAATTTTGTCTTCTTTGATCTGACATGCCAACTGTCAGTTTTCCTCGGAGGCATCTACTGATTGCTTTGATGTTTCTCTACGTGTTTTTTCATAAGGAAAGCATCAAAGCAAATTTCTAAGTACATTTCCTGAAAAAAGTTGTCTGAATAGACCATGGCTTGAATGTTTGTTTATGACTCCACCGTAAACAAACGGATTGTTGATGAATGGTCATGTGACTTGAACTTTGGACAGTTTTGCGTATTGCATTGTGGGATATAGAGTTTCGTGGAAGAATGCAAAGACGTTGCTAAAGCAGAAAAGTTTCTTTAAGAAATGTTTTTATTTCATTCTTATCATGATTTCTTGTGTTTTTTTCTCGTCCGAAAAGGAAAATAATGATCCACTTCAAGTCATTTGTGTTCTGGGTTGGTTATCATGTTCACCATGATGTGACGTCACTAGAGATGTTAAATTTCGGCCGTATGCGGGCGTTTCCTTGGAAGCCACTATATCAACATCCGCCATTATTTAGAGTTTTTGGGGTCACTCTGACATCAGTCAAATACATGTACAGAATTTAAAAAAGGTTACGTGGTTAAGCAGCTTTAAAGTGAACACATCATTTGGTTTCATTTTTATCATGAATGATTGTGTGTGTTCAGTGATATACCAAAGTTGTCTAAAAGTTTCAAAGTGTTTCTTAACTGGAGTTAATCAATTACGCAATAACACAACCTCTCTTACAGGGGCTCGCCTTGAGGTTGTGGGTTTGAGCCCAAGTCTATGTCAATGTCCTTGAGGAAGTCACTGATATTAACCATAATTTGTAACCAATGGTAGATTAGCATTAGCATTAGCATTGCATGGCAGCTCTGTCCCTTTGATTGGTGAATGTGAAGTTCTTTTATCATTGATTTCCTTTATGGTTGAGTCCCTGTTGGACTGTTGTAATATCAATTCAGTTTAAACCCACTTTTTGGAATGAATTACAATACTGCAATTATTGGAAAGTAATCAAAAACTTGGTAAGACTTTACTTGAAGTTTTAAACATAAGGCTGAAATTACGCTGTCATTGCTGTCATCAAAGACAGTGTAAAGCAAATTCAGCCATTTTCTTCTAAACACATTAAATAGGTCACAAAAGTATTCCTTAAAACATTTAAAAAGCCATTCAACCATTGGTATATTTCATTGTGGAGATAGGCTTCACAAACTGTGTTTCAAATTTCTGGGTTCATGATTTAATGGGCGGGTCAGAAATCATAGCCGTGTTACGCAACGGAGTCATCATTAGCATAAACCCGACCCTGCTGCTGAAGTGTATAAATACATTCAGCGCATTAGCTTCAGTAGTTTTCCCACTCGCTCTCGAGATCGGATAGCATCTCTTATGACAGTTTGCAATCAGCTAACCAGTCATGTGCCCTCCAGAGTAGTGATAATAACAGCAAACACAGCTTTTGTCTGATTGACTCCGTTTGGCGGTGCTTCACGTGCTGCAGCCATGAAAGGAAATAATAAAACTTTAGTCCATCTCAGTTCTCTCTTTGACTCAATCCACTGTAGAAACAACTCTCGTATCGCGCCGCAAAAAGTTGAAACAAGGCGGTGTTGAGTGGAAAACGCAGTGACCGGGGCTGAGGTTTAGGTGGACCAATCACAGCGCTTACATTCCGCGTCGCCTCGACGCGCAGTCAGGATTTTTGGGAGTCAGTTTCTGGCTCTGATGGCTCAAACAGGTAGGGCTGGGTCTGTCCGATGATGCTGCTAGCACTAGCTTCCATTGTTACTGTACGTTACGTTGTCCTACAGTTCACGGAGGCGGCGCCCTTCCGGCGTGTGGATGTGGTTCCAACGCTGCTAACTGACACGCCCCCAGTGTTTCAGAGCAGAGAGAAGTGCTTGTTTTTTCATGATTTTGAGGCCAAACTTTATAAACTTAGCGATTTTTTTCATCTTTCAAATTTGGCTCAGTGGTTAATGACACATGTTTCTGTGGTGTGACAAACTCATCACACAAATGTATTTCTGCTATACACAAACTTTAAGTGTCGTTGGTTATCCTAACTTTACTAGATCCCTCCACCTAACCCAAATAATGCCAACATAGCTCCAAAGGTGTCATAATTTAGCGAGCGACACTTAATGACAGCCTTCATGACACCTTATTCATGCTAATGACAGATAATGACATAATGTCAGACTTATGTTTAAAACTTTGAGTAAAACTGTATTTATTTAAATGTAAATGAAATAAATGCAGTGAATTTATTTGGGGGGGTTGAAAGGTAAGATGTAAATAAAATGTGACACACAAAGTGTTGTTGTCAGAGGCCAGCAGAGATCTACTCGTGTTCCTTTGATGTAGTGTGTGCGTGTGCATGTGTGTGTGTGTGGGCATAAATTGCCATGTTGACAGAAAGGTTGGGTTGAGGCTGCACTGTTTAAAAAAAGCGGGACAGCTGCTGACATTAATATGATTATGTCCTTCCCCCAGAAACCACAGGAGAGGAATGCAGTGTTGATAAAAAGCAAGACCTTGTCCCTCCCACAGAGTGAGTGCCTCGTGCCTGCCACCCCCTATGCTGGTGTCCCACCTTACCCTGAGCCCCCCTGTCCTGTCCTTTCTTAATCACGTTGTCGTGGGCTAAGTAAGCCATTGCTCCTCATTGTTGTATTAAGACAAAAAGTTAATATTTAATCCACCTCAGTGGGGGATCTGACTCGGACAAGGTTATGTGTGTGGGTGTTTTCTCATGATCTCAAGACTTAAGTGTTTTCTTGGGGAACAGGAAGTTTTCTGATTCCAACTATGTCCAAATAATGTGTCAAACGTAAGGAAATAAACAGAGCTCGAATGGCCACTTGAAGTGTTTGTTTGTGAAGTGGAAAAGCCTCACATTCAGAACTGATTTCTGTTCCCAATGGTCTGTATTCTAGACTTTGGGAGAGAAAATCCTCCAGCCTCCATGTTCCCCTCATCGTCCTCTGTTTCACTTCCAACAATGACCAGAGAGAAAAGAGAAACGGCTCCTCTCACGAAGAGCCACACCATCTCTATAGACAGCAGGTAAGTCAGTGATGGGACCGTCAGAACAGCTTTGTGCTTTTCCTCCATGAAACTAACAGAGACAAGTCTACTGACCTCCAGTTTCCTTCAATGTGTTTAACGTTGTAAAAGTTATTATAAACTGACTGCTATCATTTTTGATCAATGATTTATTTTCAAACTTTAATATATTTAAATTATTAGGGGGCCAAGCCCGCGGGGCCGGGGTACTGCGTATGCTTACATACACGGTTCCTAGGACCAGCGGTGCTAGGAACCCTATTGTATTCGTTCCGATTATAGTTAAATTTAATTTTTCTCCCGGTAAAAGTGGTGCTACAGGCTAAACCGTGCAAGGGAGGGCGTTGCCCTTTGGAGGGTGGATCCAAGACCCCCAGGGGACCTGGGACGCAAAAACTCACATATATCCCCCTGCAGGTGGGGCTATAACAAAGGTCAACGCATTTTGGTCTATAACTCCCACACCGTTTGTTGCACATTCAAAAACTTCATATCCACAGATTCCTTGAATAGCACTGAATCACCTGGGCTAGGCCACACCCATTTCCACCTCAACTTTTGTCGGAGAAAAATTGCAAAAACTGTAAAACATTCTTTTTCAAACTTCTCCTTGGGATTTTGTCCAATCAGGGTGAAACTTGGCACGTAGAGTCTTCAGTTGGACCTGGTCTAAAGTTCAGCGAATAATTTTGTTCGGGCAAAATATGCGCAAATTATTAACGAGTAAAGTTTTATAGCTCGCTATAAAAACGCGAACTGGTGCACATCTCGGTCAAAATAAATGCTAACAACACCAAATCTGAGATCCATGGTTGGCATGTGACTGTGGGGGTATGCGCCAAATTTGAATAATGTAGACCACTAGGGGGCGCTGCAAATATGGAATATTTACATCTCCTAAATGGCAACCAATTTTTACCAGATTTGGTGGGTATGATCTTGGGTCACTCCTGAGGCGATATGTCAAAGTTATTCGTGATTGGTCAAAATGGGCGTGGCTTATTACATCATAACATATAAATAAACAAACATCTATTTCAGCTGAATTATTATGTTGAGGGCAGTAAAATGTACAGGGTAGATATAGAAGACCACACAGACCACCCATACCAAAAATTGCACCAAACACATTTTGGCCTTTAACTTTGACATTTTAATTCACATCTTTCTAAACTTCATATCCACGTGTTCCCTACATAGAGTCGCATCTTCTGACATAGGCCACGCCCACTCCCACGGCATATTGCTCTTTGTAAGTCACTACACATCAAAAACCTATTTTTTCAAACTCCTCTTTGGGGTTTTGTCCAATCAGCGTGAAACTTGGCACGTTGAGACTTCTTTTGGACCTGATCTAAAGTTCAGCAAAAAATTTTTGTTGGGGCAAAATATGCGCAAATTATTAACGAGTAAAAATTTCTAGCTCGCTATAAAAACACGACCTGGTGCATATCTCGGTCAAAATAAAGGCGAACAACACCAAATCTAAGATCCTTGGTTTGCATGTAACTGTGGGGGTATGAGCAAAATTGTATTAATTTAAGCCACTAGGGGGCGCTGCAAATATTGGAAATTTATATCTCTTAATTGGCAAGACCAATTTTTACCAAACCTGGTGGGTATGACCTTGGGTCACTCCCGAGGGCATATCTTGAAGTTATTCGCGATTGGTCGAAGTCGACGTGGCTGATTACAACATAATTTATAAAAAAAAAAAAACAATTATTTCAGCTGAATTATTATGTTGAAATGAAATTTACAGGCTATATATAGAAGAGCACACAGACCACTCATACAAAAAAGTGTGCCACTAGGTGGCGCTATAATGGGTGCAAACGCATTTTGGCCTGTAACTTTGACATTTTAAATCACATCTTCCAAAACTTCATATCCACCTTTTCACAGCAAATGGCACATTGGCCTGTGTCCTGAATGCTTGGCCCAATTTCATAACTGCTTGCAGTTCTAGTTATTTTTACTTTCGCCAAGGAAGTAATATTTTCACCTGCATGTATTTAGTCATTTGACTATTAGCAGGATTACATCAAATGTACTTGTGGATTTTGACAAATATTTGAACCAAAGTTAGACTGGCTTACACCATGGAAGATTCCATTCTGTTTTGGAGAGGATCTGGATCAATATACAGATTCAGGATCAGTTTTTAAAATTCAAATAATCCTTAAATCTCATCATTGGTGAAATTTTAAAAATGTATATTTTGGTTGAAAGTTAACCAATCTTTACGAAATTTGACATAGTTATGATGAGTTGGTTCCTAATAGTTTCATCCAGATCAAATCCAGATTGCAAATTTTATCGCTTTTAAAAAAAGAAAGAAAGAAAGAAAAATTTGGGGTCCACATAGATTTGGACCCACTCTATCATTATCAATGGGGATATGAATTTATTATAAGCCTTTAAAGTGTGAATGGTGATGGTACCTCCTCATTTACAGTTAATGAAGAAAAAAAACATTTCTACAGGAACTGCAGGTGACAAAATCCCATCTGTTTAGTATTCTGATATAATGGACATTCATTCTTAAAATGTTGTGTTTATTACATTAGTCAAGATGAATTAGATTTTACAACCCCAAATTTAAAAGGGATCCTCAACCTCAATGACAAATAGCTCAACTGAAAGATTATTATATGGTAACTTTATCAGGAGAATGGAGAGGTTGGTTTAGAAGCTGCATATGCAATAAAATGTTAATTTTCAAAGTTTGAGTTCTCATTTCCTGCTTAGTCAAATCAAAATCCGTCTACTGTAACGTTCCTGGTCTTCTTAGGAATAATGCCATAGCATCCAAGGAACTGGATGACACCTAATTAAAATGAATTCAAATGGTATTTCACCATAGGCTCTCTATGGGAGTGGAAATATGAAAAAGTAATCCTGACATGACGTCAACAACATGATATGCAAACGCTGATTGGCTGAAATCTCCAAAATGGCGACGCCCACATAAAGGGATATTACATGTATTTGAAGGATAAACGTTGATACAAATGACCTTTCTTAAACAAATTAGTAATAACAAAGTTGTATTATTCAGCTTTAGACTGATCCTCTAAAGTGTATTCATAAGAGGGGTTTGTACAGTGTTTTTCAACCTTCTCTAGTATTTGGTAAAAAAAAAAAAAAAAAAAATTAGATTTTTTTTAAATTAATATTTTTCAAAAACACATCACACACAATAAACATCAAATAACTGTATCCTATACTTAAACTTTCTCAAACATAAATCTAGTTAAAATAAATTGCAGTATAAAAATATGTGAGGTGGCGCACTAATCCTGGCTTCTCGGTATTTGTAACACACTTTAATAAATATGATCAAAAACTATTTCTCGAAAGAAAAAATGTCTCTGGGGTCAACGACCTGAAAAAGGTTAGGAACCACTGAGTTAGTATGACTTTAATCCTCTTTAAAGAGCAGCTCTAAAAGCTGGTAAGACATGATGTTCAGTTGTAAATACTGCAGTTGGTTTCCTCTCAGACGGCTCAGTGATGTGATGGGAGCAGACAGTGACTGTGCTGTGACAGCCTCTAATAACAGCTCAGTGTCTGATGAGGGAACACCCATCACTATGACACCACCGTCCCTGGAGCCACCAATGACAACACATGGTGAGCACTAAGACCTGGGAGGACACATTACTACACACTGGAGGATTCAGCACAATTTATTCTGTTCACACAGATTCTGTTGACGCTCCTCTACTCAGCGACTTGTCCGCTGACTTGTTGGGTTTGGACGCAGAGTCGTGGAGTTTGGTCGTCAGCGCTGAGTTTAGCAGAAAACACGACAGACACACCACGAAACGACAGGATGTGATTTATGGTGACTTTCCCTCTCTCTCACCTGTGCATATTTCCACCTGTTGGTGCTCTTTCTAACACCCCTTCCTATTAGGGGTGTACACTGCCATTAATCTGACGATACGATACGATATTGTTCACGATTTGCACAATACGATACAGCATATCCCGAATACCACAGTATAAATCGCGATATATCATATCAATAATTACAAATTTCACCTTTACAAGTATTAAAGTGTATGAAATACAATTTATTTGAAAAAAATTTACTTGCGAGAACAAGTAAAAGCAAACTTTTGTTTCTTTTCTTTTCTCTAAGTTTTTAACTTTTTAAAATAAAAAAAAAAAAGACAGATTTGTATTTATCTCACACACGTCGTGCTTTTAATTATTTATTTGTTTACTTGGGACTGAGTTGGTTAATGACATGGTTACCTCACGATACGATACGATACATTGTTCACAATACTGATATTACTGTTTTATACGATCCCAGGATAATTGATACACATTTCACCTTTACAAGTACAAAATGGTATGAAATACAATTTATTTAGCACCAATATCAAAAACAAGTGCTATGTTCATCAAACTGTAAAATTTCATTTTTCAAAAAAGTTTAACTTTTGTTTCCACAACTGATTCTGATTCTGTTAAGTTCTTAAATTCTTTCAAATATAACCACAAACATCTATAAAAGTGCCCAGTATGTTTTATGAAAATAAAGTAGCTAAAATGCATTGAGTAGTGAGGTAGTTTAACAAGGTCTGATGTGGTTCACTGACACCTAGTGACCGGGCGTTTACGTGCTATGTTAGCGCAATCACGTGTTTTTTTTTTGTTAAAAACACAATTAAAAAAAATTATATGGAAATTGTTTTGGATCGATACAATAATCAAGATAATCTTCTTTCAGAGCTGATGCAGACTGAACTGCACCACATCCAAACCCTGACGGTAATGTCCGAGGTGTTCAGGAGAGGAATGCTGGAGGAGCTGCAGCTGGACTGGGACTGCGTGGCCCGTATCTTCCCCTGCTTGGACCCCCTGCTGCTTTTCCACAGGAATCTGTTCAAAGCCCTGCACGAACGGCGGCAGAGCACGACCCAAACCGAGAAGCCACAGAATTACCTCATCCATCAGATCGGAGATATCCTCCTTCAGCAGGTGTGAAGAGAACGATTCTCACTGACCCGTGTGGGTCTTCTGCATCTGATTGTTCTTTTTTTTTTAAAATCTCAGTTCTCGGATGCAAATGCAGAGACAATGAAAGAGTTGTACGGAGAGTTCTGTAGCCATCACATCGAAGCTGTCAATATTTTCAAAGAGCTCCAGCAACAAAACAAAAAACTGCAGAATTTTGTCAGGGTAAGTCACACATCTGCTTGTGTTTCACACACATACATTATACTGTACATACACATACACAGAGGACTGAAACGATCCGTTAATTAAACCGACTAAACCGATTCAGAAAATGAGTCGATGCAGATGATCTGAATGATGCTTCCCCCCCTGCCACTGCCATGGTTACCCAAAGTATCATGGAGCAGTCAGCTGAGCGCTAGCTAACTAGCACCACAAGTTTACAAAAATGGAAATGACCACTTGTGTCACTTCCTCAGAACTTACAGTAGTTTAGATTCTTCAGGGGGAAAAATAACAGGAAGAAAGACATTTTTATGTCTAAAGCAGAGTTTTTTAACCTTGGGGTCCTGAATTAAAATAAGGTCACCTGAAAGGTCAGGGAATTGATTAAAAAATAGATAAATTACTGATTTTAAATATTATGTTTCAAAAACATCACACACAATATCAAACAACTGTATTGTAAAATGCAGATTAAAAATATCAGAGGTGGAGCATCTGTATTCATAACACACTATAACAAACAATGATCAAAAATTTAAAATGTTTCTGGGCTCACCAGAGTCTATCAAAATGGGGTCACGACCTGAAAAAGGTTGGGAACCACTGGGAAGGACAATCACAGGCAGGAAGCACTTTATCTAAGGATGCATTAATTCAACTGGTCACCGTAACAACTGGTGATGCTTTCATCTCATCACGCTGTGATTTTATCTTGTTTCTTAGTTAATTTGTGGAAACCTAATTGCGTTAGTATTGATAAAACACTTAAAAAATAATAAAATGAAATGACGCACTGTTATTTTAAAAGGTGTGTTAGTTATTGAAATAGTTTTTTGGTTTGACACGCATTGTCTTCATTTTTATGTGTAATGTCAAATTCTAATTTTTTATTGTTAAATTTAGGTTTTTAAAAAAGTTTAAATTAAAAACTGTTTCTACAATTTAGATCTAAATGCACTGTTTGGTGAAACACTGGGGTTGTGATTATTCAGTCTATGTTGCTTATTAGGCCTATATTGAAGTAACAGCTCTTTCAAAGTTCATGTGAAATTATTTTTGTAAGATTGTCATATGTTTAATTGTTCTGTGCAAGAAAAAGATTTTAGATTTTAGTGTCCTGCAATAATTTAATTATGTGCCAAAAAAACGATTAAAAAATGTAAAATTAATTTATTAATTAAATAAATGTTTGTTTCAGCCCTACGTATTATTTTTATTAGCATTTACCAATTTCTACAGTTGCAAACACACACACACGCTGATTTGTGAATACTTTTTTCTTTTCACAGCAACAGAGTAACAACTCTCTGGTCCGACGGCGAGAGGTGCCAGAATTTATTTTGCTGGTCACTCAGCGCATCACCAAGTATCCTGTGCTGCTGGAGAGGATTCTACTCTACACTCAGGGTAAGTTGTCTGCACCTAAACCACATGTGTCAAACTCAAGGCCCGGGGCCCAAATCCGGCCCTTTCGAGCATCCAATTCGGATGAAAACAATAATTATTGTGTAAATTATCGAAAAATCCAGTTGTAGATATCTCTAATTCACCAATTTAATTTAACTTGACAATATTTTTAGGGGCTTGCATTTTTCCTTTGTTTATATTACATGAATGTTGTCATTTTTAATTGCAAATTGTGCAAATAACTCTAAATCTTGCAATTTCTCAAAAGCAAAATTCCTCTAAATTACTCAAAAATGTGTAACAAAATCAAGATTTATTGAAGTGAATTGAACTGAGATTGAAAACTACCCCCATCCACTTGAGATGAAATTGGTCCATATTTGGCTCCTGAACTAAAATGAGTTTGACAACCCTGGTTGGTTAGCGTTTGATGGATCTGTGTATGTTGAAACACTGTCACTGAACGTGTGTTTGTGCCCACAGAAGGGAGTCAGGAACACTCTGACCTGTCGGCCGCTTTAGCTCAGATCCGTGACATCATCACGGCGGTGGACCTGACAGTGAGTAAACACGAGAGATGTCAGGAGCTACAGGAAGTGTCGGCCCGGCTGGAGAACAAGAGCTTTGCCAAGCTAAAGAACGGCAAAGTGTTCCGTAAACAGGACGTGCACTGTAAACATCGGGAGCTGCAGCACAAAGGCTTGGTTTACTGGAAGACTGCCACAGGTCGCCTGAAAGGTAACGCATCACATGTGCCACTAAATGTTCCCTCCACCCATTCTACATCTAGTCTGCTTCTGTGCTTTCAGATACTTTGGCTCTTCTTCTTACCGACGTCCTGATCTTCCTACAAGAGAAAGATCAGCGCTTCATATTTGCTGCCGTCGTAAGCCTCAAACAAACATTCCATTCCAATCATCTTTATCACCGATTACATCTTAATGGCTTCGCTCCCACAGGACCAGAAGCCTCCGGTAATCCCTTTACAGAAGCTCATTGTTAGAGAGGTGGCCAACGAGGAGAGAGGGATGTTCCTCATCTCCGCTTCCTCAGCGGGGCCCGAGATGTACGAGGTCCACACCAACACCAGAGAGGAGAGAAACGCGTGGATGAGACACATCCGACATGCTGTGGAGAGGTGAGTCCGTCAAACAGCCAAAGACCTGCTTAGTGCGTGTGATTTAAGGGTCGCTAACAATCCTCGAAACCAGTACCCCTCTCTTATTCCTGAACCAAATCCCTCCTTTGTTCGATTACAACAATTTGCTCAGAATACAATGAAAAAACAACTACAGAGCATAATGATGGAATGAATGGGTGATAACACACATTTTAAAGACTCTTATTTTGTAAATAAGTGGAAGGAAACAGTACATAGTGTCTACTGAACAAATGTATTTCTATAGTTTTATATCATTCCCTGTCATCTCCCGCCCAGTGTGGGAGCAAGACTGACCTTTATATTTTTAGTTCATGTTCTAATCAAGATTATTTCCATCATCATTATTATGATTATCATTTTTAACTAAAAATAAACATTATAAAACCCAATACTTTTAATGCTTTCATTTCTTACATTTCCACTTTCTCTCTGTCAAGTACCCCCTACAGTTCCATCACGTACCCCCATTTGTGCTCTTAACCACGTGTGTCAAACTCAAGGCCTGGGGGCCAAAACTGGCCCTTTATAGCATCCAATTTGGCCTGCAGGAGAAAAGAAATATTGACAGAGAAAACATGAATCTTTGTGGAAATTTCCCACTAATTCAGTTGTAGATATCTATGCTTATATAGCATGAGGTTATTTTTAATTTATATATATATATATATACATATATATATATATATATATATATATATATGTATAAAATCCTACAATTTTCTTAAAATTATTTCACAGAAATTCCCCAAATTAAGTACATATTGGTCACAAAATCAATGAATTTTAAAATAGAACATCGTGCAGGGACTGATATCTGTCACTTCTTACTTAAATGGTATTGGTGCCCCACATACTTTATTATTTAAATGTAATTTATACGTAGAAGTGCAAACTAGGGCACAGTTAATGTTGAAATTGCTCTTTTTTTCCACCTAAAATCTGCGGCTCACTTCAGATCAAACTGCTCCGTATTTGGCCCCTGAACTAAAATGAGTTTGACACGTGCTCTAAACTATTGATCCAAAATCTCAGCTGTCCTGAGGAAGAGGAGGAGGAAGAGCGAAGCACAGAGACAGAGGAAGCCAGACAAGCTGCTGAAGTCAAAGCTCAGAAGATCAACAAGTTCCAAGGTGAAAAAAACAACTAACAAACCAACAGATGACAGTTTAAGTAGATAAATAAAACTGTAATATGTTCCAGACACACTGCTGGACCAGGACCAGAAGATCTGCAGCAGCCTGGAGGAGAAGTTACAGCTTTATGCTGAGCTCACTGATTTAACCCTTCACTCACCAGAGCCTCCAGCACAACGCTACCTGCTGGTACAACCAGTGCGTTACACCGACTGTGAGACCACCAGACAGGCTTCATCATTACTGTCCACTGCACTGAGAGAAGGTGCTCACATCACTCCCTGAATAATAATAATGTCTGTAGATTAGTTTAGATATATGTGACAGTATTTTAAAAACAATCTTACCAAAAATGATTATCCTAAAGCAGTGGTTCCCAACACTTTTTTGGACCGTGACCCCATAAATATTTTTTGATCATGCTTGTTATACTGTGTAACAACTAGGAGTGTGACGATATCTCAACACGGCGATTTATCGCAATATTTTTTCGCACAATCAATTATAGATATGCTCGCGCTAAGTATCGAGTTTCTTTTTTTTTTTTTTTTTGACTTTTTCTGCTTTTTCACTAAAATGTGCAGGTAGGTTTTCACAGAAATTTTGTCACTGTTTGTTGAAGGAACCAATATTTTGTTTACTAGAATATTTCACTATAATGGTGTCACTGGTAACAAAGACTCTATTTTTTGTTTACATTGGTATGTTGGTTATTTACAGAAATGTTCATAGGACACTTTTTCAATTTATTGTCTTTCAGAGATATAAAATTAAAATTTTATTTTGTTTACTTAATCTTTTTTCTCTTGTTATGTCGTAGATTAATTTCTGACCAATATATTGATAATCGCAGTATCGTCATATTGTGAGATGATCATTATCGTGAGCGTTGTATCGCGTATCCTGAGGTACCCACCCCTAGTAACAACTACAGAATAAGCAGAATTAATGCACTAAGTGACAAGATGCACCAGCTCAGGTATTTTTATACTGTATTTTTTTTTCTCTTTCTTCTTTTCTTTCTACTGCATTTTACTTGAACTAGATTTATATTTGACAAATATAGAATACAGTTGTTTAATATTGTATGTTGTGTTCTAATTTGGAAAAAATATATATATATATATTTTTTTTTATTTAAAATGTTTTTATTTTTAACACATTCCAGGCGACCTCATTTAAATTTCAGGCTACTCCACATGGGGTCACGGCCTCAAGGTTGAAAAACACTGTCCTGGAGTTTGAAGACTTTCAGTCTTTATTTGACAATTAGAGATTATATTATTAGACAACATATTGCTTTTTATAAGGTATTAAAAATGTATTTATGCTGTATTATATATATTCTACGGTTATTGCAAAGTAAAGTGAAATTGTGGCCAATTTTTGCAGCAGAGAACCTGATCACCATCCTGCAGACCCCAGAGGGCCTCCCTGTGGGTCAGGGCTCCCCCGTACGAGGCCCCGAGTGCTGCAGCTACAACAGCCACGGGAGCAGCATTCAGGAGTCTCCCACTGAACGTGAGTCACTAACTAACTACACCACTGTCAATATTCACCACAAAGCCAAGGTCCCTGAACACAACACGGGAGTCATTAATGTGGTTTTGTTTTCATTTCATCGTCTTTTCCTACTTACATGACTTTATAAGCTATTAAACTACCGCAAATTGTATCAAACATGCAAAATAGAAAAGGTTCGTAGATTCAACTATTATTATTAATTTCATATTTTTATGCTTCAGACGACTAAGAGAAGATGAGAGGGTGAAACCACATAAGATTATGTTGCAAAAATGTTCGTTAGCTACACCGCTACCCATTTTATTGGAAAAATAACATGACAATGCGTGATATGGTCCATAATGTAAGTCAGGGTTTAGTGAAATATCGCGTAGCCGTGATTACGTAGCGCAAAGTTCAAGGTTTTTTATTGTCATTTTTAATGTTTCCGCAAAAACATTGTATTTTTCCTCAGAGCCATCAGATTACAAGAAAAGAAATATTAACAGAAATATACATAATATAACAGAAATAAATAATAAAGTACACAAAATACATACAAGCACTGCAAAGTAGGAACAAGATCAATTTTTTTCTATTTGCTACACTTGCTAGGGAAAAATAGCATGTGAAAGAGTTATAATTTTAAACTCCCAAAACATGCATGTGAAGTATTTCCATGTCTATTATTAGTTACAAATAAATATATAAACACTTTGGATTGCTTATTCCACGTTTTCCAGCTGTTTTCCGTGATCAAAGTCGTAGTCCCTAAATGAAGAAGTGAGACGTCTTGTACTGTAGCTTTTACATAAATCAAGGCCATTTACCTTTAATAAAAGCCAAATCATCAAACCCAAACTACACTATTTAATACAGTGTTCAGTTCAAAATGAAGCTGATTTATTCTGACTGTGACAAAATGTTAAAAAGTGACCAAAAGAAGATGAAAACTTTTGGATTAGCTTGACACGCGCTCCTTTTTTACCTCACAGCGGACTATCTGAGCACGCTCAGTATGAGCTCTGCCTCCCTGGGGTCAGACAGTGAGTCAGCAGGCTTGGACAGCGCAGTATGGAGCTGTGTGACCGAGCCTCGGAAGGGGGACAACAAGGGGAACATTTTAAAGGTCCGACTCACCAATCACCTACACTTAAAGGAAGTTTGTGTTTGAAATCTAACAACAATGTTTGCACAGGTGGTGGAGAGTGTCCAGAGCCTGACTCAGCTCCTCTACAGTCTGCAGGTCAGCGCTGCACACGTCACGTCACAGCAAGAGCAAAACAACACCTAAGATTCATAGAGTTTCAATCAACACGTAGATAAAATAAATGTAGAACAATCCAAGAGATGGGCTGAGGGTCACATGATCAACATTCATGTCAGCATTTAGGATATCGACCAATCAGAGGATTAACAAAGGTTTCAGTCTGAGTTTCTTGTCATTTTGTAATCTTTTTCTGTTGCTTTTTGTCTTTTTTTGTGTGTTTTTGTTGTTATGCGTGTTTTGAGTCATTCTGACTATTTTTGTTGTCATTTTATATATATTTTCTGGGGGTTTTTTTGGTACATTTGCAGTCGTTTTGTGTGTTTTGGGGTAGTTTTATTGTCCATTTGTGTATTTTTCTGTAAGGTATGCTTTTTGGATTCATTTTGTGTATTTTTGTTATGAGTTTTTTAGTCATTTTGATCATTTTTGTCATCATGTTAAGCATTTTTGCTGTTCTTTTGTGTATTTTTGCTATGTATGTTTTGAGACATTTTGATCATTTTTGTCATCATTTTACATATTTGTGTGGGGGAGTTTGTACATTTATAGTCCTTTTGTGTGTTCTTAGGGTAGTTTTGTTGTCCTTTTGTGCATTTTTCTGCAATGTATGCTTTTTGGAGTCATTTTGTGTGTTCTGTTATGTGTTTTTACTTAGTCATTTTGATCATTTTATATATTTGTCTGGGTTTTTCTGTACATTTGTAGCGGTTTTAGGGTAGTTTTGTGTATTTCTTTGTGTATTTTTCTGTGTTTTTAGTCATTTTGATTATTTGTGTTGTAATTTTATATATTTTTCTGGAGTTTGTTATACATTTATAGTCATTTTGTGTGTTTTTGAGGTAGTTTTGTTGTCCTTTTGTGTATTTTTCTGTAATGTATGTTTGTTAGAGTCATTTTGCATATTTTTTTGGTTTGTTGATTATTTTTGGGGGGCTGTGCAAACTTAGATCATCTGCTGAAGAGTGATGTTTCATCTGTGATGTTTGCAGGCAGCAGTGACTCTTCAGGACAGCTGCCATGAAGTCCAAAAGCTTCTCCTTCAAGAAGCAGAGAGACCTCCACTCCGAAGCATCTCTACCCTCCATAGCAGCTTGGTAAAATAATCCAAAACCAAAATCAGAACAAAGACTAAAGTGGAGTTTAGTCGCGTTTTAAGTGGCTAAATGATCTGACGGGTGTTGTCCTGGTTGTAGGAGCAGGAGAGGCAGAGGAGTGCCGAGAAAAAGAAAGAGGAAAATGAGAAGAAGGATGTAGAGAGGAAGAGAGAGGACGTGGATGACGTACAAAAACTCTTTGAGAAGCTGAAACAACAGCAGCAGCGGTGGGACAAAGAATGTGTGGCCCGGGAGAAACTGCAGGTGAACCACACACAGATTTCTCCAGACAAGTCACACCAGAGTAGAAGTCGCATCAGTTAAACAATGTGTCGCGAACAGGACAAAAATCATATATATATGTTTCACTGGACTATAAATCCTATTTATTTAGAAATGTAAAAAATCTAAGACCAAAAGTAGACATTTAATCTGTAAAGGCAAGTTATTCAACTACACAATAACACACGCAACAACAGGATGAATAGGAGTGCAGATATTAACGTAACACAACACCATTTATTCGGCTAATAACATATGCAACATCTATAGCTGGGAACATGAATAAGCCATAGCTATATAGTTTAAATTATCATTTTAAAACATGTTAAATTATGTGTATATATATATATATATATATATATATATATATATATAAGTCGCAAGACCAGTTAAACTATGGGGAAAAAAGTGTGACCAGTAGTCTAGAAATACAGTATTATGTGTTTCATTGGATTATGTATGGAAACTCAAAATCCAAGAGACATTTCTACACTTTAAATGAGTCAGAATGCTTCAACCACAAAGCTTCCATTGTTAAACATTTAACTGCAGCTTTTTTTTAGTCTTCATATTCAAAAAATTCACAAAATATGACCAGGATTGACACATAGTTGTGATATTTGTTAGCATCCCAGATCCTGAACATTGTTGGATCGCTATAGCAGTAATATATAGAAAACATTGCATCAAATGAAATCTATGCTTCTTCGGAATCTCTTGCAAACAATAGTATTTGATTAAAAAAAAACCTCACAAGACTTATTAGCTAAAGTATGAACACCTTGGATTTAACCCAAGAGGAAACTGATTCCAGTGTAGTTCTCTACTGTACATATGGCGAGGATAAACAATACCAATACATTGGAGGGAAAAACCCTGACATTGATGTATTTTTCTTCCTGTTCCAATAAGTTGGAAAACATCATCCTTTTTAACGCTGGTACAGGAAATAAGCAGAGGCTGATCAATATCACTGAGGGCTACACTCAGGATTATTGTACAGCGCTTATGTCTTCATGCATACTATACACCGGATGTGATCAGGGGTGGACTGGCGTTCTGGCATCATCCTGGTGGGTCGTCAACCCAAAGGGGTCCGGTCCGATCTGCTATGTTTTTGATGAGCAAGCGGAGACAGACATGGTAACAGCTGGCCAAAAATGGTTCAAAAGTGGCAAAAAACATGGCAAGAAAAGAGTCAAAAGTGTAAAAATGAGCAAATAAAGAGGAACCAGGTGGTATGTAATCATAATGGCAAATGGTAGCAAATAATGAGACAAATTGTTGGAAAAAAGGGCACAAGTGGTATTTCTAAAGGGAGCTTATTTGGATGTGGCCAAAAAAAATTAAGAAAGGACAAAAATTGATTAAATAGTCAAAAAGAACTTCCAAAAATGGACTAAAAATAGAAAAAAAGGATATTTATTTATTTATTATTAAGGGAAGCTAAAGTCTGAAAAAAATGTCAGAAACCCATGGCCTAAACATATTATTGTATATATTATAATGAACTCCCTGGAATCACCTCAATGCATTTTTATCTATTATGATTTTAAAAACAAAAAGAGTTTAAAGTTTTAATTAGGATTGTGTGTGCGTGCGCTCAGAGTGAGCAGGAGAGCGTGCTGGAGCAGAGGGAGCAGCAGTGCCTCCTGGAGGCTGAGCGGCTTCGCTGTCAGCGTGAGGAGCTGGAGGCTCAGCTGATGGAGTACCAGAGGAACCTGGACCGACTGAAGGAGGGTCAGAGGAATGTGGAGAGGGAGAAGGAGAAGATCGAAGCCCAACAACGACTGCTCCAGAGCTGGAGACACAGCCGTCAGAGCAGCCTCCCCGTGACCATCCCCGTGACCATCCCAGTGGACGCATACAAGGTGAGAGACACGTCAGAACAACATCTTGGTATCAAACAAAGTAACATCGCTACGTAATCTGGATTAAAAAATAATAACTGTAATCCGTTACAGTTAAAAACATGTAATCAGAATACCGGAATATTTTATATAAACTAGGACGACTTAGGGGGATTACATTTTAAAGCAAACAGAATACACTGTACATCCGTGCAGCAGACACACAGTGCGTACGCATTGCAACACTTCACGGACGTTCACCTCAACAAATCAACACGTGAAACGACCAGCAGCACCAGCGCTGCCTGCCTGTTTATCATCATGACCACCATTCCTAAATGTCCTAAATCTGATATGTAGACGTAATAAAATATCACATCAGAATATAAAATTACTAACTATCATAAACATTTTTGTAAGAAAAGCTGTCCCCATTGAAGATACCTCGAACAGAGAAAAAAACGCATAAGGGAAATAACTCCAGAACAAATATTTGCGCACTTCTCATTTTCGAACTCCATCAAGGTATTGATACCCTGAAGCCACTCACCGAATTTAGTTATCCGATCTTAAACGGTTTCTGAGAAAAGTTGTCCCCTTTAACTCGGACGGACTTACAGACGGGGCTCAAACCTATATCCCTCTTCCACATTTGTGTCAGGAGATAATAATACATTGAGTAGGTTACACATATTCTATCCTTTTGTGTCTTTATTTGCATGTTTGGTCACAGGCGTCCAATCACAGCCGCTCTGGCAGCCTGGATGGAAACAGCTCAGAGTATGAGAGCGCTCTGCTGTCCTCCCTCCAACACAACCACATCCATCCGCCATCCAACAACATCCAGCAGCTGCTCTCCGTATCCAGGAAGAACCATGAGGGTGGGATCCACGGCTCCAGCTACACGGCCACGCTGGGCCTCACAGCCAGCCTCTACAACAGCCTGAACACCCTGCTGAGTCAGACGCACGGAAAGCAGCCACGGGACCCCCTCACCCCCCCGACCTACAGCTCCAGCCTGGACCGTGTGCAGCCGCGGAGCGACACCACTCATTTATTCAGCAGCAGCGTCCCTGCTCAGACACAGAGGACGAACAAGAGTAAGAGCACTGATACGATCAAAACACACTGGCCCTTTAACAACGATCAGATCTTAGCGTACCACGTGCATTCCACCATATTTATGCAAGCTTTGGTATTTATCAATTCTGACGTGAGCGTACACTACGATCAGATCTCACGTCAGGTCTGAGCTTGTGTATTATAATATGAGTGTGGTGGATTTGTGGTTCAGTTCAGCCAAATCTGACTGAGACTGAAGATAAAGTCTTTAAAGTGTGAATGATCATGATAAAATGATCAGGATCATTGATCCAGATATCTGACAAAGAGGAGATTTGGCGCTGGGTGAAGGTTTGTGCTCTCTGACTGCTTTTATAAGTACTTATCCTTAAAAATATTCTTTGATTTACTCGGTTATTGAAACAACAGAAATGCCCCGTTTGATTTAAATCGTCCATTAAACATGTGTACGCTTTATTTTTTAAATCACCAAATTGCACATTCCCTGTTCAACCCAAAAAACATACATTTTATTGAAAATGTTTTTATAAATAATGAAAAATCCTGTTTTTCTTGTTACTCTATTTAAAACATATGGAATTAATTAAAGAAATTAAAGAATAACCTTTCAAAACAAATGTGTTAATTAAGGCCAAAATGTAAATATAATCAGAATCAGAATGTTTTTTTTTGTAAATTACTTTTAAACTCGTACCATTTCAGTGCAAAAACAAAAATTATGCTTTTTAAAGAAACACATTTAAGCTTCTATTGGGTTCATAAATGTGTGCATCTGACTCCAGAGTCGGTGCCTCACCAGTCATGAACCTCACAGCACGTCACTGTTATTTAGTGACTTTCTGTCTCTATAAATGCAGTGTGATACACATGAAGATTACTTTGAGTACATGAATGAGAGAGCCAGCTAGAAAACATATTTTTCTTGTGCTCAGGCTTGATTTTATGCGTAAGAAGAACTGTCAGGATTCTTACAAAGTCTTTTGACCTCTGACTGTTCCACTAAAACTGTTTCTCCTTCCAGCAGATTTGAACCCGGTGCAGGACAGACAATCTACCTGGAGGTCGGAGGTCACGGGTCACAGCTTTTACGAGGACGACTACTCCACCTCTCCGTCTCTGACCCCCCTCCTCCCCCCGCAGGCCTACCTCTCCATGGAGGTGCAGAGCGGGGAGGAGGGCGAGGAGAACGTCGTTTACCTCTGAGGAAAGAACAGGCGTTGTTTGACTCGTTCTAAAATAACGATGGACGTGAGCTCACTAACGTTGGAGACTATAAAACCGAGCGGTTGCTAAGAGATGGGATCTTCTCAGTTTGTGCCTTTTATCAGTGTTTGTGGTCGTCCTTTGATCCAACCAACGTGCTCGTCCTCACTGTGCGCTCACATTTTCTGCTTCTTTCCTGCTCCTGTTGCACTTGTTACAAACACTTTAACCAAAACACCAAACACTTCAAAGATATGACAGGTGCCATTATTTCTCCCTAAACTATGTTCATATTTATAAGGGACTAAATATATTGAAAAAAAAAACACTTATACACATTAAATCTATATATAGTGTTCTGAAAATCTACCTATGCACACTTTGTTTTCTCACATAAGTGCCAAAAATGGTGTATATGTTGTGTGTAAAGAGTGGATGTATATGTTTCTTTGTCTCTCACCTAATTTATTATACATTCAATTGATTAATGCACTATTAACATTAATAAAATGACTGTTTTATATGTTCTGTCTCGATATCAGCTTCAGCACCAATGTCATGTGTCTTTAGGAATGTTGTTCATTTAAAAAGTGTCGAAGCAAAGGTCTGCATTGTGTTTTATCTAAAATCAGCTTTTTGGTGCCCATCCATAAAGTCAGCAAAATGATAGCCCATTGCTCTATAAATCTGTGATAACCACATTTATTTATTTATCTGAATAATACCCATCGTTATCCAGGAAGTTTATTATTATTATTTGCACAATAGTATATAGTCATCTTCTGGATGTAAATCCTTGTTTTAATTAGATATAAAATGGGGTTAAAGTGAAAGCGGTGAAATGGGATTTTAAAAACCACAGAAATTGATTAAAAGTTGCAAATTTTTTATTTTTTTCAAATTAGAGTGGAGACAAAACGTAATAAAAAGGGCTCAAAGTATCAATATTGGCTTAAAAATGGAAACAAGTAGTTTAAACTGACCAATAACGGTCATGACAAATGGTGAATGTGGTTAAGTTGGCAAAAAGAGGTTAAAAGTGACAATATTGGGTCAACATATGTGACATGAAGTGGGAAAAGTGATAAAAAAGGGTTTATAAGTGTCGAAAATGTCATTAAAATGGAAAAAAAAACTGTGCAGAAAAGACACTGAAATTTGAAGAAGTGTCATAAATGGGGGTAATGTAGCAAAAATGTATAAAAAGGAACAAAAATATGGCAAGAAAAGGGGATGAAAAAAGGTGAAAATGTGGCAAGTTTGGTGTAGTTGCAGAAAATGGGTAAGCATAAGGAAAAATTGGCTGAAGTTGTTAAAAAAAAATACATATTCTTAGTTTCTTAAAGGCATCTGGCAACCTTTTCCAGTGTCTCCTGACCCCAAGGTTGAGAACCCTGGCATTAAAGTGGTAATTGCAGAAAAAAAACGCAACAAAAAACTGGAATTAATCTAAAAAATCGATTGATGGCCCAGTGGGTGTGCCAGTTTAGTCGCCGGCGAGTCGACCATGGAACAGGTAGTACTGGTTTACATGGTACCAGTAGCAAGCTTTTCCATCCTAGCATGACCTGACATCAAAACGCCTTGGCTGTTCACACTGATGTCACTTTGAAACAAATCTGATCTGTATCGTGATTCAGAACCACATATGAAAGTGGTCTAAATCTGATTAAAAAATAAATAAAAAAATCACAAAACGGGCCACATTTGAGTGTTCATACTGCTTCTAAAAAATCAGATTTGACCCCTCAAAAAAAAAATCAGGTTTGGGCTACTTTTGCAGTGCAACGTAGCCTTTGAAACTCTGGTTCTGACACAAAAATACTTAAGACTTCCTCTAGCAGATATCAACAAAGTCACAGTGCTGGACTTTCTAAGTAACATTTTATGCCAGTTTCAGTTTGTTTTTGCAGAACAAAATCCACAAATTTTACAATATGCCTTTTTTTATTTTGCCCGCTATGTTATATTTATAGTATAAAGCAATTTTCAAGTGTCTTGTGCAACCTCTAAATATTAAGTCATTTGCATAAAATTTGGACCTGAATACTAGTTCTATTTCATAATATTTCATGAGATGTCTCACTATGGGATGCAACCTCTGTCTGCATTCCTCAGAAGCATTCATTTCAATCTGCCAATCCTGATTGGCCGGTGAAGCCCGTCCGTCTGCTAGGGGGTCACCCACCTCCTATAAAAGGAGGACACGGACAGACGTGCACCATTTAAACACCTCTTCTCTCAGCTATCTGGCGTTTTTTTTTGCCAGCTTACCTGTCCACAGGCGGATTGTCTTTATTCCAGTCAACGGACGCTGGCAGAACTAGCGCCTGCTCTCGACCACAACAGGTTGAGAAGTACTGTAGGTGAAACACAGCACTTACCTTGCTTTGCTTGGTAGGTGCTGTCCGTCACTACCGAAAGGTAGTGAACCTCCGGGCCTCAGCTCCGGCTGACGGCTCCTTCCAATGCTGTCGCTCCGCTGCACGCTCTTTGCCGCAAGGCCGGTGCGTTGATCTCAGCACACGTTGCTGTCGTCTCGGTCCCACTGCCCTCGCCGCCTACAGGTCCTCCCTCTGGGCTCTCACAAAAGTGTGTAGCCCGACTCCAGGTCCAGACACTACGGTATCCAAGCTTCGGACTAAAGCAAAAGCTGCCATCTCGAAAACCAATTCTGTCCTTGACGTCTCAGACAGTCCAGCACACGTTGGCTTGCATCCCTGCTAGCACCTGTGCTAGCTGCCTTGTGGTAGCGTGAGCTAGCCACCTGCTTTCCTAACTGCGTCACGGGGTGTTGGAAGCTAAGGCCTCTCTCACCGAGGGAGCGGGGTGCTCTGGGGCTCGCCTCTGTCCACGTGGGGGTAAAAGCTCCACTAAGGACAGGCACAAAGTCTGCCCCAACTGCATGGGTCTGGAACATGCCCGCATGGCGAGCTTGTGTAAGCACTGCACAGTGTTTAACTCATGGAGCCTCCACAGGAGACTGGCACGCCTGTCTGAGTAGGACTCCTTCCCCCCTCACATGTTCAAAACAGAGTGATGTGTTCGTACCCCTAGGCCAAAGGCCAGGGGTGCATCATGTGAAAGCAATGTCTGCTACAATAAGCAGAGTGATGACAGGTCCTGGTATTCCCACTCGCAGGGAGGCTCCGGCCCCCTCCTGGTCAGGAATACCGGTTTCCCGTGTGTGCTCGCCCCAGGGGGGTCTTTCCCTGTTCCCCCGCAAAAGGCTCTTCCGCTGTGCAGAAGATCCCTCTGTTGTTGTCGGGCGGCCACCCGCCGCTGCGGACGGGCCCTCTGATGACGTACGGCCGCTGCTGATGGAGGCTCCACCATTGTACGGTTGGGGAGCGATCTCAGTGGTACTTCCCGGGTTTTACTCCAGGTACTTTCTGGTCCCCAAACGAAGAGGGTCCGGGATCTGTCCCATCCTGGATCTACGGGACCTACCTTCAGGATGCTCACGCATTCCTCCCTACTGTGTCTGGTGCGAGAGGGCGATTGGTTCACGTCTGTCGACCTCAAAGACGTGTATTTTCAGGTTCCAATATATCCCCATCACAGAAAGTACCTACAGTTTGCTTTCCAGGGGGTGTGTTACGAGTGCTGCATTCTCCCATTCAGCCTCTCTTTGAGCCGGAGGGTGTTTGTGCACTGTAGGGATGCTGCGATTGCTTCGCTGAGGAAGAGGGGCATTTACCTGGCTACGTACCGGGATGATTGGTTGCTTTTGGCACAATCAGAGGCGGAGGCCAGGGCACACGCGTATTCTGCTGGATCAAAACAAATCTGGGATTGTGGTAAATGCGGAAAAGAGCATGTGTCCCCTACACACCAAATAATTTTCCTGGGTCTGTCCCTGTGCTCAGTGTCGTTCACCGCGGGTCTTTTACCAGAGCGGGTGGAGATGTTCGGAGCATGTCTCGAATTGTTTCGAACAGGCAAATCTGTTCAGTTCAGATTGTGTCTTTGTTTACTCGTGTTGATGGCTTCAGCCATCCTCGTGCCATCACATGAGGAATTTGAGGAATGGCAACCAATCACGTGGTTGCCATCACATGAGGAATTTCCAACTGTGGGTGGCCTCACATGGGCTTGATCCTGTGCGTCATGACACACGGAGGGTCTCGTTTATGTTAGAGTGTGGCTCGGCTCTGCGCCACTGGCATGCCCCAGACTTACTGACGGATGGGGTGCCTATGGGCATCATTTTTCCACAGTGTGCAATGTTCTTCCCCCTGCGCAGCACGGAGGCTCCCTTGGGGGTAGACGCAGTAGCGCACAATTGGCCGCGCGTGCTTCTTTATGCGTTCCTCCCATTGGCTCTGATTCCCTCCACCCTGTCCAGGGTGAGGGAATGCAGACACACACTGATCCTGGTGGTTCCACTGTGGCCAGCCATGCATTGGCTGGTGGAGGTTTACCAGCTGCTGTGTGGACGTCCCTGGCTGCTCCCGCTGTGCAGGGATCTGCTGTCACAGGGGAGGGGCACAGTTGTTCACCTGCATCCAGCCCATCTGGCGCTGTGTGGTTGGCCCCTGAGTTGCTCAATCTGTCAGCCGTGGGATTATCACAGAGTGTGATCTCCACTATACAGAGTGCTCAAGCCCCCTCCACTAGGTCTCTCTATGACTCTAGGTGGAGGCTGTTTGAGGGGTGGTGCCTCCAGAGGAACCACATCCCTTTTCAGTGCCAGGTGGGAGTGATTTTGTCATTTCTGCAGGACCTGATTGACAAAAGCAAAGCCTTTTCCACTGTGAAAGTGTATTTGGCGGCAATCGCCACCTGTCAGGTAGGCTTTGGGGATAAGTCGGCAAGTCAGCACCCGCTGATCTGCCGGTTTATGAAGGGAGCATGTAGGCTCCACCCCGTGTCCAGACCACTGGTACCACCGTAGGATCTGGTGGTGGTTTTGGAGAGATTTAAACGTCCTCCTTTCGAACCACTGGAGGAGGCGGGCCTGAAGCTCACGTCTCTTAAGGCTGTCTTGTTACTGGCTCTGGCTTCGGCAAAGAGGGTCAGTGACATCCATGCGCTCTCGGTTCAGCCGTCGTGCGTCTTTTCCCAGATGATGCGAGGATCATCCTGAGACCCAACCCAGCCTTGGTACCGAAGGTTGTGGGCTCGTGTTCTCCCATTGACCTTTTCTGCCTCACAGGGTGAGCAGCAGCCGAATGTGTTATGTCCAGTTTGTGCGATTCACACTTATATGGATATGACGAGGAGCCTCAGGAGGAGCAATCAGCTGTTCGTCTCCTGGGCCAATCCCCACAAGGGGAAGCCTGTTACTAAGCAACGCCTGTCACACTGGGTGGTGGAAGCTATTGCTTTGGCTTATTTGTGTCAGGGTCTGCAGCCACCAACAGGTCTGCGTGCACACTCGAGTCGGGGTCGTGCCACATCCTGGGCTTTGTTCAGGGGAGTGTCTGTTCAGGACATCTGTGTTTCATTTTCATTACGTTTTATAGAATTTTTTTAAAGATATTTCTACAGTATGTCATATTGTATAAAACATTCCACTGACCATACAACAGATCTGTAGCCCTTTATAAGCAGTATTTAACTTAACTACATCTATCATATGTATTCATCTTTGTGAGAAATCAGATTTTAGAGCTCCTGAGGGCCCCTCAAATGGTTCATGCGGGCTACCTGGTGCCCGTGAGCACCATGTTGCTGACCCGAACTAGAGATTATGATCTATTTATTTAACTATTTATTCGGCTCCACCTAAACAAATACGGTAGATCCGCAACTGGAAGGGAGACAAGGCTGTTGCCAGGCAACAACAATTCCTTCACACAAGCTTGCTCCTGTGTGTCTGCATATTACTGGTACTTTGTATCATTTCATATCAGCATATGGTTTGCTCTGATGTATCCAGGCCTCTTTCCTCCTCTGAATCTGACCGTTCATAATTTAGATGTTATTTGTGGAAATACGTCCATCTTTGCTTCAATCTAAGACAGTTTACAACTGATGTAATGTTCATTAACGATTACCAGAATGCCTGCAGCGCAGTGATAATATATGCTCAATATCAGCACTCATGGAATGTCTTGTACAATCAAATTACTTCTTCAGAACTGTTGCATAAAGTTTAACATCACTCCCTTGTTAAAGTAAATACCAGTAGAACCAGAACATGATGTAACAGCAACTGGAAATTGTCCAGGAAACATAGTAAAAAAAATAAACAAAAAAGGGATTATGAGCTGCAGATGATATGGAAATGAAAACATGTTAAACTCCGGTAAAACTGAAGAATTCCAAGCACCCAGTTTAAAATGAAAAATGCAAAGGTAAAGGGAAGTTTACTGCAAACAAAAAAACAAAGCTAAAAAACTTTGAGACATTCCAACAGACTGTATGAACAGAACCTGTTGGGCTGCCTCGACTCACATCTGAAAACAAGCTGGTGATTTATTGTCACATTTTAAGAAAACCGTCACTTATGCACACGCCATCGTTTCTGAATGTTGTTAAGAGTCGATTGTTACAATAAAATACTTACATTGAAGTGTGAGCAAAGAAAGAAAACAGGCAGTCAGTGTTCTTAGTAATAGTTTCATATTAACATCAGGTTAGAAAAGAGTTACAGCATTTTGACAAAAAGTTCATATCACACTATAAAAAAAACTGGTTTGGAAGTTATGCAGAGGCTTTAAAATCTAAAAATCAAACAAACTGATCTCTCCGTACACTTAAAAATACAACCAAATACAACAATGTAAAAAAAAAAATAATAATGAAAATAAATCACACACACACACAATTGTTGATCAATAGAGTAGTCGTAGCTTTAGAAAATAACAGTGTGAATGACTAGATTAAAAACAGTTTTTGAGTGTATGTGTCAATTAATGCACACACACACACGCATGCACACACGCACGTGCTGTTTACATGATTTGGTCTTTGGTTCTGCCTCGGATTCTCAGTTTGCATTGTTTCCTGAAAAAACAGAGAAGAACTTTAGAATCAGGGAAGCTAAGTCCAAACAGGTGAGTCCAACAAACATCAGTGTAAGAGCTTTGCTGAGTCAGCAATGACACACTCGTGTTAATCCAGTGTTTTGGCTCCTTACCGCCGTGGTGGTGACACCATGCATCTCCATAGGACGGCGTAGAGCGCCAGAACAAACACTATGAAAATAGCTGCTGCAATTAAACCTGCACACACACAATAACATGTGTTTGCTGAGTTAGCTGCAAACATTAGATCACTGGTAGACTAACTAAAAACAGGAAGTGCACAAAACACGCTCCATACATATAAAAACAACATAAAAGATAACAATCCTAAAACTATAAAAAAAAAAAATATGAAAGATAACAATCCAAAAATGAATAAATAATTAGTTAAAAGCTCATTTGAAAAGGTGGGTCTAGAGCCTTTTCTTAAAAACATGAACGTTCTCTGCTGCCTGTTCCTCAGACGGGAGCCGTAAAACTGGAACAATGCCTCACCGTGAGTGCATGTCCTGACTGTCGGGATTATTAAAAGACCAGCTCTGGAGGACCTCAGGACCCGGGAAAGTTCATAGGGTAAAAGTCGTTTTGAGAGATAAGAAGGCCCAAGACTATTAAGACACTTAAAAACCAGTAAGAGAACCTTAAAACACAGGGAGCCAATGCAGCCATTTTAAAATGGGTGTACAGTAATGTGTTCTTGCCTCCTGGTCTTCATCAGGACACATGCTGCAGATGTTTGTAGTCATTGCAAACTTGAAACAGTCTTTTTGGGAAGACCAGAAAGCAGAACATTACAGTAGTCAGTACGACTGGTGATAAAAGCATGAATCAGTGTCTCCGTGTTGGCCTGAGTGCTTCTCATTTCTACAACATGATGAAGCTGCTGTTGACTAACTGTGATGTGCATGACTGAAATGTGTGTGTGAAGAGAGACGAGACGTTTACCAGGAATGATTCCACTGCTCCTATTGGACGAGTCCTCACTGTGTGTAGGAAAATTAGTGGCTGCTGAGGAAACTACAGGAAGAAGAAGATGGAAATGGTTTATAGCAGAGATTTACAACGTTATCACAGCAGGGCCACAAAAAGGTGATTGGATCTGATTTGGAGACCATATTTGGAATATTTTACTGAAATTGTGCATTTTTTTAGTCTTTTGTGTGATTTAATTGTCACATTGTATATTTTCTATATATTTATTTTTTATTCTTCATTTATGCTATTTACAAAACAGAACAAAACAGCAGTGTATTATTATAAAGATTCCCATTTACACTTCAGTCTTATAGATTGTACATTTCCTCCATTTCTGATCAAAATAAGCATTCAGTCTTATGTAGTGAGTGATTTTTCCATTGCATAGATTTCTTCCATTATTTCTTCCCATTGTGACAAAGTTAAAGTGAGACTTTTCAGCCCGTTTCTTGTAATGGTTTTTTTTGCTGGCCATCAACATAATTTTGTAGAGGTACAAATCCTCAGATGGTATAGCTGAGTATGATAGTTGTCCAAGGCACATACATTGGGAATCACATAGCCAAAGATTTGATCTATTACTTTCAAAATGTTTACCCAAAAAGGTCTCAAATACATGGGAATGGTTGGCGTTCATACTGCCACAAAGCCTCCACCAATGTTGAGGGCTTTTCAGCTGCTTATTTTTGATATGAGGTGTAATAAAAAAAAAACCTTATAATGTTCTTCCAGCCAAATTCTCTCCATTGTCTTGAGCTGGTGGAAGTTTGTTGTAAAAGACAGATAGAGTGCCATTCATCCACTGACAATTTGAGTTGTAATTCAGATTCACACTTTTCTTTGATATACAGTAAGTCATTACCATTACAGCTTTGTAGACATTTATACAGTCTTTTTGAAGGTCATTTTTTGTATGGTCCCGGTCATCATTTCCACCAGCTCACAGCCCTCTTGTGAGAGGTGAGTCCTCGTCTCCAAATCCAAGTCACAGTTGTCCAAGTCAAATTCCCTCTTTACTTCCACAAAAGATTTAAACACTGTCCCTTTGATTAGCGTGCACACTGCAGTGATTCCCTCTTCAATCCACTTTCTAAATGTTCAAAATCAATATTTTTTCTACTTTAATCATCCATTTGTGTATTGTTCTGTATGTATCTGTCATTTTGTGCATTTATTTTGGGGGCTACACAAAATTAGAGCTACTAGTTGGGTTACAGCAAAAGCAAACCAAACAAAACAGGCTTTTTTCATACAGTCAATTCATATTTATATAGCGCAAATTACAATAAAGTTATCTCAAAGGGCTTAACAAAATATAGAGTTCGAAGGAAGAAAGAAAGAACCCAACAAGATCCACTAACTACTTACTAGTTACTAACGGCAACCGCTCAATGCTTTGATAGAATTGTAAACACATTACATATACACATTTTGAAGGTGTGATTGTACAGTATATATTGGATTTGGACACATACTGAAATAAGTGTGTGAGTGTGTGTGTGTGTGTGTGTGTATACACTGTTTAATGGCTTTCATGATAACAATTGAACGGAGATTGAACGAGTCCAACACATAATAAACTCATGTGAATTATCTTTTTAAAATGTCTTAATAATGTCACCTCATTTTTGAATAGGCAAAGCATTGATTATATAAAGTTTAGTGTACGAACAAAAATGTGAGTAAAATCATGTGACTTGTCAGTAGCGATGTCCCGATACAACTTTTTCATTTACGAAATGATACCGATATTGCAGCCTTGCATATCGGCCGATACCAATATCAGCATGAATCGTACATGATTTATTTATTTTTTTTTTTTCTTTCATAAAAAAATAATAATTACTTATTTTATAGTGTGGAATGTTAGAAAAGGCTTGATCAAGTGAACAATAGTAGGTATGAGAAAAACTGACCCATTTATTATTGACCAATTGGTTACATACATTTTTAACCTTCAACATAATATCTACAGTATTCTACAATTAAATAAAATAAATAAAAAATGAGTTCAATGAAAGAAAAAAAATTCAATAGAAATTAAAAAAAATCAGAAAATCTAGAAATTTGAATCCGATATCCTTTTTCAGGCTAATATTGGACCGATATTGGATCGGGACACCCCTTCTTGTGAGTGACATTAGGGGAAATGCCTGCAGTGTGTTTGTAGTTTCACCTGTGGCTCATTCCTGAAGTTGGCAGCAGGAGAAACTAGTTTACATGAGCAGAGCTGATTTAACACCCGAGCAAACGTGTGTTAAAAAAATAAAAAAAATAATAAAGAAAAGTTCCTTTGGTTGTAAAATTCACAGTTTGGGTGAGATATTTAACAAAGTCATTAAAAAAGGAAGAAAAAAAAGTGAATTTGTGGAATGTTTTCTATAATTCAATGTCATATATAAACTGGTAAATAAACAAACTCATCCACATCCCTGTGGAGAATCTATTGTAACCAAAACATGACCTTTTCACATGTGACTGAATGCAGTACACACAGTCATCATCATCACTGAGTCCTCTAAAAGATGGTTGACTCCTCCATGAATCAGCAGATCATTGGTGGCGTGGTGTGTGTGTGTGTGCGTGTGTGTGTCACACTTTGCATTAATGATTAAAAGCCTTTGGTGCAGGTGCTCAACCACAGAAACATCATTCCAGCAAAAACTCTACACTCACTGTTCAGGAGCTAATCTGAAGATCACAAACACTTTTGTAATATTCATTTTTATCAAAGGTTCACAAATAGACACATTGCACTTTAATTCACCAAATATTTACTATTTTAGAATTGTAGGAGTCTTTTTCCGGACATTTCCTATTATTGCTTTAAATGTGTTTTTGTGACATTTATGGTCTTCTTTAGTACAATTAATTTACCATTAATGATACTTCTCTTGAAAAACATACAGGGACGAGTCCCTATGAAAGATGTAGCCATGTGTTCATATATTCTTGTGTTACCGTCACTATTAGGGGTGAGTATCGGCAAGGATGTTGCAATACGATACATATCACGATACGATATCGCGATATACTGCTATATCACAATACATAGAGATATTCTACTTAGTTAATATCAAAATTAAACGTAGAGATGAAAAATCAAGTTGCTGTATATGTTCATGAGACGATATTGTTCAGAGAACAAATTAAGTCAAAACTATTTGCTTCAAAACATCCTATTTATTATTATTATTATTATATCTATGGCGCCATCTACTGGTGTGGAGGTGCAGAAGTGGCATAATTTTTAAGGTTTTCATGTAGGAACAGGAGCTGATCAACATGTCCAGTAGTTATGCTGCTCCACTGAGAAGTGATAATGTCTCCAGCAGTAGAAAACACACGACCACAAAAATTGTGAAAAATACAATAATATTATATTCATATTTAGACATGGCAATGGAACTCAGCATCTACTAAGAACTGCACGAAACAACATCAACCACACTGGAACCTTGATCACTAATAATTTTGTCAGCAAAATAAATAATTCTTTTTTCAACCAGTTTCATTGGAGTAAATGTAAAGGAACATTGTTTCTGTTTATAAAGGAACTAATATTAATGTGTCTTAATTAACATTTCTAACTGGCTCATTAGCCATCATGTCCCGCCCCTTTACACTAACTTGTCCTGCTTGAAAAAAAAAAAAAAAAAAAAAAAAAAAAAAAAAACAGCCACCGATTCAACAAAAGCAATTCTGACTACTATATTTTCTATTGTTATTAATATTTGTCTGAATTTTGTGGAAAAAACAATAATTGATGAGTGTTTCATCAAAACAGCAAATATAAAGTCAAACTCACCATTTGTCTGTGGAACGCTGTGGAAAAGCTTTCCTGTAAGACCTGGGTCGACCATCTGTAAACATGTGGAGAAAGCATCAGCGCGCACACACACGCACACACGAAGCTAATAAATTATATCTATTTATCATATATATTGTGACAATATTAAAACAATCATTTTTCACCAAAATATCCTTTTTTCACGTGTCGGCATTTGTTGTTTAAAGAAGTGCAGTAAATATGTAGTTTAGTGCACGTGCACTTAAAATAAAGGCAGTGGCGATCCGTACAGTTGCCGCATCAATGAACCAACATTCTATCCATACGTAGTGCCCCTCATTGGCCAGTTTAGGTCACGTGACAAACGCTAACCCCTCAACTTTACGGCAAACTTTGGGTTCTTTCATGATACTTACCTTTCATGGTTATTATACCTAACCACAAACCCTAACGCCTTGTCTGAATGGAATAGCACCAGGGGTTGTCTGTACGGCTACACGTGGATAGTCACTTTGTAAAATAAATAAAGTGTGTATTTGTACGGTTGCCGTACGGACAACCCCAGGTGCTATTGGTACGGTTACTGAAATCACGTATGTAGCGTCTTAGGGTTAGATTGCAACAATTTTTAGGGTTCAGGGTTAGGTTTCGGGTAAGGTTTAGTCTTAGTCACCCGACCTAAACTGGCCAATGACTGACCTATCACGCGACCCAAAATGGCCAAATGGGGCGCTGCGTACGGATAGAATGTCGGTATATTGATACGGCAACAGTACGGATAGCCACTGCATAAAATAAATGTCAATGACTGACTGAATTACATGAAGAATGATTTAACTTTTGCTTTTGGAACAGAAAAAAATACAATTTTAAATCAGGACCAATGTTATTATCGAATTGTAGAACTTAATGAATCAGGATCGCAATGTAAATCGAATCGGGATAAAAGTGTATCGTCCCAGCGCTACTAATCAAGCTGTACAGGGTTAAAAAGAGGAACTCACTGCAGAAAGTTCAACAAAGAGGAAAAGGCAGCCATGAGATAAGAATGTAATCTATGCAGGATAATCAAACTTCAGCTGCTTGTTTTCCAACATTTCTACAAGAACATGAACTTTGTGAGTTACTTACAGCGTTGACGTGTGAGCTGAAAAAGCCCCCAAATGAAACAAGTCCAGGGACAGATAAGTTTGAGCTTCTGAAGTAAAGCAGGTTAAAACCTCACAGTTGTTTCTGTGACATAATTAAAGCAGAGAGATTAAAAAGAGCCTGTTTGTTCCTCTTCTCTGTCAAACACACTGAGTTAAGCTCCAAAACTCTTCAGTCTACGATTTTTTTCACTTTGTTTATCTGCAGCGCACGCACCCAGGAGGCGTTCAATGACCGCGTCTCAGCTCGGAATTTACAAACACACACATGACGACCGTTGGGGCGCAGCTACAGTCGGGGCCAGGCATTTTTAGACAATATAAAAGCAATTCTGAGCAAGAAGCAGACTGTAAAAGATGAAATAAGGTGGAATTTTACGTCAGTTGAGGCTTGAACTCACAATTTCTGGCAGACGAAACGTCGTCTCCGTCACTGAGTTAATTAGCAAATGAAAACGTCCCCTGTAGCTTCATTAATCGACTTATCCAGTCACCTGTGTGCATTACAGAAGCAGTTAGCGTTTAAAAGCAGATTTCAAATAAAAAAATTCAAATATTGCATCTAGACCACATGTCAAACCCAAGGCCCTGCATCTGATTCGGTCCACTGGAGAAAGTGAAAATGACAGGAAACATGAATCATTGTGTAAATGACCAATTCATTCAGTTGTAAATTGTTGTTGAAAGAACTCAAAATATTTTTTTTGAAAAAAAAATCCTGCTATTTTTCTGAAATTATTCTAAAAAATCTCCCAAAATTTATCACAAAAATTAAATAAATCAAAGGACATTTAAGAATCTGTCACTTAATGCATAGATATTGTTGATGCTTTCCATACTTTGTCTAATTCATGACTAGAAGTGCAAATTTGGGCACATTAATGTTAAAATTGTTTGTTTTCCCGCCTAAAACCTGGTCCCTATTTGGCCCTTGAACTAAAATGAGTTAAACACCCCTGATCTAGACAACATGGAGACAATGGACTTTGATTTATTGGCTCAGTGAGCCAAAAACTGTAATTTGATTGATTTTTGCATGGACTCCAATTGTTCGCAAGAGAGGGAAATTCAAAATGCTGTAAAAAATTTAATTTTTGAGACAAAATTTTGATAATTTGTTTCATTAACATCTAAAACGCAAAAGAACCTTGAAACCTAAAACGTTTTTGCTGTGGTGTCAGGTGTGTAGTTGCTTCCTCAAGGTTTGGTCGATAAGTTTTACTAAAAGGCACAATAATATTCTCAACTTAATGACACATTTGAGACAATTTCATGTTCTCTGTTGCAAAAATGACTGCACACAAAGCAAAACATGTCAGCCATGTGATTATCACAGAATGTGATCTCCACCATACAGAGTGCTCGAGCCCCCTCCACTAGGTCTCTCTATGACTCTAGGTGGAGTCTGTTTGAGGGGTGGTGCCTCCAGAGGAACCACATCCCTTTTCAGTGCCCGGTGGGAGTGATTTTGTCATTTCTGTAGAACCTGATTGACCAAAACAAAGCGTTTTCCACTGTGAAAGTGTATTTGGCGGCACATGTCACGTTGGCTTTGGGGATAAATCGGCCAATCAACACCCGCTGATCTGCTGGTTTATGAAGGGGGTGCGTAGGCTCCTCCCCGTGTCCAGATTACTGGTGGCTCTGGCGGTGGTTTTGGACTTAAACGTCCTCCTTTCGAACCGCTAGAAGTTCACCTCTCTTAAAGCTGTCTTGTTACTGGTTCTGGCTTCGGCCAAGAGGGTCAGTGACATCCATGCGCTCTTGGTTCATCCGTTGTGCGCTCAGCTTTTCCCAAGTGATGCCAGGATCATCCTGAGACCCAACCCGGCTTTTGAGCCTTAGGTTGTGGGCTCGTGTTCTCCCATTGACCATTTCTGCCTCACAAGGTGAGCAGCGGCCGAATGTGTTACGTTCAGTTCGTGCAATTTGCACTTATATGGATATGACGAGGGGCCTCAGGAGAAGCAATCAGACGTTTGTCTCCTGGGCCAATCCCCGTAAGGGGAAGCCTGTTACTAAGCAACGCTGTCACACTGGGTGGTGGAGGCTCTTGCTTTGGCTTACTCGTGTTAGGGTCTGCAGCCACCTACAGGTCTGCGTGCACACTCGACTCAGGGTCTTGTCACATCCTGGGCTCTGTTCAAGGGAGTGTCTGTTCATGACATCTTTGCGACGGCGTGTTGGACCTCACTTCTCACGTTTGTCTGCTTTTACATGCTGGTTGGTTTTACTGTCCTGATGTGATCGGACTTCTTCCCTGGGGCTGGTACCGCTCGATGAGCATGTCTGCACTACGGGAGTTTCCATATCCCATGGTGAGACATCTCATGAAATAGAACTTTAGGTTATGTACAGTATATAACCCCGTTTCTATGAGTAATATGAGTGAGATGTCTCACCAGACAACCCTTCTTGCTCGAACAAGGCGAAAAGGTACTTATTTTGAATGGTGCGTACTTGTCCGCGTTCTCCTTTTATAGGAGGCAGGTCTCCCCCTAACGGATGGACGCAGACAAAGGTTGCATCCCATAGTGAGACATCTCACTCATATAACCAGGGTTATATACATAACCTAAAGTTTTTAGCTTGAAAAATGATACACTAAAGTACATTGCATTCATTTTCTATTAAATAAATGCCTGCAGGAGACTGTCTTGCCTGTTTTGAACCCTTTCAGCTCTCAGTTCTACTTTGTACAGAAGCACATGTTGCTAACCACAACTTTCCACTTCCTTTTTTCTGAAACAATGATGACATGAGACGAGGAGACGTTTCCCCCAGTTTATATGAAGCCAAGATTACAAGTGCAGCAAAAAAGCACAAGGGTCGGAATTTTAACTTCAACCTGAAAAACCGTTTATTAATAGTTTTCATCTTCATTGATCTGTTAAACACTGATCAGCAGAACTCCTCACGTCAGACAAATACACAGATGGGGATTTTATTGTATTTTTTTTTTTTTTTTAAAGGAACAAATTAAACCGCGTCCAGAAAGCACATGGACGAGCTTCATGTGTTTGGTTAGACGAGAGAAACGAATGTGCAAAGGTCATATTAAAGCAATAGTCACTCTGCAGATATTGCACTAGAGTTTACACTGTAAAAGCACGACGCCACACACACCGTTCACAGATTAACAACGCAGGCACTCGGCATCAATGCAGCTACAGCTGGATGTTACGATAGCACATGTTCCACACATAGAGAAAAACAGCTAAAATATACAAAGGCCTCTCCTCGTGGTGAGTTCAAAAGCAGTAAGAGAAAGAAAAGACACGGCTGCTCCCACAGACCTACATGTAATAAACAAAAAAAGTGACTATAGTAAAGCAACGGAAGAGGATTAGGGCCACTGGGAAAAAGAAATAGTCACTGAAAAAAATCAAACAATTGTAGAACACTAAAAATTATATGGTTATGTTTTGTTTTGTGGGGTTTTTTTTGAAAGTCTAGATTTTATTTATTTTTATTGATCATTAATTTTTTTTGGTCAAAACTCTTTTTCTCATTTTAATCCGTTACTAGTTCAGTAACAAAATTGAAACAGTTGAAAATGAAGAAAAAAAGAAAAAAAAATCAAGACAAAAAAATGAAAAAAAAAAAAAAAAAAAAAAAATTAAGACTAAAAATAAAAAATCAAGAGATAGACAGATTATCACTTTACTATTTTGGTAACGAACTAGTAATAGATGAATATAAAAAAAGAAAAAAAAATCTAGACAAAAAAGATAAAGAAAAAGAAAATCAAGACAAAAAAAAAGACCAACAAAAAAGATAACCATGTGATTTAAAAACATGTTTTACAATTGTGATCTTTTTTTTCCCAGTGGCTTTAATCCTCTTCCGTAGATAGCTGTGGAGTGTTGACAAGATGAGAACAAGAAGGATGTGGCAACACTCTCTCGGTTTGTACTTTTAAGATTTTAGAAATGCGACAAATGCATAAAAATAAACAAGAAACCCCCTGAGCATGGTGGGGGTCTCATGTGGCTCACTTCAGTCAGAGTAAAGAATAGAAAATGTGTCAGTTTGGAGCGATGGAGCAGACAAACCCTGGGCTGTGCGGTGAGTTTGTTGGTGTTGGATATCAAAGTGGAAAACCAATTTCCCACAGCTATGCATTAGCTTCATCACTCAGCTGCTACACCATCATCCAAAGTGGGAATGTTGACGAATTCATTTAAATCAACAGAAAATAACGAGCTTTAGCAACTAATATCCCTGAATAGAAAAATGTTTTTAAAATCAGAGTAAAATCCAGAAATTTGTTTAGGTTTCCAGATTCAATAGGTTACACAAACGAGGCCACCTAGTGGGTGTACGTACATGTTGTAGACCAGCTCTGAGGAACAGAACCTGAACTGTGACATTTTTGTTTGAACACAGTTTTTTCCATGATTGTCAGTTTTTCACTGAAGCAAAAAAGAAACCCGGGTTAAATATTTAAAAGCATAGATTTGTCAAAACGGGCAAGGCTGGTTTTGAGATATTTTTACCAACACAACACCAACACGTAGGGTTACAACACTATTAAGTCTCCAGCTGATACTGACACACCACATGGATGTTGAACCTTGGAGGTGAAGAATCATCTCTTGACCAAACCCCATCACTCCTTCAGCCCCCATCAGTCACAGTCCAGAGGAGCCGCTGATCCATGCGCCCACACACTTGGGGCCCCCGTTCTGGTGCCTTGTCATAAGGACCGGACAGGACCCAATGGGACTTTGTAGAGAGCCGGTGGCTGATGCATGATGGGAGTTGTAGGAAAAGCAGAAAGGCAGAGAGAGGCATTGTCCGCATGGACGAGGAAGCGTCATCACATGATCTCACAACAGGAGTTTTGTTTCCTCGCCTGCAGAGTGGACACACATACAGACACACACACACAGACACAGAGTCACAAGGGGTGTGCCATCTAAGAAACCCCACGATGTGATTACGATTAAGGGTGCTACGATTCGATCAATCAACGATTATTATATTAACTCACGCACTGCCATTGACAAACATTCATTTTAAATCCGAACGTTCACTGACATTGACGAATATGTATGTCAGTTGCGTTTTATGACTGGAGTTGGTAGGAGACAGTGTGACTGAGTTCTCCTGTGAATATCAGGCATGTACTATGATGTAGTGACCAACCGGTGGCAGCAACGCACCTTTGGATGAGAAATCACCCGTGATCAACAGATGGAAAGGCGTTTACGAGACAGAAAATGGCGCTACGAAGGGATATTGTGAATTATCCAGCAGCTCAAAGCAATTCAGTCTAGCAGAACATGTGTGGAACTAAGTAGACTATTGAGAATGTTGTGACGGTGAGAGAAAACAATCAACAAGCCTTAAAGTCACTGACAGACTTTTTCAGAAAAGGCCTGTTTTCTCAGCCTTTTGCTCATAAACTGGCGTTTGCATGAAACTGACCTATATTCAACTGCTGATTACGGAAGAACAAATAAGCTAAACACAATTATTTTTTCTGATGAAAGTAGAGTTTATTCTTTTAGAATCTTGCAAAAAATGGCACTATGAGGGGAGATTGTGAATCTCAGAGCAGGAAACAATCTATAAATAAAAAGATTCTGATGAAAGTAGAGAGTCTAATTCAGATTTTAGATTGTCATAGTACAAAATATTCTGTGGGTCTTTAAAAATCAGTCAAAATGTTCTAAAATGGCAGGCACTGAGGGGGATAGCTGTTTTGAAAATGGCTCGCAGTGAATGAGTTAAGGATTATCACGATTTTTTTATACATCTTTTTTCCTTTTCATTACTTTTTGGTTATTTCATAACTTTTAAACAAGGTATATGTATTGGTATCCATTCATTAAAGTAACCAAACAAATATATCACTATTATCTGTATTTATATCAAGTCACAAAATCCAACATTTACAAAAGAAACACAAATATATAAAAATAACTAAATTAGCTTGTTCAGCTAATTCAATCTGATCGAACACAAAAGCGTATTCTGTAAAAATAAATAAAGACTTCCAAAAGAACGCAATCAATTATTAAATCATGGCAGGGAATGTACGTGCTGAGACAAATGTGCAGCTCTTCATCATTATTGCTGTCTTCACTTTCAAGTTGTTGTGTAAAAAAAGGAGCTGGTTAACATGCTTCCACTTCAGTGTGCTCTGCCGCCACTTTCATTCCGTGAGCAGCGGTCGTGTTTCTGTCATTTAGTTATTAGAAAACACAATCGATTTTTGAACATTATGAACTGCTATTGAATCTTCATGTGTCGAATCACGATTAATTCAATAACCAATGAATTGGCACATTTCTATGACACACATACGTTACAGACCAATCAGTGCTTACGGTCTTGTAGAAAGCTTTGGATTGGGTTCCCAAGTGCTCCGACTTTGCCACGAGATCATCCAGTTTCTCTCCTCTTTCCAATAGACTCTCCATGGTGTGATGCTGCACAAAGCAAACATGTCAGTATATACTTGAAATGTTCACTAAATGTATAAAATCTTTGTTACACAGATGCAATAATAATAATAAACCATGCAATAATCGTAGAGTGTGATAACTTCGACATTCTGCATTAGATGTATCTTAAAACTGCGGGAGGTAATCTTTCTTTTATCAGATAGTGACAGTTTCAGTTTCAAGATGATTTTTTTTTAATTAAAAGTGTTTCTCTCAAATCTGCCCCTTTAGAGCATCAAATCTGTCTCGCTCAAGAAAGTAGAAATGATAGAAGAAACATGAAACATTTTGTAAATGACCAACTACTACAGGTGTAGATACCTCAGTGCCTCCAAGTACAAGAATGTTTACAGAGCTCAGTTTCCCAGTTTTTATATCACATGACAGCAGCCATTTTTAATCTCAAATTGTTTAAATAACTCTGGCAAATTTTCTCAAATTATTCCACATGAAAATTTTCCCAAATCAGGGACACTTAAGTGAAAATCTTGAAGGGACTGATATACTCACATTCTTTATTGTTTATATATCATTTATACATTGAAGTGCAAACCAGGGCACATTAATGTTGCATTTGCTCTTTTTCCCACCAAAAATCTGTGGCCCATTTAGGCTTAAACTGGTCCGTATTTGGCCACTGAACTAAAATGAGTTTAACACCCCTGGTCTACAGCAATAAGTGCTACAAATATCTGTGGGTGAGAGCGATGACTTACCAAAATGACCTTTGTCTCATCCAGCTCTGCCTGTACTTTGGTCATTGCGTCTGCTTCTCTTGGGTTCTACCAAACCAAAGCAACCAATCAGAGTGCTGCATTAGCATTTCATCCCATTCAGACTACATTTTTTTTTTTAAAGGCATAAAGACAGCAACACATTTGTCTGGTCCTTCATTTAATGAGTGTGACCACAGTGCAACAAACTCACCTGGTATTTAGAAAGATAAATGTCCAAAGCTTTGTAATTAATGGTTTCAGGTTTCCCAGTGGGCCAGTCTATACTGTCCACTTGTCTAGAAAACTCCTCCAATACCTGCAGAAAGGAGGAGGGAAAAAAAATGTAAGAGCACACACATTGTATTCTATATTTAGAGCTGCAGCGCCTTCATTTCTCACCTTGTCGAGCAAAGTGAAACACACTCTCTGTGGATACTCAATGTCTGCAATGACCACAGCACTTAAGTTGTCGTTCCTCACATACACATGGCACATGTATTCTGCAGGAGGAAGAGGAAGACGTTCAGCATGACTTACAGCATGTTGATGGAGCAGAAAAACAGGTCTCCAGAAAGGAAGAATGTTTCTATGATAAGCTTGTATAATGCAAAGAGATAACACATCAATAAATGTTCCTAATTAATCTATGAGCTGATTTATTGGATTGTATTAATCTGTCTTTAGGGGTTTACAGTTAATAAAACATGATCTTAATAACATCCATTAGTCCATTCTTACCTTGTTCTTTGATAGAGGCACGACTTCCTTGAGATGAACGTTCAACAATCAAGGCACTGGTGAAGGTCATGAACTCCTGAAGACTAAAACAAACAGACTTCAGAATGTGTGTAAAACAAGAGCACTCAGAAATAATGTTATGTCTCATTTATTCAGACAACTTTTTCCAGGAAATTTACTTTACTTTCCATGAGTTCCACACATGCTCTGGTCGAGTGTGCGCTGCTGGGAACGTCAACTCTTGTACGTAGCGCCATTTTCTGTCTCGTAAAGGCCTTTCCTCCTCTCCTTCTTAAAGGCTGGGATACACTGTGCGATTTTTTCAATCGTTGCACTCAGCTCCAGCTCAAACTGTGCGACTCAGACGCAGAGCCCAAATGTGCGCAGCTCACGATTCATGTTCTCACACTGTACGGACCGACACTCTGAGACAATCTGACTGCTCACACTGTACGTCCATACACGACACATCGGGTTCTTGTTTCGGGAAATGCAACGTACAAATTAGAAGAGAACACTGAAGAGTCGCCATTAAAACAGATGAAGAAGAAAAACCCGGAAGTGGAAAGAACATACATCGTGAGCTGCGCACATTCGGGCTCTGCATCTGAGTTGCACAGTTTGAGCTGGAGCTGAGTGCAACGATTGAAAAAATCGCACAGTGTATCCCAGCCTTTAAGAGGGAGAGGAGGAAAGGCCTTTACGAGACAGAAAATGGCGCTACGTACAAGAGTTGACGTTCCCAGCAGCGCACACTCGACCAGAGCATGTGTGGAACTCATGGATAGTGTGGCGATGGTGGGATAAAACAATAAAAAAAAAAAAAAAAAAAACAGGGAACGCAGTGACACACTGCATGTCTGGGAGGAAGAGGAAGTTGCGTGTGTGCAGACTGACGGGAGAGAAACTTGGAGGAAGGGCAAAATACAGTAAGAAATCCATTCAACTCTGACCCAGATAAATAAATAATAATAATTTTGCCATCAAAAGCCCTGTGTCAGTGTATTTTTGTTTTATATAAGGAAACAATGTTCAGATGTTAGAGTTGTCACTAAAGCAAAAAAAAAAAATAGCTCTAAAGTTTTTTTTTTTTTTTTAGAAAAAGGCTGTTTTCTGAGCTTTTTGCTCTGAAACTGAAGATTTGTATAAAATTGCTCTATTCAATGGCTGATGATTTCAAAAGAACAAAACGAGCCAGAAACAATTTTTTTTTTTTTTTTTTGATGAAAGTAGAGGCTTCAATCATTCAGAATCTGTTATCAGATTTCAGATAGTCATAGTAGAAAATATTCTGTTGGTCTTTTAAAATCAGTCAAACTGCTCAAAAACGGCTGGCACTGAAGGGGGTAGAAAATCTGAAAATGGCTGGCACTGAATGAGTTAATAAATGTGCTTGTGTAGCCTTTTGCATCAACTAATTTAACCCAGAATTGTCATTCTGGTCAGACTTCATTTTGAGAAAAAATATCAAGATTTGACTTTTGGTCCATATCGTCCAGCCCTAGTTCCGAGTGCAATCGAACGCAGCATAAACCAGGGAATATATATCTGTTTACTGGACTCAAATGTAGGTGAGGTTCAGGTCAGGAAGGTTAGATGATCCCAGATTCATCACCAGTCAGACGAACCTGGAGCGCTGGAAGAAATTGAAGGAGGAAAGGTCGTAGGCCGCCTTCAGAAGGTTGGCTTTGGTCGCTCCTTTGTGAAGAACGCTGAGGCTGTAGAGCTTCATGTCGCCTGTTCTCCGTTACTCAGTCACTGATGCACACAGAACACAAGCAGAGTCACATGAGGATTTATTCCAGCTAATCTCCGTATCGCTGTTATGGTTTCACTGGTGACCGTGTGCACTGGAGACCCGCTTCTAACTGTGTCCCTGGAGATGAACAACTTAGTCAGTGTAAAACTGTTGAATGTCGCCATGACTAAACAGGTTTAACATGACAAAGTAAGTCAACATTACCTTGCGACGTCAGCTAGGTAAACTCCCCTGTCCGACACCATTTAAAACGGACACGAGCTGACACGTAACACGGGCTTACACAGGAAAGTGAGAATTATTTAACTTTACTTAAGTTGACACTTCAGTAAGAGTAACCATGCAGGTCTGTTAAAGTCCACGGAGCTTCTAATACTTAGATTGGCGTGTTAACAGATACAAAAAGACCTGTATATGCAGTATAAGGGGTATTAAACCGGGTTTCTTTACCGCTAGCCACCTATGCTAACAGGTCTCCGGCAGGCCTTGGTCGACTTACCCTCTGCTAAACGTCGGCTTTCCGTCAGAACCAATAAAAACACCTTTTTAGCTTTTGTCAAATATAACTACGATGTGTTCTTAAACAAAGAAAGCAGCTTATGCTGACTATTAATTAGCCCCACAAGCACTGATCAACAAACACCACGTCACTGTGCTTCCCCGGTACGACTTCCAAATCATCCCGGGTGAAACAAAGACACGGAGCTGTTTCCTGCACTTATGCTGTTTAGTGCAAATATTCACAACTTAATATTGTACAAAATACAACATAGTCACATCTTTAAAAATAAAATGTATGATCCCCTCGAGATAAAATGTAAAAAGTCCATACCTGTCAAGTTTTGGATTTGAAAATAAGGGAAATTTTCTGGCGCCCACTACCAGTCGTCCCACCCGCCCAACCAAGCTCCAGTATCCCTTATATTTTAAGACAGGTGTACAATAAATCTAAAATAACCACTTACTAAATACAATTATATGATTAGAGTCTGGTAGGTCGACCTTTATTAACAATAAAATGCTGTGAACATTCCTACTAGTGCTGGGCAATATGGACCAAAACTCATATCTCAATATATTTTCTCAAAATGGTGATATACAATATAAATCTAGATAATTTTATCTGACCAGAAATTCAAAAGGGTTCATACTCTAGTGGTCATTAATGTTAAAATAATTTGAGAAGATTTGGATAAAAAATATTCAAGATAAATTCATTCAAATGTAAAAGTTTGCCCTGATGGTGGCGCTACAGAACAGGTGAAGGTTTCATTATCATGTTTAGGTTTTCAACACATAAACAAAGTGTCTGACACTAAAACTTGGTCAAAAAGTTCCTGGAAATAATTTCCTGGAGGCAAATATTCCTTCAGTCAAATTGACTCCAAGGGTAAAATGTGTTGGTAATATTTGAGCATAATAGGAGGGTTAATAATTGTTGTGTTGTAAACACAGATTGATAAAGATTGATTGTATAATCTAAGTCTCTCTGGTGAGTGTTTAAAGAAGGCCCTGACTGGTCAAGCTGTACTGTAATTAAATATGTCTCAGGCTGCACATGAATACTGGACGAGTATAGACTAGTACAGTGCCCGTCAGAAATATATGCATTCATGTGGGAGCATAAGGAGTATATTTGCAGGTGCAAAATGTGGGTAAGATTTTCCTGGTCTAATTCTATGGGACATGTGCATGACTTCATCATCACTTTTACAGTATATACTTTTGTTCGGTGTATTTTTCTGTAACGTATGTTTTTTTGAGTCATGTGTATTTGTGTATCTTTCTGTTGTGTTTTTGTGCATTTTTTGTATAATTATTGTTTTTGTTGCCATTGTATTGTGATTCAGGATCATTTTGTGTAACTATTTAGTTTTGTGTATTTTTTGTATGAATATTTAGTTTTGTGTATTTTGAGCCATTTTCATATTTTTGTTGTATTTTTCTGTAATGCATGTTTTTTGAAGTCATCATTATGTGTATTTTTTATCTTTCAGTTGTCTTTTTGTGCATTTTGTACAATTATTGTTTTTTGTTGCCATTTTAGTGATTCTGGAGTCATTTTGTGTATTTAGTTTAGTGTATTTTGAGTCATTTCCATGCTTTTGTTGTCGTTTGGTGTATTTTTCTGTAATATATGTTATTTGGAATCATTTTGTGTGTTTTTGGAGCCTTTTTGTATATTTTTGTGCATTTCTGTTGTCGTTATCCTGTATAAATATTGTTTAGTTGCTTGTATTATGCCATCTGTGCATTTTTTGTATAATTATTGTTTTGTGTTGCCTTAAGTAGTGTCATTTTGTATCTTTTTTGTGTGTAGTTTTTTGCATTTCTGTTGTCTTTTGTGTATTTTTTGTATAAATATTTAGTTTTGTGTATTTTGAGTCATTTTCATATTTTTGTTGTTGTTTGTAGATCTGACTCAGAGCGTAACACTACAATCACTACCACCCTATGGACGGATGTCGTGACAGACTGTAACCGGACTAAATGGTGGCCCACAAAAGTGAGCACGTCAGTATCCTTCGCGCAGTGCTATGTACAGTATGTATTTCCTACAGTCTATGTATGTACCGGCGAAGGCCCCGCCCCTCTGTCTCATGTTTATAAAGCAGCATATAAAGCTGCAGTCAGTTAGTGACGTACCTGCTTTGAAATATTATTTTCTGCTGATACTAGTGTTTATTCTGAACAGTAAACCTCTTTCATTTATTATCAACTGTGTGATTTGATAACATTAATTAGACATTTCTTAACTTGTAAGGATTCTTTAAAACCAGATGTTATTAATTATTATTTTATTTTATGGACTTAATTCAAGTGGAAGGAACTCTGTGATTGGTTTAAACCCCATTACCTCCACAACCTGCAGACAGGTTAGCTCCAGCTTTTTAAACTTACTTATTTATTCTCTTTGTTTACTATTACTACTTTGTTCAAGACCACTTACACTTTGAGTTTGTGATATTTAATTTATTCTAGATTTCATTGTAATTTCAATATTTTATGTGTTAATATAACAACTACACTAAAAATACATGTTTTATGTCATTGTTTTAGTTCCTCTGTAAAAGATACAACAAGGACACATTAACAGGAGGAAGGATTTAAGAAGGTGCGCTAAAAAAGCAGTCCAAAATATGTGCTTCAAAACAGAAAAATAATCGTGACTCGTCAACTAATTGAAAAAATAATGGATGGATTAGTCGGCTACAAAAACGATCGTTAGTTGCAGCTCTAGTTAAATGTACAGTCATTTAAAATACCAGCACAGTGCTGTAGGAAGTATGTATTCATGTAGTTGGAGCTGTAGTAGAGTTGTTAATTATGGCCAAATGAGTATGTGTTTGAAGGTTGGATGAGCAAAGAGGAAATTAGCGCATTGAAGACAATTTAATATGGGAAAAAAAAAAATCCAAAATGTTTGGAATTTTTCACAAACTTCTGTTTTTGGTCCCTCGATCAAAAAAGTCAAACTACAACTAAAACTACAACTCCAGCAACGATCTTGGATGTGTTAGTACAACAACAAAAATCATAAATATGTTTAAGTTTATATCTCAATAGTACATTTCTGTCTGAACAAATCAATAATAATGCATAGATCGTATACAATTCACTGTTATTATGTCTTTGTATGAACTTGAGGCAGCGCATCGAAGGCGGCACCAAAAAGGCGGTGCAGCGAAGGCTCCGCAGATTGACGAAGGCGGCGCAGCAAAGGCGGCGCGGCAAAGGCGAGGGCCGTTTCTCTCCGCTTGCGGCTACATTTTCATTGTTGTTGAGGGTTTTTTGAGTGTGTGTATATTTATATACAAAAGAGCATATGTCAGAATGGAAAGAAATAAGATGTGTTTCTCTAAATCTGTTTCATGTTATGTAGAGCAGGAGATCATCCGTGTATGAAGTTTTTGTCTGTAACAAATGTCTGCATTTGTTTGCAATGTCTGAATGTAGGTTAGAAATGGCAGAGGACACAAAATCAGTTTTATTGCAAAAACAATAATAAATCTGTCGAGATACAATAGATTGCAATCAAACACCTGTTAGTTTTAAATGAGGATATCTGGATTTTCTTGAATTATTGCCATTGAAAATGTACCTTTTTGTAAAAGAATTGAAATAATGATGAGGATTTTTCCAGTCACATTTAATCATTATTTTAGTTAAATCTGTCTTATAAATTTAGCTCAAAATGATTGTTATTTTTCGTGATGTTTTAGGTCTACCAGATGTTTTGCCAACCAAAAACATGCCTCCCTCAATTGCTGTTTTCTCTGGCGATCTTGCTCCATTTAACAATTTTATTCTGGTCACTTAACTCGGCGTAAGTAAGTGTTTTCCATGTCAGAAGTGTGTCTGTAATTCATTTCCCAGGCCACGCATTGAAATCATTTTGGCACAGAAACCGCAACAGCTGTAGCAGCTTCTGCTGAGAGTTCAGACGCACCAGGAGAGAAAGTAAAACATCTTTCTCTGACCAAACTGTGCAATAACTCTTGGGGTTGACCTAAAAACTGGACATTTGGTTTTTCTACCAAGAAGTTAAATTTCCATACATGGAACAAAGTTTTTGGATTAAAAGACTTTGACTTTTTTTTTTTTCTTGGAGTGGATTTTGGCTAACACGTTCAATGAATGGAAAAGAACTGGCACAGAAGATTCAACATCTTTACAAGAAAAATATTCCAAAATAATATTTAAACCATATGCATTTCTTTCATTGAGCTTCTTGAATGAAGAATATTATTATCAAATATTAAGAGTAAGATGAGTAATCCAAGATTTTTTATCACTGTTAATGAGCCAAACCATTAAAGCATTATTAAGTCAAAGTAGATCATCATGTTTAACTTGAATAATACAAAATTTAGGGCAGATTACCATTAAGACCAGAGCAAGTCACAAGACAGGAAACGACTGAGGAGAAAGGAGCAACTTCTGAGGAGCCCTGATGGTCAACGGGACACACAGGAAGTAATCCAGTAATCCTCGTTGTGGTACGATGGATAAGGTAATCTACTCTATCTATCTACTGTATCGACTGTATCTATCTATCTATCTATCTATCTATCTATCTATCTATCTATCTATCTATCTATCTATCTATCTATCTATCTATCTATCTATCGACTATCTATCTATCTATCTAATCTATCTTATCTATCATCTATCTATCGATCTATCTATACTGTATCTATCTATCTATCTATCTATCTATCTATCTATCTATCTATCTATCTATCTATCTATCTATCTATCGACTATCTACTGTATCTACTGTATCTATCTTATCTATCATCTATCTATCGATCTATCTATACTGTATCTATCTATCTATACTGTATCTATCTATCTATACTGTATCTATCTATCTATCTATCTATCTATCTATCTATCTATCTATCTATCTATCTATCTATCTATCTATCTATTTATCGACTATCTACTGTATCTACTGTATCTATCTTATCTATCATCTATCTATCGATCTATCTATACTGTATCTATTTATCTATCTATCTATCGACTATCTACTGTATCTACTGTATCTACTGTATCTATCTTATCTATCATCTATCTATCGATCAATCTTTACTGTATCTATTTATCTATACTGTATCTATCTATCTATCTATCTATCTATCGACTATCTACTGTATCTACTGTATCTATCTTATCTATCATCTATCTATCAATCAATCTTTACTGTATCTATTTATCTATACTGTATCTATCTATCTATACTGTATCTATCTATCTATCTATCTATCTATCTATCTATCTATCTATCTATCTATCTATCTATCTATTTACTGTATCTATCTATCTATCTATCTATCTATCTATTTACTGTATCTATCTATCGTATCTATCTATCTATACTGTATCTATCTATCTACTGTATCTACTGTATCTATCTATCTATCTATCTACTGTATGTTTATAGGGGTTACTGTATATATATATATACGTATCTCATCCATCTGTGATGTGATTGGATGCTGGCTTTGGTTCCATGTGACAGGTCTGTGTTGGGAGGTTTTCCACCTCATGGCGTTAATGGTGATGAATGTGTGCTATACATTCCTGGATATGCATCCATCGGCTGGGCTCTAATGCTCAGTTTCTTACATTTTCTTATTTGAATAATGCTGCTGTGCATCTGAAGAAGTTGAATTAGTGAGCGACAGCTGGAGTCCATCAGGCAGGTTACTGAGCAAACAGGGCACGAGGTTAAATTTAGCGAATGATCAGCCATTGACGAGCACATGGTTCACATTCAGCTCTTTCTCTTAATGGATGCAAAGTAAACTGAGCTTATCCTGTCAGCTCTTGACTGGTTATCTCTGTTTGCCATCCTCAAACCTGTAAAATGTCTTTGTAATGGAAAATAAATGATGTCAGAGCACCAGGGTAACATAAAGCACTATTACAGTTCTGATGTTTACCAGCAGTTTTAGATTGAATAGACATGTTTTAAGGATAGAGGTGAACAAACTGATGAGTGGGTCATTAGGACCAGAGTCACTGGGGCAGAGATCACGATGCCTTCAACTCTACAGTCAGATCTAAAAAAAAAAGCCCCTGACCCCTGATCAGGTAAACTAACGGAGCTGACAAGATCAAAAGGTCTTCAACTGCAAAGTATTTAAGGGTATTCACTTCTGTAATGTTTCTAAATTTAGACACTTTTTTTTTTACACATCACTCACTTTTGTTAATAATTGTGCATCATGAAGTGATTGTGCAGCTTTGTTATTTGGATTAGTACTGCTAAAACATTTTAATCCTAGCAAAGAAAATAACACATGAGAAGATCAAAGTCATTTTTCAGATGGGCAGATGAAAAAGACAAACTAAAAAGAAGGAAAGCTTTCTGTACAACTATTGTTTTAGAAATATGATCCATTAAAATGATATATATTGTTGAGGAAAGCAAACGTAAAGTTAGTTTTCATTTTATTTATTTTCTTTCATTTTTTGATAATACAAAGTTATTTTTAAGATTATTTTAAGTGTGAGTGAATGTTTATATATATATATATACAATATGAAAGTTTGAATATATGTAAAAAAAAAGTCTGAATGTATATAAGAAAAGTTTATATATTTATGTATCTCTGAACTATATATAAGACAGGTTTGAATATATATATATATGATTCACAAATTTCAAAAGGGCAATTTGCAAAATTGAGCATTAGATAAATGATGAAGATATGCTGATAGTCGTGCCCTCAATAATTAGTTTATTGTCACTTGTATATGTGTGGGCGTTTTTGTCTTATAGGTCCAGCCCACTTTACTCGTGCATATCATATAGCAGGTGCATCCAGGTGTTCTCACATCTCACTTACTCCACACACACACATACTCAGCAAACTCTTACGCACACACACACACACACACACACACGTTTGTTTAGATAAACCTGTGAAGATGCCATGTATCAGCCCGATGCCTTGTAGCTACAGCCCAATGATTGACAAAATCCTGACGGTGAGATGTGACTTTTGTAATGAGCAATAATACAGGAAAGAAAAGAGTTTGTCTGAGTTTTTGTCTTATTTATTTTTGTGTATTTATATAGTCATCTTGTGTGTTTTTGTTGTTATTTTGTATATTTTTCTGTCATGTGAGGGTTTCATTGTTGTTTCTGTTATATTTGTTGTCATTTTGTGTGGTTTTGGAGACATTTTGTGTATCTTTTTTTGTTATTTGTTATATTTTCTGTCATTTTATGGATTTTATTGTTGCGTGTGTTTCTGTTATTTTTGTTGTCAGCATTTTGGAGTCAATTTGTGTAATTTTGCTGAAATGTTATATTTTTGGAGTCTTTTTTTTTTTTTATTATTATTATTTTTTGTGTTGTTTTTTAGTTGACACTTTCCAGAATTGTGGGTATCTTGTGGCACTGATATGCTCATTCTAATAAATGACCAAAAACTCTTTATAAAACACGTTTTATCATCCTTACATTAGCAATGGAGCCTTTTCTGCCTTTGGTCTCTGCTGCACTGCTGTAACTCTGACAGCAGGATGTACTGTATGATGGATGTACATGTCTAGCTCATATATGTGTCATGTGATGGTCAGGTGGAGCATATCCTGTCAGAGTTCAGGCTGAATAAAGAAGAGCTGAAAGAGATCATGGAAAGGATGCAGCGTGAAATGAAAAGAGGGCTGCGTTTGGAGACCCACGAGGAGGCCAGTGTCAAAATGCTTCCAACATATGTGTGTTCCACTCCCGAAGGATCAGGTAAATACACCTAATATGAATCATTATTATAATTTTAATAGTACTAATACATTATATTTTGTAATATCTGTTGTAATAGAGGTGGGTGATTTCTTGGCTCTGGATCTGGGGGGAACAAACTTCCGTGTGATGCTGGTGAAAGTGGGTGAGGATGAGGAGGGGAGCTGGAAGGTGGAGACCAAAAACCAAATGTATTCAATCCCTGAAGACGCCATGACGGGAACAGCTGAAATGGTAAGTCTTCCTCATTGTTTGTACTACATGATTTTAAAGTGTTTACCTCTCTGTGTCTCTGCAGCTCTTTGACTACATCGCAGAGTGCATGTCCGATTTCTTGGAAAAACACCACATCAAGCACAGGAAGCTTCCTCTGGGCTTTACCTTCTCTTTTCCTGTGCGGCACGAGGACATAGACAAGGTGTGGTGCATGGATATGTTCAAAAACATTTTAGACGTTTAAGAAAAGGTCACAATCTCTCTCTGTCAACAGATAACATATAAATATATCAAGTCTTAGTTCGTCTTTAGAAAGAAACGTGTGTTGTCTCACAGGGAATTCTGCTCAACTGGACCAAAGGCTTTAAGGCTTCAGGAGCAGAAGGAAACAACGTTGTGGGTTTACTCAGGGATGCCATCAAAAGACGTGGAGTGAGTAAAACCATTTTTTCAAATGATCAAGCCAACAACACAAGTTTGCAGCAGAAGGTGAGGTAAATTGTCCAGCATGGGGGATTGATTTGTCAGTTTCTTATAACTTGTTGTCAGGACATTGAGATGGATGTTGTTGCCATGGTGAACGACACAGTAGCAACAATGATTTCCTGCTACTACGAGGACCGCAGCTGTGAAGTGGGGATAATTGTTGGTAAGAATTATGAATAGACAAATGTGATTATTATTACTACGCAGGGGTGTGATGATGAGCTCAGCATGTGGTCTGTGTGACGCTGTTTATCCAGGGACAGGTTGCAATGCGTGCTACATGGAGGAGATGAGGACAGTGGAGCTGGTGGAGGGAGACGAGGGTCGGATGTGTGTGAACACGGAGTGGGGGGCGTTCGGAGGCAACGGGGAGCTGGAGGATTTCAGACTGGAGTACGACAGAGTGGTGGACGAGATCTCAATAAACCCTGGACAGCAACTGTGAGTTAAAAAGGCTCAACACAGTTCAAACAGGATGGAGCTCCAAAGCCATCATTAGCATATACTGTTCCACGTTCACATTTGGAGGAAAGAGTCCTAATATATCCTTCTCAAGTAGAAGTACTGTTACTTGATTGAAATTGTACTTAAGTACATTTGTAGCTGTCTTATGTTTTTTGGAGTACATATCTGTATTTGTGTTGTCCTTTAGTATGTTCGAGTAATTCTACTGTTATTTTGTGTATTTCTGTGTCTCTTTTGGATCTGCCAGTTGCTCACGTCTATTTTAAAGGGTTAAAATTACATTTTTCTACACAGATCAGACTTCATCACATCACAGGCAGAAGTGTAGAGAGTACTGATATATCCCACTCAAGTACAAGTACACGCAAGTCATACATAAAAAACTCAAGTACAAGTAAAAAGTAGCTCAACTAAATAGTACTCAAAGTAAAAGTTACTAGTTACTTTCACACCGTATGTTTATTTTTGGTAATACATCTTGCCATGGATCCCTTGCATACAGTAAACATCTCGTGATATAAAAAGCACAATTGTAACTTCATTTTTTTTTTTTTCCCACAAAGGCATCTGTATAAAATAAAAGGTTTTTCAAAATGTACAATTCTTTATAAAATAAAATAACACCAATGAATTTAATCAAAAAAAATAAATAAATAAAAAATGATCCGGCTCTAAGTATAGCTACATTTATGAACTCTAAAACAGTGCCTTGCCAAATGTGCCATGTGGGTAACAACATATTAGGTAGAAACCCAAACCTGAACCATAGGAAATGGCTGGGCTTTGATCAGAAATGGAACATAATGGAAAATAACTTCCATTCAATGTTGTTTTGATGCGGTGCGTTACGTTTAATCTGACTGGTCAGCTGTGATGTGATGCATTTGATTGTTGTTTGGTCATTTCATTTTTTGTAGTTTCACAATGTCCGTTGATCATTTTAAAACAAAAAATAATAATTTACGAATTAACGGTTGGGTGTAAAAATGTAATGAATTATTTTCCTTCTTTGAAAACATACTTACAAGTAAATTTACTGATTTAGAAGTAGCAATAAAAAGCAACTCAATTACAGTAACGTTCACGTGCTTAGTGGAGTGGTTGGTCACATCAAAGGTGCCACTCTTGGCCTCCTTTGCTCTTTTGCTGTTATTTTGCCCCTTTAATCATCACTTTGGGACGTGTCTCACCTGACTCGTTGCCATGCTACCAGCTGTTTTTCCTCAAACTGCTTTTAAATACGTCAGCACCCAGCCAGTATGTGGGGTGGTCAGATTAATGACAGCACCCATGAGCCTAATGACTGTTTGCCTAACGCACTATGGCACCCGTTTCCCACAGACAACAAAGAAAGAGCCTCATTTATCCCTTCCTGACCTTTTAGTCCATGATGATATTTCCTTTGTTGTTTTCTCATCTTGTTTTGTGAGGTATGAGAAGTTGATCAGTGGGAAGTACATGGGTGAACTGGTGAGGCTGGTTCTGGTCAAACTGGTGAATGAAGACCTGCTGTTTAACGGAGAAGCATCAGAGCAGCTGAAGACACGAGGCAGCTTTGAAACACGTTATGTTTCCCAAGTGGAGAGGTGAGAATTAGTATACACCATAATAAATATAATACTGTTACACGGGTTATGGCAGATGTCCTTGAATGGGAATTTATGCGCAAAAAAAAGCAGCTTATGTACTGACGAAATTAACAATAATTAAATAAATAATAAAAACTAATAACAGTTTTTTTTTTACAATAATATTGATTGACTATGTATATTATTGTTAATAATCATATCATTATCTTATAATTACTATTATTACTACTACTAATAATAATAGTAATGATAATAATAATTATTATTGTATAATTACTACTACTGCTACTGATGAAATTTACAGAAATGAAATAAAATAATAAAAACAATTTTAAAAAAAATAATATTAATACATATTATTGTTAATAATTATCTTATTATCTTATAATTACTACTAGGACTACTACGACCGATGGAATTCACAGAAATGAAATAAAATAAGAAAAACTAATAATAATTTTTTTATAATAAAATTAATTTGTATATCATTGTTAATATACATATTATTATCATATCATCATATAGTTACTACTACTAATTCTAATAATAAAAATTCCACCCACTCCCTTTCAAACACAAAAAGTATGTGTATGCAGTAATATATGTAATTGTTTTTTTTCTGGAGGAAAACCATCTGCATCAAATCTTTTTTGTATGGTAATATTGTTTTTTGAATTATTGCATTTGTTTGAAATTTATTTCATAGTTTATTTTGAACTTAATGAGGAAAAAGAAAAAAACAAACATACATGTATATGTATACATATTCACAAAAATAAAAATATATATAATGGTAGGCATTTGCAAATAGCTATTACAACATTTTTCTACTACTGTTCATCCTTTCAAAACCAGATTTTGTTCGAAAAGTGTGTAAGAAGAAGTTAAAAAAAACTTATCTTGTCCTACGACAGCACTGTTCAGGTCATAGCCAATAATATCCCAATGACATCATGAAAAATGAAATTAAAAACAAAAACAAAATGACATATCACTGGATGCACAGTAAGCATGATGTTATTCATTTCCCGCTTATTCTGTATCTGTTTAAAATGTCAGTTTTAAAACCTGCCTATTGTTTTACACCATTTCAATCCATCACTGCAGTTGTTCCATAATTTAGCTCCTTTTATTGAGACACAGTGAATATTCATGTTGGTTCTCACTGGTTGTATTTTGAACATGAATATTCCTGAAAAAACCTTTAGACACTGTTCGGTAATAACTGATTTTTAACTTTGTGCATAATTGGGATAGTTTTGTAGCCAACCAGATCCTTACATTTGAATGTATTTAAGTTCAATGAAGAACTGGTGTTTTTGTTTATCATTCTTATTGCTCTTTTCTGTAGGATGAAGATGGGCTCTGTATTTGTCTTGTATGCGTTCCCTTACACCTACACACAGTAATTCATGTATGGGAGTATGAGGAAGCAGTACAAAATGTATAATGAAAATGTATTTAAGAGATATTTGATTTTATATAAAATTACAACTGGCGTAGATATGTTTCCCTTGATGTAGTTAATGTGTGATTTCCAGCCCAGTTTCTCATCACTATAACACCAAGACGTTTGATTTCAGACACTTTTTCAATCTCTACTTCATTTGTGAGCTTTTTGGTTGAGGAAGTTGAACGGTTTCCAAATATTATACATTGTGTTTTGTTTAAATTTAGTGTTAGTTGATTCAAATGATGCCCTGTGATGGACTGGCGCCCTGTCCAGGGCGTACCCCTGCCTAGCGCCCAGTATGAGCCGGAGATGGGCACCGGCAGACCCCCGCGACCCTGAGAAAGCGGGTCTGAAAATGGATGGATGGATGATTCAAATGAACTCTTTCAGCTCTTTTCCTACGTCATCCAAAAGTTTTTTCAAATTGTCCTCACAACAGAACACATTAGTATCATCAGCAAAAAATATAAACTTTAATGTATCAGAGGCTTTACAGTTATTTTTTATAAACAAAATAAACAACAATGGTCCCAACACTGAACCCTGAGGAACCCCACACGTTACCTCGAAAAGTTCCTACTTGTACACATTAGGTCAGCTAAAATAAAACAGTATATCTATCTAACAATTATTGTTATTCTCTTATAATTATTACTACTACTCATAATAATAGTAATAATTATTTTTTTTTTTATTGTAAGTAATATTATCGTTGTTGTTATCTTATTATTTTTATTCATTTAGTTTTTCTGTTATTTTAATATCGGCAGAGTTCATTAATCATCTCTTTGTCATTTCTTCCAGTGACTCTGGGGACAGAAAACAAATCTACAACATCCTGTCCTCCCTGGGGGTCCTCCCATCAGAGCTGGACTGTGACATAGTGCGTCTGGTTTGTGAAAGCGTCTCTACTCGTTCTGCTCACTTTTGTAGCGCTGGTCTCGCTGGTGTCATCAACTTAATGAGAGAGAGACGCAGTCAGGAGGTCTTAAAGATCACCGTGGGAGTGGATGGATCTGTGTACAAGCTGCACCCATGGTGAGATTAGAGCTGTGTGTGGTCAATTACATTATTCAATTACAATTACGGCTTTAATTATCCATGTTCAATTATGATTATGGTGACTGGGATTTTTTCCAATTACATTCCAAATTCAATTAATGACAATTACTGAGCCTGAAATAAATAACCCCATAAAACTTAACCTAAATCTGCTGTACAGTAAAATATGCTAATACATTTTTTCTGAACACGTTTCTCGTCTCTTGAAGTGACAGGTAGTGGGAAAACTTCATCTGAAACATATTTTAATAATGACGTATAGTGCTGTCAAAAAAAATTATGCTCTGTAATTAATTCATCTCTAAAAATGGTGAGAAAAGTCCTCAACTTGAGGTATTTTTATTTGAATTAATTATATTATTGTGGCAGATCAAAAGATTGATATATAACAAAGTAGCTTTATAAAGTGATATATTGTTTTTAACAGACTTGAACGCTGTATGTGATAATAGTCCCATGAGGGGAAAATATTGTTGTGTACTTTTGTCAATCTCCAAATAATAGAAAACACAAATGAAATAAAAAAATCAGGTCCATATGTAGTGTTATACGTTAGCACATTAAAAACAGTAAGAACACTTTTCTGAGCAATACAATTAATGAACACGGAACTTTTCCTTCCTTCAGACAATAATATTTATCCAGTGAGTTTGTTCATTTGTCAGTCATGGACATTCATTTTGGCTCTGAACCCTGACATCTTGTCAGAGAAAGCTGCAGCTAGCACTGTCTGAGTGTCCGCGTTAGCTGTCCGTGCTAGCTGCTACATGTTTAGCAGTGAGATGGTAGCGGAGGCTGCAAAAGCTCCGGTGATCGGCAAACTCTTTCTTGCACAATTTGCACAACAATGGGCTTTTGTTTTCCATGTGGTGTTTTTATCAATGCTGAGAAGCTCGATAATCTCCCTTTTTGTATTCTATCAATATTATGGTATATGTTGTACCGGGAACTCTTGAAATGAGAAAGGTTCTGCGCTGTTTGGAGTGCAAAAAACAACAAAACAATTCATCAACGGTTTTTTTTAGTGCGTTATTTTTTCCTGTAATTAATTACTCGCAATTAAAGTGACAGCCCTAATTATGTATGTGTAAGCCGTTTCCCCACATTTAATTAAATTGTAATTGACAGTTTTTTTTTATAGAATTGCCATTACAATTACAAAGTCAATTATCAGAACTCAATTACAACTCAATTATGATTACAACAGCAACTGATTATTTCAATTACAATTACATTTACATCATCATTGTCATTAATTACGCAATTACAATTACAATTGACCCCGATGCTGGTTTCCAGTAATTTACGCTACTGACTGTTTTCATGTCTCAGTTTCAGGGACAGGTTCCATAAGATGGTCTGGGAGCTCACACCGTACTGTGAGATCACCTTCATCCAATCAGAGGAGGGCAGCGGCCGTGGAGCAGCTCTCATCTCAGCAGTGGCCTGTAAGATGGCTGCATGTCTGCTGGCCCAGTAAACCGCAATGAATGCTGGGACGTCTCCAATCAGGACAGAGAGAGGAAGAAAGCTTGAACTCTGCTCAGTCAGTGTGGACGACCTGACACAGACACACAAAGTGCAGCAGATCTGCTCTGTTTATGGTTGAGACGTGTTACGTGTGAGACAAGAAAGGCAGCAAACGACTTGGATAGTATTTTACAACTTCAACGCTTGCAAAGTTAGAGAACTGGTTGTGTTTTATTATTTATCTCCACCTGATGGGATGGAGCACTGGAACGTGTCCAAAGGCTTTTTAATGAACGTGTATATCATCACCAGAGCTGATGAGCTGCATATCGCAAGTGTTTTTTCTGTAAATGCTACTGTAATTTAAGATTGAATCAATTCATTGCCACTTAGTTGTGTATTTCTTTCTTATTAGCAATGCAAAGTTTTTGTTTTTTTGTAATTCGTCTATTTAAATGTGTGTATTCCTGCCAGTATGTGGGTTTTATTCGTGTGTGATTAAATCACTCAGTCTGTGCTGTAAATGCAAATTTAACCAAATTAAACATTTACCCCTTAAAGGCTTGTGTTTGACTTTCAACCCCAAAGTAAATGCACAACAATTACTCGACAAACAACAAAAATACACAAAAATAACTCCTACAAATCACAATCTGACTGAAGAATATGCAAAAGGATGAGAAAAACACCCAAGAATGACTCAAAAAACACAAAGATTACTAAAAAATACTCCAAAACACATAAAATGATAGAAAAATACAGACAAAAAAATACAAAAATGACAAAAGCAAAAACAACAACTAAAATTACGACAAAAACACACAAACTGACAAAAACAATAAACAAAGGGATGACAGACATACAACTAAACCATTTCAGAATGACAACTAAAATACATAAAACGACAGCAAATGTACAAAAATGACAGAATGTATTAATGCTCAGCTTTGTTAATCACTTTCAATACTTCAAATATTTTTAATGCAATTACTTTCACTTAAGTATTATTTGGACTAAGCTATACTTTGACTTGTAATGGATATTTTATTTTTTTTACAACAAGGAGTATCTACACTTTTACTTCAGTAATGAGTTTGAATAATTTGTAATGGTTTTCTATTTGTGTTGCTAAGTAGTGGAGCAGGTGGACTTAAATAAAGTGGCAGTAGTTTAAGCATCAAGTGTGTTTTGATTACACATGATACATCACATTTTTTCGTTCACAGAAAGTGGTTTTATGTAAATAAATCTTTCCTAAAACTGAAATTGTTTATTTTTTTTAAAGGAATTCAGCAGTGACGTGACTATGGGACGTCAGGGGTCGGTCACTTCCACTTGTGATGATCCTTCTCTGTTCATATCTCGATTTTTCCTTCCACAACAGAAGCGTTCAGCATGTTTCAGCTCTTATCAGGGACACAGAGCTGCTGTGGCCATGTAAGGGTCTGAGCTGCCATCACAGGCTATTATAGGTAGCAGCAGATAAGATGGGTCTCACATAAAAACCCACCCCAGCATCACACCTCGGCTTTGGTTACTCACGACGCTCAGACATGGTAAGTCACCCACAGCAGGAATCACAAAAATGGAATGAAATGATATATTACAGCTCTGAGGAGGGTTCCTCGTTCTTATTAACCTGAGATTAGCGTGTCTTTTAATAAATGTGTTTGTAAAATCTCATTTTTTTCATTTCCTCAGGCAAGCAAGAAGGCCTCGAACAAGAGACAGAGAGGAGCTCAGAAGTCCTGCTCCAATGTTTTCTCCATGTTCGAGCAGTCCCAGATTCAGGAGTTTAAGGAGGTAGAGTACGGGGGCTTGTTTGGTCTCTAAACAACTCTTATAGATAATATAGAACAGCTTAACGTCTTTTCATTGTTGAATCAAATTATTTAAGATTTTCACTGCAGACACAAGAACCATTAATGAAAAATTGAAGTTGCTTTCAGACATATTATCTACTCCCGTTTGAATACTTTAGGCATTTTAAATTTATTAGAACAGTGACTAAATACAATAAAAATGGATATTTATGAATATCAGAAATTTGAATACATTTTACCCAATGAAATCTAATCAGTTTCCTTATTAAATTTGACAATAAATTTGGATTCAGCCTCTTTTTTTGTGTTCTGAAAAGAAAAAAAATATTCAGATTTAGACATTAGAAGTGCTTTTTAGATTTAGTCCAGTTTCAAATCACTGAATCCCAAATTATTGCACAGTGCATAACAAAATTTGTTGAAAATGTAGTTAACTAAAAGTACAGCATATACATGTCTACACATGCTGTCAAAAGTCAACCCTACATGTACTGCAATCTTTTATAGACAGCAATGCATGTTTTATTATTGCAATTAAATAAATACATGTATTTTATTGCATAATTGTGACCATCACCAGCCCTCCCTACGGTAGGGTAAGAAACACTTTATTACAGGGAGGATAATAAGGGATCATTTTAAAAATAAAAATAATTCTTCTTTTCATTGTTTAAGTCATGCTGCATTAATTGTTTGAATGTATTTTTATTCTAGTTTTCGTCATGTGAAAAATTATAGTGCAAGTCTAAATTGAGCACAGTCAACAAAATGAATAATGTTTTGCATGATTCATTTCTCGAGACAAGCAAAAAGATTCATTTTAATTATATTTTGCAGCAGAAATGTGTGATTTTGTCCTTTATGTTCCAGGCCTTTGGCTGCATCGACCAGGACAGAGACGGTGTTATAAAAAAACAGGACCTGAGGGAGACCTACGGACAGCTGGGTAACAAAGGTTTTTCTTACATCCAAAACCCAATTATTACTAATAAATAACTGTGTGTGTCACAGGTAAATTGAACGTCAAAGATGAAGAGTTGGATGAGATGCTGAGCGAAGGAAAGGGTCCCATAAACTTCACAGTGTTTCTGAGTCTTTTTGGGGAAAAACTTAATGGTGAGATTCTAACTTTTTTTTATTTTTATTTTTTTTATTGTAAACTACAATTAAAATCCTAAACCTTTCATTAAAACATGAAATAATACATGTTTGTGGTCTGTAGGCACTGACCCTGAGGACACCATAATGGCTGCTTTCAAGCTTTTTGACCCGAATGCTACAGGTTTTGTTAATAAAGACGAGTACGAGCTATTTTATTGTTCATCTTATATATAATAATAAATAATAATAATCATTTAATCGTACTGCAACATTTTATTCATCTTTATCTTTTATAGGTTTAAACGTTTACTAATGAACCAAGCTGATAAATTCACTGCAGAGGAGGTCTGTGACTCTTCTCTATTGTAATAAACACACATGCTTATGATCAATAATCACCACTATTTTACCAATATGATATGTATGTATTTTGCAGGTGGAACAGGCCTTTGCTCTGGCTCCCATTGACCCGGCAGGAAACATCGACTACAAGTCGCTCTGTTACACCATCACACACGGGGATGAGAAAGAAGAATCCTAACATGGCAACAATGAGCATAAGACGCAGAATCTCATGATCGTTATTCATTTTTTTTTAATTCTATCTGCTATTATCTAATCAATAAAGGACAGCAGTTAAAACTAAATGTGAACAATTGTTAAAACTACTTCTTTTTTGCTAAAAAGGGCTGGAAATTGTTACCAATAAAGAACTTTGGCTTCTCTAAAGCTTCTTGTTTGTTGACTTGCAAAATCTAAATGTGCATTTGGAAGAAGAAGAAGAAGAAGAAGAAGAAGAAGAAGAAGAAGAAGAAGAAGAAGAAGAAGAAGAAGAAGAAGAAGAAGAAGAAGAAGAAGAAGAAGAAGAAGAAGAAGAAGAAGAAGAAGAAGAAGAAGAAGAAGAAGAAGAAGAAGAAGAAGAAGAAGAAGAAGAAGAAGAAGGAATAAATATAATTTCAAAATATATGTTGCTCTTTTAATCATAATTGAATTGTAATTGAGTTCAGATAATTGTAATTGTAATTGACATGGACATTATATAAAGAAAACTTGACTTACAGGGGATACATAAAATTTTTAATTTCAATGTAATTGTAAAACTATTTCTGGTCATTGTAATGGTAATTAAATTGTGATTGTACATGGATATCTGAAGACGTAATTGTAATTGAAAAATGTAATTGACCCCAACCAAAAGCCTTTAGCATCAGTCTACAATCAATCTGTACGTTGTATGAATATGTGTTTAATTACATTTTACACATACTGATTAACAAACTTAACACTTCGCTGTCTGTGTATGAAAAATTAAAGGTTGTTCATAAGATTCTTTGTTTTTTTTTTGTATTTGACTTTGATGCACACTGACACCTTATATTATTATTATTATATTATACATTGAATCACATAAGATTATACTTATTATGTGTTTGAGTTTCTTTTATTTCAGTGAAGCTGAATGAAAGAATCGATGGCTTTTCTTTAAGCTCGTCTCATTCACTAAGCTCTCGCTGCAGCTCCATTCTTTTGGCCTGTGGTTACCATGGATACACACAACAAACAGCTTCCCAAACTGCCTGTGCAGCACCAGCAGCCGACCAACAACTGAATGACAGAAAGTTAATGTGACTTTTTGGAGCTGCAGGTTTAAATCCAGATGTGTCTGAGTTTAATTCTCGCTGACGTCTGAAGTCCACCCAGCAGAGATGCCGATTGCCTCTGGGGCCTCTGGCAGGGTGGATGTAGGGGTCGACTCAAGCATAACGTGGAGCCCAGATGGAACTCAGAGGAAGGACAAACCCAGCTACAGGAACTGTGACTCCTATTTGCAAAGGTGAGAAACAGCTTTAAATAGTCAGACACCAAACAGGAAAATAAATGTGAAGTTAGCCACTGATTGTAATGTTTTCTTCCTTTTTTTTGCAGTGATGGCTTTGTTAGATGATCCTTCTTGTGATTGTTTGCAGGTATCAGGAACTTAAGGAAAGGCAGAATAAACGAAACCTGTTGCAGGTAAGAAAGATGAACTCTGTTGAATATCAGAGGTTAAAGTAAGGGTGTCCCGATACGATATTTAAATCTGATATCGTTCTAATACCAGCAACAACAACAATAACAACAACAACAAAATAGAGCATTGGTTTACATCTAAAACGTCCAGTACGTTTTTCCCTGCCCTCATTTATTCCCACCATATACTGAACTTGATAGTTTTTATTGGACTTATTGAGGTCATTTCTCAGGACCTTCTAATTTATGTTTTTCTATTCTATTCAATTAATTTCATTTATTAATTTATTATCACAGCGTACAAATTCATTAAGTTTTAAAAACAGAGATGTTTGTACCAGACTCTAGCTTAAAAGCTAATTTCCATCTGTAGTTTTGATGTACAATCTACCGGTGAAAAAGTGAATTTAACTGACAGACGCAACAAGACTTCAAGTTGGATTTCAACTCAGTCATGCAGAAAAAAACAATTTGTGCATAAATATTATTGATACAATCAGAGGTGAGAACATTTCTGGTTTCCTCAAAGCCATGCTTTAACCGCTCCTGAAAAGGTTGTTAAATTATTTACACTAAGAAGCTCTGATTATTCCATAGTTTAATATCCCTAAATGAGAAAGCAGACTGGGCAAATACAGTTAGAATATTAATGTTAAAACTGATGTATTGCATTGGCTATTGTATATATTTCCTCTTCTATCTTTTTTCCTCTATATTTTATTATTATTATTATTATTCTACTGTTGCTGTTTTTGCATCAACCACCAAAACAAATTCCTTGCATTGTAAAAACTATACTTAATAAAAACTTTTTCTGATTCTGATTAATAAAAAATAGGTCAGTTTTTCCTGCTGATATTGTATCAAATCAATATCGTCCAATACTAAAGGACATACATTATAATCTGTATCGTATCGGAAGTGAAAGGTTGCATCGAGACGCCCCGATCTAAACGTAATGTTTCCTTTTTCTTTCTTTCTATACGACCAACTGGCAAACAATGATAGACATGTCTATCTTTACACATGATCAGTTTTCTTCTGTTTCAGGTCAGAAAAAACATCACAGATTCCACAGATGTTCAGGACAAAGGTGAGACTAAGCTGCACTAACACCAAATCACAGAGTGACCTAAAAATACTACATCTGCCTCAAGGACTTAAAGACGAAACTCCTCAGCAGAACGGACACATGATGGAAGGAGCTCAGGAGACGCCCAGTGAAGAGAAGTCAAAGAAGTCTACTGCCTGCGTCGTACTTTAACTGAGAAACTCCTCATGTGGAGAGGAATGAATGAATGAATGAAGTGCATCGATCCTCAAACATACCCTATTTGTTCTGCAGTCAAAGGTGATACAGAACATTAGTATATTACTAAGCTCATTAGTGTTGATTACTCGGCAGTGCTTTAAACTGCCTATGATGCAAAGCCTGCACAACAAACACACACAAAATGCCAAATAAATAACCAAAAGGACAACAAAAATACAGAAGAACAAAAAAGTACAGAGTACTTAAAAATTACCCCAAAAATGACTTGAAACAAGCACAAAACAACAAAAACAAAGAATTTGAGAAAAAAATATACAAAAATGGAAACAAAAAGACCCTAAAACCACAGAAATACACAAAATAACAAGAAATACCATTAAAGACAACAAAAATACACAAAAGAACAAAAATAAAGAGAAATACACAAAATAAAAAACATACAAAAGGACAACAAAAAACACAAAATAATGTAAAAAATACACACTAAAAAATTGTTTTTTTTCAAGTTACTGTGTTTTCATTTGATGTGTTTTGTCATCATGGATGTTATTCTTTCTTTTATTCTCACTGTATTCTCTTTGCTATGTTCAACATGTTCTTTTACAAATAAAACATGTTTAAGGATGCCCTTAAAAAAAATAAAATGTTTTATCCAAGTTGACCATTCCTGAGGGTTAAATATAGGTTTTTTTCTCCATTGGAGTGGACTGGTGACCTTAAACTGTAAATATGTATTCTATTCATAATGTAAGCTTACTTTACTGTATATCTGTTGTATTATGTGCTATTTGCCGGAATGAATTACTGCAGGTATTAATTGCAATATAACTGTCAGTATTTTAGTGTCATTTATTTAAAAAATAAAACCAAAAGGAGAAAAAGGACAGATCCAGGTTACTTGCTATCACACATTGTGCTACATGAGTGTTTATTATTGTCATTTGATCACAAATTTACAAAGCTTCAGCTTCAGCAGCAGCACAAACTGCCTGTTGATCATATTGCACTTGTTTATCTGTCAATCACCGACACGTCCCTCTGTTTAAGTCCCAGCACGTCCACAGTATCTAAGGCTGTGACGTAGTTTGGTCTTTTCAGTGCATGTTATCCATGAAGTGGAGCGTGATGTTCTCTCAGTCACTGCTGCTGCTGTCCTCCCCCACCACCATGCTGCTGTACATCTTCTGCTGCTGCTCTTTAAACGTCTCCTTCACCTTTCCTCTCTTCAGGCCTCCGTCCCTGCAGCAGCACACACAATGTGTTTTTACCATGACACATTTATAATATCTAAAGTCAATTATTCGGACATTATTGAAGCCAGTTTGAAGCGTATTACCACTGTAGGTCGACCAGGCCTCCCTGTCGAGCGATGGCCGATTTCACTCTGTTGGCAAACTGGACGGCATCTTCTCCCGCCTGTCATTTTAAATCAGAAGCAAATAAAAGATTCTTTAAACATTTATAGTCACCGACTTGTTTGTTTAGACACTCACATTATAGAGAGACAGTTTTCCTACGAGCACAAAATACATCAAGGATATGGGACGCCGATTGTAAAGTTGGGCACGATAAAATAAACAGCAACTTTTTGCAACGAACCACGTTTAAAAATGTATGTGAATTTTTTTTAATGTTATTTTTGATTAGTTTCAAAACAATATTTGTGAAATTTGTGATATTTTTTCTGGTAAAAATATAATGTCAATGTTAAATCTAACATTTAGATTTAACATTTACATTTAAAATTTATATTTAAATGTATCACTATATTTAGATTTAGCTTTAACATTTAGATTTAACATTTGAGATTTACCATTTACATTTAGATTTAACATTTACATTTAAAATTTATATTTAAATGTATCATTATATTTAGATTTAGCTTGAACATTTAGATTTAACATTTGAGATTTACCATTTACATTTAGATTTAACATTTACATTTATACATGTTCTCTGTAATGATTGTTCGACACCATACAAAATGTATAACTTACACAAGCACACTTAAAAAGCACACTTAAAAAAAAAAAAAAAAAAAAACTTTATTCAAAATAAGTATTATAATGAAGAAAGCTCCAAATACACATACAGTAACAGTTTGACGTATAAGCTAATGTCAGGCCTGAATGTAAAGCATGGCTACATAGAGCACAGACAGCGTGAATCACACACACCTGTTGGTGCATGGCGGGCAGGTACCACACGTTGCAGACCAGGGCCCAGCTGGTCATCATCCTCAGCAGGTAACTGATCATGCTGTACTTGGAGCTGTTCCAGAAAGCGTCTCCAAACTTTGGGTCGTACTGAGCAGAAAAAAAACAGATGATGAGTGGCATCTCAGAACGAGGAGACACTAATACTACCAACAGGAATGATGGACCACCTTTATTGCTACTGGATATATTGTCGCACCGATCTCAAAACTTCCCTTTTTGAACATCATGACTGACGTGTTGTTGATACAGGTTCCTGTTAAAAAAAACAACAGAATGGGTCAGAATGTATTTACACTGCTTTTACATAGTAAATAACTGCACTTACCTTCTGGAAATATTAAAATAGGAAGCTTTGTCTTGTCGTTCACATGATCCGTCAACCTAAATACGTCACAAGCAGTAAAAGAAAGCACTTCTTAAACACATTGTTTCCAGTCTGTAAACAAGTCAAAATCTTGTGTTTGCCACAAACAGCCCAGTTTGGGTTTGAGCAAAACAATCGCATGATAAATATTATCCACGTTAAAAATGCTGGAGATGAAAACATAGGCTGTGTTGGAAATGGCACACTGCATACTATGCCCTACAAACTCAATAAGTATATACTGTCTACTATATACAATAAATTTAGTTAGGATGATGAGTGTTCCCACGGAAGTTTCCCAAGATGCACTTGAAACCTACGACGACACAAACCTGGAGCACACTGAGGCTAAATATCTAATAGAAAGTGATCAAGTAGAATATCAACATGTGGGCATTTGATCCATAGAACTCACATGTACACATTTCATTCCGACATTTCCGGAGACCCACCATTGTGCTACTGACAAAACTTCTGGTTAACTTCAAAACAAGAGCCTTATTTACAAAAACATCAAAAAACTAATGGAAGACAACAAGAGATACTTTTGTTTTGAAAAGGGGATGTTTGTCCCAATACAGTATACATCTGGGTATTTCTCACATACTCAATCATTTCATACTATCTAATGTGAACACACTAAATACTCATTTTGATGTCAAACTTAGTATGAGTAGTACATAAGTATGACATTTCTGTGGTGTAGGCCTCAAGATCATTTGCTCAAAAAAAAAATTAAATAAATAAAATGTCAAAAGTTGAAATTGCCGCACAAAAGTTTGTTTTCATCTTCGCTGTAAACACTCCAGTTCACTGCATTGCATTGTGGGATGTGGAGGCCTGTAGATGGACGCATTTGGAAGTGTTGTTTTTACTTCTTTCTTACTGTGATTTCTTGGGTTTTCCCCCAAAAAACTCTGCCAAAGTGATTCACCAACACATTTCTGGTGTTTTCACTGAAAGTTGTGACAAAACAATGGTGGATATTGATTTTAGGGTTTACACGGAAATATCAGAATCCGGCTGAAATTGAATATCTCGCAGAGTAAGGAGAGAAATCACGAGGAAAAAAAAAAATATTGTCTCAAGCAACTTTAAAAACAAAACAAATCATGTCAGTGTTTGGTGCTTTAACTCAACCTTCTCTTTGGACACTTTGAGAACAAACTGACCTTTTCGTCACTAGATGGCGATCTTTCATCTCGGCTCTCTCAAACCAAACATGTGGACAGGACCTCACCATTGCTCTCTGAACGACTCCCATCAGACCTCCATGGATCTGACCAACCTAGGAAAAAACTAAACTTACAAAACATAACATAACGTGCCCGCACATTAAAACCCTCGGCCTGACGTTTGAAAATTCCTCAAAATATTAACTGTCATGAAAAATAATTTACATTGATTAATTTTGACCCAGCTAAGCACGTCAGTGAATTTATAGTTGGAAATGGTTCATCCATTACATTTATAATACTCGTAGGGGAATAAAACATCATTAAATATGATTATGTTTATGCATACGTAGTAGTTTCTGTGACAAAAACAAAGATAAAACATTTTGCCACTAATCAAAAGCCCTGAGTGAATGTCACCTTACATTAAGGTATCAATGCTTCACCTCCTTTCCTTCTTTAAATTCAGTCCATGACAAAAAAATTTTTCAAAATCCTCAAAAACGCTGTTTTTTCACCAAAAATTGTCCGAATGGAAAAACTTCTTCATTACCTAGAATCCCCATATTAGTACCAATGTTTTGATGTGTGAATTGTTGCTGGGTTATGAATTCAGATTTACACCTACATGAAATATCAGAGTTCAAAAATAGAGACGTTATTTTAAAAATGTTCTTTTTTGGCCAAAAATAATAGTTTTTTTCAAAATCCTCAAAAATGCAGTTTCTTCGCCAAAAATCGACAGACCGGAATTTGTTTTTTTCATTACCTGGAATCCCTCCATTAGTACCAATGTTTTGGTGTGAGAATGGTTGATGGGTATTACATTAAAAGACACAGACAAACGGACGGACGAATAAATATATGACGAACTGATAACAATATCCTTCAGCCGAGGGTAAAAAACCACATTCAAAGCTCATAGGTTAGTTCATGCATTTATCAAAGTCAAGTTTTTGCATCCTACCATGGCATAGCAGGCGTCATTGCAGAGAATGACGATGTCGATGGGCGTGGTGTGGTTGGCCACACATATTCCTCCCTTTCTGGGTTTGTTTTCCCTGTAGGAATCGTGATGCAAACACGCGATGAGGTTTCTGCTTGTTTTTAAAGGACAGACTCATGTTGGCTTCTCACCTGTTGTGGTAGCGAATGGCAGCAGAAAGTCCTCGAGCACAGATTCTGTAGCACATGACGTGCGCCCATTCACTCAGCCAGGATTTTACCCTTTAAAATGGTAAACAGAGCACACTCAGGAGGGATGGCCATTTAAAAAAATAAATCACAAGAAACAAATATTTAAGGACATTTTGTACTTGCCTCCCGTTAGGAAGAAGTCCAACAGCAGACGTTCCGATGACCAACCAGCTCAGACCAATGATAGCCAGAGTTATTCTGGAAAGAGAAACAGAATCCTGATGAGCGTTCAACCATAACACAAACACATGTGAACTATCTTTAGTGACATATGTCTTTGATCGGTTCTTCTTAAATTTAATGTAATAACACGTAAAACGAGCAGGACAAAGGTTGAAATTTAATGAAACCTGATTCATCAGGTGTTTCCAGTCATATTTCATCTCAAGAAAACAAGCCTGAGATTAAACATATTAAAAATGCAACTATGTGATGGAAAAAAACTAGGGTTGCGATTTAATAATAATTGTGTTAGCAAAAAATAACTTATCCGTAGCTTTTTTTTTGTAAAAGCAAACAGTAAAATAAGTAGTCATGGACAATGGTATTGGCACCCCTGCAATTTTTCCAGAAATTACACCATTTCTCCCAGAAAAAATTGCCATTTTTTAAATTTTGTGTAAAATTATGTGAATTTTGGCTTTTTTCTTCTGCTTTTTTGTGTTTTTTCAATGTACATAAAGGACATAAACACATGTACACAAAAAAAACATCTGTAATTGCAACTTAATCTTCTTAATATACATTATATTTCTGTCTGAATGTTTCAACTCGTACCCTTTAAAAATGTCCAAGCGTGTTTCAGATTTATTTTTTTTGCTATTTAAATGTGTGAGCTTTATTTTTTTTTTTACAATAAACACCCCATTTAATTTAATTACATCATTTTGAATCAAACATTGCATTGTTTTTCAAAGGAAAGATCTAGACAGAATGGAGGAACAGAAAGGAACTCTACGGTGTGTTTTAATTAAATAAATACATGTAAAATTAAGGGAAAAAAATAGAAAACAGAAAAGGAAATCAAAACCAAACATTTAATATTAACCACCCAATTGAGTTGTACTACGGGACAATTACCTGAGTGGGGCGAGGATGCAGTATCTGATAAAGATGCCGAGGCCGTAGACCAGTGTCAGCTTCAGACTTATGTACTGGAAGTGGTTGTTAGTGCGGGTCAGTAAGTTCCAGGACACGAGCTCCTCTGAGCTGAATCGCTGAGTCACCTGAGGTTAAAGTAAACATAAATTAGAGAAGCACAGCTTTAAGCACAAAATATATATATTTTTAAATGAACAAACCTCGTCATCCACAATACTCTCAATGCCTCGTCGAGTGAAATAGAAACAATCACTGAGAGTGAAATCTCCTCCCAGCAGCTTGGGTCGACTGCGTCTCAGTTCCTCCAATTCTTTCTCCATAGAGCCATGTTCCCTTTGGATGAGACCTAACCACACACACACACACACACACACATATATACAGTATATATATACACACACACACTGTCACAGGATCGTGGCTCAACTGATAGGAAAGGTAGTTTTAGTTGAAAATCAGCACAAAATAAATATAAAACAAGAGCACGAAACCTTCGCCAAGTTATCTGGATCATTTGATCCTGATCATGGTATCGTGATCATTCACACTTTAAAGGCTAGGAAGATATTTACATCCCCATTAATAATAATAAACATACAGTAAGTCCAAATGTATGTGCACCAACAATTGCGATAAAATAAAATCCTAACTGAATGAAACTTGGTGGGTTTCTATTTGAGTAACCAACCCTACCCATCCATCCATTTTCTGACCCGCTTGCTCCTGTTTTCAGGGTCACAGGGACAACCCGACATGCCTGAGTCAAATTTCATGAACATCGGTCAATGACGACCTAAGATATGAATTTTATTTAGAACTTTCACACATGTTGAAAGATAGAAATTTTTTAAAAACTGATCCAGAATCAATATTTGACAACAAATCGAATCACTTGTTTCTTATCCAATTTGGAATTTTCCTTCAAATTTAGTCAAAATCTGTTCATTAGATTTTTAGTTAGATCATAGGAGACACAAACCTTCAAAGAGTTTAAATGAACCAGATTAAGGACGTCCAAGCCAGTAAGGTCAACATCATCATTAAAAACCATTTAAAAAGCAATCATTCTGATAGTTGGAAAACAAAGATACGCAGATATACTCCAAAAAACACCTTTTATATAACTTTATAGCGAATGACGAAGCTGTTTGGATTGCAGTCAGGACTAACACTGCCCTGTGTCTCACACAATAACCATAAAAGATTATCTGATAGCTCACAAATCAAAGTCCAAAAGCATGTAGTAACACACACTGTGTGCCAAGATTCAATCAAAACTGTCAAAGCAACATTTCTAGTGACTATAGGCATTTTAGAACTGAACCCTAACAATTCTGGGCTATTTTTATTAACATACAATGTAGAAAAATGAAATGTGAATGAGCTGCAGGGTGCAATAGAAACCTGTAAAGCTCCGTGATAGAGTTAAGCATCTACTCACTGTGTGATTGACTGAGATATGGAAGCTATACGTAGCCTTGTTAGCTATCGTAAAAGTTCTTAAACTACGGAGACAGAAAAGGATCTTTAATTTAAAAAGGTGTTTGCCTCCAAACAGGGCAGACACTATGAAAACTACAGCTGCACACAAACACATCACAAGTATGTCAGCGATTAGTTTAAAGGTTTGCAACATGCATGCCCAGACCTGCAATAAAGACATTGTGTAATACAACACTGAGGCTTTATCAGCTCCAATATTTCCCACCATACAGGATGAGATTTCTGTGAGTCAGTCACCATTAGAAGAAGAGCGTTTGAGAACTTCTTCCTCAGCGTGTGCCGTCTGTATCTTCAGGGTGGCCCACTGCACAGACGGAACAATCGATGAAAGGAAGAAGAACAAAAAAAAAAAAAAAAAGACTTTACGTAGCTGAGAAGTGTAAGAATCACCTCTAAAGTTTTCACCAAGATGTTCATGTAGGTCTCAGAGATGCCCAGAGAGAATCCAAACATGGCTGGGACCATGATGAGGCTGATAATCAGGTAAAGCCAAATCTCCAGAGCCCAGAGGGCCCCCGCCCAGAAATCCTCCATCTTCGCCTTATTCACAGGCAGTGCTGTTGGTAGGACGACAAACAAACATCATGTTTTCTCCATCAGAGCAGTACAGCGTAAAGCATGTGTTAAATCCAAAGCTAAATCAAAGGTTTTGTTTACAGTACATTTCCTGACATTATGTTTTATAAAATTATTCCAGCAAAAACATGCCTCAATGTGCAATCACCACAAAGTTTAGTTCTAGATATTTCCATCACTCCAATTTAAAAAAATTAAACTAAATTATTACCCTTTCCTATATTAAATGGAGACTAATAATTTATCTCTGCTCATAGTTACACAATTTCTGTCATTTTTAATCACAAAATGTTTGACACAAGTCTTAAAAAAATAAACACACAAACAAAAAATATTTTAACTTCTCGAAAATAAATTTGTCAAATTACGTTAAAAGTTTTAAAAATGTTTTTTCATGAACACAAAAATCCAAACTTGACAATAAAAATGTTCAAATTGCTCTTTAATCCCCCAAAAAGTAGTTTGTATGTGGCCCCCCGAAGTAAAGTGAGTTTGACGCCCCTGGTTTAGAACATCCAATTCAAAGAGAAAGTGTAAAGTTATTGTGTAAATTAAAATTTAATTCATGTGAATTAAATTAAAGTGAATGTTATATTTTCTTCTAACAATGCTGTAAAGTGTCTTTGAGTGTCTCGAAAAGTACTTTTAAATAAAATGTATTATTATTATTATATTATTATTATAGTCCCAGCACCTCAAAAAAAAAAAAAAAATAAAATAAATAAAAACTCAGATTATTCCTTAAAAATTTTCCCAACAAAAAAAAGAAAAGAATAAAAGTCAGGAAATAAGGGAAATTCAAGTCACTCGTTGCTTGGATTTCGTCACAAACTCTTGCACTGTAATGTTGAAATGACTGCTTTACTTCACCTATAGTCACATAAGATCAAACACAACACATTTGGCCTCTGAACTAAAATGACTTTGACACCCAAGACATAAATAAATCCATACTGAGTTCTGGTAGTTCAGTGAATGAAGCCAAATAACCAGCACACGTGCACGCTCCCAAAGTCAAACTATTTAAACCAAAGCACAAACTGCACAAACTACACAAAGTTCCAAAAACACACACATTAGACCTTTAAAATGCTTTGAAATATTGTGCTTTCAATAATTACCTGCACCACTTCACTCCATGTCGTATCTAAACTAAAGCACAACTAACAAGACGAGCGCACCGACAGGACACGCCCATTTCCTAGTGGAACAAAGGTCATAGTGTGGAAGGTTACATCGCCCTCCTGTGGCCATAGAGGGAGATACAGTTCCCTGCTTCCACAAAGGCAGAGAAAGAGCACTTTTTTTTTTTGGTTCACATAAAGCAGGGGTCTGCAACCTGCGGCTCTGGAGCCACATGTGGCTCTTTGACTCTTTTGCAATGGCTCCTTGTAGCGTTTTAAAAAAATATGGTATTGATGATTAATGACAATAACTTAAAATAAAATTATGATAAAAGAATTGGTTACCCTAAAAATGAATCACATTGTGCAATAACTGCCACCATCCTACTTCACCTCCTGCAACATCTACAGATCATCAACTTTCCTGCACCTGTGGCTAACCTTAAGTTTTAAATCCCTGCTAAGATAACTAAACCAACAAAAACACTATTTTGGAAGAAAATAGAGATTTTAATTGTGTGGGAAAAGATTTATTTAATGGCCAACATGTCGGCTTAATATGCATAATTCATGCTTGATTTGTTGCAAGAAATTAGCTATTAGCATGTGTTGACCGAAATGATCACTCACATGTCATCAAATTCAAGTTATTTTTTTGTAGCCCTTCAACTCCATTGACTCATAAAATTATTTTATATTATTTTAACTGTATAGAATCTTAACACTGTATTGTCTTTATTGAGAATGTTTTTTTTTTTTTTTTTTGGCTCCAGGAGGACTTTAATCCAGGCGATATTAGGCAAAATGGCTCTTTTGAGAGTAAAGGTTGCAGACCCCTGACATAAAGGAATAAAACTTTACAGAGATAGGAAACTTTTACCACAAAATGTGATTGTCTGATCATGTCAGCATTTAGAATAAAGACCAATGTCAGCATTAATACAGGAAATAACAACTTCAATTCAACTTTATTTATAAAGTACAAATTACAACAAAGTCATCTCAATGCGCTTAACAAAAAATAAAGTTCATGGTAAGAAAGAAAACAAAAATAAATCTCCAGCAGAACCAGGTTCAGAGGTGGCAGCCATAGAGTTTACTCACATTTTCTTGTCGTTTTGTATATTTATTTTTTTTTTGCTGCTTTGTATGGTTTTGGGAGTTATTTTGTGTAATTTGTTTTGGACATTTTTAGTATTTTGAGTTATTTTGTGCATTTTTGTTTTTGTTTGGTGTATTTGTCAGTGTAGTCATCTTGTACACTTATGGAGTCAGTTTGTTGTTGCATCATGTATATTTTTTTTTTTGCAATTTCTTTGTGTGCATCTGTAGTCATTTTATGAGTTTTCAAGGCAGTTTTGCATATTTTTTTCTAATTTTGTGTGTTTTTTGAGTCATTTTGTGTGTTTTGTTGTTAGTGTCATGTCATGTTGTATGTTCTTAGAGTGTATTTTTGTTGTTGTTTTGCGTGTTCAAACATTTTGAGTTATTTTTGTTTACATTTCTAGACGTTTTGTGTGATCTTAGGGTAGTTTTGTGCATTTTCTGTAATATTGTGTTTTTTCAGTCATTTTTTTTGTGTAATACTGCTTTTGTTTTGTGTATTTTTCTGTCATTTGAAGCTTTTCTTGATGCTTTTTGTGTGTTTATTTTGTTGGTTGCACGAAATGAAACTGAGGGCCTCATGTGGCCCCTAGGCCTCCAAAGATTTTTTATATATATTTTTATTATGTAATATATATAACAAAATATTAAACAAACAGGGGACTGGGTTGTACACAAAGGCACACAAATAGATACAAGGAGAAATAAACACAAAGGTTAGGTATCACGTTACAGTTTTTGGCACAGGTGGTGTTCATTGTCTTTGTGGCAATCCCATTTTTTTCAGTATTCGTCTCCTTTATTCTTTTGAAGCCTCAATGTGAAAGTCATTTTCTCCATGCTGTGGATCAAGTTTATGATGTTTATATAGAGTCTCAAGGTTGGGGGGGGGGGGGGGTCCTCTGGAGCCAGCACTTAGTTATAGCTTTAATATTTGCTATTCTGAATATTTTCAGGAAGTAGGCATCTTTTCTACCAGGTCCTTCAAAAGTTAGTCAGCTTTATGCTGCCAAAAATTAAAAAAAAAAAAAAAAAAATGTTTCTACATTTTATCTGGAGCAAAAAAACAAGCAAACAAACAACAAAAACAAGACTGAACAAACAAAAACTTTTTTATTTCTGTGTGTAAAAGTTCAGTTTTCAACAATACGAGGAACAACACAGCTCAGTGACGTGATGGCATGGAGTTTGATTTATTTCTTGCCCTGGGGAGTTTGCATGTTCTCCCATCCCATTTCAATTTTAATAATTATTTTCTATATTATCCTCCTTCTTTACACAGTTCAAAAACAACAATGTAGGTTACATTTTCAAAGGCTGTAGCTGCTGTTTATCTCTAAGACTGACTAATGACTGGTCCCGCTGTGCTCAGTGGGGTTGTTACAGTTCGTGTCCCTGTAAGAATAACTGGTTGGATGGATGCTCGTGTGAAATATCGAACTAATAAATCCAGAGATTAAATGTAATCAAAGAACAAACAGGGCTCACTAAATACATGTCACAGTACATGTTGTAGAAAAAGGGTCAACATTCTCTTTGAGTTCCAAGTTTTTATTTCATTCACCTTAAAAAAAAGGTTATTTTTCATGCTAAAAATGGGTATTTGCACAGTCTGCAGCACATTCCTGTAATGGAGGGCTTAAGGGGGTCACTTTGGGTAACATGTCTGAACGGTAAAGAGGTGATTCATCCTGAGGTTGAACCTGTTCCAAAATAAATGTGCACTACAATGTGGACATCAAAAGCTGGGTCACTCCCCACTGGGACTGCCAAGACCACAAGTAATGAGAGAAGATGATGTGTTTTCTCACGTTCTTTCACTGATCTGAAATGTCAGGTTGTTGTTATGGATCCAAGTACTGAGGATAAAAAACCTTGCACAACTTGCAGGGCTTGAACACGTGTCTGGTTTGGCCGTCTGAGATGAACAGCCCTGAAAAGAAGTCAAATGTGCCAATAACACACTTTTTGTAGCTCATCAGGTACAAGCTTTTCTGTTCAGGCTCAGCACAGACCTGCATGCTGCTTTTTATTGGGTTGTGTTAGAGGAACTCCCCAGTGTGACCAGTAAAGGTTGTTATTGTCAATCTTTCAGCCAGAGCTGGACAAAGTCAGCGTGGACGAGTCGACCATTATAGGGTTTGTGTAAACTTGTGTTCATTGATAAAATGAAAATAGACATTTTTTAACATAAAGGTTCTCATTATGACGTCTCCTAATTTAAATATTGTTGTTTTGGGACAGGATGTATAATGTTGTATTTTATTTTATTTTATTTAAAAAAAAAAAAAAAAAAAACAACAAAAAAAAAACAACTTCTACATCATTTATGTTTCCTCTGACTTCACTTCAATCCAACATGTTACCAACAAATATTAGCCGTACTTTTAATTTTCAGAGCCAATTAGCTCGTCATCTGTATAAAAACACTGTGAGGTCATTTTGGACCATAGAATGAATGCATTCACTGAAACATTGTGGTAGGTTTATTATAGTTTTATATCTTAGTAAAGGCTTTTTTTAGTTTGAATAAAAAAACCTCTTTGATATTCTCAGACTGTATATAACTTTATTGCCTGTCTAAGTGCCTCCCAACACAGCAGAGGATGAATCCTGTTACGTAGGTCTACAGCTTGACTTTTGCTTTTATAGTTATTTTTTGGTTGAGACGTTTTCTGCCTGGGTCGGTAAGATTTTTTTTTAGACTTTGTATGAATGAAACAAACCCTCTGAAGCTGCAACTGTCAGCCTGGTTCATCCACCTGACACTTACCGTAAAAGTATCGATTTCATAAAAGCGGTGCATTTGAAATGATCAGTTGGCAAATATAAAAATTGTATCATTTCTTTATAAATCTTTGTAAATCTCCAGTCAAACACAAATAAAATCACATTACTGACAAATTCCACGGGTTTACAATTTACAAACAAGAATAAATGTTGGAACAAAGATCAGAGTCAGATAAAGCATCATGTATACAGTAAGTTAGGAATATAACAGGTATCACAGTACATTCATTTGTTGGTACCGGAAATAAATCAATCTATAAAAGTAAGGTTTTTTTTACATTTTTTAATTAAAATTTGAGAGGGACTTTGAAAGCTTTATGAAATTTGTTGATTATTATTATGTCTTTTGGACTTATAGCCATAGGACTCTCAGTTATCATCAGCGTTCAAGAATAATGTAGACTGACTTTGAGTCTAACATCGTGGAGGACCGTCTACGGTTCGGTATTATTCGCTCAGCTTGGGGAAATAGTCGCATTGGTCAAATGTTTCCTCAATAATAATAATAATAACAATACATTGGATTTTATATAGCGCTTTTTCATAGACACTCAAAGTGCTTTACAATGATGTGCATTATTTTTTCACTCCACACACGGTGTTGGTAAGCTACAATTGTAGCCACAGCTGCCCTGGGGCAGAGTGACAGAAGCGAGGCTGCCATAGTGAACCATCGGTCCCCTCCGACCACCACCAACAAACCACATTCATGATAGGCAATGTGGGTGAAGTGCCTTGCCCAAGGACACGACGACAATTATTTAAACACCAACCTTTCGGTTATTGAACGATCCAATCGTAGTCAAATAAACATGAAATATAGGAGTTTATACATATTGTTTTTAAAGCTTCAATTACCATTGATCACATGGAATGGTATCAATGATAATCTTTCCTTCCACGTAACAAATTGAGTTTTGATTGGATACTTTCCAAAAAAGAAACTTAGTTTTTATTAGTCGACCAAAATAACAATATATTATAATTTAGTCTCCGTTCACATGTATTCATTCATTTTTTACAAAATTAATCATTATTGTCACTTTTAAAAAATGTTGTCGTAAATCTTTACTCAGCAAAACGAACACTGCCACGAGGTGTGTAATATAACACTTTAAGAGTTTTTAAAGGTGTTGGAAAAGTGAGTCTGTCCTGGAGCATCAGACAAGTCTCGACACACAGGACGGAGTTTTATTCAGTGGATGCTTGTTGGCCCCGCCCCTCCCCACTCTCTCACTGCTGCTATGAAAGCAGATACTGGTCCAGAAACACTCCTCCTCCTCCTCCTCCTTCTCCAAAGCTCCCTCCAGCTCCCAGTCCTCCCCGGCACGCTTCCCAGTCCGTGCGTCTTCATGTCATGACACAGAGCAGCTCTGGATCGGACTGGTCCCTCCCTCCTCACGCTGTGGATCTGCTGGGTCGAGGACTCCTTCTCTGTTCTTGAACCCATGAATCATGCCATGCACACAGGAGTCGCGTCTCTTCCTGCTGCTCTTTGTCCTGATTGTGGCTCCAGGCCATGGAGAGCGCATTGACCCCAGCAGGGTGTTCTCCCTCTCTGCAGGGCCAGGTCAGTCTGGGCCACACATGGGGGAAGCTGAAGCTGTGCATGCTCTCAACGAAAAATGACAAGACAATCACAAAGTTCTGAAGCTCATTGTGTTCATCATGTTCCTTTGCAGGTTCTCTGTCCAACTCAGACGTGTCCATCGTCCACCCAGTGAGGACCAGCGCTGATGGAGACTTCATGTCCCACTCTGTGTCCCACCACGTTAGAAGTGGCCGAGCCAAGCGTGACCTTCCATCCTTTGGTCAGGAGGAGCCAGTTTTTTATAAAGTCGAGTACAATGGTAGAACCTTGATCTTCAATCTGACTGCAAATGATCACCTGCTTTCAAACGGCTACGTCCTGGAGATGAGGAACAGAGGTGATACCAAAGAGGAGCATCATCTCCCTGAGGGGAACTCCTGCCACCTCCTCGGCTCAGTGGAAGCCAATGACGTGAGAGGAACTGCTGCCATCAGCACCTGCAGAGGACTGGTGAGTAGGGCCGGACCAAAACTCATAACTAATATTTTCTTTCTCAAAATATTGATAAAAATAAAACTTTGATATTTTTAACTCTATAAAGTCTTACCAGAAAGACAATTCTGGGTTATATTTGCTGATACAAAATGCCACACCGGCGCATTTATTAATAAACAGATGCACAGGCAGAAGTAGGTTTGAAAGTAACTAATACAGAAGATGGAATAAGCTTGGTTAAGTTAGGTTCATTAGGTTTCTTTTAACAAGGTTGAGAAAGTATTTACTTTGGTTTCAAACAACAACTAAAATCCACATCTCAGTGTTCATGTTAGGGCTGGACGATATACACCAAATTCATATGTCAATATTTGTTCTCAAAATGATGATAAACAATATAAATCTCCATTATTTTAACTCCAAGTCTTACCAGAGAGACAATTCTGAGTTAAATTTGCTAATGCAAAATGTCACATTTATTAACAAACAGCTGCACACTATGTGCCATTTTTTGGGGCTTTTTCTCCTCTAAGGGACAGCATGTGTGAGTGAGTTCTGTAGTGATCCATCTAACTGTGCTTTTCCTGCTGCTCTGAGAAGCAGTGAAAGCAGCAACTCCTAAAACAAGTATTTTAATACAAAAACTATAGAATAAAAAAATATAGTTTTCGGTGATATTGTAATTTTCTGTATCACCAAAATAGAAATCTCGCTATATCTTGAATCTTGACATATTGCCCAGGCCCACTTGTGGGAGAGTTTTTTTAAATAAAGCCTGATCAATTTAATTGGAATGATTTTATCTGTCACTGATTAATCAACATTAGACTATGATATAAAATTAATATATTCACTACATCATTGTTGACAGTTAGCTTACTATTTGATATTTGAGCAACTTCATTTTGAAAACATTTTTATTCCATAAATACAGTTTTCACAGGTTCACCTTAGTCTTTATGTGGAAGTGAAGTGATTGAAGTTCCTTATTTTAATTCAGTCGTGTTTTGCTTCTTTGTCTTGAATCATATTTTGGGGAATCAGATTTAGATTCAGATTTAGATTCAGATTCAGATTCAGATTCAGATTCCGAGTCCTTTATTCATCCCTGAGGGGAAACTTGGTTTCAGTTACATCCCGTCCAAGAAAACATGAAAAGACAATCACATATAACAGAGGAGTACAGGAGTATTATAAGAATTTGTGTTCATGTACAGTATGCATCCTGTGTATATCAATGTTCATATTTCATACATCAACCGATATATCAGATATCTGCTTTAAAAAACAAACAAACAAACAATATCTGTATCGGCCCTTAAACTCCCATATCGTTCAGGCTCTACTTTATAACCACCGTCTCATTTATGACACACATTCTTCATCAGGATGATTTTCAATAGAGCGGCTGCTGCTTTAGAAAGCTGATACACTATGTCATTGACAGTGCTCTGTCTGTTAGCTCTTCAAAGACTTCCTGACACTGTTTGCAGAAGCGCAGCTCTGCAGACCTGCTGACGGCTGCTGCTTCTCTATGAGACTCCTTTTGTCTTTATTGTGTCTGAGATGTTCCTCTGTTCACAATTATACAGTCTCTCTCTCTCTCTTTCACTCATTCATGTATTCATTCGTTTACTGTCCAAAAAACCCTCCAGAACCTGTCGGGACACGAGGAAATTCTTTGTTCATCTTCAACGGAGAACACACAAAAGATGGTTTTTACTTTTTGAATATTTCTATAGAGTTTGGTAAGGATGTTTGAGGAATGGGAGAGACAAGTGCAGCCAAAGAGAAGTCAAAGAAATACAAATAAAAAAAGAAAGAGTCCAAAAGAGAGAAACTGTCTAGAATACGAAAACCTATGAAATAATCTCTCAATATTAATAAAGCTGCTCAGGAAGGTGTTTTTTTTATTTGTTTTTATCAGATAAAGTCATAGTGTAGGCCTCATAGATCAATAAGTTAAAGATCATTCGCTGAAAAAAAACAAAACAGTAAAAGGTTGAAATTGCCGCTAGAAATTTTGTTTTGATCTCCACTGTAAACACTCTTATTGACAATTTTTGAAAAACTTTGGTGCATTGCATTGTGGGATGTGGAGTCTAGCAGAAGGATGCATAGACATGTTTTTACATCATTCTTACTGTGATTTATTGCGTTTCTTCACCAGACACTCATAAAAGAGAAATATTGCATACCGAGACTCAGGAGAGGAGTCTCCTGTAAAAACACATCATTGTATCCTCCTTTACTCCCTCCTTCTTGGGATGATCATTTTTTATCAGATAAAGACATAGTGTAGGCCTCAAAGATCAATAAATCCAAGATCATTTGCCCGAAAAAAAGATGTAAAAGGTTGCCGGAAAAAAAATGGTGCATTGCATTGTGGGATGTGGCGTCCAGTAGAAGGATGCATAGAAGTATTTTTACATCATTCTTACTATGATTTACTGCGTTTCTCCACCAGCCATGACATTTCAGCCGTATTTGGATCTTTCCGTGTAACCCCCCAAAAAAACATCTGCAATAAATGTGTTGGAAAATCACTTTGCCAGAGTTGGCAAAAACAAGAAATCACAGTAAGAATGAAGTAAAAACACTTCCATGCATCCATCTTCAGGACTCCACATCCCACAATGCAATGCACCATTTTTTTTCCAATAACCTTTGACATCTTGTTTTTAGGCAAATGATCTTGGATTTATTGATCTTTGAGGCCTACACTATGTCTTTATCTGATAAAAAATGATCATCCCAAGAAGGAGGGCGTAAAGGAGGATACAATGATGTGTTTTCACTAAAAGTTAGAGTGTAAAAGTTAGATTAAGTCACAACAGGAACTCCTCTCCTAAGGCTCGGTATAGAATATTTCTCTTTTATGAGTGTCATTTTGCTAATTCTTGTAATTTGTGATTTGTCAGCGAAGACCACATTATCAGGTGGACAAGCAGCTCTGCTGATTGGTTTATATACCCTGGCAGAATCATCTATTTATTGTATTTTAAATGGATTCAGAGTAAACCATGACACTTCTTTTCTTAAAAAATGAGAAAAAAAACCCACTCCTACAATAAAAAAAAGTTAAATAATAAGTAGACATACTTTAAAAAAAAAATGTGTAGATACATCACCATATTTTATAAACTATACGAGGATAACTACAGTGTATATATATATATATATATATATATATATATATATATATATATATATATACATATCTCACCCAGTATCTGTGAGCGTTGAAGTTATTTACGTCTCGTCAACCATCTTTTTGTGTAAAGAAACTTTTCCTATAATAATTTATCCGTCCTTTTTACAAAAATCACTAACTGCAACAACTATTCTGTTGTGTGTAGGTTATAATAAAACACAATCAGAGAAACCACAAAATGAAACAGATGTGGGAGTAAAATCCTGCCAGCTGCTGTCGAGGTCATTCCCCTCTTAGGAGACCGACTGATAGCGCTCTCCAAAGGGAATTTCCCAGTGTTACCAGCTGTAGCCAGGCTTTCTGAGTGAAAAAGGAAACAATGAAACATAAGGCGTATACAAATGGTCAATAGAGGGAATTATTGTAGAAATAGTTGTGGGATGTTTTACTGTGTAAAAAACAATAACATATTTTCTGTTCCTGCTACATCGATAAAATAGCGTTACACCACAAAATCTTATGGCAGTGGCTATCCGTATGGTTGCCTTATCAATATACCGCCAATCTATCGGTACGCAACGCCCCTCATTGGCCAGTTTAGGTCACGTGACTAAGACTAAACATTACCCTAACCCTAAAAATTGTTAAAAGAACTCTAACTCTAAACCTAACCCTAACGCACTACGTACGTGTACTTCGGTAAACGTACCAATAGCCCCGGAGTAATGACACGCGTTAGCTATATCCAGGTTTAAATACATTTATACTGTGTACTACAATGCTGTTTGATAGAAAATTCATCAGTTTTATTATCAGAAATATCAATAACATTAATAAGCAGGTAAAACAATTATTTCTATTTTTTTATTACTAGGGGCTTGTGATTGTGGAAAATGAACAAAAAGTCTAGAAACCAAAATCGCATTATTATTAGAACCAGAAACAGAATAACTATTGTTATTAATAATTTCATAAACTATTCTATTAACTACTGTATTCATAAACTATAGCTTATCACGTATATCAAGCTATTTGTTGCGTACAATGATAGATTTATCTTCACTGCCGAAAGCAATATGAAATCATTGTAATGCATGCAGGGAGCACGTGCCTTGTGAAATGAAACACATCAGAGAAAATATTGAAATCTTGTGTTATAAAAGACACAAGTGATGTGTAGAAAAATCCAAAAAAGGATTATTTGTTACAAATATAATTCTTGTTGTATCAGCACTTTTTTTCTGATTATTTTCCATCTCGTTGGAACAACAATAATCCATCCACCGCTGAAGTTTAGCGTTACACGGATGAGATTTACTGTATTTACCTTAGCATGTGTCTTTATGAGACAGCGGTCACCATTCTTCTTTAGTGTTTACTGTAAAGCTGCAGGAATCAGTGGCTGCCTTCACTGGACTTGTTTAGTTTTGGAAGAAAAAACTAATGTGAACAAACCTGAAGCTCTTCCCCTGTGAAGGCTTTGGTAATCCCCCAGGCACGACTCACAACAAGATCATGCAGGTTCAGGTCTATTATATTGGTATCTTTTTTCCACACTTAAAGGCACATTGCAGATTGAAAATTGGGTAATGAATACGATGACGTCTGAGAAAAAAAAAAAAAAAAAAAAACGAGTTTAAATTAAAATCATGTTGTCAGAAACAAAGGAGATGTTTGTATAAAGAACACTGGCTTGTTAAGGTGAAAAGTTGGATTATTCAAATGTAAGTAATGAGCCCCCACCTCTTCTCATATCCTTCTATGCACTCCTGAGGCCTCAGGCAGTATGTAGTTTGAAGTTTAGTTGGAGACTTTTTACCCAAAATGTTCTTGGTTTTAACAAAACAATGAATAAAGCTTTTGCTGGAATGCATTCAGGGTAATGTTATATCACAATAAGAGGAGTCAGAGTGCGCGAACCATCACAAAGCATTAAATCTCGTCAGATATTTGCTTTTATCTGTCGATCATTCTCACTTTAAAGGCTTGGAAGAAATTTCTATCCCCATTGATAACAATATAGTAGGTCCAAATCTATGGGCACCCCCATTTTTAAATATAATTGCTATAAAATGCACAATCCAGATCCAATCTGGATTAAACCAACCTGACATAAATGAGTCAAATTTCATAAAGATAAGTCGTTTTTTGATCACGTTTGCTACAGCGTTAAAAATACAGAATTAGTGACAAATTGCGCCAGCTCAGATATTTTTATGCTGCATTTTATTTGTATTTATAGTATACAGTGAAAGTATAGAACACAGTTGTCGTAGCAAAAAACTCAAATCAAAGTACATGGGGCACAGAAAAACTGGACTTTACGCTGGATCAAAAAGTGTCCAACCAATCTTTACAGTTTCTTTGGTTTATTCCTTTACAAATCGCTGATAACTTGTCGTTTCCTCTTGTCATTTGAGGTTCCAGGTAAAAAACTATTTACCTTCCCGGTGCTTGCCCCTCCTACGTACCTGCCCCGTTAATGAAGGATCACCTGGTGCGTGCATTCAACTTTAGAATTTACCCAAGGCAAGGCAAATTGATTTGTATAGCACAATTCATACACAAGGCAACTCAATGTGCTTTACATGATCAAAAAGTGCAACAAAAAACATTCAACAGCTTAAAATCAATAAGAACAACATGACCAAAAATCTCTCAATCATATGCAGTAGAGAAAAAAAGTGCCTTTAATTTTCATTTAAAAAGTTCACATTAGATGCTGACTTCAGCTCTGCTGGCAGTTTGTTCCACTTCTTTGCAGCATAACAACTAAAAGCAGCATCACCATGTTTACTGTGAGCTCTGGGCTCCACTATCTGACCTGTGTCCATAGATCTGAGAGACCTGCTGGGTTCACACCTGACTAACATCTCACTGATGTACCCAGTGAACACTATCAAATAAATAAATCCCACAAAAAGAAACAGGTTTATCTTTAAATAAACAGTAATTATCCACTTTAAGGGAAATTATTACATTATTTAAATCTATAAAATAGGTCCAACAACAGTGTTTAGGATTGTGTGTTGTGTTTTAATTTTAAAAATAATATAACAATTTAATTTAAAAAAAAGAAGATTTTTCATCAGTAATTAAAATAAAATAAAATCAATTAGTCGACATTTCTGGTGACCCCATTTAAATTCCAGGCGACCCTAAATGGACTCTTGACCTCAAGGTTGAAAACATAGTCGATCTTTGGTTGAAATTTTGAGAAAATGTGTTCAGCACTTTTGATGTAAACAAGGAAACAGACAAACTAAATCAATAATCAAACTAACCTTCTTGGCGGACTGCACTGTTAAAGGATCACATGTAACATTAGAACAAACCTGGAACAAGCACAGCTTTGCAGGCCGCAGCACAGTCGGTGTGCGTTTGGTATGCATACACAGCACACATCATGCAGAGCAATGTTTGGATGGGCCTCTCTGTTGCATTCCTTCCTCGTTGATCTTCAGATCACCACCTGCTTTCATATTCTGGGATTCACTTCAACTTTAATTCTCCAGAGATGACGGAAAGCTCCCATTTTACGGAATGCCAAAGGAACTATTTTTCTGGTTACACTTTGCATTAATCTTTGTGTTTACAGTGTTCCGGTCAGGTCATGTATGTGCTTGAAGTTTTTTGAATGAAGATAGAGAATACGGAAATGAACTAATATTGTTTGACTTTCCCAGTGGACCATAACCATATCAGCATATATATGCTTTGCACATGAGTCCAACAACAGTCTGGGAACGCTGGCCCCAGGCCATGCTCTGAGTCAGACTTAGAACTTTTACATTTCCAGCAAAAAGTACTGGTAACATACCAGAAGGAAATATGCAGGATTACCTTTGTGTAAGTTCAATATTACAGTGGTTTTCCTAGCAGCTTATGGACAAAGTTACTCTCAGATCAGAGTCTCTGTTTCAGTTTAAGAACATGTGTAGCATATTGGGAAAAAAAAGTAGGCTTGGTGTAATATATCTTTCCAGAGGGATCCATAATCTGCACTTATTGAACTCCCTGAATGGAGTGCTGGGATTCCTCTGCATTGCATTACAGACTGGTGAATGAATGGGCTTCCAGGGATTCTTTTTTCTCCAAGAGACACAAGCAAAAGTTTTCACATTGACCCAGAAAACTGAGCAGTGAACTTGTGTTAACAGTGGATCTGAGGTCCAGGAAGCCTGAATGTTAATACTGCATGGCCTCATTTTTCACAGCTGCAATAAGCTCCCCAATAAAACTGTACACCACACATTGTTTGTTTTTGCAGCTTCAGTGCCATTTAAACTCCCTTTTATGTGTGTGATTATCGAGAATCATTTTTTATTTTGAAAGTCAGGTTAACAAAAGTGAAGGATTCTGCAACAGCCTGAACATGTTTGGACACAGTAGGATAGAAAACACAAACACAGATGCACCAAAATCACTTAATAAAAGCAACTCTATTAAAAGCATCTGTGCTTACACGAAAAAGTTAAAAACAAATGCATCTCAGTTGTTGCAAGCTTTCAAAGAATGCCTATATATTGTTCTGGTATGGTCTGTGTGCCTACGATTGTGTTCACAAGCACCGCTACCTGAGCAAATGAATTGCCTGCACCAGTAAGAACACGCATGGCATACTTAGCTAGAAGTTGTATTATCAGAGAGAGGGAATGTGCCTGAGGGAAGGGGAAAAAAAGGTTCATATTCGGTTCTGTGTGCTAATGATAGATTCCAGCCGGATGGAAACGTCCTTTTCAGCAGGATTTTAAAGCCAAACGTCTCCCCTCTCACCTTTTAAGTGGAGCAATTACTAAACCCTGCACTGTGGGATAATTTGTTGCTGAGCTCATAAAAGATACAACACAAACTCATCTTCGTGAGGCTTTTGCCGTTTGCCTCACGCTTGGAAAAAAAATACTTAAAGCTGCTGGTAACGGAAAGTTTTATCATCGATAAATCCATTCTCAAGAATACGGTTGGGCATCGTTTAAATTTGAACGAATCCAATTCCGATTCTGATTCCTAACGATTCCCGATTTAGATTCTTTTAAGAGGCGATTGTAGAATATATGTTTTGTATATTGTATTTACATGTATATATTGTATGTATACTTGTATACAGTGTGCAATGATCATGTTTGTCATGCACCCTGCTCTGCATGATATAATCTTTTTACAAGTGTTGTACCGAATCGAGTGAAGCCACACTTTAGACTGCGGCCGCACACTGTTCATGGTCGCGTGGTAATGCAAACGCTTCCAGTGGATTCTTCTTCGTTGGTGTTCGGCGGCTTCTTCTTATGTTCTGCTAACTGGGTATCGAAAGTAGGAATTAAAATTTTAAAACAGGGTTTCTCAACTGGTCTCAGCCTGGGACCCACTTTTTACCACGGTCATTAAATCGTTTTTAGAATTAAACCAAGCAAATTTATTTTTTCTGAAATCGCTGCTGAAAACACACATATATAATCTTTTTAAAAACATTAATCTATAAATTTTCCTGTGTAACATGCATTTCACAGCATGACTGTCAAAAGAAAAGTTTCTTTCAAAATAAAAGACAAGTCCAACATGAGAGATATTAAGTATTAATTTATTTTTGACCAACTGTCCGCGACCCACCCAGTACAGGTCCGCGACCCAAAAGTGTTTTAAAATGTTAACATTTCCGGGAGAATCCGAAAGTTAGTCCCGGGACAAATCGATGCTCAATGCCCAACCATAGTTTTAAGAAGCTTTTCTACGTACTGCAGTGTATATAAAGCTGCTTTCATCTCCACTGTAAACTCGATCTGTCTTATTGACATTGTCAGAAAAGTTTTGCGCATTGCATTGTGGGTTGTGGAGTCACGTAAACGAATGCATAGAAGCATTCTTACAATGATTTCTTGTGTTTGCCCCAAAACTCTGGCAAGTGACTTCCCAACACATTTCTGGTGTTTTCACTAAAAGTTGCAACAAAACAATGGCGGATGTTTATTTTGGGGTTTACACGGAGAGATCTGAATCTGGGCTAAATTGAATGTAAGTAAGGTGATACAATGGAGAATACTGGCAACAAACTAGGAGAAAAATAGAGTCAAGCAAATCACTGTCCTCTTCATCTGCAAAGAAACACAAGAAATCCCAATAAGAATGAATTAAAAACACTTTGATGCACTCATCTATGGGACTCCACATCCCACAATGCAATGCTGTGAAACTTCATCAATAAACCGAGTGTTTACAACTTTCGAGCACCAATTTGAACCTTTTACACATTTTTTTTCCGACCAATGACCTTGGATTTATTGATCTAAGAGACCTACACTACGTCTTTATCTGATAAACACCTCAGTCTTAAAGTTGTTTAAGGATCAGAGGATGAAGAATGAAGTAAAAACACTTCTATGAAACTCCACATCCCACAATGCAATGGTGCGAAACTTTGTCAATAAAGTGTTTATAGTGGCGATCAAAAGAACTTTCGAGCACCAATTTGAACCTTTTACAATACCATCTTTATTCCGACCAGTGATTTATTGATCTGAGAGACCTACGCTACGTTTTTATTTCATAAAAAACTTTCAGTCTCCAGCAGCTTTGAAGTTGTTGACATAAAGCAGCATGAAATGATTTGATGTATGTGTCCTGTTGTGTGCTTTGTTAGAGAGGGTTCTTCTCTCTGCCCGAGGGCCACTTCTTCATTGAACCTCTACCAAAGGATCCTGATGACCCTGCAGGAAATCCAGAGCCCCACGTCGTTTATCCAAGAGCAGCTCCTGAAAAAGGCCGAAAGAAACGCAGCTTTGAGTCCAGGGAAACACCCAGCCCCTGTGGAGTTCGAGGTGTGTATTTTGCAAGCGAGCGTTTAAACTGAGTTATCCAACAAAGCATTTTTTTTCTTTGTCGGAGCGTGTGTCAAGCAAGGATAATCCACAAGTGTATACTGCAAAGGCATGTATTCAATTATTCATGCTTCAGATGCGCCAAGTGACGCTGTCCAGGCGGAGAGGGAGAGAGAGGAGTGGGAGCGGGAGCAGCAGAAGGAGCGCGGGGAGCAGAGTCCGCCCCGCTCGCAGCGCTCCGTCAGCAGAGAGCGATGGGTGGAGACCATGGTGGTGGCTGACAACAAGCTCATAGAATATCACGGCCATGATAACGTAGAGTCCTACATCTTCACCATCATGAACATGGTGAGAAGACTGACATGAGTTCTAACTTCTCAGATCTATGGACACAGGTCAGATAGTGGAACCCAGAGTTCCCAACAAACATGGTGATACTGCTTTTAGTTGTTATGCTGCAAAGAAGTGGAACAAGCATCCAATGTGAACATGTTTAAATCCAAGACAAATTTTTCTCTACTGCGTGGGTGAGAGAGGGAGATTTTTATTCATATGATAGTTGATTTTAAGTTTTCACTGCTGATTTTAATGTTCCTATTGGCTTTTAAACTATGAATTGTTTTCTGTTGCACCTTTTAATTATGTAGAGCACAAATAAGGTACTTAATAAATCCAATGCATTATTATTATTAAATTGCCTTGTATGTAAATTTTGCTTTACAAATCAATTTGCCTCGCCTTGCCTTGATAGGTTGCAGGGATCTTTCATGATGCCAGTATCGGGAACGCCATCCATGTCATTTTAGTGCGCCTTATTCTGCTGCAAGGAGAAGAGGTAACACCCCATGTCTTGATAGTTTTTGTTGTAAAACTAAAAAAAGTATATAAAATATTTTGTATTTGGGACATTTTGTCTACAACTTTAAAGAGTAACTAAACTCTGAGATTTTGCCTGAAGTGGGTCTAGGCTGGAATTTTTTTTTTTAAAATGCCTTGATTATGGGCGTGGCTCCAGTTAAGACACACCCATTCAGAGGTGAACAGTGGTGGTTCATGGCAAAAGCTGCTTCCAAAACGTCACAAACCATCATTCTCAACCAAGAGCAAAAATCAATTGTAATAGCGGGGTTACAACCCATAGAGGGCAGTCACTCTTACATTTTTTCACCAAAATACATAAATCCATAGTGTAGACCTCATAGATCAATGAATCAAAGATAATTTGATTTAAAAGGTTAAAATTGCTTCTTTAAAGTTTGTTTTTTATCTCCATTGAAAAAACTTCAATTGTTGACAGTTTCGCGCATTGCATTGTGGGATGTCGTGGAGACGTGTGCATATAAATGTTTTTACTTCATTCTGATTTCATGGGGAAAATTGAGAACAAACTAGAACAAAAACAGTGTCAAGCAAATCACTGTCCTCCTTGTCTAGCAAAATCAATCAAAAATTTGTTCATAAAACGCTTAATATACAAAAAAAAACGTGCAACAGTGATTTACAAGGTTAAAAACACCCACCCCAATAAACCCCATCCACCACACAAACACACACAGACACACAGATACACAGGTTAAAATAAAGACAATGACGTATGGCACATGGCTGGGTATAGAGGAAAACACACAAAAATGAAATAAAAACACTTCTACGAGACCCCACATGCAACAATGCAATGTGTAAAACTTTTCCAACAATGTAAATAAGAGTGTTTACAGAGGAGATCAAAACAAACTTTTGAGCAGCAATTTCTACCCAATTTTTCCCCTTTCTTTATAGAGAAAATTAAGTTGAAATAATTTATCTATGAAGCCTACACTGTCTTTTTCTAATTAAAAAAATTAAGAGGGTAGCAGTTTTAAGCAGTCCAATGTCTGTTTTTCAAAATAAAACCCCCAGAAAAATTACATACAGTATATAATAGTGTTATTCTTTCTTTGCAGCTTGGTACCAAATGGTCCACAGCCCTAAGGTTGGGGATCACTGCTGTAGATGACAACTAGGAATTAGCATTAGCAAGCAGATCAAAAATGTATTTAGTGGGTATTTTGTCTTTTTTCTCAAATTTGAGCTCTTCTATGTTATAGCCAAAGACACAGCTCAAAATGAAAGTCTGACTGAAGAAAAACTACTTGTTTATCTCTATTTTATCTGTTATTTCTCCAAGAATCTGCAGCTATAATTTAAAAACATTGTGGTCCCATAACTGAGCTGTACACATTTTTTTTTTAAGCCACGACAGAAATAGTTTAAGAGCCACTCCACTGGTGTACATAAACATAATCACACATAATTGAATATTCCACTGTTTGTTTCAGAAAGGGTTGAAGATCGCTCACCACGCAGACACAACACTGGCCAGTTTCTGTGCATGGCAGAAGAATCTGAATCCTCAGAGCGACACACACCCAGCTCACCATGACGTGGCCGTGCTGGTCACCAGGTGAGACTGGCACAGACACACACTGAAGTTTATCATTTAGAATGATATGAAGGTAAACAATGTTTTTTTTTATTCTGTCTGCAGGAAAGACATCTGTGCAGCAATGAATCATCCGTGTGAGACCCTGGGTCTGTCTCATCTGTCTGGGATGTGTCAGCCTCACCGAAGCTGCAACATCAACGAAGACTCAGGACTACCTGTCGCTTTCACCATCGCTCATGAAATGGGTCACAGGTGTTTGTCTGAGCCTGTGTGTGTGTGTGTGTGTGGCTGTCAAATCTTCAGTAATGTAATATCAAAACAATGAACGTCCAAACAAAGGAAGCAGCTTGTTCCCATGATCAGATTTACACAAATATAGTTGTGACATTTGATCCCTGAGCTCATCAGCAGGGAGTGGGCTGAGTATCTTATAACCAGTAAAACAGAAAAGTATAAATTAACAGACACCAGACGGGATTGTTGTGGTTTGGATGCACATCGATCAATAATCCTGTTTAAACTTACTGTAAGTAAAGCTGTGAATTGATTAAAGAAAAGTAACCATTTAATCGCAAATCTGACCATATTTAATCACAATTATACAAGTTTTAATTTTGTAAACGACACAATGAATCACCAAGTTTATGCACATAAATTACATTTATCCTGAAACAGTTATTTTATACGTTAAATTACCAAAATTTTACGTAATAACTAAAGGGTAACTATCAAATTCATGGTTAGTTGGAATGGTTGTGTCCCACGTTTTTATTCCTTTATTGCATCATTGAAAATTTTTTTTTTAAGTCTGTTCAATTAAATTAAGAGAATTGAATAGAAAATCACAAAATTTTCTGTTATTTTGAATATGAATTAATCATTAATGTTGTTCCTTGCACCTTCTGTTGTATTTTTGTATGTGGTTTTAAATTGTCAGTATTTTGCAAAAGTGTTTTTTGTCTTATAATGTACATTCTGTGAAAACATTTTCACATTCTATAATATATATACAGATTTTTTTTTTAAAAAAAAAAGAAAAAAATCTAAAAAATCTTTGTCTGATATTGTACATTCTATAAAGGTTTTTTTTTTTTTTAAAGAAAAAGATAAATAATATTCCTTGACCATTTAAAGCGAAAAAAAAGAAAAAAGAAACAAATGTTCATGCAATAATATTCACAGCCCTAAAATGTATTCATGCTAAGTATTATTATGCTTTCTTACTTCTTATTCTTTCTTTACTTTATGTTTGTGCTGAGCTAATAGTATTTTAGCAGTAAAGCTAATGTTTTGCTACATCCTGTTGAGTCTGAATGGTAGCGTTGCTGCCACACAGCCTGGTTTCTCTCTGTGTATATATATATATATATATATATATATATATATATATATATATATATATATATATATATACACATTATTTCTAAATTAACCATAAGAGATTGTCTTTCTCTGTGATGAAATATATGATCTGATTAAGGGCATGAACAGTTTGTAATGATCTATTTCTGTGTGTTTGACCAAAGCTTTGGAATCCACCATGATGGTCAGGGAAATGACTGTGAGCTGGAGGGGAAACATCCTTTCATCATGTCCAGACAGCTGATGTACGACAGCTCTCCTCTCACCTGGTCCTCATGCTCCAAAGAATACATCACACGCTTTCTGGAGTGAGCAACAATTCTCCTTCTTTATTTATTTCTTTTTTTTTTTTAGTCTAAATTCATAAAAACTTCAACAATTCAGCAAAACAAATTCATTTTCACAGCAAATGTTGATTCAATTTCTTATTGTCTTATTTCAATCATACAAACTATAGTTTAAACTTAACTCAAGGTCCAGGAAACTTAATTTACAAAGACTTTAATCAACAAAAAATATTTGTATTTATATTTATTTTCATCCTGCCTCCAGGAGAGGACAACAAATCCTTTAATACAGAGGTTACTTCTGATTGGCCAAACAAGATGTTGTACTAAAGAGTGAGTGCTACATTTTAGGAGCTATTGTACACTCCAAGTCACTCAGTTTAGTTTAGTTTTTAGGATTCATTTTCGAGGTTTTTCTTTTCTGAAAATATCAAACATTTTAGTCATTGTTTTAGTCATACTGCATCCGTTTGCATTTCGTCCAGTTTTCTTCAGGTGAAAAAGAAGGATCGGTCTTAACAAAAATGACATTGCCTCGAAGGACATTGAGGAAATTAGAAGATGTAGAATATTTAAAACCTCAAACCAAATAAATTGTAACGTAACTGATTGAATAGATGAACGTCCTCCTGATATACCTGTTTGATTACAGCTTTAAATTCTAAGGTTGAAACTCCGATGTTTGACATTAAATACAATTTAGACTCTTGTGTTAAGGTAATTCTTTTCAACATGGAGGTCGTCTGGAATTCAAATGGGGTCACCGGAAATGTCTAGTAATTAATTGATTTGAAAAAAATATTACTGATTAAAATGATATTTTTGTAATTTTTTAAATTCTCTTTCAAACAATCAATCTCAAACAACTGTATTCTATACTTTAACTTCCTAAAGTATAAATCTAACTAAAAAAAACATCTTGTCACTATAGTGCTATAGTGCTATCAAAAAGTTGGAAACCACAGTGTTAAGGAAATCTGATTGCGGTGTTTTTAAATCACTTGTTCGACAATACAAATAAATTACCGAGATGACACAAAAAACATGTAAATTCTAAATATAAGTAACCTTTCAGACATTAATTGAAAAAAATAATTAAACATCTAAAATGAGAAAAATCGTCACTTCCACATATATTTGTATCTAATTCTGTCACAGTCGGGGATGGGGTTTCTGTTTGGACGACCGTCCCTCAAAGAGGGACCTAACGACCCCACTGGCCCGTCTCGGGGTCCGCTACACCACACACCACCAGTGCCAGCTGCAGTACGGCCCCAATGCAACCTTCTGTCCAGAGGTTGATGTGAGTATCACTTAAGAATAAACTGATAATGGAAGTGTGTGATGGGTCGTGATGTTTTTTTTCTAGAATGTTTGTCAGATTCTTTGGTGTTCGTTGAATGGAACGTGTCGCTCCAAACTAGACTCACCTATTGATGGGACTCGCTGTGGACCTGAGAAGGTGAACCTTATATAACTTATTAATAAAGGGCAACTTGGTATATGTAAATATATGACTGTAATGCAGACATGGGCAACAGGTGGCCCGGGGGCCAAACACCACCCTTGGTCTAATTCTGTGCAGTTGCAAGGTAAAAGAAAAAATGAACTCCAAAACACACAAAATGTCAGAAGAATACACAAATCAACAGAAAAAATACACAAAATTACTCCAGAAACACTACATTATGACAAAAACAAAAGCATAAAATGAAAAGAAATACAAAACAAATACAAAAATGCACAAAAATAAGTCCAAAAACACAATATGACAACGAAAATACACAAAAAGTATAAAACGACTACAAAAGCACATAAAATGACAGAAAAGAATACATAACATCAACAAAAATGAACAAACTGACTCAAAAAAAAAACAAAAAAAAGATGACAAAAACACACAAACTTACTCCAGAACACACAACAAAAACAAACAAAATGAGAAAAAAAATATACAAAATGAAAACAAAAATAAACATTTACAGAACAACCAAAAAAAATGCAAAATGACTAAATGGATCACACAAAATGACAATAAAAAATATCACAAAAATAATTCAGAAACACAACAACAAACAAAATGACAGAACATACACAAAACGACAACTAAAACACACTAAAGATGATTTAAAAAAACAACAACCGAAAAACAACAAGAAGCACACACAAAATAAATGAAAAACAATACAAAATGACAACAAAAATATACGCAAACCTTTGTTCTTTTTTGCATTAATGCTCAGATTGGTTATTATTCTAAATGCTGACATTATTGATGACAATGTGGCCCTCGGATCAGACAATCACTTTTTTTGCGTCCCCTTCTGTGATCAAAGTTGCCCATTTCACGAACGTTGGGAGTAAATGCATCACATTGTTGTTTCTTTCCATTTGTGCCATTACTAATTTTTCCCCCTCATTGCAGTGGTGCATTTCTGGAGAGTGTGTGATTGTGGGAAAACTCCCAGAGACAGTGAATGGAGGCTGGGGTCCATGGAGTACCTGGTCTCACTGCTCCAGGACATGTGGGACTGGAGCTCAGACTGCAGAGAGGGAATGCAACAACCCCAAGTAAGAGCAACCAACCACAGAAAACAATATATCACTTTCAATATGAAATCACAACTTTTACTAAGTCATTAAAACATGCTTCTGTTTTCCACAGGCCAGAGTTCGGAGGGAAATACTGCACAGGTGAAAGGAAACGTTATCGCACCTGCAACACCAAACCCTGTCAGAGCAACAAACCCAAGTTTAGAGAGATGCTGTGCAGTGAGTTTGACACAGTGCTCTACCAGAATGAGCTCTACCAGTGGATTCCTGTGGCTAATCCATGTAAGTGCTGTCTCTCACTCACACACACACGCACGCACACGCACGCACGCACGCACGCACGCACGCACGCACGCACACACACACACACACACACACACACACACACACACACACACACACGTAGATGTAATAGTGCTCAGTAGTCAGCAGGGGGCAGCATTTAATGGTAAATTATTCACATCTGATCGTGTTGGTAAATCTCCATGAATAGTTTAGAGCAGAGGTGTCAAATTTTTTTTAGTTCATGGATAAATATTGATAATTTTGAACAGATTACAGGCAATAGACAATCTGAACAATTTCAAAATTGAAATTATTTCAAAACTGGTTTGCACTTCCACGTGTGAATGATATGTAAAATATGTAAGGCACCAACTATATCCATGCAATAGGTGATATTGAGTGATATCAATCACTGCAGGGTATCCACATCAATTTCTTGGATTTCGTGACCATTTTGTAAAATTTAATTTGGGAAAATTTTGTTGAGTCATTAATGGAAAATCGCTCGATTTTGGAAAAAGTTCTTTTCACATTTTGCGATTAAAAATGACTGCCATCATGTGATATAAGCATGGGGAAACTGTGTAATATATTTTTTGTATTTGAAGGTGCTGACCAAATATCTGAATTATTTGGTAATTTACACAATGATTCATATTTTCTGAATCAGTTTTACTTTATCCAGTCGAATTTAGCCCTTCAATTTCGCACATGCTTCTCAACTGGTGGGTCGCGGACCTGTAATGGGTAGGTAGCAGACAGCTGGTCAAAAATAGATAAATACTTATGTCTCTCATGTTGGACGTCTTTTATTTTGAAAGAAACTTTTCTTTTGACAAGCAAAATGTGGGTCCCAGGGTAAGACCAGTTGAGAACCCCTGGTTTAGAGAACCACTCAAAGATTAAATGACTCCTTTTTAAAGACAAAATTTGCTTTGGTTCAAAGAATACTCTGTAAAACTGACACTAACTTTGAAAAACATATGTATATATTTAAATAAACAAGACATAAAAAACAACATTTCTTGGTGCCATAAGAGAAAAATAGCAAAGTTCTAACATGTCCATCCACAGTAAACCCCTGCGAGCTGCACTGTCGACCAGTGAGTGAGTACTTCTCTGAGAAGATGCTGGACACGGTGACTGATGGAACGCCATGCTTCATGAACAACAAGTCCAGAAACATCTGCGTCAACGGAGTGTGCAAGGTAGTGTGGCTGGGTAAGAGATGGATAGAAACTGGGAGGAGGGTAACACGAGAGTAGCTGCAGCGCGACAGACTTTCATTAGACTTTAATTTGTTGGTGGTTAAGATTTTATGTGTTGAGTCTGTGCTGCGTCCCCAGGAGGTCGGCTGTGACTTTGGCATCGACTCCAACGCAGTGGAGGATCGCTGTGGAGTCTGTTTGGGCGACGGCACAAGTTGCGAGATCGTTTACAAGTCGTTTGATGTGGAAGAGGGATTTGGTGAGCATAACAAAATGGATATCAGAACAGCTGAACATAAAAAAATTCACCCTAAAAGGAGAATAAATGTTATTGGAAATGTTTTTAAAGACGAAATGAGAGCAAAGTTATTGGGAAAAGCACAAGAGTGTTAAAACAGTTTATACCAGAGGTTCCCAACTTTTTTATGGATCGTGATCCCATTTTAATATCAAGAATTTCCAAGACCCTAAAGACCTTTTTTTTTCCTTTCTAGAATTAGTTAATCAGTATTACAAATACAGAGTTGAAAGTATTAGCAACAAGTTGTGCCAGCTCAGATTTCATTATTATTATTAATAACTCAATTTATATATGACAAAGTGAAAATATAAAATTCAGTTGTTTAAGATTGTGTGTTGTTTTAATTTGTAAAAAACAAAACAAAAAAAGTTACAAAAATTAAAAAATTAATTTTTATCAGTAATAAAAAAATACAAAATCAAATTACTAAACATTTCACGCAAATTTATTTCAACTCCAGGCAACCCCACATGGGGCCTGACCCCAAGGTTGAAAAATAGTGGTTTATACATTTCAGGACACGAAGAAAGTCATGTCAGGACACTTTATTTGTGTTGCACTATTGTGTTACTTTTTCAGGTTGTCATGGTAACCACCATGTTAAAGTTTGCAGATGTTAACCAATCAGATGCATAAAAATGTGTCTGCACACATCTGTTAATGCATTTTGATATAATTTATTGTTACCAAAAACATATTTTGCACCTGCAAATTCTTCACACGACGAAGACCAAAAAAGACTTTCAAAGAACTCCCATTATTTCTTCCCCTATTTGGGCCATGAAGCATCTTTCTTTTTTTAAAAAAAAACCCCCAGCCCACATGTATCAAGACTTCAAAAGCTTGCGACCGAGGGCCCACTTCCCCCTCCTTTGACAATCGCAGAAACACACACATTCCCACAAACATCATTAAACTCCAGAGAACCACTCATGGCTGCTTTCGTCCACCCCCCTTTCCGATCCACACACAATAAAAACCAAAGACAGGACTGTGCCCCCCACGCCGAATGCACACCGGTACAGTCTCACACACACACACACATGCCAACCACCCCCGCAGACTGAGCCCACCCTCTATTAAAGATCAGAGAGCTGCTGTCTGGTAGTCTGGATGTGAGTGTGGCAGCAGCCATGGTGGGCCATCCATTACCTCCGTGTGACTCTGACTCCCCTCCCGACTCTCTCAGGCTATGTGGATGTGGGCGTGATACCTGTGGGGGCTCGGGACATCCTGGTGAGGGAAGTGGCGGAGGCAGGTAACTTCCTGGCTCTGAGGAGTGCTGAGTCAGAGACGTACTTCCTCAACGGGAAATATATCATCCAGTGGAATGGGGAGTATGTAGCTGGTGGGACGACGTTCTTCTATGAACGCAGCGGGAATATGGAGAACCTCACCGCTCCCGGACCCATCAAAGAGCCAGTCATGCTCCAGGTAAGGTAGTCCCATATAAAGTTCTACTGATGATGAATTGTTAGGACTTACAGTAAGACTAATCACCAATTTATGTTTTATTTATGCTTCCACCTTATGATTTTAACACGTTGATGATTATGTCTTCAAAGTAGTGTTGTACTCAAGTCCACATTGTCTGAGACCAAGGCCGTGTTCGAAGTGTCATACTAAGTTTGAGGTCAAAATTAGTATGTAGTGCATTCACATTAGATAGTATGAAAAGATTGAGTATGTGAGAAATACCCAGATGTATACTGTATCGAGACATTTTTAAATAACGGTGGGCACACAAGTCATACTCAACCGCCCCATGATGCATTGCAAGCAGAATGTCTACTTGTCCTAGGCTAAAAATCAAACATCCCCCTTTCAAAATAAAAGCATCTCTTCTCATCTTCCATTAGTAACGCTTTTGTAAATAGGGCTCTTGTTTTGAAGTTGACCGAATGTTTTGTCAGTAGCACAATGGCAGGTCTCCAAAAATCTACGAAATGTCAGAATGAAATGTGTACACCCGAGTTTAGTGTAAGAAGCCACCAATACGTCACAAACTACCATTCTCAGCCAATAGCGAAATTCAATTGTCAAAGCCTGGTTTCAACCTATAGAGGGCACTTGCTTACATTTTTACAACAAAATTGCCAAAATGAAATAATTTGACAAAAATGTCAGCATAAGAAGAGAATCAATCAACAACTCTATTTCATACCAAAATATATTTGTTTTCAGCAGAAAAAAGAAAAAGGTAGTTTGGGGATTTCGTCACTCTTTAAAAAGCATTCTCACTTTAATTTTAGTTTTCTTTATATGACAGATGGAAACAAGGTGTCAGCAGCTCTTTCAAAGCAAAAAATACAAAAAACTCCAATCTTGACAAATTTGTTCAACTAAAATTCAGTTCAAATTGAAGTCAATTTACAACATGAAACAATCAGGAACAGTTCCAATTGCTTCTCTTTATTGCATTAATGACGATGAAAATTAGCAGATCCGTGCAGATCTTGACAGAAAATCCTGCTTTCGGCCAGTCCAGGACTGAGACAAGACCGTCAAAATATGGTCTACAACACTACCTCAAAGACAGTGGATTGTTTAGAATATAATTTTAGATAGTTCTGCCAATAATCTCACTGTTTGCCCAGTTGCTGTTTCAGGAGAAGAATCCCGGTTTAAAGTATGAGTACACCACCAAGAAGAATAAACAGACTCACAATGAGATCCTGGAACCAGTTTACAGCTGGAGACATGGAGCGTGGACGGACTGCAGCAGCACCTGTGGCTTAGGTCAGGGTTTCATTCGACAAGAGAATAATGTCTATCGAAAAAGCTCATTGATTGGATATTTTCTATAGCTCTGAATCATGGTTTTTCATTAGGTGAGCAACAGCAACCTGTGCGCTGCTTTGAGGTGGACGTGGGCGTCGTGGACGAGTCTTTGTGCGACCCAAGCAAACGCCCTGATGACAAACACCGCAAGTGCAAAAACATGGACTGCCCTGCAAGGTACGTGCTAGTCAATGTTTGTCATTTACCTGATTAAACATTTTTTCTATCATTAGTACGTCTCTTACGCATATTCACAAACCAACCAATGACAGAGCTCTCACGCAAGATGCTAATCTTCCTTTAGAAGCAATATAGGGTTCAGTGTTATCAAAACACGCAGACAGCCATCCATCCATTTTCTGACCCACTTTCTCCTTCTTTCAGGGTCTCAGGGGGTCTGCTGGTGCCTATCTCTAGCTCTCATTGGGCGTTAGGCGGGTGTACACCCCTGACAGGGCGCCAGTCCATCGCAGACAGATTAGATTCCAATCCTACTTGTTGAATATTTGTGTTACTTAAACTCTGTTTCACGAATAAGAAGTAACTGAGAAAGTGCTTAAGGTTAAACAAATGTTATTCTACACCAAGGTTAGGATAGACTTATATACTGCACTTGTTGTTTGCCTTGCAATAGATTAAAAACAGGGCCAAAAAAACTAATGCCATAAATTCAGCTCGGACTCAGGTGATTTCATGACAGGTTTAAAGCTGCTTAAACATATAACTAACATTTTTTAAAACTGTACCTGTATGTCATCCACAAGTTGTTCTCATCCACTGCCAGTGTGCCCCTAAAAACCCTGCCAAAATGACTTTTTTTATGTTTTTACAGATTGAAAATTGTTGACAAAACAATGGTGGAAGTTGATATTGTGGCTTCCACGAAAACATTTCAATGCGGACATAATCAGAGTAATGTCAGACCACAGGGAACATGTACGACAAAACAAAGCTCACCATCTTGTTTGACGAAAAAACACAAGAAATCACAGTTCATATTTGTTAGTGAGTAAATCCATATCAGACGATTAATAAAAACTACTTTTGGATGACATACAGGCACAGTTTTAAAAAATCTAAGTTATGAGGTTTAGAAGCTTGAAAAATAAAACGACACCTAATATCTCAGTTCTTATTGAAAGTGTGTTCTATTATCCCCAGGTGGTGGGTTGGAGGTTGGCAGCAGTGCACGGCCACATGTGGGTCAGATGGGATGAGGAAGCGAACAGTTCTGTGTGTGAGGACAGTCTCGGGCGAGGAAAGAGTTCTTCACCCTGTGGAATGCAAGCATCTCCTTAAACCGAAACCTGTGGTGCCCTGCAACAGAGACATCCCCTGTGGACAGGACTGGTCTGTCAGCAACTGGGAAGAAGTAATCTGAATGAGTTTCTGATTCTACTACTTCTTCTGATCTCTATCACTTTAAGGCCACATAACATCAATTGTTCTTCCATCTTTGCAGTGTCCTGTATCGTGTGGTGGAGCTGTTCGCTCACGCACCGTCACATGTGCACTGGCACTCAAAAAGAGCTGCGACCCCGCCACTAAACCCAGGTCTAGATCCCTGTGTGCACTACAGAGCTGCCCCAACTCAAGCTTACGTAGGCGGCCTGGGGAGTCACCGAAACACCGACCACATATTTACCCACTAAAAAATATGTCTACCACGCTTCCTGTGTCACCCACCTTTACAGCCACAGTTACACCTACAGCAGCTGTCAGCACAAAGATCACAACTCTACTAAATGAGAAAACTACCACTACAATCACCTCATCAACTGCCACCTCCATTTTAACCAGAATACCAAAAGTCATTGATGCCGATGATGATTTCAAAGTTGTTGTAATGGAGGAAAGTAAGAACATGAATAAGGTTTCCTCGAACAAATCCAAATCTACTGAAAAGAAAAGAAAAATAGATATAATTGAAATGCCAACTGAAGATCAGGAGGAAACTGAAGAAGGAAGCACTGCAGATGTGATTTACACACCACAATATCATTATACTGTTCATGACAAAACAACAGCGGAGATTATTGACCTGGATGTAACAACTACATCACACAAGAAATTTCGTTCAACCACTCTCACACCACAGACACTCATCACACCTGCTTTAGAGACAAATCCAAGGACGATGTCCGTAACCAGAAGACCTTTATCTACATCCACCCACTCCACATATCACACCAACACTGGAAAACCTGCCACAAGTCCTCATTCTTGGTCTAACCCTCACATCACCCAGCGTGTCACTTCTACTACTTACTGGACACATACGGTCCCATTGACCACTGTCATACCATCAAGAACAACTGCAAGAAAGCTAATCACAACTGCAGCACCACCTCAGCCCACAGTAAGGATGATTCAGACAAAGAAACCCTCTGTACCTTCCAAGAAAAAACCCTCAGCCTCTGGATCTAAGAAGCCCTTCACCCCCGCCAAGGGAGGCAAAGCTAAGAACCAAACTCAACAACCAGGAGGACCACAGAACAACTCTACTGGTGTTCAAAGCCACAAGGAACTATTCTGGGTTGTTGGAAACTGGAGTGAGGCAAGTTCAGTATTTCTATCACTCCCATCTACAATGTGTTTTCATTGGAAACGTTTCATTTCTACTGATTCTAACAGTCATTTTTACCATCTATAGTGTTCAACCACATGTGGCATTGGTGCGATATGGAGAACAGTCATGTGCAGCAGTCAGAATGACGACGACTGTGCCAACATGAAAAAACCTGAGCCAGCGCGCACGTGTCGTCTTCAACCCTGCGCAATCTGGCAAAGTGGCAGCTGGAGCAAAGTGAGCAGCCATTACACAGGACTCCATCTCTCTGTCCAAGATTGTTGAGTTCACCCCTGAGATACTTCTTTTTGTGTGCGTCTTATTTGCCACAGTGTCCAGATCACTGTGCATTGGTGGGAAAGAGATACCGTGAAGTCCAGTGTGTTGATTCCCAGACTAAACGGCCTCTTAGACCTTTCCACTGTCAGGCTGTGTCCAGCAGACCCCAAAGCACCTTTACCTGCCCCCATAAGCCCTGCGTGGCTTGGAGTTCATCCCCCTGGGGGCCAGTGAGTACCATATTGACTCAGATTTTATGATACTGCATAACTATCAAAGGAAATGGTTCACTACCTGAACGCATCCATACTGGTGCTGTCATATCGTAGACATCATCTCCATTATGATACAAAATTAATCTGGGAGGTTTTAAGCCTGTATTCACACCAGGGTTTGGGTCAATTACAATTACGTCTTCAATTAAAACTCAATTATGATTACGGTGACTGGGATTTTTTCCAATTACAATTAAAATTACAGTTATATATTTTTATTTATTAGCTAAATTCAATTAATAACAATTACCAAACCTGAAATAACCACATAAAATGTAACCTTCTTGTGTTAGCTTTCTGTTAGCATCTCTTATGTTAATGGGTCAGTTTTTAACCATGTCTTCATTCAGCTGTAAAATGCACTAAAAATATATATTTCATCTAATTTGATTCTAATCTCTTGATTTCCTTGTTAGGCTTCCTAATCAATGAAAAATATTGATATTATTTTTGGTGTGGGCATCTGAGCCTTAATTTTGTTTAATGTTAAAATGATCCTGAAGAGAACTGACAGGTATATAAGGTAACATATTTCAATGTTTAACTACGTATGTATGAGCCATAGAACTGTATCATGGTTCCACAGGTTTGAGTTTGATTACATTTTAATTGACAGCTTTTATAGAATTTCCATCGCAATTACAATTACAATTCAATTATCTGAACTCAATTACAATTCAATTAAGATTACAGCAACAGATTTCTTAAATTACAATTAAAATTATGATGTCATTGTAATTAAATATCAATTATGCGCAATAGCTCCAGCAAGATTAATTTTGTCTTCTTTTTTAATAACATGTCAAGTTGAGGTTTTGTTTATTCAGACAAGGTTTTTCTTTTCAGTTATTTTTTATCTCCAACATATTTCGACTGTCAAGTTGAGGTTTCGTAAAGGTTTTCGAAACTTCAATATGGCATGCTATTCAAAAAGAAGACAAAATGAATCTCACTGTAACTATTACATAAGTGAGACGTCAAAGGAAGCATCAAAGGCAATCAGCAGAACTCCTCTGACGAAGACTGGTAGTTGTCAGTCGAAGTATGTCAGGAGACAGAAAATAGCCTGAAAAACCATCAGATATGCAATTATAATTATAATTGACCACAACCCTGATTTAAACCATGCATCTTAAATGTGTTTAGCTCGCTAAAGAGATTTTGGACCTTTTGTCATTTCTCAGTGCTCTGGAAGCTGCGGTGAGGGTGTGAGGGAGCGGCTGGTGTTCTGCCCCGAGCCTCATCGATGCAGCTCCACGCCAAGGCCGAACCACACAGAGCCGTGCATTTTAAAGCCCTGCGCTCGCTGGAAGACAGAAGAGTGGAGCGAGGTTAGTCCACCTATGGTCCTTCAAGGACCTCCATAGGCTGTTCTCAGAAAAAAAAGTGGCTTTACATAAATTTGTGAACTTTTAGTGCTCTGTGAGCTGTGGAGGCGGTCAGCAGCAGCGTGAAGCGAGCTGTGTGAGCGACTCAGATTCAGCCGTGATGCCAAACAACCTCTGCGAGAAGATTTTCAAACCAGAAATTCAAAGGAAATGCAAGATGCCAGAGTGCAAGACAATCCCAGGTGAACATGTTTGTCCTGTGTAGTTGTCCCCATGCATTTAAAAGAAACACACAATTGAACATTGTATTTCTGGAACAGCAGGTCCAGTTTGCAGGAAGAACACCATGTCATCTCGATTCTGTGACAAACTGAAGCTGCTGGGTCGATGTGCTCTCAGGTCGGTTCAAAAACAGTGCTGTGTCACCTGCCAGCTCCACCCAGGTCTGGAGACATCATAACAGACTGTTCACTGATGGAAAGCAACATCTTCAGCAGCACAAACTAAACAGGGTCGACTGATTTAACCTAAAGAAAACTGTGGGCAGGAAAAGGAAAAGTTACATCCTGGTGATGAATACAGTAGATCTTGTAATAAGGCTTCAGTACTTGATCAGATTTCCTTCAGATATGAACACAAGAAAAACAAGGTTTCGGTTTTTTGTTTATAAAAAAATTTCGGGTAAAATTTTGAACTCAAATTGAACATTTTCTCTTGGTTTTCTTTTTTAATAGATTTTTTTTTTTTTTTTTTGGAACATGTATTTTTATTTTTTAGGCATCATAATACTCTATTTTGTGATGCATGTTATTTTAAAACCTTGGCAAAAGAAAAAAATATTTTAATTAAGAAATCTAAAAAAACACAATTACATTGTACAACTTTTTCTTTTTAATTTTAATTAAAGGCATTTAAAATATAACTGTACTGTCATAACTGGGGTGTTGAGGATTCACAGCTTGACACTTGAATAAGATTATTAAAAAATTTTTTTTAAAGTTGCAGCAACAGAATGTAAAAAAAATATCTTCTGACCTCATTACAATGTTAATAAGTCGTTTCTTTTGCTTGTGCTTCTGTTCTCAAAGCTTGCACTTTTTTTCAACATGGTGCATCTTCATTAAGCCACTTATCTGCAGTACTGTGCAATCTATGCTGTGGTGCTCCTCCTGCAGTGTCACATTTGTGGATGGGTAAAGAGGTGTTGCAGGTCATCCCTCTCATGTCAGCCTTTCAACGACTGCTGTGTTTGTGTGATGTGCACAGGTGCTATCATTGTCAGGGATGGAGTTCAACTGATTGTCCCTCATTACAAAATAATGACAATGTTGCTTTGTAACTGGGTCATGAAATAAAAACTTGTCATTATTTTTCATGCATTGGTGAGATAATGTGTGGCTTATTTCTCAGATGGTTTGCATTCTTTCCCACAGCATGCATCTGTTTTCTCTTTTTTTCCTTTGGTTCTCACCCAGAGTCTAAAAACACATGTTATATTCATTTGTGGATTGAATTAGGGGTAACACTAGTTTAGCGAACACCTATTAACCATTAATTAGTCACTTATTAGCATTAGCAACACTATGGCTCTTAATTAGTCATCATTTAGGACTTATTAATGCCTTATTATACACTTAATGGCAGTCTAAACAAGGTTAGGATTAGGATTAGGGTTAACGTTAACCCTAACCCTAGCCTGTTGAGATCGTAATTCATATACAACAACTTCATTACTTACTACTACTAAGTAATAATTCAGAGGTTATTGAGGGAAAACGCTTAGTTAATGGCTTAGTGGTTGTATAATAAAGACATGCAGAATAAGGCATTAATAAGTACTTACTAATGACAAATGAAGAGTCAGTATGTTACTAATTTGCAGGCTAATAAGCAACGAGTTAATGGTTAATAGGTGTTCCCTAAACTAAAGTGTTACCGAATTAGGACATGAGCGTGTGCAGCTGGTTGGCTGTCTATGTTTTAGCTTGGATAGATAGATGGATGGATGGAAGGACGGAAGAATTGGTGGGTGGATCGACAGATGTTTGGATAGATGAATAAATGGACAGGTAGGTGGTGGGATGATGGATGGCATAGATGTTCGAATGGATAGATGTATGGATGATAATTTGGGTAGATGGATGGGTGGATGGAGGGATGGTTAAGGGACGGACGGGTGGGTGGATGGATGGATGGATAGACGTGGATCGATAGATGGAAGGACAGATGGATATACTGTTTGACAGATGGATGTGTAGGTGGATGGATAATGGAGGGATGGATGGATGGATAGATGCATGAATGATAGACTGGTTGGATGGACACGTAGGTGGATGAATGACTGGAGGGATAGAGGGATGGATGATTGGGTGTATGGACGGAAGGATAAGAGGACATATGGATGGACTGGGTGCATGGATGGATGAATGATGGAGGGACAGATGGATGGATGGATGGATTGATGGATGGAGGATAGAAGGACAGATGATGGATGGATTGTGTTCATGGATGGATGGATGGTTGGAGTGTATAGATGGATGCTAGAAAAATATATGGATAGTTGGATGGATGGATGGAAAAAAGGACAGATGATGGATTGATTGGATTTATGGATGGATAACAGAGCGTCAAAAGGATGGACAAAAAGACAGATGGACGGATTGTGTGTATGGATGGATAGATTGAGTGTATGGATAGATGCTAGAAGAACAGATGATGGTTGGATGGATGGTTGGATGGATGGATGAAGGATTGTAGAACAGGGTTGGATACTCTGATCCTGAATGCTTTGAAGTCTCCCTGTTTTTAACACATTTCTTCCACAGAAGAGTCTTTCAAGATCAAAGTCGTCTCCAATAAGAAATGAACCTGTTTATAATGAGGCCTTCATCAGCCCTCACTAAATCCCTCTCGTAGTTTTAAAATGAACTGTATACAAGATCTTTCTGCATTATCATCTTCTACTCAATGACCTTGAACACCAACCAGGTGGTTCTTACCTGAGAAAGCCATATACGCTACTTAAAGAGAAACACTTGAATTATCTCCATTAGGCTCCAGTTCACGGATCGAGTTTCGGTGTCCCAGATTTGTCAGACTCATGTGTGCCAGAAAACTTGACACGTTGCTGTGTTGTACAAACCCTGCATCTGTCATTCCAGCCAGACACCCAGAGTTAGTCAGCAGTAATGGAAGGATTAACATGATACTCACTCACTGAGAAGTAACATGTCCTAAAACCGAGCAGTGCAAACACCAAAAAGCTGCATTACATAACAATTTCTCCTCATCCCCAACGTCATGGCGTGTTGCACGATGTACAATTTAGCTCACATTTAAATATGCATTTATTGTATAAAATTCAGAAACTGTGGGACAAAGTTGTTGTTGTTTTTTTTATTATTTCTATTTTTTTCACAGTTTTATGGCTATTTGAAAATTATGTTGTAGTTTTTTATTTTATTTTATTTTATGCAGATAAATAAAACTATACTTTTTTTGCCAAATTTTTCTTTCTTTTGTTGTATATTTATAGATATAAAAAAAAAGATATACGTTTTAAAATGATGCAGTTTATTTTTGTAGGACATTTTAGTTCTCTATTTGACTAAACTTACCAAAAAAATACCAAGGGGTTCTCCTCATTTGTTGAAATACAGCAGTTTAAAACATAATTTGACACAATATGTTTGTAACCCAAAAACGGCTGTTTTTTTGTTGTAATTAATTTTAGCATTATCTAACGCAGTAGTGGTCCTCAACCTGTTCAGCCCACAACCCCCAAAATAAAGGTTCCAGAGAGTCATGTGGAGACAGGGCCATCTATAAGGGGGAATAAAGGGGAGAGCTTTTTGGGGCCCATCCATAAAGTCAGAAAAATGATGGTCTATTGTTCTATGAATCTGTGATAACCAAATTAATTAATTAATTTATTTATCTGAATAATATCCATTGTATCCAGGAAGTTTATTATTATTTGGGCTGTAGTATATAGTCATCTTAAAGATGTAAATCCTTGTTCTAATCAGAATAAAAATGGGTTAAAAGTGACCATAGTTGGTGGAAAAGGTGGTGAAATTGGATTTTAAAAACCACAGAAATTGGTTAAAAGTTGCAATTTAGAGAGGCCAAAAATGGACACAAAAAGTGGTTAAAATGGTTCAAAGTGTCAATATTATTGGTTTTAACTGGCAAATAATGGGCATGACAAATCATGAATGTGGTTAAATTGGCAAAAATAAGCATGAAATAAGGTGAAAAGAAGTTAAAAGTGACAATAATGGCTCAACATATGCAACATTAACTGGGAAAAGTGGTGGAAAGGGTTTATAAGTGCTGAAAATGTATTGAAGGGGGAAAAAAATTTGCTGAAAAGGTGATGAAATTTGATTGAGAAGTGGCAGAAATTGAATTAAAAGGAACAAAAATAGTGTTGAAAATAGGTTAAAATATGGCAAGTTTGGTGTAGTTGCAGATAAAACGGTAAAAATAAGCAATAATGGGCTCAAACTGTTTTGGAAATATTCTTGGTTTCTCAAAGGCATCTGGCAACCCCCTCTTGACCCCAAGGTTAAGAACCCCTGATCTATAGCAATCTATGGACAACTGGTGGCTTGGGTCTAATTTTGTGTGGCCCCCAAAGTAAACACAGATAGATTCCAAAACACACAAAATGAGTGGAAAAATACATTAAATAAAAAATATACAAAACACACAAAAACTTGCTGTTCTGTCCTGTGTTAATGCTCAGATTGGTCATTATTATAAATGCTAACATCAATGTTGATAATGTGGCCCTCGGATCAGGAATTCCCATTGTTGTGGCCTTCGCTGTGATGAAAGTGGCTCATTTCTAATCTAAAGTGACTGGATATTGTTAGCTAAGTGGCACTTGAGCACACAGCACTGTTACTGTGTACGTGCTGTGAAATGTGAACGACTAAGAAGCACTTAGAGTGGATCAGCTGATCCGGTGTCTAACCTGTAAGTAAATTCCTCTGCCCTGTAGATATTGACACTGGCCACAGAATGATGTAAGCGCGTGTTCATGACTGAGAAGATAACATGACAAACAATTGATCGCAGCAGTGAAGCAGGAAACAGCAACTCCATCTCTTGGGTTACCAGACACCCCCCTTCCAATAAACCAACCAGGAACACATTAAACATTTACAATGAATGACCACAGAAAATGCAAATCCTCCAGCTTGAGCCCAACGTGAGTTAATGTGTTCTCCATGGAAAAATAGAAAACAACTTCCAGTGATGTAGAAGGAACATTAAAGGGCCAGGTAATGAAAGCTAAGCCCTTCCAACTACCTCCCCCGATCAATTCAAGAACAAGGACAAACTTCCTACTTTTGAAGAGAAAAGTCCAGTGTGGTGGCCCTCATCTGGACCCCATCAGGTCCCATGTCCGCAGGCAGTCAGACTGGCATCCCTCTACCAGGCCCGCGTCTTTATTAAAGCCTCAGCCTCCTCTGACCCAGCACACGCAGCTCCAGCCCGAGGGTCAGTTTGGTTTGTTTGTGAGTCGTGCGTTTGATTCCCTCAAAGACCACATATGGATACGAGCTAAAGTCACTCGGAGTGAGGTGCTTTTTCTTTGTACAAACATCTGCCTAATCATAGTGCTCTAAATGGGAGGACCCACTGTACTCGCAGTGATGCCAAGCAAAATCAGAGACACATGACAAGAAGAAGGTGAGTTTCCACAGTTTAACACACTACAGAGACACGATGCACTGGGACTGGACAACATGACAAACTGGGAGTTCTAATCATCAGAAATTAACTACTCAAACAAGAAAAAAAAACTCTGACGATGGATGTACATGAATATCACATTGGATTATTTAAAAAAAGATACGCTCTTAAAGCACATGCATCAAACTAAAGGCCAGGGGACCAAATCCGGCCCTTTGAGCATCAAATTCGTCACACAGGAGAAAGTATACATGACTAAGAAATAATGAATGATTGTGTAAATTACAAACAAATTCAGTCATAGATATCGAATTCCCTTAACATGCACAAATTCAATGAAACTTCACGATATTTGAAGGGCTCACAGTTTTCCCATGCTTATATTACATGATTTTTAATCAAATTGTTAAAATATTTCTTGATTTTGCAATTTTCCTCAGTTTTTCCAAAAAATAAATAAATAATAAAGAAATAAAGGCATTGATCATTGCAAATATTAGCTATCAATGTGGATTGCAGGGATGCCACCCCCATGATAAAATCGATAAAAGATTATTAACCTTTTGTGTTTTATGTTTGATGTCACACAATCTTCTTTTGTATGGAAGCCAAGAATTTGTATGTTTTTCGATGCAGATATGTCCGTTCTACCTTTGGCGTTGAGGCGATATGTAGGACTGAATTGACTTAAACTTTTGACTCTTGGTTCACCAACTGATGCTGATTTACTGAGATTGGGCAAATTAAATATGCCAAAAAGAGAGAATTTACATTAAACTCAAAAATAAATGACACTAATTTCTATATATGGTGTGGTGAAGAATCTTGTGTTTCTCAAAGACAAACAGAGCGATGTCGTTTGCTCCTCTTCGGACAGTCTAATGGATTTTAGACAAAGAGGCTGAGAACTGTATGGTGGGAAATTCTCAACATCAGGGCTAAAAGAAAATGTTTATTTAAACAGATGTGACTGTGCATATGACAGTATGCTTGAAACCCCTTAAAAGAGAGCCATGTAAGTTGGGAAACCATGGAAGAAAAACAAGACGACCTGACAGACAAACAGGCTGCGACTGAATCGAATTAGAAAAAAATTCATTCCCACTGATGACATAACTCCATGTAATTTGAACCCATAACGTCAAAACTTGGTCCATAATTCTATTAGTCTTTTCGGACATGTTGGGTCTTATTAATATTGTTGATTTGTTTTTCAGTTTACTTTATTGTGCTACTTGCACATGTTCGAAACAAATTTGAGAATTGAGAAGTGAATTGACTCTTGGATTTTATGCATTTGCAAACAATGTTGCATTTAATGTTATCACATAACTAAAAGTAATACCTTTTCCCTGAGTGAAATGTTTGCAGGCTCAAACTGCCGCATTAGCATTAGCTCTGATATACATTAACCAGTTCCATGCCTTTATTTATTTTCCTGGAATAAACTCAAACCCAAATGGTTACTCAATTCCTTGAACAACAATATTTAACTGACATTTTAGATCAATGTCAGTGCATCATATCAGCTGTATAGTGTAGCCTTACCAGTCAGAAATAATAGAAGGTGTTTGCCATATAAAACTATCTCAGGGGGATCGTGAAACTGTCACATTAATTTACTGTTTCAAGTGTATTAGGATTGCTTCAAGTTTTCAACAAATTCATGATGACAACATACAGTAACTAGATATGAAACCATCCAAAACAATATTGTTGGATAGTCTTCATTGTTGTGTTTATCAAGTGAGACTCAAAGCTTTGGTAAGAGTTTTCAGTTTGATTTACTTTGGGACTATCATTAAAAAAGCTTTGGCCCTATTCTTTAGTTTTTGCTGGAACAATGTTCCCCATATGGAATAGGATTCTTCCCATAGGCAACACCTTGATTTGTTTTTCCTTTTGGCAGTTGTTGCGGCGTGAAATTATAAATCCACCGATGCGAATAACTTTCCGGTATTTGACGTCTTATTGCTGTATTTGTAACTATGTCTTCATTTTGAGAGCAGTTCAATATCAGTGAGGCTGAGCCCCTTACTTTAGGAAGGGATCAAATGCTTGTTTGTGTTTCTTATGATCTCAAATGTTAAACATTGAAAAGTAATTGAAGAAGATACATTTTTATAGATTCTAAGCTGGGGAGGGATGGCCATCTCCAACCCCTGCCAATCTCATGTGTATTCCCTGCAAGAGCCAACATGTCTTAATTTATACCATAACAGATAAATGAGCCATTAAAGCCTGTTGTATATGACAAAATTGATGATTTTGCAAGCTCAGATGTGTCTCGACTTGGCATATGTGGCTTGCTGTTGGTTTATTTTTCAGTATTAGTAGCATGTTTTTGATGTGATAAAATGCTTTAATGATGCAGTGGAATAATGTAAGTGTATGCAGAAACTCCTAATCCCAAAGTTACGGATCTGACTTACCGACTTCCCTTACTAAAGAATCCACGTTTAACTGAGCTATCACAGCGATTAGTGCACCTTTAAACCAACACGAAATGACTATATAGTGCTCTTTTGGCTGTAAACAGAGGCTAAACTCGTTTCGATGGCGCCAGGTCGGGAAATGCCTGTATGTTGTGACGTCATGTGGGAACTATGTATATCCGAGCCTGTGGTCACGTGACTGTCGTAAAGTGAAACATTCTTCAGGTCACATGACCCTGCCAAAGACGGCCCGTCTCTCCAAATTCACATGGTCGGTATTACAAGAGGGAAGCCCCGCTTCGAGCATTGATACTGTCAAGCGCTGTTAATTGGCCTAAGGAATTATTTAAAATAACTCATATGGGTCAACTCTTTACGTCAAAATGTCAGCGGTGTGCCTTTAAGGAGTGTTTGAAGACTGAGTGAGTGCTGCTCCATTCTGATGGGTTGTCTTCCCAGTTGGCTTGCATTCTCATGTTTCACAGTTAGTCAAATTAGTTTTTTGTGTACTTTGTCTTATTTAGTTTGTTTGATTTGGGCACTTGAAAGCATTAGAATTAGTTATTGGCAAATACATAAATAAATAAATAAATAAATAAATAAGGCAATGAATAGACACTGCTAATTTGGCAGTATACACATGTCAATATATAAACAAAAATGTACTTAATACAATGAGATATCTTTTTAAAAATATATTAGTGTTACTTAAGAACACACTATTCAATAAAAAACTTGCCTGAGACCAAGTCAAGAACAAGACCAGGAAATTAAATCCTAAAGACCATGACAAGGTTGAAAATTAAGGAGCGTTCTCTCTTTAATTCTAGTTTTCATTTAAATACATTTGACAAACAAAAACAAGGTGTCTGCAACTCCTTCAAAGCAACACGTATAAACCTCCAATCCTGACAACTTACTTCAAATAAATTCTTGCAAAACAAAACAAAAAAATGTATGTAAAATCCACTGAAGTCCATAATTGTTTTTTGAATATTGAGTGTTCAGATGTATTTCTGACTAGAAATAACTTGGACTGATACCGGTGTCTTAGTCTGACACATAAGGCAATGGAAAATATTTCCAAGGAGGCACAACAATCAGTGAGATTTTTATTGTGCAATGTGCTCTCTGTACTGTGTACAGGCATGTGTTTGTATATATTTTCCATTTTTATTTTATTTATCTCCTGCTGCTGAAACACTGCAAATTTCCCCTTTGTAGGACAATAAAGGTTAACTTATCTTTAATCAAACTACATTATTTAATCAGGAACAGTTCAAAATGCTTCTTATCATTATCACATTAATGAAGTTGAAGAAAAGAAGATCAGTGCTGGTCTCTACCCGTTTAGTCGGAAAATCTAGAGTCCGGCCAGTCCGAGACAGAGACAAGACAGAGTAAAAATCACTTGACAAGACCGAAAACAGGCCTTCAAAATGTGTTCTTGGGCCAAGACCAGTTTTGAGTACTACAACCTTAGTATAAGAAGGCCATTTGTTATAGTACAAAATAACTATACATTTTTATTCCAACAAAATAAATATAGGTCCAACCTCTTACTTAGTGTTGATGTTTTCATTGTCAATCAGTGTAAGGGATGCCTTCTCCCAGCTCACGTTATCACAGTGGGAAGACACCGCAAAGGAAGTGCTGATAAGGTTGTCTTGTTTGCATCCCCGATAAAACCATGCCAAGACTTAGGACCAGACCATTGCTTGCGCTATAGATTGCTGACGGACATTAAAGCAGGCACTAAAAAACTGATTTAAAGAGATAAAAGCTGACTTGAAAGACACAAGTATCAGGAGGAAAAGATAAGACTACCTGGGGCACATTTCAACACGCTGAATTGGGATTAAAGGAGCATTTTAAACAGTACTTAGTAGTAATAAGTTCCCTCAGTTAGTTCTGAAAATTTAAAATGTTTTAGGGTGCAGCACAATGCACCGTCACAGTCCAGTTTGCATTATTTAGTCTTGTGTTTACACAGTTCCAGACGTCTCGAATATGCTGCACATTAGTGAAACATACTGAACATTGTTGTGTAGTCCAGTGTGACATTGCTCATCCTGTGTCTGCGGTGCCTTTGAATCAAGTTTGATGCATGCTTTCAAAGAGAGTTTTACGGGCTGAGTGAGGACTGAGACACCTGAGTCACCAAGAAAGGCTGAGGTCCTCTGTGTGAAACTGGAGCGCTTCATTACTTTGCTGCGCTGCGACAGATAACTCACCATGATAGAGTGCCTGGAAGGAAAAGCGAAGCCTTAGCTAGATGGCAGTGATAAGGCCACATCCAGACTGACACCAGCAGTAGAAACTTAATACGGTTTTTATCTGTAAAGATAGAGGAAGACTGCCACTTGTCGGGATCATCGCATTACAATGAGCTAAAATTAAGAGCGGTATACTTTGTGAGACAGAGCAGTGCTCTGGTACCAATCCATAACAGAATCCCAGCAGACTAAAATCAAACAAACAGAATCAGCTTAATCTTCTTTCTATTTATCAAATGCCAACCCCTAACCCAAACTGGGATATATTTATCGATTTGTCTTTTAGCAGGATTATATCAAAAGTACGAAACTAATTTTGACAAAATTTTAACCAAACATAGTCCTTACACAATGGAAGATTCCATTACATTTTAGAGAAGTAAAAATGACAGCGAAAACATTATTGTATTGCGTAAACTACCAAATAATCAACTTGTACAAATCTCAAATTCACCAATTTAATGAAACTCTACACTATTTTTATAGTTTATATCACATGAATGCAGTCATTTCTATTTGCAAATTGTGGAAAGAACTTCCACAAATTTCTTACAAACAATTCCACAAAATTCCTCTAAATTACACAAAATTGGTTACTAATTAAAATCAAGATTTTTTTAAGCGAAGATCCGGCAGAGACTGAAAAACTAGTGCACAACTAAGTAAAAAAAAAAATTTTTTTCTACCTAAAAATGAGGCCCACTTGAGATCAAACTGGTTCACGTTTGGGCCCTGAACTAAAATGAGTTTTGACACCCCTGGTTGTGATTCTGTCCTGTCACCCTTTGCTTTGCCCTTCAACAGAAAAGTAACATTGCTAGGCAAGCCAAAATGCACAGAGCATATCGAGTAAAATCTACTACTTAATTCTAGTTGTAAAAATACGATCACTCTGATTAAGTTAAATTAAAAAAGGTTGTTACTCTGGTTCATTTAATTACCAGAATGTTTCATTCAGCCTTGCAGTCCATCCGAAGATAAACTGAGCCATCACCTCTCTCACCCACACTCATAAGTCAAATGCGGTTGTATATAAAGACGAACACACTTACACACTTACACACACACACACACACAATCAAACACACACAGAGAGAGAGGGGGAGAGAGAAAGGAGATAGCAGTACTTGCTCCCATATGTGAGCAGGGAATGCAAGTAAAAAAGGGAGGGATCAAATAACTAACAGCTAAACACAATACATGGCCGTTTTCAGTGATCCCTCTTCAGGTGAGGTGGTCTCAAGTCAAGAGAAGGCTGGCTGACTCAATCCTGGGGAAGAAAGACCTCCACGCTGGATGAAGGTGGAGTCATTTGAGGGGAGCTGAGCAGTGGAGGAGGACAGATGGATTATCTGACATGCGCCTGGATAGACTGACGTTACTATTTAAGACTAACCTTCTTCTTCCTGTACACTGTGGAGTCTGATAGCTTTCTAAGCAGGTAGATGTGTTGGATGCTGCTTTGTCTCTCACTGGGACATAATTTGCTGCATTTTTTTTTTACAAGTTTCCTTCTTGGATAATGAGATTTCTTTTTTCAAAAACATGTTTTTATTATTTAATTGAGCAATTAGGTTGAATTGATCTGGCAACACCAACAATTCCACAAAAAACTGGAGAAATGCTGGATTAACATCTTCATAACTTTGCTTTATCAGACTTTCTGATAATTGGCTTTTCTACAGTGAGTAGAGACCAGAGCAACTGCTGCAGTTTGCAGTGACTTTGCAAGATTTTACTTAGAATTAATCTAATATTCCATCGAGGTGTTAGAAAGGTGGACTTGAAGAGCAGCACTAGTTTGGACTGTGGAGGGCTCTTCTCCTGCCCTCTCAGGATACTCCTGCTCCCAGCAGCATGTCCCAGGCTCCGAGGCTGCTTTTGGTCCACCTCACAGCTCACTACCATGATCAGATGGGCTGCTGGAGGGAGTAAGGCTGCGTCTGCCTCATCTAGCTCCACGGCTCAGCTAGGGGCTGGTTGTGGCTCTGGGACCGTCCTAAAGCAAAGGTCATCAACACTGTCATCATTTCCAGTCCTGCTAACCCTGTTGGCATTCTCCTTGGCCTTACGGGTGGCCGCGTGCCATGAGCTCCACAGAGACAGACCAAGGATCTCATTCCAACCAACTGTCAGATCTCCACTGAACATTTCAGAAACTGGACAGAGCTACAGACCAAGGGTCACTGGGGGGGTCCTTGGCCGGACTGGGGGACCACAGGGGAGGCATGTGCGCAGCTATAACCATCTACAAGGGGACATTCGAAAGAGAAAGTTGTTCTCCTTCCAGAAGTTTTTCCTGAGAATTGATAAGAATGGAAATGTCAATGGAACCAAGAGCAAGGACGACCCGCTCAGTAAGTAAAGTACCTGATGAATTTATCTATTAGAAACATCTAAAAACAAATCTACACGTTTGAATAAATGCATTCATAATTAAAGCTTTGCATACTTAACACAATATAAATAATACATTTTTGAATTTCAATATAAGACCATAATACAAAAAAAAAAAAAATCAATCTGATTGGTTGATTGTAAATGGATGACATTTTTTTCTAGAGAAATCCAAGTGTAATTTGGTGTGAATGTTCAAATATTCCAAAACATTCCCATATGGAGTCGTCTTTTTGTTTTAAACCAGACATCCCACTGATATCTCTCCTGTCCAAACACTCAGCACAATGATGGTAGCTCTCAAATGGAGCAGGAGCAGATATTGCAGTTCCTTATCAGTCAGTCTTCACAGCCCATGGTAAACGGGACCAGATAACAAACACAGGAGAACAGGGGGAGGACGTGAATGTCAGTCTCATTGATGCTTTTAGACTCTTTCAGCTTTTCACTCTGTGCTCCCCCTCCCTTCCCCTCCAACCCCCCTCACTCTCCCACTCAAAGTGCAAGCATAAAGCAAATTACACACACCGCCCGTCACAGATCAGACATTTGTTTAAAGCAGTTGGACGCGCTCACTTGGGGAAACATGTAGTTAAAGTGATTGCACGTTGTATGTTTCAGTATATCAGTAGGTAAATGATCATTCTCATTTGTCCCACAGCATTCCCACTGAGCTTCGTGTGTGTGCCCATCAGCCAGCAGGCGCTCGCATGCTTCAGTGGGTGTGTGATCATATAGTAGCCAAAAACAGCCCATGTGCTGGGCTATTACAACACACTTGCATGTCTCCCTCGTTGTCACATGTTTCTTCTCTTTCTTCTTCTTCCTCATCCCCAGAGTTAGCGTAAATGAAACCTTTAATGTTCCTCTTGGGAGAGTTAAAGCACACATTAAATCAAAAGGGCAGGGGAAAAGCACAAAGTGGCTGAATGTCAGGGGAGATGTTTGTTTTGACAAGGTCATGACAGAAGCAGCTTTATTTCCTGACCATAGTGATGCCTTTACTGCTGCTGTTGTTAAAAGTTTCTTTTAAGTTGTAAAACTGAAGTGGCACAAGGATGTCTGAGCCGTTTCATCAGAATCTTGCTAGTGTGAACTCATCCTAAAGTTTATGTGCATTTGGCAGATGATTTACTTCTCCGTCTCCATTTTTTTGTTTTTTAAAAAAAACAAAAAAAAAAAAAACAAGTCACAAATTCACATTTTAGGAGAGTGTTGTATTTTTCAAAGGTCAGTTGAAATTAGTAGGGGATCAAACGTCAGGGAGGGAAGTGAATGGGAGGTTCTCTGGAGGCACAAGTTCATGAATGACATGCCTGAATATCATTGTGGCCACATCAAAGCAGTGAATATGCAGTATCAATGGTGGTGCCATCAAAAAGCTGTCCTAAGAGGGGGGGGGGTCTGTGGACACTGTGTGTGGATTAGATGCGGTACTATCAGGTTCACATGGTAAAGGATACTACACAAGAGCACCTTCAGTCTATGCTACGGCCCCTGGGGCTAGACATGATCCCAGGACTGACGGCCTTTGTTGATTGTGGACGGTCCCTTGATGTGACAAATATCACGTTTTCCTTTTCTTTTCTTTTTTTCTGACAAAAGGACAGTGAATCCTCTCCAAGATTGGAATCCAGAAAAAGGAAAATGCATCATGAGAGAAAATGCTATTTGACAGAATGTTGCAACACTCAAGAGTCGTATTAAGTGGGCAGGCTTTTGGTTTTGGGTGCTGCTTGTGGCTCTGCTAGGACGAGGCTTACTGTCTGTTAAAGTGCCGGTATCCAGCCTCCCACAGATTTATGGGGATGCCAGTGCAAAACTGTCCCACATGGCTTTCCAACCAGTTGGGATCTTGTGCTGAGGTTACAGAGAGGAAGAGAGAAAATGGAGGGAGATCATCTTAGTCAGTTAAGGAGCAATAGTCAGCCTAAAACACAATGAGGACACATACAAGCAGTTGAGTGAAATTCTTCAATGACATTGGAAATAGTCAATTACATTTAAGATTTTATCATTTTACCACTTGCTGTGTGTGTTAGAGGCTGCTGTAGCAGTTAACATAAGATGCTTTTTAATTCAATGGGCTAATTCAAAAGGTCATATTACACAAACATGAATGAATGAAGGTAGCCTACTGTACATAATGTAATCTACATGATGTAGGGGGAGTGGTTAAGGACGCTGGGCTTGTAATCGGAGGGTTGCCGGTTCAAGCCTCACCGGGGCCGTCACTGTGGGATGTTGAGCAAGTCCCTTAACCCCGAACTGCTCCCCAGGCGCCGCAAAATGGCTGCCGACTGCTCCTCAGGGATGGGTTAAGTGCAGAAGACAAATTCCAATAATGTACTAACATTACATGGTCAATTAAAGGCGAAAGCCCGATTTAATCTTAATCTTAATCTTAATGTCGGCAACAGGTGGCCTGGGGACCGGATGCGGCACTTGGTCGATTTTTGTGCAACCCCCAAAGTAAACGCACAAGTATGATGGCCATGGTCCATCATACCTACAAGAACTCATCCCTCTCCAAAGCTCTACTCGCACCCTGAGATCATCCAGTGGCCAGCTCCTCCAGGTCCCCTCCACTAAGCGCTGAACCATGGGGGATAGAGCCTTTTGTTCAGTTGCACCCCGGCTCTGGAATAGCCTCCCTGTGGAGCTCAGAGGAGTGCAGAGTCTGGACTCATTTAAAGCTGAACTAAAGACACATTTATTTAGGAAAGCTTTAAAGTGTTAAATCTTGTGTAGTTGTATTGTGTTTTTAAATGTAGCACTATAAGATTCCTTGGAATGAAAAGTGTTTTGCAAATTAAATGTATTATTACAAAATGACTCCAGCAATATGCAAAACAGCAACAAAAATACAGAAAAAATACTTCAAAAAATAAAAATACAGAAAAATGCACTAAAAACAAAAACAAAATACACAAAAACACAAAATGACAATAAAAATACACAAGATAAAAAAAAAAATATACAAAATAACAACATACACAAAAATGACCCCAAAAACACAAAATTACAATAAAATGACTTCAAAAAATCACGAAAATATACAAAACAACAACAAAAGCACACAAAAATGACCAAAAAATACACAAAATAACCAAAACACGCAAAAAAAAAATGTTTTCCCCCTGTGGTCTTTATTAAAAATGCTAATATGAATGTTGATAATGTGACCCTCGGATCAGACAAACACATTTTTGTGGCGATCACTGTGATAGCTCATCTCTAATGTAGAGTCTGAGGACATGGGCTAAAAGAAGCAAACTATGACTATAACCTGAAAAATTCAAATACAATCAATGGGAAGCAGCCATGTTCAGCCAGATGTTAAGTCAAGTTGTTGATTCCGATGCAGTGTTACGTTGCCTGATATCTGATTTCTATAGGTTTTTGTAGTGCTCATCTGTATATTTTCTTGGATATTGTTTTATTTATTACTACAAACAACACAAAGGTGCATGTTGGAGCTACTTCTGACGTGTCTGGAGTTGTTATTGCAAGCTTTTGTTGGACCGTTGGCAGCACTGTTTACGTACAAAATGCGACAGATCACGCTGCACGACATAAGTGACTAGGAGAGCGAGTGGACGAGTCTAGAAGGACATCAAAGTGATTTAGAGGTGGAAAAACCGCCAGAAAGGAACTCATGGGTGCAGTCGCCAGCAGCGCTAATGAAATGGCCTGGCGTCAGTACAAGCGTCTGGGGTGAGAAAAATGGCCGCAACTGTCTCTCCGGGCTGAGCAGGGTCTTCCCAGTCCTGGCTGTTCTACAAGGACTTTTAAAGAAAGTTACCTGTATAAATCTGTAGTATCATATATGAACTTGGGATGGAACTTGTAGTAATATTTACTACAGAATACCCTTTGAATCTGGAGAGCACTAAATGATGAGTAGATTTTCTCCAAAATGTTCAGCCAGAAGCTGATTAATCTCTTCCTTTGTTCCATATTTACCACAGAAGATCCAGCCAGGCTGTGTGTGCAAGTAAAATGCAAGTGCATGTCCACCTGCTACGAGGAACACTAAGTGTTTGCATATTTGCGCGTGTTTGAGTACATTAGCGCGTGAGCATGTGTGTGTATACAACCTGTCTCGCCCCTGCCTCCGGTGGCTGACTTTGATCAGTGATCATTACAGCCTTTCTAATCCTCGCTCTACCCCCAGTCTCACTGTCATGGCTTCTCTGTCCTCCTCTGTTCTCCTTCCTTTCATCCCTCCCATGTTTACAGAGCAGCTAGAGACTGCCATAGATTGTCTTACATCCTCACTCCGTACCCGACATTTGATCCCATACAGAAAGCAGCACTTCTCAGATCTTCAATGGCCGTTGTGTCACAGTCCCCACCATCGCCTCGCAGCTTCAGACCGGCCACAGCCCCGAGGTGCCACCGTTTGAACTAGAAACCGATACAGCGAAGACCACTGGGTTGAGCAGATAACCTGCTGTAAATTTTAGAGAGATCATTCATTTGGGGGAACACCTGCACCCTCCACTGACTGCTCACCCCCCCACCCACCCAGTCACTGCAGAGTAGGTCAGACAGTCGACAAGGTTGCCACACAAACAGTCATCAGACAGAGGAGGGGCTGCTGATCAAAGGATGTCGTCGACTCCCCACAGTTCACGCCCTCATGCTGATGTGTGTGAGTGAGAGAGTTTGTGTGCTTATTGGGATAACACGACGACAGTTCACAGGAAGTGGAAAAGGATGTAAAGGAGGGCGGCATGAAATCAAACATGCCATGGGAACCAATGGGCTACACACACACACACACACACACACACGAACGAGCGAGATGAGTGTTTTCTGTGGGACACGTAAGGTAGTTACATCTGTTCGACCTCTGATACCAAGACCACACAAATAACCAGAGCTGTCTGCAGCAAAAACATGCCCTTCTTACCTGAGCTATAAATTAGGCTTGTTTTGAGACGCCTGAAACATTAGTCAACTTGAAAACCCAAACAACAAGCGGAACATAAACAAGCTGAAACGAGGCAGCAACGTCCACCTATTAATTTTCAGACTGAATGAACAGCACAGCTGGAATCGGTTAAATAGAAATATCAACTTCATTTGCAACTTACAAAGTTTTAAAGTCTTTCCACTGGCTCCCAGTCAGCTTCAGAATAGACTTTAAAGTTCTGCTGCTAGTGTATGAATGTGTGAGTGGGTTTGGTCCAGAATCCATCAGTGAGATGTTAATCAGGTATGAACCCAGCAGGTCTCTCAGATCAATCGAAACAGGTGAGATAGTGGAGCCCAGAGTTCACAGCAAACATGGTGATGCTGCCAGGGAAAAGAGGACTGTTGACATCAAGTACCTTGAGTCTAGATCTTTAAAAGCTAAAGACCAAGTCTGAAACCTTGGTGTTCTGATTGACTCAGATCTGACATTCAGCAGTCACATTAAATCTATCACAAACAGCTTTCTACCACCTGAAAAACACCTCCAGAGTGAAAGGTTTAATGACTCAGAAAGATCAGGAGAAACTGGTCCATGCTTTTATCTCCAGCAGACTGCACTATTGTAATGGTCCTCATCAAACAGCTAAAGCTGATTCAGAATGCTGCAGCTTGGGTCTGAACCAGAACAAAAAAGTCAGAGAGCACATTAGTCCAGTTTTAAAGTCTTTACACTGGCGACCAGTCCGCCTCAGAATAGACTTTAAAGTTCTGCTACTGGTGCATTCATCTTTCAATGGTTTGGTCCAAAAACCATCAGTAGCTGCATTTCCAATACCCTTGTAAATGCGTAAAATCCAAATAGCACAATAGAAAATGATAATTGAAACATCTGAATTTAGAAAAAACACTCAAATACAATTAAAAAGTTTTTACGCTTTCATGGAGGAATTTCAGACGTCTTCATACTGAAATGTATTGCAAAAGCGAAATGGAAGCAATTTTTCTGCAATTACATGTCACAGGAGATGTTTCTGGTCACATGACTACTTCTTTCAGAGAAAACAAGGCACAGTATGTGTGGTCAGAAGAAGAGACCGAGACATTTCTCAGCATTATACTCACATTAGACAGCAAACAACAAAGGAACATTATAAAGAGGTTTTAAGAATCCATCTTCCTTCAGCAAAGTCTCGTGGGGTGAGATTAGTTACGAGGCTCTTGCCCAAAACAAGCTTTAATGGAAACTTTCAAAACGCAATTTCACTGTGTTGAAAATTTAGAAACATTACTTTCATTTTGCAAAAAACTGTAATGGAAACCCAGCTACAGAGATGTTAGTCAGGTATGAATCTAGCAGGTCTCTCAGATCTATGGACACAGGTCAGACAGTAGAGCTCAGAGTTCACAGCAAACATGGTGATGCTGCATCGAGTTGTTATGTTATAAAGAAGTGGAAGAAACTGCCAGCAGAGCAAAAGTCAGCATCACATGGGAACATTTTTAAATGAAAATTAAAGGCACTCTTTCTCTACTGCGTATGATTGAGAGGGAGATTTTTTTTGTTGTTGTTGCACTTTTTAAATCATTCAAAGCACATTGAATTGTCTTGTGTACGAAATGCACGATACAAATAAATTTGCCTTGCAACAAATTCCCACACATTCCAATTGTCAACAGTCATTCACCTCTGTCTTCTCATATCATGAAGGGCTTACTATTTATGTATTGCTTTTTCTAAATGTGAATATTGAAAGTAAACATCCTAACTTTACCATTTTGCTGAATTCCAGGTATTCTGGAGATCACCTCGGTGGATGTTGGAGTGGTAGCCATCAAAGGATTAAACAGCAACTATTATCTGGCCATCAGCAGGAAGGGAGAGCTTTACGGATCGGTTAGTATCCAAGCCAGAGGTCAATCTTGATGCTTCAGCGAGAGAGAGAGAGAGAGATAGCCTTAGATTCTTCAGCTTCCATCGAACCTCAACCTTTCCTTTCTTCTCAAACTGTTTTGGTTAACTTGAAACCATTAGTAGACATTTGTTTGGCATTAGCAGAGTATGCTATGTGTATTTTTAAATGGTGAATAAGCACAGCACAAACAAAAACCACAGAAATACATGTGTGAACCTCGCCCGCCTGGGTTATATCACACAAATATGATTCCTGTTGTGTTTGCAGAGAGACTTTGGCATCGACTGCACCCTGAAGGAGCGGATCGAGGAGAACGGCTATAACACGTACGCTTCAGCCGAGTGGAGGAACAAGAAAAGGCAGATGTTTGTGGGTCTGAACGTGCACGGAAATCCCATAAGAGGAAAGAAAACTCGCAGGAGAAACACAGCCACTCACTTCCTTCCCATAATGGTTTGAAGTCACCTGAGGCGACAGAGAGAAGCCCAGCAATGGACAAAGAGATTACCACGACCCACAAGCTGTAAAGCAAACTATTGAAAATGACTCCTTTTGGACTGAAAGGTTTTCAACGTCAAATGAACAAGTAAATTGTGCTCCAGAGTGAGTAATGTTGGATATGAGTAGGTGATGTTTGTGCTTTCATTGCCACATAATGTCTTTCTTTTTCCCGCCTCTGTGTGCCAAATAGCTGTTCAAACTAATGAGCTGTAGTATACGCAGACATATCTCAAAATGTTATTTATAATTCATATTATGTGAGACATTTAAAAGCAGGTATCTGAAAAGCATTCAAATATGGAAAATGATTGGTTTGTTTGTCATAAAAAAGGATACAACACGTTTAGAGCACAAGTTTGATTCTTATACTACGTTTTCTTCAATCCGTATGGTCGTGATTTATTTATTTTTATGAGATATTTAACTGGGGGAGAACACAAAATTTCTTTAAATTTAATAATTTTTATAGGAATTTCTGGTATGTGAAAAATAAAATGACAATTTTTTTTCCTCCAGCCATCATTGGTCTCCCTTCTATCACCAAAAGGTCTAAGAAAGCTGCGGGAAAAAAACCTTAAGATGTATCAAAGGTGGTGAAAAATGTTCATGGCAAATGTTCTGGTCATGGTAAGTCTGTTCTTATCTAGCTCTGTGATTTTGGAAAAGGACAAAGGTTAACAAGTCATTCGCAGCCAGATGACCCATGTGGCAACCATTGCACTAATGATTAGTTCCCAAACTACTTGGAAACATACTTGACAGACCACAACAAACATTCCCTTTAAGACATGTAGATGCTAATGTAAATTCCTAATATCACTGTAAAAAGCTCTTTTATTCGCTGATGATTGGCGAAGGTTTGTAACGACAGCTGCTTGAAGCACCTGCTCATAATAGGCTACGAGCTTTGTTAGTCATGCTGAACAACTCCACTAGTAGACATTAGTGAAAGGAATGAGTGAAAAAGGGCACAAATGAAGGAATAGAGAAATTTGACCCAATTCTGACCACCCACTTCCCTTAGAAATGATCTACAAACACTAATCAATGACAGCCGCTTCAACGCCTGATCAAAAGACTGGATAAACACCAACACGACGACCTTCCAGGCCTAATTCGCTCTTATCCAGAGTTTTATCTGAGGACTGGCGTTAAAAAATAAGGTGAGAAAAGCACCACAAGTGGACAAAGCCTTTGTATTCATATTCATTTCTTTATTTTGAACGTGTAAAAAAGAAAACAACAAAAACAGACAGTCAGACAAAATACAGTCAACCATGTGTTAAAAAAAGAAAAAAAACAAGGAAGGTGAAATGTTGTTGTTTATTTGACAGGGTCAGGGACAATGTACATTCATCAACATTACAGTAAATTTTCATCAGCTGTCCCTGGACAGCTGTTATAAGTCACCCTTAAAATAAAATCTATCAACATTAAGACAATAAAAAAAAAATTCTAATCTCGCTGGAACTATTCAGGAACCAGTTGGAACCAGTTGTTCTTAGAATATACTAACTCCAATAAATTCTGGCTAATTATATATATGTATATAAATATACACAATATATTACTTACATTACAGTACAGTATACAAAAAAGACAGCATAATTCTCTAACCATTATATCGTCCTGAGTTAAACTGCTGCTCTTCATCCATGTTAGTTATTCCCTTTATTTGATAGACATCACAATTACATTAGTTACCCAGATGTATTGTTTTGAGTGTGTTAGCACATGCTAATTTACAACACCTGTCAACACATGTTTATTTAATATTTGTTTCTTTAATTGATCTGTGATACCATCCCCCACTTTGAACCCCTGAGATTTACGGGCACATTCCTTTAGGTGTCATTCTGACAATGTATATATACAGTATATACATCCAATAATAGTTCCTGTGCCTCTGTTATATACATGGATGCATGGGTTACACATTTCCTGATTGGGTAACACGCTGGCACTTCTGCCCCTCTGTGGGGGGCACCTCCGGAGAATTCTTTTGATATTAGGTACATTCGGTAAATGTTGCTTTTGTTGTTACAGTAAAGTAAGACTGATCTTTATAAACTTTCCAAAGGTATTATGAAAGTGTTCTGACCTTTTATTTTTATCTTCCAATTCAGAGGAAAATAAAGACAGATGAATTAACTCGCCTGGGGTAAAAAAAAAGAAAAAAACAGAACAAGCAGCTCAAACTTTCCCCCCCTTTAAATGTTCTGAATAGGCTGAATGAACACATTAAAGTAATGGCTAGGACTTGCCTTATGTTGTGTAGGCTACTCCTAAGTTGAGCTCAACTGTGCACATCCCTTACAAATCTCTCTTTCTCTGTCACTCACACACACACAGTTTAACCATTTGTCGCCTTCTGTATTCCTCCAACTTGTGGATGTTTGAACTCCATCCAAGTCACCAGCATTGAGGGAAAAAGACAGTAATAATGCAAAATAGGTGCAGAGATTTTTTTTTTTTTTTTATCAAAGCGGGTCTTTGCATTTCAGGCACGAGAATTCTTTGTGGCATAATGTGATCCAGCTTTTGGAAACAAGTGGAAAATGACTGGAGGCTGAAACAACTAATGAATACTTATTCTAAGATGGTTGGTGCAACACATGTTTGTAGTGGGCAGTGCTTTATTGTTGCTGTCGCACAAACATTAGTGCAAACCATCAGAGCAGTTAAGATTGGTTTGGTTTTCCTCCAAAAAATTATTTTTGAACTAAGAGCTCTTTATGAAATGGAATTTGATGACAATTTAAAGAACATTAGTAGAAATTCTGCTTTCTTAAGGTGCGTCAGTCACTACCCTAAAGCTTTAACATTTATGGTAAATCCACATTAAAAGTAGTTGCAAAATTGACAACAGATTCTTATTGTTAACATGTCCTAACATAAGATAATTATATGTCAGAGGAAGAAGAACTCTAAAAACATCAGCATTAGTTGAGATCTGTGGGAATTTCTGCCACATTTGTGAATGATCAACATGTGTAAAGGATGATATGGCTGCTGTAAGGCATTTAGTTTGTTAGAAATACTAATTTAAAGTATTTAAGTCTATGCATCTGTGTTTTGGACATCTTAAAAAACAAAAACAAAGGATGACATGACTATTAGAGGTTTGTCGTGGTAAAACATGTATGTGCTTTTTAGATCTGAGCAGGGATTTATATTGTGTAAAGACCTGAACAAATATTTCAGATGTAGATCTCAGTCCCTTTAAATTCACAAATTTAATCAAACAATTCACTCCTGCTATTTAAATTTCTGTTGACAGTATCTGATTTCAGATCTCTTATAACAGATGTTGGTAGTGTTACACTGAAATAAAAAATAAAATAATTTAAGTAGTTACTTGAAAATATCTGATAACAGCAACACCGCACTGTATGCACTTCCTAGTTCCCCAACATTAAAACATTTTATTTAAAAATGCTTTGAGGCACTCAGACACTGTGATTAAAACAAATATAAATCAGAAAAAAAGCAAAGATAAGTATAAAAGGCAGGAAAATGTTATGAATGGATGGTTAAATGTTAAGCTGAGTGAAACAGGCGAGTTTTGAAGTTATTTTAAAGATGGGAGGTTGGTGCAGTTACGAATGAGTTGGAAGGGAGTTCCAGTGGGTGGGGGCAGCGACAGATTAAGCTCTGTCCCCCCCAGGTTAAGTGCTTGTACATTGAGCCTTACCTTGAGTTGAGTGGTTGCCATATACACCACAGACTGTTGAGACCTGGCATAGAATGCACTGATTCTTGTACACGCAGTCCTCCATGTAACATGTTGCAATTTAAAAGGTTGTGTTGCATAAGAGCTTAAGAAATAATTTGTATTGTTTAAGCAAGTCTCAACTGTAACAAAATTGGTTAAAAATCATGGTTAAGTCCTGATTTTTCTGTGGCTATTTCTTTATATACAGTACATCAGCAATTCATAAAAATGTAGAAGTGAGTTGCATCAGTAGTATTTCAGTGTTAAACTTAGTTAGTTGAATACTTCTAATACTAATTACATTACAGTTTCTTTGCAGCATTGTCTCATGTTTAAACATTGGCACTTAGCCTGTGTTGAAAACGTGCGAGAATATAACTAGTTTACAACAGCAAGGCCACTTTGTAGGTTTCTCTCTTTGCTTTACGTTTGACACGTCTATATTTTGAGTTTTTCTTGTATTCAGTTCAATAACAAGATTTACCAGCAAGTCTATATAGAAACATTGAGTTCTCCATCTAAATGTCAGTCATTCACTTTTGTCTGTAAGGAGAAAACAACCTGGTGTAAAGGCACTGACTGGTTTAAGTGCACACTGATTGTACATATCACTTTATTCCAAAGCGACATGAGCATTTAGGGTCAAAAGACTTGTTCAATAGCCTACAGCAATGACCCTGGTTGGATTAGAACCAGTGTGCATTTACATGACCTTAATATGTAGTCAGTGCCACTACAGTCTGCCATTGTTGTGGTTTTACACTTTTAAACTTTAGTTTATTTATCTCCTATAGTTACAAAATAAGTTTTTTTATTGTGAGCGGAGTAGTTCAGTATGTTGTGCCATTTACTTTATTAGAAAATCTTCCACTTTTAATTTAAAAATGTATTCTTGTGTTCTCCAAGTTATTTATTTTCTACCAGTTAGGTTTTATATTTACAATGTCTATAAGGATATTAGGAGTCATCATCAATGGTTCATCTGGTTGATTATTTTTGTGCAATTTGTTGAAGATTGGTTTAAAAAAAAAAAGTTGTAGGCCTTTTTTACGTGTTTAAATACAGTATTCATTTTTCAACTACCATGGAAAGTCGACCATGTTGAAGTGGCAAAGCCACATTTGTTTGGATTTTTGTAATCTTCACTTACATTTGTGTGATCAAAAACACTTATTTTTACACAATTTTTTGAAGATTTGAAAATACTTTGCTTTTTCGATAATTTTTTAGAACACATTATTTTTGTGTTTTTAAAACCCATGAAAAACAACTTTGAGAAGAAAAAAATCACTTTAAATTACAAAATTGAGGGAAAATAAAACTTGCAATTAGACTTTAAAATCATTTTACATTTGTTTTTAGCTAGACACAATGTAAAAAATGAAACAAGAAACTTTAACATTTTAACAAATATAACATTACCATTATAGTAAAATTATATTAAAGATTCTGAACCAAAGTTTTAAAATGTCAATGTTAATTTTATTTTTAGAGAAAAAATGTTTGTTGGCTACAGAGATACAAAGTCCAAATGTTTCACAAGAAACAAATTGGCAAACTGTTTAATCCAGGTTTCAAACAGGGATTAATTGGTTAAATGTAAAATTTAAAAAACATTTTGTGATCATTTATGAACTAGTAAACATAGAAAATCATGTTAAAACCAGCATTAAAGTTTAGTGTAAATCACACTGAAGCACAAGTCACCAGAAGCACTTGGTATCAAATCAAATGAAGTTTATTCGTCACATACACAATCATGCACAGTACAATGTGCAATGAAATGCATTGTGTGTCACTCTGCCAGGTACTTGCACCAGTATAAAAACCTAATAATAAAATACAGTAAAAACAGTGTAAATACAATACAAAGTAAATTGTGCTGTGCCAAATGGGGAAGAGAAATACAGACCAGTGGTTGAGGATTTGGATGGCCTGGGGGAAGAAACTCCTCATCCACTTGGTTTTAGCCTTCAGGCAGCAGTGGAGTCTCCTTGAGGGAAGTAATAAAACAGATAATAACTAGGGTGAGTGGGCTACCTTAAGATGGTGGTGGTCTTGATTCTGCAGCGTGCGGTGTATATGTCATGTAGGTTGGGGAGAGTGGTTTCGATGATGCGCTCGGCTGAGCTCACTACAAACCTGATAGCCGGTAAGTCCTGGTTGGCGCTGCTCCCCATCCAAGTAATGATTCTCCCTGGAAGGGTACTTTATTGTGCAGAGAAGATGTTCTTGAGGATGCCTTGGGGGGTTGGAAGTCCTGCAGACATCTGAGGTTGTAGAGAGGCTGACGGGTCTTCTTTACCTTGGCATCAATGTGTGAGGACCATGTCAGATCCTTTAAGATGTTGACCTTAAGGTATCTAAAGTTGTTTACCCTCTCCTCTGGTAGGATTCAAACATGCACTCAAATTGCAAGGACTTTCTCCTGAAGTATAATACAATTGATAAATTAACATGTGAACAAATAACTAGGAGTTGGGTTATATTTCAAAATTAAAAAATTACTTTGTTATAAATCAGAAAAAATAACTTTAGTTATGCATCAGATTGATGAAAAAAGCTGGGTTATACATCAGAACAATGTTAAAAAAAAAACTTTGGTTAGTCATCAGAACCATGCAAAAGGCACTTGGGTTGTATATTGGAACAATGCAAAATGAACCCGAGTTAGTCATCAGAACAATGCAAAAACACCTGGTTACACATCGGAACAATGCAAGAAAAGAACCTGGGTTACATATTCAAGCATTTCAACAAGAACTTGGGTTACAGATCAGAATGAGGAAAAAGGACCAGGGTTATTTATCATTACACCAAAAAAGACCTGGGTTAGTCAGAACACAACCTGGTTAGTAATCAAACAACGCAAAAAGGACCAAAAAATGCCTGACCACGTGTCAAAGTGTCCTTGGGCAAGACACGGAACCTTAAGTTGCGCCCAATGGTTGATTAGCACCTGGTAAGGCAGCTCCTCATTGGTGTGTGAATGAGCTTTGAGACAACCTCGGTGGTTAAGTGCTATACATGTGATGTTTATTTACTATCAGAACAATGTGAAAAGGACCTGGGTTTGGCATCAGAACAACGCAACAAAAAAACCTGGGTTAGTCCTTGGAACAATGCTAAAAAAGACCTGGGTTAGGCATCAGAACATTGCAAAAAAAGACCCTTGATTAGTCATCGGAACAATGCAATAAATGACCTGGTTAGTCAATGCAACAATACAAAAAGGCCTGGGTGAGGCATCCAAACAATGCAACAAAAAACCTAAGTTAGTCCATAAACAATGCAAAAGAAAGAGCTGGGCATCAGAACATTGCAAAAAAAAGAACCTTGATTAGTCATCGAAAAAATGCAATATGTTACCTGGTTAGTCAATGGAACAACCCAAAAGGACCTGGGTTTGGCATCAGAACAATAAAACAAACGAACCTGGGTTAGTCAATAGAACCATGCAGAAAGGACCTGGATTAGACATTGGAGCAATGCATAAAAAAGAACCTGGATTAGTGATCAGAACAATGCAAAAAGGACCTGGTTAGTCAATGAAACAACGCAAAAAGAACCTGGGGTAGGCATCAGAACGCCAAAAAAGAACACAAATTTGTCATCAGAAAATGCAAAAAAAGACAAATGAGAACAATGCAAAAAGGACAAGGATTACTCATCAGAACAATGCAAAAAAGGACTTGGGTTATAAATCAGAACAATGCAAAACAGATGTTGACAGTAGGTCCAAGACCGGTTTCCAGCAACATTTTTTAAGAAAAGATCATAGTTAGCAAAGACCACATCAGTCAAGTCAGGTCTGTACATAAGATGAATAGTAAGGGTTGGGTTGTACACCTTACTTTTCTGCTTAAGCACTTACCACGTTTGAAAAGGTGTGGCCTCAATGTCAAAGAGGGATGGAAACTATGTTCAAGATCAGCATGGCCAACACTATGGGTCCCAAAGCAAGAGCATAAACCTTCAACTTAAAAGGACACTTGCAAGGAGAAAATGGGTTAAAATGCAGAGACAATTTCACTGTAAAGAGCAGAATTACCCTAAACAAAAACAGAGTTATTTAACCATAGCTGGGACAGAATGCAACACTAGACAGCGCAACGAAGAGTATTTAGCCTTAGCTGGAACAGAATCCAACATTAGCTGTCAAAAAAGAAAATTGTTAGCTTTAGCTAGGACAGAATACACCATTAGCTGGCACAAAATACAAGGTTAGCCTCAACTAAGACAGAATGCAACATTAGCCAACAGAAAAGTAAATAGCCTTAGCTAAGACAGAATGAAACATTAGCCGGCACAAAAGAAAATAGTTAGCCTTAGCTAGGACAATGAAACAGCCAGCACAAAAGAAGCCTTAGCCAGAACAGAAAAGCAATATTAGCAGTCAAAATGAAAATACTTCATTAAAACTGGGACAGAATGCAACCTTGGCCAGCAAAAAAGTCAATAGGTAGCCTTAGCTAGGACTGGATGCAACATTAGCAGTCAAAAAAAATAGTTAGCCATAGCTAGGACAGAATGTAACACTAGTCAACAGAATATATTTAGCCTTAGCTGGGACAATATGCAGCATTAGCTGGCACAGAATGCAACTAGTTTTAGTAGAGACAACTGCAACATTAGCCAGCATAAAAAGAAAATAGCTGTCCTTAGCTAGGACAAAACGCAACAGTTGGCACAATATATTTAGCCTTAGTTGCAATAAAATGCAAAATTAGTCAGCACAAAAGAACATATTAAGCCTTAGCTGGGACAAAATGAAACAGTCGGCAAAAAAGAAAATTTTAAATCTTAGCTAGGACAGAATGAAACATTAGCTGGGTAAAAAGTCTATAGTTAGCCTTAGCTAGGAAAAAATTAAAGCCACCAAGAAGTCGATAATTAACCGTTGCTGGGACAGAATGCAACATTAGCCAGCATAAAAGAAAGTTAGCCTTAGCTAGGTAAGAATGCAGCATTAGCTGGCACAACAGAAAATATTTAGCATAAGCTTGGACAGAAAGCAATATTAGTCACCACAAAATAAATTTTTAGCTTTTGCTGGCACAGAATGCAACAACAGCCGGCAGAAAAGAAAATATTTAGCTTTAGCTGAGAATTGCAACATTAGCCAGCACAAAAAGAAAATGGCTGTCCTTAGCTGGGACAAAATGAAACAGTCTGCACAGAAGAAAATATTTAGCCTTAGCTAAGAGAATGTAACAGCCAGCACAAATGAAAATACTTAGCCTTAGCTAGGACAGAACGTAACAGTCAGCACAAAAGAAAATATTAAGCCTTAGCTGTGACAAAATGAAACAGTCAGCAAAAAAAGAAAATATTTTAGCCTTAGCTGGGAAAAAATTAAACATTGTCAGCACAAAAAATATTTAACCATAGCTGAGATAATTGCAAATTTAGCCAGCACAAAAACAAAAAAGTTAACCTTAGCTTAAAAAGAACCCAATATTAGTAGGCACAAAAGAAAATATTTAGCCTTAGCTGAGACAGAATGCAACATATGCCGGCACAATCAAAAATATTTAGCCTTAGCTGAGACAGAATGCAACATTTGCCGGCACAATCAAAAATATTTAGCCTTAGCTGAGACAGAATGCAACATTTGCCGGCACAATCAAATATTTCGCCTTAGCTGGGACAAAATGAAGCAGTCTGCACAAAAAAAAATATTTAGCCTTAGCAAAGACAGAATGTAACAGCCAGCACAAATGAAAATAGTTAGCCTTAGCTAGGACAGAAATCAACATTAATCAGCATAAAAGAAAATATTTAGCTTTAGCTGGGACAAAATGCAACAGTCAACAAAAAAAGAAAATAGTAGCCTTAACTTGGACAAAATGCAGCATTAGCCAGCACCAAAAAAAAAAAATTTAAGTCTTAGCTAGGACAGAATGAAACATTCGCTGGCTTAAAAGTCAATAGTTAGCCTTAGCTAGGATAGAATTAAACATTAGCAAGCAAAAATTAATAGTTAGCCTTAGCTAGGGCAATACAACATTAGCTGGCACAACAGAAACTAGTTAGCTTTAGCTTGGACAGAGAGCAACATTAGTTGGCACAAAAACATTTAGCCTTAGCTGGCACAGGATACAACATTCGTCGGCACAAAAGAAAATAATTTAGCCTTAGCTAGGACAGAATGAAACATTATCAGCACAAAAAATATTTAACCATAGCTGAGATAATTGCAAATTTAGCCAGCACAAAAACAAAATAGTTAACCTTAGCTTAAAAAGAGTCCAATATTAGTAGGCACAAAAGAAAATATTTAGCATTAGCTGAGACAGAATGCAACATATGCCGGCACAATCAAAAATATTTAGCCTTAGCTGAGACAGAATGCAACATTTGCCGGCACAATCAAATATTTAGCCTTAGCTGGGACAAAATGAAGCAGTCTGCACAAAAGAAAATATTTAGCCTTAGCAAAGACAAAATGAAGCAGTCTGCACAAAAGAAAATATTTAGCCTTAGCAAAGACAGAATGTAACAGCCAGCACAAATGAAAATAGTTAGCCTTAGCTAGGACAGAATGTAACATTAGTCAGCACAAAAGAAAATATTAAGCCTCAGCTGGGACAAAATGAAACAGTCAGCAAAAAAAGAATATTTTAAATCGTAGCTACGAGAGAATGAAACATTAGCTGGTTAAAAAGTCAATAGTTAGCCTTAGCTAGGAAAAAATGAAAGCCAGCAAAAAGTCGATAATTATCCTTAGCTGGGACAGAATGCAACATTAGCCAGCATAAAAGAAAATAGTTAGCCTTAGCTAGGTAAGAATGCAGCATTAGCTGGCACAACAGAAAATATTTAGCCTAAGCTTGGACAGAAAGCACCATTAGTCGCCACAAAAGAAATTTTTGCCTTTGCTGGCACAGAACGCAACAACAGTCGGCAAAAAGAAAATAGCTGTCCTTAGCTTGGACAAAATTCAACAGTTGGCACAATCAAAAATATTTAGCCTTAGCTGAGACAGAATGCAACATATGCTGGCACAATCAAAAATATTTAGCCTTAGCTGAGACAGAATGCAACATATGCCGGCACAATCAAAAATATTTAGCCTTAGCTGAGACAGAATGCAACATTTGCCGGCACAATCAAAAATATTTAGCCTTAGCTGAGACAGAATGCAACATTTGCCGGCACAATCAAAAATATTTAGCCTTAGCTGAGACAGAATGCAACATTTGCCGGCACAATCAAATATTTAGCCTTAGCTGGGACAAAATGCAACAGTTGGCAGAAAAGAAAATCCTTTAGCCTTATCTGGGACAGAATGAAACATCAACCAGCACAAAAAATATTTAACCATAGCTGAGATAATTGCAAATTTAGCCAGCACAAAAACAAAATAGTTAACCTTAGCTTAAAAAGAACGCAATATTAATACGCACAATAGAAAATGTTTAGCCTTAGCTGGGACAGAAAGCAACATTAGCAGGCACAAAACAAGATAGCCTTAACTAAGACAGAATGCTACATTTGCCGGCATACTCAAAAATAGTTAGCCTTAGCTTGAACAGAATTCAACATTAGTCGTACCTAAAGAAAATATGTAGCAGTAGCTGGGACAGAATACAACATTAGTTGACACAAAAGAAAATATTTTACCTCAACTGAGATAATTGCAAAATTAGCTTCCACAAATTCAAATTAGTTAGCCTTAGCTTGGACAGAATGCAACAATAGTTGGAACTAAAGAAAATATTTAGCATTAGCTGGAACAGAATGCAACATTAGTAGGGACAAGAAAAAATATTTAACCTTAGCTAGGGACAGAATGCAACATTAGTTGGCACAGAATACAACATTTGCTGGCACAATCAGAAATAGTTACCCTTAGCGTGAAAATAATGTAACATTAGTAGGCACGAGAAAATATTTAACCTTAGCTGGGAGCGAATGCAACATCTGGCATAATAAAAAATAGTTAACCTTAGCTTGGACAGAATGCAACAATAGTTGGCACGAAAGAACATTTTTAACCTTAGCTGAGATAATTGCAAAATTAGCCATCACAAAAACAAAATAGCCTTAACTTGAAAAGAATGCAACATTAATTGGCACGGAATGCAACATTTGCCAGCACAATCAGAACTAGTCAGCCTTACCTTGGACAGAATGCAACATTATTCCACACAAAAAATATTTAACCTTAGCTGAGAAAATTGCAAAATTAGCCACCACATATAAAAAAAATAGTTTGCCTTAGCTCGAAAAAAATGCAACATTAGTAGGCACGAAAGAAAATATTTAGCCTTAGCTGGGAGAGAATGCAACATTTGCCGGCACAATCAGAAATATTTAGCCTTAGCTGGGAGAGAAGGCAACATTAGCAGGCACAAAAATAAAATATGTAGACTTCGCTCAGAGAGAATGCAATATTAGGCGGCACAATAAAATAATTAGCCTTAGCTGGGACACTATGCAACATTAGACATCACAACAGAATTCATCAACATTAGCTGGCATAGTAGAAATATTTAGCATTAGCTGAATACAGATTTAACATTAACACGATATTACAAAATATACAATACATATGTACAATAGATATTACAAAATATACAATGTATTTCGATATTTCAACATATGTACAATATATTAGAAACAATACATAATTCAACATATGTACATTGGATATTACAAAATATACATTATATTTTAACATTCACAATACATATTACAACATATGTACAAGAGATCATCTCAACATGGGTATAATTTAACAAAGCTTAAGCACAATAGATGAATCTATATCCTGTGTCAGATGGGAGGTTGATTCTGTTCAAGTCTTCAGGTGATGTAGGCGTGAGCGCCCCTCATTTATCTGGATGCTTTGATGGCACTTAAATTATTTTTAGATGTCGTTAATCAAATTTTCAATCTTCGTATGTGGTTTTTTCAGGTTCCTTTTGAAAATTCGCAATTCTTCTTAAAATGAACACGTTCGCATGACTGACGCAAAATCAAAGCTTTTCGCAAAGTAGAAACATTTCGCTTCTTATAAGATACGATTTTAAAGACTTTAACTTTTAATTAAATGACTCCCCTAATACGGATGCAATAAATTTGTCGCCATAGTTTAATGTATTTTCATTCATGGTTTCTTAATTTAACGTACTATTATTAAATGTTTAATAGCTCTTACTTAACCACATTAAAATATACTTAAATCACTTTTTTCGACGTTTATTATGTTCCTTCTAATAATTCGCCAATCTTAAAACAAACGCGCTCGCATGTTTGAGGCTAAACTTAATGTTTTCGCAAAGTCAAGACATTTTGCTTTTAATAATAGTGTTTTTAAACACCAACTCTGAATTAACAAATGACTCCGCTAGTAGGCACGCAATAAAAATTTGTCAAGTTTTTGTGGTAAAATTCGTCAACCTATTTTAAACTAACACTGCCAAAATATATTGTAACTATGACAATGTTTTGGGTTTGATTTGCTGCTCAAACCACGACCCACCAACAAAGCATCAGCATGTGTGCAGTACAAACTAACACTAAACCAAGAGTGTCAAACATCTAACAGAATATAGAATCAAACATGAATCATAAAAAATTCATAAATATCAATTTAGGTTTTTTGTATGTTGTAAAATGGCAGTTCAATAAACTAAAAACACCTTAATGTGTCAATACTGTGCAGTAGAAGACACGTTCCTCTTTACAGATTATTATATTTACGTGTCTGGCCTTAATGTGAAAGACGTGTGACACCCCTTGATTTAACAAAGAAAAGATTCTCGTACTGTGCGACGACTTGAGAGCGTCGACTTGAGAGCGGCGCCGTGGAGAGCTGACCGCCGTGGAGAGTTGACGGCCGTGGAGAGTTGACGGCCGTGGAGAGTTGACGGCCGTGGAGAGTTGACGGCCGTGGAGAGTTGACGGTCGTGGAGAGTTGACCGATGCGCAGCAGCCGCTGGAGCTCAGAAAGAGCGAACGACTGCTCGCCCACAGCTTAAATGAGTTACGCTAATCAAGGGAATGAGCTGCACCTGTAATAGGTGAGCAGCGGGAACGCAATCTTCTACTCACTCTGGTGCTGCGTTCGAGGACCCTCGGAACTCTGCATTCCCGGTTCATACGAAGCCCAAGACATGACATGGTAAATAAAAAAATATTTTTGGCCACAGATTACTTTTTTTTTTCTTAGCCCCGACTTCAAAATGTTTCAGACGCAGCACATCCAAATATCTCTCAAATATGGCTGACAGGAATAATAATTACAGCCTAGGTTCCCAAAGTGGGGTACGGGTACCCCCAGGGGTACGTGAAATGTCATAGGGGGTACGTGAATGAAAATAAAAAATATTGGAAACTAGAATATAAATAGAGCAGTTAATGCTAATGCCAGGTTAATGATATTGCTAGGCAAAAGCTAGGTGAATGTTAATGCTAAGCTAATGCTAGGTTATTGTTATTGCTAGGCTAATGCTAGATTAAAGCTAATGCTAGATCAATGTTAATTCTAGGCTAATGCTAGGCTAATTCTGTCGCTATTTTATTGTTAGATTATTGTTATTGTTAGGTTATTGGTATTGCTAGGTTAATGCTCTGCTAATGCTATTGCTAGGCTAATGATAATGCTATTGCTAGGCTAATGATAATGCTATGATAAAGCTAATGCTAGGTCAATATTAATGCTAGGCTATTGCAATTGCTGTGCTAATGTTAATGTTGATGCTAGATAATGCTAACGCCAATGATAAGCTAATGCAGTGCGAGGTGGGCCAGCACCTCCATCCTCACTTGCATTTTCTTCAGGAAATGCAGATATTCTAGATTCTGATTATATATTATTCTTTAAGAGGATATGTAAAATTCACTGTAGGGCTACATTGTATATTACATTACATTATGTTTTTTATGTGTGCAAGAGTAGGGGGTACATGGCTTCAGGTTACATGACTGTGAAAAGTTTGGGAACCACTGATTTACAATCAAGGCTGTGTTATGTGTTTAAAACTTTGATTAATCAGAAAATCCTTTTTGTGTAAGTTTGCCAAACAAAGCAAGCCAACAATATAGCACATTTATGAGTGATTCAGGTAAGGCATTCAAATGTGAAACAGGACACAAAATCAATTAATGGAAAAATATAATTAAAATAAACAGCTTTACAAATTGAAACTGACAAACAAATTCTCTAAGAAGTCGGGTTTTTTTTTACTGACTTTACCAAGTGAGAGCTCCAAGAAACATCAAGTAGGTTGGAAAAATCTGAGTTCCGAGTTGTTTGGAACGCAGCATAAACAGTTAGATCACCATTTGAGTTGATACACCAACCTGCACTAAACAGCACAAATAGGCAGAATGACAGAAACATTTGTAAAAGGAAAACAAAAATACACAAAATGAGAGAAAAATAGACTCAATGGCAACAGAAATATCTTAAAGAACTTTGAATTATATGTATATATAAGTCTGATTGTTATTATGTTGCTCCCAATGTCTGAGCTTAAGCAACTTTAAAACAATTAAATGTAATAAAATAATGTATTTTGGAATTTTCACTGTTCAGCATTTCAACTGAAAATTTCAGTTATGGTCAAAGAAAAATGCTGATAACATAATGAGGGAATTTCACCCAATATAAGGAAAGAAATGCCTTAAAATGTTAAAAAGTTTGAATAAAGGCTGTCAGTGGCACGAAGTGCAATACTTTGATTCACCTGCAGATGCCGCTTCAGGCTTATTTTTGCATTGTTGGTCGTCATTGCTCACAGCTTCATATTGTCTCTCCTTCATTTATATTAACTAACATATAAATACTTTTTTGATGTAGTTTTATTTATTCATCTTTACATTTGGAAGGTTTGGTCCTTCATAGTTAATTAATACAAGCAGTTGCAGCACATATTTCCATTATTATTTAGATGAGACAGTTATCATATACCTGTATGTCTCAGTGGTAAATGATTAGGTTTTGTTAAGGAGTGGATGTAACTAACTCATCACTACTGCCTTTCATTTATTGATTTATTTAAGATATGTCTGTGTCAGATCAAACCCAAAAATATATTTCTATCACTATTCTTATTAGTTATTGTGGGGAAAATCTGGCAGTATTTGTTACACACATCTTACTTGTCATATCATTATAATTTAAAGCTTTTGCTCAAAACTCTGCTTTATACAACCAGGGAGAAAAGTGTGACATCTTACAGTTCAAGAATATGTCAAATAAAACAAATATCATGTTTATGATAATGCATTTTTCTTTAAATAAAATTTCAATGTGTTAGTGGTTACAAATAAAAAAATGAAGTTTTGTTGAAAAGGAAAGTTTAGCCTGTTAAACATAAGCAGTTATTTTTATAAGAGCAGCTGTTCTCGTCTCGAAATGCAAACATGAAAAAAAAAATTAAAACAACTTTTTTTTTAAAGTGATACGAGAGTTATAAATGTGAGTTTGAGGTTTGGTGTGGAGAAAAATATTGGATCAGAAGTGTGAGAATAATGACTTAATCAAGTCAGTTTCATACAGTGAGCAATCTTTGAATAAAAATTAAAATTACCTGTGAATTTTAAAGTGTAAATGATTTCATGAATTTAAAAATATGTATTGAAGTTTAATAAAAAAAAATGTAATATGATTTAGATTTTTTTTTTTTAATTCAACTTTCACAAAGCACCAACAGTACTGATCACAAAATCTAAATAAACAGATTTGAAGAAAATAAACAAAATGTTCTAATATTTTTGAAAAGACTTAAATCAACCTTTCAAAGTTTTTCAAACAAAATAGCATTTGTGTAAACAATGTTTCAATCTCCATCCGGCTCTATCGGGTAATAGTTTCTGACGTAAACAGGATATGACGTAAAACCAGTGCGACGCTGGCGCCCTAAGTAAAAACGGACAAAAAAAATGAAAAAGCTACCACGGCGGGGACGATCTTGGGATTTAGGAAAGGAGCTTAACTTTATCGGGCTCTGGCAGCAACATCCGTCTTTGTTTAACGTGTCGTCAGGATCCTATCATGACCGCAAGAGAAGGGACGCAGCGTGGAAGAACATAGCAGCATGCTTACGATTACCAGGTTAGCATGCTAGCTAGTAGCACGCAGAACACGCTCACACTAACCCAGTTGTTCCCAAACAGGGGTACGAGAGCACATTGCAGTGGGTACTCGAAAACATTTAAAAATAATTGGGAAATGTTCCTAGTTCCTTTCTATGCTATTTTTTTTATAACGAATTTACTACACACGAACAGTACTATTGGCCACTAAAATACTTTATTTTCTTGTAATTTATTGAAACAGGATTGTTTTATGCTGTAGAGGCCATTTATTTATCACACTGCTGTCAATAGTGGGTTTTCACGGGGCGTTATCAAACCGGAAGTCGCCATATTGGAGGTACTCAGCAGATCCCGAACGTCGAACGGAAAAAAATGGTGAATTATCGCAGTGTTTTTGGCTGTACCAATGGGTCAGACCGTGAAAAACATTTGAATTTTTATAGCCTGCCAAAAGTTAGAGAAAGTGTGTATTGATACAGAAACGTAGCAATCATAAATATATACCTGTAATGTGCCTGTGTTTTCACTGCCTCAGGAATTCTTCCTTTCGCTGCCGTAGGTTCGAATCCCACTTTTGTCATATATATTTTTTCATTTTAACATATTTAAAATTGCAAATTCAACCTTTAAAATTACATATCCAAAAAAAAAACATTTTAGGGTATTTCCTGGGTTAGGGCTAAAATAAAAGGGTTAGCGGGGTAGTTTAAAAATGAATCACCTAAACTGGCCAACGAGGGGAGCTCCATATGAATAGACTGGCAATCTATTGATACGTTTCCGGATCGATTGTTGATAGCAGCGGCTCTTAACTAATTTTGTAGTGTGATGATAATAATTTAATTCATATCAAGCTACTGCATGTGGCATTATTGACTTAAGGGGGTACACGGGACAAAAAGATTGGGAACCACTGCACTAACTGAACGCTTTTTAAAACCTAACTCTATCTTTCACAGTTGAACAAGTAACAACCCGGGCTGCTTCTCTGCGCACTCAGTACGGGAAACTACTGCGTGTTCAAGAGGACGAAGGAGGCTCACACCTGCTGACTCAGAGACAGATATGGATCCTGAAGCACCTCAACTTTCTGAGACCTCACCTCAAAAGGATGCATAACTCCCAACAGGTACAGGAATGCATGTTATATTTAATCGCGTAGAACTCACTCAGGTGTAAAAAATGGCTGAAATCAAGGGACCACACTTTTGCCTCCTGTTGGGTTAAAAACACGATAAATACGATTTACCTTTGAATGGCGCGACATCGATTGTTGTGGGCTTAATTCTTAACATAAGCATTATTATTTTTAATAATTACCAAGTTCGACTTGGTTTCTACTATTTACAGAATTAGTTCTCTTAGAATCTCGACCATAATCAAGTAAAATTAGCACTGTGAATGAAACCACCTCCATATAGACAATATTACCTGCAGCACTTGTATTTATATATGTTTATCCTTTATATTTATATTTATTATTATTATTTATTTTTTTGTTCTTTGCACCACCCACCAAGTTAAATTCCTTGTACTATTTTTAAACTTTACTTGGCGAATATCCTTAACCAAATTGAAAATATAATTCAATTGATTTGAATCTCCAATCAAATCGGGCCCTTGTGAATCAAAAAGAACTGATTTGGAAAATCTGATTTGATACCCAGCGTTAATTTGGTCTTAATTGTAAGTACTATTGTTAAATCTGATGTTAGAAGTATTTTATTCGTCCAGCAACCAAATTAATTAATTAAATCTGAGACTTAGAGTACAATTAAAGATGGTTCTTTTTTTGTCTTTGATTTTGTTTGGTTTGTTTAAACATAGCACATCTTTCTATTTTTCCTCTGGTAATAAAGTGGATTTGTTTTTTCATATGCTTCTAATGTCTAACAATAGTTTTTTTTTATACATTAAGGTTTTCAATGTAATTAAAGTTTTGAATACATCTTATTGTTTTGCTGTTCTGTCAAGATCTTTACATTTATCTTTAATATAAATTTAAGACTGTTGCAACTTTACCTCTGAGCTCTACATTTGGTTCTTTTTCTCAAATATATGAATGTTTACTAGTAACTAATATCCAATTATAATCACTTTAGATGTGCTATATTATTGCTACACATGTTTTTCTTGTATAATTTAGTGTCTGTGGTTATTCCTTCATCTAGGTTTCAGATCCTCCAATGATGGCCTTTGATTCTAGTGAAGACCCACAGAGTGTTAAAGCTGCCAGTTCTTCCTCAGCGTCTCCCATACATGAGCCTCAAAAACCACTTCCTCACACATCCTCTCATTCCCACAATACCCGACATAGCCAGTTAGCGAGCGCACCCAAGATGGCTAACACTCCGAGGGAGGAGGGGCTGGACTTCGAGCAGGAACAAATGAAGCTCTTCAAGCTCGTTACGTCTAATAATTCAAATGGCAAAACTGACGACGAGGATGATATCTTTGGTAAACAAGTGGCCAGTGAGATGCGTCTCATCAGAGATCCCATGGATAAATTACTTGCTCGACGAGCCATCACCAAGGTTTTGTACGACGCTCAAGACCGAAGCATGACTCAATCGGTGACCATCTCCCAGAGTGCATCACACCAGATGTACGACTTCCTAACGCTTAAGGATGAACATGGGGAAGTGAACATTTAAGTGTTTACCTTCTACGATCATCCAGCCAAACAGATTTCAGATGTGTTTTAAGACACACAAACTGTAATGATAAAGATGGTGCACACTCGGGCTGGGCGATATGGACCAAAATTCATATCTCTTTTGTTTTTTTCAAAATGGTGATATACGATAAAAAATTTAATCATTTTAACGCAATAAAGTCTTACCAGAAAGACAATTCTAGGTTAAATTTGCTGATACAAAATGCCACACAGGCACATTTATTTACAAACAGCTGCACAACATGTGTCACTTTTGGTTTTTCTTCTACAAGGGACAGCATGTGTGAGTGAGTTCAGTAGTGTGGTTTGTTAAGTGGTAGATCTGGGTTAGGACGCAATCAGCAATCCATCTAACTGTGCCTTTCATGTTCTGAGAAATAGAGAAACCAGCGAATCCTAAAAATAGTTTTTTAATACATAATAAACTATGAATATACTGTATACAGTATATTGATATAGGCGATGTTGTAATTTTCTATATCGAGAAAAAAGAAAAACGTGATATATTGCCCAGCCCTACTGCACAATGTTTAAACCAGTGGTTCTCAAACTTGTTTGGCTCAAGTACCCCCTTTCTCTTATTTCTGATTCCAAGTACCCCCTTTGTCTGGCTACAACATTTTGCTCAGAATACTCTGAAAAAACAACTATAAGACCACAATGATGGATTGAAGGAGGGTGAACACACATTTTAAATAATCTAACTTTGTAAATAAGTGGAAAGATACAGTATTTAGTGCCTTATGAGTAGATTTTGATCATGTCCTGTCATGTCCCACCTGGCGTGGGACCAAGACTGACCTTTGTATTTTCAGTTCATGTTCAAATAAAGATCATTTTAAAATCCCCATATTTTTCATGCTTTTGTTAATTTTCCACACTCTCTCTTAAGTACCCCCTGTAGTGCCATTCGCATACCCCAATTTGAGAAACACTGGTTTAAACTATATACAAATTGTCAGTAAAATATTGCATTTTGTGTATTGTGACTTTTTAAAATTAAATACAATTTGCACACTACATTTCTGCCAGGATATGATGAACTAGATTTGTGGTTAGTTTTGTTGTTGGCTGCTACTCCCTACAAAGTTGACAACAGGATGTTCCAACTGAAGAGGTTTTATTTTGTATTGTTAAAGATGTTTTACTTAATGTTTATGAGGCTCTCATGACACTGTGGCATGTAACAAGCTTTTAAATTCATTAAGTCTGCACGACGGAATGACAGGACACACAGGATACCACGGCACACCTTCAAGGACCCTATAGAGTCCATACCTCAGCTGTGCAGACTGGTTTTGGCAGTAGTAGGAAAAGGCAAAACTAGACATACCATAATGCTTTTTTTATTCTCTTTTTTTTTTGTGTGTGTTTTCAATTGATATTGACTGATGTACTGTTACAAATCCCTTGATGATGTTGGACCAGTGAGCTGCAAATCAATAGTTTTCTCAGGTTTTAAGAATATGATGCTTCTGTTGATAAAATGTATTTCTGAATGAGCCAAATAAAAAAGTCTCTTCTGACTGTTTCTTAATATGTCAAACCTTTTATCTTTTCTTAATTTGTTGAATGTCTTTTATACAGATTTATCTTTTGATGTCCATAAAGTTCAGTGGACCTTTCCGACATTTACATTGGGCGTCAACAACTCTGAGCCTTTGTTTTTAGCCCTTAAACCGCAGTAAACCATCATGCATTGTATCATTAGGACTGTACGTACAGTATTTATGCACTCTGGAAGAGCAAACAGGAGAAATGTGATGTACATGACTGTAATAACTGTACTTGGAAATGCATCTGTGCAATATTTCTTCAGCTGAGGTACTCTCCAGGCCTTTAAATCATCAATATTTCCAAGTTCTCTGGTCTCTGCCATTGTAACAAGTCATAGGAGGGTTGTTGTGCAGCACGCAGTGGAGAAGTCGGAAAGGTTCATTGCTATTGGACAGTACTGCTGTATTACTTTGTACATTTTCTAAAACCTGACTTTATTTCTTCAACTTTGTCATTGTAGAGATGTATGTTGTTTCTTTTAACTAGTAAACTTTTGAATATCTTTTTTTGCATCTTGAATTGTTTTGAAGTTCCTGAATAAAAATAAATATATCAACCTTACTGCCAAACTCAAAGTCAATGACTGATAACAGGGCTAACTGTTTTGAAATTAAACACAATAAATAGGAATATACTAAAATAGTAACACTGACAAAAGGAGTAAGTGGGTCAGAAAATAAATGGATGGAAATATTAACACAATTTTATAAAGACTTTTTCTTGCTGAATTCAGAATCAGAATTTATTTATTTATCCCAGGGGAAAATTTCTTACGTTACAGCCACTTAAGAAAAATCACAAATAAAAGAATAAAATGTTTAACAAAGACAAAAGAAAGAATAAACAATAAATAAGTGTATAATTAAGTAAAAGACTTACACACACAGTACCGTAGTAAAAAATAAAATAAGATTAATAATAATTATACAAATATAGATATTTACAAAAAATAATACAGATATTTACAACAATCAAGCTGTGAGGTTATAGTGATGAATTATACAGATTGACAGATATGTCAGACTAATGTAGTTGTCCATATTTTTTTCCCAAAACTAAATTTGGGTTAAAACAACCTGCTTTTCGTTTTTTTTCCTAGCTATTAAAACGTGTATTAGCTGGTTAGTGTGGCTGCAGACAGGGTTAGTTTACGGATAGTTTGAAGGAAATACAGCTTTTGCATTTGTGATTCCAGCTCTTCAAGCAGCAGTGAAAAGGAAGGCCGCAGACCATTTGGCAGTTTTTACAGTGGAGATTTTGGCAATTTCATCAGCGTTACAGTGTATAGAACAGGAGTCTGCAACCTTTAGTCTCAAAAGAGCCATTTTGCCTCATCTCACCTGGATTAAAGTCCTTCCGGAGCGGAAAAAAATACCTTTTTAATGAAGACAATATAGTGTATACAATTCTATACAGTTAAAACTATATTGGATAATGTTATGTAAAAAATATTTTTTTAGATAATGTATTTGAAGGGCTATAAAAAAAAAAAACTTGAATTTGATAACATAATGTCAGTCAACACATGCTAATTGCTAATTTCTTGCAAAATATCAAGCGTGCATATTTAGCCAGCATATTGGCAGTTAAATGGATCTGTCCCCACACACTTAGAATTCATATTTACTTCCAGATTTGTCTTTTAGTTGATTTAGTTTAGGGATTTAAAACTTAAGGTTAACCCTGCAGGTGCAGGGAAAGTTAATGGTCTGTAGATGTTTCAGGAGGTGAAGTAGGAAAGTGGCAGAGTCATTGCACAATGTGATTTATTTTTAGGTTGACAAATCGTTATGTCGTGATTTTTATCAGTTGTCAAAATCATGTAATCATTTAATTGCTAATTATTTATTTCAATATTTTTTAAAGCTATAGGGAGCCATTCCAAAAGACTCAAAGAGCCACATGAAGACCCAGAGCCGCAGGTTGCAGACCCCTGGGATAGAAGAATCACAAGTGAAAGAAATAATAATCTGTTCAGACTCCAGCTCTGTTCTAATGGCAATTTTAACAATTTAAGTCTTCTAGTCGACAGGATTTGGTGAATGATTTTTATGAAAACGTGTACAGACTTCATAGAAGAGGTTTCAAGATTTTGTTTTTATGGATTCCAGCACATGGAGGGATAAGTGGTAATAAAGCAGCTGATAACACCGTTAGGGGATGGAGAATAATGTGGGTAATGTCTTGAATACAGTTAAATTGAAAAGGCTACTCAAATTCCTTAGTGATTCAGAAGTTATGGGAAGAATATATATATATTTTAAAGATATTGTCATTAAGTGGTGAAGATGATAGTAATAATAAAATTATTATGACTTAAAAAAAGTATAAAGCTCTGGTTCATACTCCGATTCAGTAAGTGGCGGAAAATTATTAGTTGAGTGACACCCTCAGAAGTAGTGTGGCTGCAGTTCCTCTCCAGTCCACCAGGTGGAGGCAGCACTGAGACTCTTTACCTGTCACAGACAGCCTGTTAGGTTAGAGGAAGTGGGTCGACGGTGACACCAACGGTGCAGAAATAAGGTTATCATGACAGAGCTCAGTAGTAAACAATAACCCGTAGCAGAGAAAAAGCAAACACTTCCTCACATGCTGAACTGAGGCTTACATCAAGCAGCCATGAATAACTCTTTCGATCGAGCTCCCGGAGCGGGAAGGAACCGCGATATATACACAAATCCCGGGCTAATGGCCAGCGGAGGGGTCGCTGACTCCAACACTTCCCTTTTTCACCAAAGGGAGCCGTTGAGACAACCGCGGACAGTCCCACCTTACATGGACAGCAATGCAGCCTCGGACTATAGAGGTAGGCGGCACAGTCAACAACTAATCACACCTATTAACCCCAATAGCTACGTTTAGTTTTTAGTTTCTATGTTTCACTCACAAGTCTCCAAAGATTATACACTCAGCTTTTCTGCATTAAAAATCATTTAAAATGCTTATCTGTAAGCTTTTGTTTACTGCCTGCTAGTGGCGTAAAGGTCTGAGAGCTAAAATTAGCTTCCTGGTGTGACGCATCTACTCGCTACCTTGTTAAGTGGTGACTGAATCCCAACTATAGTAGCTGTTTCTGTGGGTTTCCACTGCCAGGTTAACGTTTCGTTTCCATCTGCTCCACATTAAAGGGAATCACAGAGTTCAGTTTGATGTTTTCAATTATTTCTAATCAACTAATTAGATTTAAGTTAGCATTGCGTAAATGTAAACAACAAACTGCATTTTAAACACATTTACAGGTTTAAAAACCATAGATCACATGCAAATGACGGTGTGATTGTTGCCCTCATACAAAAAACAATTAAATATACAAAAGAAGAAAAATGCACAAAATGTTAACAAAAATACAGAAAATGACATAACACACTAAACAACAGCACAAATACACAGAATATCTTAAAGACCAAAAAAATAATAGGAAATTATCCAAAATGACAACAGAAATATACAAATTGACACCAAAACCATTCAAAAGTACACAAAATGATTTATAACACACAAAACATGAGAAGAAATAAACAGATTATCTTTAAAAAACACAAAAATAATAGACATTTATACAAAATGACTCATAATGCATGAAAAAACACACGGAATGACTATAAAACAGCAGAAGTAATATATCTTTGCTCTATTGTGATTAAAAAACCCAAAATACTTATTTAGAGCTGCTGTTTCACATAGTTTAAATCACTTCGACCAAAGTATTTTGCCTTAAATTTTCTGCAATTGTAACGGTTTCACAGCTCAATCTTTGGCTAAACAAGTTTATTTCCTCACAGACGGAATTCAACCTCAACCAAGCGCCTCCGGAGTCAGCAACGATGTGGACTCGGTGCTCAGACCATTTCAGCTTTCAGCCACGGCTGCAGAGTTTGTCCCCTCAGGGTTTGTCCCCTCAGAATATGTCCCCTCAGAATTTTTCGAGGTAAAAAGGAGTAGTTTTTTCTTTTTTGGCTGAAACGCTGTCTGACATCTTTTTAAATGTGTTTATTCTTTTTGTGCAGGAGGAGCCTTATTATTACGAAAGTTATGATTATTACGAACCCACACTGGCGGAGATGATTACAGACTTTCTGAGTCATCTGAGCTCCTCACCAGGAACCTTTGACTCAGATGTTGAAGGAATGATGCATGTGCTCAATTCCTATGTTACAACCGAAGAGCTTCTCCATGAGTTGGTGGAACTGATCTACACGCAGGTCAGACAAAACTCCACTCTTTATAGAAATGTAGAGAATCTTTCATTTTAAACTCCTTTTTCTTCTTCTTTCTTTTGCAGTCCACCAACATTCCAAACTTCTCATACACTGGAGCCAGACTTTGTAACTACCTGTCCCAACACCTCGCTATCAGCCCATCCAACGGCAACTTTCGTCAGTTGCTCCTGCAAAGGTAATGGAGGAGCAGGTTTTTCTCATTTTGAAATTAATTTTAAATCCTGTTGCAGTCTCTACAGGAAGTTAAAGGAGGAATAAGATTATTAGAAATGTAATCAGTCCTAGCAGGCAATTTCATCTTTATACTGTAACTTTCTCACAACAGCTATGCGCGATAATAATAAGAATAACAAGAAGACATAGTCATCAACATCCCCCGCCAAAGAAAAAATGGAACGAGGGCAATTACTCTGGGAAAAATAATTGCCACACACCGAATTTGGTTATCCTATCTTAAACAGTTTCTAAGAAAAGCTGTCCCCTTTAACTTGGACGGATGCACGGAGCTCAAACCTATGTCCCCCTTCCACACTTTGTGGCGGGCGATAAAAAATACCACAAGTCCAACGATTTTGGAAAATAATCTAATTGCGATTTTTTTTTCCTCAATATTGTAATTGTGATTTAATATGCGATTATTTTTTCAAGGGCCTCTTGTCATGTATTTTTCAATGAACACAAACAATAAATCAATCTGTTTTAGGGATGTAACAATTAATCGTAAGGCAGTTAAAAATTGATTAATAGGTTTTTCTATTAGCTCTGTCTGCTAGCATAGTATCTCTTCTTCACTGCAAGAATATCTGCATGCCAACCGACCACTGGGTTACCAGCGCCCTCTGCTGGTCCAAACATATCTGACGTAAATACAGTCCAATTGCTAAGGCACAAAAAACATTTTTAGTTGCACGTTTAAAAAGAAAAATAACTATTATGCAGTTTTGCATTGTTTACTATAGAACCAGAATTTAAATTAATAGGCTTCTTCTTCATTTGTATTATTCCTTTATTTATTTCAGTTGCATGGTTTTGAATAGTTTATCAAGGAATCCTTTTGACAATGAAAAATAAAAGGAAAATAGTACAGTATTTTCCCGAAAAAAAAATAAAGGAATATTTTATATTAGATCATTTGTCTACAGTCCCATTAATCGTATCGTGAATCGAATCATATCGGGAGTTGAGTGAATAAACAAATTCAGATTTATTTAAACTTTAAATAAATGTAAAATATAAATTTTAAAGCACAGATTACAACAATAAAGCAGAGAAATCTGTGGCTTTACCTCTTCAACATAGCTAACTAACCACGTTTCATGAAACATGTAAACATGTGGACTGCACTTCTTAAAAACATTCTCTGAACTTAACAGGACAGGACAAGAAAGAAAGAAAAAATTGCAGCTTTTGTGATTAGAAAATCGCGTTTTATGATATTGTGATAATATCACAAATGCAATCATTCAGCTCTATTAAAAACCTTTATCTTGAAATATTAAAGCAGTAGAAACAGTTTCAAACACGCATGCGTAATCCCAACAGTGCAAATGTCAGGGTTAGGGTTCCAATGTTGATTTCTACTGCACACAAACGAGTGAAGGATGTTTTCCTTTGCAGGTGCAGAACAGAATATGAACAAAGAGATGAAGCAGTTCGAGGTGACGCAGAGACTCAGAAAAGATTCCACTCATTTGTGCTGTTTCTTGGGGAGCTCTACTTACATCTGGAGGTAAACCATTCTGATCATTTCTTACTACAAAACCACATTAAGATATATTTGTCTTTATAGTTTTAACATTAACAAAACAATGTTTTGCATATCAGACTAGAAGTGCATATATGATACCATAATGTATTTAGTTTTTCACGTTCTTTCCCCTTTCTTTTGCTCTTCTGTTAGATTAAAAGCTCAAAAGGAACAAGTCGAGCAAATATTCTTCTCTTGGGGCTCAGAGACCTTTTAAACAGTCTGCTGTCTACTACTGTAGATGCCAACCTCATATGTGCCATCAAACTGCTGAAGGTGTCTAATGTCCATCTAATCATTCACAAATATACTGACATTGTCTCGTCATAACTGTAATTTAATCTCCTTGATTTGCAGTTAACAGGGTCTGTCCTGGACGACGCGTGGAAAGAGAGCAACGAGCCGCACATGGACGATCTGGTGCAGAGAATAAAAAATGTTTTGTTGGATGCTGCGTGCAGCAGGTGAGTCGGACCATGGTGACGCCGATATCAAACGTCAGCATTGTAGATAAAGAAGAAAAAGTAGATTTCACAAAAAATAATGGCCCTCATTTATCAACCGTGTGTGAAAATGGGTGTAAATTTGAGTTAACATTTGGTCGTACGACCGTAAGAACGTGTGATTCCGGAAACATTCGTATGTGACCAATCCCAGCATACAAATGATCGGGTGTTAATAAATCCGTTCGTCATTAACTTGTTACGCCCTCCTGTTTTGGAGGCCCCGCCCACAGAGATCAAACAAGAATAGAAACTTTTCCAGGATGAAAATCTGCATCCTTGCATTTAAGGTGGAGCAAAACAAAGTTGTGTGAAAACTGGACTTAAAGGAGCTCATTTCAACGCTCTGTAGAAGAGGATCAGCTACTGAGCAGGTGACGTCTGCCCCCCTGTGTGCGCTGAAAACAACGACAACAGAGATACTGGAGACACAGAAAAATGACTAAATGTCGTCACCTATAAATTATCACATTACTGATTACTGCAGCACATTTATAAAAGTTTAAAGTACACTTTACATTTTAAAGTAAGAATTAAGTCCTATTTCCTCCATACAGCCCCTGTGCTGTATGGAGGAAATAGGACTTTATTCTCCAAGACAGAGCAAACCAAAAAAGTAGCATCAGTAACATGGGCTTCTTTGAAATTATTTTTAATTTGTTTAACTTGTTTTAATAATCCGTTTTAATCTGTTCAGATTGTGTATCGGCTTATGCTTCAATGGCAGCTAAGGCTTGTTTAAAAAATATTTTCAGTCTCAGTCAGATTTTGCTGCTGAAACATAAATCCACACGTTGTAGCGTACTCTCACGTCAAAATTGATAAATACGGAAGCTTGCGTGAATATGGTCGAATGCACGTCGTACGCTCAGATCTGAACATACGAACTGTTGATGAATGAGAGCCAATGTGCGCATGGTAGACATTGTCAAAGCTATAGCCTTGGTTTGTGGCTTTCCTCCACAGAGACGCGAGGCAGATGCTTCTAAAGCTGGTGGAGCTCAGATCCAGCGACTGGGGACGAGTGCGTTCCGCTGCAGCAGCCAGCAACGCCACACCTGACAACGATCCCAACTACTTTATGGTCTGCAGGAATTCTATCGTCCTTAAAGCTTGCGCCGCTCGTTCATTTCTTCTGATTTAGTCACGTTTCTTTTTATTTTCTTGCAGAATGAGCCGACGTTCTACACTGAAGATGGAACTCCTTTTACAGCAGCTGATCCAGGCATGTGTCGCAATTTATCTAAATCAGGGTGTCAACTCATTTTAGTTCAGGGGTCAAATACGGAGCGGTTTGATCTTAAGTGGGCTGCAGATTATAGGTGGAGAAAATGTGCAATTTCATCTTATTGTGCCTTAGTTTGTACTTCCATGTACAAATGATATGTAAATAATGAAAGGCATCGACAATATCTAAGCAATAAATAGTTTTGTATTTAATTTGGGGAAAGTTTGTGGAATAAATTGAGGAAAATTGCAGGATTTTGAATAGAAAAAAGAAAAATCAAGTTCTTTTTAGCAATTTGACTTTCATCATGTTATATGAGCACAGTGACAACTGTAAACTTTGCAAATAAGTTTCATTGAATTTGTATGTGAAGGGACTGAGATATCTATTCCTGACTTTAATCAGTCAAACTTTAATTTAATTGTAGATCAAAGTGCTTCACAGACATGTGACTGACAAAAGTTGAAAATGATAAAAAGGTTTAGAGACTGATGCATACAGAAGTAATGTAATAGAATTATTAAAAAGATGATAAAATAAGAAAGATAATAAGTTTGTAATTTACTCAGTGAGTCCCATTTTCTCAGTTATTTTAACTTACTTTAATGGGCCACATTGGATGCTCTCAAGGGATGGATTTGGCCCCAGGCCTCAAGTTTGCTACATGTGGTCTGAATAAGTTAAAAAACTATAGAACGTCAAATTCATCAACCATTTGTGTCCTAAAACATGGAACAAAATTCAAGGAGTCACATTTTTTTGTTGTCATTTTCCACATAAGAACATGGCCAGCAGCATACAATAAATGATAATTCATAAATGACTAATTAAAGGAAAAGTAGATACACATATACAAAATCAGGCAGAAGACACACACAGGAGGATAACTGCAGGTGTTACCATGGAAACAAAGCACTGACAATATCACAAAATTATTTGGATAGAGCATTCTTACAGTTAGTTTGACATTATTTATTCCCAGCTGAGTGCGTTATTTAAAAAAAAAAAAAAACAGTTCTTTCTTTGTGTAAAAATTATAAATTTCCCAAATTAGTAATGTGTTGTAAATCCGTGGAGAGTTCTCGTCGTTCCATGAGTAGAATATCTTAGTTTATGTTTGTTTAATGTGAGTCATCAGGGTTTCCCACAATTAGCCAAGGTTTGTACGTGACCCTTATACGACAGGCTGATGAAGTGACTAAACATTAATAAACTGATGAATGTTCACTGCCCTCCATTGCTGTAAATCACTAGTTTGCTCTATTGTTTTACAGATTATGCAGAGAAATACCAGGAGCTCATGGAGAAACAGGACTACTTCCATGAAGAAAATTATGAAAATGAGAATGAATTGTAAGTACACGAGACCAAGTGAGATACATTTAACACAGGCTGCTAATGCTAACATTGTGCTACTGAATTCACCAACCTCTTTATATCATTGAGTCCACATTAGGCCACACGTTATATGATAGAAAATTGCACGTAAAGGCGTGATATTTTAGGGTGAAGTCCATGTCATAAAACTATTTACATTTCAGAAGATGAAGTCATATCATAACACGTTAATATTTTAAGTGAGAATTGACATTTTCGTGTCTGACCATATGTTTACAGTGAATAAATGTGTGATATTGTTCCAAAACAAGCATATAAGAGTGTCGTGATTGCAATTTCCACTTGATTTTATTAAAAATAATAATTATTACAATTATGCAATTTTTAATTTCATATTTCTCTGCTGTAAATCATGTGAGATATGACATCTGTCCGTTTGCTAAAGATGCCAAACATTAGGCCACTGGTTATACAATGTAAAATTGCGTAAAGGTGTGATATTTTCCCACTATGTCGGTGACGATGAGGGTTTAGTAACTATTTATATTTCAGAAGATGAAGTTGTACCATTACAAATTGACATTTTCGTGTCTCTGACCATCTGTTTACAGTGAATAATTGTGTGTAAATGTGTGACATTGTTCCAAAACATGCATATATGGGTGTCATATTGCAATTTATGCTTGATTTTATTTAAAAATAATAATAGGGAGAATATTGCCATTTACATTCCAGGAAATTTGTTGTTTTTTTTTTAATCCGTTTTAAGCGTATCCATAAAATCGCGGCCTGTATTATTGGCAAACACGAAATTCTGCATTTATTTCATTTTCAAAGCACTGCTTGTGTGACCGTAGTGATGATGGCTTCACCTGACCATTCACAAAACCAGTCCATGCGCTGTGATCTATACATGACAATGTAACACTGGGCCTCAGAGTCACTTTAGTCAGCGCTTTAGTGTGAAAGAAGAGCTTAACCCTCCTGCCCTGTGTGAAAGATTTCTGCCCAATTCAACAAAATGTAATGGGAAAAAGCGTGAAACGTAAAGAAACACTAATTTTTGGCTTGTTTTTGTGTTGCGTTCTCAGGTCTGACTTAGAGGATGAGATGGAGCCTGAGATCGAGGAGGCGTACGAGAAATTCTGTTTAGAAACTGAGAAGAGACGACAGCAACAGCACCAGTGAAAGCCCGGAAGCTTCCACGGATTCAATCCCAAAGAAAAGCTGGGATTAAACTTCTAGTTTGCCACGCATGGCGTTTTAACCACGATGTCTTAGTTGCACTTTTCAAACTTGTTGAGTCACTGTTCATTAGCAATTGGAGACAATCAACAAAAAGTTGAAACTGTTCAGTTGTTTAAGATTTTTTTTTTCTTCCCAAAACAAAAAAGTCCCATTTCATATTTTTTCGTTTTTGTTTTGATGGGGTTTTTTATCTTGTGAGTGACTCGAGCAAAATGCCACGAGGGAACTAGTGAGCTGTGAATTTGTAGAGAAAATACTTTTATTTAACGTGTGAATAAAACATTACAAAAAAGGTACAGGTAAAAAAAACCACAGTCTCATTTATTGGTGAACGGCATTTGTAATGGGAAAACTATTAGCTTTTCTGCATACGTTCATAGAATACATATGAGGATGTGTATATATACTTTACGCACTATTCACCAACAGTTATTACTACATGCTTCAGCCCCAAACTGGAAAGTGTCTTTCTTCTTTTTATATTGTAGCTAAAGTAATTTAAAAAAAAAAAAAAAAAAAAAAAACATTTTTGGGTTTTAAAGAATCATCTCGTTTTGTCTTAGTATTCGAAATGTCAACAAGCTGAAAATAATCCAAGAAGCCCATCTATGAATGTTGTTTCATAGTCTGTAAATATAGTTTCATGTACCATTTGTCTGCAATAAATTCTTTCTAATGTAAAGTTTTATCACCTTGATCTGTTTTTAATGTATTCACAACACAGTGACATTTTGAGTCCTGTGTATTTTAATAAGTGACTAAATCAAAGATAGTTTTGATGCCGTTATCACACCAAATGTAAATGATTTATTTCAAGGTTTTAGGTCATTAAACATTTACAATGTGATGCATTTCACTTTATTTTGGTTGCTTGGTCTGTTTCCTGTAGACTGGGGTTAAGCAAATGGAAGCTCACTTGTAGATCCATCAAAAAGCTAAAGATAAAACCTCTTGGATTAAGATTATTATTCTCAAAGAAAATCAGACTATATGAATGCATCGTTCCAGGAGCAACTCTATGCAGCCTCTACAATGGTGAAACCTGTTTAGGATCCGTTATTTATAGGGGTGTCTTGATCCGATATTAGCCTGAAAACAAATATCTTTCCGGATTTCTTTTTTTCTTTTCTTTCAATTCCTTTTTTTTTTTTTGTATTCAATTGTAGAATACTGTAGTTATGTTGAAGGTTAAAGTTTATGTAACCAATTGGTTAATAATAAATGGGTCAGTTCTTCTCATCCCTGCTGTTGCTGACTATTCTTTGTTTAGGTAAAATCACTTGATCAAGCCTTTTCTAACACTACAAAATAAGTAGTTATTTTTTTATTAAAGAAAACAGATTTTTTTTTTTGTAAGTATGTATGAGTCCGCAAGGCTGCAATATCGGTATCATATCGGAAATGAAAAAGTTGTATCGGGACATCCCTAGTTATTTATTTGTATTTTTAACCAGCTCAGAATCTTTTTAATCTCACTAAGTTGATAATATTAATGTGAACCTATTCAATTTGTATTTCTAACATTGTAACTTATGTGGTCCCTGCTGCTGCTGCTCATTTTGGCAAGTTTTTCTTCAAAGGAGTTTTGGATCAAATGAGATTTTCCCTGTAAAATAAAGCTATAGTAATTATAACAATACCAAAACAAAAATGATACATTTTTAAATTATTTTTTGCAAAAAGAGTTCAAGTTGCCACCGCCATAACCATAAATTGTAAAAAAAATGAAAAAAAAATGTAATGAAGTATGTGTAATTCATTTTAAATCTATACATTAGAAAGGGATTTTGTTCATTTTTCTAATAAGGTGTTTAGATTTTGTCCAGAGAAGAAACAATTTTTGATGCTTTTCATGTTTTTCTACGCCATCAACTGGTGACATTGTGTTTGTGCATCTTTTTCCCCTTGTTTTTTATATTTGCAAATATTTTAAATGAAATCTCGCGATCGTTCCTCGCTGGATCACATTTAAACAATATCACTTATTTATTGATGTTAAAATAAATCTGTTGAGCACCAGTTTTTTTATTTTTTATTTTTTTTATCATAACTGACATGATTCCACAATAAGTCAATAAATAAATCATAATCTGCTGAAGGACAGTGAAGGATCACCTTTTACCACTTTGTTATCTTCAAACATCAAATATTGCACCTGCGTGTTGGATTAACGTGTGTGTTTCCACCCACTGAAAATGCAATAATATGTCATTTAGTCAGTGTATTGCAGGCATGGGCAACTGCTGACCCTGGGGCCACCCAAGGGCCCTTGGTCTAATTATGAGTGGTCCTCAAAGTAAACACACAGAATTACAGAAAAACACCAACAACAGCAAAGATTCAGAAAAGGACAAAAAAAAACATACAATTTAGAGAAAAATACACAAAAGGACAACAAAAATACACAAAATGACTCCAAAGACAAACACAGGACGACTAAAAAGATACCAAAAAACATACAAAACGACAACAAGAATACACAAAAAATGACTCTAAAATCACAAAAGACCAACAAAAACACTCAAAATGAGAGGAAAACACAAATCAACACTTTTGCAACAGCACATCACATTCATAAATGAGCAACTTTTTTTAATGCTATTTAATATTTGTAATATTTTTTTTCTTTGTACTTTTACTCTTCTCTAATGTATTCTACTGTTGTATATTCTTGCACTGAAATGTTACTAGTTTGACTGTAATTTTGTTATATTGATACATAATGTTAACAAAGATACTGATGCATAAATTCATCAGATGTGGGTAGAGTAAACAATACCAGTGCTCAAGTAAAAGTACTGTTACTTAATAATATAATAACTCAAGTAGAAGTAAAAGTACTCTATGAAACTAAGTAAAAAAGTACCATCACTCGCTGAATGAGATGCTTGGATGTATTCATTAAAAAAAACGTAGCCTGCATAAAAAAACAGAATGAACGTAATAAAGTGTGTCTATCAGTGGTTCCAAACCTATTTCAGGTCATGATCCCATTTTTATATCACACATTTCTGACGACCCCTTTTTTTTTCTCTGAAATTAATTTTTTGATCATATTCATTTTACTGTGTGACAAATACAGAGTAGTAAGGATTAGTGCACAAAAGGGACAATATGTGCGCTCGGTTGTTTTTTATACTGCATTTTAAGTTGAAATATACTATTTATATTAGAGAAAGTGAAACAGAATACAGTTGTTTGAGATTGTGTGTGGGCTTAGACTGTATGTCTATTTCTGTGATATGTTGCATTGTTTATTTCAGTTGCACAAAATAGATAAATAAAAATAAATAAATAAATAAAGACTTTTTATTTATTTAAAAATATCAAATATATAATTTTAATCAGTCATTTATTTTATTATTTTGCGACCCCATTTTATTTCCAGGTGGCCCCACATTGGTTCACGACACCAAGGTTGAAAAACTTCAAGAGACACTGTGTAATCTGAAGTCTCTCAGTCTGAGCTGCACAACATCTGAAGGAATTTATTTTGCTCCAAAGATGTTTGCTCAGCATGACCAGATCTGTCATTGAGGAAGGATGTATGTTTTTTTCTGTATTTCCTCCATGTGCGTCTAATATCGTCTGTCTGTGTGGCATCGCATATAGCCGATATATTTTTATCTGCTAACGGCACGTGGCTAACAAATGACGGACACAGAACAACATGCTTCATCATCATTGTGAACAAACTACTGAGAGCAGCTGTCTGTGTGGCTTACAGGGCTTTGTTAAAGTGATGAAGCACGTTTAAATGTTTGACAAAATAAGTAGGAAAATAATTAGTCACGTGGCATGATTGTGTGTGTGTGTGTGTACTGTGTAGTCACTGAGTGGTGAGGCTCAGTGAGCTGCCTGTATGCCACAGTCTGAGTCACAAAGCAACAAGTCAAAGAAAGAGCCGGAATCCCATTGGTCAGCAGCAGCAGCGGCGAGTAAAAGGAGGATTAAGATGCTTCAATACTGCAGTGAAATTCAGTCAGTCAGTGTGTGTGTGTGTGTGTGTGTCTGTATTTAAGGTTAGTAGGTTTAGCTCATTATGAGACATGCAGAGGTGTAAAGAATACAGATATATTCTACTCAAGTAGAAGTATTGTTACTTGATTTAAATTGTACTCCAGTACAAATACACTTAATTCATATACAAAAAATAGAGGTGTCCCGAGCCGATATTGATATCAAATATCGGTCCGATATCAGCAAGTAAATGAATATCAGATTTTATCGGACTGCATCTAAAATCACCGATATTAAATTGGGCTTTAAATTAAATTATATTGGGTTTTTTGCCTTTATTGGTCATATATATGTTGTTACACAGATATGAAATTTGTCCTCTGCATTTTAACCCATCCCTGGGGAGCAACATAAGTGCTCCGATAAAATGTTCCGCTCCAGCACTTCTATCCACTGTTGCTGACTATTGTTCTCTGTTTGAGTAACAACACTTGATCAAGCATTTTATAACATTCCGCACTACAAAATAAGTAATAAAAGTAAGTATGATTCGTACTGATATCGTATCGGATCAATATCGGTATCGGCCGATACACAAGGCTGTAATATTGAAAGTAAAAAAGTTGTATCGGGACATCCCTAAATAAAAAACCCAAGTCCAAGTAAAAAGTAGCTCAGTTCAATAGTGTGCAAAGTCCAAGTTACTGTAGCTACTTTGACGCCCCATGTTTATTTTTGGTAATAAACCGTTGCCATGGTTCCCTTGCATATAGTAAACATCTCATGTATCAACTTAAAAAGGAAGTAACCAAATGTTGTAAACTGATTTTTCACAAAGGCTTCCATTCTGTATGAAATAAAAGTACTGACAAAATGTACAGTTATTTTTTAAATTAAATTAAAAATTCAAAAATTCAAAATAAAAAACTGGCCACGACCTGAAAAAGCTTGGGAAGCACTGCTGTAGGGCCTATTATTCAGGATAAAAATGATGATTAATAAGATGGAGTCACCTCTAGTATAGGCTTGTATATCAACATATACCAATAGCTAAGCTAGCGTGAATATAAAGATGGATAAATGACTTTAAAAACATAGTGATGAGTTAGAGCTCACACAGTGTAAATCCTTCATTTTCCCCATTCTAGGGCTTTTAAAACAGACTTGTGAAACTAAACAAACATCCATTGGACTTTGCTTTACGTCAGTGCTGAACAAAATGCTTAAGCTTGCTCATGTGTCATTGTTTTGGTCGTCCTGCTCAGCAGATGACTCACTCACACGAGTCACAGCTACGCAAACTAAGGAGGCATCACAGGAACTTGAAGAGGGGTTGTTTTTTTTTTTCTGTTAAATTCCAGTGATTTAACTAACAAGTGCAAATACAGGATACCAGCAAACTGAATTCTATTCAGTGAGTTAAGATGGGAGACGTGCAACAGTCACGAAAAGAAGTGACATAAACATAATATGTGAACCCTGATTGGCTGAAACCTTCAAAATGGCAACGCCCACATATAAAGGGATGCTACATGTATTTAAGGCTAAAAGTAGCTATCAATGACTCCAAAGACAGAGTTTTATTATTCAGATTTAAAGAGATCGTCGAAAGCAGGGATTCTCAACCTAGGGGTCAGGACCCCATTTGGGGTAGCGAGACGTTCACCAGATGCTTCAAGAAACTAAATATATTTTTTAACAATTTAAGCCCATTTTTCTATATTTTTACCCTTTTTCTTGCCATGTTTTTGCTCCTTTGAATGCATTTTGCTACATTTTTACCACTTTTCCATCAAAATGTAATGCCTTTTCTGCACATTTTTTCCACTTTCAAGACATTTTTGGCACTTATAAACCCTTTCCACCACTTTTCCTTCCTAATGTCGCATATGTTGACCCATTATTGTCACTTTTATCCTCTTCACCATGCCCGTTATTTGCCAGTTTTGATTGTTCTAGTTGTTCTACCCCCATTTCTACCACTTTTAGGCCAATATTGACATTTTGAATCGTTTTTACCACCTTTCCTGTCTGTTTTTGTCCACTGTAAATTGCAACTTTTAACCAATTCCTGTGGTTTTAAAAATCCCATTTCACCACCTTTTCCACCATTTCTGGTCACTTTTAACCCATTTTATTTCTGATTAAAAAAAAGGATTTAAATATTTAAGGTGACTATATACTATGGCACAATTAATAATAAACTTTGTGGATAACAGAGGATATTATTCAGATGAATAAATACATGTGGTTATCACAGATTCATAGAACAATGGACCTTCATTTTGCCGACTTTATGGAGGGGCCCCAAAAATCTCTCCCCTTTATTCCCCCTTATAGATGGTTCTGTCTCGTCAGGGGGGTCGTGGGCTGAAAAGCTTGAGATTCACTGGCCTAAAGTGCTTTCATGTGATTGGTTAGTTATGCTTTAATGTTTTTTTGAACATTTTTGGCAACTTGGTGATGGGTTGAAAGCAGAAAATGGACTCAGTCGACATGTATGATTCCTAAAAGATACATGTGATGTTCACAATGGGACACAAGTCAGACTCGCCCCTTTCTGATGCACCCAGGCCCTACAATTCCCACAATGCATTTCAAGTCCTTCCCGACCCTCTCATCTTTCAAATTCCTCAGCTCATGGGCACAATACAGGCTTTTTGTGAAAAATCTGAAGCTTAAAATGATGTCACTGAGGTAATTTTGTCCAACTTCCTCTTGAGCCCCGAAGATATTACAGACCACCACTGTTTGGAGCTCGACTTCCCTTGATAACATTAAGTATTCTGGACAGTTGTAAGGATTTCCTTTAAAGACGGTGGAAGCATTTATTTGCATATGTAATATATGTGATATATTGTATTTATTAAAAGAAAAAGCAGCAGCAAGGATTCTTTAAAAATAAGCCTTTTAAATAAAAACACCCAATAAATGTTATTTCTAACCACTTTACCACCCAGCCCACTTTTATTGTTAGTTTGTGCATCTTTTTTTCCACGGTAGGGGAAAGAAAACGCCACTTTAGTGCTGCAGTTGTGTGTGGGTTTGTGTCTGTGGTTCAACCAGTTTGTGAGAACGGATGTTCTTTCTCTCCATCTTCTTCTGTTCTCCTCTTCCTGTCCACTAACCCTAATCATTTTATTGTCTACTAGTGTTGTGTTCAAGACCACACTATCCGAGACCAAGACTTGCCCGAGACCAGAATGCACCAAGACCAAGACTTCCGGGAGCCAAGACCAAGACCGAGACAAGCCGAAACCGAGACCATATAAAAAAATTATATAAATAAATAAAATTATGACAAGGTTCGACAGTTAAATAACATTCTCTCTTTAGTTTTAGTTTCTTTTAAATACATTTGACGGACAAAAAAGGTGCCTGCAAAAAATTTACAAAAATATTAAAACTACTACTGCTACTGATAAATTCACAATTATTCTACATATTTGAAAACAAGATTTTTATGTCAGCTGAATGTACAGCAAGTGTTTAAAAGTATTTCTGCCAAGAAATAACATGGCTAGTCACCTACACACTGCAGAATGTTAACTCTTTGCTGCGCTTTTACAAATGTATTCTTTGTGGTTCTTGAAACCAAATTTTACAACCAACAAGTTAGCAGACATGTTTAGCTCCGCCTCTCTCTCCTGCTTGTGTGTGTGAGTGTGTCACACACATCACTCAGTCACATTAAGGAAGGTTGCGGTCATTATATGGGTGGTTTAAAGAATGAATAAAGGATTGTTTTATCCTGTTTTTATTATCACATTATAAAAAAGTTTAAAAGTAGCAGGAATTAGTGCTGGTCTTGAAGGAAAATCCTGAGTCCAGGCAGCCTGAGAGACAAGACCGAGTCAAAATGATTCCGAGACCTTTAAAATTTGGTCTCAAGACCAGTCTCGACTACTACAACACCATTGTCTACCACCTCCTCTCAGTCTGGTTTTTCTCCTCCATCAACACTGTTTGCTCACCCGGAAACATTGGTTTATTTTTATAAATATTATATTATATTATACTATATTTTGTGGTGAGTACCATGAGATGAGTGGTTTTTTTATCATGTAAAGCACAACGAGTTGCCTTGAGTATGAAATGCACTATACAAATAAATTTGCCTTGCCTTGCCTTGTATTTCCATACAAATAAAGTTGAATTTAATTTAATTTATCTCCACTAATAAATAACTAATATTAATTTCTCCTTATGCACCAATTGTATATGTTCCATTCAAAGATGAATATTATATTATATTTGGCTCGTTGACGTATTTTCACCACTTGATACTTCATAAAATGAGCAATAATTGAAATTTAAAAAAAAAAAAAAAAAACGCTTTGACATTTTACAGGACTACAAAACACTGAGGAAATGATGTAAAATAGGGTAGAAAATATAGATTTGAAGTAGTTTTAGAGACAGTAGTCGAGCAGGAGAGTTATGCTACATATTTGGACACGAACAGAATAAATCATATACAGTTTTTCATTTTATTTTTTAAAGATTCCAAGCAAGTTCATAGTGTATATAATATGTTTTTTTTATGAATTTAAATCTTTCTTTTAACTAAAAGAAAAGTAGTTGGACAGAAAATATCATTGACCCATTTACAGATTTGGGCTTTATTTTATTTATTTTTTATTACAGTTTTAGCTCTTTGCTACACATCTGGCTTTTATTATTAATATTTGTTTAAGGACACTGGTATAACTACATTCTATGATCTTTAAATCATGTATCTGAATGAGGGTAATCCAATTGAATTTTCTTTACATGTATTTTACTCCCTACACCAGAGGTCTGCAACCTGCGGCTCTGGAGCCTCATGTGGCTCTTTGACTCTTTTGCAATGGCTCCCTATAGCTTTCAAAAATATTGAAATAAATAAATATTGTCTTACAGACGGTATTAATGATTAAATAAAATCACGATATAACGATTTGTTAACCTAAAATAAATCACATTGTGTAATAACTTCCTACTTCACCTCCTGAAACATCTACAGACCATTAACTTTCCCTGCACCTGTGGTTAACCTTAAGTTTTAAATCCCTGATAAGATAACTAAACCAAAGTCTAATCTGGAAGTAAATATACATTATAATTGTGTGGGGATAGATTCATTTAACTGCCAATATGCTGGCTAAATATGCATGCTTTATGTGTGGCAAGAAATTAGCAATTAGCATGTGTTGACTGACATGTTATCAAATTCAAGTTATTTTTTGTAGCCCTTAAAATACATTATCTAAAAAAAAAAAATCTTTATATAACATTAATAATTATTATATTTTATACACTATGTTGTTTTCATTAAAAAGGTTTGTTTTTTTTCAGCTCCGGAAGAACTTTAATCCATGTGAGATGAGGGAAAATGGCTCTTTTAAGAGAAAAGGTTGCAGATCCCTGTTCTATACACAGTTTAACTTTAGATAAATGTCATTCTTGTTGTTGTTTAGAATATTAATAATTAGCGTAGAATGATATAATAGAGTTGCAGGATGTTGACTGCTTCATTTATCCTGCTTTTACCTCCTTCCACCCTCTGGGTATGAATTTTGTTGCTGAATAAATGAAAGACGTGCACGGACGCGCGCGCGCGCACACACGCACACACGCACGCACGCACGCACGCACGCACGCACACACGCACACACGCACACACACACACACACACACACACACACACACACACACACACACACACACACACACACACACACCCCCTGTGGTGTCAGCAGCAGCACTAGGAGGAGCGCACGCGCACCAGTCCATATACAGACAGCGCGCGCCGTGCGTCCCCGTCAGTCCGCTGCTGCCTGTGACAAGTGCTTCACTTCACACCAATGGGATAAAGAACAGGATGGATTACTGCTGCAGGGCCGTGTTCATCACTTTTATAGCACTCTGTGAGTACCTTTAGCTTCACTTTTAACCCGATCGTCCGTGCGTAATGGTAATGGTAACGGATGCCCAAACTTTCCTTTGCGTTATTTACTGACATGATTTCACTGGAAATGTTTTCTGAACTTTCTTCTATTATAAGTTCACGCTTCATATTTTCACAACAACGATCAAATAGAAACAGAATGCTTTTATTGTCACTGTTAACATGTAAGATGAGATTTTAAAAAAAAAAAGAAGCCAACTCCAGTAACAGTGTAAAAACAGTGTAAGAAATAAACAATATGTACAATATAAACATAGGACAAAAATAACAAATGGAGAGTATGTACATTTTGCATAATAAATAATGACAGTCAGTGTTTGGTGTATATGTGTATAGCACATTATCTACAGCATAAATACAGTTGAATGGTATTACAAAACAGTATTTAATAGTGGCTGAGGAGAGTCCAGGGGTATGACTGTGAGATCAGTGCATGTGAGAGTTCAGAGAGTTTTTAGGCTTTTGGAAAAAAGTTGTTTTTGAATCGGTTTGTTCTGGTCTTAATGCACCTGGAGCTAGGGTGGGGAGCAGTCTTTAGTGATGTTTTTAGCTCTGTTGAGGCAGCGGGAGGTGTAAATGTACATCAGAGAAAGGAGAGGCTTATCTCTGGTTTTCTAGGAGTGGTGTCACGCAGCACACGTCTATTTATTGTCTTTCCCTGTTACTGTTTTGTTGGAGCTGCTGTGTAGCTGCAGGTATACGCAGGCGTGGTGAGGGGGAAAAACAGTTTCCTGTGTCGAATGTTCATCTACATTCCTTTGCCTGCTGATTGAGAGCTGAGCTGTGCCTGTTCGGGCTTGTGGCTCAGACTCAGTAAAAAAAACCACCTCCTCAGAGAACTCAGAGCTGCACTTGAACATGAACTTGGGTTGTTTGGGAAATAAACCTAAATCCAGTTTTTTTGCATTCACCTTCTGAGTGGTTTGCCTGGAAGTCATGAGTCAGACTGAGGTGGTTTTGGATAAGGACATGATTCAAGCACAGAATCCCCTACTCCACTCAATATAGGAAGCTGGGGGAGTGGAACTGCTTCATCCACTAAATCATGCAAAGTCTCCCCCTCATGAACAATATTAGACTAAACCACAAGTGTCAAAGAGGAACATTAACACATGAAATCATTAAAAATATGGAATCTTATAATGTTTAGATTTAGTTAAAAATGATAGTCATACAAAATTTTACCAGCAACTACACGACAACAACAACAACAACAACAAACAAAATAAGAGAAAAATATACTGAATAATAAAAAGAACAGACATACAACAATAAAATACACAAAATGACATCAAAAACACACACACACACACACTAAGAGATAACAATACACAACATCACTACAAAATACACAAAAATAACAGCGAAACATACAAAATGACATAAGAAAAACACCAAAACACATAGGAGTATAATTCAAATAATACCAACAACACACGAAACCAACAACGAAAACACACAAAATAAAGAGAAAAATATACTGAATAATGTGAAGGACAGACAAACAACACTGAAATGACACCAAAAACATACAACATGATTAAAGACATGATCTTGATTAGAACAAGAACTGAAAATACAAAAGTCAGACTTGGTCCCGCTCCAGGAGGAAGATAATTAATGAAGTCTTTTCGTCATATATGTACAGGTACAGACACAAAATTTGTTCTCTGCATTTGACCCATCACTCATTCATGGGGGGCAGAGAGCAGCCACAGTGTAGCGCCCGGGGAGCAATTAGTGTTAAGGGATTTGCTACATCCCACAGTGATGGCACAGGTGAGATCCGAACCAGTGACTTACAAGCCCACTTCCTTAACCACTAAGCTACCACTGTCCACATGACCGGAAATGATAAAAAAAAAAAAATAAAAAAAAAAATCTATTCAGAGGACACTAAATATGGTTTCAGCACCTATTTACAAAATGAGATTCTTTAAAATGTGTTTCATTCCATCATTACGCTCTATAGTTGTTTTTTCATAGTATTCTGAGCAAAAGCTTGTGGTCGGAGTCAGACAAATGGGGTGCTTGAATTCAGAAGTAAGAGAAAAGGGTACTTCAGCCAAAAAAGTTTGAGAACCACTGCTTTAGAGCATCCAGAAAGTAAAAATGACAAATAAACCACAAGTCATTGTCTGAATTACCAAGTAATTCAGTTGTAGATATTTCAGCCCCTCAAAATCCACAAATTCAGTGAAACGCCATGCACAGTATTTGACAGGACTCAGTTTTTCCATCTTATATCACATGATGGAAATCTTTGATAATTTTTAAGAACTCTCAATTTTTCCAAATCCTGCAATTTTCCTTAAAATATTCTATAGAATATCTCCAAAAATAATGAAAAAATTGGTCACAAAGTTAAGGCAACGTGAATATCCTACAGAAACTGATATCTGTAACTTATTGTGTGTTACATAATTTACATATTTTCTATACAGTATATGGAAGTGCAAATTAGGGCACATTATTGGTGAAATTACTGCTTTTGTCTGTATTTGGGCCCTGAACTACATGAGTTTAACGTCTGTGGACTAAACAATCAGAGATATATCTATAGTCACATTATTAAATATCCTGCATCAGGTGCAGCTTTTGGGAACCATTGTGTCACTCTTTCACTCTGACTGCCATGTGTCTCATCTCTCAGCATCAAACAGAGTCCAGTATTCTCAGTCCTTTAACGTTGGCACAGCCGATGCCAAAATATTCAGTGGATCTGCAGCTGAGGAATTTGGATACACTGTCCAGCAAGCAAGCAACCATGAAGGCAAATGGTATGGATCCACTTCAACTCACTCTATTCCATTTTACAAACAATAGCAACTTGTTTAAAATAGGTCTACTAATGCTTTTGATTGATTTTTATTTCCTAAAATCCTGTAATTTGCACAATCTCAGGCTACAAAGTATGTCATAAGCATTGTAATTTCAAGATTTTTAAACAGATTCCAACAAAAGTTTACAACAATTTCTGAAAAAGTTTACAAAAAACAAAAAAGTTACCAAGGTTGACGAACAATTTGCAAAAAAAAAAGACATTTAGAAAATTTATGAAAACTTTGCACAAAGTTTGCATGGAATTTTGCATAAAGCTACAAAAAGTTTAAAAAAAAAACTGTATTAAAAAAGTTAACAGAAAGAAGACAGTTAATAAAAAAAAAATACAAAATGTATATTTTTAACTTTTAAGAGATGTCGCTAAAGGGCAGGGATCAATTATCAGCAGATAAAAATGACACGTTTGAGAAACAGTCGGTAATAGTAATTAAATAAATAAATCTATTTGAAAATATCTGGATTGAAATCTATTGAATGTCGTTCCTCTGATAAAACATCTATGTTGTACTGTGACAGGAAACCCACTCAAATAAAATGAATAGATAAATGCAAACACAGCCTAGAGAGAAGATGAACTCATCATCATTTTGGCATTTATCGTGTATTATTTTATGTTTTAAAAGTAAAAATGAGCAATAAATAAAAACCCATCCATTTGGTTGGCTAAAGTGTTTTAGCGTAAACTCAGGGAACATTCAATTAAAGACATCCAGTAATGTGTTTTCTGACCCGTTTGTTCTTTTCAGGGTCACGTTGGGTCTCCTACCTATCAATAAAAATATGACAAACCATAAACGACACAGCCTAAAAACAAAAGTAAATAAACAACAGATTAAAATACCACCATAAAATGCTTTTAAATGTTCTTTCATAAAAAGCCATAAACAAAAGGTTCATTTTCTTTCAACCATTATTAGAAAAAGTATAAAGGGTAAATATTGGATGTTTAGATTCATTTTATTCCAGTCTTTGATGAGTGGGAGAAACTGTGTTGGATGATGACTAACTTTCTGCATATATTTGTGGTTCTAGGCATATACCTCAGTTAAGTTACATAAAAGCCACAGACAGATTGTATGTTGTGTTTTTATTTGAACTTGTTGGCACATGGCATGTTAAAACCATTGTTTTGAGTGTAAAATATGCCAATAAAATATATGTCATACATAATGTTTTCATGAAGGTGTACACATTTACAGATTAGTTGTTTCTTCAGTCATAAAGAAAAAAATTGCAATATTCGCCTTATACTTTAACATTGGGATGTATCGTATCGTGACCCATGTATCGGGATATGAATCGTATCGCCAGATGGCAGGCAATACACACCCCTAATGAATACTGTTGGTGTTTCTTTATTGTTCGTCACAGATGTGTCCGGTTTGTAAATAAAGGCATGATGTGCTGCAAACATGTACAGAGTTATAGACACTGAAGGATTTCACTCAGTTACACTGAGGCTGTCACACACATCAGAGGCAAATTCACTGCAGCCACACTGTGATGTCACTTCCTGTTTTCAGGTAAACGTTTGGGAAAAAGGCCGAGAAACACTGTTATGCTAATGACTCTGTTGTCCTAGAATATTCAATGATGTTTGGCACGTTTTTCATCATCTAATATCGAACTTTTAAAAGTTGTGTTTGATATTCTTGTTGAACATCTTTAATATTTCATTAGTTCATCTCAGAAAGTCATTCTTAAATCTGAGACGCCATCTTTAGGAATTCATTGCAAACATGAACAAGAAGACAGTCATCAACATCCCCCGCCACATTGGTTCCCATTATAGTCCACAACCTTTTCCTAAATGTCCTAAATCTAACTTAGATGTAAAGAAAATATTATCACATCAGAATATAAAATTACTAACTATCTTAAACGTTTTCTAAGAAAAGCTGTCCCCTTTCAAGATACCTCAAACAGAGTAAAAAAACAGAACAAGGGCAATAACTCTGAAAAACATAATTGTGCACTTCTCATTTTCCAACTCCATCAAGGTATTGGTACCCTGAAGACACACATTAAATTTGGTTATCTTAAACAGTTTGTGAGAAAAGCTGTTAAACTCGGACGGATGGGGCTCAAACCTATATGCCCCTTCCACATTTTGTGGTGAGGGATAATAACTAACCTCACTATTCTACCAGCTATATGTGATGCGCTATATGCTATGTTAGCTACTTCAAGCTGTATTAGTGACACAGTTTCTTCCATTGTGATTCATCCATTTATAACTTTTAACAAACATTTCTGTATGTGTCTGGCACTGAGTCACTGTGTAAATAACAGTCTAGAGGTGTGCTGTGATTGTAAATGTGTAACTAAGGGTATTTTATAACTCGAGCAGCCAAAAGGTCACACTCAACAAATATAGAGGGAGATTTGTCTCTTTTTATGTCAATTTAAAAATAAAAAAAAAAATCACTTAAATCAGAAAGATATGTTTCCAATAAAGGAAAGATTCACTTTAATCAGAAAAAAAAAAAAAATTAATCAAAAAACTTTGCTTCAATAAAAAACACTTTTCTAATTAAATTAAATAAAAAAAGCACTTTAATCCAAAAAGGTAAATAAAAAATTCACTGTAATCTGAAAAAAATATTTTCAATAAAAAAAATTGTTTTCAAAGAAAGAAAGAACCAAAAAAAATACATTTTAACACTTTTTTCTTTGAATGAAAAGGTTTTTGATTAAGTAAAAAAAAAACAATTATTGAAAATATAAAGATTTTAAAAATGTCTAATTCTTGAATAATAATAAGCTATTGTGCTAACTTCGTAATATTGTTATGTTGTTTGCTGACACATTGATTAACATGTAATGTCCTGATTCAAATAAATAAATAAATAAAAAATTTAAATAATCTACCTCCATTAACCACAGGCCCTCTCAATACAGTAATGTAGAAGTACAGTATGACATCTTTGTTCATCTGCTGAAATGGAGTCCTGTTGTTGACAGGGTTGTAGATTCTAGTTGTGAGCATAATCTTGTAAAATCTTGCCTAAAATGACTTGCTTTCATTACTAAATGAATAATGTGACAAAAGGAATTGGATTTAACCTCCTAATAGTCATTTTCTTTCCTCTCCAGGCTTCTGGTTGGAGCTCCGTGGAGCGGCTTTGATCAAAACAGGAAGGGAGACGTTTACAAGTGTCCCGTCTCCGGATCCAGAAACAAATGTGACAAACTCAATTTTCAAGGTATGTTTGGGATTATTTTTTCTCCTTATGTTACCTCAACCATAAAATTATTCATCTGTGTAAGATGTTATAACACATGACGGGAACATGTTTCCCTGCCCTTTATAAGCTTAAACCTGCAGTGACCACTAAACAAGATAAACTCTCCCTCTTTAAAACCCATACACTGATAATAATGCAGGAAATGACTATGTGATCTTAATTATTAGGTTGATAATGAAGCTATTTTTTCCTCTTTTTTCACAGATTCTGTTAGCATCCCAAGTGTCAATAACATCATCAGCAACATGTCTCTGGGTTTGACTCTTACTCGGATACCTGCAGCCAATGATTTGATGGTGTGTATCTACGCATGCATTTACATAAAAATATATAAAAAGGTTTCAGAAGGTGGCGATAACGATGCTTGCAATCATGCCTCACAAACACACAAAATATGTTTTACTCACGCTCAACGATTCACAAACACAAAACTAATGCAATTTGTTTAGCAAATAAGAAACATACCCATCAAACAAATTCATCATATTTGTATTTGATATTTTGCCATTTCCTGTAAAGCGTCTTTGAGTTTTATTTAGAAAATTGCTATATAAAACAGACTTATTATTATTAGTTATTATTAAATTTTACACACCAAAAAAAATATTGTCTTCAATTACAAACAAAACCAGACATTTGTGTGTGAAATTGCAAGGTGGAAAATTAGTGGCAAAAGTGGAAAACTTTGTTTGATGGGTACATCTCTTATTTGCAAAACCAAATGCATTAGTTTGTAAAGGTTGTATTGTTCACGCACACAAGTAAAATAGCTATTTCTAAATAATAAATATATATTGTAATCAGACCTGGGTCACCATGCACTGTTATCAACAGACGGTGTTTCCTTTGACCATTTTTTTGCAGTTCCTGGTTATAAGCACTAATTTACTATTTATTTCCCTCTGAAATCAGTAAAGGCTTTAATTTAAGACCATAAATGTTGTTTTTTAAACATCTAGTCATGCTCTCCTGTAACATCTTCTGTGGTCATGTGCTACAGATGTGTGGGCCCCTATGGGGACAGCTGTGTGGCTCCCAGGACTTCTACCCAGGAATCTGTGCCAAACTGAACCCCTTGTTTCAACTTCAACCTGCCTTTGCTCCTGCCCTCCAGAGTAAGAAGTCTTTCATTTGAACGTTCTACCTCTAAACTGTACCCTCAGATCGTTTTTAATTGCTGTATTTTCACTGACATGTTTCACAATAATAAAGTGTTTATTTGTTCTGTTTTGTTGGTCATCATCGCAGCGTGTGGAGGGCCCATGGACATAGTGATTGTGTTGGACGGCTCAAACAGCATTTATCCTTGGGAACCAATGATTGAATTCCTGCAGAAATTATTACCATCACTGGAGATTGGGCCCAAAAATACACAGGTGAAACCTTGTGTTTGTTACAGAGAATGAATATATTTATAAATGTAACTTCTGAAGGAGTCAAGATGTTAAAACACGGATTGGGCAACTTTTATCACAGCGGGTGTCACAAAAATGTGATTATCTGGTCTGAGGGCCACATTATCAACAACATTCATCTCAGCATTTATACAGGTTACCAGTCTAAACATTATTATAATACAGGAAACAACAAAGGTTTGAGAGTCAATCTTTTGTGTATTTGTGTTGTGGTTTTATATACTTTTCTGTTATTTTTGTAGATGCCTTGTTGGGATAATTTTGTGCATTTTGTTGTCATTTTGTAAAATTCTGTTTTTGTGCATTTTTAGTCATCTTGTACAACTTTTGGTTGATTTTGTGTATTTCTGTTGTCATTTCAGATATTTTGTGTTATTTTTGATGTGGTGTTATACATGTTTCTGTTATATTTGTTGTCTTTTTGTGTATATTTCTGTAATTTAAATAGATAGAGGGATAGATGGATGTATAGATAGATAGATAGATAGATAGATAGATAGATAGATAGATAGATAGATAGATAGATAGATAGATAGATAGATAGATAGATAGATAGATAGATAGATAGATAGATAGATACTTTATTTGAGACTAAATGTCGACAAGAGAAACAACGCAAAAAAACAACAAAAACAGGCTAACAAATCATTACTTGTATACTCTGGGGGCCTCACAAAATCAGACCGAGGGCTGCAACTGGCCCCCCAGCCACCAGTTGCCTATGTCTCTATTATTATCCTGCTATTACTAAGTAACTAAAGCTAACAAAAAACTGTTTAACAATGTATTTGTGCATCCAGCCAAATTTAAAGTTATTCACTGTCAGTAATTCCTCAGCATTCTTATATTCTATCTTTCCTTTACTACAATCTACACATTTAATGACCTTTTGATATCGTTTGATATCCCAGGTCAGTGTCATTCAGTACGCCGTCGATTCCCAGTTTGAATTCAAACTCAGTGACTATAAAACCAAAGAAGAAGTCACTGCTGCTGCCGCCAACATCAAACAGAAGTATGGCCAGTCCACCAACACCTTCCACGCCATCCAGTACGCCAGGTTGGCGTCACACTACAACTAATGCATTACAAGTCGCCTAATCTTACCTCAAACAATCAGTGTACATGTACATAGATTTTGACTAATAAAGACTTTTCTCTTCCGTTAGTCAATGGGGTTTCCATTCAAAAAATGGCGCCCGACCAGGTGCTGCCAAAGTGATGGTGGTCGTCACTGACGGCGAGTCACATGACGAGTCTTTTAGAAATAACGTCATCGCCGAATGTGAAAAGCTGGGCATCACTCGCTTTGGTATAGCTGTAAGTACTTCATCAACTTTTAATACTCAACATATAAAGGAATACAAACCGATTTTTTTTACAATTTGAGCCCATTTTTACCATTTTTCTGCAACTACACCAAACTTGCCATATTTGAACCTATTTACATAATTTTGTCATGCCATATTTTTGCTCCTTTTAATGCATTTTTGCCACATTACTTCCATTTCTGCCACTTCTCCATCAAATTTCAAGCCTTTTTTGCACATATTTTCCACTTCAGAGACATTTGTGGCACTTATAAACCCTTTCCACCACTTTTCCCACTTAACCCTTTTTACCACTTTTTCTCTCCGTTTTTGCCCACTCTAATTTGCAACTTTTCCACCATTTTTGGTCCCTTTAAACCCATTTTATTTCTGATTAAAACAAGGATTCACATATTTAAGATGACTATAGGTACAGAAGTAATAATCTTTTTTTCAATAACTGGATTTGTGTGTGTAGTTTTTATTAGCATGCTTATATTCTTCCGTAGGTCTTGGGCTATTATATTCGAAATAACATCGACACTGAAAACCTAGTGAAAGAGATCAAGTCCATAGCCAGCCTCCCCACAGAGAAGTACTTCTTTAACGTGTCAGAGGAAGCAGCTCTCTCCACCATCGCTGGAACTCTGGGAAACCGTATCTTCAACATCGAAGGTACTCAACGCTTATTTTCCCCTCTGATTGTTGCACACCGGATTCATTTTTCATGCCACACATCTTTTCCTCGTGATTTACTTCCTGTTTTCTCGCTTACTGGTTTTATTTTGAAGGTACTGGTAAAGGAGGCGACAACTTTAAGATGGAAATGTCTCAGGTGGGATTCAGCGCTCACTACTCCGCCCGAAAGGTACCGAACACAATAAAACAAAACTAAAAATCATTTAACTTGAGTAAGAATGACGTGAAAAGCAATAATCATTGTCTCATGAAATAGGAATATCTTTTCAATTTTAAACTTGTTTTAGGTTAGTGTGTTGACATTTCTTTAATTCCTGCTGCTCCAGGATGTGATGATGCTCGGTGCCGTGGGGGCCTACGCCTGGAGCGGGACTGTTGTCCATCAAAGTGGCTCCAAAGTGGACATCCTGCCCTTCACAGCTTTTGAGGGAACTCTACAGGACAGGAACCACAGCTCCTTACTGGGTAGGATTTCACCGTTTTCTGTCCTTATTGTCTTTGCATGAAACATTAGAAAAATGGTGACATTGGACAAGACACAGTGATTTATAATTATATACATATATAAATATAAAAAACTTAAAGCTTTGGAATACTTTTCCTGTAATTTAGTTGCTTTTATGGGTACTTGCACTTTTTTGAGTATATTTGCACTACTGCACTATTATCTTATTATATTTTATTTTATTATTATTATTATCGTATCTTGTTATTGTTATCTTATTTTATTTAGTTTTGCACATATTAGCCTAACTACTGTTTATGTTTATGCTTATGCTTATTTTTTATTTTTTTTTCTAGATGATTGTTATTGTTTAATGTTTTCACTATTAGAGAGAGCACAGTTCAAGTCAAATTCCTCGTGTGTATAACATACATTACTTGGTCAATAAAGTTGATTCTGATTCTGATTTCTAAATCAGTCCTTTTACTTACTATGTTTTAGAAGAAGTAAATTAATTAGTTACATCTCTACAGCCACGCCTCTGTCAGTCTGCCCGAGGGCAGCTGTGGCTACATTGTAGCTTACCACCTCCGGTATGACTGTGTGAGTGACTGGTGTGAATGAATAATGGTTTCTGTAATGCGCCTTGAGTCTCCTTGAAGAAAGCGCTATATAAATCCAAGCCATTATTATTATTATTATTATTATTAAACCTCTGTTTAGATATGTCCTTGTTCCTCTCCTCCAGGTTACTCAGTCACCACTCTGAGCGATAAACCTACTGAATACTTTGTGGCCGGCGCCCCGCGCTCCAACCACTCTGGTCAAGTTATTGTTTACACCGTCAGCGCTCAGAAACAAACTGCCATCATTGATTCAGAAAGAGGCAAACAGGTGAGATATTTAGAGGAGAATGAAAGCCTTTTAAACAGACTGATGGGATGTTTGGCTCTTTGCTCTAGATCGGCTCCTACTTTGGGAGCGTCCTGTGCTCTGTGGACGTGGACAAGGACGGTGTGACGGACCTCCTGTTAGTGGGTGCCCCCATGTACATGAACGAGATGAAACGAGAGGAAGGCAGGGTCTATGTCTTCTCCGTCACTAAGGTAGAGACCACTTCTCTTTGATCTCTGTTTTAGGAATTATTTTTAAAAGATTTATATACATTAAATATCTTAAGATTAGTATTGGGCAACTTTCGTCTTAGCAGGGCCACAAAAATGTGCTTCTCTAAAGTCAAGGCCAATTTATCAACATTCATGTCATCATTTAGAATAATGACCAATCTGTGCAAGAATACATGAAAGAGCATAGAGTTTTGTTATTTTTGTTTTGTTTTATAGAGTCATTTTACGTGTTTTGTAATTTCCTACAATGCTGCAGACATTTTTGTGTATTTTTCATTTTTGTTTTGTGCATATGTGCTGTTGTTTTATATGGTTTTTGAGTCATTGTGTGTTTTTGCAGTCTTGTGCATTGCTGTAATTTATGCATTTATGTTTTGTGTTTTTTGGAGTGATTTTGTGTGTTTTGGGTTTTTTTTGTGTGTTTTGGTTGTTGTTTTGTGTGTTTTTGAAGTCATTTTGTGCGTTTGTTTTTTGTTGTCCTATTTTTTTGTATTTGGAGTTATTTTGTGTATTTGTTTTTGTGGCCACGCTAAATTAGACTGAGGGCCGCAAGATGAACAATATATCACAAAAGCCACAAAAAAGACCTCAAGACATTTTTCCTAGTCATGTTGTGTGTTTAAGGACTCATTTGGTCTATTTTTCATTTTGTGTGTTTTTGTTGTCAGTCTGTATGATCTTGGAGTCATTTTTTGTATTTCTCTGTCATTTTGTGCATATTGTTGTCAGTTTTGGAGTGACATTGTGTATTTTTGCTGTTATTTTGTGTGTTTGTTGGAGTAATTGTGCGTTTGTTTTTGTGGCCAAACTAAATTATTCTGAGAACCACACCAGTTGTCCACGCCTGTCTGAGATGTTGCAAGGATAGTAACTTATTGACTACTGTCCTTTAACATTTAGCTCATTTTAAAAAATAAGATGTGTGATGGGGGGGTCAGGAGGGGAAGTTCTATCGAGTGCGGAGGCCTTTTTTGATTTTTTTTTGATCATTCATTAACACTGGTATAAAACTGATTTTAAACCAACACTGGCTGAAGTATTCATTTATTTTTGCTATTTTGTTCTCTGTATATGATGTGGTAAATGTATATACATTTGGCTTTATGCCTTTGTATGAGGTAAGATGTTTCATTGTGGGGTGGCTCTATGCTTCAATGTTTTTCTAAAAAGTCAATAAATATATTAAACACAATCCTTCAAATTAATTTTCTATCTACTCTTTTAAAGGGAATCCTAAACGAACAGGGAATCCTCATCGGACCGAGTGAAAATGCACGTTTTGGAATGGCCATTTCTGTGGTGTCAGATCTGGACCTGGATGGTTTCAGTGATGTGGTTGTCGGAGCGCCATTAGAGGACAAAGGAAAGGGTGTCATTTACATCTACAATGGAGAGCAGAGAACCTTAAACAAACACTTCACACAGGTCAGTGGAAACCGGTGGACTCAGATGACCCACGTACTGTATGTGAAGCCTCCTATAATGTAGTTTCTATCCATTCCAGAGAATTCTTGGTTCTAAACTGGATCCTCAGCTGCAGTATTTTGGACGATCTCTGGACAGCTACAGAGACCTGAATGATGACACACTTCCTGACATCTCTGTAGGCGCCTACGGGAAAGTTGTTCAGCTCTGGTGTGTTCAAGTTCATCATCAGTCTACTTTAAGTGATCATTTTAGGTTTGTATGAATGAGCCGGTTTTGACTTGTTTGCAGGTCTCGCGGTGTCGCAGCTGTTACAGCCACTGCTACTTTCAGCCCAGATAAAATCAACATTTTTAACAAACCCTGTAACGTCAACGGGCGCGGGCTGTCGTGTTTCAGCACCCACCTCTGTTTCAAAGCTGTATTCAGACCAAAGACACCAGTTGGACCCATTGGTAAAGTAAACCTGCACCACACAGGCTAATGCCATGTTAGAATGGTCTGTTATTAACATTAATATAAATATTATTTTTATCAGCCAAAATGACTAAATTAGACATGGAACAAGAACTGAGACAGACGCACATGTTGGTCACTGGATTGTGAACATTGTCTAGTATAGAAAACTCACTGAATATCATCTTTGCCATATATTGGCAGATATCTGGACTATTTATTTTTAGTAAAAATTACAATCATACTAAGTATTACCGAGCAGCAACTCACAAAAAACAACAACAAAAACATACACACACTCGTGAAAAATACTTACTATTGCCAGCAACACAGAGAATGACAACAAAGACACACTAAATGAGAGCGAAACATACAAAACCACATAAACAACCACACGACACCAACAACACACACAAAGCGAATAATTAAAATATTAACAGCACAAAAAAACGACAACAAAAACACACAAAATAAAATAAAAATATACTGAATAATAAAAAGAACAGACAAACAACAACAAAGTACACAAAATTACACCAAAAATGATCTTGATTAGAACATGAACTGAAAATACAAAGGTCAGTCTTGATCCCATAAGGAGGGAGATGACCGGAAATGATAAAAACTATACTTCTGAGCAAAATGTGGTAGTCGGACAAAGGGGGTACTTGAATTCAAAATATTGAGAACCACTGCTTTAAAGCATTGCATCCATGATTTAATGTCCTGTAAATTTAGCTTTATACTGTATAAACTAGATTAAAGTTGGGTCGTGATGTTGAGCTGAAGTGAGGAATAAATGGAGTGTTGACTACCATAATAGCTTGAGTTGTGCAATTTGGTCCACTTAAAGGAAGACGGAGAAACAGATGTTTTTCTATTTCTCCTGCAGATGTGTCCTACACTTTGACTCTGGATGCCGACCTGCAGGCGTCACGTGTCACATCCAGAGGGATGTTTACGAAAAACAATGAACGATTCCTGACAGAAAAGGCTAAAATATCATCAAAGCCTCTGTGTCGAGACTACCAGGTTTACGTACAGGTAATGGGTGCTTATCCCCAAGTTTTATTCGTTTGGGTTTAAATTATAACTGAAAACTTATCACATGTTTGATGATTGTGACGTTTGCTTTGTTTAACAGGAAACTCCAGATTTTGTCAATTCGCTAAGTCTGAAAGTTGAACTCCAGCAGGAGAACCCGGACGTGAACCCCGTTCTTGACAGGGATTCCCCCAAGGCTTTGGAGTTTTTTGTAAGCACATGATACACATAGATGGGCAACTTTTATGAAGCGGGGTCCCCACAAATGTGATTGTTTGATCCAAGGGCCACATTATCAACATTCATTAAGAATAATGACCAATCTGAACTCTAATACAGGAAAGAACAAAGAGTTATGTGTGTTTATGAACTTTATATTGTCGTTTTGTACATTTTTGGTGTCCTTGTGTGTGTTTTGTTTTGTATATTTTTCATTGATTGTGTGTACTTTAATTCTCATATGGTTTGTTTTTGGAGTATTTTTGTTGTCCTTTTTATGTATATTGCGTTTGTAGATTTTTATGGTCCTATTGTTTATTTTTGTTGAATTATTTTTGTCCGTCTTTGTTTTGTATATTTTTCAGTGATTTTGTAGAATAATGTTGTCATTTTGTATGTTTTTTGAGTAATTTTTGTTGTGATTTTTTGTATTTTGCTTTCATTTTGTAGATTTGCACAGACCTTTTGTGTATTTTTGTTGCCATTTTGTGTTTTTGGAGTTATTTTGTGTGTGCATTTTTGTTTTGTATATTTTTCAGTTATTTTGTGTTATGTTGTTGTCTTGTGTGATTTTGGAGTCATTTTGTTGTCCTTTTTCATGTATTTTGGTTTAATTTCCTGTGTTTTTGTCGTAAGTTTGTGGATTTTTACGGTCCTTCTGTGTATTTTTGTTGAGTTATTTTTTGTACATCTTTGTTTTGTATATTTTTCAGTGATTTTGTGTAATAATGTCTTGTGTGTTTTTGGAGTAATTTCTTTGTCATTTTGTGTAAATCTGTAGATTTGTATAGTTTTGTGTATTTTTTGGAGTTATTTTGTGTATTTCTGTTGTTCTTTTGTATATTTTTCTGTTATTTTGTCCACTAACTTAAGGGGGCCACACACAATTAGAACAAGGGCCACATGTAGCCACACCAGTTACCCATGTCTGCAGTGTAAATCAGTTTGTGTTGTCTGAATGTTTCCTTCATCGTAGACTGAAGGGATTGAAGTGAATACAGTCCTCTAGGATGACACAGTGGGCCAGGGTGATGATTATCGTCCCGTTTCTCAACGTCTTGCAACTCCTGAGACTTAATCACTGTTATTTCCTGCCATAAAATTACAGATGATCATCTGTTACAGTCACATAAGGAGTTTCCTGTGTTGTAATTCTCACACCTCTGCCATCATACAACAGTTATCTGCTAAAACTTCATTGGATTTTCTTGTTTTAGATCCCGTTCACTAAAGACTGCGGCTCTGACGAAGTGTGTGTCAGTGATCTGGTGTTAAGTGTAAAAACAACAGCGGAGTCAACCAGGTGAGGATCAGAAGTACAAATCATCCTGGGAAAAATACAGAGTCATGATGTGGGACGAGCAATGTTACACAAATACTGTTTAGATGTGAGGGCTTCAGTGAATTCCTGGACAAGTTTAGACCACGCTCAGTTTTGTTCAACTATTTCACCACTTGTGAAACGAGGACGAGAAACACGCAAACCTGGAATATTGGATTGAAAGTAAAAGCTTTGTATTTCCAGTTGTAAGTTTGTGTTGTTTCACATAAAAACATTTATTTGTATGAAATAATAACTCCTCCCTTAAAAGGTTTTGTTACTTCCAGGTTTTGTGTAGTAATCTAGTTACTATGAATAACCTTAACCTAAAAACCTTAAATATTTGGCCAAGTTCTTTCTGATGTGATGGAGCTCCACGTTTAATGTGTCTTACCAGCAGGTCCTAGAGTACTGCCCCCAAAACAAAATGACTCCTAACACACACAAAATGACAGGAAAATACACAATAGGACACCAGAAACCATAGAAATTACCACAAAACAACAATAAAAATGCATAAAATTATTCTAAAAACACACAAAATAACAGATAAATACACAAAAGCGGATTTTAAAAAACCTAAACGACCACAAAAAGGCACAAAATAACATGAAAAATACAAAAAAGACCCCCAAAATACAAAAAAAAATTTTTTTAAAACAAAACATAACAACAAAAATGCACAAAATGATTTCAAAAACACACAAAATGAAACAAAAAAACACAACAGCAAATTTTTAAAAAACCCTAAACAACCACAAAAAGGCACAAAATAACATGAAAAATACACAAAATGATTTACAAAAAAACAAAAATGTACAAAATTACTTGAAAACCACAAAATGACATGCAGATAAATACACAAGAATAACAAAAACAAAACAAAAATAGACAAACCCTTTGTTGTTTCTTGTATTAATGCTCAGATTAGTCATTATTATCCTCATGCTAATGCAGCATTTACATCATGGATCAGCAGCAGTTCAATGCAGGGAAACTAGTCATATAACACAATGTCATTGACTGTTAAGTATACGTGTTGTTCTTTTGTGTATTTTTATGTTAATTTGTGTTTTTCTTGTAATGTTGTGTATTTTTGCTGTCATTTTGTGCGTTTACTTTTGGGGAATGCTAGTTTCTCATGTTTATACCAATTGCATCAGCAAATTTAACCAGAATTGTCTTTCTGGTAAAAATGTATTTGAATTAAAATGATCAAGATTGACATCTTATATCGCCATTTTGAGAAAAAAAATAATGAGATATGAATTTTGGTCCATATAGCAGCCCTAATATACGATATAAATCACCATAATTTTAATTCAAATGAAGTCTTACCAGAAAGATAAATTTGGGTTAAAGTTGTTGATACAAAATGCCATACAGGCACATTTATTAAAAAAACAGCTGCATAATATGTTATACTTTTGTGTTTTTCTACTCTAAGGGACAGCACGTGTGAGTGAGTTCTGTAATGTGTCTTATTTAGTGGTAGATCTGGGTTAGGACACCATTAGAAATCCATCAATTTTCATGTTGTTTTGAGAAGACAAGAAAGCAGTGAAAATGAGTATTTTAGTACAAAATGATCAAAAATATATATATACTGATATAGATATAGGTGATACTGTAATTTTATATATCGCCAAAATAGAAAACTCGATATATCTTGAATCTTGATATATTACCCAATCATCAATAAATATTGATTCATTCTAATATCATTAAATTCTTAAATTATTATTATTAATAAATTAAATAACCATTGCATAATCATCTCATAACCATTGTTCAATGATTGCATACGTTACAACATTGACACATTTAGCTCTCATTAGCCACCTCATACAAGTAAATGGCAATCGTTAGCATTAGCCACCCAATGAAAGTGGAAGGCAAACGTTAGCATAGCATGAGAAGACTCACCAATTCCTTGTTAAATCTCACGCACAGCGGGATTAAACGGCTCCTACTCCTGAGATAGAGGAGGTCTGAAGGTGCACAATGTATAATGTACTCGTTAGAATGTGTGTCAATCCATAGAAAAGTAGAGATAGATGTTTATAGCGGTTAACTTGTTGCTCTAACAGACAACAGGCTCAGCTGTTTGGAACTGGCGCTCAAGCTTCGTGATTGGCCGAACATAATCTCGCGATATTTGTGTCACATGACCAGAGATAACGCTACTACTCAATCTTAATGTATATATATATATACATTATACATTTAGATTTTATAATGGCTACATCATGATTTTATATGTTTATATTTTTATCAGGGCTACACTAACATGAACGTTGACACATGCAGGATTTGTATGGAGGTAGATTTGTGTCTTTATTTTCAATAAAAAAACACCAATTCAATAAAAAAATAAATAAATAAAAAAAAAAAAAAGTGTTCAAATTAGATTATTTGGGTCTCTAATTTTTTTCGCATTTGAACACTTTTTTTTCTTTGATTGACAATATTTATTTTTGATTGAAAAGTTTTTTGAAAGGAATAATACAGACACAAATTTACCTCCATAGATGTGAACTCTGCTCTACCTTATTCAGAGGTGTAAAGAGTACTAATACATCTACTCAAGTAGAAGTACTGTTACTTGATTGAAATTGAACTCGAGTACAAGTAGAAGCAAGTCATACAAAAAATACTCAAGTACAAGTAGAAAGTAGCTGAATTAAATAGTATTCAAAGTCAAAGTTACTATAGTTACTTTCAACCAAACACGTTTATTTTTGGTAATAAATCTTGCCACGGTTCCCTTGCGTACAGTAAATAGCTCATGTACGAACTTAAAAAGTAAGAGACCAAATCTTGCACAATTGGAACTTAATTTAACTCCCACAAAAGCTTATGTATAGAATAAAAGATTTGTCAAAATGTACAATTTTTAAATAAAAGAACACCAATAAAGTCAATGCAAATTAAGAATAATTCTCAGGCTCTAAGCATTGCTACATTTATGAACTCCAAAACTGATAAAATAACTGTCATTCAATGCTGTTTTGGCACCGAACATTACATTGAATCTGATTGATCGGCTATGATGTGATGCATTTGATTCGTGTCTGGTTATTTAATTTTTTTTTTTTTGTTTCACAAAGTTCGTTGATCATTTTAAAACAAAAAAAAAATATAATTTACACAGTAACGATTGGGTGTAGAAATGTAACAAATTACTTCTTTTAAAACTTACTTAAGTGAAGTAAAATGACTGATTTAGAAATATACTCTAAAAAGTATCCATAAAAGCAACTCAAGTACAGTAACGTGAGTACTTGTAATCCATTATTTTCACCTCTGACCTTATTTTTGGGCCATTTTTGTTGACAAACGTGTTCATAACAAGAGCATTTATCAGTCTTTTCTCTTTCATATCTGTGCGTACGTGTACTTTTTCATCAGAGCTTCTTTAACTGCGATGATTTCATTTCTACACATGGTTTTTATGCATTTTCGTCCCAGTTCTGCTCCAGTGCTGGTCAGCGCCAACAGTCGAGAACTTTCATTTGAGGTGGTTGTGAAGAACAAAAAGGAGAACGCATACAACACTCACGTCTTGGTCACTTACTCCAACAACCTCTACTACTCCTCCATCTTTCCCCCTGTGAGTGTTCTACTCATGTTCCTACAATTACACTTCAAAAACTTTAGATGATTAAAGCTAAAAACTGATTTATTGTGCCGCAAGCTAATGTTTTTGTCTGTTTTTCCCTCTGAAATTCACAGACAGATGAAGTGAAATGCACATCAACACAAACAGAAGTCATCACCTGCCAAGTGGGATACCCAGCATTAAAAAAGGACCAAGAGGTACCAACATAAAATTGTTTTATTGGCTGTTTTCACTTCTGTTTTCACTTCCTTAATGGAATTCTGTGTCCGTTTACAGATGAAATTTCAGATCAATTTTGATTACAATCTGGAGCAGCTACTGAACCGAGCCGAGCTCAAGTTTGAGGCCAAGAGGTAAACAGTAAACATCATATTTACCTGATAAAGATATTATTGGCCCCTGATAACATGAGCTTTACTTTTTTTTCTCAGTGACGGTAAAGAAGAAAGACCTGCAGACAATAAAGTGAGCCTATCCATTCCTGTGAAATACGATGCAGGGATTGTTTTTTCCAGGTGAGGTCACTTCATTTTTCCCCTTAATAAGTAAACAATTGAAAAGGTAACATTTTAATGACTATAATATCCAAGAATATTAAACCCGAAAAACTTTTTTTGTTCATATTTTAGTGGGAACATTAAGTTTTGATTATTAAGGGTCCAGATTGATCACGCTGCTTTTATTTTTCTATTGATCATTTCTATCCTAATTTTCCACAAAAAAGGGAAAATTATGTGAATTAAAAAACAACGTTAATGCTCATCACTAGGGTTATTTTAAGGCAAGTTTTGATTTATTTTTAGCAGTATTATTTTGGTCATAGTCTTTTTGTTTAGATTTTAGTCGACTAGATCAATAACATAGCCTAAATCAGTGATTCTCAACTGGTGGGTTGGGACCCAAAAGTGGGTCGCGGACAGCTGGTCAAAAATAAATACTTAATACCTCTCAAATTGTCTTTTATTTTGAAAGACATGCTGTGAAATGCATGTTACACAGGAACATTTATAGATTTATGTTTTTTTTTTTTAAAAGATCATATATGTGTTTTCAACAGCTATTTTTTGAAAACTAAATTTGGTTGGTTGAATTTAAAAAAAAAAAAAAAAAGTGGGTTGCGATTTAATGACCGTGGCAAAATGTGGGTCCCAGGGTGAGACCAGTTGAGAACCCCTAATGACAACAAAGATTCACAAAATGACTTGGAAAAACACACAAAATGATACAAAAATACAAAAACTCCCAAAAATTCCAAAAGAATAACTGATTGGATTTCGTCCCATGTGAACATTACAGTTTCATTTCTATTAGTTAACAAAAATATCAATTTATTTTCATACAGCTTTTGTTCGCATGTATTTTTGAATAAATCGTAGTCTAATTATTGTCACTTTAAAAAAATGTAGCCGTAAAACTATGACGAAAATTTGAATCAGCAAAATTAACGCTGCATCTGCGTTATCATCACTATAGTATGAATACATTACGTCTGCAGATGTTTGAAATTAAAATGATACTTTTTAGTCATGCATTTGAAAACAATGTACAGTGTATTTTCAGTTTCTAAGTTAAGACAAATTGATTTGTTACGCCTGTAGCTTTAATAATCCACCATACAATAACACTTTAATTCCCAGCCGACTAAATGCTGGTATGTGTTTTCCAGACAGTGGAATATTAACTTCTACGTGGCAGATGTTGCCAATCCAGTTGTGACAGCGGTGAAAACACTGGATGACATCGGCCCAGAGTTTAACTTCACAGTGAAGGTGCAGGGATTCACTCTATTCCATGATTCCTTTATTCCTATATATATATATATATATATATACCTGTATATATATATATATATATATATATATATATATATATATATATATATATACTGTATATATATATATATATATATATATATATATATATATACTGTATATATATATATATATATATATATATATATTCATTTCTAATGCATGTGTCCAGATCTCTACAGGTTTCTTTCCTGTCAGCCTCCTGTATTTGACCATCGGGCTGCCAATGACCACTAAAGGTGGAAATAAGCTTCTCTACATCACCAGTGTGGACGCACAACCTGTAAGTTACCATTACTACACACAACGTCGTTTTCAAACCCCTGAAGTCAATTTATGTGTAAGTTGCTCTAAATAAAGAGGCCAAATAGCGAAATAATTCATGCTTCTCCACCCATAGGGAAACTCCATCAGCTGTGACTCGGGCCGACTTGTTGATCCTTTGAAGATCGATGGAAAGAGTCACAAAGTGTCCTTTAGTGAGGAGAGTCTCAGAGGAATGGAGAGCCTGGTCAGTCTCTCACACTTTCATCTTAAATCACATTTTTACCTCCGTTAAGAAGCTCATATCTTCACAAGTGTTTATGTACGTCTAAAGTACGGATTTTGGCAAAATTTTTACCAAAGATAGACCTTAACCAGGGGTGTCAAAGTTATTTTAGTTCAGCGGCCAAATACGGAGCAGTTTGAAGGCCACAGATTCTACCCCCTAGTTGGCACAAATTCAAAATTACATGAAAGAAACTGACAATATCCAAGCAATAAGTGACAGATATCAGTCCCAACTGTATCTTCACTTTAAATGTCCTAGATTTGTGACCAATTTCTATTTAGGGAAAATGTTATGTAATAATCTGAGGAAAATTAAAAGATTTTGTAAGAAATTTGAGGGTTTTTTTTTTTTTTTTTTTCTTTTAACAGTTTAACATTCAAATTGACTGCAATAATGAAATATAAGCACTGGGGGGGAAACCATGAGCCCCTTCAAATATGGTTAAGTTTTGTTTACAGTTTACAGTTTGACACGTCTTACACCCTGGAAGATTTCATCATATTTTGGAAGATATCTGGATCATAATTCTGATTCTGGATCAGCTTAAAAAATAATGAAAATCCCTCTTTTGCATTTTTGGCAAAATTTTAAAAATTCACATCTCGGTTCGTGAATAATAACAAATTAATTCGAAACTTTTCTACTTCGGCTCCATCTTTGCATTCTTCTACAGGACTCCAACTCCCACAGTTCAATGCATGAAAGTCACATGACCATTCCGTAACAAATGTGAGAAATGGTCTCTACTCTCAACAGCAGCATTTTCTATACGTTCGATAGTTTTAAAAATGTGCGTCATGTTGTTAAGCAGAAGTAAATGTTGCTGAATGTATTTTTGTGTATAAAAGGGAAAATGTATGTTATTATATCTGTATTTGTATATCCTATAAGTGACAGTGGCAGGTGCATGGTGTAATGTATTATATTTGCTAAGGTTTGTTCATGTATTCTTTGTGTTTTTGTTTGTTTGTTTGTTTGTTTGTTTGTTTTTTCCAGGACTGCAAAAGTGCAAAATGTGAGAATTTAAAATGCATCCTAAAAGACACTGAGGTGAACACTGACTACTACGTAAAGGTTAAAACCAGGATCTGGAGCGGCACATTTCTCACGGTAAAGCATTGCTATGAGTTTTCTCTTTTTACTCATGTTTAAAATGTCTCCCATTCATGATTTTTTCCTCCTCAGGCCTCGTATCAGAGCATCGAGCTCACCAGCAGCCTGGATGTGGAGAGCTCTGACCCTCAGCTCATTGTTATTGGTCTCAATCATTTGCCAGTAAGAGCACAGATTAATGCTGACTGTTTGATTTGGATTCTTGTGGATGTTTTTGTGTGGCTCTAAAAAAGAGATGAACAACTTTTATCACAACAGGGGCCACAAAAATATGATTGTCTGATCTGAGGGTCACATTATCAACATTAATGTCACCAATCTGAGCATTAACACAGGAAAGAAAAAAAGCTTTTTGTAGTCTTGCTGTATATATATTTTTTTTTATCTTTTTTTATATATTTTAGTGTATTGTTGTAGTTTCTGGAGTCATTTTTGTGTATTTTTCAATTTACAACAACTTTCAATTCTATCTTTTTTGTAAAGCGCCAAACACAACAAGTCATCTGAGGGCACTTATAACTAAATATAGATTTATGTTTTAATGAAAAATAATCCACATATCTCATTCTTTGGAGACTCTTTGCTGTACTGTGAATTAAAAATGAGTTTTTTATGCAGAAGTCAGTAGAGTTTGCTCTTGTTTGTACCATTTGTTACTTTTTTCTAAACTTTTCCTGTTATGCGCCAAACTCATGGAATGACATACGACATCCTCTGAAGATGGAGGCACTTCGTTCTCTCATAGATTTTAGAATCGAAAACATTGCGTTTTTCATCACAAGTGTTTTAAAGGAACTGTTCTCATGATTTCTTTGGTGCTTTGTTTTGTTTGAAACGTATTTGGCAATTTGAAAAAATTGGCTAAAATGACAACCTGTATCTGGATTTGTTGACAAGTTTGTTCTTTTTACTAATTACACTGAAAGTAATAATGCAGGAAAAACAGAAGACTGACCTTGACCTTAAATATGACCTTGAGCGAAGGTCAAGGTCACACATTGAATGGAAATGTCTGAGGATTGTATCTCAATTTGTGGCCAAGTTATAAAAGAAAAAAAGAATGTTGTAGTTTTTTTTGTGACGTCATAAACTTTGACCCCTACCAATCTTTTTACTGGTCGGTCATACAGCTTCGGTCCAATGAAATAAAATACTCCACTTGAAATGAGCTTTTCATAAATGTAAGCAACAAACTTGTACAATAAATATTTGTAGAGATATGGAAAACTTTGGTTTTTGACACTTGACGCAACCTTGACATTGACGTTGACCAGAAGTCAGAAGAGTTTGCTCTTGTTTGTACCATTTTATACTTTTTTCTAAACTTTTATGCGCCAAACTCATGGAATGACATACGACATCCTCTGAAGATGGAGGCACTTTGTTCTCTTACAGATTTTAGAACAGAAAACATTGCGTTTTTCATCGCAAGCGTTTTAAAGGAACTGTTCTTATGATTTCTTTGGTGCTTTGTTTTGTAATTCAACAGCATTGCAAATGATAGTATCATCAATGTCCAAAATAATGGATAGAAGACATTTTATTTCATGTTTTATAATGATTTATTTTGATATACATCCATCTGACATTGATGTGTCTGTTGCTCAGGTGGTGCTGACAGTCAGTAAGCCTGGGGAGAAAGGTGACGTCCCAGTGGGTGTGATCGTTGGGAGTGTCATCGCTGGTCTGCTGCTGCTGGCCCTGACCGTCGGGCTGTTGTGGAAGGTACGTTTCTGTCTGAGCAGGGTTGGGGTCAATTACATTTTTCAGTTACAATTACATTTTCAATTACTGTTCAATTAAAATAAAATTATGATTATTATGAGAAAGTCACAAGTTCCCCATGTCTGGATTATCTATTAAAGATGTATTTTCTGGAGTCTTGAGTTATTTTGTGTGTATGTTAGTGTGGTTAAGTAAATGTGTAATCACTAATATTCTAACTGTGACTTGGAACTGTTTACTTTTCAGTTTGGATTTTTCAAAAGAAAATACCAGCAGCTTCAGAGGGAGGCAGATGAAGACGCACAGAGCAGAGATCTAGCTGATGACGTGCTGTGAAGTGATACTGTTGTCACTACTTACACATCCGTGACTGAAAGATGTGATTCAAAATGGTTTGTAAATAGTTGGGATTCACTCCACTGCTGTTGTCCTATTTCTTACTTTGTGAATAGTAAAGAGTATTTATTATGCACTGACTTAGAATTCAAATGCACTGTTAAGTCATTTCTTCTCTGCATGACCTTTTATTTTGACAGTTTTCTTGTTTTTTTTTTGTTTTGTGTTTTTTTTACAATGATCCTGAGAAAGTATATTTTTTAATGTCAAACCTCATTGTTGTGATTGCACAACTTTGATTTGTTTTCTTATTGTGATCAGGAACTTGTTTGTTTTAAATACTATTCTATTCTTTTAGCAGCTCAGGGGAGGGTAGAAAAAAGCACAAATGTTTGCGTAAATAATTTTTATTGCGTGTCTATTGTAAATAATGTGAATTACACTTCTTGTTTTTTTTTTTCTAAAACAAAGAACTTCTATTTGGAATAAGAATTCCTGCTGGATAAAATAAAAGATATTTCTTGAAAAAATAAAATGCTTCCTTTTGGATTTGGTCTTTTTTTATTTTGTTTGATTGTTTTAAAATTGTTGACTTTCGTTGTTTGGTTTTTATTGTCACTGATAAATGTTGATACATTTGTACATATTTTTATACAATTTATTAACTATATTTTGTATTTGCAACAATTGAAGCAATTTTTTGCCCGTTTTAATATTAAGTAAAGTAATTATTAATAGAATAGACCTTTATTAATCCCCAGAGAGGAAATTCACATTTGCAGCAACACAGTATAAGAGGGTTAGAACAAAAAAAACAAGCAAGACCTGTATTTGCAAGGTGAATGTGTATTTGGCAATGTGAAAAAATTGGCTAAAATGACAACCTGTATCTGGATTTGTTGAAAAGTTGGTTCTTTTTACTAATTACACTGAAAGTAATAATGCAGGAAAAACAAAAGACTGACCTTGATCTTAAATATGACCTTGAGCGAACGTGAAGGTCACACGTTGTAAGGAAATGTTGTTCAATGGTACCAGTTTGTGGACAAGTTATAGGGAAAAAAGAATGTTTTAGTTTTTTTTGTGACGTCATAAACTTTGACCCCGACCGACCTTTTTACTGGTCGGTCACACAGCTTCGGTCCAATGAAATAAAATACTCCACTTGAAATGAGCTTTTCATAAATGTAAGCAACAAACTTGTACAATAAATATTTGTAGAGATATGGAAAATGTTGTTTTTTGACACTTGACGCGACTTTGACACTGACCTTGACATTTTGGCTCCAAAAAAGATTGACTGCACATCCTTGACATTGTCCCTATGAGATGACTTACATGTCATTAGTGCTGCATTAATAGCCTAGAAGGAGTTCCACGATAAAGGAGTTGCAGAAGAAAAATTACAACAAAAACTCCAACGAAAACAATGTATTTGGCAATTTTCAATTGTCAAATACAAATACTAACATAGAATCATAGTGCACAGTGTAGGACATCCATAAATTAGAAAAACAACCATAACAACAATAGCAGAATAAAACAAGAGCCTTTAACAGTTTAAAGGCTTTGACATTTATAGATTATTTTCCCCTATTTACACACAGTATAGCTTATTTTTTTTCCCCTGACATAAAAATAAATAAAACATATTCTGCCAAAGAGAAACTTGTGACTGCAGTTGTATGATTGGGCTTAATAAATGTTGTAATGGCAGTGTTTATCCACAAGATAGCAGCAAATTACAGTCGAGACAACAGTCCCATCACTTTCACATCAGGAGCAACTTCTGCTTGCATTTGATCACTTCAGCCAATAAACATGTATGAACTCTTTAGTTTTCTCATAAATCTGTAAATCTGGTCTCCTTTAGTTTTCTTTAAAACTCAAGTTCCTTCATATTTCTTTGCACCTGCTTATCATGAACTGGAGCCTAAACCTGCTGAGTCAGGCTGAAAGCTGCAAAGCCCTGGAAAGGTCAACATTCCACCAAACAAACAGTCAGTTTAGAAACTCAAATGAACCCATGATAATGCATGTGTTGGGATAAGAGTAGGTTAGAATAAGACTAGAGAATGAACCCTAGACGTTGCTATAGCTTTATGTCACCATGAAAGTTCCATATCTGATTGCTGACACATTTTTGTATTTCTTATCTCTGCACAGTTCTGTGACTTTCTCTCCCCTTCATAGTTTCGAACAGGGGTTCTCAACCTTGGGCTCACTGGGAGGGGATTGCCAGATGCCATTCTAGAAACTAAGAATATTTTCTGAACAAATTGAGCCCATTTTGGCATATTTTTACCCTTTTTCTGCAACTGTACCAAACTTGCCATAATTTAACCTGTTTTCATCACTTTTCCTTACCATATTTTAATGCATTTTTGCTACATTACTCCCATTTCTGCCACGTCTCCATCAATTTTCAATGCCTTTTCTGCACCTTTTTTCCAATTTCAAGACATTTTGGTACTTATAAACACTTTCCACCACTTTTCCCACCTAACGTCACACATGTTGACCCATTTTTGTGACTTTTAACCTCTATTCACCATATTTTTGGAAATTTCACCACATTCACAATTTGTCATTCCCACTATTTGCCAGTTTAAACTAATTGTTCCTCCTTATAAAATTAACATTACCCAAATCCCTCCTACCATTTCTGCTACTTTTAAGCCAATATTGACACTTTGAACCCATTTTTACCACTTTTTCCACCATTATTTGTCACTTTTAACCCATTTTATATCTTATAATATATGGCAAAATAATAATAATAATAAACTTCCTGGATAACAGTGGATATTATTGAGATAAATACATAAATGTGGTTACAATAATGCATTGGATTTTATATAGCACTTTATCATAGACACTCAAAGCACTTTACATTGATGTGCATTATTGTTTCACTCCACACACCGTGGTGGTAAGCTACAATTGTGGCTACAATTGTAGCCACAGCTGCCCTAGGGCAGAGTGACAGAGTCGAGGCTGCGATAGTGTGCCATCGGCCCCTCTGACCATCACCAACACTCACTCACACACCACATTCATACTAGGCAATGTGCAAGTGCCTTGCCCAAGAACACAACAACTTGGCTATAGTGGGATTTGAACCCCCAACTCTTCAGTTATTGGACGACCCACTCAACGACTGAGCCACGATTGCTTGTTATCACAGATTCATAGAACAATGAACCATCATTTTGCTGACTTTATGGATAGTTCTCCCCTTTATCCCCCTTATAGATGACCCTGTCTCCACATGACTGTTCTTTAATGTTCATGTTTGTGTTCAACCACTTTCAGCTACAGTGGGGGTCCCCGGTCTGTGGGACCTTTATTTTGGGGTTTGCAGGATGAAAAGGTTGAGAACCACTGGTTTCAAGAATGTGTTTCTGACATGTTTTCCTTCCTGATCAGCCAACAGTAGCATCCCACACTGGCTTCAGCGGTGGTTGTGTTTGGCTAACAGACTGTAGCACACACTCGTTGCATGTAATCAACAGCACATTTATGAAAGGCCTGGATTCAAACCTTATTCTTTCTTGGAGGCAGTGTGCTGTGCTTGATAAATTATTGAACTGTTTCACAATTACTCTTGCGCTATACAGCGTTGTGAAACGGGATTTGGACTTCACGTTAAGCACTCGGGGAGCAGTGAGGAAAGACTTGGCGAAACAGGATATGGTCGAAAACGTTGGAGCATCGCTGGAAACGCTTCCCTTTGGGATTTTCCTCTGCGGATGATTGGCACTTTTAAACAAATGATTCATGCAGACGATTGAGGAGATGATTGCACACTTATGCAGCGATGATGTTTTTATGCTATTGTTTGACTTCTAACTTTATCATAGTTATTTCTTTTGAACCTCATATGTTAATGTAGGTTACCATTGTAGATTCAACCTCACAGTGTATCGTGTTTGGGTCTTTTGCCAAAGGGGGAAGTGTTTGTACTCACTGAAGAAAGCCTTTGGCTGTGTTCAAAATTGCTAACTAATGTAGTACACACTACACACTCAATGAGTGATGAGGATTACCACTGAAGTATACTTCCACGTCTCCCAAGATGTTTTTGAAATCTACGACAAAAACCTGAATAAATATCTCTGTTGATTCTCCACCTTTGAAAGTTCTGACCAAGTGACCAAGTAGAATATCAACATCCGGTCATTTGATCCATAAAACTCGTGGAAAAAAAATTTCAAGCCGACATTTCAGAGTTTTTCGGAGACCCGCCATTATGCTACTGAATAAACTTCCGGTTAAGTTCAAAACAAGAGCCCTATTTAGAAAAGGGTTAAAAGAAAACTAATGGAAGACATGAAAAGATGCTTTTATTTTGAAAAGGGGATGTTTGACTTTTAGCTTGAAGCCAGTCCCAGGACGATTTTATCTTCCCCTCGCAATGCATTGTGGGGCAGTTGAGTATGACTAGTGTGACCACCATGCATACTTAAAAAATGTCCCCATATAGTACACATCCGTGTATTTCTCACATACTCAATCTTTCCATATACTATCTAATGTGAACACACTACATACTCATTTTGACATCAGACTTAGCATGAGTCGTACGTTAGTATGACATTTACAACACAGCCTTTGTGTCGCTGGTGTTCTGTAGTGGTCCTGCCGGGGGGCCATGGAGGCCTGTGGCCTACAGCCAGGGACAGCAAGTTTGGGGTCGCTCCCTTTTTTTGCTGATGCCATTAATGACTTCAGGAAAACAGCCAGCACTTTAAAGTTGATACAGCAGGGCAGAGATGTACTCGCATGTCAGGGAGTGTTTTGGAAACTTCAACTAGTCTTCAAAGGAGCTGATCTCACAAATCACTGTTGGAGGGAAGGCCTGTAGATCTGCTGAAAGGAACGCATGTCCTAAATATCCATTTAGGAAATCAACAACATGCAGCAACTTCTGGGTTTCCCTTCAACCGTTTAAAGAGGGCATTTCTACGGTGGCTGGGAAGTGTCAGGTGAATGCATTTACAGAAACGAACACAAATGCAAACCGGCCACAACGGAAGTGTTTCCGACGGACCGGTATTACAGTATTATTATGATATGATAGCCTGATATGAAAAATATAAGAGTATCCTAATCAACTTTCACTTACTTTCATACGCGTTTCGATGTCTTCTTCTTGTTCTTCTCTGTTCTGGTGGGTTAAAAACATCCGCCAGAAACGTGTCCGTCTGTAATACCGGTCCGTTGGAAACACTTCCGTTGTGGCCATTTTGCATTTGTGTTGTGACCTGTTTGCATTTGTGTTCCTTTCTTTAAATGCATTCACCTGACACTTCCCGGCCACCGAGTTTCCGCAACGGAAGTGTTTCCGACGGACCGGTATTACAGACGGACTCGTTTCTGGCGGATGTTTTTAACCCACCAGAACAGTTAAGAACAAGAAGAAGACATCGAAACGCGTATGAAAGTAAGTGAAAGTTGATGAGGATACTCTTATATTTTTCATATCAGGCTATCATATCATAATACCCGTCCGTCTGTAATACCGGTCCGTCGGAAACACTTCCGTTGTGGCCGGTTTGCATTTGTGTTCGTTTCTGTAAATGCATTCACCTGACACTTCCCAGCCACCGTACATTTCAGAGTATTTACACCTCGTCTCAGAATTAAGTCAAGAGTGGACTTTTATCTCTTTATCATTTACAGATTATTGTTCCACTGACTAATATCATACTGCTGCTGGTAATGCATTTAAAAACTATGAATGGAATCTTTTTGTTGATGAAGAAAAAACATTAACATATAAGATTTTTACATTTAGAATTCTTGACTGTATCCATAAATACAATAATATGGTGTTTACCATAGCTTTATTTGAATATAATGTCAGATATTCAAACTAATTTGTCAATAAATGTCTTTTGAAAAATGAAGACATTAATGAGTGAAGTGACATGCTTTAAAGCACGTGTCAAACTCAAGGCCCGGGGGCCAAATCGAGCCCTTTAGAGCAGTGTTTCTCAAAGGGGGTACGTGTACCCCTAGGGTAACACACACACACAGAGAGAGAGAGAGAGCTGTAACCATAACTCCGCTGAAGAGGTCGCGCAAGGACTTCTGGATGAGCTCTGCTGGAGAGTCTGAGTGCGTGTGCGTCACCCTGTGCGTGCGTGCGTGCGTGTGCGTGTGTTTCATTCAAAGAAACGCAGCACCATGCAGCCAACCTCTCTTCTCCTCCGTCTGATGCGCTTGTTCGGAAACAGGTTTGATTATATTTAAAAGTGTGACCCAAACAACTGTCTGTTCTAATATTAGCTGCACGGCTGCGGACTTACTATGAAGTCTATTATTATGGTCTGAATGGCCTCTGATGTGTTCCAAACATTTACACTTTAATGTCTGCAGCTGATGGAAAAAAAACAACAGTCACCCTCAAGTATAACAGCATGTACTATATTATTATAATATAATAATTAATGTAAATATCATAACAAATATTAATAATATATATATATCAATATTATTATATGTAAGGTTTCATTTATTCAGACAACATTTTTTTCAGGAAATTAGATCTCCTGACAGGTTTCAAAGGCTAACTGTCAGTCTTCCTCAGAGGCATCTGAAAAGAAAACATATCAGGAGATCTAATTTCCTGGGGGAAAAAAAAGTTTTCTGAAGAAAAAAAAAAATGAAACCTTACATATTTATTCAAGAAACAAGACAAAATTAACTTGCTGGAATCAATATTATTATTATTTATTATTATTATTATTATTATTATTAGTAGTAGTAGTAGTAGTGCATCTCACTAATACATATGAGACCATGGCAACTCAAATATCATTAGCCCTTATTATTATTAATATTAATATTAATTTTATTATTATTATTAATAACAAAATAATTTTTCTGAACTTCCGCCATTCATTTCCTCACATCGGCAATAAGATAAGGTTATTCTATTTCTAATTTTCTAATATAATATACTACACAGGGATCATACTGTCACCTGAATGGGATTGAAAGAACTTTTGGTTAAGAAGGAGGAAAAAAAGAAAAAACAGAAACAGTTCTCTCCTCCCCCACAGAAGAGGAGACCGCCCACCACAGACAGTTAACCCGAGACCCCTTATAGATTTAAAAAGAGAGGCTGCATTCTCAGACTGACACTTATTCAACACTGCCACCTTAAGCAGATTATACTTTACGCGCTGCCTGTGGGTTTTAAAGCCGAGCTTCACTTTGGCTCTCCATCATCATGTTTGGGATGCTCAACCACCATCTTCACACGGGCATTTTTCTCTTGTTGGTTTGGCTTTGTCATGTCATGGAACATCAAAAAGTTGAAGGTAAGCTGTGCTCATCAGTTTATTGCTGCTGCTGCTGCTGCTGCTGCTGCTATGCGCTCCCAGCCACTGCTGCTGTCAGACAGAACGCGCGGCTGTCATGTCAAGCAGACATGGAGAAACTTTCCAAAGTGGTTTTGCCATTTATTTCACCAAAAAAACGTCTGTCTCCATCTGACAGTGGCGTGCGTAAAGCTTGTAGAAAGCAAAGCAGGTGCCGTGTGAGAGTCTCCAAAGTGAAGCAAGTTTTGCAGCCTGAGCACCTGGGAATAAATGTCAATTCCTTCATTCAGGGAACATCCATTGCTTCACAGGAAACACAAGAACAGACTTGAGCTGAGGGGCGTTTTATTACAATTTTTTTTTTTATGTATTTCTATAATATCTGTATTATTATTATTTTTTTAAACATTTTTTTTTTCAATATAAATGTTTAAAAACCAATAATTCAATCAGAAATGTTTGGATCTATTTGCCAAATGTAAGCCTTGTGCTGATATTTCAATGCTGAAATCATGTTGCCATGTTGCTGCTGCATTGGTTGGTCTATACACATCCTGCAGTTGTCTGGAGCAAATGATAATTTTGTTGCAGAGGAAACAGGGCAACTATACTCAAATGTTCATGTTTCTGTCTCTCAAATAAACTTTTGTAATAAAGAGAATGAATATATATGGAGTAAGAATAGCCCTTACTTGTCTGGGGCGGTGTGTTTAGCTTTGACACCTAAAAAAACGAGGTTTTTCTCAGAAGAGACACTGTGTGACTCTTATTTAACGCATGTCTAGACGCTCCAGTTTCTGTCCAGAGATAACAAGGAGCCCCGGGAATAAATAAAGCGTAACCCCCTTAAAGATTCTCCCTACTTTTCTTGGGGGGTTTCAAGCTGCATTGTAAGGGCTGTCAGTCACAGTTGGGATAGGCAAGTGTTAACAGTCTGGGGAGAGGGGAAAAAAGGAAAAAAATGAGACAAAATACTGCGGGTGAAAGAGGAGGGAGGAGGGCGCGTCTCGGATAATACAGCAGGCTGCGTGTGTGAGCGGGTCAGCAGTTTTTTACATGTCCAGCATGGCCCATTCGAGCTTTTTTTTTTTGGTGTGTTGTCTGCTTTGCAGCCGGGAACTGTTGGCTGCAGCAGGGGAAGAACGGAAGGTGCCAGCTGCTCTACATGTCCGGGATGAGCCGGGAGGAGTGCTGTCGGAGTGGAAGACTGGGCACGTCCTGGACCGAGGAGGACGTCCCCAACAGCACGCTGTTTAGGTGGATGATCTTCAATGGCGGAGCTCCGAATTGCATACCTTGCAAAGGTGGAGGTGCACTCATTTCCCTTAGTTTAAAAAAATCCATTTTGAATGCATCTGTCATTTTGTCTGAAAAACCTGTGCGCAACGGGTGTGCGTAAATCATCCTTTTGTGTCCACCTCGTGCGTATTAGGATGTTTATTTCCATTCACCCACAGAAACCTTTACCATGTATCTTTTTTGTTGTGTTTTGTTTTTTAGAAAGCTGTGATAATGTGGACTGCGGGCCGGGGAAGAGGTGCAAGCTGAACAGACGGAGTAAACCGCGGTGCGTGTGCGCGCCAGACTGCTCCAACATCACCTGGAAAGGACCGGTCTGTGGCGCAGACGGAAAGACGTACAAGGACGAGTGCGCGCTGTTGAAGACGAAGTGCAAAGGCCACCCGGACCTGGACGTGCAGTACCAGGGCAAATGCAAGAGTAAGGAAGGTTTTTTCTTCATTTGGTGGAATGTTCATAATGTGGTAGTTTAATGATTCATCTGTACACAAGTTGTGTGAGACGGTAAATGTTTTTTTGTCTTGCCAGAAACGTGCCGTGACGTCTTGTGCCCTGGGAGCTCCACATGCGTCGTGGACCAGACAAACAACGCATACTGTGTGACGTGTAATCGGATTTGCCCCGAGGTGACGTCGCCTGAGCAGTACCTGTGTGGGAACGACGGGATCATCTACGCCAGCGCCTGCCACCTGAGGAGAGCCACGTGTCTGCTGGGCAGGTCCATCGGGGTGGCCTACGAGGGCAAATGCATCAGTAAGTGCATGTGAGACATTTGTGGCCCTGTATGCGCAGGCATTGGCAACTGTGGCCCTCCCTTTAAATTTGAGCGACCCCCTGAAGTAAATTTCACAAGATGACTTCAAAAAACATACAAAATTACATAAATATACACGAGACTAGCCATTCTCAACTGGTGGGTCAGGACCCAAAAGTGGGTCACAGACCTGCACTGGGACAGTCACGGACAGCTGGTCAGAAATAAATAAATAAATAATAAATACTTAATGTCTCTCATTATTTTTACAAGAAACTTTTCTTTTGACAGGCATGTTGTGAAAATTACACAAAATAAATAGAAAAATACACAAATTGAGAGAAAAATTTTCAAAATAACAACAAAAAGGGAGAACATGCACAAACCCTCTGTTTGTTGGTCATTGTTCTAAGTGCTGACATGAATGTTGATAATGTGGCCCTCGAATCAGACAATAACGTTTTTGTGGCCCCTGCTGTAAAGGTTGCTCACCTCTGGAGTGCATGTTCTTCCTTAGCCTGCAGCTCTGCTGTAATTCACTGCTCATTTTTGCCAACATTCCAGTGAGGAGGGGGCGGTGGAGGGGGGGGGGGGGTGGCTTCACGGAGGGTGTGTGTTTGGTTGTTGCTTGTGTTTGCTCCAGGATTGATAGACATCTTATTATTTCCTGATGTTGGCAGCAAAAATCCCATGTGGGAGCAAGGGGAGGGGGGAGCAAAGAGAGAGTGAAATGGGGGGGGTGTATGACGATGAGAATGCAAAAAAGAAGAATAAGCATAATAACTTCTTTCTGTTGCTCATTGCTAAACTAAAAGTGGACTTATTTTGCAGAACGTGACCTTTTGTAGTGTCGTCTTTTGTTCCAGAGGCCAAGTCATGTGAGGACATCCAGTGCAGCGCGGGAAAAAAGTGTCTGTGGGACGCTCGGATGGGCCGGGGTCGCTGCTCGCTGTGCGACGAGACGTGTCCCGAAAGTAGGACAGACGAGGCCGTGTGTGCCAGCGATAACACCACGTACCCCAGTGAATGTGCCATGAAGCAAGCTGCATGTTCTCTCAGGGTGCTGCTGGAGGTCAAGCACTCGGGATCTTGCAACTGTAAGTAAAATGACAACAAAGCAAAAACAACGATAAAACAAACAAAAAAAAAAGAAACAAATCACTATCCCCTTCTTCTTCTCCACGCAAGAGACAATAATTCATGTCGCTTTTTCCAAGAACATTCTGCCCTGAAAGAACCCCCCCCATCCCACCCCACCCTCCAAGCCCTAAATACCCCCCAAGCCTCCACCGGCTACATTACCAAGCCCAGCTCTTGGGAATGATGGATGAACTTGCATGACATTGACTTTGTTGCTGGTTTTGGTTGTTGTTGTGTTTTTGTTTTGTGTGTATGTGTGTGTGTGTGCGCGCAATTGTGTGTGAGTGTTTGTGGACCTTTTCGTATTTGCAACTCTTCTGGAAAACAAAAGAAATGGCAAAAAAGGAGAGAGAATAAAATAGTTTTTAAATGACAAGCTAATAATCAAGGTTAATTTTAGTTTTCAGTGATGTTAACTGGGAGCAGATTGCCTTAAATGCAGAACTCTTTATTAAACCTTGATGGATTATTCATATCATAGTATGCATATCCATGCTTTGTGACATCTTGCTAAAGATGTTTTGTGTGTGTGTGTGTGTGTGTGTTTGTTTAAACTTTGGTTGCTTTTAGGCTGTAATCAATCAATATAAATGCACTGCCTTCGTGTGACATTTGACACATTTGCCAACGTTTGCCACACTTTGTCCATAAGGGTGATTGTAACACTGGTGCCATGTTCAGGATAATATGATTTAACACTGATAACAATGATGCAGATCATCAAACTATATTTGTAGACCAGTGTTATTCAACCTTGGGGTCGTGATCCCATGTGGAGTCGCCTGAAATTCAATTGGGTCCACCTAGTAATTGATAAAAAAAAAATGCTTTTTGTAAAATTATTCTTTTTGAATTAAAACACAACACACAATCTTAATCAACCGTATTATATAATATGTTATGGTTTAATTTATTCAGACGGTTTTTTTTTTTCAGGAAATCAGATCTCCTGACATGTTTTGACTGCCAACTGTCAGTCTTCCTCAGGGGCAACTAGTGATTTCTTTGATGTATCCCTATGAGTTCTTTCATAGTGAAAGCATCAAAGCATCTACTGATCGCTTTCATGTGTCCTTGGTTTCCGGGGAAGACCATCGGGCTGATTCTATATTTTTACTTTCTTAAATATGAATCTAAAATATAATAATATTTAATATGATATATGTATGTAATATAAAAAATAAGAAGTAATATATAATACAATAGAATAATAATAAATCATGATGTAATAATTTAATTAAATAATGAATAGTATAATATAATATATGACTAATCCTGGCTACTTTGTGTTTGTAACACAGTATAACAAACATAATCAAACACTAATTCGAGGGGGAAAAATAAAGTCTTTGGGGTCGCCAGAAATTTGTGATATTTAAATGGGGTCACGATCCAATAAAGGGTTGAGAACCACTGTTGTAGACCAATGTGAGCAGCTTAACGCGCTCACACGCAGAAAGTGGTCAAATTGAACCATGAAGCAGTATCACATTTACATTCCATTACATGGCTGTTTGTTAAAGTGTCTCACTCAGTGTTACTTTTGGATTTTCTGACGATGTGACAATGAGATTTTGGAAGAATTCAAGGGACCAACTTTATGATCACCTTCATGAGCTAAAAATATAAATGTGATCATTTGCAGCTTCAGCTTGTAGAAACAGAACCTCTCCATTAACTCTTCTCCACATTTTTTATCATTTGTGCTGTTTCCAGGGAATGTGTTGTGTTGTCCATCAGAAATGACAAATCCTATATCTACAGTATATCCGACTGATGATGAGGGACTGCCTGTCTGTGTGTAATGTCATTCTCAAGTTATATAGTTTGTGTGCATTTTTTTTTTTTTTTTTGTGTAGATCTTTTTTTTTGTAAGAAAAAAAAGAAAGAAAAGGAAATACCTCAGATTTGTGTTGATTTGCTCAGGCCTGGCGGGGGCCTCCCTAACTTCTACGTTTGAGCCAAACCTTTAAAACAATAATCAGAGAGAAGAAATGAGCAAATCCACAAAAGAACACAAAAGGCACTTTTTGTGTTGTTGTGTGTGTCTCCCTGGACCCCATCTTAACCCTCGAGACCCCCCTTCCTCCCCTACTTCTTTTTCCATCCTTCTTCCATTATTCTCTTGTTGCCAAGTCACCTGACTCCTCCTCAAAACACAAGAAATACTATTGTTCAGTGATATTTTAAGCTGTTATGTCCATATTTATACAGCAGCTACCATATATTCTCCCATATAGCCATAACAGAAGATCGGGAGGAGGATGAGGAAGATGAGGACTCAGACTACATGGCCTATGTCCATTTATCTTCTATACTGGATGGATAGTTCCCCGTCATTAGGGGGAACATCTGAGAGCATAAGGAATCATGTCCATACTGTACATTATGTGTATGCTTATTTATTTTTGGACGCAAAAGGAAGTATACATATAGTTCAGTCTGCTAGATTTTTATTTATATGTTTTTTTTGTGTGTGTTTTATAATTTATACCTTTACATTGTCAGACTTACTATCTACCATGATATATTGTGTTGCTACTCATGTCTCTCCCCCCCACAATCGTTTGCGTCCCGTTTTTCTCTTCTTGTCGTTTTTGTTTTGGATCATAAAGAAATATATTTGTCCAAAGAAAAAGCAGTGTTATTTATTTGTCATGTTACAGTGTAAGTAAAAGTCCTCTACAAAGCTGTAAATTGCATTCCCTGAGCTGTAAAAATCTGCTTGTTCCCGTCAGATCTCTATCACAGATGTTTATGTCACATACGTAAATGCATGTTTAGGCTGTGAGTTTATTTATTGGGATTATATCAATCATTTTATGTATGTACAGAAGTGTTTCTGGTTTGTTTACAACTATAATAATAACTGACCAAAGGGATTCTCTCAATGGTTTTTCTTTTCTTTTTCATTTTTCTTTTTTTTCTTTTCTTTTCGTGTTTATTGTGAAAGGTTTAACACGGTAGTGTGGCGATGAATCAGAGAAGAAGAAGAAGAAGAAAAAAAAAGAGCCATTTGTTTGCTTTTTTTGTTGTTGTTGTTGGTTTCAGTCCTGTAGATTGACTGCATTTATTGTGTCTCATCACATTAAAAGCAGAGGTAGAGTCTTGGAATGATACTTGATCACTTTGGAAATAACGTGCCATTAACATTTTACGAGCTTTTCTTCTTGCCAATGTGCTCCGTACTGCTTTCACACAGAGCTGAAACCAGTTCTGCAGTAATCAACACAAATATCAGACTTCATCTCTCTCTGTTTCGTTTTGTTTTTATTTTCAAACATCACACGGTAAATAAATACAACATTTCTGTCATGAATATATAGTTTTGTATTTTTATGTAAATGTCATGTGTACATACAAAGTTTGATGGTATTTGTACAGATATGAAGAGTGAAACAATAAAAGTTTTTTTTTTTTCCTTAAGTTTTATTGCTCTTTGTGTGAAAAGGACGTTTGCTTCAGACCATAGTGTACTCTCATAAATAGGATGTCACTTGATTCATAATTTTGAGACAAAAAAAAAACAAACAGTAATACTAAAAAAATGTTTATATTAATAATTGATCAAAAAAATGAATGAAATACTTCGTCACAGATAGTCTGGGATCTGTACCTCTCACTGTTAACCATAATAAGTTGATTAGATATATAAATGACTTGATTGAAATTGTACTCAAGTACAAGTAAGTCATACATAAAATACTCAAGTACAAGTAAAAAGTAGCTCAATTAAATAGTATTCAAAGTAAAAGTTACTAGTTTATTTTTGCTAATAATTCTAACCAGTTCCCTTGCATACAATAAACATCTCATCAGAATCAGAATCAACTTTATTGACCAAGAATGTATGTTATACACACAAGGAATTTGACTTGGTGAACTGTGATCTCTCTAATAGTGTAAACATTAAATAATAACAATCAACTAGAAAAAATAATACTAAATATAAACATAAATATAAACAGTAGTTAGACTAGAATGTGCAAAACTAAATAAAATAACAAGATAATAATAATAATAATAATAGTATAAAAAAAAAAATAATAATAAAATATAATAATAATAAGATAATAGTGCAGTAGTGCATTGATGAGTAGTGCACGAAAACATTTAAATTGAATTAAATAGTATGTACCTGAACATTCTCAGTGACAGATTGATCCAGGGTTGTTATGTTTAGTTCCAGGTTTATTTCACAGAACCAGGTCTGACACTCTCATGTATAAACTTAAAAAAGAAGAGATAAAATCTTGCACAACTAATTTATTTTTCCTCAAAATTTAAAAAAGTTGGGCAAAATAAAATGAAAAATTAATCACAAAAAATGATAATTGACTCAGTAACGGTTGGATGTAAAAAATGAAATACATTATTTTATTTGTTTTAAAACATACTTAAGTACAAGTAAAATGACTGATTAGAAATACAGTCAAAAAGTACAAGTACCCATAAAAGCAAGTCAGTTACAGTAATGGGAGTACTTTTAATCTATTACAGTATTACAGTAATATGATAAACATTTCTAGAAATTTCCAACTTTTACTAAAAAAATTGACTGTCTGGCAACAGAAAAGTTAATTTGATCAGATAATAATATAAGACATTTAGTGATGCATCAAAAATTGATATTATTACAGTGGATAAATTTGGCTCATTTTGAGTGTAAGAAAGTTTCTCTGTTTGAGAAAATCTAGATCAGACTCCAGGATGACTAAGCCCTTTGGGAGGTTGCAACCAAACACCATCAGACCAACTCTAGAGACATGAGTATGTGATCAGGGAATTGTTGGTTCAAATCCCTGTACATCATTAAAAGGAGGTGAGTGGGACAGGTGTAAAGGTAACAACCACCCGTTTTCAACTCCCTTTACATCAGGAGTGTCAAACTAGTTTTAGTTCAGGGCCAAATACAGAGCACTTTGATCTGTCACAGATTTTATGTGGAAAAACAAGTAATTTCAACATTATTGTGCCCTAGTTTGCACTTCTACGTATACATAAAACACAAAATATGTAATAAACTAACATATCTAACAAATATCTAAGCAAAAAGTGATAAATATCAATCCCAACAAGATCTTCACTTCAAATTTTATTGATTTTGTGACCAATTTCTTTTTAATTAAGGGAAATATTATGTCATAATTTGAGGATTTTGAAAGATTTTTGAGTTTTTTTCAACTGTTTAACATTAAAAATGACTGCAATCATTCGATATAAGCACCGAGAAAAGTTTTATCCCCTGCAAATATTAATTTACACATTGATTCATGTTTCCTCTATTATTTTTACTTTCTCCTGCGGGCCGAATTGGATGTTCCAAAGGGCCGGATTTGGCCCCCGTGTTTGACATATGCTTTACATGGACCTGTGAGCAAGGCACATTAACAGCTATAGATATTACTGAGGGATTGGGTCATGCAGAATAAATTATGAAATAACTAATTAAAAAATACTTATAAAACTGATTTAATAAATATAAAAAATACATATGTATTGCATAACAACAACAAATGTAATTTAAAACAGGTTAAATAATTATTTGATGACTTTTTTAATTGCCAGAGTACAAAGCTAAATGCAGCCACTGATGTTTGAGTACATTACTGGCTTTGACGAGTAAAAAATCATAAACCCTTTTCTTTTTTTTTCTTCTTTTTTTTTTTTAACATAATTTGTATTGATAATTATTTGAGGTATAAAATATAAGATAGTCCATTATTCGTTCCACATTGGAGGAATTTAGATTGTTTTCACAGCAGCAGTATGAGTAAAAGTTAAAAAAATGTAAGAAAATTAAGAAAAAATAAATTCATTCATTTTTATTGATTTATTTTTCTTTTTGCAGGCTTTTCGTTTGTTTTGTTTTTTTATTTTTCTTTGAATAAAGGTTGTTATTGCAGGTTTGTTTGCAGTGATCACTGTCGTCTTCAGTGATCACTGCTTCGCTCTGAGCGAGTACAGTTTGTCCCTCCGCAGCCACCGTACGTCAGTGTTGACAACAAACATGGCGTCCTCAATGTCACTGCTCGGCCTGGGACGTTTTTCTGTGATTAATATCGCCTCTAAGATGTTCCTGAATCCCATAAGGTAACGACTCAGTCATTACTACTTGTGCTCTGTTTATGTTTGTTGTGGGACGAGTTGGTTCGAGTCTTTTAACTCGAAAAACGACGAAGTCTGGGAGTTTAACATGATGAAGGCTAAAGAATGTCAGCTCATCTTTCAGCTGCTAATAAAAGAAAAAATATTGACCTTTTTATGATCTTACATGAGTAACAATGTTTACTTTTGTATATTTAGTTATTCAAAATGATCGCACTTTATAATAACAATGGAAGCGTCCTTTTAGCTCTCAGATAGCATGGGAGTTAGCCACATGCTAAGTCCTGCACCTTCAGATGTCAATAAATAAATCAAATTTTCATAAAAATCCTTACATATATGTGATTGAAGGAATGCAGAAAACAACTATATTAATAATTTAATTATGTTCTAACAATAAAATATTGACAGCTAACTTTCTATTGTTTCTCTTTTTGGTTTTTAACAGCAAACAAAACTGTACAGCTCTGCACAACATGAATAAAACCGATGTGAATGGTAACATGATGAAGTAATGGGGGAAAGGGTATTTATTGGACAGACCATGCGTTTGTTATACAGCATTAAAAAAAAAGCTTCCGAATGCTAGAAATACTTGCTTTGTTACCAAATTACTAAACAGACAGTTGAAAGTCCATGATGTGCATTGTTTCTATTAGAATGGCCCACATAATAAAGTTAATTAAATCATTTTGGTACTAAACTATTAACGATTTGTCTTGGTTTATAATAAACAGACAAAAACAAATGCAAAAAAAATACATACATACTAAACATATTTGTTTTCTGACTGTTTAGCCACAACCTTTTTTTTCCACAAAATAATCAATGTTAATATTCATGCCAGAATTATTTTTTTCTACTACTCTGTAATAAATAGTTTACACATTTGGGCACTGAGAAGGATTGTTAACTCCTCACTCTGGTAGGAGCTCCAATTTCCTATGAATTAACTTCCTGAAACAGAATTGGCAGTGTTATTTTAATTCATTTTATTTAATGTGACAGTGAATATACCCTCACATGCATATGTTGGGTAAATATCAAGCATTTATGTGCAATCTTTCACTGTAAATGGGTAGAAATGTCAATTATTGGTCATAACATGATGTAACATGACACAAAATGACTGAATTCACCTCCTGAAATGGAAATACCCGCATGACATGGACTACTAGACCCTCACTGACATGTTTTGGGACAATTCACAAATAACTTTCCACTTTAAAACGGGTGGCCTAACGTGAAGCAACTTTAGCAAACAAACAGAAGTCGAATCTCGCACAAAATCCTCCATGTTTTCAACACGTATACGGTAAAAAAAAAAATGAAATTCAATAACAATGGATAATTCAATTAACCATATTCATGTGTGGCAAGATTTCTGGAAGTTTAGAAGCCAGTAATGACTAATAACAAGTGATTACAGAAACGTGGGGAAAGTTGATGCAGAAATTGATAAACTGGAACAAAATTCAGGACATTTTGAAATGGAATATCAGAGCCTCACTGTTGGTGAAGTTAATCTGATATTTTTATGTGCTTGGCAACACAATTGTTGGTATTACTAAACATATTGGTTAGCCTTCACATGTTTTGTGCCAATGGAATGTTTTATCTGTTGGAACTAAATAAGTTTTTGGCCTGACCTTTTGCTATTTCAACAGCTTCAACTCCTCCAGTAAAGTTTTCTTCCACCATGTTTTGGAATGTGTTGTTATTGGGACGTATCCACCATCTTACCTGAAGAACAGTTATGTGGTCAGATACAAGTATTTGCATTTGCAGGAACTTGTTTTTGTACACATTACTGGCCATGCAAGCAACTGTATCATGATTGTTTTAGGTTTTAAAGTGTCTCGGATAACCTGTGGTAATACATCAGTAGATCATATTTATGAATGAATATGAAGCTGTGTCACAAAGAAACAACTAAACTCAACAAATTGGACAATTGTGGATGTGAATTGGGGACAGAGACGTTGGAAGGAGGTTTAAGAAAGCACTAAAGGGGAAATAAAGGAGTTCATGTGGTGACTGTGTTTAGAATGATAACTGCCTACAGAGGCACGTTGGGGGCCGATACAAGTGGGTTCAATAAAATAAAGGTTTTGATGGAAATGTTGATAAAGACAGTGATGCATTGATCTCTTATCAGAGGAGGAAAGGAGAAGGATTACCATGACTGGTACGAGCCTAGAATAACTGTCGTGAGTTATTTCCTTATTTCTTTAAAAATGTTGAAACATGGAAACATCTTGTTGTTAACATAAAAAAAGCAACAAACAACAGGTTTTCCAGCAATAGTAAGAGTCCAATGACTCTTTTATTTGTTATAAGCAGAGGTGGCAAAAGTACAAGTCTTCAGTACTCAAGTAAAAGTGTAGATACTTGAATACAAAATTACTGGTAAAAGTATTGAAGTTGCTCCCTTGCTTGAGTAAAAGTAAAAAAGTACATGCGACTAAATGTACTTATTTTGAGTTAAAAAGTAAAACAAATGTCCCTTCAATAAGACATGTTTTTTAAACCAGCAAATTCCACATCTTTTATTTTTTTTAAGAGTTTGTATAATACTAGTACATGGAAACAAGTTAAATCTGTTACCTTTGAACATCAGAAGAATTTAGCACTAATAATAAATACAATTTGTAAATATACAGTAATGTGTTGCGAAAAATGCTCAATTAAACCCAGAGCAGCTTTGAGTTCAACATTTTTAAAAACTTGAAAATGTTAACCATAAAACTAAGCGACCTGCCTAGCAGAAAAATGCGTCGTTTTACGTCGTGACGTCATCTTCAATGGTCTTAAAAGTAACGAGCTCATTATTAAAATGTAAGGAGTAGAAAGTACAGATATTTGTTTAAAAAAAGTAAGGAGTAAAAGTAAGAAGTCGTCAAAAAAATAAATACTCAAGTAAAGTACAGATATCAAAAATAACTACTTAAGTAGAGTAACAAAGTATTTGTATCACCTCTGGTTATATGAACATCTATAGAAGACAATCAAAAGCACAGATCTGCTAATAAGTACAAATGAAACATTTAGGTCAACATCTGTAAATAGAGTGGGACAGGGTATGCAATTAAGATGTGGGCAATTTAGGCCCCGTAGTCTAAAATATTGCAGCATTTTTTTTAAATGATTGGAAGCCATTGAATAAATATAGTTACAGCTTGGATACTTTTAAAGATTAAGATGAACAGTAACTTCTGCCAATGCAAATAAATGAAAAGCAGTCTTTCTTTTTTTAGAGATAAGATTGGTAGCTCTTACAGAAAGATGAAGACAGATGTATGAAAATTATGGGTTTATTTAGCTTTTAACAGACAGTGTTCATAAGAAGTTGTTGACAATAAAACTTGGGGGCAATTTTAGCCCGTGGAACAAGGTTTTTGGGGCATTCTTGGCTAAATTGAGGGCCAAATGGCCCGTGGCCTTTGCTAATTTCCATACTTGGAGTGGGAGGTTCCTGTTAATAAGGAAGTATTAAAGCCATAACATTAGTTCTATGTAGTGCTAGGGAATATTGACCATGGTAAATCAGATGTTTCATTCTTCTGGGACAAAACATGATAAATAGGAATAACAGACCGCAAAGAATTCCATTTATTAGGAAAATAAATCAAAGCAGCTGATTCTTACTTCCAAGGTTTTGAGCCTTTAAGTTGTGTTGTGTATAGCAACTGCAGAGACCTCACAGGAAAAGAAAACTCTAACACGGTAACGCAACACAGGGTTCCTTAATCCTTTAGCCAAGAGTACACATAATGCATTATGGCATGCCTATAAAGTTAGATAAATAATGTCATTATCTTTTATGAGAACAAAGCTAGGTCAACTGGATGCACTAATCAAAACCTTAGAATACTCTGTCTGGAATATTGTGTTAATAATGTTAGTCTTTAAATGAATATGTGTGGAAAGCGAGTTAAATAGATGCAGATTGAGCCAATTTTTCTTATCAAAACATGCACTTAAACTAAAACAATTTCAGCACAAAGCAAAGTAAGACAACGCAGACAATGATGTAATGTTTCTAAATAGAGATTGATTATTTTATTTTCATAAATTCATTTGTGCTTTAATCTTGTTTTGAGCAATTACTCTTCTGTAAAGGGAAATAAGTAACCCTGTCAAAAAATGATGTACTTCCTTTGAGAGGGAAAGGAAAAAAGTAGGACAAAACCACTTTATTAATAATAAATCCTAGAGTAACAGTGCAAATATTTGGCCTTAAAAGCCAAAACAGTTTTTTCAAAAAATGTAGAAAATTATCTTAGTTATTCACTGAAAGATTTTGTTGGACATAAAAAGTGGTGCAAATGATTTGCTTTTGGGTTTATTTGAGGCCACATGGGTTAAACTAGGCCCATATCAGGACGTCAATATCAGCCTGCAAAATAAATCAATTATTCCTCCAATTATCCACTTTATATTTTCCAAAACTTAGTTTAAGGGTTTAACTATTTCTGTTATATTGACTTTCCCATATTTAGTGTAGTCTCCAAAAAAGCTAAACCTCTCTCACCCTTGCCAAAAATTATTAATTGGGATTAATTAAGATAAATCTTAAGGTAAATGTTTTGGCCTCTGAAGCATTTTTTAATGCTTCATATGTCGCTGAAATCTCACTAGATTGCGATTTATTGCATTATTGTTCGTAATAGCTTTTTCCATTTCAGGAAGTAGTTACGGTAATTCCATCCAGTTTCTGTGATTACAGAGAAGAAGATCAAAGGCCAGAGGAAGGCCTTAATAAACATACTTCAGTGCTTAAGATTTGCATCCTCTCTACCTTAGTTGAAAAATTACATTTTTAAATTAGGATTATTATTTGCTATTTTTTTTAGTTAAATTTCTTTAATTTGTCCCATTTAGAAATAATTACAACCATTTGTGGCCCCATTGATTATAAAATGAGTTTCACAGCCCTGTTTTAAGCGAAACACTGATGTTGGTTTCATGTTAAGTGTTGACATGAAAAACTTGTGTTAGCTATGTTTGAGTTATTGTGCAGTAAAAATGTATCGATTGAGGGTATGTATGTATAACTGTTGAAAACTGCTTTATTAATGGGTTAAAGTAACTGTCTAAATGTTTGGCCTTACAAGCCAAAACCGTTTAACATTTTTTTGAAAATTATCAAATAGTTATTTACCAAAATATTTTGTTGAACAAAAAATAGTTTTATTTGCTTTTGGGTTTCTTTTAAACTACATGGGTTAAATCCAAGGCCGGAGGGCCAAATTTGGGCCATACTGGCACATTAATGCCGCAGAATGAATTTGCAGTGATACATTTAAGGCAGTGGCTTTTCGTACGGTTGCTGTATCAATATACCGACATTCTATCCGTAGCACCTCTATTTGGCCAGTTTAGGTCACGTGACTAAGACTAAACCTTACTCTAACCCTAAAAAATGTTGCAATATTGGGTTAAAACCTAACCCTAACCCAACCCTAATCCTAATCCTAAAACGCTACGTACTTGTACTTCGGTAACCGTACCAACAGCACCCAAAGTGGGAGTTGTCCGTACAGCAACTGTGCAAATAGACACTCTACATTTAAATTCAAGTAAGGACCTCCATTGATCCATTTTACATTTTCCCAAACTTTGTTTAAAAGTTAAACTATTTCCCATATTTAGTGTAATTCCTGCCAGAAGTTATTAATTGGGATTCATATAAGTAAATCTTTTAAATATTTGCATTTTTTATGCTTTAGAAGTCAAAATATTCCGCTTAAATCTCACTGCTAATTTTTTTTGTTAGATTTTTTTAATTTGTCCCATTTGGGAATGCTTAGTCATTTGTGGTCCCATTGATTATAAACTGAGTTTCACAGCCCTGTTTTTAAGATGAACACATATTTCAAAGCCTTTACATGAAATAATTTTGTTAACTATGTTTGAGTGATTGTGCAGTTAAAGTAAAAATGTAACATTTAGGATACTGTATGTATTTTTGATGAGGATTTTGCCGTTTGCTGATCTGTGACGGACACTGCAGCGCTCTGACAATGTGCTCCACAGTCTGCGCCCGACCGCCGAACTCGGCAAACATCGAGCGCGTCCTGTCATTAGGACGAGAGTGAACGTCTGCCAGCGATCCACCAGACAGAATTAATAGGTGCTGGGGGGAGGGGGGGAGGATGTGCTAGTGCCAGGACTTCGAATCTTTGTTCTTCCTTTTCACTGCATCATCGCCGCACCACTTCCTCCAAGATAGTCTGAAGCTGCACTGCTTAATTTGTTTATGCATTTCATCTCTTTCATTGTTCTCACTTGTTGGGTTTTGTTCCCCTTTTTAATCCCTTTCAGGGCAACAAGCACAACAGTACCAAGGCTGGCAGAGAAACCAGGACCGGACACGCAACTTATTACAGTCGATGAGAAATTGGTAAGGATCTGCTCTCTAATCACATGACTCATGGATTTTCAACAAAATTCTAATATAACTGTTAGCTCTGTCCGTGCTCGCAGCTTCTGTTACCTTAAATCACTGTGATTCAAACACTGGTTAATAGCAGAGAACATACCTTTAGAAAACTGCAAACATTGTAGAGTAATAAACTACAAACTAAACCAGGCCTTTGATTGTCTCATGGTAAATGGACTTGATTTATATAGCGCTTTATCCCCACACTGAAGTAGCTCATTCACCCATTCACACACTAATGGGACTGAGCTGCCATGCAAGGTGCTAGTTGACCGCTGGGAGCAACTTAGGGTTCAGGGTCTTGCTCAAGGACACTTCGACACATAGACAGGTATAGACTGGGATCAAACCCCCGACCTCTGGATCAGAAGACAAGCCCTCTGCCACTTGAGCTATAAATAATTGTCCTAACAACGTCTACACCTGCTCCTGATGAAAAGTATATGAACTTGTATATCAATGTTGAGAAGTGATAACACACCAGAACATTATCTACTGATCACACACCAGTGGAGCAACACATATTAGACACATGCAATAAATATTAGGCATTTACCAAAATGAAAATTCTTGGCTGAAACCGAAAAAAACCAAGGCTGAAAAACGGAAAGAACTTATGCAAATTATTAGTATCATTGCATTTATGGCTCTGAATGTGTACTAACTTCACTAAAATTAAAACATTGCAATTATATAATTTAATATAAATGCTTCCAATAATAAATCAATAAAAAAAATCTGAAAATATTTATTTAGCACTGACATTCCAATGATGCACAATATAAAATATACAAATTAAATGTTTACCTTGACCCCACTCATACATGAAATAATAATGTACAGGCCTATAACTGACTGAAAGAGAGTCAAATGAAATATGTTCTCTCATTAAAACGTAAAAAGTAATAGTTCAGTTTATTAATATGATTTGTTTACTAAAATCTCAATAACTGAAGCTGTAATTTTGTCCAAAACCATTCCCATTTGATGAAATACGACAACGAAACAAAGACATTTTACTAAATGTAATACTTTGATGGCCCTTTATTTTCTTCTTAGCTTGACTATATTTCATGAAATGCTAAAGGCTGCTATTGGATAATAACTGTGCATTTGAAAAAGCTAGCTAACATCTGTAGCCAAACAAAGTTCCATGTTTGAAGTTACAGCTTGATCACAAAGCTGATAACGGAACAAGTGAAGACTGAGGAGAAGTGGGAGTTGTTTTCTTGTTATGGGGACGGTGGTGGTGGTGGTGGTGGTGGTGGAGTTTGGGCCACATCACTGTTCTTTTGTCTCAGACTAAAGTTGGCTGTACTTACAGACAAACCATTGGCTGGGCAGTGTCAGTCCGCTCAGTAGAGGCCGGGAACAGCAAAAAAAAAAAAAAGAGAAAAAACGGACCCTTAAAAAGTGGGGAGGGGGTGGAAGAAAAGAAGCTTGGAAACAAGTTTGTGAGACACCCTGAGACAGTGAAAAGAAAGTGGCCACTTCAGTGTTGTCTGTCACAGAGGTTCCTTTGTAATGAGCTGCTGCTGCTGGTGGTGGCGGGAAGTTCTCTAACGCTCACCCACAGACGGGCCCTAAGGAGAGGAGAGGCCCTCAGCTGTTTACAGTACAGTGGTGGCCTTCACACGTGGAAGGGGCCAGTGTGTGTGCTCTGCTCTTGCTTTTGGGCATTCAGCACATAACGGCATGCTACTCATTCAAATGCCCGTCAATAAGTGTGAATTGCTTTCTGGTTGGACAAATCAAAGAGTGATCTCGATCCACTCTGGGGTTATGTGGGGTTTGTAGTGCACACTGTACGCTGTCTCTCTCCTCCCACCCCAGTGAGGAAGTGCAATGTGCTGCTACTGGTCTGCACTAAGTGTTAGAGAACACGCTGGACGAGATAAGGTTACAGTTTAGAGTGTTAACACAGCATTGAGAATTTATGTCAAAAACTGCATATTTGAGCAACATTCATTATCTTGTCCCTCTCGTCTGTTTGAGAAAATGAAAATTCTTCTAGAACCTACATCTCTGCAGTTTGTTTGGTCTCTTTTGTGAAGAGCACAAATTCTGTGAAGAGCACAAATTGAAAATCAAAAAGTCCTCACAGATTCTAAGGAGAAAAACAACCGGTCTACAGGTTGCAGACATCAAAGCAGAAATAAAACTTAACTTATTTTTCTTATATTTTCATCAATGTATTTGCTGTTGTTGTTTTAACCTGTAAAGTGTCTTTGAGTTTCTTGAAAAGCGCTTTTAAATAAAATGTATTATTATTATCATTATTATTATAAGAGCATTAGGTCCATTATGTCTTTTCTAAACATTTTGGGGCTGATTCACTAAAGGTTTAGGGGTATTAAAATGTGTGCAAACGTCACTCCACGCTAATAAAATGTACAAACCCCCGGGAATCAAGAGTGCGCGGCTGCTGCACGCCGCAATGCGCCCTCAATCCATTTAGCGCGTTTTCCTCTAATGAATATGTATATTAGTCGGAGCTCACAAGGGGAGCAAAAAACGGGAGGAGGAAATGCAAATAAATTAATGCAGTGGGCGCAATGCAATTCATCAAATCTGGAACTGTTTGCAGTGATTGTTTTAGCACCGGAAAATAGTACGACAAGCAGGTGCAAACACACACGCAGAGATCCGCTCAGTAAATGTTTACACAAAACACAGCGGAGATGGAAAAAAGACTCCGGTTAACATTTCTAGTATAAGAACATAATTCAAATAAAACAATATTCAATTATACCAGCCACTGAATGAGAAAATAAAGTGTGAGCAAAGTGTGTGTTAGGGAGAGAAAAAGCTGGATGTTTGAAGGCTTTGTGGAGTCCGGTACGTGTGTCCCCGCTGCGGTGCAGAGCCAGAGGGTTGCTGTGCGCGGACCTCCATGGATGTCGCTAGGGATGCACAGCTCCAGTGAGCTTCTGTGTCTTTCTCTCCATGTTTTGACCTTCAAAATCTTGTCACGTTGATTTCAGGCCAGAATCAGCTGATCAGATGCGTAATCTACACAGTGATGGAGCAATGTTCACATATGTGTCACATAGCGCTGCTCAGACGTGCTGGTTGATGGTCAGTAGATCATCTTCAAATGGTGCAGATGGATTGACAGACTCTGTTGCTGCATTAGCCCTGTAATCGACTGGGGCCCTGTCCAGGGTGTACCCTCGCCCAGCGCCCAATAAGAGCCGGAGATTGGCACCGGGAGACCCCTGCGACCCTGAATAAAAGGAACAAGTGGGTATGAAAATGGATGGATGGATGGATGTTGCTGCATTACCTCAGATCAATAGGATGGTTTTTGTCCAAGTCTGCCTGTTTTTCATGGACTGATCAGAGCAAAGTTTCGGGACCTGACAGAACAGCCACATTAAATTTGGGGGAAAAAATATAATAACAACAACAAAAAACATTTTCGTTTGTTTAGTTTTCTACATTAATAAATGTTTGTGCAGCAGACAGAGAAGTCCATCTGCCTTCTCAATTATCATTGTGTGCTTCTGTACGCCTCACCTCTCCACATTGAATGAGCAAAACGCTCATTTAAATAGGGTGGTGTCCACCACCTCTGCACGCGCGCTAATTATTGCTAGAATCTCAGTGAATTCCTCGCAGCAGGTGAGGAAACTGCATCACCAAAGGATTTAGAGATGCAACTGGTTTACCGCCCTTTATTTCAGATCTTAGTGAATCTGCCCCTATGTGCATTATTAAAAGTATACATTTCATTTTATTAAAAAAAAACCCCCAAGATTTTTTTTTGTGCATTTACAGCACAAAATCTATACCAGGGGTTTTCAAAGTGTGGAAGAGTGAGCCCCCCGTCATAGGCCAAATATGCAGCAGCATCCCCCAACGTTTTAACCTTAGTGTGTGCACTTTAAGTTTTTTACACATTTTAAAACCAATCCATCTAATACCATTATGTAAGGCATGATCAGACAGATTAAAACAGCCTCAATTCACCGTCTTCTCTTTTATAATTTGTAAATAAATGAGATGTTGTTACGGCATTAAAGTTGAAATTGTGAGAAACTGAGGTGAAAATGTGCGTGATGGAAGCCCAGTGCTTGGATCCATTCCCCCAGAGCGCCCACACCGACCTGCTTTTGTTTGTAATTACTGTTTGATTAAGCATGCTGGGCAGCTCCCAGAGTCCTGCTGGCTGGCCACTGATACAAGGCTTTACACGGCATGTCTGTGACCTCTATCAATTAGAGGCGGGCTGCTCGCTGAGAGCAGCAGAAAGCCACACAAGTATACGCTTATTCCCACAACAGCTGCTTCAATATGAAATACTATATCTGCCCACTTATGCCCAAGTGTCTGAACATCTCATCCCACCTCTACCGCAGCCAAGTACTCTCCCTCTCTCCACATAAAGACAACACCAGCATCTTAAAGCACTTGTGAAGCCTTGTTATAGAGTTCTCCAAAGGCTCTGGGGTTTTACGAGACAGCGGAGGACAGTTATTAGGCTGCAGGGAATTGAGGGAAGAGAGGAAGACCCGGGAGAGGATGGAGCATTAGATCTGTACGCCCGCTCGATGCCTGCCATGTTAAAGTCTGCTAATCTGATATTTTTTTGGGTTTCTTGGTGCTCATTTGCCAAGTGACAGCACATCTGGACAGAAGATGTGGGATTTGATTGTAGTGGAGTAGTTAAGTTTTTTGGGGCCCTGTTGGAGATTGTTTTTAAAGACTTGGAAAGAAATGTGATTGAGAGGTCTTTACGCACTTGTCAAACTCATGGCCCGGGGGCCAAATCTGACCCTTTGGACCATTTATTTCAGCCTGCAGGAGAAAGTACTAAAATGACAGAGAAAGCATGAATCATTGTGTAAATGAAACTTCCGGTGCTTATATTGCACAATTGCAGTAAGTTTTAATGTTAATCTGTTTAAGAAACTCTAAATTGTTACAAAACCCTTCAATTTTCCTGAAAGTATTACATAATATTTTCCTTAATTAAATAGAAATTGGTCACAAAATCCAGGAAATTTAAAGTGAAGATCCTATCGGGACTGATATCTGTCACTTATTGCTTGGATATTATCGGTTTCTCACATATTTTCTATTTAATGTATACGTAGAAGTGCAAACTAGGGCACAATCATGTAAAAATTACTTGTTTTCCCGCATAAAATCTGTGGCCCACTAGAGATCAAACTGCTACGTATTTGGCCCCTGAAATAAAATGAGTTCAACACCCGTCTTAAGATTTACTCCGACTGTCGCACCCTAAGGTCATAGAGTATTTGAAAATGTTACGATAGAGTTTGAGTAACCTTTTCTTTTACTTTTGTAAATTTAAAACAAAAGCTGTATCAGAATAAAACTCAGATGTTCGCCTTCCAACTGTTTATTTACTGTTAGTTTGTTGTGGCAGGGCAAATATGGGCAGCAGCACAGCTTTCCTTAACTATTGTGTGTCCTTGAAAGCAAACTACATTGTGTTCCACATGGTCTACTTATGACAACCAGTCCAGAAGCTTCAAGCAAATTACAAGAATTTAGTTTTTTTGTTTTTCAACTCAACATCTTGACCGGATTTTATGAGTAATAGAGAAAAACCCAAATAATTGAGTTGTTTTAAAAAAATCTCCTAAAAGTTTTTTTTTTTTTTACATTTTAAAAATGCAACTATTTGAATTGAAAAAACGGCACATTTGTTTTTCCTTTGCCGATTTTCTATTTACTTTTGGTTGTGCTTTTATCTTCTTAAAAGACACTTAATGTGCTGCTTTGTTTTTTCCTTTTAAGTTCTTCCATATTTTTCACGTCTGCCGTGTTTCTTTTGTCCCTCGCTGTTTTTCCCTCCAACATTTTATTTTGGTGTTTAGTCTCTGACGAGGTGATCAGCTGTGGAAAATTAGTTATGCATTACAAATTACTGTCTAGGCGGAGCACGGAGTAATGAATGGAGAAATATGGATCCATTTGATATAAACAGCTCCACGTTACTTTTTCCCCTTGTCCCAGTTACGTCATCTACTGTGGAAACGACTCCAATGCAACGATCCTAGGAATTCCAGGAAAATGTCAGTCTCTTCTCCACCGTCCTGTCAGCAACGTGTCTATTGATGCTCAGTGTTGCTACTTGTTTAGTCTACACACTTTAATTTATTCAGACATAGAAGCTGAAAGTTGTGGTGTTTTCATAATCCCACATCTGTTTTCTGATTGTTTTTGTTTTTTGCTCTTCAGTTAATTTAATATCTACTATCATGACATAAGCTAATTCCTGTCATACATGCTCCAAAGCATAATTCTCAAGACTTTTCTTGTAAAATATAAATAAAACAATAATTGACCTCACTTACTGGCTTTTGAACTATTTTAATTCTTTATTTAATACAGGAAAAGACAAATATTGTGGTGGTAATCACCAAACAGAGACACTTGTTCCCTGAATGGAACTTTGAAAAAGCACTCGAGACGTTGCCTCTAACAAAGATGTCTCCGTTCAACATGTTCCCAAATGACCCATCCTGTCCTTTCATCCGTTCCTTGGTGGTATGTTTGTAACCCGAGACTTTAGATGACCCTCGTGCCAGCTGCTTTTTGTTCTCTACTGCTGCACCTTTTCCCGCACATGAGCCAGCAACATAATATTTGTTTCTATTACAAACACCGGCCCGGCCCTCATGTCCAATCAGTAATTGGCCAGCTTTTTTCCCACCTTCAAAGGCATTTGAAGGTGGGAACTGGCGGAGGTTGATGAGTGAGGCTCCCTGTCTGGGTGTGGGCCGGACAGTGGGGGGTTAAGGGTGATGTGTTTGGGCTTTCAGCACACGCTGACTCGACATGATTCAGCTCAGTCGACCTCGTGACCCCCTTTGGCTGCCGAGCTGCAGTTTTGACGTACAGGTGCAATGATCGTTGGACCTGGCGTGTGTCGCAGTAGACGCGACAGCAGTGAAACTAGAGAAGCTTGTCCAAATGTCTTTTATTCACCGTATTATTTAAAAAATCCTACATGTTTTCAAACTTTCCTTATATGGTCAGTGTTTTTCAAACCCTAAATGTTGGTCATTTGTTGTTGTTCAAGCCACATATTCTGTCAAATCTGTAATCTTAGGGTTAAACTGTTGGGGACAATCATTTTTAATCAGATAAACACAGAGTAGGCCTCAGAGATCAATAAATCCCAGACCATTTGCTTGAAAAAGGTTGAAACTGCTGCTTAAAAGTTTGTTTCCATCTTATTTGCGACTGTAAAACTCTCTTATTGACATTTTCGTAATTATGGCCAAAATTCTAATCACGATTATTTTGATGAATATTATAATCACAATTATTTATCATATTAATTAACCCAAGAATTAAAAATGTACCAAGGGTTACCTGAATAAATACACTATTACAGAGTGCTTTCACGAAATGCAACTCATTGGAAACAATTACCGGCGCTGACTAATGGTTGAGAAAGTGCCTGATTTGATATGGAGCAGAGCCCACATTTTAAATGTAAATATTGCAGACAATCAGGTTAATTTAATCGTGGCAACCAAAATCAGATGCATAGAAGTAGTTTTACTGAATTCTTACTGTGATTTTTGTGTCTCTTTACCTGATGAGGAGGACAGTGATTGGCTTGACGTCATTTTCAATCTAGTTGGTTCCCAGTATTCTCCGTAATATCGCATTCAATTTTGGCCGTTTGCAGATCTATACGCGGAAGCCCCAAAACAAACATCTGCCGTTGTTTTGCCACAACTGTCAGTGAAAACACCAGAAACGTGTTGGGAAGTTACTTTAGCAGAGTTTTTGGGGACAAACAGGATTATAATGAAAACATGTTTTATTGCAGGCATTTTCAGGTTATTAACCTTTAGTATATTTCTGTAATATTCAGATTTTAAAATAGCCATATTTTCCTGCATAAATATTTTTCACATAAAATCACATTTTCTCTACCCTCTCACACAAACAGAATAGACTACTTATACAGTAATCCTCTCCTTTTGTTTAGAACAAATCTGCTACTGATGTCTGAATAAATATGGACACCAGATTTCAGAACACTGAGCAGATGATACTGCTCACTGAAAATGATAAAGAAACAAGATGTAAGAAATGTGAGAATATACCTGCAGACTATCTGCTGCTGTAGTAAGTAATACAGAGACAGTTTCACCCAAAAGATCTCAGAAGTTCACATCCCAGGGCTGCTCGCATCGTCTCTTCATCAGCAGTTAAAACGGGGGGTGTTGTGTCCAATGGCAGCTGTTTTCCATGGTTGGAAAGAACAACAGAGCCAACTGGAAGATACACAGACAGGGTTAAGAATAGGGATGATACCACCGACCTGTGGCAAAGTAATGTAACAGAGCACAGGTGATGGTCGGAAGTGACTCAAGAAACTGAGTAAGCAAAAACTAAAAGATGGTTTCTCTTTTTTTTTTTTATACATTGTAACTTCAACTTCTCTGTTTTTTATCCTGGAAAACAACACAACAGAACCATTTTCATATTTAAAATCAATATTAACTGCACAGTGCAGCAAATTATCAACACTGTGAGTCAATCATCTTCCTTTTTAATTGAATTTTCTTTTACTATTGCTGTGTACGTGATTGTGACTGAACAGTGTAAAGCACTTTGCGATTACTAGAATGGCAACAATATACAGTACTTTATGTAGTATAACGAATACTTTACTAGGGGTGTCCCGATCCGATATTGATATCGGATATCGGTCCGATATCAGCCAGAAAACGAATATCAGATTTTATCGGACTGCATCTAAAATCACCGATACAAGCTCTCCGATAATTTTTTTTTTTTTTTTTTTTTGTGATGTGTCGTTAACTACAGTAATACTCCATTTTTGTCAGAAGCATCGATAATTTCACTCACATCTGTGTATATAATGCTGCTCAGCGAAACATACCAACAGATGTTTAAATGGTGTGGTTCATGATACGATATGAAATGATACAATCTTTTTGGAAAGGAAAAAAGACCCAAAAAATTGCAGTTGGAAAAATAGCCACACTTCTATTTGATATTAGCTCTGAACATACTTACTAACATACTTATTTGAGTCGAGGAATATAAAAAAATTACAGCAAACATGGCAATCTGCTGTATAGTACCGTAGATAATGTGGATTTTTTTGTTTATCTGATTTGTATTTTTGATGATAAAGAAAAGATGTTTTATTTTCGCAATATCTTGTCTCATGATACATTGACCCAGCTTGACTTTTTCTTCAGATTGATATGCATTAGTGTCACCAACAGTTAAATGCAAGTTTTTTTAGTTGTAGCCTTGTTACGTGCCATCTGTTGCTTCTGTTTTCCACTTGTCATGTCTATATCAGTGATCTTACTGCTTGAGCCTCAATAAAACAAAATCCCAAACGAACCACGTGTTTTTCCAAATTCAACCAAGTTGTTTTTCCTGTGTCTGTTTGGAGCCGTAGGGGTACCAGCTTTCTGTTTTCGGGTGGGCCCATAGCAGCCCCACAGCGACAAGCCCCGATGCTTTTTATTTGGCTCTTAGCCTGGAGGTGTCACAAATATCGACACGCTTTCACGTGACGGAGACTTTGCCAGCCGTTTTCCCCCCTTCCCTAAGCCCGCCTTTCTGTCTGCCCAGCCAGGTATTGTCGGGCCCCGTGAAGGCCCTGTGAATAGTGTCAAACTTGATCGTTCTCATTCTGCTTCCTGTACATGGCAGAAGAAAAAGTGCCCACCGTGTGGGTTTTCCCCCTTTGTGACGCTCCTCTCTTGTCTTCCTGGGAACAGACCGCATTCCAGCCACAATCATTCCCTTTTGTGAATCCCGAGTATTGTGGACGAGCCTGTTATGCCGATAAACCTCCTAGCTTTCAGTGTAATGCATGCAAATGTGGCAGAAGTCTAGACCTGTGTTTTTTGTCAGCCAACAAAACCAAATAATGAGGTGAGTGTTCGCAGCGATGGGGCTGAGATTTTGTTTTGACACATCCTCCCTTTATTGGTGTGTGGGACCTTTTTTTTTTTACTCATCCACGCCGGGGATGGTGATTTAAAGTCTGCTACATGTGGACAAAATATTACCATACATGGGCCTCCAGTGTCAGTTATGGTTTATGTAATGCACATAGCCGGCTCGGCTAATCCTTGCGGTATCGTTCCTAGTTTGTCTCGATCGTGGGCTTTTTAAAAAACTGCTAGTCTCCATAACGCAGCAGGCCTGAGGATGCTAAGTGTTTCTGACTGAAGCCCTAATGCAACATTTTCTTTCACCATAAATCTCTCACAGCTCGTGTCCACGAAGCGTTTGTCTTCACAACAACCAGGAAGTTTTCTTTTCTCAGACTTTGTGAGTTCAGATGGTTTAAACAGCGTCCACTACACATGAAAACAACCCTCAGCAGCCTCCATGATGCAGAACACAAGCTGGCATCTTATTTTGCTGCTGTTTGACACAGTGCGGTGTATTATTTTGACATGAACCATTATCCCTTCTGGGCGAAAAGAACATGTTTTCCTCATCTTTGTGACAAGAAGGAATTGCTCAGGTTAAGTAGGAAGGGCAGCCAGAAATAATTACCAAGCACTTATGATTTTTTTTTCTTTTCCTCCCGCTTTTGTTCATTGTTTCTCTTCCAGTAGAACAATTTCTTTATGTTTATAATCAAACACTGTCTGTTAGCATAGCCGAATATGTTTGATTGAGAAAAGCAGTTGGACCTGTAAATTATGAGGCTTAAATACCAGTAAAAGAGCTTTATCCTTTTTTTTCCCTTTTTTTTTTTTTGCCAAATTAAAGTTTGGCTTTTGTGTGAAGTTCATGCAAAATGACCCTCTTTCTACAAATCAACAGGCAGATGGCGGATAATGACGAAAAATTTGATTCTTTGAAGTTGTAATGGCTATTGAAATGTGTAAAATCCTGGGGTTGAAAGGAGTGCTTCAGTCTTGGGTGGTTGCTGTCTACGTGCTGGGAGGTTTGTCTGGGTCTTGTCGCCAACTTCCCGCCGCTTGCTTGCTGATTCCCCCGAAGAATTGGAGCAGATTCTCCATGAGAGTTCGGAGAGGCTGCCAGCTACTCAGGACTATACATGTTTATAGTGCATGCTTATGATTGATGGGATAAATAATCACTAACATTAATGTTAATCAACCAAATAAAGAAAGCATTGTATAGATGATTATTACAGTGGCTAATGAGACTTTAGCACTGATGGCTGCTAATGGAAGCTCAGCCTAGTTTGGCACTGCTGTGTTTAACACACAAGTTCACAAAAATCGGAGTCAGTGTGTAACCACATTGCCATTAGAAATCCAGTTTACAGCACAGAAGTTTGCTGACCCCCTCTGCTTCTCCCTGCCTTATCTGCCCTACTGCTGCTTTTTCGTCTTGTGCTGTTTTCTTGTCTGAATCTAATAGGAGTTTCTCTCTACATCTCTATTCAAAACCAAAATTTTGGTTTCTCAATGCAATGGACCACATTTTTTCAACAAAAGAACGGGCAGAGGTGAGCCCGTCTGTCAGGACGGAACGTCTGCAGTGGGATACACGAGGAACGTGGAAGACATTTACATAATTGGAATTATGATTCTGTTGATTGGAGCTGGCAGTTTCCTGACTATCACAAAGTCTGGATTACATTACCAGCTGTTTTGGGAAGGCTGCCAGTCACTTTCTGACACTCAGACTCAAGCGATAAAAGTACTCAAAGTAAGCAGATGCTACTTGGAACGTCTACCCAGATTGGAATCCAGCTTGGAGAAGTTAAACTGCTCAGCTTTCAATAATGCCACCCTATTGGATTACTGTGAAAGATTAACTGTAGGCTGCATGGAGGAAAAACAGAACAAATCCTTATCTACATTGGTTGCCCACAGCCAGCCGTTCAAGGCTGGGTTATCTATTTCATCAGGATGTTGTGTCGACTGATGCTCCGCCCCTTCCTTCTCCACCTCATCTCCCCACCACCGCCACCTGGAACGTTGTTTCTGAACTCTGATCTACCCAAGGTCATTTCAAGTCATCTGCGCTTGGGCTGAACAGCACAGAATGAAGCGACTGGATCAGGTTCTTGGCCCCTATCCCCTGTCCCTCCCAAGCAGTGCCTAAAAGAGGGGTGCTGCACTCATGCGCCCCCCCAGTGGCTGGCTGCAATCATCCTCCCGAAATTTGTCCTCAAATTTTTGTTGTAATTGTGTCTTTTTTTGCGCTTCTGTGTGTGCCAAGGTTTTTCTCCCTCCGTATAGAGCGCAGTTTGAGATCTGCCTTTTTCCCTCTTCTTACTAAATGTTTTTGCAACAATGTCTGGGAGTAAATTTTTAAGTATAATGCTAAGAAATGTCTCGGCCTCCTCTTCTTTCCACACGTATCGCGCCATGTTTTCTCAGAAAAAAGTGGTCATGTGACCCAGTAAGTCACGTTCTATGACATGTATTTGCGGAAAGTGTTTCCATTTTGAAATGTCTGAAAAACCTCCACGAAAGCGTAAAAACGTTTTCGAATTTCAGGTGTTTCCATTACCAGTTTTTATTGTGATAATTAGTTTTTGTGCATTTCGAAGGGTAATGGAAACACAACTATAGTGCTCCTGTTACACAAGCACTGTAAATAGGGTGTCATGCTACTAAAGGGTTAATAATTCAAAGTAAGCACACAGTGATCCAGCTTCAAGCAGGACAAGTAACGCATTTATAGAGAATCCAATTTTCCATTTCAAAATTTCCTCAATTCTATTTCAGAGTTTATCCATTTTTGCTTCATTTCATTTCATCATCACCATTTTTGTTCTAGTTTGTTCCCGGTATTTCACTTCATAAGACATTCAATTTTGGACGGATTCAGATATTTCCGTGTAAACCGCAAAATAAACGTTGGCCATTATTTCGCCACAACTTTCAGTCCATGAAAATAACAGAAATGTGTTGGGAAGTCACTTTGGCAACGTTTTTAGGGGCAAACACAAGAAATTACAGTAAAAATGAAGTAAAAACACTTCCATGCATCCATATATGGGACTCCACATCCCACAATGCAATGCACATAACTTTTCCGACAATGTCAATAAGAGAGTTTACAGTGGAGATCCAAACATTTCTACACTTTTACATCTTTTTTAATTGATCTTTAATTTATTGATCTATGAGGCCTAAACTATGGATTTATTTGATAATATAAAAACATAATTGTCCTGAGCAGCTTTAAGCGAAGTTGCTTTCACACAGTCGATAAATGCTGTTTACTGACATTAAATGTATGTTTGAGATCTTCTACACCACATTCATTATTTCTGAAGCTTGATGCGACTCATAGAAGTCACCAAGTGTTGACAAAAGCAGTAAAAAAGCAGGATGTTGTTTGTAGTTTTGACCCAACACAACGTAAAAACTACTGGTAACAGTTAATCAATCATTGATTGACTTTTTAAACCTAAGATTAATAAAAGGTGAAGGGTTTTAGCTCCTTTCCCAGAGGTCTCCTCTCTCACTGTCTAATGTTTGTTTCCCGTCCGTCCCTCAGGACATCACCACCCTCACTGGAGTCCCAGAGGAACACATCAAAACTCGCAAAGTCCATATTTTTGTTCCCACCAAAACAGCCATGCAGTCTGGAGTCAATAGCACCAAGAAGTGGAAGATGGACTTTGACACTCGAGAGCGCTGGGAGAATCCTCTGATGGGCTGGGCCTCCACGTACGACACACACACCCTCATGTTCATTTACACTGTCCTTATAACGAAACCGTTTAAAATGTGTGTTTGTATTTGTGTTGCAGAGCCGATCCTCTGTCCAACATGGTGCTCTCCTTCTCCTCTAAAGAAGACGCCATCGCATTTGCTGAGAAAAATGGTACAAAATCACTCTTTGGGTTTTATTCTAACACAGATTTTACTGCTGACATCACCGATGAAACGCAGACATGACGACCAACTTTAACAGCAAATGCACGAGTGTTAAAAAAAGTCGCATCATGGACCACATCATGACAACGCTCAGAATAAGTGAGCGAATGAATGACAGTGAAATTAAACAGAAATGCACAAAAACAGAAAAGATAACTAAAAATACAGATACATTTACAAAATGAAAGAAAAATACACAAAATGACTCAAAAAAACAAACAAAATTGAAGAAGAAACCCACAAAAGGACAACAAAATTACAAAAAATACAGAAAAGTTGCGTAGGACATCTAAAATACACAGAAATAACAGAAAAATATACAAAAGACAACAAAAATACACAAAATGACAACAAAAATTCACAAAATGAATCAAAAGTTGCACGGGTGGACTAAAGTTACAGGACAAATAACAGAGAAATGTGCAAAATGAAAACGAAATTACTCAAAAAAGATACAAAATGACTGAAAAAACAAAGAAAAGAATAACAAAAGTACACAAAATATATAAAAAGACAACACAACTACACAAACATACAAGACAACTAAAAATACACCAAAAAAAAAACTGGACATTAATGAAACGGCAACAACTATATAAAATTATATAAAACACACAAAGGAACAACAAAAAATATACATAAATTTACAAAATGATTACAAAAATACACAAAATGACTCATAAAAGATACAAAATTACTGGAAAAACAAAAAAGGATAACTAAAGTACAAAAAAGAACACAAAAATAAATAAAATGACATTACAAATACACAAAAATAACCAATCACACAGAAAAATACACCAATAATAACAGAACATTTACACAACGGCAACAAAAATACACAAATTTAATCCAATAACACACAACAACAAAAAGTTTAAAAAAACAACACAAATACGACTTTAGAAACAAACGAAACAACAGAAAAAACGAACAAACCCTTTGTTGTTTCCTGTATTAATGTTCATTTTGGTCATTATTCTAAACACTGACATGAATGTTGATGATGTGACCCTCGGATCAGATAAACACACGTCTGTGACTTCAGGACAGTAGAACCAGGGTTCTGTAACTGTAGGTAAATGTTTCGTGTGAAATCGTTTAATCTAAGGAGCAGAAATGTGTTTCCCTAAGATCAACTGGCTCCATGTTCACTGCTAAGTGAAACCTTTAGAGCAGGATTAGCGTGGTTGGTATCACAGAGAGCAGAGCATCATCTGTTTCAGTTCAGCTCAGATGTGAGTTCACTGTGACGCAGAGAAGCCAAACATCTGGGAAGGTTTGATGAATCTAAGCAAAGGAAACTTGCTTACTCTGTTTATTGCTCCATGAAAGCGATTAGAGCGGCCCTGACTACGCACAGCCTGTCGTTGTCTACAGAACACCTCATCCACGCTGGAGCGCGTCCAACGCACACACTGCTCATCACTCACCCTGTTCTTCCTCCAGGTTGGAGCTACGAAGTGACGGAGAAGAGGAGCTCCAAGCCCCGAGTGAAATCCTACGGAGCAAACTTCTCCTGGGACAGAAGGACCAGGCGCTCGGCCAAGTGAACGGATGTCCCCCACATGTCCGTCCCACTGTGGACCTGTATCGTTGTATCATTCATGTCAATAAAAGCATAATTGTCAAGCGTTTGGGTCATTATCGCCTTTATCCTTCAAACACTCACCTCATTACGCTCGATTAATGAAGTGTTTGTTCCCACAGTCGAGCTGGATCGCAGCTGAACAAAGGAGGACAAATTATTGCTATTTAAACACAGGGATAAATACGGCCACAGGCCAAACACTGGGGTTTTTAGTTTGTACTCAGTGTTTGTCTCTGCTTTGCTGAAATGTTTTCAGTGTTTGAAATGCAGCTGAATCTGTTTCTCTTTTCTTGGCTCTATCCTTATTTTACAAAGAGGGAGTTCTTCTTAGTGAAAGCTGAATCTTTTGAGCTTTACGGGTAATTGGATGATTAAGACATTTTCAACTGTGGGAGGAAATTAGAGAAAACCTCATTTGAGAACATGCAAACTCCACAAAAGCCACGCCAAATAAACATTGCAGCGTTCATCACAGTGAGATCAAAAAACAGTAAATTACAGAATCAATAACACACGATTACATTTTTGTCATCTCAACTGGATAATTCAGTATAGATTTTACACATTTCCAATAAATACAGGGGTTGTTCATTTTTACCTCCAGTAAGGAGCTCTTATTTGTTTGTCTGTTCGCAGGATTACGTCAGAAGTACTTAATGGATTTTAACACATTTTTAATCAAAGATAAATGTTAGAATTTACACCATGGAAGATTCCATTCAAATTTTGGAGGGGATTGGGACCAATACACCGATAGTGGATCAATTTCAATCATCTAAAAATACCTAGCTGCTTCTCATCATTGGTGAATTTTCAAAAATGAACATCTTGGTTCGTAATTGGCTTCACTTATGTTGGGTTGGTTCCTGAATTACTCAACCAGGTTTGATCTGAACCAGATTATGCATTTCATTGATATTTTTCTAAAGAATGAGACGTACCCATACATTTGGACCTACTATGGTTAATAATGGAGATAAAAGTTTCTACCAAGTCTTTACAGTGTGAATGATCACAATCACTGCTCCAGATAACTGCCAATATCTGAGGTTTGTGCTCTTGTATTGGGGAAAATATTCTAACGAGGAGCCAAATTTAAAGTGGTCATCAGTAAAAAAGCAACATTTCAAGTTAACATTAAATAGTTTTGAATAATCAAAACTATTGCATGAAGAAAAAAGCGTAAACTGAATTAGTTGATCTGACATCTGACTGTAACCACACAGACTATGGCAACAGTTGTGATTGACAGTCCACAGAGATCATGTTTTTAAGTGAAATGCGCTGCTGCCTTTTTTCTTAATAAATGGGACAAACTGGATAAATCAATGGTTTGGGGGAAATCAACCAGGACACGGGACGTAACTGTAAACCGGGACTGTCCCAGGTAGATCGAGATGTCTGGTCACCCTAATTACATATCTAATGCTACATTCTCTGCCCTCTGGTTCACACAGCCATGCTTTCCCATGCAGAAACACTTGTTTTTATCTTCCTCAAAGCCTTTTTACAAAAAAAAGCCTCAGATGTGGTTTGGCCTCACACTTGAGATGGCACTGCGGCGCTTGTTTACGCTCTTTGTGTTCAGTAAACAGTGGCGTTACTCTGCGGCCAGGCCCCAAACTGCGTGACTGCGCTGATATTCACACACCAATCATGGCCTAATTGGTGTAGACCTTCATTCATTAACGCACCGCATTGCACATCGCTCACAGCCTCGCGCTCTCCATTTATTCTGCCAGGTCAACAAAAGAGCTGCGCTGATATGAGCGCGACGGTCCAATCGGAGCGGGGCCTTGCATGAATGACAGCATGTGTTACTTTTCCGCCTTTGAAATCCCCTCTGAGAGGAGCAGCAGCGAGAAATGCTGTTGGCACAACTTTGTATCATAAAAAGTTGAAAGCATTCCACCCGTCTTGGCCTATAAGCACAATAAATTATGTGAAATGAGAATGGCATTGTTCAAACTCATCATTACTAGCTCAATGCTAACGTGGCTGCACCGGTCAGCACATAAGCATCCATCCACACTAACTGCTGCTGCTGCTGCTATGGTGCAAAGTGACCAGAGAGTATTTCACTCTTTCATCGACTTCAGAATTAACTTCAACTCCAACGTTAAATGATTGCAGTTGTTTACCCGTGGACGCTAAAAGCTGTTGTGGAGCACAGACTGTTCTAAATAAAGAGCAGGTTCACGGCACATGTTCACCAGCAGCGGCATCGTCTCACAAATCACATCCACAGTACGACAGCCAGTGGAAATAAAGTGGGATTAGAGTGGAATTATTGCAAAGCTAAAGCTGGATTTTGACTGTTTTCTGATGATGAAGATGAATATGGAGAGGCTTGAGACGCCTGATTCTGAGTGGGAAGGATACAAGTGTTACATGAGGAAAGATAAAGTTGTTAAGAGGACGGGATGGATGACGAAGTTCATTTATCTTCCTCTGGTCTCACTTAGTAAAACTTTAGACTCCCCTCAACACACGTGTAAATGATATACAGTATGTCCTACTCCAGTACAAGTACTGTTACTTGATTTAAATTGTGCTCAAGTACAAGTGAGACATACATAAAATACTCAAGTGCAAGTAAAAAGTAGTACTCAAAGTAAAAGTTACTTTCACCCCCATTTATATTTTGGTCATACTTCTTGCCACGGTTCCTTTAAATACAGTAAACATCTCATGTATGAACTTAAAAAGAAAGAGAATCTTGCACAACTGGAACTTCATTTATTTAATAAATTGAAGTTTTATACATGAAGGTTATACATGACACTGTTATGACATGACACCTGTCATTAGCATGAATTACGTGTCATTAAGTGTTGTTCGTTACTTTAACCCTAACCCTACCTAACTCCACTAGATCCCTCCACCAAACCCAAAAAATGCCAACATAGCTCCAAAGGTGTCATCATTTAGCAAACAACACCTTATTCATGCTAATGACAGCGTAATGTCAGCCTTATGAATAAAACTCCAAATAAAGTGCAACCATTTATTTTCCACAAAGGCATCCTTATAAAATAAAAGGTTTGCCAAAATTCACAATCACTATAATTTCTTTTTTTTTTTTTTTTTTTAATAAAGTAACGTCAATAAATTCAATTCAAAAGAAAAAAAAAAACATTCTCAGGATCTAAGTACATATCGCTACATTAATGAACTGTAAAACAGTGCCATGCTAAATGTACCATGTGGGTAACAACATACTGTATATTAGGTAGAAACCATAACCTGAACCATAGAAAGTGAATGAGTGTTGATCAGAACATATGGATTATGTTCAATGTGGTGAGGTCAGCAGTTTATGAAGAAATTAAAAAAAATAATGGCAAAAAATAATAATTTACTGAGTAACGGTTGGGTGTAGAAATGTAACTCATTTCTTCTTTTAAAACGTACTTAACAAGTAAAATGACTGATTTAGAAATATACTCAAAAAACACATATGAATACTACAAATATTATTGGTAGTATTATTATGTGTTTATGGAGTAAATGTACTTTTGTGCCATATTCTGTGTATTTTTGCTGTCATTTTGTGTTTTTGGAGTCATTTTTCTCTATTTTTGCTGTTTTTTGTGCATATTTTTTCGTATATTGGTAGTAATCTTGTGCTTTTTACGAGTACATTTCTGCATTTTTGTAATTTATTACGTTTTATTTTTGATTCACTTTGTGTGTTTACTTTGAAGGCTACACAAAATCTTACATTCATTTTTAAAAACTCTACCCATAAAAGCAACTCATTTACAGTAACGTGAGTACTTGTAATCCATTACTTTCACCTCTGCCCCTCAGCGCTGCTTAAAGCCTTTTTTTATTGATTTAACCATCTGAACCAAACACTGTGGATTAAACCAAACATTCAATGTCAGCGGCTTTTAATCTACAGCATTGTTTCCCACGTAGCGTGTAGGGTTACATATGTGTTGGAGAGCTACGGCGCTGCAGCACCTGCTCATTATTGCATGATTACAGCCACTAACAATGTCATAATGTTTTATTGTGTTATGGGTTAAGTAATAATTGGCCTCAGCCGTGGAAAGACTCGACGAAACGAGCTCAGAGCAGGCCGAGCTATAGGATAACCACAGTTTGGGTTCAAATCCATCCACGCTCACGTTGAAGTTTCCCAGAAAACGTGGCTCCGAGGCGCCAAAATAAGACAAGAAGAGACGTGTGTTTTCTTCTTCTCTCTAAAGAATGCAAAATGTTCCTGAAAGTAAGAAGAAAAAAACCCTAAATATGTGTTTAAATGTTTTTTCGTCTGTGGAAAAAAGAGGACAGATGTCAGCCTGGTTTCATTTAACCCTCCTCTTATCATTGAGGTCAATTTGACCCCATCCAATAATAATCTCAGAAGAACTAAGCAATAAGAAATAAGCAAAGTGTCTGACACAAAAACTTGGTCAACAACCAATCTGAGCAATAATACAAGAAAGAACAAAGGCTTTTTGTCTCTTTTTTGTTACCATAGTGCATATTTTTCTCAAAATGTGTGTGTTTTGTGTTTTTTTTACGTGTTATATGAGTAATTTTGTGTATTTTTGTTGATGAGAACTGAGCAATTAGAGATCAACACAAAAACTTGGTCAACAATTTTCTGAACATAATTTTCCGCAGGCAAATATCGCTCATCCAAAGTGTGGGGAAGCCTTCATGCTGTAGACACTGTACAGACGACACGGAGGGAAAGTCCTCGTTTGAACAACACACACACACACACACACACACACACACACACTGAGCTTTTGTTTTGAAGGGCACAGATCACAGATTGATGACGACTTGTGCTTCTCCAAACATCAGCCTGTAGTAAATTACACCGTGTTTACCTAAAGTTCACTGTTTATTATCTTAGCAGCTTCATCATCATCATCCTACCTTTTAATGTACGCACTCATTATCCTTCAACCAACAGAGAGACGGCAAAAACAGCCACGCTTCATCAACCAATCACATTTCACACTGGATTCCTCCAGATTCTCTCCGATCTGATTGGATCAGTAAAAACACTCACTTCAGTCTGATTATTGTTCCCTAATAGATTTAACACAAGTGTTTCTGTGGCATCGCTGCCAAACATTTCCACACGTGATGTTCTCGTCATGTGAAACGTGTGGTACGACCTGTTCAGAAGCTTGATTTTTAGATCCCACACTCAGTTCATGGATGCATGAAGACCCAGACTGATCATAGAATTATGTGGAGCTACACTCACATGTCCTCACAACGAAATACAGCAAGTTTTACAGTTAAATAAGTCACAAAATAAATAATTTTCCCTGTTACACTTTTACTTTGACATGCAAGTAATGTATGTATATATATATATATATATATATATATATATACACAAAAGCTGTTCAAACAAAATAGTGCAGGAATAGCTTCAAACCTATAACGTTTTCATGAAATATTCTTCATCAAGCTTAAAACTGCTAGAGATAATCATTTTTAATCAGATTATAACGCAGTGTAGGCCTCATATAATAATATCAATATCAAAGATCATTTGCTTAAAAAGTTTGTTTTCATCTGCACTGTAAAAACTCTCTTATTGACGTTTTGCACATTGCATTGTGGGATGTGGAGTCACATAGACCAGTGGTTCCCAACCAGGGGTACGTGTACCCCCGGGGGTACTTGGAAACATTGATGGATCTCTTTCCAACATGCTGAGTCATCATTAAGCCTATCTCAGACACTGCACATGCTCATCCAACACCTTTTAAACAATAAACAGCATTAATGGAATAAATAATATTGTGGCATTAAAATCCTACTAAATTGTTACTAACATGTTATGCACATTGAGGTAAATATAAGTTGTAGTAGATTTCAGAGGCCAACATGTTAACATGTAAATAATACAAGAAAGGTTCCTAAATTATAGTGAAGAAGGGGTTCTCCTAATCTGAAGAGATGCCTCGGGGGGTACATGAGACAGACAGTGTCATAGACGTGTTTTTAGTTCATTCTTACTTGTGTTAGAAAAAGACAGTGATTCACTTGGAACCATTTTTGCTCTAGTTTGTCCCAGTTACCTCGTGGTATCACTTCACTCCGCCAGACATTTGATTTCAGCCAGATCTGAATTTTTCTTAAACCCCAAAAAAAACGTTTCACTGAAAACACCAGAAATGTGTTGGGATGTGACTTTGACAAAGTTTTTGAGGTAAACACAAGCAATTTCAACCATTTACATAATTTTTTTTGTTCGACCAAATGATATTGATTTATTGATCCTTCATTATGTCTTCATCGGTTTTAATCCCTTTTTCAGTCTCATGTTATAAAAATGAGCTCCAAACAGATATTGACAGGCATTATAAATAAATTGGATCATTTCCTGTAAAGTCCTGATGCTTCACTAACGTCAGACAGGTGTGAAAGTCATCTGTGCCGCGAGAACACCTCAAAAAAAAAGAAAGAAAGAACAGCACAGGTCCAAAAAGGTCAAAGGTCACTGAACGTCAGTCGGACTGAACCAACATAGATCAGAGGTAACGTTAGCGCACAGAGAAAACAGCACAACAGGTATCAAAAGAATAATACATCTACATTTAATGGAAATACATTAAATTATAAATAATAAAATGATGAAACTGCTACTCACCACAAATATATATATATATATAATGACATTAATATGAATGAATATCTAAGGACCTACTATTATTATTATTATTATTATTATTATAAGTCCCATGAAGCAGTAGTAATTCATCTCACAGCAGGGCCACAAAAATGTGATTTTCTGATCCGAGGGCCACAATTATCAACATTCATGTCAGCATCAAGAATAATGACCTTTCTCAGCATTAATACAGTAAAGAGCAAAGGGTTTTTATTACTGTATTATATATTTTAATGTTTCCTTTATGTCATATACGTAATTTTGTGTATTTATTCATTTTTTTGACACATTTTTGTCTATTTCTATATATTTTCCTAATATTTGTACAAATAAAATGCAGAGATTTACTCCAAAAATACAAACGAATACTGCAAATATTATTGGTAGTAATCTTATGCATTTTTGGAGTGGATTTATGCAATTTTGTTGTTCGTTTGTGCAATATTTTGTTACTAAGTATGTTCTTTGAGTAATTTTGTGTATTTTTGGTGTTTTTGGAGTCCTTTTTGCTTTTTTTTGTGCATATTTGTAATATTCTGATATTTTTTGGGAGTAAATTTCTGCATTTTGTTGTGCAATAATTTGTTATTTCTTATAGGTTTTTCATTTATTTATTTGTAGCCATTTTGAGTATTTTTGCTGTTGACATTTTGTGCCTTGTCTAATTTCTGATCTGGGGGTGTACCTGAACCTCTATCATCCAGCTCATTCATTCATGTGTTCATTTGATGAAGTGCATTATTAAAATGTCATTAAATGCTGCTGCTCAGTGACATGATTTATCAAAGAGATTATTATGACTATAGATAGAATTAGTTGTGTGGGTTTGTGTGGGAGCGTACGTCAGTCCCACTCTAGGTCACAAACTGGTTCCGTATTTGTTTTCTTTTCGTGCAGTTGCAAAAATCAACGAGATAACGCCGCGCTTATCTTTGGAAGTGGATTTCCAGCCATGTGAGAAGGTATTCCAGGCATGCGTCGCCCTCTTCAAAGGAGACGCTTTTGCTTCTCAGGTCTCCGGCCCTAGTGGAGGCTGGTAAAGGAAAACCCCCTCCTGGGACCCGAGGCATCCACACCGTAACACCCTCATGTTCCGCTACTTATCAATCGCTGTATTCATCCTGGCTGTTTTCACTATTCACACCGCTATCAGGTTGGACGTGACACCACCCCCCACGAAAAGGTCAGGGTGACCCCCAAAAAGTACACACAATAGGGTTGACCTTCTGAAAGAGATGAAAGATGCACAGAAGACAAAAAGTAGCAGAGGTGCTTAAAGCTGCTGATCCTCCACGTCTGCATGAACAGCTTCTACTGCTCAACTTTAGGCTTTAATAATGGGCCGAGCAGCATTAAATGTCTATCTCTCTCACATAAATCACTATAAAGCAACCTTTTCTGGCCCACAGGTCTTCACCAAGGCATTTAGGTTGAATACAGATTGAACTTATGTCCACGTTAATCTCCTTTGTTGCCAAATTAAAGCTGAGTATTTTAAAAAAAATGTCTGGAAAAGTAATCCTTCCTTCCTGTGTTTGAAGTCGTCTGACACATGGCAGGTGACGATAAATTGTCCCCCAAAGAGTTAATTGATGGAGAGGAGAGAACCTCTGGGAGGGAAAAGTTCACTTTTGTGCCTCAGCGTCCCTGTTTGAAGGAGATGTGAGTTGGCAGTGCAGCAGAGGCTCCAAGATTAATGTTGCAAAAGGGGGCTCTGACAGCCTTTCCGCTGGTTGCGGTTCTCTTGGGTGGCCCGATTGGTCTTGGATGTCACTTTTGCTACTTAATCTTGTGTATGTGAACCAGGCTGATTCCAGGCCGGGGAGGGGAGGGGATGGGATGGGCGTGATGGTGGGAGGGGGCAACCAAAGCAGACACAGAATGAATGTCAGTTCTTTTCAGTCTCTGATCATCTTCTGATCATCGTGTGGCAGCGTCTGATCTCACTACACCAGTCAAGAGATAATATAGAGCAGACATAGACAACTGGCAGCCCGGGGGCCCCCAAATTAAATGTACAAAATGACAGAAAAATACACAAAACAAGAGTAATAATACATTAAATAATACCAAGAATTACAACATTGCAGGAAAATACAGTAAAAGACAAAAGAAAAACACAGAAAATATGACAAAAATGAACTAAACAACAACAGTAATACACAAAATTGCTCAGAAAAATATACACAATTACAGAAAATCACAACAAAAGTACACAAAAAGAAGAAAAAAAAGAAAAAAGATTGTGCAAACCCACAGTACTAACAAATAAGTAAATACATTTTACAAGAATAATAAACAAAGGGAATACAGAAACGCACAAAATGTGTCACAATGAGCAAGACAACAACAAACATACACAGAATGACAGAAAAACACATAAAATTACCAAAAAAAAAAATAAATGCTTATTCTAAATGCTGACATGAATGTTGATCATGTGACCCTCCGATCAAACAAACACATTTTTGTGGCCCCGCTGTGATAAAAGTTGCCTACCTTTGTTATAGGAAGCCACATATAATGGGATAGGAACAAATTATATCAATGTATTTATTTATTTATTTTATGTGCTGTTTGTATTTTTCACAGCACTGTCACTGTATTGTCCTATATTGTTATGGAGTTGTGTATGTCTTTTTAATTCTACTCCCTGCACCATGGGACTACAGATGGAGATTAGCATTGAGCTAAATCTGGTGCATTTACAACTTTGGTTGTACATTAATACACTTTGTCCCACTTTAAAACAAACAAATAAATAAATAAACACATTTACAGAATCACACATATTGGTCTATATTTTGGTCAATTGACCAGATCAGGGGTCTCAACCTGGGACCCACTGTTTGCCATGGTCATTAAATCTCAACCAAATTTAGTTTTTTTTCAAAAAAAAACCAAAAAGCTCTTGAAAACACACAAACATATAATATTTTTTAAAAACAAATAAATAAATATTAATAAATTAATTAATAAATCTATTTATTTTCCTGTGCTCTTTCAAAATAAAAGACATGTCAAACATGAGAGGCATTAAGTGTTTATTTGTTTTTGACCAGCTGTCCGCTCTGCGACCCACCCACTACTTGCCCGTGACACACTTTTTGATCTTGACCCACCAGTTGAAAATGGCTGGACTAAATCATCATGGTGTACGAAACAAAATAACTTTTTTTGCATTAAGAATAATTGCTTTCTATATGTAACTATGGATGGATTTCATCTTAATCCTAATATATAGTTTTAATAAAGTTATTCTCTATCAATGATTCTGATTATGGAACCATTATAATTAACACTTTAAAGCCTTAGAAGACATTTCTACCCCATCAATAATAACCATACAATAGGTCCAAATATATGGGCAGATATTAGATAAATCTCAATGAAACTCTGTGGGGTGATGGAGAAACCAACCCAACATAACTGAGACAAATGTCATTAAGATCAGTCAATCATTTTAAATTTCACCAATGACAAGAAAGAGGGTTTTTTTTTTTTTTTTTTTTTTTCCAAACTGATCCAGAATAAATATATTGATCCCTTAAAAAATGTAACAGAATATTCAGTCTTTGGTTAAAATTTTATTAAAATCCGTTAAGTACGTTTTACATAATCCTGCAAATGCACAAACTAAAAAAAGACAAAGTTGGTGAAAATATAAACAAAAGAAATAACTCTAAAAACCCCAAGTGAGGAAATATGACAGAACAAGTAATAGATTACAAGTACTGACATTACTGTAACTGAGTTGCTTTTATGGGTACTTGTACTTTTTTAAGTATATTTGTAAATCAGTCATTTTAACTGTCCATAAGTACGTTTTGAAAGAAGTAATTTGTGACATTTCTACACCCAAGCCGTAAATTATAATTTTTTGTGATAATTTGTTTTTTTTTATTTACATTCAATAAAGGCACATTGAACATAATCCATATGTTATTTCTGATCAACACCCAGCCACTTTCTATGGTTTCTACCTATTATGTTGTTACCCACATGGAGTTCATAAATGTATCTATACTTAGAGCCTGAGAATTAGTTTTTATTTTCAATTGAATCCATTGGTGTTATTTTGTTTTTTTTTATAGAATTTTACATTTTGACAAACCTTTTATTTTATACCAATGCCTTTGTGGGAAAACAAATTCCTTTTTTGGTTCATACATGAGATGTTTACTGTATGCAAGGGAACCGTGGTAACAACATATACAGTATTACCAAAAATAAACATGGGGGGAACAAAAATGAGTAACTTGTACTTTGAGTACTATTTAATTGAGCTACTTTTTACTTGTACTTGAGTATTTTATGCATGATTTACTTCATCATATTTCAGTCAAGTAACAGTACTTCTACATATCAGTACTCTTTACACCTCTGACAAAAAAGTGACAAAAAAACACCGTAAAGTTACAAAAATATAAAGAAAATGACAACAAAAATGCACAAAACAGCAAAAATATACAACAACAAAAACATAGAGCCCGTGTTGTTTCCTGTATTAAAGCTCAGATTAGTTATTATTCTAAAAATGCTGACATGAATAATAATAACGTGGCCCTCGGATCAGACAATCACATTTTTGTGGCCCTCGCTGTGATCAAAGTGGCCCATCTCTGTGTTAAAGAATGCGATTTGGTAATAATTATTAACAATGACGCAGCTGCTGCTGTTCTGTCGTCACATTTTGATGTTTAATATCAAACCAATAGCAATGACATCTTCTTCCAGATGTTCAAACTTCTGAAATGTGTAAACGTGCGAGTGCTGCTTATACTGAGGCGGGTCAAAGGGTTGAAGTGCTCAATAAATATAGTGCGTATGAAAGTGTAACTACTTCTCAGGGAAACGCCGGTGCCTTTCCAGGTATTCTACCATTTGTTTGAACTCTAAAGCTGTTATGACTACGCAGTTGTTAGTCACTGACTTTCCATCTGGTGGTTTCAGAGAGAAGACATATTTTCTTCCTCTGGGTTTCCCTCGTTGGTTAATCCCATTAGAGGATGTTTAGACTCAATCCTCCCAACAGCAGTAAACAGAGGAGAAGCACGACCATGTGATCCCAAAACACCCCAGCAGGCACGCCTCATCCTATACTAACAGATAAATGCAATAAGAACCATTTTCATTCATTCTGATGCATAATAATGTTATTCTATATTGTTACTGTGGGCTAAAGCTTCAATTACACCAACACTCGACTGACACTGAATGAAAAACGACTAAATCTAGATAAAATGAATTATACAAAGGAGATAAAACACTCTTACAGGTAAAAAATAACAAATTAAAGGGATTCTTCTTTCTTTCAGTCAGAGGCAGAACATCATGGTATATCATCCTTTATATTTATCATTATTATTATTATTATTGTTGCTGGGTTGGTCTTTGTTTTTTCTTTTTTTTTGTTTTGTGCACCAACTACCAAGACAAATTCCTTGTACTGTCCTTAAAACTGTACATGGCCATTAAAACGTTTCTGATTCTGATTCTGATCAACCAATCAGATTTAGAGCTAATCCCACATTAACAGATTACCAGCATTAAAAGTAATTTTAGTGAATTAAAGCTATTTTTTTGACTTTGTCTGCACATGCTGTCAAAGGTCAACACTTACAAGAAGTGCAATCTTTGTAACACAGCAATGCATGTTTTGTTATTGCAATTAAATAAAGGCATTTATTTTATTGCATAATTGTGACCATCACCAGCCCTCCCTAAGGAAGGGTAAGAAACACTTTATTAAAGGGAGGAAATAAAAAGAGAGGGTGGGGGTACGAGTTTTATCCCACAGTCCAAGACATGCCAGTGCATCGTAGACCAGTGCATCGTAAGAACCGCTACTGCAAACCCAAGCGCTGCCCCAGACCCGAAGATGCAGCCAGGCTAGCAGAAAGAGTGCGGGCCAAGGCAACCCCCCCAGGGCGAGCAGCCCCCCATACACCCCCGAGATTCCAAGCTGGGAGGCAGCCACCGCCCCCCACACACACACCCGAGAAAGCCCCAAGGAGCCGAGGACCCCACCAACATCCGCCCCCCACACCCCCGAGGGGAGGGCCCAGAGAGCCCCCTGCCCGAGACCACAGCAGAGGAGCCAAGGCCCAGTGTGGTCAGAGCCGCGCCGAACGGGCAGCCGGGGCCCCAGAGGCAGCAGGGACCGGACCCCAGGTCAGAAGGACCCAGAATAGAAGCAGCACCAGGAGCAGCCCGCCCAGGGACGACGACCACATCCCCAGCTGCCTAGGGCACCCCGTCGGCCCCCAGGCGCAACGACCGAGCCCCCCAGAATGCCCCAGATCACTTTTTATCAATGCTGACTGCAAGATGAGCCTTAGTTATTGCTAAAGTCAATTTAATGTTTACAATTACAAAATGTTCTGAATACAATTGATTGAAAATAATTTAATCTTGCGAGAACAAGTAAATGGTAACTAACTGTAATTCATGTACCAATATCAAAAACAAGTGGTATATGTTTATCAAACTGTCAAGTGACATTTTTCAAAAAAGCTTAAATTTTTGCTTCTACAACAGATTCTGCTTCTGTTCTTAAAAAAATAAATAAATAAAATAACCTCTATAAAAGTGCCCTCACCATCAGCCAAAATGCATTCACTGACACCTAGTGACAGGGCGTTTATGTGCTATGCATATGTTCACCAAATTAAATGTTTTTAAGTTAAAAAACATGATTAAAAAAACTATTTGGACATTTATTTGGATCGATACCATTATCACGTGAAATATTTTTTTGTTTGTTTTTTAACACCCTTGTTGACCCCTGACATACCCAGGTTAAAGCTGGAGAGACGTCTCGATGTCCCGCCCTAAACAGCCTCACTTCCTCTCACTGCCTCTGAAAATCTACCAGAAGCCACGCCTCTCCTTTTTTGCACGCCCATCGCGGAACATAACAAGGTTGCATTGATATGTCTATGGGTCAGATAAGAGCCTAAACCATATTTACTTGTTTCCGTGCACAGTTCCACATTCACTTTGATTGACAGTCTCAAAAACAGGAAGTCAACGCCTATTGGCTGGGTGTAGTCGGAGATCGTTTCCATTTGTATAGGGGTCTATGGGACGAATGTATATGAATGACCACCAGCAGTAGATTATAGTAATAGTGATTATAGTATTTTTTCACATTTCAAAAGAATGACACATAAACATAGATTTCTCAGAAACTCTGGAAATCAGCTTTAAAAACCACTGCTGTAGAGGATGAATTCAAACTAAAATATTTTAATATTTTGGCAAAAGTTGACTCGAATTAAGAAGATTCTGAGGACTAAAATCAATGCACTGAAGGATTTTCTAAAGCCTGATTTATATATGGATGGAAACTTTGCAGTGATTTTGTTCTGTAGTGGCTTTCAAAGCACAGATAAATTGTGATTCCAAGTTGCCAGCAGAGAATTAAATAAGTGAGCCTCTATAAGCCAATCTAAACTGGTCTTTTACGTGACCTCGCTGACGTTTAACCCTAATCCTCCGCACCTTAAACACTATTTCTGGCAGCGACTCTAAGCTTCTTCCCAGCATCTCGTCCATCAGGGCTGAATCATCTCGCCGCCTTCTCCCCTATTGTCTGCTCGCTTCTTTATTTGTTTCTGACTTTGCAGTTTCCTGCGTGAGTCAGGCTGCGTTTCATCATTCTCTGGGAGGTCGGTGTGAGAATGTTCATTCAACCAAATATGGCCCCAGCAGCAGCAGCAGCAGCAGCAGCAGCAGCAGCAGCAGCGATGAGGCGGCTGCGTGCCAAACGTTTGGTAAAACACAGGTGTTCCCTCTCCGCGTAGCAGCAGCTTTGTTTACGAGAGTGTCCCTGTGAAAAACTCACTCTTTCTCAGCTGGGTTTGTATTCTGAGAGCTGCAAGCTGCCCACATAGTGTCGTCACTCGTGTTGCTTTCCCCCGTAAACTGTTTGGATTCAATGAGCTAATCAACCTACAGAGTTTGGCCCCGTGCCACGCAGCACAGCAAAAACAGGCCACAATCTCAATTTATAGACCACTCTTAAATATTTACTACATATTAGCAGCTGATTAATCACCTGTGGCTGCACACTGACTGCGGCGGCTCGTTAGTCGACTTATCGGAGACTCGTAAAAAGCTACAGGGAGACGGAAATGGCACTCGCCAGTTAGAATAATGTCACCTTGCATTTTTTACCAGTAGAGAATCACATTGTTCAGACTTGATTCTAAAGGTGATGTTAACTTAAAGCATTACAGGGCTCACAGTGCACGTTTACAATGCACGTGTTCATCTGATCCAATGGCGATAGAGCAGCCACAGCACCACCTCCCCTGTTGTTCACTCCCTCGCAGCTGAATATCTACTTTTAAATGTTGGTTGGGTTTAAAAGAGAAGAGGGACAGGGCAATTGTCTAGACATGGGCAACTGGTGGTCCGGGGGCCACCTGCAGCCCTCCATCTAATTTTGTGCAATCCCTATTCAAAAAGTTATTAAGCCCGACATAATGCACAAAAATAACAACAAAAACGCACAAAACGACAACGAAATGTACACAAAAATAACCACAAAAACACAGAAAAAGATTCCAAAATACAAGGAATGATAACAGGCGCACAAACAACCACCTAAACAGACAAAATGACAACAAAATCTACAGTACTGTATACAAAACAACAAAAATGACAGAAAATGACTCCCAAAAAATTGACAACAAAAATTCCAAAAAACACAGAAAAAACATAGAAAGCTACAGCAAAATGCAAAAAATGTTACCAGAAGAACAAAAAGTAACAAGACAATATTCATAAATTATCCATAATGAATCATAAAACACACAAAATGACAAAAAACACAAAACCACCATTTAAACAGACTAAATGACTACAAAAAGACACCAAAAAACTACACAAATACAAAATGACTCCAAAGACACAAAAATATCAATAAAATTACTGGAAATCACACAAAACAACAAGAAACAACTCGGAAAATGCAACATTTCTAAAAATAACAGAAAATGAAACAAAATGACAACAAGAGCACACAAAATAGTAACAAAAAACACATGCACTGACTCAAACAACCCAAAATGACAGAAATACACACAAAACAACAAAAATACAGAAAATGACTCCAAAACACACATTTCAACATCCAGACCAGACAAAAAAAGACAAAACCAGTTCATGCTCAGATTGGTCCTATTTCTAAATGTTGAGATGAATATTTCTAATGCGGCCCCTGGATCAGACATTTGTGTGGCCCCCGCTATGAGAGATGTTGTCCATCTCATGTTGAGATTACGGCTCATGAAAGTGTCCCTCAGAGGATGATGATGATGATGGTGAGGAGCTCCTGGAGCACAGCTTTAGGTGTGTGGTGTGTATGAGCCATTGAAGGTGTCATCCTTCAGAAGTGGAAGCTAAAGTAGAAAATGCTTCCGTTTGGCAGCTCAGAATGTGATTATTATGGGATGTGGTGGAAGGATTCATCATCACCAGCCAACAGATCCATCAGTGGCCACCACACATTGACCCTTTGAAGGAATGCTGCACCTTCTCCTTGACTGACATTTGCTTTTAGCGGCTCCTGTGGGACGGGCCGCTGGGCCACTGGAAGGCGATATCGGGGGAGATTCTCTGGAGATAAACCGCCGTGCCCCCTGTCGCTCACACAACAAAGAAAGTGAGTGATGTTTGTCTGCAATCCCTCTTGTTTTGATGTGAGGGCCACCTGGGACGTGGGTCTCCATCAGCACTCGGGCCAAGCAGAGAGGAAGAGAAACACGACTCACACAGATCTCGTCCCCAGGACAAACAATGTGAGTGACAAGCCTGCCGAGATCCCACGGAAGTCACCCCAACAGACCCGGCATTCAAAGGCAGAACAAACAGGAGGCGCTGAGGTGGCCACAAAGCCGCCGGAGTAGAATTGCACCGCATGGTTTCCTCACGTTTTGGAGAGTGAAAGTGAAAAGCTTGATCATAAAAAGGCAGGAAGACCCCGACAATCGTGTGTATGACGAGAAACTATGCTCGTCAAAGGTGAATCTGTTACATTTTACAGCTTCCAGACTTTATGAGTATAACTAATCTGCATCTCATACTATTAGAACCTTTACAGACATACTGGGAAATCACTCTATACACCTCGTCTGTGTTCTAGTTCTGTATTTCAAGAACATTTTCATCTTCTTCTTTCTTGGTTATCGGCGTGTTGCAACCTCAATAAAATTTAACCAGCTTGTTAGAATATATAAGGTACAGTATATATGTTTACTGTGATTTTTTGGGTTTCTTTCCCTCTATTTTTGTTCTAGTTTGTTCCCAATATTCCCCAAGACATCCTCTCACTCCGCAAGACTTTCAATTTTGGCCGCATTTGTATATTTTTGTGTAAGCTCCAAAATAATCTTTTATCACTTGTTTTACCGTGTGTTGTGAAGTCATCATGGCAAAGTTTTTTTTGGGCCAAACACAAGAAATCACAGTAAGAATCAAGTAAAAACACTTGAATACATCTGTCTATGGGACTCTACGTCCCATACTGCAAAGATACTACAGTGTTTACAGTGGAGATCAAAACAAACTTAAAAGCGGCAATTTCAGCCTGGAGAAAAATTATTTCTGATATATTGATCTTTGAGGCATATACGATGACTTACCAATATCTCCAGCAGCTTTAAGATCTCTGCTGTATTCAGATATAAGAGAACTTAAGTAACACCCTTCATTGCACTAAAAGCAAAGTTCTCCATTTACTTTAACTAAGTTTTGTAGCATTTGTTTGCATAAAAATGAAATAAATAAGATTCTGCAGCCCAGAAAAAATGATTTAGCTACATAAGCATGTCAAATGTAAACCAATCACGTTTATTTCCATTCTTACAGAGTTCAACTTTATTTTTGAATTTTGATTATAGGCGGAAAAATGAGTAATTTCAGAATTATAGTGCTCTAGTTTACACTTCCATTTATAAATGATATATACATTTAGGTTTGTAAGGCACCGACAAAATCCAAGTGATAGAAATCAGTCCCTGCAGGATCTTCTCTTAAACTTCCTTGATTTTGTGACCAATTTTTGTTTTCATTTGTGGAATAATATGATGGAGAATTGCAGGATTTTGGAAGAATTGAGAGTTAATTCAATAATTTGTGAATAAAAACAATGGCCATCATGTGACATAAGCAGGGAAAACTGAGCCCTGCAAATATAGAAGAGATTAGTTGAATTTGTGTAGAGACTGAGAGCTAGTTGATAATTTACACAATGATTCATAAAAATAATAATAATAATCAGGGCTTTCGCCTTTATTGGTGATATATGTTGTTTCATATATGAAATTTGTCCTCCGCATTTTAACCCATCCCTGAGGAGTAGTTCATGTTTCCTCTGTGAGTTTTACTTCCTCCAACTGGGCTGAATTGGACAATGTACGGGGCCGGATTTGGCCCCTTGAGTTTGAACTGGGATCGTACACACATTCAGCCCAGTTTGATGACAAGCGAGCCGGAACAGAAGAAAACGCGTCATTTAGAATCTGTGGATACTTACAGGTCACAGATAATTCCTCAGAAGCAAAGTATTCAGTCAAACACACCTGGAACGGAACCTTAGTGTTTTATTGAGTAATAAATGTTTTCCTCGTCCCTTTTAACTCGACGACTGTTTGATCTGACACTCGCTCCAATCAATTAAAAACCGGGACTGATGGCAACAACAATACGATGATGGCTCAGTAAAAGGAAAACACAGAACACGATGTTCTTGGACACGAGATCAAGCAGAACCTGCAGCATTGTAAATTCTATGAACAAAGAACACATTTATGACCTTCGAGGTGTTACCAAACTTAACAGGACTATCCTGTACGACTAGATACTGTACTTTTTTTTAAATTGTGTTTTATTCTAATTTCCTAAATATGTGTTTAGTTCAGGCTGTTGCAGGTCTTTGATTCACGGCGTAAAAAGACCAGAAGACGTCCTTAACCACAATAAATATGTAGACCCTGAAACTTGCTCTGGGTCAAGATGAGAACACGGTCCAGAATCTGGAGCTGTTCAGATTTACGGAGGTGAATCTGTGCACAGCTCACTTCGTAAATCAGAGAACGAAAAGCACATCTCGTAAATCTATGGTTGAGTCACTTTCAGGTGATTTGTTAAGCTTTAGGTTTTTTTTTTCTTCACCAAAACAAAAATCAAAGGTTTCGTGGCTGTGAGAATTGGAATAATGTTAGTTTAAATCCTCAAAAAAAAAAAAAAAATACAAGTGCACTGTTTGGCTCACCTGGTTCACGACCTTTGATGACGGGACTACAGAAGAACGATGAATTCACTTTAAAACAAAGTGACTCATTAGGCAACGGAGAGGAACATTTTTAGGGCTAATATAATGGGAACTATGGTAAAGTGGGTGTTACTGGTTAAGCTTTTCACCGCACCGGGAGTGAATTGTGTCACTTTTTGCAGACACACAGGCCTAATGAGACCTGATGGGAATAATGGGAGAGTAGGGATTGCGTTTCTCTGGCCCGAGAACACAAAAATGGTTCAAAGCCCACATAACTATCGGTAAATCAGTGAGGATTGTCAGTCAGAGCCAGTTTCTTTGTGGTGTTTTCTGTGCAACTAACAAGACTTCATATAAACATCTGTATTTATGGCAAACTCCTCCCTATAGGTATAGTTATTTAACTTACATTTTATCACACTGGTACATTTTTATTTATTTATTCATTTTTATTTTACCATTTTATTACCAATAGTTCAAGAAAAAAAAAAAAAAGAGTAACATTTTTTGAAAAATATGTATCGTCTCATCACAGGGATCAACATAAATCGTCTCATGGAAACAAAAAAAAAGTAAAACATTTTTTAAATGGAGCAGGAAGAAAAAGAACATTCATATTTATCCAAATGTCACCAGCTAAGATGTAAACTGTGAACTATTCCCAGTTGATATATACACATATTTAGATGTAAATTTACCTAATAATATGTATTTATGTATGTCGCCCCTACGGTACTGTAACATACCATCCTTATATTTCCTTTCAAATTGGTTCATATTTCAGTTTAGTTTTAATTCTACATTAAGTTTGTTCCATAATATAATAGTAACATAGTTTGAAATACAAAAGCTCTTTCTACTTATGAATCTTTAAAGACCCCTTAAATTTTCTTTATGCGACCAGGCAGACATTTAGTACCGTAGTTACTTTAAACATCATTTGTGCAGTGTTACATTCTAGCAGCTCCTCAAACTGTATATAAATTAATACTTTGTGTTCATGTATGGCTGCATTGGGGATTATTCAAATGGATTGTTTTAGAGGTCGAAACGACGGTTTTTCTGAGCAGTGAGCCAAGTATGGTAAAACTATTGAGTTATAGAGCACCGTTTCTCAAATGGAGGTATGTGTACCTCAGGGGTACGTAATGTCACTACAGGGGGTACTAGAGAGAGAGAGAGAGAGAGAGAGAATAACAAAATGTCCGACTTAGTCTCACCCCAGGCGTGAAATGATCAGAAATGATAAAAACTATAGAAATAAATCTATTCAGGAGGCACTAAATCAGTGTTTTTCAACCTTGGGGTCGGGACCCAATGTGGGGTCGCCTGAAATTTCTGAAAAAATGTAAATAGATTTTTTTAAATCTTATTCTTTTTAAAATTAAAACAACACAATCTTAAACCACTGTATTTCTATACTTTCACTTTGTGAAATACAAATTTAGTTCAACTAAAACGCAGTAAAAAAAACAAAAAAACAAAAACAAATCTGAATCATAAACTAATTCTAGAAAAAACTTTGGTCGCCAGGAATTCTTGATATCAAAATTGGGTCACGATCCAAAGAATACTGTTACTTTCCACTGTGTGCTATCACTCGTTCATTCCATCATTATGCTCTATAGTTGTTTTTAAATCGTTTTCTAAGCAAAATGTTGTAGTCGGACAGAGGGGGTACTTGGATTCTGAAATAAGAGAAAAGGGGTACATGAGCCCAAAAAGTTTGAGAACCACTGGGTTAGTGAACATCAAGTAAAATGTTTGGCCACGACTGAAATACTTCTAACCAGTTTGATTTGCACGTGTTTAATATGGGGCTGTGATCAATGATTAGACCAAGGACATTAGTTTCATGGACCCTCTCTATTGCTCACTCCATCTATTTGAGCTTTAATGATTTTAGACATATTAAGATTTCCATATTGTGTGTTTGTGTGAGAAACAAAGTCTGTCCGTCTGATAACGCTTAGTGACAGAAGCATCAAAGCTGGACTCCGTCCATCTTCAGGAGGAGCAGAAGGAGCCCCTCGCTGTGAAGGGGCCACGCACGCTCAACGTCCCGCGTGGACCATCAGCCGTGAGAGGCAGAGCAGGCATCAAGGGCCCAGATGGATGTCAGGGCAACATCTGCTGCACCTCCCAGTCGGCTCTTATCAGCAGTGACAGTCGCCACACACACAAGACGGGAGAAGATGGAGAAGGATAGAAAAAAGGGGGCATTCTTTGCAGAGTTTAAGAAAACTTGCTCTTGTTTGTCTTGTAAACAAAGGTTCGGGCTCCCTGTCGGGTCACACATTTGCATCTCACAAAGCTGGCAGACTTTATTTTGCTGTGTGTGATTGGATGTGTTTGTTCTCACTATAATGTATACGGCATGTGTCGGTCCTTGTAGTGATGTCATTAATCAAGTGATTTAGAAAAACAACTACAATAAGTGCACAAACGAGCAGTGAGTAACTGCATTGTTCTAAACCAGAGATGGGCAACTTTTATCACAGCAGGGCCACAAAAATGTGACTGTCTGATCCAAGGGCCACATTATCAACATTCAGGTCAGTATCTAGAATAAAGACCAAACTGAGCATTAACACAGAAAAACAAAGAGGGGTTTGTGTTTTTGTCGTTTTGTAAATTCTGATCTCAGAATTCCAGCTCATTTTGTCTTCTTTTTTGAAATATGTTAAAGTTTGAATTATTCAGATAACTTTCTTCAGGAAATTTACGTCAAAGCCCAAAAAGAACTCATAAAGACACACAAAGCGATCAGTAGATGCGTCTGAGGGAAACTGACAGTTGGCTGTCGAAACATGTCATGAGATCAAAGTAAATCCCCTGAAAAAAGTTGCCTGAATAAAAAAAACCTGATCATATCATATTGTGATCTCATTTTGCGTGTTTTTTTTTTTTTTTAGTAAATTTGTTGTTTCTTTTCATATTTTCTGTCATTTTGTGTATTTTTGTCATCATTTTATATTTTGGACTTATTTTTATTATTGTTTTGTTTATTTTCGTGTATATTCATAGTTGTCTAATGCTTTTTTGTGTGAAAATATTTGCATCTCAGGTATTTATTTTCATGGCAGCACAAAATTACACAGAGGGCCAATGTGGCCCCCGGACCGTCAGTTGCTTGTGTCTGTTCTAAACATTCGATGTTTACAACAAGCTTTATTAATTATGATTTGGTCCAATAAGTGAAGAAATTATGTTTCATCCACATCAAATATGAAATACTTCAACCTTTAGCCTCAACTAAAAACTTAGCATTGTCCATTTTCTACGTCTTTCAATCAGTTCTGCATTAGTTTGCTGTTCCTTCACTCACTGCAGATGCTACACTTACTTCCTTTTCTCCGAGAGTCACTTTTGTCTGTTTCTAATTAGTTTGAGTGAAAGAAAAGCGACCCACCATGTGTTTGTGTTGAAAAAAGATCAAATGTTTCAAACGTGATAATACTTCTTCTAAAGCCGCGTCGGTTGATGCGTCTACTGAGCGTCACCATGAATGAGCCTGGCTTTAAAAAAAAAAGGGAAAAACAATCCCAAGCATGAATGGAAATTTCCTTTGTGTGTACGTTTTTAAATCCACTGCTAATGACGCATCTGCGGCTGATATTTCAAACCCAGAGAACAACGAGTTGAGGTGGAGACTAGAGATGAACGCTTGTGGTAATTGTTGGCGAGTGGCAAATCATAAATGGCGTAAATGTATCGTTCTTTTCCTGTCTTTGAAAAATTACTTTCAGCCGCTATGATGCAAATTCCCTCTTTCATATTTCTGACAATAATTACGTCCAACCACAGATACTTGGAATCGACTGCGACTCCTGTCCTCCAGGCTGTTGTTAATTATCTCCCATTTCAATGAATTATAAATATCTACCTGCAGAGACTTGACAGTTCCGTTAGCTACGGTATCCATCACACAAAACACTGGTTGGATCTTTACTTTGACGCTGATTGAAAAAGTCTGGACTGCTTCAACAACACAGTAAATTTGCAGGTTATCTGAACGAGCTTAAGACCCAGAGCATGTGGTCAGAGGTGAAGCGGGTCGAGGAGATGGAGAGGAAGGAGAGTTTGGGGAAGAAATCAGATTTACAGAGAAGAGTGGATCTGTTCTTTCCCCCTGGGGGGCAGGGACTGGGGGGGGGGCTCTGCTTTACAGAAGTGCTTGGCTCGGCTCTTTCCCTGTGGGCAACGTGGATGCCCACGCTGAGGAAGCGCCGCTTAAGCATGACCAAAGGGAAACAGTTTGCCTGGGGGTCGAGAACTCGAGCGAAAAGAGGCGAGGGCTCGAAAATGGAGAGAAAGTGAAAGTGAGGGAGAGACGGGGCGAGCGAGACGAAGGCAGCAGCCCGTGGTTAGTCTGAGGGCTGCAGCGGCATCCAGAGCGTGTGTGCAGCAGACTGAGGAGAAGCACGTCTGTCCCAGAGGCAGAGAGTGGAAAACAGGATCAAAGAGTCGCCACGGCAACCTGCATGACACACATTGTATTAAAGCCACACGGTTAACTCCGAAGAGCAGGGAGAAGAGTGAATGGAGACAAACATGTCCACTCATAACAGATTTCTGTTTTTGTATTCAAAACTCCTTAAGACAATCTTTTTTTTTTTTTTTAAATCAGATTAAGACATAGTGTAGGCCTCAGATCAATAAATCCAAGATCATTTGCTTGAAAAAAAGAGATGTAAAAGGTTGAAATTGTTGCTTGAACAATTGATTTGATCTCCACTGTAAACACTCTTATTGACATTGTCGGAAAACTTTTGTGCATAGTCCCATAGACGGATACATACATACGTGTTTTTACTTCATTCCTATTGTTATTTCACTTCCCAGCCCATTTCTGGAGTTTTCAATGAAAGTTATGGGAAAATAATAAATAATATTTTGAGTTTTATACAGAAAAAAAAACCAAATGTGGTCCAAACTAAATGTCTGATGAAAAATGATGTCAAGTGAATCACTGTCCTCCTTGTAACTAAACAAAAAAAAAATCAAGATACGAATGAAGTAAAAACACTTCTATGCATTCGTCTATAGAAGTGTTTTTAGTTCATTCTGGTTTCTTGTGTTTGTTCACCAAACAAAGAGGACAATGATCACTTGACTTGATCATTTTTGTTCCAGTTTGTACAATTTGCCTGTAACTCCCCACCAAAAAAAAACTTTTGTCATTGATTTGCTGCAACTTTCAGTAAAAACGCCAGAAATGTGTGTGAAAGCGACTTCGGCAGAGTTTTTAGGGGAAAACACAAGAAATTACGATAAGTAAAAACACTGCATCAGTCTACAGGACTCCACATCCCACAATGCACTGCAAGAAACTTTTTAAACAATGTCAATAAACAGCTTTTTACAGTGGAGATTAAATAAAAAAAAACTTTTGAGTGGCAATTTAAACCTTTTACATATTTTTTTTTTTTTTGAGCGAATAATCTTTGATTTTATTGATTTGAGGGCAACACATTTGAATCTCCAGCAACTTTAAACTGTAAAACACTGCACAGTGAACCCACTTCCCCATCCTCAAAAATCAACATTGAATAACATACACAAAACAAATTCAGACTCATTTAAAATCACACATTAAACATTTAAAAAGTCTTTCAAATTCGACACAAAAAACCCCAGCAAAACAAACAGAACAACTTTCAAAAATTTAATTGCGTATTTTGACAAAAAACTGATAGAATTTTCAAAACGACGACGAAACAGCTGAAAAAATGTTGGGACGATATTAAAATTCCAACAAGGAAAATAAACCATTTACGGACAGATTTATCACGCACTCAACCCAGCAGAAACGCTAATCTGCTCAGTTCTCGCACGAAGGTACAAAAGATGAGTAAAAAACAAAACCGGACAAAATACTGATCAAAAAACAACAATAAAACAAATAAAAATATATTGTTATCGCTCATTTGCCGAGCACATGGTGATGATAATGATTTGTTTGCCGTAATGTCGGGCTGAAAGGTAGTATCGTGGAAATTAAACAATGAAATTTAAAACACCCGACCGACAACGAGCAGCTTAAGGGTGGTGGTGGTGGTGCTTGTCGGTATGAGGTGGAGCAGACAGGGAGGGGGCTTTAGACAGTTGGAAGGCATTAGGGTGTCGGACAGGGACTTGTCACATGCAGCTGTTGCTGTGGCTGATTGATAGTTTGTATTCCACCCTGATGGGAGACTGCAGTCACTAAGCCGGAGCTGAATGTCAGAGGGGGCTCGTGTCACAAATCAAAAGGAGAGAATACAGTCAAAAAAACCCAAAAAGAACAGTGAAAATCAGAGCGTCTCCTCCCACCGTGTGATCCCATCCTGTAAGGTTTGTTTTGGTCTTCGATTGGAAAGCATTTAAACATGTTCACTGAGGACACATGATACCCACAAACAACAAAAAACTAAAGGATTAACACACGGAGCTAGAAAACATATCCTAGAGTGTAAATGTATAAAAGCATTCGGACATTTCCCTAATCGACTCCATTAACAGTCACTGAAGCATTTTGTCTACGACTGCACAGAATGAGCATGCAGTTCTACGTCTGCCTGCATTTATACTTATCATCTTTTCCAGTTGATTGTTTATTGTTGAATGTTTTCACTATTGGAGAGAGCACAGTTGACCGAGTCAAATTCCTCGTGTGTACAACATACACTTGGCGAATAAAGATGATTCTGATGTATATACGGTAATACTCCATGGATACTCAGACTACAATCAGATAGATAATCAGACTAGCTGTGCACATACTGATATGTAACTACCGTACATAGAACTGATTGAAAGGTGGAAAAAGCACACTCAACAGCCATATAGTACTAGGTCTGGGTAGAAACTAAAGCCTCCACCATTACGCTCACCCAAGCATCCTGCAAAGTATTTAGTGGAGACATAAAAAATATCTACAGACAACCTGGGCTCCGATGTGTGTGTGTGTGTGTGTGTGTGTGTGTGTGTGTGTGTGTGTGTGTGTGTCAGTGAGCAGAGATGACTAAAGGAATGCTATACATCTCAGATGCCAGTGACTCATGGGCAGCCGTGATCTGGACTTCCGGCTGAGCACACTTGAGTTTGCACCTGGTTGGTCAGCTCCGTCTGGTGCTCGTCGCTCGCTTTGTTTGCATTCTTCAAAACGTGTGATTACGGGAGGATGACGTGAGTCGCATCTTTAAAGGCAGTGACTGCTTTCTGCTGTGCGTATGTCTGTGTTTAGCGTGTGAGCTACAGAGCGCGAGCAGCCAGCAGGACGCGTGCTAAACAGCTAACAGCGTTAGCCTCATATCCTGGCAGGCGGCTCTGTTTCTTTGTCCTCCAACAGGTTAATGAACTGGCTGAAGCTCTCCTTCACCGCCTCCATGTTGTCTGTGGAGCAGCCATCAAGGATCCATCGCTTTCCCCGGGCCAGCGGCTCCAGTTCAAAGTACTTCTTGATCTGCGGCCAAAAACACAACGAAGGTCCGTTAAAAAGACTAAGTACTTTTAAACATGAGAAAAATGGTTTGTTTTGTGAGTGTTTGCACAAAGATAAATTAAACTTCAGTCGTTACAGTAAACAGCTGAATCACAAAGAACCAAAAACCGTGTCAGATTGGAGATTTTATATCAGAGTCACTTCACCCATGCCAATAAAAACTGAGATCAGGTCCCAATGTGTAGTTTTATTGGTCATCCGCCAATGCAAACAAAACAAATGAAAAACAAAACAAAGCGGCCCATGGATGCGAAAACTCAGTGGTTTTGTGGCTTGGCACTGGTCATTGCAACAGTTAATTATGAAAATTGTATGTTAGGGGGGTGTTGGGGGGTGAATCAGAAACAGCTGTTACGTGAACACAATCCTTGGCAGGAGGAACAATGTCCCATACCTCCACTGATAGTACAGAACTTTGGTTCCCCCAACTTTCCAAAGCTATGAGACATGGAAGTGTTTCATTATCCCTCGAGAACGTTGTTAAACAGGAAAAGGAAACAAAAAATCCACAACTACAATGTTTTTTTTAAAATTGATAAATTAACTTTAAAACTGCTGTAGATGTGAGGTTTGCAATGCCTTGAACAGAACAACATGTAACTTGAAATATCAGTAATCTGGGTCCAAATGTATGGAACCTCCCATTTTTTTCGAAAACTCGTCATGAAATGGGCAATCCGGATCCAATCCAAATGAAAATTGTTGGGATGATGAGGAACCACCCTGACAAAACAGAGTCAAATTTCATAAAAATTGTTCAATTACGAACCGAGATGTTAATTTTTTTAATTTCCCCAATCATGAGAGATAGGGAGTTCTTCGATTTTTAAAACTGATCCAGAATCAGTATATTGATCCAGATCCCCTCCAAAAATGACAGGAAAATCTATCAAACAAAAACACAAATATTTGGTTCTTTGCTGTATTAATACCTAATCTAAATGCCGACATGAATTTGAAGGACAACGCACAATAATAAGCAGACATTCTGTTGTAAATGAGCCATAGTTAGCCAAAAGAGGCTAGTTTTCATCTGATGTCTCTGGCCAGATTTTGTGATAAAGTTTTCCTATCGCTAACCTCGACTACTTTTGCAAAAGTTCAAAAATGTACATTTTTCTACAGTAGCAGCATCTATTGCATATATTTTTCATCTTTGTAGAAGAAATGGTGCAAAACTCACTGCAAAGATACATCTGCTTGGAATCTACTTAAAACAAAACACTCTGCCCATCCTATTGAAACAAAAAAGTATAATTAAACGCAGAAGCCGTTTCTTTGATCTGCTAAAAATGCTAAATAAAGGCTGATGACAAAAAGTGCAAGAACCCGAAGCAGTTTGTGTACCTGATAAACATTTAAGAACCTACACGAAAGCCTGACACACTCAAATTACTTTTCGACTTCGAGTGAAATTGCTTTTGTCTAGACTGTGCTGGGCTGTCTGGCGGTGCCATGGTGTGTGGCAGAAAGAAGATGGAGCCAAGGAGGGGAGTGTATTCTTTGTGTCTGTTGGAACCCAGGCGGCCATGCCAACGAGTGGACGAGTGAGTGCCATCTCTGCCCCCCTGAGCCCAATCTCTGCCTGGGTGGAATGGCAGTTTAATGACAGATTAAGTCACCTCAGCCACGTTTGGCCCAGAGGTCTGGCTCGAAAGCCAAGTGGACCCAAACAGTGTTAACAAATCTGTCTGGGTAACATGAGCAGGCCCTAGTCCAGGCTCTAGCCCCAGACCTAGGCTGCAGACGATGCCTTTGGCTGCCTGTCTGGCTGGCTTACTTAGGCAAGGCCCTCTTCTGGAAGATTTTGGCCCCTACATTGACAGACAGTCTGAGTCAGATGACCTTTGTGCAAGTGCAGACAGGCTCAAGCTTCTCTCTCCTCCTCAGTGCCAAGAGGGTAGACAAAAGACACCCAAGGGCATCTCATATTGACTTTGACTTTCACATTGATATTGTTGCAGAGCACTGGTCTTAACAATGACACCCAATATCCCCCTCGTGGTTGATTTACAGTTGTGCTCTAATGATAGAACAAGGAGGCCTTCAATGCCAAACCAAAACCTGAAATTAGTAACTGCAATCTGATGTGAACATGTCCACGAGGACAACTTTTAATTGACATGGCACATTCAACCTGTGGAGAGACTTTAATCACACAGCAGACGGACAGAACACAGGGCCAAATTACCGTCTCAGAGCTACATGAGTGAAGGAACCCTGTGACCCAGTAGCCGGGATGCATCCACAATGGAAGTCAATAGTGAGGCCAAAACCAGTTTCTTTGAGATTAAGTCCTTCTAAGCACACTTATGCTTGCTTAAGGAATTGCGTGCTGCACTGGGACGGGTAAGCCACACAAGACGTGGGTTGCCAGATGGCTCCGAGGATGACCACTGGGTCACACAGTCTAGCGTCTTCTAGGTCAAGGAGAGAAAGAGGCGCGCCTTGTACATGGGGAAAAAAAAAAAATCCGCTTATACATGCATAAGGGTGTCAAAAAATCTTTAATCACTGAAGTGTATCCCGACTGTAGTCCTGCATCAGTCATTATGTCTGCTGCATCAACAATTTACCTGCTGAAAGGAAGAGACGTGGAGGACCAGTACGTCAGGGATATTTATTTATAACCAGCTTCGTAAACTATTTATGAAGCTGAGCCTCTGGACATATAAACAACAAATTGTATTATTTCTTCTGTGTGTGTGTAGGAAGAAGCAGCAGAGTGAGTCAGCTAAGCTTAAGCTTCATCTCTGGCAGGCCTACATGCTCCTTTAAGAATAGCATGAGTGTCCAGCTGTTCTTAAATGACACATTGCACATGATGGGCCACTATTGGAGTCATTTAAACTCACAAGGACGCATGCAAAGTGCAGGAAAGTTTGATAGTTTAGCCCTTTGTATTTTGGCCAATACAACAAGCCCTTTGTGACCTGGGAGCTTTTCTTTGAGTTTACTTGTTCAAGGTTCCATTCCACAGTCTAATAATATGTACGTATATTGATAATTAGGGCCCAAGGCCGGAAGGCGGTGCAAAGGCCCTATTGTTTCAGATTTTTATGATTATCATTCTTCTGACGCTTAACTTACATTTTTGAAGCCTTTCCTGGGGGTGCAATTTCATGAAATTTGCCAGGAGGGTGTAGGTTGGTGAAAAATTGAGCCGTAGTTTTTCATCAAAAAACACCATCTAGTGTTTGTAACTCTTCACTGGTTTGGACTAGCTGGATTCATTCAGTAGGCATATGCATTGGACGTGACTAGAAATTATTGGGCCAAATTTGGCACTTTTTATGAGATAATATCAACTTTTTGCTTCTCAGCTTCGTTTGCGTTAATTTTGGCTTAAATAAAAACACTGAATGGAAAAAGTCTAGTTGTGTGCAAATTGAGCAAGAAAAAGTTTGCCGACGACCAGAGTGTTGCAGCCTCTGCTACCACATCAATGCTAAACATGTAGCAGCTAGCGCGGACACTCGGACAGTGCTAACTGCTACATGCTCCAAGCACGGCGTGTTGCCAAAACTGGACAAGATGACAGGGTTCAGAGCCAAAATGAATGAGCCCTGATGTTTCATTTCGTTTGTATTTTCTAGTATTTGGAGATTGACATGAGTACACATCAACATTCACCCTGATGGAAAAAATAGATTAATTGGATTAATTAATTAATTGCACCATTTTTTTTAATCTGTTGACAGCACTAGTAATAATAAAGTTCTTTCAGTGCAAATAATTTTCCTTTTCTATTTTTCATGCTCAATGTTCTGCACGGCCATTTGTAATGCATTAATTACAAATTGAAGGAAAAAACAAAACCTAATCTGATTTGGATTAAAGCCTTTACGAGTGTATTTTGAGTCATTCTTTTCTTTTATTGGAAAACGTATTCCCGAAGCCACAAAAATGTCTGGGTAATGCAAACAATTAGTATCTGTGTAGTCACCAACTACTAGTAAGTCATTTTATTAAACACTGACAGACAAACACACAGAGGTCAGATAATTTATGAGGATGTTAAATGTTTGTTGCTACATTGGCATCTAAACCCAAAACTAGTGTAACTAACGACGTATTAGTTTCTGACTTGCAGGTTTTTCCACACTGAACCTGGCTTTCTTTCATTTGAAAGAAAGTACCGGTATTAACACACCATCTTGAGGATCAGAGTGATTAAAAGAAAGACTGGGGACACAATCTAACTAAAAAGCACTGCCACATGTTTGTTGGCTACAGTTTTACAACAAATAAACATCATAAAAAAGACAGCTACAGGAGCTGTGCAAAACTTTCCATCTAACAAAAGCTGATTATTCAAGTTAAAGTTGCATTAAAAAAGAAAAACTGTCTAAAGTCAAATATAAAAATGCTACTAAGAATGTCTTCCTGTGGAGGTAATAGGATCATAACCGTTAAACAAAGATATAGTCAAAGCTTTAGCAGAAACTGATGAAGACTTACTGAAACAGGTAGGTTATCCTCTTACACTGATTTCCTTGAGGCAACTATCACAGGGAAAAAAAGTGAGCAGGCTTTACTCAATAAACTCAATGGAACACCAGTTATTCCAGCCTTGAGGTTTTCATTCGAGCAAACTTAAGCAGGGGCCTGTTTTCTACAAAAATAACATCCGTTGTTCAAAGACTGCTTAGGAGCATGAGTGCATGGAATGACCTGTGGGGGAAAACACACACAAACACACTGTGGCAAGCCGTTCAAACATTTAACAAATAGCGGTACTTGTAATTGTAGATATTACATTTTGACAGACATGTTGCAATTCCAAGTCCACAGATCCAGATTGTAATTTTGACTGGTTGCAATTGTAATTATTGATATCTACAATTCTATTCTCACTAGTTACAGTACACTATCAATTGTAAATGTCAACAATTAAATTCTCACGAGTGGAAATCGCTATTGTAGATACCGGAAACTTCAATACAACTAGTCGAAATATCCCACTGACTTCCATACAAATTTATTTTCAGATATCTACAATTCAATTTCGACATGTTACAATTCCAAGGCCACATATCCATAATATAATTTTGACTAGTTGCAATTGTAATTGTTGATATCTACAATCCTATTCCCAATCGTAACAATGTTAATTGTTGATATCTAAAATTAAATTCTTAATAGTCATAATGTTAATTGTAGATATCTACAATTACTCTTACATTTCAGATATCATAAATTGAATTGTAGGTGTCTGAAATTAAATTCTGACTAGTCAGAATTAAATTACTGACATGTCATCATGGGATTGTAACTAGTGGGAATGTAATTTGAAATACCTGGAATTGCATTTCAGATATCTGAAATATAATTTTTACTAGTGACAACTTATCTAAGATATCTACAATTCCTTTTATAACTAGTCAGAATTGAATTATAGATATCAAAAAAGATACTTTCCACTAGTTAAAATAATGATTAAATGTTAAAACAGCTTGCCATAAACAAACGTACACACACACAATAACAAAAAAGGTCCAGTGTATGTCATAACCACGGCCTGTAAAATAGAAAATGTCACCTTGAGTATTCTTCATAACACTCGCTCTAATATGTAGCGTGACCGTATGTCTATCAGGCCTCACTGTCAGATGTCAAGAACCTCACCACATGAGTAGAACTTATAACTGACGAAAGAAACATCAGGGGCTCTCTCAAGCAGAGAAATTGCCATACTCAAATATCCAAGACAATCAATTACGCAACCCATGACATGTTGGCCCCTGTGAAGATGTCAGTCACTTGGAAAGTTGCCCACACTGGCGACTGCATTCAAACACCAGCGTAATGTGAGATCTACTCACTATATAATTGATATAGCTTTGTTTGCTTTTCCGGCTTAAGGACATGTGAAAGTCTGGAGGTCGCCAACAAGAGAACACTTAAGAAGCCTGTGCAAAAACAAACATTGCACCACAAACTGTGTAAGGTGTTAAAGGAAACAGCCCCACTGGCCAGTAAATGCAGCCTAAAGCCTCATCAAGCAAAGCCACCACAGCACCTTTGGCAATAGATCCCAGATTTTGTCGCTGATGGTTTTACTGTACCAAGCCATACGCATGATGGCTAAAAACCTAATCACCAGTTCAGACAGTGTTAGCTGTATTATCGCCTTTGTTTCAGGATTACTGCAAACAATTACAATACAGTTAGGAAGATATTCCAAAAGAAAGTCCTACATTGAAACACGACTTTATTAACCATCAGCAACAATTACCATATCTGCCTTAAACCTCGCTGCAGGATTTCACTAGCAACAAGTACATATATAGTATTAAAACAGATATTACAATTCAGCCATTACCTTTGCTTTGCACCTGATGCATTTTATTATTCTATTATGTTGGCTCTTGAGATAACGAAAGTAAGAGGGATGTCACTTAGTTTGGTCAATGCTGAAAATATACTTGGCTATCACAAAGCCAAAAATAAACTACTCAGTTGAAGACTTTGCAAAATTACTTAAAGATCTGCAAGAAGGTTTCAGGTCAGTTTTAAAAGTGGTCAATGGGAAGTGGGTCGCCAGAATTGAGCAAAATAAATTATTTAGAACACCAATGCTCACTATTTGTGAGCATATTTCACTATAGATCAAATTAACTCAGACTTTTGTTCAGTATAAATTTGTGTTTATTTATAAAAAAAGGACAATACATATTAATGAACATGTAAGTAAGTGTATGAGATTGTAACTTATGTCTAATTTTCATCTCTAGTCCCTTGGAAGGTTGATGTAAGACTGTACTCTAAAACATTATCTCATAAAAAATAATATATACAGCTATGACAGTCAAACCAACAACTTTAAATGGAATTAAATGAAAATGCTTATTGTACTTGTTATGCCCAAGGTGCTATTACAAATTGCACACACAATTTTGACTTTCAACAGATTCCTCATTTCCATTTTTTTTTTAATTATCTGGTAATAAGTTTATGTCAACACCTGTGAAACATCTCTGCTTTCCAGTTGTTTACTCTTAGCTCTTAACATTTCAATGCTTTGTAACCTTTTTCTGACTAAAACTTATAAGTCTAGAAAGCTAGCGGTAAAGGAAAGGAAAATATGTGGTTTTTGAATTTAATCTTTTCATTAGCCATAGAATCAAACCAAAAAATAGCAAAAGCTGCTGGTAGCCTGGTGCCCATCCAGATTCGTAAAACTTTTATTGAAAAAGCATTAAAAAAACTCCAAAGTTTCCATGTCATGCCAAAACCTGAGCATCCTTTAGATTTAGTGTCCCAGTCCACGCAGGTGAGACCCGTAGGTTTAGCTCGGCTCAGGTTTAAAGTGATTCACCTTGCAGTTCACTTTTCTTCAAAGTCAAATGACCACAGCAAGATCAGAGTCACTCTCACAGGAGCGGTAAATCCAAGAGGCACAGGGGAGACGCAGAGGATTTCGGAGCGCTCCTTGGAACATCACTAGTATATTTAAGAGCCTACACTGCGATGATGTTTATACCATGTAGGCACTTTTAAAAATGTTTTTTTTAAAAAAAAGCATGACAAGATTCCCATTTGGGCAATGAACAGGTTTATCTTCTAATTTATGTTTTTGCAGTTTAACAAGCACAGCTGCTGGTTGATTTTTTGCCAGCAGATCAGATGAAGTCATTAACTACACCAGCGTTGGTAAAAGATACAAGCACGGACTCTGGTAGTGACAACAACAGATGCAGAATGTTTTTGAAAGGTTAATGACCCCCTGATATGTTTGGGATACATCAGTCAATCCAAAAAAATTCTACAGTGATTATATGATCTTAAGAATTTGTTTGGCTGCATCATGGAAATTTTGACGAAAATGCAGATATTAGATCTTTATAGAGCAAAGGTTGAAAAAACAAAATTGACCCAATTCCATTCTTAGTCACACCAAGGACCAACGTTTTTCTTGTATTAAAAGAACACAGAACACATTTCTGTTTGGGTTAGAGTCATTAAAATTTTAAACACCTGATGATCAAGCATGGCAGTGATGTGATGAGACACCCTGAAGCCCTGAATGGCATTCACTATGGAGTGCAGGTTGGGGCAAAGCGGAAAGATAACATCCGCCGTCTCAGGCAGGCTCTGAAATAATTGGCAGATTCAGTAGCTGGAACATGGCCCTTTCACCAGGGGTTGACCTGTAAGACAGATTATCTGAGATGTGTATGAGCTGAGGGAAAAAAGGGGTGCCCATGTTTGCCTTGCCTTATTAAAGATTTACAGTAACTCAATTTATTAAAGACCAAGAGATCCTTGACAAGGAACATCTGGTCTCTGGGACTAAAAAGGGTGAGCTGGCGTCTTGCCCAAGCTCTTTGCTGCGGGGCCACACGGTCCCGGCACCAGACTTTAAGCCCACCCTTTCCCTCTTCTTGTTGTGAAGAGGGCTGCCTTGCTGTAGAAGCCCACACAGAGGGCCCTCAAAGCCCAGGAGGTCTGTCACACGCCTCCCTCCTCTCCACTCCAGGACCCCCTTCCCCCTCATGGGACCATCGGCCCCTTTCACCGAGGCCCTTCTTTTCACGCTCTAGTCCTGACAGTTGACCAGCTTGAAAGCTGCAGCAGGCCTCTGCTTCAGCGCTCAGCACGCGGCATTACAATCAAAGCTCTTCCCTTCTGCAAAAGGTTTAAAGCATGCACCAATTTGAATTTTTCTCACCTAGAGCAAAAACAATATTTCCTACAGCTCATTCGTTTAAGAAAAAACGTATTACCTTAATTGATAATACAAAAGAAAATGCTGAAAATGTTTCTTCCAAACACACATTTTATAGCATTTCTTCAAATGAAAAAAAATATGACTGTGACCTACATCAGCCAACAAACGCAAAAAAATTAAACCTGTGATGTCTTGGCATTTGTTCTATCATTGGCTAAATGTCTTAGTTATTGCCTGTTATAACAATAGGCATGTGCGGCAGCAATGAAGGCTTTCCATTTCCGTCTGTCTTGGGTAAGCCTTGTCCTGGTCCCCACATTCTAGTTTAGGCCTTTAACTCAGTTTCTTCAGTCATTCACCAGACGTTTTTAGGCAGTCTCCTATTGCGTTTCCCCTACAGGTGTCAGTCGAAGGACTGTGTGGGGGTTCTCTCCTGCTCTTCTTATGACGTTTCCAATACATTTTCATCGTCTACTTTCCATGCTGCAATGGGCGAGTAGATGCTCATTGAAGATGGTGTCTGTTAAGTATGTGCCTGTTCTTTGAATTAAAAAGTGGGCGCTTGTGAAGGTTTTTACTTCATTCTGATATAACGGGGTATACCGGGAACAAACTAGAATAACAGTGGTGTCAAGCAAACCACTGTCCTCTGTACAGAAAAAACACAGGAAATCAGGGAAAGAATGAAGTAAACACTTTTCTACATCCACATTCCACTATGCAATACAAGATTTTTAAAAGTTATTTTTGGAGTAAATGCTCTCTGCAAAAACTTGAGAGTTAATAGTCTTTAAAACTGTTGGATAAAAGCTTCTCTTTCATACCACAATGGTTAAAGAAAGAAGATGCCTTTCAGTTAATTATGAAAGAGGTGAATAAGAGCAACTCTTGCTAAATGTTGTGAATAGTATAAAAGAAAGTTCTAAGTACTGCTTTTAAGTTTGATAGGAAGTCATATATTTATAAGTCTACATTCCACCATTAGACATGAAAGGGAAAATGTGCCATTTGTTGTGAAAGAGTAAAATTCAATTGATGTAAATAGAACAAAAACCATGGAGATTCCCAGCGTTTGATCTAACCGAGTCAGTAATGGATCCTGGGGGTCAAATCACATGCTGAATAGGCTTTCGGAAGTCTTGTCCTGGCTAGCGGCGGCCGATCGTCCGACCCTGCTTGACCAACAGACAAAGGGAGGGCCACTGATCACAATTGGGCTAAGGCAGGGGAGTGTTTTCTCCTACAGTGGAAAGTCTGATCGTGAATAGGGTCTGGCTGCCTGAATTGCGTTCCACAACAAATCTAAGGGCGAGGACCCAGCGGGGTCAGGGTTCAGCAGCATTTGGTGCAAGCTATGGGAAAAAGCAAGCAGAGTGCCCACAGAACCTGCCTACTGCCCTCTCACCCACACTGCCCCTTAACCTCCCAGAGGGACAGACCACCAGTCCAGGGATGACAAGATGAGAAAGACTTTATGGGTGGGAAAAGAAAAGAAAGCAGAGATGAAGGTGGGTGGGAAAGCATCACAAGTAGGATAAAAAAGCAAGAGAGAAACATTAATAAAAAGGATTTTAAGTGACTTCACATGTTTAACTTTCAATGGTATTTATCATTAATAGTTCTTTGACTGATTTTCTAATTATTGAGTCCAAAGGTGGGATGAAGTGAATGCCAGTAACCACTGTTAGTAGCTTGAGAGTCTCCAAAAAATATTTTTAGAACAAGATCACTCAGAGATCGCAAAACTCCACCGAGCATCAAATCTCCTCTTTGCCAGATATTGGCAGTTATCTGGATCATTGATCCTGATCATAGTACAGTATCATGATCATTCACACTTCAAAGGCTTGGAAGAAATGTCTATCCCAATTAATAAAAATACAATAGGTCCAAATGTATGGACACGAGAGATTGCGATGAAATGCGAAATCCAGATCCCATCTCGATGAAATTTGGCAAGGTTATTGTAACCAATCTGACTAGCTGAGTCAAAATTCATAACGATCAGTCAATTACAAACTGCAATATTCATTTTTTAAAATTTCACCAATGATGAGAGATATGGATTTTTTCTATTTTTGAAACTGGTCCAGAATCATAATATTGATCTGGATCCCCTCTAAAATTTAATGGAGTCTTCTATGGCTTAAGGTCTATCTTTAGTTACAATTTTGCCAAAATCTGTGGCGTACTTAGGATGTAATCCTGCAAACAGAATAACAAACAAAGAAATAAACGCTTATGGAAAAAGCAGAGCTTTACATGTAGTATATAAATGTTATAGTGTCACAAAATAAAGCTCAGCATTTATCAAAAATCTAAAAAAAAAAAATTCTGAATTTATGCAAAGTGCAAAGGCGGTGCAGTCTAGCAATTATTAAGTAAAATTTATCACAAGAAAGTTCAATAATAGATAATAGATAGATAATTGGTTTAATAATAGCAACAAACATTCATCACAACCACCTGTGCACTGCAAATCACTTGAATTACTCACTCATTCATCTCTATCTTAGCTTTAACTATCACATTCTCAGAAAAGCAGTGACGAGAGCATGTAACTTGAGCATGAAATATAGACTTTGGTTTAATTACTAGAGTTAAATGTCGGATGGAAAAATCCACCTCTCGGCTCCACGTTTTACCAGAAAGAATGAAGGCATCTCGCTGCACATGGCAGGGCCAGTGGTTGGCTGGAGACACTCCTTACAAAGACTATCAGGCGCTGCTTTACATGGAATGTCACACTTCAGGGGTGTCATACAGTGCACCTAATGAACTGTCACAAGGGAACAAAAAAAAAAAAAAACACTCTCCCAACACAGGATCTCATAGAGAAGGCTCATCTCTACGGTTTAGAAAATTGTATAACTTTGCATTTCGTACCTCAATAAAATTTCTAGCATTAGTATTTCAACCAAAATTTGTCTTTGCCTATTATTATAAAACTGTGTAAACTGCAATTAACAAAAGTCTGTTTCGGGTAAATCAGGCAGAAGGTACAAAAAATACTATAAACTGAACATCAAAAGACAAACAGGCGGCTGAGTGGGAAGTTCACGCAGGACTTGGCACTTCTAATGTATATATGTGGAGAAGAGGTGGCCCTTATTTAAAAAATCAACACCTTGTAAAAGAAAAAGAGGCGGTGCTTGAAATAATCTTGAAAGACAGGAAAAAAGCGAGACACTACAGACACACACTTGGGAGTTTTTCGCTGCAGTCAGCAAAGATAGAACACATATGCAGTCCAGCACACTATGCCAGTGCCTACTTTGTGTTCTGCTATCATTAAGTCATTTCTATATCCTAACCTAAGACCAGTTTAGTACTTTAACGGAAAATGAAAGAAGAGACCTCGGCAAGGGCACCTGCTCCTCATCCATTTCCCACTGTAGCTAACAACTCACAAATCTGGGGCTGCAGAGGGATGGCTGGGGGTGGGGAGGGTTGGTTGCTGACCGGCTTCAGTCTAGACGGCTCAATACGCAGTTGACTTTTTAAACCCGCTTGTCTGGAAAAAGAGCAGACGTGAGGTAAGAGGGGGGGTGATGGCTGCAGCAGAGAGAGGTGGCGGTGGTGCATTTTGGCTGCTGTAGTTAGTGGGCTAGACTGGCGAGAGAGAGAGAGAGACAGAGATAGAGAGATAAAGAGAGAGAAAGGGAAACAGAGGGAGCGGGGGAGATGGGAGAAAAAAAAAGAGAGACAGAGAAAGAGTGAAGCAGACAGCGGGGCAGAGAGAGAGAGAGAGAGAGACACTATCAGAGACCTATTGGAGTCACTGGCTGTGACTACATTGTCAAGGTCAGTAAGCCCAGCGTAAAAAGTCACGCCACCTGACCCACACGCCCACCACTACCTCCCTCCCTCCATCACACACACACTCGTGTATACACACACACAAACACATGCAGTCGCACAAACGCGTTTCCCTACCCCCCTGTTGGCTTTACTGCAGTTTATTCACTGTCCTCCAGCTCAGTGCCAAAAGCTCACTTTGCATACACTGAGAAAAATCAAAAGACGTACACGGATATTCTTCAATAAATATCACAACGGTGAGGTGAAAGACTGTGTCAGGGCTCGAGACTGCGACCAAAATGGTCGCATATGCGAGTATATTTTCAATGTGTGCGAATGAAAATTTTATCTGGTCGCATCTGTGTGAGTTTGTATAGGGTGACGTTATTTTATACCTATCTATAAACAGGCACTGCAAAATGGCTGGCGGCTAGGTTGACTGAGGATTTCAGTGTGGAGGCTGGCTTGACCGTAGTGCTGTGTGTGAGCAGACGGTGCACGCTCACGCAACTTGGCTGCGGGTAATGCAACGGTGAATAAGCCGAGCATAAACACCAATGCGCTCCTTTCGAGTGCATGCGGTCCACAGACGGAGCCAGACATAACGAGCCCTTCACTGACAGCGCGCTCACATTGAGAGCAGAAGTAAAAAGGAACACGCTCATCAGAATCAGCATGGAGGGACCAGAACTGATGGACTATGATGCCAGGCCAGATGTTCAGCTGTGGTTCTCCCAGGGAAGGGGTCTGCAACCTGCGGCTCTGGGGCCTAATGTGGCCCTTTCACTCTTTTGCAATGGCCCCCTGTAGCTTTAAAAAAATTATTCAAATAAAGTTATTTTTACAGAGGCTATTAATGATTAATGACAAATAAAATCAAGATATAACAATTTGTTAACCTAAAATAAATCACGTTGTGCAATGACTGAGTTTTAAATCCCTGGTAAGATTACTAAATCAATAAAAACACTATTCTGGAAGAAAATAGAGATTTTAATTGTGTGGGAACAGATTCATTTAACCACCAATGTGCAGGTTAAATATGCATGCTTTATGTGTGGCAAGAAATTAGCAATTGGCATGTGTTGATCACATTATCATGTGTTACCAAATTAAAGTTACTTTTTGTAGCCTTTCAAAAACATTAAATAAAAAAAAAATCTTCTTTATATAACATTGTGTTCATGTAAACTTGTAACTTGTGTACATGCAAGATACTGTTTTATTTCTTGATGTCAATTTATTTTATTTTAAACTATTTTTAAGTTTCCATTTACATGATCAATATAAATCACATCAAATTAACTCAAACATTATTCTATATAATTTTAACTGTATAGAATTTAATACACTGTATTGTTGCAGACCCCTGACCAGGGGAAGAGGGTTAGGAGACCCCACTATAAGAGCTGGACCCTCTGAATTTAATTCCATGGGGTGAAGCAATGCAGATGCTAAGTTGGTTATGCCACTGTTAAGTTAATTCAAGTACAGCATTTCTGCAAAATAAAAAAAACATAAAACATGTAACCTGTTGTTATGCTTTGCTGTTATTTTTTAAAAAAATGTTACATCTTCTTTTAAAATTATATGAAAGAAATGACCTGTTATTTCAGCCACTGCTTGTTGCAGAAAAACTTAATATTGACACTAAAACATTTAGCAAATATCTCAAGTCATTGTCAGTCTTTACTTCATACAAAACTACGGTACACCAGTTAAGTCAACTATTCATTAGCATGCATGGCTACGCTGTACACTCTCCCCACCCCCGCTCAAAAAAAGGAAAAAGAGGTGCAACCAAATTCTGTGCTGGTGCGACCAACTGACAAAGTTAGTCGCACCAGTGCCACCACTGGAAAAGTTAGTGTATCTAGCCTGTGTGTTTATGCCATTTAAATATAAATAAAAGATCACTTGAAGTTATAAATAAAATTGCAGATTCTCTGTGTTTAACCAAGCACCATGGTTGTTTTATAGAGCAACAGGCAGTTACTTAATATCAGAACACATTTGGAGTCTTTGAAAAGTTGTTTTATTAGAACATTTATGAAATTCAAAAGCAATGACTGGAGGAAAACTCGAGTCTGCACTTGATAAGCAGTTTTGATCTATTTCAATCTTCGCCTAGTCTGTCTGATGATTTAACATTTCACAATGATCTCATATTTAGAAAAGAGCCAAAAAAGCCCTTTTGAAAATCATCTTAATTACTATTCTGCAGAGGTATATTGGCGCACTAACAAGAGTACTAAACTCTGTCCAGACAACAGCAAACCTCTGAGGAACACTGACATCTGCTGCATCACTTGATTAGGCAGCAGTAATACATTGTATTTTCAGTGTAATTCAATGTAAATAAAAAATATAGGGAAGCAGGGAAGAGTTCCCAGTGGAAGAGCTTTTCTGAAAATGTGTTGTTCTAAAGATAAAGGAAAAAAAACAAAGTGTACAGACCAAGTGACCACAGCAAACATTCCAAGGGAATTCATTTAATTTGAAAGTATCCAGTGAAAAAGCGAAAGCAAGAGGTGGACCATTGGTAAGGGGTCTGGGTTCTTGATATTTCACAAACTTTTTGATGCAATATAAAGGACTCTGGACCTCCTGTATGCGACCATGAGAGTCACATACATAAAGAAAATAATAAACTTTTTTCTCTAAAGATTTATTTTCACTAATATCAATTCTGTTTGAGGACTTTAGTAAATTGAACACCAATAACTTGAGTACGTACAGTATATTCTCAAAGGGAAAGTATGAAACTGGCCTCCCCTATATACTGAATACCTAACCTGTATATAGTCTCCTGAATTTCATCATGACTTTTTGCTTCTGTTTCAGTGGGTTACTTACCTCCACCAAGGAGGTAATATATTTACCGGCGTTAATCCATTTGTTTTTTGTCTGTTAGCAAGATTATATAGAAAGTACTTGATTTTGGCAAAATCTTAAACAAAGATTGTCCCAAGGCCATGGAAAATGTTGTCAAATTTTGGAGGGAATACAGATCAATATGATTTTGGATCGGTTTCAAAAAAAAAAAAAAATCCCTCTCTCTCATCATTGGTAAATTTAAAAAATTAATATCTTGGTTCATAAATAACTGATTTTTATGAAATTTGATTTAGTTATGTTAGGTTGGTTCTTCAATTAACCCACAGTTTCATCCAGATTGGATCCGGATTGCGCATCTCTTTGCGATTTTTTGTAAAAATAGAGGGTCCCCATATATGTGAACCTACTGTATCATTATTAATGGGGACAGAACTATGTGTGAAGGATCAGGATCAATGATCCAGATAACTGCCGATATCTGAAAAAAAGAATTGGCACTTGGCGGTAGGTTTGCCAAAATGTGTCATGTTCACGTTTGTTGGAGCAACCACACATTTCCATGAATTTATGAAAGTTTTTTTTGGTGCCAAAATAAGCAAATTCACTCGCCTTATTACGACTTCAACAAATATTATGAATGTTCTCTAAAATTTTGTTCAAAATTTTAAAATTATTTGGCACAAGGTAGAAAGTAATAGGCGTGGCTGATGGATCATTAGGATACCACTGCAAACCCCTAACCAGCTCTTACCCTTTAGATGAAGAAAACAGGCAACACAACTCATGGAATTAAAATTGTGGTCCACAAAAGCACCACACACTTGTGTTCATATTACGATTTTCCTTTGGAAATGCATTGGCGATGTCATGCCAACCAGCTAAGAACAGCCAGACAATAAATATTGTGAAAGTTACATTTGCTGTTTTTTTCACCAAGTCTCTGTTGAATAACTAAATCTTAATAATGTACACCTTTTTCTTTTATACAACAGTAAAGTTTTGTCTTTTAGTTGTCCTGAAGCAATTAGAAGTTCCATTTAAAAATAATCTCCCTTTTCTGTTCCTCATTAAATTATTTTTAAGGAGGCACCTTTGTTGAGTCTAAGAGAATGTTTATAGAGACAAAGGTTACAAACTGAAAAAGAACAATAAAGAATTTAAATTATTATTCATGTTTGTGTCAGATAGAAAACTTTCATCCCATGCTAATTCCAAATGAGCTGGCAGAAGTTTCATCAGAAATTTCCACTCACTAATGACGCAAATGAAATATATTGTTATAGTGATCTTAACAAGTTAGTGAAAGCCATTTGGCGTGGACCTGCTGACACACTGTTATTTCCTGCTTGAGGTCCACTGATTGGCTTATACCTGTAGTGCATCTCCAAACATGAACCAATCAGGAGCTGCTGAGGTCTTCAGAGGCTCGAGCGTCATCGGACAAAGTGACACACACACCATGTGCCAGACGTTTGACGAAAGTTTCAGACACTGGGTGACACATGAGTCACCGAGCACAGCCACCACCCAAAGTGTGCCAAGACCTGGAAGTTCACCATGTGCAAAATGTGACCGAGGACAGTGGTTGACGTGCCACTTCCATCTGGGCTAATTCCCAACGATGCATATTTATCAAGTAACATTCACTCATGTATTGTAAGGGATTACAAAAAACACATCATTATATGGAAATACTTTCCCCATCAAATTATAAACTTGAAATCTTTCAAAAGGCTTATTTTGCTGAGAACAGCCTTAAGCAAAAGAACATATGAAAAGATCAAACTTTTAAATGCATCATTTCTTTTTTTAAATCAGGCAAAAATCCTTCATCAAATTGGAGGATGATAGTAGAGTTATAGATATTCTGAATACATGACTTTAAAAATGGAGCCCAGTGTGATTTAAACCACCCTAAATACTATTTTGAATTGTTGACAAGACTTAGCTTGTATTTATTTCCATAAGTTATGCAGAATAAAGCTTGCAGCAATGCAAGACAGAGCTACTACTTACATGTTAAACATGACTTACATTATAAACGGATTAAAAGCTGAGTTTATTGCTTGAATTTAACATTGCAGGATCCTGATGAATCCCACTCATCGACTGTAAAGCCTGTACATACAAGAAATTTGACAAATTACTATATTCAGAAATTATGTTCTAGAAAAAAGTATTTATCACACCTCCAGAGATCTGTGGTGGATCAGAACTGAACACATTTAATTTTCAAGTCAGTGACAGCAGTCCCTACACAGGTAGAAGTCACATTGCTAATTTGCTGATGATGTGTGTATAGTAAAAATCAATCTGGGAAAGGACACCAGCCCTGTTTCTTGCCATAAGCTCCATTTTACACAATGAGCACAGTTAATTAACCATTTGATGTAAAACAATTGACAATCATATTTAGTCAATTGCAAAATGAGAATGCATTTCTGAACATTTGTATGTTTCTTAAATGTACAATTTCTGATAAATACTTGATGACTCAAGAACGAAGATCTGAAATGAAGGGTGGTAAACCAGGTGCGTCTCTAAATCCTTTGGTGGCGCCGTTTCCTCACCTGCTGTGGGGATATTACTAACATTGCGGCACGTAAAGGTGAACGTATAGACGTGGTTGAGACCGCCCTATTTAAATGAAGATTTTGCTCGTTCAACGTGGAAAGGTGAGTGCACAGAAACACAAAATGACATTTGAAGAAGTTCAATTGGAGGCTGGTGGACCTTTCTGTCTGCTGCACAAACATTTAATAATGTAGAAAACTAAATAAAGATTTTTTTTATTTTTAAATTTTAAAAACTTTAAAACCTAATGATATTTTTTTCCCCTAATTTAATGTGGCGGTTCCATCAGATGCTGTAACTTTGATCTTAACAGGCCATGAAAAACAAGCAGATTTGGACAGAAACTGTGCTATTGAGTTCATGCAGCAACAGTCTGTCAATCAATCAATCAGCACCATTTGAAGACGATCTACTGAGTATCATCTATCAGGTCTGAGCTTCTGGCCTGACGCTCCTGCTATCAACGCGACACAAGAGTTTTGTGTCAACATTTACTGCAGCTGATCTCTGCGTGTGTGTTTGCACCTGCTTGTCAGTCGTACTATTTTCCGGTGCTAAAACAGTCACCGCAAACAGTTCCAAGTTTGATAAATTGAAGTCCACCCACTGCATTCATTTATTTGCATTTCCTCCTCCCATTTTTTGTGCCCCTTAAGAGATCTGCCTACTTTACATATTAATCAAAGGAAAAACGTGCCAAATTGATTGTGGGTGCATTGTGACACGCAAAAAATGAGCAGTCCTGATTCTCTGAGGTTTGTACCCCTAATAGCGCACGAAGAGACATTTGCACGTTTTAATACCCCAAAAACTTTAATGAATTCGCCCCTTAGTGTTTTTAATTGGAGAAAAACTGAAATCAAAGCCGCTAAGACTGGTTTTCCTTTAAAGCATCACTGTGGTGCTCGGGTTGCTGTGAGATCACTAAGCCTGGCTCTGTTGCCAGACATTGTCTGGCTGCTTTTCAATTGCTTTAATATGTCTTTATTGATGCCCTTTGGGTTTCTCTGTTCAGATCTGTTTGTGCGCACAAAAGCAATACAGAGGTATCACCTGCATCGCTTAAGCTGTTATAAACACTGCTGATATTCTATATGGCTTGAGGATACTATGATAGAAAGTGACTCTATTTAAGGTGTGCATTTAAAAAAAAAAAAAAAACCTCTGAGGTGTGCATGCCAGGTTAACAATAACGCCTTTATTATCCAAGTATTACCTCTCAAGCCCTCAATTACCGGAGATTATTATGACGCTTCCGTTAAACCTGCCATTGTGTGGATCTATACAGGTTTTATCTATAATTGAGAACATCAGAGTGCATTGCTCTCCTTTGTCTGTGTCTGGCAAGTCATAACCACAAGAGAAAAGTTTACCGCTGTCCACAGGAAATGATCAAAGAATAAAGACAACAAAATCACAGGTGTGCAAAATCAAGTGTCGCAAAGCATCAACACAGGAAAGGAATAGGAATAAAATCACTAAGTGCTTGGGTATCATTAAAGTTAAATGTATTTTAGTTAAATCCATAATAAAGGGACATAAATCATTTGTGTCTTATAATATAAAGATAAAACAAACCTCATTTTGAAAATTTAATAAAGCCTTTTATTTCATTTTCTGACAGTATTTGGCCTGAGTAGCAGGCACGCAATAAAGATTGTCAATACTTTGTCAACTGTCAATAATTAGAGCAAGTTTAATTTTAACAATTTTTTTATTGTATCACTATTTGCTATCTGAGATAGCTAAACCTAACAACAGGGATGTATGGATTGCATCCATGAAAATCAGACAAACCATCAAAATTTTAAAAAAAATAGTAAAGAGTAACAAAAGTATAGTGTTTGAGACTTTTCCACCACACCACAAGCTATATAAACATCCTACATGTCCTCACATTTATGGAATGATGCAACAGGGAAAAATTGTTCTTGAAAGCTTTCACAGGAAGACAAATGAAATGGTAATCGTTATCAGTAACTGTTAATTAGTAGCCCAATGGGTTAATACCGTATTGTTGTTCACCTTATTCACTCCATCTTACTTGTTTAACATAAATTTAGCGGGTGATGAGAAGTGAGTCAATGAAAGGGTTATTTTGCCTTATAATTCACCAAAAAGCCAAAAAAATAACAAATAATTGGAGTGACATGTTACAAGTATCTCTTCCAGTGTCTATTTCAATAATTGGGACACACAAAGAACTTGTTTCTGAGAGTATTGGGGATTTTTTTTTTGGAGTGAGTTTCGGCCTCTGAGTTTGAACACTGTAATTATGAAAATAAAGTAGATCACAGCTTTGGGAAATTATCTGAATGGAACTGGATAAAACCCATTGTCATTGGCGGTTTACCCTTCCGCACCTCTTTATGTTGAAGTGTGAGGATGTTTCCATGTAAGATTAGCACCACGGTTCAGGTGTAGGCCCCCAGGCTGGACTAATCCTCCCTAAAGTGCCAGTACTATTAGACCATGTAATCAGGAATGTGCCGCGAAGCAGGTGTGTTAATAATGCTTATTAAACAAACACCCGTTTACTGCTGTCTGCTTTGGATACCTGATGTTTCTGATGTCATGACAGACACGATTTGGGAGGGAAAGAGGAGGTGGTGTAAGGTTAGTGAAGAGTATTTTCACAGACTGGCGAGTCCAGACAGAGAGGCAGAGCGAAAATAGCTCAAGGGGCAAACAAGGTAACCTTTTGCAAAAAACGCTTCAGGGGGTGTCTGCCAAGTCCCACACAATACTGTCTGCAATAAATGTCTGTGTTGCAATTGTATTGCACTTCAGAATAGTACTAATCAGGCGGTACTGGTTTTAAGAGACCCCAATAAGCATCCCCACTACCTGATATTGCACCTCATTTATCATTGGCAAAAATATAATTTCGCTTTGGTATGATATTCTTTTAAACACCACTTTAGCTTATCAAAAAAAAAAAAAAAAAAAAAAATATATATATATATATATATATATATATATATATATATATATATATATATACACGATCTATTCCTAAAAGACAAATCAGGAACAGTTGTATTAAATGCTAAGTGATCACGAACATGTTAGGCGCAGATTCAAACCTACTTAAGACAAACAGATCTAACAAATATACTCTATAATGTGAATTAAAGGCCATCAAAGGATAAAAGTGATCATTTTTAACTGAGCACAACATTCATTTTAATACGACAACTTGAATTTAATGATTACTGTTGAAGTTTCTTTTGTAGATGTACAGCTGTTTGGACCAATTTTAGCCCTCATAATGAAACGCACATGGAATATTATCTTGCATGAAATGACATCATAATGGATATGTAGTTAGTGCAGAGATTGCACTCCCTGCTGGTACCCTAGAATAAAAGCTGAGTACATGTTGCAATGTATTAAACTCATTAACCGTAGTATCTTATGTTCGTGACATCATAACCACAGAAAATATTCAGCAGTGACTACCAAACTAATTGCATTGCATTGATGTGATTCACAGGAAAGGATGTTTGTGTGTATGAGTTAGAGGTGGGGTGGAGTGGTGTTACGGGGGGGGGAGATGGGCAGTGTTGGGGCAAGTCTGAACACATCCATGCCAGTTTGGACATCCCCAATGAGGGGCCACTCAGTTCTAAAAATGGAGAAAGGCATAGGGATCGAGTAACCAGTTGTTTACAAGTTGTGTGTGCACTAACACATGTAACATTTTAAGAGTCAAGCAAGCAGCTGATGGTGGCCTCAGATGGAGACAACACTACAGGTGATTTGAACTTATACTTCAATATTAAAATAATTAGGAGTGTCCTGATATTACAATATCAATCCGATACGATTTCAGCACAAATAATACATACTTTTTTTGTGGTGTAAAAATATATATAAGTACGACAAAGGCCAACATCCGAAGAGTGTAGACATTCATCAACAACTGTCTCCGAAGAATCCTGAAGATCCGCTAGCCAGATACCATTAGCAACATCACACTTTGGCAGAGGTCTCGTCAGCTACCAGCAGAAGAAGAACTTCGGAAACGACAATGGGGATCGATCGGTCACACTCTAAGAAAATCGGAAACTAGGCAAGCTATAACTTGGAACCCACAGGTGAGAAAGAAAAGAGGCAGACCTAGGAACACATGGAGAAGGGATCTGGACGTTGACATCAAGAAGATTGGTAGCACCTGGTATCAATTGGAGAAAAGCACCCAAGATAGGGAAAAATGGACTGTAGTCGATGGCCTATGCCCCACTAGGGGTGCAAGGCTTAAGTAAGTATTTTGTAGTGTGGAATGTTAGAAAAGGCTTTATCAAGTGATATTACTCAAATTGACCAATTGTCAGCAACAGGTATGAGAAAAACTGACCCATTAATCAATAACATTCTATGAATAAATAAAATAAAAATTAATTAGTAGACCCTGAAAGTAAATCCAATTAAACAATGCATACAAGAGCACTCAGAGCGCACAAGCCTCTTCAAAAATCAAACTCATTCTTCCTTTTGATGTCCTTCCTTCATCAGCTCACCAAATTGTTTTCGATTTATAACTTTTTGAGAAATCCTGCTATCAAACAGCCACAATAACAGATGAACGGAGGACAAACAGACAGACGAATGCCGGTGAAAACACAGCAATTTCAGATGCAGGCTGGTACTCGTGTTTTTAGTGATCCATCCATCTATCCATTTTCTTCCGCTTATAAGTTGCCGGGTCACGGGGGCAGTATCCTTAGCAGGGAGTCTCAGACTTCCCTTTCCTCGGCCACTTCTTCCAGCTTTTCCGGGGGATCCCGAGGCCAGCCGAGAGACATAGTCCCTCCAGCATGTCCTGGGTCTTCCTCGGGGTTTCCTTCTGGAGAGACGTGCCCTGAACACCTCACAAGGGAGGCGTCCAGGGGGGATCCTAATTAGGTGCCCGAGCCATCTCATCTGGCTCTTCACAATGCGGAGGAGTAGCGGCTCTACTCCAAGCTCCACCCAGATGACTGAGCTTCTCATCCTATCTCTAAAGGAGAGCCCAGCCACCCGACGGAGGAAACTAATTTCAGCTGCTTGTACCCGCGATCTTGTTCTTTCGGTCATGACCCAAAGCTCATGACCATAGGTGAGGGTAGGAACCAAGATCAACCTATAAATTTAGAGCTTCGTCTTTTGGCGCTCAGCTCCCTCTTTTCTTTATCACGACGGATCAGTGCAGACTCCGCATCACTGCAGACGCCGTGATATCGGACCAATATCAGATGTCAATATCGGATCGGGACACAATCTGGAAATAGTCTTTCACAGTAATAATACCTTAGTTGATTAAAGATTTGTACCAGGAACCTAAACACAGGCTGCAAGGGAGTTTTCATACTACTTCTAGGAACAGTGCAGATGTAATGGTTAAGAAAGCGGCCTTGTAATCAGAAAGTCACCGGTTTGAATTGAACTGCTTGTGGTGTATGTCGCTTTGGACAAAAGCGTCTACTAAATAAAATTGTATAATAATTTATTTTGAAAATGTTGTTTAAAGATTAACTAAATCCCAAAACCCCATATTTCTACTGAAAAAAAATGAAGTAGTGTTGATTGACTGATCCTAGTCCAACTCTTGACATTTTGGTCAAAGCATTTCAATTTGGAATCTTTTGTTGTAGAAATGTAAGAGTGACTGCCCTCTATGGATTGAAACCCGACTAATACAATATTTTTTTCTATTGGCTGAGAATGGTGGCCTATGATATCAAGAAGCACCACTGTTTGTCCCGTTCCTCCTATGGAAGTTAGCAACTGTCAACTGACTAGTAAAGAGTGATTGGGCGTGTCTTAACTGTTCCACAGGCCCCGCCCATAATCAAGGCATTTTTTTCTTATTTCCAGCCTAAACGCACGTCACACAAAACCTCAGGGTTTAGTTACTCTTTAAGAGTGCCAAACAAAAAACATTGAGACTGTGGAAAGACATCAATAATCCATAACAATGTCTACATAACATTGTGCAGGTAGCCACAGGATAGATTGTTCATCCTTGTATATAGATGTGTAGTCTGTTGAATAAGACCCGTGGTTGAAATATGGGATACTGAATGAGCCAAGAAATGACTGATGTAAATGATGTACTAAAATAAAGTGCTAAGAGAGAGGCTGTACTGCCTCTTTGTGTGTTGAGGCCAAAGTGCATTCTCTGAGCTTCTTGGCGTGCTCATGCTTCATTCATGGGTAATGTAGCAGACCGAGCAGATTACTCCCCTTTCTTCATTCTCTCTCTGCTCAACCAAGAAGCCCTCCCTGGCCCAGACTTCTCTCTCACTTTCCCTGTACTCTTTTTGTCAAATTGACATGGGTGTCACCAGCGTGCGAAAAATACAATGTCCCACCATTGACAAAGCAAGGGTTTCACCGCAGATCTAATCTCCACCCCATGTTTAATACATTAAATATGTGTGATTGTTCCGATTTCCTACATTTGGTGTTGGTCTGTAATGGTTGAAGTGAGTGTCACAACCTGATCTCTGAGGCTGATTGATTGCCATCAGGGGCTTGTGTTTTCTTAAGTCCTTCAAGAGCTACCTGAAGAGTTCCACATTGGTTTTGCATTATGAGAAGTGCTGGGACTCCATGCAATGTTTACATGCACTCACTCAGCCATCTCTTTCATGGCAGTGATGGAAGAGTGTTGAGCAATGAGGCATTCACAACTAGTCCACGACCTATTTGTCAGCACTGAGCAGTGGCTACTTCACATGTAAGCAGTTAGTTAAATATTAGTCATGGTACTTCTATAGTTGAATTTCTTGATTACTATAACAGTGACCCTTCTATAAAGCATGAAGAATATCTCCATTTAATTAACAGTGTGATACAGATGATTACTTCCATTGACAAATGTTATACAATAAAAAAAATAAGAAACAATGTCAAAGATTCTTATTCATTTCACAAATTTACATCATGTTGCACTCATCCACAACTAAATTGAGTTATGAAGTCATTTTATGCTAAATCATTTAACCTTGAAGAGATATTCAACCCAAAGTACAAAGGCAGCTCAACTGAAATACTATTATTAACTTTACTAGTAAGAATGAGAGGTGATTTAGAAGCTGCATCTGCAAAAAAAAAGCACTTTAAACGCTCGCTTGTAGAGGTTGACATGTTTGACAAACTGTGACGCAGTGAGTACTCAAGGAAGTGCTCCATTCACTCAACTCCAACTGATTTTATGTGTTTAAAAGCAACCCATGGTTCACATGGTAGTGTAGACTTACCAGTACCTTTTTAAAGGAGTCTTCCTTATTCAATAATGTTTATATCTGTATTAAGATGGCTGATAGAGGCATCTAGTCCATGACGTCCAAGGAACTGGATGACATAATTAAGCACTAAAATGTCAGACTGAAATGCAATTTCATTGTAGGATTTATATGGGAACGAAGCTGGACGGATGTCGAAATGGTCATGCCCAAGTGCATTTGAAGGCTAATATCGGTAGTTGATTTACAGTAAACACTTCCAGAGATGTTTCTGACACACTTTAGTAACAAAGTTTTAGTTCTCACCTTTAAACTCATTATCTAAAGTGCATTGGGTTGCATATCACTTCAATCTGATGGCAACAGCAAATTTGACTGAGGTAACTTGAACTCGAATAAACAAACCAAACAACACAGTTCAGGCTTTTCTTGGGGATGTTCTATCACCAAGTTCAACTGTGGCACTTCAGTGTACTGAGGCAAACACTGTGAAAGAAAAGAAAATCAACTGGTAAGAACTGGCACGGAAGGCAATGTCCCCAGGTTTTGGCACTTTTATATGAGCTGGCAGAAGCGCCACTAAAGATGGTTGAGTACATTCCCAGTTCTGGCAGAACAAATGAAGCTATGGTTTGGGTTCAGAGAAGCTGGCAGCAGGAAAGACACTGCAGGAGGGAAGTCGAGGGGTGATGGGTCAGTTGGGGACAGACGGGCAAATTGGGGAAAAGTGGTAACGAAAAGGTCATTGTTGCCCACCCAACTCCCATCAGCTCTGAAGAAACGCACTACACCAAGATAAGGTTTGAGGACGAAATACGTCAAATAGCACAGGCATACATATTAGGAATGTTATTTGCATAAAACCTTGAAACGCATTGCAAAAAGGGAAGGGAAGGAAAATGTATGATTAGTGAACATGCCAAGACATGCTGCTTTCCTCAGGCATTCAAATTGTTACTGTAACATCAAAGCATATTTGGTAATACTTTCTTAAATATAATCACTTTATTTAAGAAGATCAATTCATTTAAATTTGTGGGAAGGCTACATTAAGAGCGGGTGTCAAATTGACATTTGAAAGGTATTTTCCTAACTCCTTTTGTCCTTAGTCTTTTGGGAGGGTAATCCAGATCACAGGAAGCTGGGGAGAAGTGTTTCATGTGGCACAGACAGCCCAGGGGATTCGTCTGTCATCCTGCACAATTAACACACAAATCGAACTGGAGCGGTAAGACTACTTGATGTGGTACTCAACACGGGCAGTGACAGCGAGGCCAACGGATGTGAAAAACAGCACATACGGAGAGAAAAAAAAGGCATAACACTATTTGGACAACAAAGTGAAATTTGTGAGTTCCCGTGATACCAGACGAGGAAGCTCAAACATTTTGCAGCTCTTTTAAAAGACTTGTACTCTGATGGTTTCTATTGTTTTAGGATGACTACTGTATATAATCATTTGGAGTTGATTCAAGGGTTAGGGATAATACCAATGTTTTACTCAATCACTGGACCTTGATTCTCAAATAGTATAATTTGGTTTATTGTTATATTTTAAAAAAACATAATACATTGGAGGAAAAAAGATGCAATTTAAATCTCAGTTACTCAGACTGTACAAGGTATGTCTTAGCAGGTGATATAGTGTTTGGATCATTAATTATTTCCGAATCAAGTATTGTATCAAGATGTACTTGGCTGACTTTCTTTTTTATCTCACCCTTCTAATTTCAGGCCCAACCAAAGAGCTCAACCAATCTCACCGGGGACCTATGACTTTATGGTTATTATGGTTGGTCGGGTCTTATCTCTACCAACAATTGGTTGGTCTATCTGTAATGTAAAGGAATAATGAAAGAACTCAAAAGAAAAAGTGTTTCATTGTGGTTTTAACAACAAGAACATTTTTCTCACACTTTGGAAATAGTGCTGTTGTAGGGGTGTTGAAGGCAACATGTCCTCTGTTTCAAAAAGAAAGTAGTTAGACCAGGTTATGTAATACGAACGTGATTTGGAATGGACTTTAACAGACAGCATTACCACAAATCCTACTTTGCCTACTTTACTTTCCCTAAATAAGGCCAATTGAAATGAAAACTTTGAAAGACGATGTTTTGGTTTTGGAATCAAAATAAAAACCATGCACAATTTCCAAAAGTTGTACCACAGGCTTGTTTACAACTACACTAACATCTCCAACCACTCCTCTCTTAACAGTGAGCTATAACAAGGCCACCAGAGCCATACCGACATGAAACAGAAATGCCTGCTGATGTAGATGAGCACCTCCCACCCAGCTACATCACTCCCCACCTCCCTTTTGGCAAAGCATACCAATTTCCACCTGGATGGTCTTCAACTATGTGCCAAGAGGATATCACTACAACTCCATATCCTCTGTGTGACAGTGTAATTCTCTCTGCCCTGCAGCCATGTCTGCAAAACTCAGACAGTTTACATGTTCATGTAGCTTTGCACTAAGAGTGAATAGTGAAGTTTTCTGTGCATTCAATTCATTTCTGGGGTTCAACCCCTGAAATATGTGTTGTTGTATACATTCCAATGTCAAAAAAGGTGAGGCGTGCTTTATGTTTCTGGTCTGCATACAAGCAAAATCCAATGCTTGTTTATGAACATTATAGCTGCTTATAGCTAAATACCTCCACCAAGAACATAATATTTTCACTGGCATTTATTTGTATGTTTGTCTGTTAGCAGGATTACATAAAAAGTACTAAACTGATTTTGATCAAACTTTAACCAAAGATATACCTTACGCGATAAAAGATTCATATACCTTTTAAAGGTTTGGGATCAGTTTGAAAAATCAAAAAATACAATCATTCATCACTGGCAAAATTTTAAAAAAATTGTATTTCGGCTACTGATGGGCCGGAAATTTGACTCAGTTCCTCGGTTACCCTACCGAATTTTATCCAGAACAGAGTTGGGTTGTGCATTTCATCGAACCCATATATGTACCCATAAATTGGACCTACTGTATGGTTACTAATGTGGATATAAATTTATTTCAGGCCTTTAAAGTGTAAATGATGATCAGGATCACTGATCCAGATAACTGCCAGGATCTGGCAAAGAGGAAATTTGGCACTTGGCAGAGGTTTAAGCTCTCTCACTGCAATTTTCTAAAATTTAAAAATCCACAACATAAGTGAAGTTTCACCTTCATCACTGTAATTTGTGATAGTGTAAATTAATGTATGAAGGTCAGGAACCTTTTCAAATCAGGTAAATAGCAAATGGAGATTACTTATATAATTTTTCATACTACACATGTCGTTTTAAAGCACTCTACTATGAGAGTACATTTCAACCCACAGACAGGCCACACACTGTGGTCCTCCCTCCCGGCCTTCAGGTCAGTGGATGTGCCGATTACCCACAAGCCCTCGACGCAGACAAATCTCAGTGCTTTCATCTGTGTTGGTGGGTCACCCCTCAAAGCCTAGTTACAGGATTGGCGCTCACCAATTAGCACAATTAGCTTTTAGCAAGCTGCTGGGGGCGTCACATGGCACCAGCTTTGCACTGATGGTAGCTGACAAGCCTGCAGATCTGTCATGTTTGCTATCACAGAAGGTAAGCAGCTGATGCATGAGCAGGAAGAGGAATCCTATAACAGATGCAAAATAGGAGCTAAAGTAAGAGAGCGCTCAATCTATGTGTTACAAAACTTTACCTGAAGCTATGGATATACTGGATATCTATAAATAGGAAATATGTTGGTCTTGAAACTAAAAAAACTGTATCAGACGCTAAAAAATGTTCTGAAAATATAATATGTAACATATTATCACTACTGTATGATTGAATTAAACAATGCAATGTTATTAAAAGAGGTAAAACCAACCATGCTCAAAGATCACTGCTGATCTGAGAGCAAATAGTCACCTTTGTGCTTCGGTGAAGAGGAGCTAATCAGCTTTGAGCACATTATAAAGGGCTGTCCATCAATGCCACCTCACTGATGCTACAGCTTGATTAAACTTGTATTTGAGTATGCCGTTCAAGAGGAAAGACATACAATTAAAACAGAGACATACACACGCACAGTGTGAGTAGCAGGCTGATAACGCAGCCTCAGACGATGGGCACAGCGATAGCAGAGGGGTGGGGCTTGGGGGGTGTCTGGGTCACTGATGGGCTGCTACAAATCACTTGCAGCTTTGTGTGTAGCCAGCCTTCTCGCTGCTTTCCGTCAGTTCTGTTACTGTATTCTCTGTGTTTGGCCACACTGAGTATCTTAGGTAACGCTGATCAGTGTCTACTCTAACAACCAAATGCCAGGATATTAGTGTCTGTCATTAACATGATTCTGCCAGTGCTGTGGTTTTCCTCTCCTGTCTTTATGATTTCCTTCCCTTGGACAATATGAGATGCCTGTTCCAGTGCAGCTTGTACATAAACAGTACTTGCAGCTCTTCGGTGGTGCAGCTGCATTCCTTGGGGTGAAAAGTACATAGAGCACAAAAAGAAAAGTCGTGTGCCACTGTTTGATAAAATAAAAAAAGGGGATTAGAGTGAAAAAAGTTTGTTGAACTAAAAATTCCATCCACAAATGAGCATGTCTGTACAACTGCTAATGAATGGCCGTGTTGAAACACACCTCGACTTATGACATTTGTGTACATCATGGAGGCTTTAGAGAAAACACAAGTGAAAAAACTCCAAATTGGGGACTGCGACTTTCCGTAATTGCGGAAAACACGTGGAAAAAAACAGGGGAAAAATGGACTTCACAATCTAAAACAGATGTTTTTTAAATTTCTGTCTCTTTATTTAAACTTAGCCCCAACATAACACTGAAAGGCCTCACATGCATGTTTTAGGACAACGTCACAAATTTAGAAACTCTTTTTGACTAGAAAAGTCCAATTCCGCCGATAATCTCATTTAAAATCTCCTGCTACGTGTTAAGGTTCGAGTAATGATCAAGTTATCTTGTGACTGAAAATAAATGCCGAGATTCATCTGAAGTGTGATTTTAATGTGTTGCACCTCGAATCGCATGGTTGAGCAGTATTTTGTGCTAAACGTGAGAGGTATTCGCCAGTTTTTGGGACCATATCACACATTTCAATGATATTTCTTCAGTTAAACGGGTGGCTGAGGGTCCAGCAGTGTGGCTAATGTCTTCTTTGAGATGTAATCTCATAATTTCAGCATCAAAAATTGCATTTACATAAATTCCCTGAAGTTTATAAAATGTAAAATTAAAAACAGTAGACTATTAAGAATGTCTAGTAAGATTTTGGAATGTTTAATAGTCAGTCATTTAAAGATAATGAAATTGAAATGAAATGGAAAAGTGTAAAGTGATGCTAAAATAGGTAAACGCCGAAACAGATTTTGTGAAATATTGAAATGAAAAATAAGACGCCTTACTTACTCGATTATCTGGTCTGATGCAAATTAAAAAAAAATACCATCTTGTATTGTCCAACAACCTACTTACTGTGAGAATAAGAGGTTGTAACAGAGGTCCAGCTCGGGATGACCAGTTGTTATCGGCTATTGAAAACACAGGCGACGAAACAAATTAATAACATGATTGAAAATGTGTATCTTCGAGATAATCTTAGCAAGCTGTATTTGCAATAATAGGTACCCGTATCAGTGCTCTTCAGTAAGTATGCACTCAAATTCAGATTTACAGAGGTATATCCCTAAATATATGCGTCAATAAAAAATGCATTCATTCCTTTGATTGTGTGACAGCCCATAATTAGCTTCAGCCTCGAGCCGTTGGTCTGTTTTAAGCAAGTAGTTTTAAAGCAAACTAGCACCACAATTGGTAGAAGCACTGTTGTGGTGTAACCATAGCAACATATGTGCACGATAGCACCAGAAAGTGGTTTTAAACTGATCAATGAGACAGTTTAAAGCAGCTTAATGTGCGGTCTGTTGAGTTTGTATCCTGTCTGAGTCACTTCATTAAACCCATTAAAATGACCGAATGATCCCACAGCAATAAGACCAGAACCTCGTGCCCAGTTTTCCTCATCTTTTTATTCATTTGGGAAAGGTCACACTGGGACTTTCTTACTTTGATACAAAACTATCCTGTCAATTTTCTTCCTGTTTTAATACCTTTGATATGGCACAATTTAAAAATATATCATCATGGATGTCTGTCAGGTCTATGACATAATCGGCACATTACTGGAAGGTAAATGATTACTCCAGCGATCAATAAATCAATGATATTTCTTCCAAAAACAGGATAATGTACTCACAAACAAATGCTGAAGGTTGAAATGGTTTCTTGCAAGATTGTTTTTGTTTTTTACTCCATCACAAACAATTGATTTGTTGAAAAATGGTCATGTGACTTCAACTTCGGAAAAGTTCGGAAAACTTGCATTGTTGGATTGGGAGTCCCGTCTGATGTTTGACGCTACATCTCTGATATTGAAGAAGTGTTTTCATTTTATTCTTACCGTGATTTCTTGTGTTTGTTATCTGGACAGTGATTCTCTTGATCCATTTTTGCTCTGGTTTGTTTATGTGATATGACGTCAGTCCACGAGACGGCCAAAATATCAACATCCACAATTGTTATGTAACAACTTTTTAAATCTGTGAAAACACCGGAAATGTCCCTTTGGCAGAGTTCTGGCATCAGTAGTGGATGAAACAACCTTTGGATGAAACACAGGTACAGTTAAATTTTTTTAGTAATCTCCATCAGCTTTGGAAGTCAAATCAAAAGAGTTTGGATCTGGGTAAACCCAATTATACCCTTGCTGTTGACTCTGCATTGAACTGGCATATTTATATTGGACATAATAGATGACTCCAACATTTTTTTTGTGTTTTTACCTTTTAAACAAAACTATGCTTCGATAAGCACACGTGTGAATCTGCACATCTTCCAGACTTGTACTACTATCTCCATTCAAGTGGACCCCCGCATACTCCCACTCCCACACACACACGCACACACACACACACACACGAGCATCCTCATTCTCTTGATAGTTGCCAGTCGACATCCACCCCACTAACCTTTCCTCAAAGAAATCCGCGTGGAGGTCAACGGAGAGATTAAGACTTTTCAAACGGGGTCGTGGAGATCAATGATCAAACAGAAAGCAATGGACAGCTCCAAAGCCTCCCACTCCACCCACTTTATTTAAAAAAAAAGCCTGATAATAGAGACAAAAAGGCTGGCGAACAATTACTTTCCTACACCATGACCCAACCAACCTCTTAATCTCTGGCTGTTAGACCATCATTGAAAGTGTAACCATTTGATAATCAGGACAAGTCTATTGCAAAGAAATGCCAAATATAAGCATAAAAGTAAAATAAATGTATCAGAAAGTTTTATGCACAGCATGATGCATACAATTATACTTCATTTTGCATTTTTGATAACTATTTTTTTTAATTATTTAGAACAGTTTTTTTGTTGCTTGTTTGTATTTTTTCAGGACAGTAAAACTCATTAAAGTGCCATTTTTTTCTTTCCATTTGTTTCTTAGGAAGGCTAAAAACATGGCAGAAATATACAAATCACACCTGTCACTGGTGGTGATCTAGCCCCCCATCCCAATCCCCCCACACACAGAGCGTGGCTGCTCCCTGCTTTCTTTTGTGAGAATCCCGCAGGGAAAGGCTAGCAGTGGTCAAATGAGACCTACGCATGGGAAGAACAATTTGTTGGCGGTGGGTTTTTTTTAATCATTGTGTGAGTTGCATTCCTGAGGACCACAGGAGAACAAAAAAAAAAACTTTAGTATGTTTTCCCTCCACAGAAACCACCAAAAACATTTTGCCAATACATTATAGCTTGTGACTAAATAGCTGTTGCTATGGCAATATATCTCAAGCCATGAAAGCATTGTTTTAGCATGAGGAAAAAGAAAGCAAAAAGACTTTTAGAACATAAAAGAAATGCCCTTTAAGTGTATCTCTTGCCAAATTGGAGATGCTGTTCTTGCGTTGTTACCGTACTAGTATTAGTCTTGTGACTTTTTGTCACTACAAAAACATTAAAAAATGACACCTTGGTAAATATATTTATATTCTTTGCTAGTATTTCGGTATATATTAGAGATGTCAACTTTTATCACAGCGGGAGCCACAAGCGTGTTTTATATTTAGAATAATGACCAATCTGAGCTTTAATACAGAAAGGTTTTTTTCCCTGCCATCTTTGAATACTTTTGTGGTTGCTTGTATGTGTTTATGTTTTCTTTTTGTGTATTATTTTTGTAATTTATATATTTTTCTCTCAATTTGTTTGTTTTTGTTGTACTTTGGCTGTCATTTTGGATATTTTTCTTTTATTCAGTGTATTTTTGTGTCAGTCATTTTGTGTATTTTTGTTGTAGTTTGTGTTTTTGAAGTATTGTCTTGTATTTTTGTTGTCGTTTTGCAAATTTTTCTGTAATTTTTTTGTTCTTTGGAGTTATTCTGTGTCTTTCTGCTGCTGTTTTGTGCATTTTCCTACTACTTTCATTGTTTCTGAGCAGCACAAAAGTAGACAGTGGGCTGCATGTCTTTTATAGACTACAATAGAATGAAAATTGTACTATATATATATATATATATATATATATATAAATAAAGGGTGCAAACAGCTGAAGAAGTTAAATCCAAAAAAATGGCCAGCAGTGACTTCATTCTTCCTCCCAAATTGTGCAGATACAAAGCCTCCTTTAGACACTCATCAGCTGACATTTAAAAACATGTGAAATGGGTTGTTTTTAACGGTCTTTCAGAATGTGAGTGTATGTGACCATGACACATTTATATGTGCACAGTATGTAAGTGCTAAAACGTAGCTTATCCATGTAAACGAGTTTTTGTCAGTGTAAAAAGCCACAACAGCGAATGACAACAGTAATCAAATTGGGGTTGACACTGCCAAAGCCCACCATGTCAATATACAGATTGTCGCAGTAATCCCTGCAACACACACATATTTCTCTGATCTAACTTGATATGTACTAAATAAATTAATTCAATTAACCTAGGGATATCTGTATCCTTACACAATTCTCAATAACACTTTTTGAAAAAGCATCATCTTCTAACCTGGTCTTCACAAATTAGGAGACATTTTTATGTTGGCCAGTGATTGCTTCAACGGGGATCCACTGCAGCCAAAATCAAATATTTCTTTAGTGAAGAAATCCTTCAAAGATCGAGCAAAATCAACAAAAATAAAAACTAAAAAATGGCACAGATAACGTCCAATGCAACGACTTCCCCGTTTCTGTCAAAACATGGATAACGGATTACCAGTGGTTATTAATCAAGCCATATCAATCTCGTTAGGGAGGGGGTATAAAGTTTGCACAATTCCCCAAACATCTTTATATATACACTTAGTGATCAAAATATGAATGAAAATAAATGCTAATTCTATGTTGGAAACAGGCATACAACTTGGTGGGAAATGACAGAATGACAAATGAGGTTTCATGCCTGTGTGGTGTAACTTTGTCACCACGTACACGCAGCATCACATTCAACTTGATTCTACTGAAAACAGATGTGGTCCAGTTCAGATTTACAGGCACTGTTTTAATCACAGCAAATGAAAGCATGATGGGGAGAAACGTTATGTGTGTGTGTGTGGGTGAGCTCGTGTGTGAGAAAAAGATTGAGTGACTGAGTAAATGTGTGAGTGTGGGTGAGAAAAAGAGACTTGAGGGGTGGAAAGGGGGGAGGAGGGCAGGTTGGGGGGTTTACAGATCTGAGAGTGTTGCTTTTCCTCATTGAATCATCTGGGGAGTGTTTCAGGTGCTCTGTCTTCAATCCAAAAGGGAAGCTACTGTCATTGTTGTGTAAGCCATTTACCCCTTAGAGTTTGACTCTTTATTTGCTCGACCCAACGTGACTCAATCTCACCTTCAATTGTTTTTCACACTGCTTGATAACTTTGGTCCTGTATTCTCTCCTGGTGTCCCTGAAACCAAAAATTACCTGTACCCCTGTCCACAGCACTGACAGTATCCTCTAAAACAAGAGCCCCTCATGGACGCAGTCCATTAAGTTCTGCCATCTAAACAGACCCGCTTTGTTGAGGTGTTATATCAACAGGGCGACCTCCCCTCCACTTCTCCCCAGCTTCCTTGGGCCCCCCAATGGCAGGAGATTGATGTCAACAAGGAATTTTGTCCCACGTTTCCTACCTTCTCCAGACCCAGTCAGCTAGTGAAAAACACTTGCTCCAGCACAGAGGGCCCCAGTGAGGCCTTAACAGGCCTGCTGAGATGTGTTAGCCCACTGCTGCCTTTTCTCACCCCGGTGCTCGAGTACTGCCAGAAACGCCTTTAGTCACTAACGTGACACCATAAACAGGGAGCGCCCCAAGAAAACAGCACAAGCAAATTCAAGGATGCATGTGTGCGTTAAGGAAGTGAGCCACCTTGTTCTGTCAACAGAGTAGTCGCTGTGAGAAGAAGGTTAACTCGTGGACGTCATTTGTGTACAGTGTCATCGACAGAAGAGCTGCCAACAGAGTTCAGACCGGCTAAATTTGGGCCTGTTTCGTGGGCGGCGCTTGTCAAACATTTAGAAAAATGGAGAACCTGTAGAGCAGCTGCTGTTTAAAAAGTTCAGAGGGAAACTCACTGAGTACACGGTCCAATGGAAATGTAAAACAATATAAACCTTCCTCCATCTGTGGACCTAATGTAATAATACAACTGTAATCACTGACGGGCTTGTGATTAGCATTAGCACTTGTTTTTTCCCATTTAGCATGTTATTACATGTCAAAACCGAATCACAAAATGTATATTGTTCTTGAAAATTAATTGCAAAACCTACAACGATGGTCCTCGTCTGAACAATTAACTGGTCCTTAAAGTCCCAATGTCTCCATTTTTCATGTTGATGCTTAATAAAAGGACACACCCTAAATAGTGTGTCCATGAAATATTTTACATTAGTGTGTCCATCTTAATAGTAAATTTTGCATGTTAATGTTACTTTCCAGGCATTTAAAGAGAATAAATATTTATGGATTGTAACACACTGGCAAGTACTGGCACAACCTCCTTCACCTTTACATATATAATCATTATCATTACACAAACTACTCTAAAAGATGCCTTGATACTGTGTAGCAGCAAACTGTGAATGACGTTTCCTTATTTAATATTTACACTGAGCCATCATTATGTCTGGCACTGAATTCATCAACCCCCATCTACAAGGGTAGTCATAGACCGGTGTTGTGACGAATTCTCTTTTATGAGTCATCGTTTTAATTCGTTTCTGTAAAACATGCTGTCAGAGTACAACAGGGTAACTCTCACAGGTGATAAGATTTAAGCAGGTGTGTTAAAATAACTAGTAATTGGGAAAAAAATTGGATAGATTAATCAACAATAACAATAATCGTTAGTTGCCGCTCCAGTTCATATCGATAAGACTGAATGAACCGTTCAGGCAGAATGTCTATTTGCAGCTCAGCCGCAATTGCACTCGCATCAAAGCATGAAAAGTCCGAAAACATTTCTCTCTCTTTGCGTTGCCGTACATCCGTGTTTTAATGAATTAATGATTGATCACTAACAAGTGCTCTCGTCGTAACGCCACAGCCAAGATGACCGCTGTTCACAGATCTTAGGGACGTTCCAGAATCATAATTTCCTCCTACTCTTACGAGTGAATATTTTATTATTCGAGTATTTTAATCTTTTTATTGTCATTTTAGGGGGAAAAAATTGGTGTCATAAGTATGTGAAAAACAAACGCTTAAACTAATACGTCCGCGCCAAAAGCGTAATGAATGTGCAGCATTCAATGTTTCCAATACAATGTAATACAAGTAGGGATGGGAATCAAAAAACGGTTCTTTCTGAGAACCGATTCCCAGTAAACCAATTCCTAGGAATTGTTTGTTTGCTTGCCTGTCAATTCCGCTTATCAGTTCCTCTGTGATGTGGCACAGAGATGTGATGACGTCACACGCAAGCAGTGTGTTGTTTAAACACTCTGAGCAGATGAAGCTGCTCATGTTTTCACAGGCGCCGTTGCGCTTGATGAGAAACGGACTGAGATTCACAAACACCGTAAAGTTAAACGGACATTTGTGGCTCCGTATTTAGGAGTCAGTGAAGATTTGTGTAGTTTTTGTCAGTTTGAAGCCTGTTTGAAGCGGCCAGGATGGGAGGGAAGCGGGCAGTGCACTTAATAGGCAGTCCCCAATAACATTTCCCCATAAAAAAAAAAAAACGTTCCGGCGACAACGTTTCATGCCAATTCTGTCCATTTTCACGTTCAACAGTGAATTACGTTTTCATTGGATGATTCTGCGATTCTGTTAACGTGGATTTTATAGGGCCCTACATAGTGGATCAAGAAGTCCAACTATATAGAAGCCTTCCTCCCATCCAAACTAAAGACAGCGCCACCCTCTGGTGGAGGAGGAAGAGGGACACATTGCCAATTGTTTCAGCTTTCGCTGAGAAATATCCGTGTCCAAGAACCCTCAACACCATCTGAAGGGTGTTCTCCACACCATAAGTCCAGAACGATCTTGTATCCTTCCTGACAAGGCAAACATACTAATTTTTCTACACAAATATTGTTAATCTACCAAAGTTGATAACGACACCTGTACTTCTTGTTAATATGTACTTTTTCTTTCTTTCTTTATTTTTTACAGAAGAATGATTTGCTTTATGTCTGAATTAGTTTTAGATCAAGTTGTTCAAGTTCAAAAGGAGCACTGTAAATATTCTCAAATGTACTTAGTAGCCAAAGTGTCATATTATATAAACTGTATTATTATTCATTAAAAACAATCTATACCTGCCTTACCTGGTGCATTAAAAGAGAGTAGGCTGACGTGAGAAGCCAAAGAAACACACTGTCCTGTTATTTAACCACATTTGTCTGGCAAGGAACTTCATTTGATTTTATCAAGTAGTCGGTAATAAAACACTCAAATGACATTTTGATGTGTGCAGCTGTTTGGCTGGTTGCTATCAGTAACTCGTTGTACCAAATCATGTAATTAGGCCAAGTCACAGCCAAGAACTCCTGCTGAGGGCTGAACGGGGAAGGATGTCCTCTAATGTCTTTTGAACATGGAGTTGTTGTTGGTGCTAGTCTGGTCTGAGTATTTCAGAAAGTGCTGATGCACACATTTTTTATTCACACCCATTTGTATGTTAACGACAAATGAGAAAAACCCAAAAAAAACTTCAAAGCTTGGAAGGATTGTATCTTGCATCACTGATTCAGGCCATTGTTGGTAGTTCTAGTGTGTCATAGATCATTTCTGCACACTTCATCATTTAAATGTCACAGCCTACCACTAAGTACTGTTGTTCTAACCATAGTTTTATGACCACAGTGGTTGGGTTAGAACAGCATGACACAAAGCTCAAATCATTTGAAAATTTCAAGGTTTCAATAACATGACAATACCAGTGCCCTTTAGTCCTATGTCACCATGCAGTATAACAATCAAAAGCAGGAAATTCACATGATGGATGTGCAGTCGATAGAGGTGGGCGGATTCAAGGATCAACAACAAAAACAATTACTATGCTTTTATTTTACATTAACTCTCAACATACTAGGACCTCCGATTTCCTGTAGTCGTGGAAAAATCAAAAAAGGCAATCTGAGCAGTTTCTTTTTCTCACTCTTTATTTAAAATACCACTCATACCCTCGACGATACCTTTTGTGAAGTTTTAATATCGCAAAGTTTTGTTCCACGATATATCGTCCCACCTTCAGCGGTCGAATAATGTTATATCAACAGACTGAGAAATAATTTCATTACCTATTTGATTTAATCCAAAGAAAGTATTGGGATCAAGACGATGGACTGTTTCCAACTCATTAAGTAAGACCTGAAGCAACTGGCTCCAGGTGTTAAACACTTTAAAGAAGCGAACATCCCTGAATAAGGAAGCACTGTCCCACCGTCAGAAAGGCTTTCTATCAAAAATGCATTTAAACTCAGATTCACTTTTCTTTCTCTTTCCAATGACCTACATGTGTTTACTCTTCCTTGTGGTGAGTCAAACACCACAAAGCATCTGTGAAACAGAAGTTTCTGTGAAGCAACTCCACTGGCCCCAAAAGTCTCAAGCTATATGTGCATTGACCCTTAGTGGGATCTTTTTTTAAAGAAAAAAGTGTATGAAGATACCAATAAATAATAAAAACATGCATTAAATGTATACATGAAGTCATGCATGCAACTTTTAAAAGGATACATGTGGATGTATCTCAAATGAAAAAAATCTGGTTTTGACAAGACGAACCCGACTCTTATATGCTATAAATGACATGAATAACAGACGGATAGAGAGAGATATATATGCAGGAAGCCATAGAAACGGGAAGTGGCATGTCTTTAATTGTGCTTTTACCCTCAGCTTGAGTTGGCACATGGCACTTATAACCACCAGGGCACAGCTAATAGAGGCTGCTCACCTGTTTCGGACTTTTAGTCTAACTTTCATTCAATATTAAATAACCTGGATTTACAGTAGTGACGGTATAGTGTTCATTAATAAGTAATGGTGAGCATATAAACTTCCTGAAGACAAACCATATTGAACCTAAAGCCCTCTGGAAAGAGCCATTTTGCGTGACTATCTCAAATTTTGTAAATAATTACAAAACCAACCATGAAGATGATATAATCTGAGTTTAAAGAAAACATTTAATACAGGTTTTTTTTTTTTTTTTTATTGAAACATTTCTGAGAACTTCCTAATGTAATGTCTGTAGGTAAAATATATTATATTATATATTATTATAACTGCAATAAGTAAGAAGTTGGAGTTACACACACACATACGATCACCATGGGAAATTTGTATTTGTTACTTGATCATGCATAAAATCACAAAGCACAGAGAAAAGTCTAGAGTTTTACTATTAGTTAGGTATTTGTTAGGCCAGCCTACAATACAAAGTCTAATATCGTTGCTGAACCGATTTGTACACTTTGAAATCTACATGCTGGAATTGGACTGGAATTGATCCTCGAGTCTTTGCGTTTCGTAATCACACCAAACTCAAACCTTTATTCAAATCTGATCCCACCCAAAGCAAACGTTTATTAAATGAAGTAAATCTGTGTCCTTGAAGCAGCTGGATATGATCATTTATTATTCTTATCAAATAAAGACAGTGTAGGCCTCAAACATCAATAAAACAAACATTATTTGCTTGAACAAAAAAGGTGTAAAAGGGTGAAATTGACGCTTGAAAGTTTATTTATTTTAATCGCCACTAAAACACTCAGTTTACTGACACTGTCGGAATAGTTTCGCACATTGCATTGTGGGATATTATGGAATCCCGCAGATGGATGTATTAAAGCATTTTTACATCATTCTTACCGTGATTTCTTGTGTTTGCCGCCAAAAACTCAGCAAAAGTGACTTGCAAACACATTGCGGCAAAAAAAAAAAAAGGCAGATGTTTATTTTGGGGCTTATAAAGATCAGAATCTGTCCAAAATGAAATGTTTTGCAGATGGATGTGATGTCACATGAAATACTGGGAACAAATTAGAGTCAAGCCAATCAATGTCCTCCTTGTCCGACAAGAAACCCCACAGACAATCAAGATAAGAATGAAGTAAATACACTTGTTTGCATCCATTTATAGGACTTTTGAGCAGCAATTTCAACCTTTTACATGATTTTTTCGAGCAAATGATCTTTAATTCATTTATCCAAGTCTTACAATACGTTTTCTGTATCAGATGAAAACATGATCATTTCCAGCAGATTTAAGCACCATTGAATAAATATATATATATATTTTTTAAATTTAAAAAGGTGGACATTTAACATGAATGACATCTTAAAAACTTTATTGGTTTAGTGAGTTATTTCCCCCACATTCAATTCCTGTTTTTCTGTTTTCATCTTAGTGATGTGACAACTTTACAATCCTAGAAAGTCATCGAGAACGTGCCAAAGATAACTTTTTATCTGTAACTTCTGCACCATTGAGAGACAAAGAGTGTCAGAGAAGAGAGAGGTAGCCAATGACTTTGTTCACAGTTGGTCTGTTTTTGTTTCATCATTGCCAAGACTGATTGTGAATCAGTTAACATTAAGCTCCTAGAGTGACGAGACATGAGTCAGACGTTAAGATGTGTAACCGAGCATGGTAACACTTCTGAATAAAAGTCAACACTGAAAAATGATATTAACTACGGAAGCCCTAAAGGGCCATGCTTTCATACAATTTTTTTCCTCCGTTTCCGATAACGAGACTTTGTTTTCCCGTGATAATGGGATAATTATCTTGAGATTGTGAGATAACAAAACAATAGTGTAGTAAGATAAATAATTGCAGGAAACAAAGTAAAGACCCAAATAATGTCTCATTCTAACCGTTATGAGATAGCCAATGAGCTGCAACGAGCTGATCTCCAATACAGTTATTGGTCATTTCAGCAGGGAATATCCCATTGTTTTCTATGAGCAGCTGACACTGAGATGTTGCACAGGGACCATCAACAAAGTGTAACCACCGACACAATAAATATTAAATATTCAATAAGTCTGTGATCATGCATAGCAACGTGACCAAATTAACTGTTGATTAACGTTGATGGTCTTCATTTGGTCATACTATAACTCTTATTTAGCTAAAATACCCTTTTGTATATTTTTGATTATATGCATATTATATTTATAATTTTTTTAAATCTTTTTGTTTTTACATTTTCAATAACTTTTTCAAAAATACATTTACAAAATGAGAGGAAAAACACTTTGATGATTTTTATTTAAATATTAAAATATTTCCTTTAATAGATTCGACAAAGGAACACAGGAAAAACCTGAAAACAACAGATAATCTTCATTGGGTGTTCTTATATATACTACAGAAAAGAAAAATTAATATATTTTTAATTATATTCCATAAGTCAACTTTTACTCAATTTTGCATTATTTCCTTCAATAGCTTCTATACAAAAAACCAAGAGAAACCTGGAAACCACAGATAATCTGTATTGAGTGTTCTTATATATATATTACAGGGATGTGGGATACGCTCCTACTGGGCTTAACCTTAAACATGTTAAAATACCAGTTTTAGGTAAATGAAAAAAAAAAATAGAAAGAAATATGTTGTGTTGTGTTCAATCACAGTTACATTATCAAACTAATAGCATCAGTTACCTCAGCCACCATGAATAAGTGACTTTACATAAGTAATCCATTATGAACTGAGATAGCCTGACCAACAGCGCGCAGAAAACACCTTCAGGCGTCATTCATTTCATCCCTCGATCCTCATAAGCCAGTCGTACATGTCAGTGTTTGCAAACAGTTCAGCAAAGTCAATACTTCTAGTAACGGATGCAATGACAGTTAAATATGGTAGGGGACACATCACATCATGCTAAGACTGGGTGGGAGAGTAGAGTCGGCTTACGATGTTAACTCATTATGATGAGTAGCAAAACAGTTGCTAAACAAAAAGCCAGCGGTTATTTAGAATAAAAGTTCAATGCGTTTTACATTACGTTGAAGCCAAGAAATTCCAAATTATGAAGTACTAAAGAAAAAAAACAGAATTTGGAGGATAGAGAGGTTTTTTTTTCCAATTGCACTGGGTATGACTAACAAGAGAATAATGTAGAAACTTTATTTTTATTTGTTGTAGCGGGCGTCACATTATTGCAACAAAGCTACACTGGTGACCTCAGCAGGAAATGCAAAACCTCTGGCTGTTTATAGTTCACACGTTTTAAGCTTAGAGTGTCTCCTTCGGTGTTGGCTATGAATGAAAAGAGGTCAGAATCTTTAGGCACCTCAAAATTTGATTGAATTATAAGGACTGTATATCAATTATGAATCGATTTTTGATGCATCTCTTAGCAGATTTGAACAGCATTTCTTTGTTTCTCAGTGACCACAAATCAATTGTTGTTTTTCAAAAACATTGCATTTGCATTCAGACACAGGAGACAAACTTACCTCTTTTACCTTTTATTAAACCAGCAGCAGGTATACTTGCTTATGAAAAATACAAAACATTAACCAAACACTAAACAAAAAATAATAATTTAAATGAGCAGCTTAACCATAGTGCTTTTAAAATATCATTTATTCTACAGTATTTTGCGTAATCTACCATTTAATAAATAATTGATTATTGGAAATGTATGCATTGATTGTAATTTGATTATGTCTGAATGTATATGAATCCCTACCCCTTTCATTGTCCTACCCTGACTCCCTCTTCCCTCCTCGCTCACTAAGATGTAACACTATCCTCTCTTTTCATATTCTCCCTTTAATAAAGATTTTTTCTCCCTTCCTAACGGAGGGATGGTGATGGTCACAATTGTGCAATAAAATAAATGTGTTTATTTCATAGCAAAAATAAAACATGCATAGCTGTTGCGAAAAGACTGCACTACGTGTAGTGTTGACTTTCAACAGCATGTGCAGACAAGGTGGAAAAAAAAAAGAAGAAAAAATAACAAAGATGCCAATTATTCATCATTTCTCGCACCTCTAATGACAATAGCAGGGTTGCAGTGATGAACACTGGAAGTAGATGTGGCTCATAAATCCTTTTTAAGCTAAATTATTTTATTATTATTTAATAAAGTGACTTACAAATTAACATTATAAATATACCACTAAGATGTTTTTATAATTCTTAGCAAACTACAGCACATAAATAGAACTGTAATTAAAGAAAGTTTTTCCCCTTATGTATTCACCTCAGTTCTGGTGTTATGAAGATAACGCTCGATCCTGCCTGGCATTTTAATCCAGGAAATCCATTATGACGTGTATAGGAATGGGACAGTGCAACACTGCCTCTATCCTCTGACCAGTGCACTGTGCTCCAACAGCTAACAGAGACAACAGATACACACAGACTGGTAGCCATTAAACGCACATTAAAACTGTGTCAAGAGATCTTTAGGGTGAAATAAGTTGATATAATTTGCATCTACAGTAACTAAACTTTCCAAATAGCACTCGATGAGTGCAGGAATCTTTTCCATGTAAAATATGTTTTTCTGACACTTGGAATCATTTATTCTTTCATGAAATGAGGTTGCAATAAGTGACCAGTCAGGAATCATGTGAGGCACAATCAACAGACTGCTTTACCTGGTTTGGTGCCCTTGCAGCAGGCTTGTCCTGGTGGTTGGCGAGGATGAGGAAAGGCAGAGTGCAGAGCTGAGGATGCTGCAGGGCCGAGTGCAGCTCATTACGAGCCGCTTCCAGCTCCTCATCCGATGAAGCGCTATCCAGCACAAAGATTACACCCTGTGAGCCCTGGTAATAACGACTCCAGTATTTCTTGATGCCATCAGCACCTGTTGACCGACATACCAACTTTAAATATCTCAATGTCTGGCAGGAACTTTGTTATAATAAAAGTATTAAAAAAAATAACAACAGTCGATGGTATTTCTTTCAGCTTCACCCGTCCAACAGAAGAAAATGCTGCTTGAAAGTTTGTTTTAATCCCCCACTATAAATACTCACCTATTGACAATGACTGTGTTCGAAATCACATACTAACCTACTACTCACACTAAGTCTGTCGTCAAAATTAGTATGTAGTGCATTCAAATTAGATAGTAAGAAAAGATTGAGTATGCGAGAAATACCCGGATGTATACTTTATGGGGACATTTTTTAAGTATGCACGGTGGGCACACGAGTCATACTCAACCACCCCATGATGCATTGTGAGTGGAACATAAAATTGTTCTGGGACCAGCTTCAAGCTAAAAATCAAACATCCCCGTTTCAAAATAAAAGCATCTCTTCTTGTCTTCCATTAGTTTTTATAATGCTTTTGTAAATAGGGCTCTTGTTTTGAAGTTAACCGGAAGTTTTGTCAATAGCACAATAACGGGCCTCCGAAAAGTCAGCATGAAATGTGTTTGAGTTTTATGGCTCAAATGTCCACATGTTGATATTCTACTTGGTCACTTTCTTTCTTAAAATTTTTTCAGAACTTTCAAAGGTGGAGAATTAACAGAGATATTTAGCCTCAGTGTGCTTCAGGTTTTTGTTGTCGTAGGTTCTAAATGCATCTTGGGAAACTTAGAAGTATACTTCAGTGGGAATGGTCATCATCCTAATCATACTTAAAGCAGATAGTAGACAGTATATACTCATTGAGTCTGTAGTGTATAGTATGGAGTGTGACACTTTGAACCCAACTTTAGTATTAATTCAGGCATGTACATACTAGTGTTTCTATGATAAACTAAGTCAATACAGAGAGAGCTAAAATCATAGTGTAGGCCTCATAGATCAATAAATTGAAGATAGTTTGCTCAAAAAAAGATGTGAAAGGTAGAAAATGATGCTCGAAAGTTTGTTTTCATCTCCACTGTAAAAATTTGCTTAATGACCTTGCCAGGAAAGTTTTGTGCATTGCATTGTGGAATGTGGAGCTTGTCGACGGCTGCGAAGAAATGCTTCTACTTCATTCTTACTGTGATTTCTTGGGTTTACCCTCAAAAACGCTACCAAAGTGACTTCCCAACACATTTCTGGTGTTATCAGGGACAGAAAGTTGTGGCAAAAAAAATGGCATGTTCATCTTGAAGTTTAAAGGGAAAAAACCCAATCCGAAATGTAATGTCCTGTTGAGTGAGGTGATATCACGAGGAATATTGAGAACAAACTAGAACAAAAATGGTGTCAGGACATTGACTGTCGTCCTTGTCTGGTGAAGAAACACAAGAAGTCCCCTTGAAAATGAAATTAAAACACTTCACAATCTATGACAATCTATGGATTTTCTAATAAATAAATTATCATCCCTAAAGATATATGAAGAGATTCAAATAATACACACATCATCAATTACCCACTCGTCACCAAGTGTTTCATTTGTTTTCAGAACCAGAACTTTTAGCTCATTTCCTGTTAACTAAAAGGGGTCAATCCCCATTCTGAGGTATTCCAACAGAAAAAAGGAAACATTAGAACAAACAGGAATGGGCTGAATCACTTCAACTGTCACATTTTCACCTCCAGAACAGCAGAGTAAAGTGACTGTGTGGTCAGATCAAAGTAGCTTATAAAAAAAGGATTAAATCAACACACAGATTGTGTTTAAACTGACTCACACCAGTGCTGTCCTTTCCACAACATGTTTTCCATTAAGTGGTTGTGTTTGTTCGACAAGACTCAGTAAACTTGTCGTCACCGTACACTCAACTACAAAGAGGCCTATCACGTTGCAGACGCAAGTATGTTCTCCTGATTTTAGTGGACGTCCTTTTCTTCTGGTTAAAATTATACTCCATCGTCCTGCTTCCTTTTCAATCTTGTGAACTGTTGCTTTGTTATTGTTGCTCATAGTAAGGCAACTATGCCAAAGAGTGACGAACTGAGAGGCTGGCCAATGTAAACATGACGAATTGCTCTCAATGACATTTACCTCCGGTTGCTCACACTCTCTTTGCTTTTCTTCTTTCTTTTCCCTCTCCTTCGCTCTCTGCTCACACCTCTCAGTGGAGTGGAAAGCTATCAGACAAAGTGGCACTTGAGAGATTGACGAGTTGCTCTCAGACTCTCGGTTTCTCTATTGCAATAGTCTCCCTCATCTTGGCCTGGATTTGGTGGAACGTTCATATAATATATGTAATACATAATATAATAATTTACTAAGACAAATGAGGGAAAAAAAGGAGCTGATTCAAAAAACAAACTCAAATCACAATGATTTATAACTTTAAAATTATATGCAACTGCAATAGGTGTATCCCGATCCGGACTGGCTTATATCGTCCTGCAAAAAAGTATTTAGTCAGCCACCAATTGTGCAAGTTCTTCCACTTAAAAAGATGAGAGAGGCCTGTAATTTTCATCATAAGTATACCTCAACTATGAGAGACAAAATGAGAAAAAAAAATCCAGAAAATCACATTGTAGGTTTTTTAATGAATTAATTTGCAAATTATGGTGGAAAATATGTACTTATTTGGTCAATAACAAAAGTTTATCTCAATACTTAGTAATGTACCCTTTGTTGGCAATGACAGAGGTCAAACATTTTCTGTAAGTCTTCACACACTGTTGCTGGTATTTTGGCCCATTCCTCCATGTAGATCTCCTCTAGAGCAGTGATGTTTTGGGGCTGTTGCTGGGCAACACAGACTTTCAACTCCCTCCAAAGATTTTCTATGGGGTTGAGATCTGGAGACTAGCTAGGCCACTCCAGGATCGTGAAATGCTTCTTAAGAAGCCACTCCTTCATTGCCTGGGTGGTGTGTTTGGGATCATTGTCGGGCTGAAAGACCCAACCACGTTTCATCTTCAATGCCCTTGCTGATGGAAGGAGGTTTTTACTCAAAATCTCACGATACATGGCCCCATTATTTCTTTCCTTTAGACGGATCAGTCGTCCTGGTCCCTTTGCAAAGAAACAGCCCCAAAGCATGATGTTACCACCCCCATGCTTTACAGTAGGTATGGTGTTCTTTCCCCTCCAAATACAACAAGATGATTTTTTACCAAAACGTTCTATTTTGGTTTCATCTGACCATATGACAGTCGCCCAATCCTCTTCTGGATCATCCAAATCCTCTCTAGCAAACTTCAGACTGGCCCGGACATGTACTGGCTTAAGCCGGGGGACACATCTGGCACTGCAGGATTTGAGTCCCTGGTGGCGTAGTCTGTTACAGATGGTAGCCTTTGTTACTTTGGTCCCAGCTCTCTGCAGGTCATTCACTAGGTCCCCCCGTGTGGTTCTGGGATTTTTGCTCACCGTTCTTGTGATCATTTTGACCCTACGAGGTGAGATCTTGTGTGGAGCCCCAGATCAAGAGAGATTATCAGTGATCTTGTCTAATAATTGCTTTCACAGTTGATTTCTTCACACCAAGCTGCTGACCTATTGCAGATTCAGTCTTCCCAGCCTGGTGCAGGTCTACAATTTTGCTTTGGTGTCCTTTGACAGCTCTTTGGTCTTGGTCATAGTGGAGTTTAGAGTGTGACTGTTTGAGGTTGTGGACAGGTGTCTTTTATACTGATAACAAGTTCAAACAGGTGCCATTAATACAGGTAATGAGTGGAGGACAGAGGAGCCTCTTAAAAAAGAAGTTACAGGTCTGTGAGAGCCAGAAATCTTGCTTGTTTGTAGGTGACCAAATACTTATTTTACTGAGAGATTTACCAATAAATTCATTAAAAATCCTACAATGTGATTTTCTGGATTTTTTTTTTTTCTCATTTTGTCTCTCATAGTTGAGGTATACTTATGATGAAAATTACAGGCTTCTCTCATCTTTTTTAAGTGGGAGAACTTGCACAATTGGTGGTTGACTAAACACTTTTTTGCCCCACTGTATATAAGCACTCGATACATACAGTTCATTCCAGACTCTGTTCCAGATTTTTTATCCAGCGGCTGACAGAGCTAAATACTGAATTTGAAAATTTTTTCAGGGTCTTTTTATGTTCTTCTATTTAATTATAGAATATTCTTATTTTTAAGTTAAACTAGTGGTTATTTTTTAAATAATAGATCAGTTTTTTCTCATACCTACTATTTGCTGACTATTGCTCTCTGAGTAATATCGCTTGATCAAGCACAACAAAATAACTAATACAAGTATGTGATCCATGCTGATATCGTATCAGATATCAAATAGATCAATATTGGTATTGGCTAATACACACAATTTCACAAACTTTACCATTAGTTTTGCTTAAGTACTTTCAACAGGAGATGTGAATCAATATTCAACCAATATAGAGTGCAGTATAGAAACAATCTAAGAGACATTATTATCCCTAAATAAAGCCTCACAGTGTCTCTACTGAACAAATGCATTTTCCTAATAAATAGTGTGTAAGACACATCCTCAACTGATGTAACACAGACAATTAATGAACAGAAACAGAAACCAAGTACTGTAGTTCATTCTGACGACAACTTTCTCTGCCCACCTCCACTTCTTGAAGTGTTTTACAAAATCATCAGTACAGTGAACAGGCCGTCACCTGTATATACACGGCTTGGTTTCATTTTTCATTTCTGGCAAAGAAATGGAGCTTCATTTTGGAACCAATGGACTTTCCAGTGGGAGAGGAAGTACAGGAAAGTGCTTTACCTCTGTATACCCTTTAATTAGTGCTTCTTACCTTACCTCAGAAATGCCAAAGTAAAGAGATCAAGCCACATACTGTACGTATGTGTGATTGAACCTGGATTAGGTTAGAAAAATGTCCATGTCTCTGCGTACAGTAACTACTTGATGGACATTTCTGCATCATTGATGAAATGCAAGGTAGATGGAGGGACACAAAGATAAACACAAACAGAAAGTGTTGAGGAGGTAGGAAACGAGGCAGAGAGTTTACTGTAAAGTCACAAAACCATTCAAAGCTATGGAAACCAACCAGGGGAGCAGAACAGGTATACAGTATAAGGCCCTCCCATTTTCTGTTTCCAAATTTCCAAATTGAGTATCAGGGTTTACTCATTTCCGCATCACGTCAGCATTAGGGCTGGGATAAACCGTTTTTTTAGAAAACGACTAATCTAGCGATTATTTTTTAAATGCCTCGATTAATCTAACGATTAATTTTTCAGGTTCGATTTGATTCGACTGTATTTGATCATCGATTATCTCCCCATTAATTGACTAAAAGTGGTGACATTAACAAAACAAGAGGCTTGAGTTATGTACATTTACAAATGTCGGCTTTGACATCAGTTATTGTGTTGCGTGTTGCTGCTGCTGATGTCACGGCGGGTGTTTCCTCCTTGTCGCTTCAACGAGCTGCCGTCCGGTCACACCAGGAAAAAGGACAAGGAACAGCTACTTTTGACGAACAAGTGCGTGCCTTCACTGCCTTGCACTTTTGAAACTCGGAGGAGCCACTCGCCGCTCATATTTTGCGTCAATGTCATCGATGACGTCAACGCGTTGTCCCGGCCCTAGTCAGCATCGTCAACGAGATGATGAGTGGATTTGTCACACTTTCTAGACATACAATCAGCATTTTTCTGGTGAAGACAAGCGTGTGAATGCGTGATGTAAAACATGCATGTGAGGTATTCCCGCATCATGTTGGGGCCTGATTCTAAATAAAGAGAGAGAAATAAAATAAAATGAAAAAAAAACAATCAGATTGCTTTTTCTGTTTCAGAACATCAAATCCGTTTTTTCCCACCCATTTTCCACGATCAAGATAAACCGGAGGCCCAACATTATATACATATTCATAGATAAAACAAAGAGTTTGTGAGTCTAACACTTACATTTACCAAAAAGTAAAGGCATCAGAACATTTCACTTGTTTGCCTACTCTCAGCAGCACAAATGCCTCCGTTAAAAAAGCTGCATGTCAGAGTGGAAAACAGGTTTCATCATACTTCACTTTGTGGACATCTTATACTAACGCGTCTAAATCAAAACTGTCATTCATTGGCTCAATGTTTTTCCAACCACAACAATGTAACTACAGTCCTACTGGGTTTGACCTAGTCCAAGAAAAACTGTTTCTGAAAAGCCCCCGATGCGCTGTGTCCAAATTTGGTAGTGCCCTCGTTGGTGGTCCCCTGGTGCCTCTTTGTGTGTGTGCGTGTGTGTGTGTGTGTGTGTGTGTGTGTGTGTGTGTGTGTGTACACGTGAGTGTGTGTACACGTGAGTGTGTGTCTTCTCAGTAGGTTAGTTTGGGCACCTGTCGATGAGTCGATGGTGCATTAAAGACAACAAATTACTTGAGCTCTCTTGTAAATATTTTTCTGATGTCCTCGAGCTGTTTGTTTCAGTGCTTTAAGGAGTCCCACTGCATTTGTTCCGTGTATCTTGAACATTCAGCACGCCGGCCGTCACTCTCCCATTGATCATTCATCCTTAATAAATTGGTTTTCTCGAGAGCTAAACATTTCCAGGAATAACGCGTTGCACAATGTGTAGTCACCTTCAAAAACACCAACAGGTCTCTGACGTCAGTTCACTTGATCGGAACTGCTCGAAAGATATACCAGTAGTCATTTTTTGCAAAGTGAAAAATGTATGCAACCACAAATTTGTTGACTGCTTAAAGAGAAACTCCATAAAAACAAGAATAAAGGGTGAATCTTTTTTTTTTATTTCTTATTTTGTATTGTTTAATGATGGTGTTTCTTACCTCCTAGTTCTTTTACATTCAAGATGGCATTTGTAAATGGCACCGCTTTGATGCTAAAACCTGAAAGAAAAATAAAGTAATCCATCATTAGAGTAAAGTAACATAGGAAATAGGATAAGAACTGGTGACATTACTCTTGGAAGGTAAGGCAATGGAAATCCAACGTTGATAAACAACAACAAAACAATTATGTACTGTAATTTATTTAATTTGTATCCGTTGTCCTTATTTGGCTCAGCAGCTGGTGAGCACACGTTGCAGTGACAACATATTTATGCGATAAACACAAAAAAAACAAAAATTTGTGAGGTCCAAATTTGGAAGTTAAAAAATATGAAAATCACAAGCGTGAAATGATTTATTTTATTCAATCAAGGGGTTAGAAGAGGATATAACTGAGGTCTAATGTAACATGTGGTTTGCTCTTGTTTTCACATTGGCAAAATAGAAGGAAACTGCATGAGAAAAAAAAACTTCCAGGAAAGATTTACTGTCCTAAGATGAAAATGCAAACAGAATGAGAAACATTAGAAACAGTTTTCAAAATATCAAATTTAGTTACCCTGTGCAGGTTTTTGGATCGTAACTAAAATTAACCCGAAATGTCTCTGAGGTATAAAGGGAAATCAGATGCTTGCAAACAAGTTAAAATGGATATTGATGCTGAGGGTGCGTCAAGATAATGATTTTGCTCCAAAGCAAATGTTACATGCACACCTGTTGTTGGCACGATCCCGTCACTGCCCTCACTGCAGAGGCGTGAGAGCAAGCTGGTCTTTCCCGCACCTGTCAGGCCGATGCACACAACATCATACTCTGGTCTTGGGGGCGGCGGTCCTTTACAGCACAGTGCCCGAAAACACTGAAACAAAGAAAACCAAAAGGAGAGGATTTAAAAACAAAAAGTTTGGATGGAGTTTTATTGGAGTAAATTGTACACACTAAGGGTAACACACTAAGCACACTGCAGAGATACTTAGAAAAACCACAAGCGCTCAAAAAGCACAAACCTCCACAAAGTGCCCAGTGCTGCCAACTCCTCAGTAAGGAAAGTAGCTATTGGCTGTCCCAAAAGGCGCTAGAAGTCGCTAAATGACATCATCGCCTAATTTGCATATACCCATTTGCATGTAATCGTAATGGACGCTGCAGAGAAGAATAACCTTGTGGGAGAGACAAAAAAAATGTAAAAAACACTGTAAATATGTTTAGAACTAGAAATGAACTTTCTTCTGTTGATTCTTGTTTTTTATATTTTTTATTTTGCCATTGAAAGATCCCATTACGTCTCAAAATTAACTAATTAACTAATCAATCAATCTTAATTTGTATTGCGTCAATTCATAACGCGTGTTATCGCAAGACACTTCACAGAAAGCCGGTAAACGACCTTACTGTTTGGTATCTAATTATTTCATGACTTTGATGCTGGTCTACGTCATGATATCACCTTCATTGGCACATTTTCTGTATTGAAAAAGAGAGATAGGCCATTTATATTAATCTCAGACAAACTTTCTGAAGAAATCCTGTCAGTAGGCAAATTAAGTTTAGTCACCATGTTAACAAATTTGGAAATTAAAAAAAAAAAAAATCCTTCAAGTAAAATTTGAGCACTGCCTTTAAATGTTTGACCCTGTTCCAATGTCAAAATGCAAAGAACGATAAAGAACAACTATTGGTTGTATAGTGGAGCCTGAGTTCACAGCAAACACAGTGAAGCAGCTTTTAATTGTTCTGCTGCAAAGAAGTGCAACAAGAATTTTACCTTGCCTATTGACTAAACATGGATTTTTATAAATAAAAATTCTAATATGAAGCAATTGTCTGCAGCAAAATGACATGCATGAAAATGTTTGAACTACATGCTTGTGTCTGGGGCTGGACCAACATGTTTTTGTCTGCCTATGAACCCTGTCTGATTGGCTCCTTATGGCAACCAGAGACATACCTGTCACTCCATGAATCACGGCCTGAGACGGAGGGCCTGCTGTGAGACATTAAGGGGCAAATGCAGTGTGAACCGTGAACGAGATCTTTAAACGTTGTGCGGAAAGCAGTATCCCAAACTAAAAAAGAGAGATCTCTTTTATTGGTGAGACAGAAACTCGTCTGGACAAGGCAGGGCATGCGGACGCCCACACGCATACAAACAAACAGTCTCCCACCCATGTACTGTATCACGTTTCAGGTAGGAAAGCATCAACACGGGGTATTTGGCTGCTCGTGTCAGAGGATGACCCCTCTTCAACACATTCAGTTCAAAGACTAATAAAAAGTAAAGTTTGGTCAGAAGACACATTACCTTTTGCGTGTTTAGAAGTACAAATTTCTAGTTTAGCTCAGGAGGACATTGATAAAAATGTATAGTGTTAGGTTAGTGTTTAGGTTAAATTAGACTTTATCTCAACATTGTGGATCTCTTAATAACATGAAAAGGCAATCGAATAATCGGCTACATCCGTTAAAGTCTTAAACAAAACGACCCAATAACATAACCAAAACGAAGCTGCTGTTCGATGGAGCTGCGAGAGAATCTGCTTCAGCAGAACCAGACGTCGGCAAAGCAATCCGACCCCCCGACTCTTAGGTGAACCCAGCAGTCTGTTCAAACAGGAAACATTCTCCTTTCGCAGGAAAACAGAAAGATCAGAAACACACACATATCAGAAGGGGGTGGCGGGTTTGGGGGGGGCGTATTAACAAACCTGGCCAGATGAGGTCACACTGCGACTGTCTTGCCTTTTTTTTTCTCTTCCACCAGCATTAACTGCTGCTCACCTCCCCGAAAGATAAAAGTAACAATTCCAGTAAAAGAATAACTTTAAACGTCTGTTGTCTTTCTTTGAACCAGACAGTGACTCTTTCAGGGGAAACAAAACATTGAGACAACCAATGCAGTCCTGGAGCTATAGGCGATATTTGTTGACAATGATTAACTCCTCAAACAAAAACTTGTAGTTTGGTAAAAACAACAAATAAGAAAGTGAAACATCTTGCACAAAAAAGACAGAAATCTAAATTCCCAACAAGGTAATTGAGAATCCTCATCTCTGGCCATATTTGATAGCATAAGATTGACGAGGAGAAAAAAATAAATATGTCAAAAGAGCTTTTTGCTAATCTCGAAACATGCCACTACCTAGTCATCCATAAACCCAATGATTAGAGATTCAGTAAGTTGAGTCAATGACAGACCGACAGCTCAAATGAAATGATGATAGCTGCCTCCATAAATCTCCAAGGCCTCCAGACCAACAGCTGAGATGTATATTTCATTCAGCAGGAACTTACTGACTTATAAAGGCATTATCAATTTGAACAAAAGGGCTTTAGTTTTATGAGCTATAACTTACTGCTTGGTCATCGGTGCATTAGGAAAAGGCAAAAGCTCCTGCCAACACACTTCCCATTTAAGTCTGGCAATTCTTGACTTTATCGATTAGATGCCTCTTATAGGATTAGGCACGTTTTAATTGTGCCTAGACATTACCTCACTTTGGTAGTATAAGAGGATTTGCTTGATTTTAGGAAACACTGCTACAATAATTGGAAGCAGCCAGACTCTTTTTCCATATACACTCCAGTAACAAAATTTCAAAAATTAGCATTTTGCACTGTTAAATCTGAAGGAGGAAATTGAGAAGATTTGGGGATTTATGGCAAGGGAGATTTACAAAGATGGATATCAGATCCAGATAGCGGATTCCCTACGTGATGCAATCTTCAACACTTGGAGCATCGTTCCCATGAATTCTTGGAACACATCAAGCATGGTGAGGCCATTTTTTTAAGTAATCAGCAAGAATGGTGGAGCCACTCGTTACTGAATCCTTTTTTAACACTTTAATTTGTGTTTTGAGGGGGTTTTGGGCTTTTTTGAGCTATGCTCTTAAACTTTTGATCAGCTGATGAGGAATTGTTTTCAATACATTTCTTGAAAAGAATTTTTGCTCTCTTGCTGCCAAGAGATGTATTTTGAAGCCAACTTAGAACCTCCATGAGTTCCAACAGTGCAAATCCTTGCAATCTTCCGGAGCATACAAAAAAGAAGAATAACAGAGAAAACGGATATAACTGGAGATCCAGGTAGTCCACCCTAATCTACTGCCATAGTACAGAGACAGAGGACCTCCTGATAAGGATGATAGAGGCCAACTTTGATAAGAAAAAACACTAACTTACATTTATTCAGTGCATACAATCATACTATAAAGAACAAACCCCACCAGTTTTTTCGGACTTTTTCACGTTCCTCCCTGTGGGTCACCGTAGCGCGATATGAGCCAGCCCCCTCTTTGTTTACATTTGTTTACCCTTTGGGTAGGCTATATGTGTGCCACAGGCTTGTTTAATTTTTTATTCACACTACGCTGAGATGCTATGGGAAGAGTTTATTATTTTTTTAATTGTTAAGTTATATGTTATAAACTACTTATCTGATTTCTCAATCAGAAAATTGAAGCTACTGTGAAGTTGCTGCTTAAACCTGGGTTAAAGCTTGAAATTGTTGAATGACAGAGCCACATTTACTTTTTTATTTTGGGATTGCTCTATGGATTTTAACTCTTGAGGACAATCACAGCAATAAAGTTGCACTTTTGACAATATATCTGTTGTCTCAAGTTATTTTTAAGTGCATTGAAAAAAAATAATAATCAAAAAGCGAATAAAAACTCAAATTTTTCTTTAAAAAAATCTGAGATGTTTTTTTTTTTAGGCAAAATTGCCGAGCCCTAAAGTCACTTGGGATGTCCCAATACAACTTTTCCACTTCCGATACACTTCCGATACAACTTTTCCACTTCAGATCAATAATGCAGCCTTGAGTGTTGGTCGATACCAATATCAATCTGATGCGATAGCACAAACCATACATACTTTTATTACTTATTTTGTAGTGTGGAATGTTAGAAAAGGCTTGATCAAGTGATGTCACTCAAACAGAAAACAATAGTCAACAATTCAAGTTCACTTCAGTTATTTTTTACTGTCAGTATATGGCGTGAACAACTGAGAGTGGGGACAAAAACAACAAAAACTTATCGGAGATTTTAGATTCCGTCCGATAAAATCCGATGTCCGTTTTCTGGCTGATATCGGACCGATATCAGATATTAATATCGGTCTAATCATTCCCAAAATAAGTTTTAGACAAAACCTTTCAAGAAGAAAAAACCCATCATATTGTAAGTTCACATGTTGTTGCCGAACAGAACAGGAGCCACGTTCTTTTCTAAAAAACCACACTGTATTTTTAGGGGTAATAAATGTGGCTTAGAGGGAAGCCGCATCATCCGAGCAGACTAGTTCAAGTTTCACTCTCGCAGTGTCTGGCTACCATTAGAACACCACAGGACAGGAAAAGAGATAGAGGCCTGACAGCATGTTCCACATTAAGACGCAACAACAAGCTTTTGGTTTGTACGGATTGGTTCATTTTGAGCCTAGGTTGTAAAGTACCTCAAGTTTGGAACCGTCAAAATGATACAAGGCCAACAAACATACCTGAGGGCTGTTGTGGTAAAGCTTTAAAAACTATTTGAGTGCATTTTTGCTCAGGAATGTCTTTCCAACCTTTCCGAAAAAGAAAAAAAAAAAAAAAACAGTCCCCTCTCTTCCAAATGCAGAACTATTCTTACAATAATACAGTACAAATAATAAAAAATCAAAGTGACATATTGCCAAGAAAAGGTTTCTGGATCCTTTATTTTGTAATCTATAGTTATGCAAGTCCAGATGTTTAACCAACTTATCCAAACTTCCAGATGTAAATGGGATCAGATATTATTATTAGAATTATAGAGTGCCAGAACAGAACTTAAATTTTACATTTAACATTTTTTCTTATTTTTAATTAGAAAAAAACATCAATATGGCACAAAAATATCTGGAACTTGGTGATGAAAGCTGGAATTTGTGTTACAGACATTAAAAATAATTTGTTTTCCAAACTCAAGAAGGTATTGAAAAGAAAAGTCATGGTGCTGTAATTTATGAGGAAGTGGCTCAAAAAATCTTCAAAGTGTACTAGTACTAGTACTAGTGTACTAGTCAACTTGGTCTGCTTGTCAGCTCAGTTATAGTGATACAGTGGTAATGAGTGTATTAGTCTTAAATAAACAAGTAGTATCACATTTACCTCACGGTATTATCACTAGCAGCATACAATGAGGAGCAGCCCAAGCTTCCTCTCTGACTGCCAGTTCACTTATGCTGGGTATTTGAACTTTGTGATGACTGTAAAGCCTCCAAAGGAAAAAGAAGAAGAGGAGAAGGAAGGAGAATAGGCATTCAATACGCTGGCCTCTGGTAGTCATAGCCACGGCCCAAAGACACAAGACACGGACGGGCAAGCCAGCCGTTCTTATTTTTCCAGACCAAGTGTCGGGACAACACTTGCGTGCAGGGCTCACTCCTGACCTTTGGAAATGACAGTCCTTTATATGGGCGTCCCAGTGGAGTAGCAGTGCTAACAGCTATGCGTGTAATACACACCAGCCCCAGTCATAACACAGGCCGTTGGTGCAGAAGGACATACAGGAAGGCGGCTCTTCAGGGATGAAGGAAACATGAAGGGTAACGGGGGAGGTAGAGGGAGTGCCCGGGCACGGGGGTGGGTGGCATTCATTCATCCCCATTCATCTTACCCCCCTTCAGTCGGTGTTGTTATTTGTCACTTTGAAGCTGGGTGGGGGGTGAACAGCGTTGCACAGTGTGGCTGAGTACAGTGAGGGAAGGGGGTGGGTGTGAGTAGGCCATGCAGCATGCAATTCTTGTTAAGGGGTGAGAGAGCCATGCTAGACACACACACACACACACACACAGGGGGACCTGCTGGACTCTTCCCATGCTTCAGTGTAGGGCTACAACTATGCATTATTCTGGTAATCCATTATTCCATTGTATTAATCAAATAAAATATACTTTTTCTTAATTAAAACTAAATTTTAAAAGCACAAATCAAAATAAGACCAAGCAACTAATATTACCAACCAATTTGTTCCCTTTAGAAAAAAGTTACAGGTCCATTTATTTATTAAATACATTTCATGCAATGTAGAAAAAAAAGCATGCATATTTGTCACTTAAAAATTCCACTACATATGGAGTCAACCAATGACAAGCATGATTAAAAAAAATACAAATAAAAACAATGTTTAAAAAAAATATATATATATAAATAATAATACAATTATTTTTATCTAATTTTTTTTTTAAATTAATCAACAAGGTTCTGGGGCAAAGAAAATTAACTGATATTTTTTGTAAAGAGATACTCGAGGACTCGTTGCAGCACAACCATTACTACTGGGTGTGTGTGTGTGTGTGTGTGTGTGCGTGTGTGTAGAAGAGCCACTGTACGGTATACACTTTGTTTTACTTGGCTGTCATTCCTGTGAAATGGATTCAGTGCAGCAGATAAATTCTGAATTTCTTTAGCGACAGATATCGTGATGTATCGTGGACGCAATTTCCCCACAATATATCGATTATCAGTGTATCCCGATAATATCGTTATCGTGGGAAAAAAAAACAATATTTAAAAAAAATAAATAAATAAATAAAATATTGTGATAAATCATATCGCGAGGTACAGGGCGATACCCAGCTCTAGTACATATAAGTTGTACTGACATGGATTATTCCGACTGCTCATTTTTTAAATTATTCATGTCATATAAAGATGTATGAGAGCAGCATTGTCACCCAATTTCCCCTCAGGGAACAATGGTTTACTGAATCTGAGCAGGTTTATTGATTAAGTTTTGATCAGCTTAATTTAAATAAACCTAAAGGTTCAGGTCAGATCCTAACAGAAGCATAGTGCTTGATTGAATTGGTTCATAAACCCATCATACAAAAAATTTCAGAAATGCTGATTTGGTAGTGAGAATGCTGAGAGGCTTTCAATGTAGCTGTGCGTGAGGTACCACAACATTTACTTCACTTTGAAATTGATGGTTGGGTAAAGGACACAAAACAGGTGCAATTCATTGCCCTGCATCAGAAATAGAACCAATACACAATCCCCTCCCACACACAAAGACACTTGGTGTCAACAATACATTCAGTTGTGTTGAATGGTTTTGATAAAGTCATTGGTTCAAAATGTCTAAATGTAGCTTGAAAACCTTAAAATATAACATTAAAAGAACTTGCTAGACTTAAATGATAGACCATGTCTAAGTTAATGTTGGATCCTGTCTGATAAAGTCTCACTAAAATAATAAACATGAACATGCCTAAGCCTGTGTGTTAAAAAAAACTTGATTCATACCAATCCTACAGCTCTCCTTTCCATTAATCCCACTACCGATGTTGAACATCCCACTTCTTTCCGAGAAACCTTCACTTTTTAACCCAAGCTTTGACAACAAAGCTCTGATATTAAAAAAGTAACTCTGGAATACTGCCCGGCTTTTATTTTGGATTAGCAACGCAGTGACATTTTAGTTACTTATTATGCTTAATACAACTACCGCATAGATATTCATTTTCTTTTTTGTTCTTCAAATTTCTTTGTGTGGTGCTAACATACTGGAGATTAGAAAAACAGTTACGAAAAACAGTTACACCATCATTCCACGGATGCAATGGACCCCCTTAAGCCCAACCAAAACAAGCATGCCCAGAGGTCTGAGACTTTGAATAAAAGGCCAGTGATCCTCCAGCCTTACTTCCCCTTCTTTCCCCTTTTTTTTTTTGCATCGGGCAGCCCTAGTGTAAGCCTTTTCCTATCTGGCTTGACATGGTAGCTTGTGACCCTGCCCAGTTGAGGAGGAGGCCAGATCAAAGGCAGAGGAACAGCCTTGGAAAAACACTTGGGCTGAGAATGGACGGGATATCTGTCAGGAAGCCTTTCCCACTGGGCTCACTGGTGCTCGGGCCCAGGGATCAGGTTACCACCCAAAGGGGGAAAAAAAGAAAACGACATGAAAGAGAGGGCGACACTAATCTGCATACATGGGGTTGTCTGTCTGTCTGTCTGTCTGTCTGTACTGCAATGGCACTCCAAAAACCTATCATGTGTAGCCTCATCATCCCGTCTGTTGTCTACTTTCAAAACATTGCGTCACTAATTATTGCCTCCAAAAACCACGACTTAACACAACCACTGGATCAAACGTCTCTATACCACCAGTTTACTCTGCTACCAAACTCATGCTTCATCACAGAGGATTAACAAGAAACCCTGACACAACCTAATGTTGATTAGACAAGAGGGGGCTTGGCTGCTTTGGCCACTTGAGAGGATCTATTTTTTTTTTTTCTTCCCCCAGTGAGTTTATGACGCTATTAGCAGACTGGAATACTTTGCAGCTTTCGCTTTCAGAGAACTGTAAAGACACACACTAGCACTTTTAATATCATTCTTCAGCTAACGTTAGAAATTTGGCACGTAAGATTAACTAATTAACAGAGACAGGGAAGTGTGTGGTTTAAAGGCAGTGTTCAGGATGGTACATACACGTGTATACGGAGGCAGGAGAGGGGGGTGAGGGCGGCTGTCAGTGCTGTAAATCTTGACGTCACTGACAGGAAGACTGTTGCGGACCATTACCATAAATCTGACAAACGCTAAGTTGATGGGAGGCTGTAATTGTCTGGTCAGGGACCAGTCTAGACGCTCTTATTGAGGGGTCCTACACGGTAACCCTGTTTGTTTCCAACACCATCTGGATGTGACAGTAAGAGCCCGCTGCCTCACTTTTCACATGCAGGCGCATACTTGTGCAAGCAGACTTTGCAAACAACCTTGAATTATATATTTTCTTTCTAAACATTTTTAAAATGATATATACTATTTTAAATCATTAGCAGAAACTTAAACAACCTTAGAAATTGACATTGTGCGAACACCACTCAAGTAAAATAACTAATTAGAAAAGCTGCAGCAACTTAATGAAAACAGTTTCTCAGTTTTTAAGACCCGATTCATTTAATTTGTCTAAAACAAATAAGATCAACACTATGTCTTATTAAGACAACAAGGTAAACAAGTTCTAATATAAAGTCCCTTAACGAGAGTAAAAAAAATGGTGAAGGAGTGCCACCATAATTTTTTTAAATTTAACATTTAAAAACAAAAAGTTACAAAAATTGTCACGGGTTTTAAACAACAACAAAGGCAGTTGTTTTGAAAGTTTTTGATCTTTTGTGTGATCTGTCTTTTATAGACAAGGCCACTCACTCTTGATGTCTATCAGAAAACTCGGACAAACAAAGCAAATTCTTAGCAGTGGTTGACCGGAAGTAAGTTCACACATGCAGTCAGTGACTCATTATTCCTTTTCAAATGCTTCTTTTTATTGCACAGAACGGATAAGAATCTAAAACAGTTAATTCACATTTTACCTTTTAAATAAACGTAACTTAAAATGAGGGTGAATTCGAAACATTAGCAAAATAAACAAACCCACTTTGAGTGTCAAAAAAATAGTTATTTTACAAGCTCAACAATCAACAATAAAAAAACGTGATATTTCCTATTTAAAAGTTAAACATTAAACATTAATTAATAAAGAAAAATCTATTTTAGTATTCAGTTTCACACTTAAGATAAACAAAAAAAGTTATCAAAATTACCAAAATAATTTTAAAAATAATACTTCTTAAAATGTAGTCAACTTTAACCAATATATATATAAACAATATCCTAATTTCAAAGTAAAATGACTTAATTGCTTTCAGAAAATATGATAACCATTATCCGTTAGCCTGGTGTTTCTAATCGATGCCTCATGCTGTGATGCTGCTATGAGTCGCTAAAACATTACACTGAGCAAACATACTGAACTAAAAACTCAGACCTAGAGGTTACAGTAACACTAGAATTAAAAGATGCATTGACTCAGACAAACTGCATTAATTAATATTCTTAATCGCATAAATTGGTATGATGGAATAATTATTTCAGTCCTAAAGACTTGCAGAGCTAAACTCTGCTCAAATACTTTTCGACTGGATTCTTTATAACAACCTACTGTAAATACAATGTAAACCTGAACGTTTAAAGTAATTAAATAGATTAAGTAGTTTATACTCAAGGTTATAGAAAAAGTTCTACTAACTTAATTATGTTAAGTTGTTGTAACACGTTCTTCCTTTTTTCTTTAAGTAACTAATCATTTTTGATTAAATTAAACTACATTTGTTAAGAAGAAAGCATAACTTATAAACACAACTTAAGAACAACTTAATAGAATTAAGTAATGACATGCTAGGAATGATAAAGTCCTGTTAATTCTGTCATTTCCATTTTGAGCGACCAGAAATGACCTCTATTGTAGTCTATGAGCATATAGATATTAATATGTGAGAACTAGCGGTCCCATTAGCTAGTTACAAAGTTCATAACCTTCAGCTTCAGCCAACAATACAAAGAAATTCCATCATCACAGGATGAAAGGGCATGTATTTATAAAATATATTAAAAATTATTCATTCCAAGGGACCTCTCTAGTATAATGGGTCGAAGTCAAAATGAGTTTAATGGGTCAGTTATTGATTGGAGAAATATTATCCAAGCAGCAGGTACACTAGACATGCACGCAGGACAGTGCGGCTGTCACATTTATCTGTCTGGGGCCTAACTGTGAAGCACTGTGCGTTTTGTGACATTTACTGAAAAAGTACATTAGGTAGAGGAATGGGAGGGACGGCATTAAGGGGGCCCACCCACAGGGCTGTTTTCTACTTTCCCTCTTTTTGTCTTAGAAAGTGAGAGACTGAGATGGTGGCATTGCAGCTGCACTCAAAGACAGAAGATACCTCCACTAAATGGGACATCCAACGGGTGGAAGAGGAGGCCACCGAATGAAGGGTTTGAAGGGGGTGTCACTGGGTGCCATTTCAGTGTATAAATCTTGTAATTGGGGAAAGGTGATTAGCTTGGCGGAGGCGAAAACTTTGGTTTCATGGGCACAGTGTAAGGCAAAAAGATGTTTTTCTGCACCCATATAGAGGATCAAAGCTTGAGGGGCCCCCTTTTGAAGACCCTGAAACCAGTGTGCAAGAACCAAGGGGGGTGTGGGGTGCCCCATCTCACAGACATAAAAAGGATTGGTGGATGGGGGGTACTTGTCCCACTTACATCAGTCATAGCTCATTTTCATACTACATTTATCTATCAACCACTATAGCTCAATATTTGATAAAAACACATTTTAGGGCCCCCATTTCAACTCAAACAAGTGTGGGAAAGTTTCCAGCTTAAGAACACTGTAAATATATGTGAAAGACCCCTCCCCACAAACTATTTCTTGGCCTCTCTGAGACTAAAGGAGAGCAACTGAACAATAAATCTGTTTTATACATTCTGGAGCAGCACAGAAATTGGATGATGAGAAAAAGGTGAGAAAGGGCCAAAAAAGTAAAACCCTTCTCAACGTCAATAAATATCTACCTATAGAAAACATATATCCAATGATATATTTAACTACTCTTTTACTCATTATGTGTTACAAACACAACCAACTCCAACGGGTATTTCTAATGATCTAAACTGTGTGAAAAAGGGGAATAATTTTAAGTATGGAGGGTATAATCCAACATGTAAGCAGTACAACACTTCTAATGGCAAATAGCTACAACTAAAATATTGTCTTATAATCCTGACTGATACCAGCTAAACACACACTAAAGTATTAGAAATATTGATATATAGTTTGCTTTCAGGAGGGTACTCAATATTTTGTCATTCCAACAATAATTAATGGGGTAAAAATGAGTGTGTAGGAACACAAATATAAAGACGAAGGAGCACAGTCCCAAAATAAAACGAATAACGTGTGTATTAAGGTACTAATTTGTACGAATAAACATAAATAACAGAAAATAAACTTTTTTTTCCTGAAATGTATAATTGATTTATTATAAATGATACGTATCAAGTGTGTCTCGATCCATCCAATATCGGATTGGTTCGACATCAGCAAAAATAAACCAAATTGAATATGGAATTATATCGACTAACGTGTAAAATCGCTAATATATACTGTTTTTATTGGATTTATTGATGCTATTTTTCAGGGTCTTCTATTTAGTTTTTATTTATTTTATTCAATTGTAGAATATTCTAATTTTTAAGGATAAAATGTATGAACCAATTGGTTAATAATAAATAACTCATACTGTTGCTTATCTCTGATTATTGTATCACTTGATCAAGCCTTTTTTAACATTCCACACAAACTTTTTTTTTTTTAATTAGTATATGTGCTGAACAAATCGGATTGATACCGCCCAATTTGAAAAATAACTACATTAAGGTTACAAATCTGTGTGTAATGTTCATCAACATTGATTAAATACATTGACGCATGTTTTGTTTGCAAATCCTTCCCAAAAATGTTGTTTAGTTTAAATTTGTTATGACCAGAAATGGAAAAACAAAAGGAAGAAAGAGCAAAGCGTTTCTTCTGCTGGTGCTTAATTCAAGGAAATCAAAGGTCGTTCTGTGCCATAACCTTCCCCGCAGGGCATGAATCACGGAGGCTTTGGGGCATTTCGGCACATTTGTCAGAAGTTAACCAGACACATTGTTTTAACCTTTGCAGAAGAAGCCCGTCTCATTCCCAGGGGCTGGCTGTGTTAGAGGGTCAATAACTTCAATAGGCCTTCATTAAGCACAGTTAGTGTCAACAGTTAATTATGCAAATCAACATGTTCCTCATGGGGTCGGTGTAGGTCTCTGGCCTCCCCTTTTCATAACAGCCTCAGACACACAAACAAACGCGCACACACACACACACACACTGTATGCTATTCATACATGCTTTTCCTTCTTGTGAGGAATCAAAAATGAAGTGTTATGGTGCAGATACACGAATAGAGACTCGTGAGGCCCCTCAGGTCTCCAGCGGCTTTTCTAGCCATCAAAGAACTTCCGAAAGGTTCTTGCTGGGTAAGGCTAAAAGCCCACCAAGTTCTCCTCATCAAGACTAGATAGTGTGTGTGTGTGTGTGTGTGTGTGTGTGCCTCAAAAACAAAAAAAGGAAGAAAAAAAACTGCATCAAAACAGTCAATTAGGAAAAAATGCATGACAGCCGCCGAATTCAAGCATTGTTTCTATGAGCGTAATGACAGGCCTCTTACCCGTCCACACATCTGATGTCTACGGCCCCCTGGTTTTCAAAGGCTGTGGAGCCATCAGTAATTAATAATCACACGCTTTGAGTCCCTCACTTGTGACTGATTGTGAGTGACTGACTCAGTTGTGGTGGATTCTTTGTAAGGGCCAACTTCAAAACCATTATATTTACTTTCACCTACATCTCGTTGCCCTCCATCAGTCGCTTGTGTCCGTGTTCCCCCGCTGACGGCTCGACTGCTGCGTGCTCTTTGGTTCAGGTACATTGTTTATATGACAGTCCAAACACATTGTAGGGGGAACTCCTTCTTGAACCATCATCTATAAAATAGCAATGCACAGAAATTCCGGCCACCGAAAAATTTTTGGCCGCAAAAGTGCATTTTCGGTTTTCGGTTTCAGCCAAGAATTTTCATTTCGGTGCCTCCCTACTATAAATCCATTAACTTCTTGGCAAAAATAGGGCCTCTGATTTTCTGTTTCACTTTTTGATGACTATTGGCTATTAAACTTCCCAAAATGGCATCAAACATGTTCAGAAAAGTAAGTACAATCAACTACTATGGGTGTGCATTGCCATGCATCTGATGATACGATACAATTCATGATTTGCATGTCACGAATCACGATACAATATATCCTGATACTAAACAATACGACATACATGGCGCTATATCACAATATCAATAATTACAAATTTCCCCTTTACAAGTACAAAATGGTATGAAACACAATTAATTAAAAACATTTTAATGGTAACTAAATGTAATTTAAGTACCAATATTAAAAAAACAAGTGGTATGTTTATCCAACTAACAACTTACATTTTTCAAAAACGTTTAACTATTGCTTCTGATTCTAAGTTCTTAAATTATTTTTAAAAAGTAACCACATACATCTATAAAAGTGCCCAGTATGTTTTATCAAAATAAAGTGAAATCAACTTCTAAGCTAAAATGCAGTGAGTAGTGAGGTAGTTTAACAAGGTCTGATGTGGTTCACTGACACCTAGTGACTGGGCATTTACATGCTATGTGTTGTGCAATTACGGTAAAAAAAAAATAATTCTGTCAAAAAATGTGAAAAAAAAAAATCGATCTGATGGATACGATAGTTGCCGATTTGATTTTTTTTTCTTACACCCTTATCAACTACTGATAATAATTTGACATTTTATATGCTTCGGATAATTTATGTGCATGGGATGGTTACACTGAAATCACGCAAAAAATGATGTTGCTTTAACCACAATGGGAGATCCTCAACTACGGGAAATACAATACTTGCTACGCCTGGTGGTAGAGAAGCCCACCGGCGGCCCACTGTGTTTTTGTAAAAAAAAAATGTTAAAAGTTGAGAGGAATTTTGAAATGATGACTATTATGTGTTATTATAAGCCATTTATTAACAATACTTAAACGTAGAGACTCAGAGGCTTCAGTGATTGACAAGCCTACAACATGAAAAACGTGAACACTATTAGTTAATTTCATCATAGATAATTCATTTTAGTCAGTGTACTGTAAACTATTTACATAATATATTGGTTACTTTTGCTTTTGCTTTTTGTTAAATAGTTGCAGTCTAGGGCTGCAACTATTTTAATAGTCGACTCATCATCGACTACTGAAACGATTAATCGGATGACAAATCATACAATTATTTGCTGTATGTTACTAGAATCTTTTAAATTTGGCTTGGGGCAAATTACGACAAATAAAAACAATAAACAAATGAAAAAATCCAACTTAAGGTGTAAACAGCTTCCTTACAAACACAAATTAAATTGAGTACATCAACACTAGAATGTAGTGATAGACCGATACACCGGCCGGCCGATATTATCGGCCAATTTTTGCATTTTTATACGTATAACGGTATTGGTCGATGTGGGCTGCTGTGTTCGCCAATTTGCATTATTTACAGAGAGCAGAAACATTTTTTACTTGTTGTCGTTCTACCTCACCTTTGTTAATTTCAATAAATGTTCCTTTTTTTAAAAAAAATCGAGACTCAAACCATTTGTTATCACCAATGTGAAATTTTTATGATGTAAGTTGAGGGAGCAAAAGTAGTATCGGATCCAAATATCGGCTAAAAAAAATCGGCAGTCTGTATTGGTCATCGGCTAAAAATCGGTATCGGAATCAGAACCCTAAAAATCCATATCGGTCTATCTCTACTAGAATCTGCTTCAGTAATAGCATTTACACATTTAAAAAAGCTACAATAGGTTCTGACTCTAGAGCTCATGGGCTGACATTTTATGAAACATGTTTATGCATACGGGTCACTCCATTAGTACTATTGTATGCAATTTATTTATTTCCTCATTAACAATAAAATTATTTTCTGAAAAATAAAAAGCACATGAAAAACAAAAATAACTACAATAGTGGTTTTACTTTATCCTTCCATAAAAGTGTTAAATCTGACCACAAGCACATCTGTGGCCCTTTGTGGTTTAATGACAGTAAGCTGTGTACTTTTTACTAGTCTATTCCTTTAATGAAGTGGTTAGCATTAGCTCTAGTCTAGTCTAGTAGCATGCTTTAGTAGAACACCGTCAACGTGTTTGAGGGAACTTTGGGTGGATCTGATGGAGGAAGTTAGACTGGTCCGCCAGGTCAATAAAGCACTGGGTGAAATCCTGCAATACCATGGAAATGTGTCATTTGTGTGACCTTTAATTACTGCCCACCGGAATATCACACACATTTTGCATGAAATCCTGCGCAGCCATGAGATTGTATGAGCAATACTTATTCTGTGGCGAGTCACCAGGTAAACTTATCACCAGTTCAGCTAATACACCAACAGCTAAACCTGTCTTTGTACCAGAGCCTTTTCAGATTTGAATGCACTCGTAAGAATCTAAACTGCTTCTTGTACATCACAACACATTAAAAATACACTTCAGATGAAGCTCTGCATTTATGTTCAATCCCAGGATAACATTAGAGCTGGGCGATTTATAGCAAGATTCAAGATATATCGAGTTTTCTGTTTTGGGGATATAAATAATGACAATATCGCCTATATTGACATCTATTTAGTTTTAAAATATTTGTTTTAGAAGGTGCTGCTTTCACTACTTATCAGAACAGCATAAAAAGCTCAGTTTGATGGATTTCTGAGTGCGCTCTAACACAGACCTTGCCCAAAACAAGCCACACTATAGAACTCACTCACACGTGCTGTCCCTTAGAGGAGAAAAAGACAAAAGTGGCACATATTGTGTAGCTGTTTGTTAATAAATGTACCTGTATGGATCATCAAATTTAACCTAGAAATGTCTTTCTGGTCAGACTTTATTTGAAATAAAATTATCGAGATTTTTATCGCATAATATATCGCGATTTTGAGAAAAAATATTGAGATATGAGTTTTGATCTATATCGCCTAGCTTTAGATAACATGATCACACATCAGCCAAAGATTTCGAACATATTTATCGGCAAAATTGGACATGTTGGTCCGTTTGTCACACTTGCCAAACTTGTGTTTACCTGTTTTGCAGTGAAAAATAGCATGTGAATGTGTGATATTGTAACAAAATAATGCATGTGAGGCTTTTCCGTGTTAGCGCCACATTTAAAATAAAGAGAGAAAGGAGAAAAAAAAAGCACATTCTCCTTTTCACATGAATTCAGTTTTTTCCATCCATTTTACGCAATAACACTGGATAAAATCAGATGTCCTACTATGGTAAAAAAAAAACAAAAAAAAAAAACCTTCTGCTGACTACAGTTGCTATTGGAGCTAAACTCGTGTTTGTTATTTTGTTTGCCTCTGCTATTCCAACAAGGAAGGCTTCTCAAAGCAACAATCTCACAAAGCTTAAGCAACTCTAAATCAGAACAAGGTGGTCCAACCGCACAGAGGGAAGTTGTGTGAGTGAAGCTCTCACTATGTGATCATACAGGTGTCAGAATCTGTCTTTTTTTTTTTTAACCACAGGGGGAAACAATACTGTAGCCACCTACAAATCTCTTCTAACCCACTGTATTTACCTTGCAATCAGCAAGTGCTTGTGCTAATGTATGCTATACATTTAAAAGAAGGTTATCGCTGCAGTGGCTACATTCACAGCTATGATTCAAAACAAATGATGAACATATGTATGATCCCCAGTCATGTAGATGTTTTCTATAGGGTGTTAACTTACCACGTGGAGTTTACATATGGAAAGCGTGTCAGGAATGAGAGAGGGTCAAAGCAGTTCAGATGCACCTAAGTGACCTTTATGTATGCACACAGAGCAGCGCAAAGACTGCTTAGCACTATTTATCTGGGATACGACACTAATACAGGTTTATAATAAGAAAAAAGAAAGAAGTAAAACTAGTTAACCTTTTTGATTACTTTTCTGAAGAAAGTTTTTTAGAAAAAGCGTAGAAAAAAAACCAACATAAAAACTGTTAGAATAATATGTGACTTGACAGGCTGATATCAGCAAAAACCAAAAAAACCACACAAAAGCAAGAAAGAAATAAAATGCTTCAAGGCAGCACTTAACCCTCAACATGTTTTTTTATTATCATTCCAAATTCCTCCAGAGTTCACTAAGAACCCATGTAGGGATAATTCTTTCTGTGCACTGCATGCACATTAAACAGGAAGACCAAAGAACTGAAAACTGAAAGAAACTGTTAAGACTACCACTATACAAAACTCTACCACTAAATTCCATACAGGGAGCTTTCGACTAAAGCCAATGGACTCCACATGTCGATCCTACTTCAAAGGAGAAGGAAGAAAGAAGAAGAAGAAGAAGAAGAAGAAGAAGAAGAAAGAAGAAGAAGAAAAAGAAGGAAGAAGAAGAAGAAAGAAGAAGAAGAAAGAAGGAAGAAGAAGAGAAAAGAAGAAAAAGAAAAAAGAAAAAAGAAAAAAGAAAAGGGAAGAAGGAAGAAGGAAGAAAGAAGAAGAAGAGTGCATCAAACAAGTCCATCCTCCTTAGAGGGAACAGTGTGTGATAAACTCATAGTTCAGCAAAAAAAAAAAATACAACTTTTACGGCCTCAAACAGCAGCTGCTACTCATCTTTCATACAGAAAAACAAAAAAGAAACAGTTTGATATTAAACTGTCATCTTGGGATCAGTGAGTGTTGCCCACAGTCACATGTACTAGTGTACACACCTATTGAACCAAATCAGTCCTCAGTGCATGTTTTCTCTGCTTTAACCTGACACCTACTGGACAACTAGAGAGCTACAACGCTTCCCAACTTTGGGGCAACTTCCTGCTTTTAGTTTATGACGCGAGGATGAGGAGAACCTACAATATCGATAATAAAATATTACATTTGCATTCCTATAATAAACAATGTAGTTGGCTAGCACTAATAATCTAATTCAGGGAGGATTAATTTTCCTATTGATCATATGGAATTAAAATGCTCCATATGTAGTCATTTTAGCGTTCTCTGATTTATTTTAGTTTTCTTGGATCTACTTAAAGCTGCTCGAATTGGGACAATAGTTTTTTATTAGATAAAAAACAGTGTAGATCGCATAGATCAATAAATTAAAGATAATTTACAATTGCAGAAGTGAGAAAATGCTGCTCGAAAGTCTGTTTTTGTCCTCTAGAAACAGTTGGTTAACATGTTCAAAAAATTTTGTGCATTGCATTGTGGGATGTGGAGTCCCGTAGACACTTGCATAGAAGTGTTTTTCCTTCATTCTTATTGTGATTTGTTGTGTTTTCTTTGGAAGACGAGGAGGACAGTGGTTGTGTTTGAAATGTCACACTAGCGTACTGTAGTACGCATACCAAGTCTGGCGTCAAAATGAGTATTGTACATTAGATAGTAGGGGTGTGTATTGACTGGCATCTGGCGATACGATTTCTTATACCGATACAGTACATAGGTCACAATACGATACGGTACATCCCAATATTGAAGTATAAGGCGATTATTGTGATTTTTTTTATGTATATATATGACTTAATAAAAAACTAATCTGTAAATGTGTACACCTTCATCAGAACATTATGTATGAAACATATTTTATTGGCATATTTTACACTCAAAACATTGGCTTTAACATGCCAAGTGCCAACAACTTAAAATAAAAAAAAATACATACAATCTGTCTGTGGCTTTTGAATCAACTTTGACTTTAGTGCAACATGACTTTAGTACAACTTAACTGAGGTATATGCATAGAACAACAAATAAATGCAGAAAGTTAGTATTTTCTTTTTAGATTTTATTGAAAAAACACAAACTGGTCAACATGCCCAGGTTTCGGCACTTCTTTGTGCAGTTACAATGTCTCCTGCAGTGGAAAAGACTTTCCTGGTTAAATAGAGGTGGAAAAAAAAAAAAGAACATCAGTACGGATGCATTTTGAATCGAGAATCTCGCGACGTAATATCGCGATATATCACCAAAGCAATTTTTTTCAACACCCCTTTTAGATAGTATGTCAAGTACACGAGAAATACCGACATCTATTCTATATTGGGACATTTTTTTAAGTATGCACGGTGGGCATACTAGTCATACTCAACCGCCCCATGATGCATTGCGAGCGGAATGTCAAATCATCCTGTTTCAAGCTAAAAAAGTTTTAAATAAGGTTTTTGTCATTGTAGGATCAATATTAATCTTGGGAAACTTGGGAGTATACTTCAGTGGGAACGGCCATCCTCCTAATCATACTTATAGTATATAGTAGATAGTATATACTCTGAGTTTGTAGTGTATAGTAGAGAGTGTGTCATTTCCAACACAGCCAGTGATTTGCCTGACATCATTTTTGTTTTAGTTTGTTCCCAGTATTCCCAGCGATTTCACCTCACTCCTCGAGACATTCAGCTTCGGCAAGATTTGGATATTTCCATGGAAGCAAAATAAACATCCACCATTGTTTTGCTTCAACTTTTATGCCGGGAAAACACCAGAAATGTGTTGGGAAATCACTTTGGCAGAGTTTTGAGGGGCAAAAAATTAATTACGGTAATGAAGTAAACACACCGTCTTTACACACAACTTCTTGTCTGACAATGTCAACAAACCGACTGTTCATGGAGTCGATCAAAACGGATATTTGAGCAGAATTTTTAACCTTCTACATTTGTTTGTGAGTAAATAATCTTAGATTTACTGATCTCAGAGGTACACCGTCTTCATCTGATTAAATAAAAATGATCGTCTCCACTCCAGTAGCCTTAAGTTTTGAGTTTCATTCAGACCACACTGAAGTTTGAAGCTGGAGTTCAGAAAAGGACTTGAGCCATGTGCTCTGGTATTGAGAAAGCAGTATTTCACAAACATAGCTTCTAGCTAGCACTATCAGCAGGGATGTTTACACCTTAAACTGACAAGCAGGAGCACATCCACAAAAAACATTCTCACAGAACTACGTCAATGTCTCTATACCAGTGGTTCTCAACCATGGGGTCGCCAGATGCCTTTCAGAAAGAATATTTTTTCAAACAAATTGAGTCCATTTTTGCTTATTTTTACTATTTTTGCCAATTTAACCACATTCACGATTTGTCATTCCCATTATTTGACAGTTTAAACTCGTGTTTCTAGTTTTTTCTGCCACTTTTCAGCGAATATTGACACTTTTTACCACTTTTTTCCTGTCTGTGTTTCTGGCCACTCTAACTTTTAACCAATTTCTATGGTTTTATAATCCCATTTCACCACCTTTCCCACCATTTTTGGTCACTTTTAACCCATCTTATCTTGAAGATGACTACATACTGTACTATGGCCCAAATAATAAGAAACTTCCTGGATAACAGTGGATATTATTCAGATTAATAAATAAATAAATAAATATTCTCTCCCCTTTATTCCCCCTTATAGATGGCCCTGTCTGCACATGACTGTTCTTCAATGTTCATGTCTGTGTTCAACCACCTTCAGGTACAGTGGGGGTCCCCGGCACATTTATTTTGGGGGTCGCGGGCTGAAACGTTTGAGAACCACTGCTCTAGTCTAGACTGAAGCTTCAATATAGAAAAATACATTTATTAAATAAGAAACTACATATAAAAATGAAAGATGGAGCAGATTAACACAACGTGAGACTGCAGGAGCCTGCTGTAATCCAGAGATGACACGAGCCAAGGACTCGGAATTACTAACAAAACGTAGCTTTACCGGAGGAAGAGACGACCACCAAACAAATGGGAGCAATGTGCACCGAGACACACACACGCATGCACACATGATGGACAGATGTTACGCGTATGGCAGTATTGCGCAAAGCGGCTTTCATAAAGGACTGAGCACACAGAGGGAAACGTTTACTTAGTCAAAGACAGGAAAGAACAGTCAGAGGGCAAAAGTGCCGTGATCCATTACAGGCATAGGCCAGTGCGTGATCCGATGGTAGCTGTGAGTGTATGCTACATTCTCCTGATGGATGGCTGCATGTCAGACTGGACGGGAGACATTGCACAGTGATTTAAAAGAAAGTGCCTTCCATCAATCTGCCAGGTACAACGAGGTGAATTCAATGTGTTTTTAATTTTAACTGATAAAATAATTCTTTTGGACTACAGAGCCTTTATCGTGTTTAAGTGGAGTTGCCTTTATCATCATCAGGGTCTGCTCCTTCCTCTTAAAGTTCTGCATTTCCAAAAATCCCCTCGGAAATTGCATTTAAGCCGGTTATCCTAAAAAGGAGGCAAGGAATGCACAATAAAACACCCACGGAGACATGGTTTTAATAAATCCAGGGTAAACGCATCAACTGATGACGCAGAGGGGTTGATAAAACATGTCACATGCTTTAGGCCACTGGGAGTTAAGCTTTAAAGTAGTAGAAAGCACACGACAAAACACAATACACAAAAATAAAAAATAAAACTATGTTTTTGGTCAGAAAATAACCTTGTGATACTGTACAATTATCAGTAGATTCCTCTTAACTACATCTGTCAAGCTCATGGCCCGGGAGCCAAATCAGGGTCTTCGGAGCATCCAATTCGGCCCACAGGAGAAAGGAAAAATGATAGAGAAAACATTTTTAATGATAAACAGTTGAAAATACTCAAATGCGTACAAAATTCTCCAATTTTCTTCAAACTATGACAATGTCTCCCTTATTTAACAGGAATTTGTCACAAAATCTATGAAATCTAAGGTGAAGATCCTGATTTCTGTCACTTACTGCTTGGATATTGTCGGTTTCTTACTAATTTTGTATTTTATGTAGACGTAGAAGTGCAAAGTAGGGCACAATAATGTTGAAATTATTCATTTTTCCCCACATAAAATCTGTGGACCACTTGAGATCAAACGTCTCCCGTATTTGGCCCCTGAACTAAAATGAAATTCACGCCCCTGCTCTTAAATGTCCAAGGAAAAAAACACAGTTAAGTGCAATATAAAATAATAATCCACTAATTTAAGGAATGTCCTGAGTTGTGACCTACGGTGACAACCTTAATATAAAGCCTATGGTTTGATACAAAGCTGTACCCAAGTCAGATGTGTCCTCCATATGGTTCACAGGCCAAACGCAGGCCATGGGATGTCCAAATACCTCTCACTGATTGTTTTGTAAAATATTATGTCTGCTGGCACAGAGAGAGGGACTGTTGCACATGTGCGGAAAAATAAATCCACCAAGTGTCCTTTTTAAGTCAAATTTTCATTTATTTTTTGCAAAATAACTTTAAAAAAACTGAAATTAAAAAATATAAACATAAATCATAGCTGACAATATGTACATTTGTGAAATGTTTTCAAATTAAACTGCATAAAAATACAATATATATACAAATAATATGTCACGACTGACTAATGACTTTAAGAAAAAACATTCTAACTTATATTGCTATTTGCACATTTTAAACTGACTTACTATATATAACTATTTTACATGAAATGTGTATAAAGTACAAACATTTTGATGTAGGTTAAATACAGACAGTAATATCCAGTTTCAGGCTATGTATTCGTCACATGATGTCGCATATCAGTGACAGTGTGGCGCCCTCTAGTGGAGACATGAGTTCATCTCAGCCTGTGTCAAAATAATTTTCTCACTTTTTTTTATTGTCAAATTTCACCTGTTGAAACTAAAAGATTCTATTTTATGTTTCTATTAGCATTCAGTCTAAAGTCTTAAATTATGTGCAATGATTCAAAGAGTTTCTCTGAAGCAGGAGTTTATAGAGTTATGGAGATTTCTCCCCCTAAGCTTGAAAAATGTTATACGATATTTATGAGGATTTAGTACTCTTTATATGAGCGTGCAATAATTTGCTATAGAGTTGCCTTGCACGGGGAAAAGCTATGTATCTTGGGCTCGATGGATTGTCTTGTAGATGGATTTTCAAAGTGGATACAAAGCATAAACTTTATTGTTTTTGCAGATGTGATTTTCATCCTTTTCAAGTTCTCAGTTTCAGACTAAAGAACAGTAATTAAACTGTAAAAAACATAACATTTATGGTTTTATCTATTCGCTTGTCCTTTTAATAATTAAAAGAGCTTATACATGCTGCAAGTGTTTTTGTATAAAAATAAGCAATGACTGAATCTAAAGGTATTACATAGACCAGGGGTGTCAAACTCATTTTAGTTCAGAATCAGAATCAGAAATGTTTTAATGGCCATGTACAGTTTTAAGGACAGTACAAGGAATTTGTCTTGGTAGTTGGTGCACAAAACAAACAAACAAAAAAAAAAAAACAAAGAACAACCCAGCAACAATAATAATAATAATGATAAATATGAAGGATGAGGATAAATAAAGGATAGATAGAGAATAAAGGATAAAGGATTCAGGGCACAAATACAGAGCAGTTTGTGGGCCACAGACTTTATGAGGGAAAACAAGTAATTTCAACATTATTGTGCCATACTTTGCACTTCTATGTATGCATAAAATGCAAAATATGTAAGAAACCAAAATAATCAAGCAATAAGTGATAGATATCAGTCCCAACAGGATCTTCACTTTAAATTTCCATGATTATGTAACAAATTTCTATTTAATTAAGAAAAATGTTATTTAATAATTTGAGGAGAACTTGAAATATTTTGAAAGAATTTCGATTCCCCCCCCCCAACAGTTTAACATTAAAAATGACTGCCATGCAATATAATCACCTGAAGATCTGTGAGCTAGGACTGCAAATTTGAGTTAGGAAAAAAACCCTCTGAGTAGGCTATGTGTGTGCCATAGGCTTGTTTAATTCTTTTATTCGCACTATGCTGAGATGCTAAGGGAAGAGTTTATTATTTTTTAATTGTAATGTTATAAAATATGTAGTTATCTTATCAGAAAATTGAAGCTACTGTGAAGTTGCTGTTGCACTTTGCTTAAACCTAAGTTTAAAACTGGAAATTGCTGAATGACAGAATTTACTTTTTATTTTAGGATTGTTCTATGATTGTTCTATTGAGGGCAATCACAGCAATAAAGTTACACTTTTCACAATATACCTGATGTCTGCAGTCATTTTTAAGTGCATTGAAAAAAGTAAATCCAAAACCGTAGATTTTCTTTTTAGGCAAAAATCGCCCAGCCCTAGTGTGAGCCCCTGCAAATATTGTTGAGTTCCATTCACACAATGATTCATGATTCCTCTGTCATTTTTACTTTTTCCTACGGGCTGAATTGGATGCTCCAAAGGGCCGGATTTGGCCCCCGGGCATTGAGTTTGACACATGTTACATGGACAAACAAAAATGAAGACAAAGGTATGACCTGTAAGTCCCATCAGCACAAAAAGACAACCTACCAATGTCTCCAGTGTCTATTCATGAACAGCAGAGGGCGCCCTCAGTCTGATATAAAATAGAAAGTTCAGTCAAATCTTCAAAATACATCCAGATGCACTTAGTTGTTATGGGACAAATGCATCATTGGTCAAATGTAGGTACCAGGTAGGAATTACTATATAGTTTTTTCTGAGCCTACTGGGTAAAGCAGATGCTGGCAATCCAATTGTTGTCCTTTTAAGTGGAGTTTGCATGTGCTCCTTCATTTGTCTGTGGGAGGACCATACCAGGTCGACTGGAGTCTCTAAAACACCTGCAGTAGTGAAGAGTACAAGTTCACCCTGCAATAGACTCGCGTCCTGTCTAAGGTCATGTGTTTGATGTGAGCTAGCTAGCCCTTTAGCTAATGGTGCCTGATTAACACTGAATTAATTAAACACACACTCTATGTTCCTGTACAAAATGTGTGTACGTAGAAGAATTTTCCCACACACATACTACACATGAAACCACAAATATCAGCACAGAATGAGTGGATAAAATGAGACGAGGAAAGAAAAGCACAGGTTATGAGCGTAGAAGCGAGAGAGAGAGAGAGCAGGTCTGAAATAGAAAATAGAGCATTGAGCTTGATTGTCATAATTAGCAGACAGACAGTGACTGCATTGACTGGAAACAAGTTCCAGGCTCTAGATTATATTCCTTATGCTACTATTAAGATAAAAAAAAAAAGACCATTCAGCTGCTGAGCATAAAAAGCTAGAGTTTATAGATAGACCATAGTACAGTACATTGAATTTTATAAACAAGCTCAAAAAATAAAAACTTCAGCCAATGTGTTAAAGCTATACCCAGGAACATTACTCAATATAATTTCATTTATTTAGAATATAATACAATAAAGTTTATTGCCATATGTACATGTTTACATTTGTGGCCTACATGGCTAATATACGTGATGTGTATTTAAATAAATACTGTAGAATAGATAAACTTAAATGCACTGCTCAGAAAGGAGTGGGGTAAAGTAGCACTTATTATCTCCCACACCTATTTTTCAAAATGTATGTTCATTACATAAAACACTTAATATTATATACATACACAAGGCTGATAGGCATGCATATTTCAACAAAAAATCACAACTTAGTGTAAACAGGTTTTTTACAAACACAAATAAATGTTAATACATCAATATTAGACACATTTAAAAAGGCTACAATAACTGCTGACTCAAAGAGTTCATGAGCTGATATATTATGGAATTTATTTATACTGTACATGTGGGTCACTCTATTCGTGTTATTGTATGTAATTCATTTATTTCCTCATTTGAAATAAAATTATTTTCTAAAAAAAAAAAAGCACATGAAAAGCACAAATAACTCCATTAGTGTTTTTACTGTTGCTGAATCTTGCTTCATTTATCTGATAATGAGTTACATAAAGTCGTTTATATCGTGGGATGACAAATTCTTACCGGTGAGGATGTTTTTGACGATAAATCATAAACGATAAAATATCGCACATTCCTACAACAATCACAGAAATTGGCCACGAAATCCTGGAGGGTTAATTTTTGCATGGAAGTGCAAATTAGTTCACAATGAAGTTAAAAATGCTCGTTTTCCTGCCTATATTCTGCAGCCCACTTGTATTTGTCCCCTGGACTAAAATAAGTTTGAAGAACCTGGTCTAAGCAGTCTGATTGAACACAACTCATTTACTAAAAATGTTAATGCTGCTAAAGACGGTCACAGAATGATCTTTAGCTGCAGAGCAGTAAGCGTACTTGCATTGATACCTCCAACAGAGTTAAACATAGGGTTATGAGTTTCAAAACTGGACCAGGAAAAAAATGTCAAAAGTTGCTATAGCCTGATCAATCCAACCTTGGTTTACCTTGTGAAAACTTCTTCCAAAGATGCATTATGGACAATGGGTGAGCTGGAGTAGCCACAATGCTACTAACCAATGCTAACCAAACTAGCCATGAGGAAAACACCTTAGTGTTGCCTTTGCTTGTCAGTTATCTTTGTCCTTTCCCAAAACGACTTGAGGAAAACTCCCACCCAAAAATGTTGTTGATTAAACAATAGTGGTGTGTGAGCACTGTCAGGGTGGTAAGGATGTAGGAAGCTGTTCTCAGTACTACTTGGCGTTTGACCTTTGGTCCGCCACCTTTATGGCCGTGTCATGAGGAGCTGTGCTCTTTCTGAAGTGTGGGATATTCGTGGCCCTGGATGTGGCAACAACTGCTCCCATCCTGCCTTAGAAAAAGGCCGGAAGTGAGTTTTAAATGTACGCTGCTCACACATTGAGTGGACAACGGTATGTTTACTGTCCCAAACCTTTTCTGTTGCATAACAGTCAAACGTAAATACAGTAAAAACTATCAATCCATTCTTTCCCCATTCCGTACAGTGCGTGGGAAAAAATTTGAATGTGAATATAAAAACGGAAACATACGAGTCTGTGTTCACTGAGATTAAACCATAACATGATGGATAGCCTTATGTTAAGATAAGTCAGCTAAAAATAGCTCCACCTAAAAACAGGATGACTTTTTGTCCTAATACTATAAAAGTTTCAACCATTGGTAGTACAAGGATTTCCTTTTCAGTTGTGTTTCAAATTAATGGCATATGAACACAACTGCTTGAATCATTTCAATTTAGCGCAAGATAAGAGAAGTTAATCATTGGAGATTTTTTAGTCGGGAACTTGGTTTTCTTATTTAAAAAAATCACTAACAACGCCCTAAATGTGCTAAACTAGCAAGTGTGATTATCTAGTTCAACACTACTGATATTCCTCGTGACATGAACTTGTAGAAAACCTATTAAGTAGTGTTATTACATAATTACTATTAGAGCAGCAAAATAAACATTATGGTTTTCTCTATTACTTCCTTTTGAACTTTGAAACCATTAAACCATGACTGGTTGTTATCCACTCAAAAGGAAGAGAGTTGTAAAAAACGTTAAACGTTAACCTAAAAATGTTAACTTGGAGCTTATTATAACTAATATTATTGTGACTGAACAAAAAAGAATCCAGAGCTGTAAATAACAAAAAACAACAACCAAACAAATGTTGGGCATCTTGAGAGATTTTACCTAGTCAAATTTACTCTGGCATCTTAACTTTTTTTTTTTATTTGAATGGAAGTTAATTTCAACGCTTTAAGCTTGCCTCTGATTGTTTTTTCTGCAGGTATATGTTGGTGATAGTTAACGGATGGATGAACATTTTTGTTTGAAAGCAACCACTGTTAACTGAATTACTACTTATATCACACTGAATAGTTGATCTCTCGATTGACTTTTAAATGAATCCTAAAGTATCCCCCACTATCTGACTGTGTGAACGCCATGTGACCAGGGCATGAAAATCAACAGTTGGAGTCAGCCAACAAGTGTTGGGGCCATTTTTCCACTCCATTAAGAACGTAATGAGATGATCACCCACTGCCTCAAACAATCACTTAAACCACAGCATGGTGATTGCTTTCACTCTGATCCCAGTTAGCACACGCAATAATAGCTTTGATCTAATCTAGAAATAGAGGCATTTTGCACATTTTTTTTTTTTTTTTTTTTTTGAATCACACGTATTTCATATATAGTGTAATAGTAAATGCTAAGGTGATGAGGAGCTAACACACTGTTACTGCTCGTTTGTCTCAGATCAGAATACTTTTTTGATCCCAGGGAGAAATTACTTTTTTACAGATGCTCCAGAACTAATTTCATATGAAAGTAAGAAACACGAAAAGAAAAAGCAGAAAACAAAAAATAATTAAGTAAAAGACTGTTTTGTCTGCTGCTGCTATATGAGATTGTAACACCTGACCATGTGTGACATAATTTGCTGCTCATGCCTCTGTTGTAACTTGTGTTATGTTAATTTATTCTGTGAATGTATGGTAAACTACTGCACACCAAATCACCATTAAAGAAACAATTAATAAAGTTTAAATTGAAATTATTCTCTTGTTTTCTTCTTCAAACTTTCTATATCTATCAATACTATAATGCAAGAAAGGTCTGTGTGCATTGTTTATTTTATAGTGAGGTCAACTTGATCACAATCAATCAGTTGAAATCAGTTCAGTGACTCATCTCATTTTGTTGATTTGGTGCTAAAAATTCATGCTAAATCAATATGACAAGGATCAAGCATCACCTAATTTCAGTGTTTTCAGCAATAGGAAAAAACCCAACTCCTGTTTGTAAATTGGGGTGATGACTGATTAGATTCATCACGTTTTTCATGTGCTTTCCTTTGTAAACAATGGTTTGAAGATCTTCTCTAGGCTTTTTATCAAGTTTTCTCATCTCCAAAGGTGCTACGGTTACATACATTACTGTGTAAGTGGCAAATATACAGCTGATTCAGATGATAACCAACAGATGATCTTGTTATATTCGAGAAATCCTATTGCCAATTTCCTACATTGCAATTACAAATGACCTATTATTCCATCACTTATACAAGTCAAAAGCTAGACATAGCATAAGGCTAAAACAGACAACAACAAGTAGTCTGAAGTCGTCTGCCATTGCTCGCTCACCCTAAAATGAACTGAAGTAGTGAAGTTAACATCCAAACATCTAAATCCAGCACAAACTGAAAACTTAAAGCAATTACAAAGTGGAAATCAATGTCTTTAATATTCCATCCTTTGACTAAAACAGTGATTTTAAACACTGGAACACAAAAAGAAAAAAAAAAAGCTGAATGCGACCCTGCAAGCATACAATTAATGCAAAACAGCAAATCTTTTATACAAAACTGATTAATTACAGAAGGATTTTGATTCAAGGAGACAAAAAGGAAAACCTTTTCTTGATGTTCCAGTGGTTCAACACTCAGCATGACAAGCGTCACTAAAAAAAAAAAAAAAAAAAAGAGGTTTTCCTTTTATAAATGCTCTCGCCTAAGATCCAAGTCTGGATTACAGTCTCCACGGGCAACACCAGTGGGAGTACAGCACAGGTTTATCTGCACGGAACAGCATGGATGTGATTTTACACATCACGTTACCTGATGCTGTGACTCAGCAGGGGCTGGAATCACAATGAGCCAAAGCACATTCACATTCAAACACCATTAGATAATAATCTGCTTTTAATTCCTAATCATTTTCTGCATAATGTATTATAAATTTGTACTTTTCTACTCATCTCTCTACTATTATTATTATTATGATTATTAAGCTACACTACAGAACTCACTCACACCACTGTCCTTATAGGAGAAAAGCCAACAGTGACACATAGTGTGCAGCTGTTACAGAATTGTCTTTCTGGTAAAGACTCTGAGTTAAAAATATGTAGATTTATATCATATATCTCAATTATGGTCCATATAGTCCAGCCCTTAATCTCACGTGATTTTAAGGGTGTGCGATCTGAAGATATTAGGTCGGTGAAAAATTTAAACATGACGACGATCTGCCAAATCCCGGAGATCGTAGAACCCTCTGGAGTGAACATTTTATCACTCGTGGGATTTTATTAACATGAGTGTGTTACCTCATAAACAAATGAAAATCACTAAACTGATATGCTGCCTTGTTATGTAGCAAGTGTTGCTATTGCTACACCACTTCAGTTAAACAAAATAAAGACTGTGTGACTAAAAGAATATGACATTTTGCATGTCAACCTTTATGTTTGATGTTAATTGTACTTGGAACCAGTTTGATAAATTGCTTACATAAATTTTTTAAATATTTGATCAGTAACCTGACTGAAATGATCTTTTTATCCCTTTTTTCTCCATTGAGGGTGATGAGTTTAAGTAGGTGAATTGGTTTGTGTACTGGTAAATAACTTAAAAATAGTCTAAATCATCAGAATGAAAAAATCGTGATAAAATCGTGATCGTGATTTTACAAAGAAAAAAAAAAAATCATATTTTTTCCCAGATCGCCCATCCCTGCGTGATTTCAACATAGAAATCCAGTTCTCTTCAGGTTCTCCGGTCTCTTGTATTGTAGTCTGTGCATCAGTATTATGGGTATACCGGGAACTCATGAAATGAGAAAGATTCCGCACTATTTGGAGTGAAAAAAAAAGCAATTAGCTGCGTTATTTTTTGTGCATTATTTTCATGGAATGAATTAATCACATTTAATGCGTTAAAAGTCCCAGTCCTAATATGAATATAAAAATAATCACAGTAGTTGACTATTAACCTTATTTAGCATGTTTGGTAAGATTTCAGGAAGTTTAATATCCACTAAAGTCATCTAAATCGGGAAAGAATGGAACTCAATGAAACGGATACAAAATGCAAAGGTGTAAACTAAACTCTGAAATGGAATTTGAGAAAATGAGAAATTGTTGAAGGCTGATGCCAAAACCTTCATATTACAGGAGTTCTTTTCAAAGATTACAAAAAAGCAATTGCAACTAAAAGGAACAACATTGCGTTATTGTACCCAAATCAATAAGGCTACAGTACATGTAAAGTAAATTAAGTCAAGTGGAAATAAAGCTGTTTCTACAGACGCCTCTGTTGATGTTTGCATAAAAAGCTTCACCAGCAGGTCAGAGAGTAACAGAGGACCTGACGATGCACAGCACTGGGTTAAAATACAACTTTATTAAAAGAAACCGTTAAAAGAACGCAGTGTTTCAAACATTTAGTTTTTCTACCCATAAAACACAGATTTCACAAATCTCAATGAAGCATCAGAATAAAAACAACTTTGACCTTATTTCCAGCATGGCTTCTTATGACCGTAACTATGATATATTTCGAGGTTGGAGACCAGTTGCCAGGGGATACGGGAAAAAGAGACTCTTTTCCATCTATGCATTTACGCCTTCTTTTTACACTTAAACATTAAGCCAACACTAACTAATGATAAAATAAAGTATAGTGACCTTTTAGGCTAAAGCAACAGCCATTAAGGCAACATCACGTCTTTCATTCACACAAACTCACACCAAACACACACACACACGGCGCTTTGTTTACAGCTAACACACGGACACGCACATTTTGCATTTCCTTACCGTGTAAAGCCCGATCCTGCACAAGGCGAGAGGGAGCTGCATGTGCTCCGACATTGTGCTCAACAATAAGCGTAACCCCCAGCAACAAACAACCCAACCCTCTGGAGTAAGTGAATGATAGAGGATGATTACAAGTGGCTGAGCGCAACAGTGCCAGGAAAACAACATGAGTCCAGCCCTTCAGTGGCTCACAATCTGTCACTGATATCCAGGAGGCATCTCTGCTTTAAAAAAAAAAAAAGATTGTCTACGTCAGCAGCATCAAAAGCAACCCTGTGTTTACTCCTTGAGTTCATTCATAGTCAGAGAGAAAGAAAAAAAACATTACCACAAGCGGTCAGAGACAAGCCTCAGATTATTCTGTGAGGATCTCCGTCCACTGAGATTAAGGACTCTCTGGGATACAGCGAAAGACACCAAATTGGATTAGTCACTGTTGCACGCCGCCTACACACGACTGCAGCCATACTGTACACACAGCATTCTGAAGTATAAAAACCAGTGTTATCTAAGTGAGGGACAAGACGAATAAAGATCAAATCACTTGAGCTTTCAGCGGTTGTTGGGGATTCTATAACCATCGTGGACCTTTTCAGCCAGAAGTCCGTTCATAAAGACCTGTGAGTCATGCTTGTTTTGGTCACCTTTGCTGTTGTCATGTAATGCCACCTGCGGTGAAAAAAGATTTCAAAATGGCTGAGTGCTTTATAAAAAGGTAACGGTGTTATTATGACTGTGGACAGTACATTGTGTGCCTTTTAATGAAGTCTGCACCTGGATCACACAGCTTTTCAAATATAGACCACAACTATAATTTGTCCTGTTCCCAAAACCCACAGATGGTTGAAAGAACATTTGTATTGATTGATTTTGTTGTATTATATCTGCAAGGGGAATTAAATTTCCTTCAAGAAGAAAAAGTACAGACCTAGGTATAAGGCCTCTGATTTTTAGAAATTGCAGAAAACGGACAGAAAAAAAAATTATTTGCGTTCTCAAACAGAAAAATCAATCTGACCGGTTTTAATTTTTTTTTTTTTTTACCTTTATTTAAAATCAGGACTCAACATGATATGGTAATGTCTCACATTAGGGATGCACGATACAGTATATCATTTTGAGTCGATATTCTGTAACTCATTTGGCTGATAACAGGTGTCTACTAATATTTTTGACCTCACACCTAAATGCAGAGATTATCTAGTTTCTGTAGTGGAATTACCAAAGAATAATACTGCATACTTTATTATTTTGACCCGCTGGCAAATACAGACATAAGACAAAGCTGAAAATTATGTTACATCAGTAATCATTCCTCGTACAAAATAAGAAAAATACTTCCATTTACGTGATGTAAAATATATCATGACAATTGTTTTTTAAGCAAACAATGAAGCCCATCCCTGCATGGGATTTCTTGCAAAATGAAAATGAAATAGTTCTATGACAAAGCATGCATTTCCATAATAAACCGGGTGGCTGAGTTTCTGGCAATGTACCGGTAGCGATGCAATCTCACGAGGCCATGGCAATATATCAAGATTCAAAAGATATCTAGATTTATATTTTGGCGATATATAAAATTACATCACCTGTAATGATATATTTTCATTTTACTGCTCATTTAGTATTAAAATACTAATTTTTGGAGTTACTACCTACTAAAATCTTTGTTTGAATCTGTATTTGAGTGGTAAAAACTGCATTTAGGTGATAAGATCTTAGCATTCTGTGTCATAGCATTATAAGAGGCAAAAAATCAAACCGTTTGGGAATCTATAAATAATTCTATTTTGAGATTGTTGAGGGCCTCCAACCTCCATTGATTTACTAGCGCTCCTGCAGTGTGTTCCACACACAGAGATGAGGACACTTAGTCTCAAATGGTCTCATCGCCATGTGTCATTATAATGAAACAATCATTGTACCAACAATCTTTGTAAACACTAATGATGGTTATTATAAACGCATGGAAATCCATGTGTGATTTTTGTGAAAAAGTCAAATTCGCTTTACTTATCACCAAATGTCACAACAAAGGCCGTTTCAATCGTGTTTTGTCTTCCATCAGATGCTTGCCTTAAAACTTCTGCAAGTTATCCTAACCATGTCTATATATTACATTTATTACATGGCTATCTAGTTATTTGTGGTCAAATATACAACTTGTTAATGTATATACCATACCAGTACTATGTTAAACGGCTGCTTAGTATAATGCTGAAGCCTTTTTAGTATTGCAAAAAAAAACAATTGATTTGCCGTCTTCTGAGAAAATAATGTTCAGCGTCATCCCATTTAAAAACAATTAACAGTCCCAAATGTAAAACCTCTGATTTTTGTTGATCACAAAAAATGGAAGAAAAATGTGGAATTCATTTCCTGAAAAGGAAATCGCAATTCTACTTTTTAAATAATTATTATTGTACTTTTTTAAACAAAACCAAGCAGAAATTGCAATATGACTGTGAATATAGCCTCACATACATGTTTAAAAAAAATTAGCATTTTGAAATTGAAAACCTGATGCTCTGTAAGCCCTTCTATTCATTCCTCCTGGAAAAACCGGGTTGTTGTTGAAATGTGATACAAGATGGCTAATACCCCTGTCTGTGTGAATTGTGCAATAAGTTTATCTTTTTGGTTTGCGTTTATGTGATGGCAGCAGTGGTGAGATGTGGAACACAGTCAGACTGAAGACAATAGTGAGAAAATGTAATGTGAGCTTTACATCCTATAAGCTAACAGGTTATGTACATTCACAGCCAACAACTTCCCATTGGATTTCTATCCTCACTGCTGTGGCCTTTTTATATCTTTAGAAAGTAGAACTGATTTCTTTATTGAATGATGACGAGTTATAATGTTGTTTGTGGTCATTTTAAATGTTACATGTCAAATAGATTCATTACCAAAATTATTCAAGAAATGTGAAGATGAAAATGACCTCTAACCTATTTGCTGATGAAATGTCTGTTATATGCTGACTCTGAGTAGATTAAACAAGTTCGGATGAACTACCGCCGGACCCGTGGAACGTCTCCGCACCAAATAGCACGTACCATGTTCCCGAGAATTCAGTCAAATGACTCGGTCCCACCGAGTAAAAAAAGGTCTCAGCGAGGCTCTTAACATCCGCTCATAGTTTATCCATGTCAAATTACAGCCTGATTCAACGAGCATTAACGGAGAAATGAGGCCCCCTGTCGCCCCCATGGCACATACAGAGTAATGGGCCCCATTCAATTCATATATTGGTAGTTGTCAATGATTCGGTACCACCAACTGTCGCAATATTTGACTCAAAAAATAAATGAGAAAACAACTTTAATAAAAGGGGGGTGGGCCCCTCAGGCACGTAATGGACTTGTGCATGGCATAATCGTAATTTACGTTGAATACCCTTTGAAACAATATATCACACAATTGTGTTCCCATAAATTTGGAAATTACCGTAAATGGGTGGGCCTGGCCCCATTTCAAAAAAAGGGCTCAGAGCGTCTCAACATATTCATTCATAGAGTATTCATGCTAAACTGCATTCCAATCTAACAAGAACTAATGGAGTAGTCATTTTAAAAATGGGGGCCCCCTGGTACCCCCGTGACACGTACGAGGTAATGGGCCCCATTTGTACATTGGTATGTGCCAATGATTCGGCACCACCAAGCGTCGTAATATTTGACTCGCAAATACATTACAAATCCACCATGTTGAATTTCATTATATTTGCGTGTAAACTTGAACATTTTAAGAGCCTCTGATATTCCGTCATCCCAGAAAACGGACAGAAATGACTAGTGATGCATCAAAATAAAAATTCTTTGCTGAAACCGAAAACAAGGGCCAAAAACTTAAACACTGTAAGAAATTATTATGCAAATGATTAGTACCATTGCATTTATGGGTATAAAGTTACAGAATTCTCCTCATTAAAATCATTTTGAACCAGGAAAAGGTCCAATTATCTTGTTTTTAATAATGTCAGCTCATAGCAGTGGCCCATCTCTGAGTCGAAGTGGAGCTCTGTGTCCATTACTGATCCAACCACAGGACCATCAAATCACTCTCAGCTCATCAGTCCATAAATTCTCTGTTCACATATTTCTTGAGTCTTGACGTTTCAACTCATGTATCCTGTTAAGTGGTGGTTGAGTTTCAGCCTTCTCGACCTTGTCCACGCCTCTGAACACTCAACACCTTATACTTCTGGGCATTCCAGCGAGCTTTGACAGTCACTTTGAATCATTTTTTTGACAAGGCATTGCTTGGTTCTGTCAGCTTGTCCCAAAATTTTAGCAATAGCAAGAATGCTACACCAATCTGAGGAAGTTTTCACGTTTTGGGACATTTCACACCGTGTAAAATAATGTTTTTGTACCATTTTGCCTTTTGACATCTGCTTAGAGTTGGGAAATATGCATTAAAAAGGGTTTTTGTTTTCTAAGTTTATTGGAGACTGTCAAGAGTCAGAGATATTTTCGATAACTGACCTGCCATTTCCTCCTTCAGTTTGTTTGTAGAGAGGCTTCTTATTCTGACTCCCACTCCACCCTCTAAACCAACACTTATTGATTCAGGCAAGTCCACTAAGTACTATGGAAGATCAGAAAGAAGGATGCCCAACTTCTGGCAGAAGCTACATTTATGGAAAGCAATAATTTGTTAAGGAGTGCCAAACATTTGGCTACAAACCCCTCAGATCTGCCAAATACGAAAAGTAACAAACATCGTTTTAATGAGACTTATAGAGGGGAAAAAAGACAATTAAACCAACATTATCCAATGGTTTGTTCTCAGCCTGATCTAATACAATTACACAAGCTTACAGAAAATGTGAAAAGCCCTAAACCTGATGCTGATAAAGGATAATCTTCCAAAACTTCCCATTTTGGACGATGGACAGTTAAATACTGATACTAAAGTAAAAACCTTAGCCGTAAAGGCGTGGGTCATAATAACACAGGAACAGCTGTTTGGTTTTGCTTTCACAAGCAAATGGTTTGAGGTCCAAACCTGGCAATTGTTCCAACCAAATATTCCACATCTTTCTTAAAGAATGTACTGTATTCTAAACACCTTGTTTTAACACACCAATGAATCTCTTTTCTGCCAGTGAACTTGAATACCCTTATAAATCTGCAGTCCATTCTTTAATACGACATCAAGGAGAAAACTTTCAACAGTCAAACTGGGCTGAGCGATATGAACCAAAAACGATATATTGATATTTGTTCTCAAAAATGGCAACATACAATATACATTTAGATATTTTTAAACCAAAATCTTACAACTAAGAGAATTCTGGGTTAATTACATTCATGTATGGACAAGAAAAGTTAGGTACTTAACACCACTTTAATTTCCTGAAGCACACAGGTATCGAATTTTTTGTTTCAAGATTTTACCATTTACCCGTCAACATGCAAAACAGGGTTAATAGAGTCAACTACTGTTATCAAATTTAGATTTTATATGCTCCACGTTACTATGAAATCTCGTGAGATTACGTCATTAGCCACACTGCTAGATCCTCAGCCACCTTTTTAACAGGAAAAATTCCATGAAAATTAGTGATATGGTTCCAAAACCTTAATTGTGAAACCTTTGAATTTCCACCGACCGATGAATCACGTTTTGCACAAAATCCTGCCCAGACGTGTAACTAGTGGTGCAATGCATGTGCCGTGATGTGTCACCAGGTATAATGATGACCAGTTCTGCTAATACACCAACAGCTAGACCTATATTTGTACCAAAGCCTTTTCAGATTAAAACGCACCTTTAAAATCTGAACTGCTCGTTCACCACAACACATTAAATATACACTTTAAATGAAACTCTGCATTAATTTTTAATCACAAGATAGCATGATCACTAGTCTAACTGTAACACATAGTACAAGACTTTGAAAGAGATTATGGGTGTTATTGGATTTATTTGTTTGTCACACTTTCTAGACATTCAGTCAACCATTTTACGGTTGAAATAGAGCTGGGTATCAATTTACTGAATTCTATTTTGATTAATGAGGTTTAGAATCGATTAACCATGATTCGATTTTGATTTAGTATTGATCTTTCAAATTTGAATGCTCTCTCGCATTAAGCAGGCGCAGTAGTCAACTTTGCTAGTGTCAGACTACAGTGCGAGACGACTGGGGTTAGGGTAAAAAAAAAAAAAAATCAAGTTAAGCACCTATGAATTGATTCTGGAAAATTTCAATGAAATTTTTTCACTCAGTTCTGCGTGTAAATATGTGATATTGTCCAAAAACATGCATGGGAGGCATTTGTGTGTGATGTTGGAGCCTGATTTTTAATAAAGGGAGAGAATATTTTTTGTTTGAATGTGTGAGATTTCAATTTCAGATTCCTTTCTCGGTTTCAGAAAGTGAATGCGTTTTTTTCCCATACGTGTTCCGCAATCACGGAAAAAAACAGAACAGGGCCCTACACAAACAGCCTGCACTGATTTCCTTGATCAGTGCGACAGTTTTATGAGGTTTTCTAGCAGTGATGAACTTCAGTCACATCAAGAAGATTCAGCTCTTATTTGACCAAGTTATTTTTAATGGCTTTTAAAAGAGTAGAGAAAAAAAATGAAAAGTAAAAAAAAAAAAAAATGCAGCCATAATTCAAATAATATAAATGATGATTTACTGAAAGGAAAAAAAGAGCCAGTTTTGTCAGAGGTTTTGTGCCAGGCTTCTACTGCTGCACAACATGATGCCTATTGAGTGCCTGACCTGAGAGAATAGCAAAGAACTAAGCTCCAGGAGTCCATCCACTTACAGCTGGTCTCAGCCATATTTGTTCCTCACTATTATACAGACAGAAACTGATTTTTGGTTTATTCATTTTACTGACTGCAGTTGAACTGGAGAAAATACTTTGGGGTTTTCTGTTTATTACCATCAATGTTCCAGGACAGTAACAGTTTACTGTGAACGTGCTTTATTTGTTTCTCATCAGATTTGTCACACTAAATCCATAAACCACAGACACGAGGGAGATTAACTAGTCTGGTGGAAGCCTTTGGGTGAGATTTTGTAATCTCAACTCAAGATGTGTTACTGTTACGTCAAAAATTCAAAGATCCCCTGAGATCTTACATCTCGGGAGGCCGATAATAAACAAACTGATAACACTGGGTGGGCGAGTACCTCGGCATTTCACACAGTCACCGGCCCCACTTGGGACACGACAGCACAATTTATTCTCCTTTGGCTCCATAAATTCCCAAAAACGGCTTTTGGTTACAGCTTCCTGTACATTGTTAAACTATTACAGCAGCAACCATCCCATCCCTACAATGTGGGTAAAGGCTAGAATACTGTAATCTCCCACCCAGCCTGATGTTGCCATAAAAACAAGAAATGCTAAAATAACTAACAATAATGCCCAAAATATGGTTCAAGACAAAGAAGTAAAACTACTAAATTAAAATAAAGAACTTTAATTATTAACACTAACAAAAGGCAGACGTAGGCAACTAGTATCACAGTGGGGCCACAAAAATGTGTTTGTTTGATCAGAGGGCCACATGATTAATGTTCATGTTAACATTTAGAATAATGACCAATCTGAGCAATAATAGAGGAAAGAACAAACAGTTTTTACAGTAATTTTCTGTGTTTTTCTTTCATTCTGTATATGTTTGTTGTCGTCCTGCTCGTTGTGAAGCATTTTGTGTATTTCTGTAGTCCTTTTGTGTATTTTTCCTGTAAAATATGTTTTTGGGAGTCATATTGTGTATTTGTGCAGTCATTTTGCATTTTTTGGAGTCATTTTTGTATATGTCAGTTGTCGTTTTGCTTGTTTGTTAGTACTGTGGGTTCGCAGAGTCATTTTTTGTGTTTTTCTTGTCATTTGGTGTACTTTTGACATTTTTTGTACATTTGTATATTTTTCTGAGTAATTTAGTGTACTACAGTTGTGGTTTTTGTTCATTTTTGTAGTAGCTGTGTGTTCTTTTGAAATATTTTCTGTGTTTTTCGCTTGTCTTTTACTGTATTTTCCTGCAATTTTGTTATTCTTTGTGTTTTTTCATCTATTCTTGCTCTTGTTTGTGTATTTTTCTGTCATCGTGTACATTTACTTTGGGAGCCGCATAAAATTAGACCGAGGGCCGAATGTGGCCCCCAGGCCACCAGTTGCCTATGTCTGACATATGGACTGAATAAGAAAAAACCGATGTCGATTAATCGGTAATAGCTAAAATCTGCCTGGGTAGGAGTTCGTTTAATCACAGCTAATGAAAATAAACACATACATTTATAGATGGGTTTCATATGTTGAGATAAACGTAGGCTGTGTTCAAAATGTCATATTAACGTACTACTGATACTAAGTCGGACGTCTAAATGAGTATGTAGTGCGTTCACATTAGATAGTACTGGAAAGATTGAGTATGCAAAAAATACCCAGATGTACATTGTATCAGAACATTTTTTAAGTATGCATGGTGGGTACACTAGTCATAATCAACAAAAGCATATCTTCTTGTCCATTATTTTTTTTTAAAGCTTTTGTAAATAGGGCTCTTGTTTTTGAAGTTAACCAGAAGTTTTGTCAGAAGCACAATGGCGGTCTCCGAAAATCTCAGAAATGTCAGAATGAAATGTGTTTCCGTGAGTTTTATGGATTAAATGACCACATGTTGATATTCTACTTGGTCACTTTCTCGATTCAAATGTTTCCACAACTTTCAAAGATGGAGAATTAACAGAGATATTTAGCCTCAGTGTGTTTCAGGTTTTGGTCGTAGGTTCGAAATGCATCTTGGGAAAATTGGAAGAAAGTGTCTATTTGTACGGTTGCCGTACAGACAACATCCGGCGCTATTGGTACGTTTAACAAAGTACACGTACGTCGAATCTTAGTGTTAGGTTATAACCCTATATCGCAACTATTTTTACGGTTAGGGTTAGGTTTACAGTTTGGTTAAGTCTTAGTCACGTGACCTAAACTGGCCAATGAGGGGCGCTGCGTATGGATAGAATGTAGGTATAATGATACGGCAACTGTACAGATAGCCACTGCCAACTTGGAAGTATACTTCAGTGAGGAACGGTCATCATCCTAATCATACTTATAGTATATAGTAGACAGTATATACTCATTGAGTTTGTAGTGTATAGTAAGGAGTGTGACATTTCAATTAGCCATAGTCTGAATGTATTCAGGTAGTTTAGGGGTGAGAATAATTATTATTATGATCATAAATGTTACCGCTACAGAATAAAATGATTATGAAATTGACCTATTTGGGGGCAATTTTAGTGGCTGTGACCGTACTCCTTCAATATCTTTATCAGCTTTTAAAAAAGCAGTAGCTGTCAATTAGTATACCGGCATTCTATCCGTACACAACGCCACTCATTGGCCAGTTTAGGTCACGTGATAGGTGCACCAAGTGACCTAAACTGGCTAATGAGATTCTACGCACTTGAACTTCTGTTTGTAATTAATACGTCAACTACGTTACGGACTAACAAACCCTAACCTACGTTACAGACTAACTAACCCTAACCGCACGGAATCGTCACGTGACTTCCAGTAACGTCATCTTTCATTTAGGTAGAATGCCGGTATATGGATACGTATTACGTACTAGGAGACACTTCCTTTTCAAAAACAACAGATATCTGTATGACCATCAGCTCAGATAGGTCTGGCTGTAGTTCCTCATTTACACACAATGACTTGTGTTTTCCCTTTCATTTTTACTTGGGCCGAATTGGATGCTCGAAAGGGCCGGTTTTGTCCCCTGGGCCTTAGGTTTGATACATGTGGTTTAAAGACATCCTGCTCCAAGACAAATAGCAATGTGTTTAGAAAGAGAATGAGTAGCTATAGAGGAGTGTAGCTTTGACACCAGTTATCATGTTTCACATGCAAACAGATAGAGGTCTCTGGGTCAACCAGTTACACCAAGTTGTCAAGTGAAAGGTAAAAGCTCCAGCTGACACATTAGCACATACCAAGCTTTCATTAGACGTTTCATTGCAAACAGACGAACAGGGAAGAGCTTCAGGTTAACTCTTCGATAGTGAGTTACCACATGGATGATTTTACAGTCTGATTAACGAGCAAAATTCAAAGATGTGAGAGACTTTGACATGACCAACCCTTTACATTTGGCTTGGTTTACTCACCAGATAATCCATGTACTATCGCTGACCAGTCACAGCAGCGAGAACTGACTTTGTAGTAATCCCGTTTTTGGCTTCAGTGAGTCCAAAATATGAAGGTTTTGAGCACAGGTCGCTTCGTATTGCCCGCCTTTCGACAGCCGTGACACAGATAAAAAAAAAAGCAGCCTTTAGTGGGTTTGCAAGCTGAATTGCTCGCTCTCTCCTCCGGGTTGAAAAAGACAAGTTTCCTTCCAGTGTAAACCAGTAGCTTTAAAACCAACAGCACCGTGTTTTCGTGTATTTTCCCCTTCGGATAAGCCGCTCCCGGTGCCTCCCAGGCGGACTTCCAGTTGTTATCACACAGTATTATAGACAGTGTTTGGTTGAGGAAACTAACGAAGCCCACACCGCTACGTCACTGACGTCGCCCAGCACGCACGGATTGTGGTCACGTGACCAAACACATGGTGGGCGGAACCTAATGTCAAGAAAATAATGTAAATAGTCTAATAAAGTCAAAGTAAACTCACAATAAAGAGCATGAGAAAAAGGTTATTAAAAAATAAAAGAAAGAACGAAAAGAACGTTGGATTTTCATTTATAAAATGCAAAAACAAAAAGTTAGATAATGACATTTTTATCAGGGTAAAGAATTGATCAATAAAACTTTAAAAACGGTTTGATTTCCATTCTCTTTTTCTATCAACAAAAACATGAAATGTTAAAAGAAGCCCGTGCAACCGGAAGTTGCGGTTTTCAAAGTAAGAGCACCTTTGCGGACGCTCCATATGAAAAAAACAGAAACGGGAATTTTTTTTTCCTCTCTCTCTCTTTCTCTTTTCTCACGTTTAATTTTGTTTGTTTGTTTGTTTGTTTTTAGAAACAGAAAATATAAATCATACGGTTTTTAAAGTTTATAAAGAAGAATGCCTTGTTCTTAAGCCTATTTTTAAAATTAAAAACGGAAATTAAGTAACCTGATTTTTTTCTTCTTCAATAAAATTAAAGGGCAAAAAAAAAAATACTAGAACGTGCTGCAATAATCGGCTTATGCATTTCCACATTAAATTGTCTAATTTATGAGGTTCAAATTCTCCAACGTAGACCATTGTGGACAATGTGTACAAAAAATAAAATATTCTTCACTGATAATGGCGAATATTGTTTTTATTAATATGACAATGTTTATTACTTTAAAACTTGTTAGGACTGGTTTTGCACTGAGGGCATACTATAGAAAATGCACATTTTTGAAAATTTTTAATGGGATAAGAATTTTATTTATTTATTATTTTTTTTAAAGACATAAACAGAAGGGTTTATGATTCTTCTTAAGGCTCTTGTGGTATGTTATAAAAGTTTATGACAGACATAGATCAAGGAGGAGAACTGGAACATGTGCACCAAGGTGTTACAGCCTGAAGAAGATGATACACATAAGATGATCATAAACCTGGGTGAGGTGAAGGAAGTCAAGGACAATAGTTTTCTGTCAGAGTTGTTTATCTTTTTTGTGTAAATGGCAATTTTTATTGGTTGAATTATGACCTTTCTAAATGAATGTACAGTATGTAGGCAGTCGGGACGGATATCTAACTAACTTACACTTCATTCGACATTCAGCTCACAAAAGCATCTCTCTCACTGACTATAGATAGCCATTAAATGGGACACAATGAATGGAAAAACATGAAGGTGAATTGTCAAGTGTAAAGTAAAATCAGAGCACATGGATATGATACATTGTATTTTAGTGATGTCCCTAGAATGAGAGAGAAAGAGCATGAATCACATGTCTACTAAGGAGATACAAGCTGCATACTGAGGTGATTCCTGCACTGTAAAAGGTTTGACTATTAGATACTTAAAAAAATTAAGGCAACAAAGTGACACGTAACTTTATTAAGTAGATTTAAAGTTCTTAAATTTAAATAAAAACTACAGAATTATTTAACCAAATTTTAAAAAAAAACAATGAGTACATACTATTTTAAAAATGTGTTTACATGTATTGTATTTAGTAATATGAAGCCAAAAGATGAATTATATGGCAAAAAAAAATTAAGTAAATCAAACACAATTTCTCAAAAAAAGTTAATTATATTTATGGAGAAATTTAAGTTTCTTAAATTATATATTTGGTGGAAATTAATTAAAATCTACTGAAAATACAGAGCAAACTTATTAATATGTACTTAATATTTGGTAGAAATTTATTTTAATTTACTAATTGTTGAATCAAAATTGAATTCTTTTTATTGATAATCTAAATAAAGAATATTTGGAATCACTTAGTAACATTAATATAAATAATCATTTCAACACATTTATACGGCATTTCCTAATTATTTTTACCAGGAATAATTGATCAAATTTATGATTCATCACATATAACATTGCTTTAAATCTATTCAATACATTTGATTATCACTTTGTTGCCATACATCTTTTAAGCACAATCTACTCAATACGTTGGCTTTTTTGTAGTAAGCTTTACTTAATACCACAACATGAGAACAGTGCATTAAAAGACAATACAAAAACATGTACTAGTGCAGGTTTCTCTAAACAAGCTTATAAAACTTTTTTAGTACTATATGCAAATATGAAACATTGGGAGGAGCTTCAAAAAAAGCCTGTAAAACATGTGCACTTCAGGCAAAGAACATCCACTAGCCTTATGGTGTATAATGTTGGTAAACTATGCTTAATGTAGGATCTTGTTCACATAGTTACTAGGCTCCCATCAGTGTATTAACAAAGACCCGTTATTACTCAAAGATTCAAAAGCTCATAAACATTTAACAACACTGCACAATAAACTGTCCATCACAAGCACTTGGCTATTTTTAAGTACTTAGCATTTGAACAATATTTCTGAACTGCAAGTATATGTTCTTATCTTTGTACTGTATGACATTTTGTGTAAAACATACACATATGGAAATCCTCTGAAAATTTGTTTTTATCAACAAGTAACTGATCAGATTTTCATTGAGCAGGAAGCTTCAAAAAGGTCGGGTGACCTTAGGAGAGTTACCTTGCATTTTGCTATAACTTGGAATACTTATCATTTGCTTACATTCATCTGCAATCTGCATTTAACAAGAACTTCAACATCTGAGCAGCACTTGACAGAGACTTTAACATTCACCTCATTCTTCAATAGTCCCTTTTTTCAAGCTAACAGTTTATTCTTGAGGCTGGTAACTTTTGGGGACAGCTTTGAACTATCCAGCTCAAGAAGGAGTTTTTGAAAAACTTCAAATGTGTATCTTAGCTCCTTTGGATAGGCAAGATCCACTACATATGTCAGCCCAACAAGCATGGAGCAGGCTCTGGCAAAGTTCTTCAAAGCAGTAAGAGCTTTGACACCGTCAACCACAATTCCAATGTCTTCAGGGTCCTCTGAGACGTTGCTCTTTATTCTGTAAATCTTCATGCTTTGTACAGCCAGGTCCTGTGCCACGCTGTCTTCATCAGCATCCTGGAATTGCAAGAATATTGTGTATATCAGACTGTACAGCCATAGACAAAAGGTCACTATCATAAACTCAGGCGATCAAGCTAATGAACTCTAATAAGAGTCCATCCTGCCTGTAAAAGAAAGGCCACTCCATGACTGACACAGCTATGTTACTTTTTACTGCATGTTTTGGCACGTTATTTCAGATAGTTTTTTACCCAAGCAGACACGGAGCAAAGAGGATGTGGGTACAAGATAAGATCCATAGAAGACTAAATACCGGGAATGACATACATTTTGAGAAGAGCGCTCGTGCCTTTCTGAAAAGTCGAAAGATTTTTAAAGATTTTTTTGTCGCACAGAAAAAATAGCTTGTTAAAAAGATGTTGGGCGCTTCACTTTTTCTTCAGGCGGCTGTGAACGCTCTTTACTTATTGAAAATTACTGAAGAAAGACGCTGGTGCAGAGGTTTGATTGTTGTTCTACACCTACTCACTAATGTCTGCGTAATGAACACATGCAGTTCCGTTTTTTGAGGAACTGCTCTTTCATTTTTGAAATGTTGGAAAATAGAGCCAATGCAGAAGTCCAAAATCTGTAGAAATACATAGAATTACCTGAACTCCCACACAGCCTTAAAAAAAAGTTGCATCAAGGTCTCTGAATAAATCACAACTTGCATTAACATTGACAGCACTTGCATTTTTTTTTAAGATGGACTTAAACTTACATCATACTCTTTCAGTGCTTATCACGCCGTTTCCCGTGCTGCACTGGGCCAATCGGACCATTTGATGGTCCATCTGATTCCTTCATACAGACAGAGGCTGAAGCTCTGTAAACCTGTGGTGAAGGAATCTAAACAATGGACCAGTGAAGCAGTGGAGAAACTCCAGGAGTGTTTGGACTGGACTGACTGGGATGTTTTCAGGTCTGCGAACAGTTCTCTGGATGAGTTTACAGACGCTGTGACGTCCTACATCAGCTTCTGTGAGGACAGCTGTATTCCATCAAAGACCAGGGTGAGTTATAACAATGACAAACCCTGGTTCACAGCTAAGCTCAGAGGGCTGAGGACAGACAAAGAGGTCGCTTTCAGGAGTGGAGACAGAGCCAGGTACAGAGAGTCGAAGTACACGTTTGAAAAGGAGGTGAGAAAAGCCAAACGTTTGTACTCAGAGAAGCTACAATATCAGTTCTCTGCAAATGACTCGGCTTCTGTCTGGAGAGGGCTCAGGCAAATTACAAACTACAAGCCCAGAGCCCCTGCTGCTGCTAACGACCTCTGCCTGGCCAACAGTCTGAATGAGTTCTATTGTAGATTTGACAGACAATGGGACAGACCTGACTCCAACCCCCCTCACACCTCTGACCAGCCTCACTCCAACACCTTCACCCCCCACATCAAAGCTACAGTTTCACCCCAGCTGCCTACAGAGGCTCTCTCCCCTATCTTCCCCCCCTCCTCCCCCCCTCCTACAGAGACACCTTTCTCCATCAAAGAGAGAGATGTGAATAGACTTTTCAGGAGACAAAACCCCCGTAAGGCTTGTGGACCGGACTCTGTCTCTCCCTCTACCTTGAAGCACTGTGCTGATCAGCTGTCTCCAGTGTTCACAGACATTTTTAACACCTCACTGGAGACATGCACCGTACCAGCCTGTTTTAAGGCCTCCACCATCGTTCCTGTCCCTAAAAAGCTGAGGATCACAGGACTTAATGACTACAGACCCATCGCTCTGACATCTGTGGTCATGAAGTCCTTTGAACGCCTCATGCTCTCCCACATCAAGGACATCACCGACCCCCACCTGGACCCCCTGCAGTTTGCCTATAGATCCAACAGGTCAGTAGACGATGCTGTAAACCTGGCTCTCCACTTCATCCTCCAGCACCTGGACTCCCCAGGCTCCTACGCCAGGATCCTGTTTGTGGACTTCAGCTCTGCTTTTAATACAATAATCCCAGCTCTCCTTCAGGACAAGCTTTCCCAGCTGAACGTGCCAGACTCCACCTGCAGGTGGATCACAGACTTCCTGTCTGACAGGAAGCAGCACGTGAAGCTGGGAAAAACCATCTCTGCTCCCCGGACCATCAGCACTGGATCTCCTCAGGGCTGTGTTCTTTCTCCTCTGCTCTTCTCCCTGTACACCAACAGCTGCACCTCCTCTCACCAGTCGGTCAAACTCCTGAAGTTTGCAGACGACACGACCATCATCGGTCTCATCGCTGATGGAGACGAGTCCGACTACAGGTGGGAGACAGACCGGCTGGTGTCCTGGTGCAGCCAGAACAACCTGGAGCTCAATGCTTTAAAGACAGTGGAGATGATAGCAGACTTCAGGAAGAACCCAGCCCCCCTCACCCCCCTCACCCTGGGAGACTCTACAGTGAGCTCTGTAGAGTACTTCTGCTTCCTGGGGACCATCATCACTCAGGACCTCAAGTGGGAGCTGAACATCAGCTCCCTTATCAAAAAAGCTCAGCAGAGGATGTACTTTTTGCGGCAGCTGAAGAAGTTCAGTCTGCCAACAAAGATGATGGTGAACTTCTACAGCTCCATCATCCAGTCCATCCTCTGCTCCTCCATCACCATCTGGTACGCTGCAGCTACGGCCAAGGACAAGGCCAGACTGCAGCGTATCATCCACTCTGCAGAGAAGGTCATCGGCTGCAATCTGCCCTCCCTCCAGGACCTGTACGCCTCCAGGATTTTGAGGCGTGCAGGAAAGATTGTGGCCGACCCCTCCCACCCCGGTCATAAACTGTTTCAATCTCTCCCTTCTGGTAGGAGGTTTCGGTCCATCAGGACCAGAACCTCCAGACACAAAAACAGCTTCTTTCCCTCTGCCACCATCCACATGAACACACCCCAAGTCACCCCCTGACCCCCCCCCCCCCCCCCCCCCCCACCCGATCACCACCTCCACCAGCTTGATACCTGCTGCACTGTATATATATATTTATATTTATATTTATCCTATTTATCCTTTATTCTCTATCTATCCTTTATTTATCCCTCATCCTTTATATTTATCATTATTATTATTATTATTATTGTTGCTGGGTTGTGCTTTGTTGTTCTGTTTTTATTTCTTTTATTTCTTTTTGTTGCTTGTTTTGTGCACCAACCACCAAGTCAAATTCCTTGTACTGTCCTCAAAACTGTACATGGCAAATAAAACATTTCTGATTCTGATTCAGGAGCTGATCAGTAGATTCCCCAAGATAAGCCAACAAACAATGAATGACAGCCTCTCTACTCTCATCAATGGTGGGACTGCTGGGAACCTGAAATAAAAAAAACAATCAACTTTATGATTTAATATCATCATTTAACATTGAAACTGTTTACACTGCATTTTTATAATAGCTTAATAGTTTGTTAGCTGGTTAACTGGAATAGTATTCATGTACTAAAAGTATAAGACAACAATGCATCATTTAAAAAATAACACATTGACGGAGTCAGAAGTTCAAGCGAGAGAGATACCTGTATTAGTTATATTTTCTGTCATTTTGTGTATTTTTATACTTGTTTTTCAACATTTTCTGTAATTGTGTGTATTCTTGTTGTCATTTTGCATCTTTGGAGTAATTGTTGATCATTTTGTAGTCTTGTGCTTTTTGAAGTCATTTTGTGTATTTTTTTTTCATAAGTTATGTTTTTGGGGTCATTGTGTGTAAAGTGAAGGAATTTTATTTATTTTTTTTCGCGCAGGCGCGAAAGCCAATCAGAGTCCTTGTTGGCAATGACGTCAGGCAGGCAACACGGAAACCAGTATTTTCACCCGTTCAATCATTGAGGAGAAGCTTATCGTAGCGGTGTGTGACCACCGGGAGCTGTATGACACGGCCTGTTATTTTAACCGGGACCAGGACAAGGAAGGATTTGGTGTGGAGGAGAATCAGCGAGGAGGTGGAGCAGCAGGTAAATGTTCTCTCTGTAGTTTTCATCTTTGAAAGTCGGCAGTGAGTGAGGATAGCATTAGCTAATGATAGCATTAGCCGCTAACACCAGCTATTTTCACTTATGGGTTATGAGAGGAAAAAAAAGTCAGTAGTGGGTCAGCTGCAGGAACATCCAAACGGTGGAAATACCCTGTGGTCATGTCCTTCATCGACCCCTTTGTTTCACCGCGAGAGACAAGCAGCAACATGGAGTAGAGGGTTGAGGAAGACAGGACCGCAGAGTATGGTCAACCATCAGAGACTGGAGGTTTGTTTATCAGTGCAGACATATAGAAATATATACCAGGTTAATATTCAGGCCTTTATGCATCACAGGGCTTCTTCTAGTGGGGGATCTAAATCTAGTATAGTGATTTAAAATCTATAGTAATGTGTTTATATATTGTGTTTGCTGTCACTCAGAGGTAAACAATCAGATGAGTGATGGAGAGGGAACAGATAGTGTTCAGGGAGCAGATGATGATGCTGATGATGGTGATGGTGCTACAGCAGCATCTCCTGCAGAAACAAGTGCAGCCAAACCATCTGATATGAACATGACAGAAGTTGTTTTGCATTCTGTTATAAATAAAATGTATCTATAAATGCTTGGTATATCAGTGATGACAATGTTGATCATTACCTCACTTCATGTTTAATTAACATATATCTATGATCTTATTTAAGTAACAGTGACTTGATAAGCTATATTATATACATACAATGTGTTTTTTTTATTTTTAAGGAAAAAGAGCAAAGAAGAGGTCCAGCCAAGGCCCTCCAAGAGAGGTGGAGCAGCTTATCCTACAGACCTTCAGGAGACCACCTCCTCACCACCAGCTCTGACTGAGGATGAGATGTTTTTCAGAGGCCTGCTTTCTATCCTGCAAAAAGTGCCACCAGAATTTAGGGAACGTTAAATTTCAAAGTTTTAAACTTCTTGATTATCATTTGGTAACACTAAATTTGGAAAATTTTAATTAGGTTTTGGATTGGGCTGGGGGGCACTCTTTGCATAGCAGGAACCACATTGTGAATAGTTGTTTATACTAGTTTATTATGTAAGTATTATAATATTGAAGTAAATAGTTTGTTTAAAATTGAGGTATTATGTTAATGTACATGGTGTTCTTTCAGAATTGTTGATTAAAAACACATTTTGAACTGTACTTTTGCTTTCTTTTTAATTTCTATCAATGCATCTTAACAGCTATGTGTACACCACATCAAGGTTATATATTTTGTTCATACAAGAATATATAGTTTCCTCATATTGATTCTCTGTGAGACCTTTAATGCCTTAAATTAATTTCAGAGGTGAGGTTTCTTGGATTATTTCTTTCTGGTTAAAAATGAAGCTGACAGACGTTTCTCTCCCCATTCTTCCATATTTATTATACACATGTTAATACAATAGGAAGTTTGCTCTATAGAAGTATGTGGTTGGCTCTTAAAATAGTCGTTTTGGGTGTTCTGGTGCAATATGTCTAGCCATGGAACGGCTCCTGCAAAGAAGTACGATGTGAAGACCTCTCGTCCATAGCTGTTAGCTGTGGTCCTGAAGGAGTCACCTGTGGCCAGATACCTGCACAGTGAACAACATAGAAAAGCTCAGATCATTGATAATCAGATATATATAATGTGGGTGTGTGTACGCGAGCATAAAAGGGGGAGAGATTAGAGAGAGAACAGACCTTATCTCCCAGAATGTGTTGCCAGATGACAATAATTAACAGTAGTAAATAAATAATGATTTATTAATAAGAGTTAAAAACAATAAATATTAATGAAACAAGCCTCATCTTCCAGAATAGATCTCCAGAGGACAAAATATAACAATAGTAAATTTATTATAATGATTAACTTTTATTTTAGTTGTAATATATTTATGATAAAGACAATAATAAAGCAGGCCTTATCTCCCAGAATAGGTATCTCCAGAAAACAATAATTTTAATAATTCTGCTTTTAAATTCCCTTGGGATTAATATAGTATCTATCTTTATTGTGTATTTGAGAGATGTTTCTGATGAATCATGGCATCTTCGGTTGCTTATGAAACTTACCGGAGACAGACAGACAGTCGTTCAGCTGCAGAGATGGAGCTCCGGTAGTTGGTATCCTGCCGGGACATCCGTGGGCCAATCCGACCCAGCAGGTCGTCGAATCGGGCGCTGGTCATCCACAGGTACCGCTGGAAGCAGTCATCATCCAGGTGTAGCTTCTGAAGCAGGCAGTGAAGCTCACCGAGTTGGATGTGGCGCTGGTTAACCTGGTGAAGCCAGGAAAGCCAACGTTTCTTCCCCTTCCGAGGTTAGGAGCAGTGAATTGACGGGGGTCCTCCATAGTTGATGGTGGAAACAAACAGAGCCTGGTTGTCGCCGTTTGGGAGTCTGGTGGGCGGAGCTTCGCTTCAGACGCGAATATGAAGCGAATAGGGAAACATTTTTTGATCCCGCGAATCCTGCGGAAGGTTTCGCGCAACAGACGCGAACGGTCCCGCAGACACCGCGTTTGGTGTGAACGCAGCATTACGAGGAGGACACACCTCTCCCGAAGGCACACTGATGCTCTGCCTTTAGCGGCTAAAGTTTAGCCCCATATCACGTGAACGGATGTTTGCGCATGCGCAGTCAGTTCCCCACGGACCCACTATGAAAACCCATTTACGCAAAAAGGCAAATCGCTACCTTGCCTTTGGACGTAACAGTGCTATGTTAATCCAATACGTACGCACAGTGCATAGTGAATACAAAACATATCACGTGGCCGCATCTAGTGGGCGGGATTACACTACAGGTTGGATGACAGCGATGGAAAGGATAAATACATTTTTCACAACTTTCTTTTGAAGGAAAGCGACAGCTTTTAAAAGATGGGAGACCAACACCTGAGCAACCAGACCTTCAGCAAAAGAAAGGTCAGAAAAGTGTGCGGACTTTCCAAAGTGAGTGGTACAGACGGAAGGAATGGCTTTGTGAATGCGCCTCACTGAACCGCCGGTTCTGCTTCCCGTGTTTGCTGTTTGGCGGCCGTGGCATCACCGACAAGCGGTGATGCGGTGTTGCGTTGATGCGGTGATGTGGTGTTGGCGGTGATGCCGTGATGCGGTGTTGCGGTGATGCGGTGTTGGCGGTGATGCGGTGTTGGCGGTGATGCGGTGTTGCTGTCAGAAACCATTTGAGCTTCACCTTGTCAAGCAACTACCCGATGTCCTGGAAGTGGCTCACATTTATAAAGTGTGTGACATGTTAAAGTCAGAGCCTGGTGCTGTGTGATCTGATGGGTCTGAGGGATGGACAGATGACCGGACTGAGCCTTCATGACATTCTGTCTGTGATTAAAGGACACGTACCTGACGGACACAAGGTGATTAGAACCAAAGGGTTGTTGATATTTTCCTTTTTAAGATTATTTAAAAAAAAAAAAAAAAAAAAAACACAGTTTAGTTTAAAGCCACTTTCAACTGCCTTTTGAGAACAATTCTCCCCTTCTCGGACTTGTTGTGCCCCTACACTTCAGGGCGCAGTCTTCGGTCTTCAGACCAGGGTCTCCAAAAGATCCCAAAAACTACATTTAAAACCCAAGGAGACCTGGGGGTCCAGGCTGTTCCCCCCAGACTCTGGAACCTGTACCAGTCTCTCAGGGAGCTCAACAGAAACTGACTTCGCTTTTTAGAAAAAGCTTTTAGTTTAAACTGGATTTAAATTTGAATGATCCTTTTATGATGTTGCTCCTATGATGTAAGTGCAGCACCCATGTTTTATTATTCATTCATTATGTTGCACCTGTTGTATTCATTTCTCCACTGCTCTGTAAAGCACTTTGTGATTTTATCTGCAAAATAAATAAATCTTAATAAATAAATAACTTCTAGAAAGGAAAAGCACGTGATTAGCAATCGGTCATGATTTGCTGGATTGAGATTTGTCTTTTTCGACTGCAAGCTTGGATTACTAAAGAAGTTCTGGTTCTTGTGTTAGAGTTAGATGGAGCATTGCAGTGTTTTATAGGAAATTGGTGCCTGTAGGTGCTCACTGTTAGTTTTACAGACGTTTTAATTTGATAAGATAATAATTTTGCTAAATAATAACAATAATAATGTATAACTTTATCTTCTGACTAAATGAGATGGATACGTCATTTTGATTTGAACCAATATTTTATACAGTGCTATATGTAACTCCTCTGAACTGATATAGGGGACTTTCTTTGTGATGTACTCCTTTAATGTGTTGTTTTTTTCTTTCCCTGTGGTTTGTATATATTGTCTGTTTATAATATGGACTAGGAGTCTGAAATAAAGCCTATCTATCTGTCTATCTGTCTATCTGTCTGTCTGTCTGTCTGTCTATCATTTATTTATCGGTATATCAAGGTTTTATTGCAATAGCTTTTTATCGTTTTATTTTTTTATTTATTACATGCAATACCTTCTGCTTACATTTAAATAATAATAAAAAAAAAATCTCCTGGTAATTGATTACAAACCATAGTTTAATACTCTATTTTGTTGTTTATTTGTTTTTGAAACTAAAAATGAAGTGGACTATCCGAGACATTCAGCGTTTCTTTGAGTGATCGTCTCTATGATGGTGTGATATTTTTGTAATTCACACTGACAGAGAGCAAAACCGGTTCAGGGGTGAACTTTCCTCCTAATTCTGTGTATTTCATCTTAGTCAAACATTCTTGGGATGTGCTGGACACATAAATCTATAGCTTACTATACAGTACTGTACTTCAATGAGGTGATGCTCCATTCTCTTTCTTTTCCTCAGTTCAGCCCAGATCAACCATTCGACACACAGACTGTGGGCTATGTGAAGAGACCGAGCCTTAAAGACAGAATACACTGCGTGGCCTTTGTGGTGGACGTCACCAAAATCCTCTCTTATCCCCAAGGCCTCAGACAAACCTTCCATCAGCTCCGCAAGTACATCAGTGACTGAGGTGAGAACATTTCTGCTTCTCCTGTCCTGCCTGGAGCCATTTTTACTCCATAAATCCTCACCTTTGGAACTAAATGTTTATTCTATAGAAGCCAAAGACAAATGATCAAATAATCCACTGTTTTTTATCATTGTTTCTTTAATTTTTTGCAAAAAAACTGCCTAATAATAAGCTTCACATAGGCATTTTACTGGCAAATGTTGTTTTTTTTTTTTTGTTTTTTTTTTTAACGGTACAGCCTCAGGGCAGCACTTTATATTAAAACTACCAAAACTAAACATTTGCTCTGTTCTGCTGTGACTTTGTTTCTGTGACACTGTGTATCAGGTGTTCACCAGGTGGCTTTGCTGACCCACGTTGACCGGATTTGTCAAGAAACGAATGAAGATGTCAGCCATGTTTACAAAAGCAAAATTGTTGGGTCTATGGTTGTCCCCTGAAGATATTCCTCCTCCTCCTCATCATCAATGTATTTATTATCTGACGTGCCATTATAACAAATCTTTAATGGCTCAGAAAGATCAGGAGAAACTGGTCCATGCTTTTATCTCCAGCAGACTGGACTATTGTAATGGTCTTCTGACAGGAATCCCCCAAAAGAGCATCAAACAGCTACAGCTGGTTCAGAACGCTGCAGCTCGGGTCTTAACCAGAACAAAGAGGTCAGAGCACATTACTCCAGTTTTAAAGTCTTTACACTGGCTCCCAGTCAGCCTCAGAATAGACTTTAAAGTTCTGCTGCTGGTGTATAAATCTGTGAAGGGGTTTGGTCCAGAATACATCAGTGACATGTTAGTCAGGTATGAACCCAGCAGGTCTCTCAGATCTATGGACACAGGTCAGATAGTGGAGCCCAGAGTTCACAGTAAACATGGTGATGCTGCTTTTAGTTGTTATGCTGCAAAGAAGTGGAACAAACTGCCAGCGGAGCTGAAGTCAGCATCCAATGTGAACATTTTTAAATCAAAGTTAAAGGCACTTTTTTTCTCTACTGCATATGATTGAGAGAGAGATTTTTTGTCATGTTGTTGATGTAATGATGATTTTACTGATGATTTTAATTGATTTTACTGATGATTTTAATTGTTCTTATTGATTTAAATGTTCTTATTGATTTTAAACAATTGAATGTTTTATCATGTAAAGCACATTGAGTTGCCTTGAGTATGAAATGCGCTATATAAATAAATTTGCCTTGCCTTGCCTTGCCTTACCAACCTCAGTGAACTGGAAGAGGAACGAAATCACATGTCAAACTAATGGCCCGGGAGCCAAATCCGGCCCTTTAGACCAGTATGTCTGAAATGGGTAGGCGATGGCACTAAAGGGGGTACGAAAAAGAGAGAGAGAAAGAGAGAAAAAGTTGAAAATCAACAAATAAAGGGTCAGTCTTGGTCCCACCTTAGACATGATAATTGCTAATAACTATAGAAATAAATCTTTTCAGGAGCCACTAAATCAATGTTTTTCAACCTTGGGGTCAGGACCCCATGTAGGGAACCGCCTGAAATTTCTCAAGAGTTTAAATAGATTTTTGAATTTTTTTAAATTCCACTTCTTTTTTTTAATGAAAACACACAATCTTAAACAATTGTATTTCTATACTTTCACTTTGTGAATCTAGTTCAACTAAAATGCAGTAAATTAAAAAATTATCTGAGCTCAATGTCTTTGGGGTCCCCAGAAATTCTTGATATCAAAATAGGGGCACTATCTAAAAAAGGTTGGGAAACATGGAAATAAATACTGTTTCTTTCCATGTATTTAAAAAATTAGATTCTTTAAATGTTTTGTTATCACTCGTTCATTCCATTTTTATGTTCTATTGTTGTTTTTTTATAGAATTCTGAGCAAAATGTTGTAGTCTGACAAAGGGGATACTTGGATTCAGAAATAAGAGAAAGAGGTATTGAGCCAAAAAAAAAGTTTTAGAACCACTGCTTTAGACCATCCAATTCAGCTCCGCAGGTTAAAGTTTAAAAAAAAAAAAGACAAAAAAAAAACATGAATTATTGTGTAAATTACCAAAGAATTCAGTTGATATCTCAGCCCTTCTAAATACACAAATTTATTGAAATTGTACAATATGTATAATATTTCATCATATGGCTGCAGTCATTTTAAATCTCAAATTGTAATTTTTTTTTTTAATTTCCTCAAAAATTTCCACATAATTTCTCCAAATTAAATGTAAAAAATGGTCACAAAAATCAATGAACATTAAAAGATAAAATCCTGCAGATACTGATATATGTCACTTATATTAGTATCATTTATACTTCAAAGTGCAAACTTGGGAATATTATAATGTTAAAATTGCTTGTTTTCTTGTATTAAATCTGTGGCCGACATAAGATCAAACTATGATGTATTTGGCCCCTGAACTAAATGTTCTGACTGTTGGGACAAACAAAAAGGTGTCATAACTGCATTGATTTCTTACTGATATATTTATACTCAGGGGCCTTGGTGGATCTGACACTGGCCATGTGAGTGAGAAGAGACCTCTGCTGGATCATTGCTGGTAGCTCACATTAATATAAAAGCATTTGGACCAGTATAATCCCTCAGGTAGTATTCTGCAGTGATTTTACAGTCTGTGTTTTCAAAAGAAGGTCATCTGCACATATGAAGGACCACTCTCTCAAACACAAAAAAAAGCATATACAATGATGAGATGAAATACTTCAGCAATCACATTTGCTAATTACAGAATATATTTCTAAACATGTATAAACCATTATCAGAAATAAATAATTAAATGTATCGTATTATGTATTTGCATTTTTAAATATATTTAATAATTGAATATAAAAACAACGCAAACATGTGTTGTTTAAAAAAAAAGGTCCCTAGGGGGCAGTATGCACCAAAGTAAAAAAAAAAAAAAAAAAAAAAAAAAACAGAATGACAACTTCAGAGCATCACATACTGTAACTAAAGCAAACTTCGCTGATCAAAGTCTCCATGAACAAAAACAAGATTTTAAATATTCTGAGTTAATTTTGATGCACAGGATACTTTTTCCCATCTTATAGAATTTCTTATTTTGAATTTGCACATCAGTAACTTACCCAGATTTTCGGTTTGTCATTTATAAATCTTGGAATGTACATACAGTTATATTATATACTACCCATATATAAGTTATAATTATAATATAAGCTACCTATAACCTAGGGCTGGGCGATATGGACCAAAACTATTTTTCTCCTATAAGGCACAGCATGTGTGAGTGAGTTCTGTAATGTGTCAAAATCAGGAAAAAAAATTATCCCCAAGGGGTAATTAGAGAGGCAAAGAGCGGCATATTGAAAAAGTAATAATAATAACAATAATAATAATGATGAAAAACAGCACTAATAATACACACATGCATAGGTTGTACGGTAAACTAAATAACAAGGTGCAAATAAATGATAAGGTGCCAAATGCTTGTTTAAGTTAAAAATATTACATTTTTAAATTAAAATAACAATGAATATTAACAAAATAAAAAGTATATATATACATGTGTAAAGAGATTTTTATTATTCATGTTTTAAGACTAGCCAGCTGCCAGATACTCTGAGAATACATATATATATATAGGCTGTGATTTTCTATATCGCCAAAATAGACGACTCGATACATCTTGAATCTTGATACTTTGCCCAGCCCTAGCTACCTATATATTCATGAACACAATATTAAGTATATTAATAAAGGTGGAAACCTCACCTCTTTTGGCATTACTGGCCTGGGTCAATATGCTGCTCCTCAGCATTGAATTTGTTTACAATCTGTTTTTTGTAAGTGTATATATTTTTTTTTTCCATGTTTCTTATGTTTTTACTGTCTTTTATTTGATTGGTTTGGTCTGACTGTGTGACTATGTCGAGGCTCCGCCCTCGATTATTCAGCCTGGGTTGATGTTCCGTTGCTGCGCAAAGTGAGAGGACAGAAGCGTCCAGTAGGGACCATAGAAACACAGAGACAGACAGATAGACAAACAGACAGGCAGCTAAACCAACATTTATTGGTGTTGTCGTGTCGAATGCTGTGATTTCTGCGTCACGGACACGAGCCCGTGGATTTAAAACACACTGCGTGCTCCTCTCGGCTCTGGTTCTGCTGTCCGGGTTCTGTCACTGTGCGAACTTTCTGGACTTTTCTTGACTCGTTTCGGGTGAGAGGACTACCTTCCTCCTGACAGCCTGTTGACCTGAGGCCGCTGTGTGCCGCTCTCTGCGGAGGGGGAACCGAACCATGGCGCTCAGAGCCCGGGTGCTGTATGACTTCACCTCGGAGAACCCTGGGGAGGTGTCGGTGAAGGAGAACGAGGTCCTGACCCTGCACAGTGAGAAGGACATCGAGGGCTGGCTCGAAGGCACTAACAGCAAAGGGCAGCGGGGTCTGTTCCCTGCGTCCTACGTGGAGATCCTGCGGAGCGACCCCACCCCCTCCCCCTCCTCCTCCTCCTCCAACAACAACAGCTGCAGCACATCTGGGGACTCGAGATACGCCAACATCCCATCTGGAGGCTTTGATGGCTCCTGTAAACCCAACGTGGAGAACTTTAATAAAGCACCCGCTGTGGGTTCGATTCCCTTCCCTCCTCCTGTGACCCAGCAGCCTCCTCCACAGCACCAGCAGCAACTCTACCAGCAGACGAGTCCTGGTAGTGATGAGGACTGGGATGATGACTGGGATGACAGCTCCACTGTGGCAGACGAACCAGTTGGAGGAAGATACAATGATTTTGAAGGTAATGGACACTTTAGACTATCAACATCTGGAACATCTAGAGGGAACGCACAGCAGGCAAAGAGCTCAGCCACAGTGAGTAGGAACCTCAACAGGTTCTCCACCTTTGTGAAATCAGGGGGGGAGGCCTTCGTGCTAGGGGAGGCTTCAGGCTTTGTAAAGGATGGTGATAAACTATGTGTAGTGATGGGTCAGTGTGGGCCAGAGTGGCAGGAGAACCCTTACCCCTTCACCTGTGGCATCGACGACCCCACCAAGCAGACTAAGTTCAAAGGGATGAAAAGCTACATGTCCTACAAGCTGACCCCCACCCACACCCAGAACCAGGTGAACAGGAGGTACAAGCACTTTGACTGGCTCTACACCCGACTGGTGGAGAAGTTCCCCGTCATCTCAGTGCCCCACATCCCAGAGAAGCAGGCCACGGGCCGCTTCGAGGAGGACTTCATCTCCAAGAGGAGGAAAGGTCTGATCTGGTGGATGAACCACATGACCAGCCACCCGGTGTTGGCCAGGTGCGACGTGTTCCAGCACTTCCTCACCTGCAGCAGCACGGACGAGAAGGCGTGGAAGCAGGGCAAGAGGAAGGCGGAGAAGGACGAGATGGTCGGGGCCAACTTCTTCCTCACCATCAGCACCCCGCCGGCGCCGCTCGACTTCCAGGAGGTGGAGAGCAAAATCGACGGATTCAAGACGTTCACCAAGAGGATGGACGACAGCACCCTGCAGCTCAACGCCACCGCCAACGAGTTCGCACGCAAGCAGATCGGCGGCTTCAAGAAGGAGTATCAGAAGATGGGGATGTCGTTTAAAGTGCTGAGTCAGGCCTTTGAGATGGACCAACAGAGTTACTCTACTGGACTCAACCAGGCCATCTCCTTCACGGGGGATGCGTACGAATCCATCGGGGAGTATTTCGCTGAACAGCCCAGCAAAGATCTGGACCCAATCATGGATTTGCTAGCTCTGTACCAGGGTCACCTGACCAACTACCCAGATATTATCCACGTCCAGAAAGGTAAACAAACAACACTGTTTGTCTCACACATTTTTAACTGTTTTATCCAGATACAACTTTTTCACTTCCGATATTGCTCCGATACAATATCATCACAACTCATACATACTTTTATTATTCATTTGGTATTGTTGAATGTTAGAAAAGGCTTCATCATTATATAACATAAACAAAGAATATTAATCAGCAACAGGTATGAGAAAAAACTTGCTAATTTATTATTTAATGAGTTACATAAATTTGAATCATAAAATAAGATGTGGCTATTTGTATGGAAACGTATGAATAATCTGACAGTCTATTCATACGGAGCGCCGCTCATTGGCCAGTTTAGGTGACGTGATAGGTGCACCACGTGACTTAAAGATCCGTCAGTTTTTTTTTAGCTCATATTTATTTTTAGCTACCCCGCTAACCGTTTTATTTTAGCCCTAACCCAGGAAATACCCTAAAATGTAATTTTCTTCATATATATATATATATATATTTTAAAGGTGGAATTTGCCATGTTAAATGTGTTAAATGTAAAAAAAACATATATGACAAAAGTGGGATTCAAACCCACGTTAGCGGAAGGAAGGATCCTTGAGTGCGGAGCACAATGAAAAAACTCAGTATCAAACGTATCAATAGTCCATGGGGCTATTGATACGTTTCCTTATCAATAGACACGAATAAGATAATCCTTTATAGATCCTAACAGTGGAAATTCACGTGTTGCAGCAGTACAACGTACAGTATAGAAATCAAAAAGATAAATAAACAGAATCATTACATTAAGCATAATATTCTACAATTGAATAAATAAACAATACATTAGTAGAATGAAAAATAAATCCAATAAAAAACTTTTTTTTTTTGGCTAATATCGGACTGATATCAAAATCAGATCAGGACACCCTTACTATTTTTACGTTTTTAATTGTCACAAACGTTTCCTATTGCACCCCCCCTTAAAGATTTATATTATTGTCCTAATTTGCCCTACAAAACATGGACGTGATACAGTATGTAATTAATATTAGCTTCTAAATTCCTGGATTTTGTGTAATGTAAGACAATTTTGTGAAAATTTGCAGGATTTTCGTACAATTTTTAGTTCTTTCCACAATTTGTGATTAAAAGTGACAGAAATCATGTGATATAAGCGCGGGAAAATTGCGAGCCCTTGGAAATATTTGTGGAGTTTCATGGAAGTTTGTGTATTTGGAGGAAATTATTTGGTCATTTACACAATGATTCTTGATTTCTAAGTTGTTTGTATTTTGTCCTGGGGACGAAATGGATGCTCAGATTAAACTAAAGGCCTGACTTTAAAAAAAACGTATTGCACAAGTGTTTGGGTCTTAACATTTCACTCACAAAATACTCCAACATGATGAGACGAGGATCATAAATAACACATTTTAATCTCTACCAAAGGTTTGGATGAGGTACATTCACCGTTATTTATTTATTTATTTTAAAAATTACATCTTGTAATTCCAGCAAGTACAACTTTTCTTATTTTTTAAATTAATATGTTACAAAAAGTAGTCTGAATAAATGAATCCATAACATATTGATTACATCTTGTGTTTAGCCATCATACAGACAACACTGTAGTTATTAACAGACACAGGTGCTGTTTGGCAGCAGCAGGCTGAGAGGCAATTTGAAAAGCAAATAAGTTACTTCTGCAAACATAATGAAACTCTTGTGTTGCTGCCACTGTTTGTTCCACCTGCTGAATCAGATGGTAAACATCATCACAAGCTGTGAAGGTCATCGTAGCTGACTGTGGTTTTTTTTTTTTTTGTTTTGCATTCAGAGAATAAAGCTGTTTGTAACATTAAAAATGTAGAAATAAACTGTTGTCATGACTCATGACATATGGCACAGTGTTGCTTCCTATCAAAGGAAAAGTGTTTTCCTTTGTTGTGCAGGTTATACCTGACTGACTACTTTCTGAAGGTATAACCTTCAAACACATTTATTTTAGCGCTGAAATGACGCCCAAATCATTGTGAAAACTGAACAGTTTTAATCTGCGTTAATCCAAGTCTAAAACACTTTAATAGGATTCCTGTGTTACTGTACGTGAGAGATACGGTAAAAATAACATCAAAGGAGGAGATTATAAAGTTGCCACAGTGACAGTAAATGAGTAAATGGTGATCTTGGTTAATAACACGCCACACTGAGCCCATTTACTCCATTATATGTTGCTGCAATGGATGTATATTTATGTTTAGGCAGCAGTGGGACACAGACTTCCCAGTCATTCCAAGATCAAGTCAGCATGTGGGCCCCGCACAGGTGACACTGACATTTAGGTGGAAAAATTCAGCTAAATTTCAACTTAAACTTGGGAATATCCAAACATTTAAACTTTCAATGGGAATTATGTAAAGGAATTAACTGGAAAATTTGAATATTTTGAGTATTTAATGGAATTTTGCAACCCTGGTTGAAATGTTTTTTTCATTGTATTATTTTTGAATAAATGCTGATATATGTTTACATATGATTAAAAAAAAAAAAAAAAAAAAAAAAAAAAAGTTTTTTAAAATTACTCCAGATTTCAGGTAAATTTAGGCAAAAACCCTTTTTACAGGAACTTAAGCTTAGGAATTTTGGGAATATTAACAAATATAAACCTTTTAATGGGATAGAAGATTTATAGGAATAAACTGGAAATTCTGAGTATTTTAAATAACTAATGCTAATATTTTAAATGATGCTAAAATATATTTTGCCAACTATATTTAACATCCCTGTTAAGGGCCAACCTTCCATTTTTTTTTAAAAGTTCCCATTAATACCCATTGAGAGTTTCCAACTTTGAAAATTTACTGACTCTTGCAACCCTGGTCCAAATGTTGTGTTTTTTAATTGTATTATTTGGAATGGATGCTTATGTGCACATAGGATAAGATATTTCAGGTTAATAATTTAGGCGAAAAACTTCGGATAAATTTCCACCGGAACTTAAAGCTGCAATATGTAGTCTTTTTTGGTGTTATTTGGTATAAAATTAATCATCATCTTTGAGCATATTGTAATCCAAAGTGTTCTGAGTGGACAGTGAATCTCTTCTCCTTCTGGAAATGAGCTTTAGAAATCCAGGAGGATGACGCTGGACTTCAGCCAATCAGAGATCTTTCTACCAACAGGGTGATCCCATGAGCTGTTTTAAGCGTTACTGTTGGCTAGGGCTGGGTGATTTTGCCTAAAAAAAAATCTCCAATTTTTGAAAGAAAATTTTGATTTTCGAATTTGATTATTATTTTCTTCAGACATCAGATATATTGTCAAAAGTGCAACTTTATTGCTGTGATTGTCCTCAAGAGTTAAAATGCATAGAACAATCCCAAATTAAAAAGTAAATGAGGCTCTGTCATTCAACAATTTCAAGCTTTAACCCAGGTTTAAGCAAAAGTGCGACGGCAACTTCACATTAGCTTAAATTTTCTGATCAAGAAATCAGATAACTACATATTTTATTACATATAACCTTACAATAAAAAAAAAAAAAAAAAACTTCCCTTAGCATCTCAGCGAAGTGCGAATAAAACATTAAACATGCCTGTGGCACACATATAGCCTACTCAAAGGGAAAACAAATGTAAACAAAGAGGAGGCTGGCTCACATCGCGCTACGGTGACCCACAAAGACGGAATGCGAAAAAGTCAGAAAAAGAAAAGAATTTTTAATTTTTTTTTAAACTCGAATTAGCTAAATAAATGTAATTTTTATCGACAAATTCAATATATCGATATTTTGCCCAGCCCTACAATTGGCTGCTCGTTAAAAGTCGATAGAGTGAGACTAGGGACTGTCCTATGGCTTTATATTTAAGTCTCTAATGTGGCTTTTAACACAGCGGTTACTCGGCAAAGTAAGAGGAAAAAGGAAGACAGAGGTTGAGAAGGGACAGAATAAAGGCACAAACGTGTTCAGGAGGAACAGAGTACGCGGAGGTTCCTCTGACTTTCCATCCGCTTTCATTCTGTGCGCAGTCTGCCCTTTTTTTTTTTTTATTCGACTCAACAATAATGAAGTAATGTTATGGCAAAGGTTGGGAAAGCACAGACAGGTTGTTCCTGCTGAATCAGTATTTTGTCAGCTGACGTTCCCTCTAAATGTGTATTTAAATGTTCTCTGCTGCACACTTGGCTGACTGAGGTGCTGCTGGAGGGATGAGATGCAGATTGGTGCTGGTGGTTCAGATCAGAGGCTTGCTGTTGTGTAAGCAGTGATTATGTAAGGGCTGAAAAGGCAGTGACAGCTACAGTATGTCCACGATGGCTCAGAGCCACCTCTGTGTGTGCTGTGCACCCATAGGGACTAACTCTAGCTAGATGCACACACTGCTAGGTCATAGACAAAGAGATATAGAATTTATTGTTTCAGCATCTTTAGCATTTCATGAATGATATAAATGAAAACAAAAATAAACAAAATGTAGAGGCTGTTATACCACTTTGGTACAATCCCATAATTGAGGTACTAATAATGTGTCAACTTGTGAGCTCCGCCTACTATACATATTCATTAGAGGGTTTGTATGGCTTATTAGCAGGTGGAGTGACGCTTGCACACGTTTTAATACCCCTAAATCTTTATGGAATCTGCCCCTCAGTGATCATCTAACTGAGAAGTACAGAAAGCAGTGAGTCCTAAAATGAGTAGTTTAATATAAAATGAGCTATAAAACAAAAATATATCGATATGGGCAATATTTCAATTTTCTATATCGCCAAAATAGAAAACTTGATATACTGTATCTTGAATATTGCCCAGCCCTAGTCTGCATCCTTTAAAGATAGAACAGTTATCGAACATGAACACAAACATGTGACAACTTTCCATCGTGTACATACGGTATAGTATCTCATAATAATAAGATACTAACTCATAACTTTCACCAATAATTTAAAACTAAAACAGTACAAAAAATAGTCATAATTATGAGATACAATTAAGATTTTTTTTTACATTTCCTAGTTTTTTACTTGTCATAATTATGGGATATTATCAGTATCTAACAATTTTGACTTAGTATCTCTTAATTATGACTTAAGAATGATTTGGGTCCGAAGTCCAGAATGGGACAAAGCACCCTATTAGTTTTGCTCTTTTTATTATTATTCCAGTTTGCCTTTTACGGCAAATTTGGGCCCCTGAACATGCCCGAAAAGTCAAGAAAATTGGCAAGCCCCTCAGGCCTAGTGAAAAACTTGATAATTTGGCACAATGAAATAATGGGTAATTAACAAAAAAAAAACACCGACAGGTTTAACAGATGCGTACAAAATTCACCACATTTGTTATTGACCCCAGGATAAGCAAAAAATTACATTCTGACCACACCCAAAATCAAAGAGGAAGTCAGTTGTCTTGCGTCATAGGTAAAAAATGGCATTTCGCCCCAGAAACGCATTGCGCAAACTAGTTATTATTTTACTTATCGTAGTTTTGCATGATGATTTTTGTTTGGGGTATTTTTTACTGGCAGAAACATAGCTTTCTTTGTATCTTCTGCCATAATAAGTGCATTAAGTTGAATGTTTAAGTGAATAAGCACCATCTCATTACAATCTAATAATCAAAGACTTGATACGGTCTTTTGTTAAAATCCTGCAAAGGCTTTAGCATATTACAGTTAGCTAACATTATCCTCTGTGACTTTTTATAATACGTCCCTACAGTAACCATCACAGGAAGACAGAGACCTTCAAGGTACAATAAACACCTCGGGGGCTTCTGTGCCCATGTATTCCACCACCATTAAAGCCATTTTAAGGATGTGGGTTAAACTGCTGCTGAGAGAGAATCTGCCCAAAGGCAAACTGAACAGATTTTAGGGGGAAGGGCGTAGATGGAGTCTGGTTAGTTAATGGATTGTTTAACACATTTCTGCTCTGTGTGTATTGTGTAAAGCCTTCATTGTGAACTCTAAGAGGAAGTCTGATGAGTGTTTAGTCAGGTTAGGTCCTTCATGGCTGTGCCTACGAGGAAATAAGATGGCTGATTAAAAGGACAAACTGACGACTCAGCAAAAAGGATGGAAGGTTTTACTGGTTGGTTTTACCTTTACTCTCCAATCTGTAGTCAGTCCTTTGCAGATAATCGTGGAAATTGTCGTACTTGCTTTGAAAATTGTCTACATAGATTGGAGCAACTGTATAAACTCTGGTTTTCCATGATTGCAGAAAACAGGACATTTACGTTCTGAAACGGAAAAAGGAATCTGAACCTTTTTTTGGCCCTTATTTAAAACCAGTGACACGGAAATACCCCACATGACACACAATACCTCTCATGCATGTGAGGTATGACATGAAAATACTTGACATGCATGTTTGGGGACAATATCCTGCATCAACATGCTGATTTACCCTGGAAAACATGTGACTGAATGTCTAGCAAGAAGTCTAGAAAATGGAAGAGTATGAGAAATTTTGCTCATAATCTCGATCAAAATCTCACGCTAGATAATGGCGGGATTTTGAGCAAAATGAAATGGAAATAGGTCAATGACAGACTAAATCTTCACTTACATGCTTTGGGACCATATCGTGTAAGGGTGTAAGAAAAAAATCTAATTGGCAATATATCACGAAACTTCATATCGATTAAAAATAATGTACTAACTGATTTTTTTAATCATGTTTTTTAACGAAAAAAAAAACCAATTAACATTTCAATTATGCAAACATACATAGCATATAAATGCCCAGTCACTAGGTTTCAGTGAACAACATCAGACCTTGTTAAACTACAGCACACATTTTAGCTTGGGAGTTGATAGCACTTTATTTTCATAAAACATACTGGGAACTTTTATAGATGTGGCTACTTTTTCTTTTTTTTAGAAAATTTTGAAATAGAAAATAGTAGGATTCCCAACAAATGTTGACCAATGGAAAATCATTCCTGACAGTTATTTCTTTAAAAATTTGTGAACAAGTCAGAGGTAACTTCTTTGTTTTTTTTTTTTTTTTTTTTTTTTTTTTTATTAATTAAACGTAAAAGAAAAATGCACATCCTTAAACTCATGTACTTTCTATTTTAAGTATAGAACACAGAGGCGGCTGCATTGCATTAAAACAATATGAAAACAATTTCAAACAGAAATACATGATGTGCAAAGGAGGTTAAAATGTCCTGCATTGATGATGTCACAACTTTAATATTGGGTCTTATCACTTATTACATTTCTTCAGTGAACCAGTTTCCAAAGTTCAGTTTTTAATCACTAATCAGTTCTCAGTGTAATAATAAAGTATAAGATTATCTAGTTTATTCATCAGTTCAGATTTTTGTGCCACATTTGATGTGAGTTATTGAGTTCACATTTAAACATTCTCTAGTTATTGTGTGTTATTCAAATGAAGCTTTTCCTGGCAATGTGAACCATTAAAGTACACACTCACTCAATAACTGCATGATATAATTCATAATCCATCTAACCTGGAAGAACAGTTTGGTTTCAGCACTTGTACCATCACATCTCCTTTGTTTTCGGCAATTATTACCACACAGTTAAATATTAGGCCTTTTTGAAACTTAACTTGGATGTTAAATAATTTCAAGTGCTGCAGTGGCTCTAGCGAGCTAGCCCGCTAGCTGTGTTATGCTACTAGGACCTTTTTTGTGCCTCATATAAAACCAACACCAGACTTGTTCTGGTATGCTTTAACATGTCGTGTGTGTAAAGAAACAAACCAGAGGAGTTTCCCATGCTATCATCTGCCTATCAAAACAAGGAGCATTCCTGGAAGTTGGCGTAAAAGTAGCCACAAGATTTCCTTAGATGGCAGAATTGGGCAGTGGAGTGATGTCAGACTCATGTGTGGGATATTTTTAGAGATGAGGCCCTCACATCACATTCCCTCACTGTACCTACAGACATCACTGCTGGTCTCAGGGAATACAAAAAGTGGTCTTGGTTTAGTCTCCCAGCTATTTTAAGTCTGTTTGTTGAGTTATTTTAGGGAAATTGAGCATTGTTAGGTTATAGTTGTGAGGTCCCCTTTGCAAGTACAAAATGGCACAAAATACAATTTTATATCATTTCTTTTTAAACTTGGGAGAACAAATAAATGGTAACTAACTGTATTTCTAGTACAAATATCAGACTGTCAAATTACATTTTTCAGAAAAGTTTAACTTAAAAAAAAACACATGCAATTCACCATTTGCATGTCATGATAGCATATACTCCGATGTATCTCGATACTAAACAATACGATATACTGTACATCGCGATATATCACTTCATTAATAATTACAAATTTCACCTTTAAAAGAACAAAATGGTATGAAATACAATTTAGTTCATTTTTTACTTGAAAGAACAACTAAATGGTAACTAACTGTAATTCAAGTGCCAATATCAAACACAAGTACCGGTAGTATGTTCATCAAACTGTCAAATGGCAGTTTTTTGACAAATTCTAATTCTGTTAAGTTCTTAAATTCTTAAAAAAAAGTAACCACACACCTATAAAAGTACCCAGTATGTTTTATGAAAACATGAGGTAGTTTAACAATGTCTGATAGAGTTCACTGACACATAGTGACTGGGAGTTTACGTGCTGTGCATATGTTGGCACGGTGGTTCCCACAGTGGGGGGCAAATTCACCACAAAAGTACTATTGCTCAATAAAACGCAATATTCTCTTGTAAGGTAATGAAACAGGATTATAGTATGCTGTAGAGGCCATTTTAGCACACATCTGTCAATAGGAGACAAAAATTTGCATTCAAATATGCATTGTAAAAAAATGCATTCAAATATGCATTGTAAAAAAATCTGCGAGAAACAGAGGCCTCGAAATGTTCACGGCGTTATAGCGAGGGACTACCGTATATCGCCAAGTTGATTTTTTTCTTTCATTCTTACTGACAGGTAAAGGATTCTGGCGGTATAAGCCAACATCTTACTGGCCCCTAAGTTGAGAAAATATCTAAATGTTTCCCTTTTCATTTCGACAGGAGCTCTAACAAAAGTGAAAGAGAGCCAAAAGCATGTGGAGGAGGGCAAGATGGACGGGGCACAGGCGGAAGGCATCAACAATCGCTGTAACATCATCTCCTGCGCTACGCTAGCAGAGATCCAGCATTTCCACACGATCCGGGTGCGAGACTTCAAGATGCAGATGCAGCATTATCTCCAGCAGCAGATAGGATTCTTCCAGAAAATCACCGGCAAGCTAGAGGAGGCGTTGCAAAAGTATGACGACGCGTAGCCTCACACGCTAACGTTTTGGCTAGCGAGCAGAAGCTAAAGGCTGCTCAGCAAAACAACACTGGGAGAGATTTGTGAAGGATAATAGGTTCACTTTAAAAAAAAAAAAAAAAGATGTATACTTTACTAACTTTGGACATGACTGTGAACCATATGGTTTGTAAAGAGCATATTTCATTTGTCCTGTTATTATCGACTGCTGCCTAAACATCTGGTGCAAATGTCTGAAATCAAATATTTAAAAGCCTTAAGAGTTACAAGGATTTTTTTTTTTTTTTTAATCTTATACTTAAAGTGACTGAGAAGTTAATTTTTTCTCCTCTGTGATAAACAGGACACGTTTACACTCATTACTGTCCTGCTGTGCCTTTCCATTATCTCTGGATATTTTTGTTACCAGTTACTAAATAGCTTTATATATTGACAATGTTTTAATGGACTGCATTGTTTTTACAGTAGTAGTTTTTTACAGCGTCATTCTGTAAAAAAAAAAACAACAAACTTGGTTGAAAACTGCAATCATGCATTTTTTTTTTATGTCAAGTTAATGTATATGGACGGATTTTTAAAACATTGAATAGGACTCTACGCCACTGTGTCTGTTTGACACGAAGCACAAATTCAGCTTTAGACCTGAAGGAATTACAACAGTTTTTGTTTTTTTTTTTTTCCTTAATGTGTGAACGCAAACTGTTTGGACTTGTGTTCAGAGGTTTGAGCGCCTCCCCTGCTATAATAAAAAATAAAAATAAAAAAGTTTAGATCACATTTCAAGTCAGAACAACCACTTTGGTGTTTCATACTTTTTGATGTTGTTGGTTATGAAAACGATGCTAAATAAATTCACCCCCCCACCAACTGCCACTGTGTAAGCTAGTCTCTAATGTTGATTATGTATGCTATTTTAATAATGTAGCTAGATTATATTTTTATTCTACTATTAATTTTTGTGATTCACTTGAATATTGAAGTTTAGCATTTGAAGAGCTGCATGTTAGCATACTATTTTAAAAGGTTTACTAATCTAAATATATATTAATCAAATTAAAATATACTGTATTTGTTCAACATTTTGACTTTAAGCATCTAAGGCTAATATGTTAGCATGCTAACTTTTAAGGACATTAGCATTTTTACAACGCTAAGGAAGTCAAAGGTTTACTACAGTGAAAGAAAACAGCCCACAGAGTGAGTTTTTTCCCCTGGAGAACTGCTAGAATCTCTGCATTTCATTCACACACTGTATACACTTTGTGCTGACATCAACATAGAGCTGTCCTGGCCTACAGAGACATCAGGATAATACAGAGTGTCAGTGAGTGGACAGTTTGTTCCTTGTTTGGCCGAAGAAGGAATGATAACAAAAGGTGACGAGCAGAAAGAATAATTCGATTTCACCTTAATTTTTTTAATTATTGCAATTTATTTAATAGGAAATCATCACGTTACTGTTTTACTAGCCGTGCACTAACGACTTTTAAGAAATTATAAAATATATAACACGTTTCTATATTTAACAATTATGTAAGATTTTACAAAAATCCACATTCCATTTTTATTTTATTTTTTTAAATATCCTAAAACAGCCCAAACACCAAATCTGCAGCGTCTTTAACACAATCCCATCTGTGATCAGGGGCAATTTTTTGTTGACTGAAAATTTTCATCATAGTTTTTGTCGACTACAATAACTAGACTATGACTAATTTAAAAAAAGACGAAAACTGTATCAAAATATATTGACATTTTTGCCGACAAATAAAAATTAAACCATAATTTTGTCACGTGGGACAAAATCCAATCAGAACCCATGATCGTGTGGTCTTACGCATTGATCTCGTCTGATGAAGGGCGGTCAGCCCGAAACGTCACGTTTTTGGTGTAAAATAAAACTGAAATTGGGAGCTAACCACGCAGTTGTGCTGACCGTTTTTCTTAGCGTCTTACGCATTGATCACTTTAAAACTGTATGTGTATATTTAAAAACATGAATAACATCCCATACCAGTCTTATCCTGCATATTATAGTCGACTACAGTATATCTATAAGAGATTTAGTCGACTACAACTGGAAAAAGTCCTGATGAATACATTTTGACTAAAAGATTTGCATCTTAGTCAGAAGTCTGGGACTAAAAGTTCATCAAAATTTGCTATTAAAATGAACGCTGTTACATGAGCATTTGCCACAACGTGGTTTATTTGATAGTCCTGCAGTATTTACTCTACAAATCAGTCACTGCATCTGTTTTCTGTATTTATCTTTGAGAGTTTAAAGCCTGGCTAGTAAATCCAATTTTAGACAGATTTAATTTGTGACTATAGTGCTGCTGTTAAAACATACATTAATTGTGGTGAGTTATGCCTTGACATTTTCTAGAACCAGAATGTCGTTATGTGGGTTTTCGAGTGAATGACTCAACAGGAAACTGAGGCAGTAGCAAAAATACTCTTTCAGTGTTGATCTTTTAAACAACATACACAGTACATATGGAATTATACACAAGGTACATGAAAAAGAGGAACAAGAATGGTTATTATAAATATATAAAATGCAAACTTGTGAAAATAGTTCATTAATTAACTATATGGGAAGAGGTCTGTGGAAAAAAAGGGGTTTTTTGCAGTAAAAATGAACACATCTGCATGCTGTTTTATGTATTAGGCTAATACAGGCCCACTCACTACAACTTTCTCTTATTTAGGAACAATCATGCTCCTCTGTTGACCTTTGTGTAATTTAATCTTCATTTTCATGATCACAAACACATGAAGATGAATGGGACAGTTGGCAGAACCCATTCTACTGGCTGCCTGTCAATACAGCCCGGGGAAATGGGTGCTCCTGTTTTTATTCTCCTTTTCTGTCCCTCAAGGTTCAGATCTTATGGGATGCTACATGTAAACACTCAGTCACTGTTTTATATCAGACATATTTACCTCATTTTTCTTTCATTTGAGCGATAAATTAATCTAAAACAGCATGTTCTATATCATTGTGAAAAATGTGTAAAACTGAAAAATATATCGAAATGTAAATGTTAAATCTAAATGTTATATCTATCGGTCACCAAGTGTAAAGCTAAATGTTTGGAAATTATGCAAAGTGGGAAGGTCAGCGCCTGTTGATTATGCGGCCCCGCCCACGTCTCGCTCAATCAATGAGGAACAGTCAGTGGTGTGTGGAGTGTCGGCGGGGCCGCTTGATCGACAGGCGCATTTAGATCTAACATTTAGATTTAACATTTACATTTAGATTTAACATTTACATTTAGATTCAACATTTCGATTTAACATTCCGATTTAAATTTGACATTTACATTTAAATTTAGATTCAACATTAAAAATGTACATTTAACATTTAGATTTAGATTCAACACTCAGGTTTACATTTAACATTTACATTTACATTCAACACTCAGATTTAGATTTAATATTTACATTTAACATTTAGATTCAAATTCAACATTTAGATTTAGATTTATTTTTCATGTGTACACATTTTTAATAAAGATATAGAACATGCTGTTTTAGACTAATTTCTGTCTCAAATGAGAAAAATAATAGCTATATGTGAGGAAAGTGAGCTAAATGTTCATAATTTGTCTGCTATAAAACAGTGACCAAGTTCTTACATTTGGCACCACATACAGATCTTTTGTAAATTCAGTTTTGTCTTGTTTTATTTTTTAAAAAATGACACAAAAGTCCATGAAGGAAATAGTTTCCAATGACAGAAATGCTTAATCAGAATAAATGTATAATTACATATATTTGCATTTTTATTTTTCAGATATTTGTCAGTGCGTTAGTATTTTCAGAGAAAAGAAATGGCTCATGACAAGGGATCAACTCTCAGATGCATTGCTGTCTTTTCCTGTCTGTAAAATAAAAGCACGGTAGCAGCTTGCTACGTGTGAGAAACCGTGCATCAACCACAAAAGTCACAGTGGAAAAGTCTGATAGATTCTGCAGAGAGAAGAGGAAGCAACATGATTACAGCAGAGGACACGAGTACACACTGTGAGCACGGCACATTCAGGTTCACTCCATTTAGAAATAACTGTTTCTTTCAAAATAAGAGTTGTTCCTCGCATAAGTCTTTTGGGAATGAAAGCGCTTGGAAATGTCCACCTGCTGTTTCCATTCACTCTCTCTTTATTTGCTTTTGGAATGTGAAATATTTGCACACTCTGCATATTCCTGCTGAAAAGTATTATCTGACTGCTTTCTATTGCAGCTCTGACACATTCAGGTGCAGTGGGAATACTAAGCACTAAAGAACATGTTCTCTGTCTGGAAACAACAGCAGTATCACAGAACAATCCCACAGGTAGAAATATGAAGAGAAATAATTAAATAGTTCAAGTCCTTTTAAGATGTTTTCATGAGAATTGGAATCTTTAACTTCCCTGTTTTTATATTCTTACGTTCAAATCAGAGCAACTTATGTTTGAATAATAGTACAGTGCCTGTCGGAAGAATGTAATCATATAGTGGGAGGAGCTTAAGTAGAGTTGTCAATTATGGCCAAATGAGTATGGGTTAGAAGGTTGGATGTACAAAGAGGTGTACATACTCAGTACTCTGTAGTGTTATAAAGGGGTTTATTTGGGGGTGCAAAGTAAAATAGCATGTGCTATAAATGTGTTTGGGTTTTTTTTTTTGGAGTAATTATATGTATTTTTGTATCTTTTTTGATGGAGTTTTGTGCATTTCTGTTATCATTGTGTATTTTTTGTATACATGTTTAGTTGTGTATTTTGAGTCATTTTCATATCGTTATGGGTATTATTTGTCTTTTTGTGCATTTTTTGTATAATTATAGTTTTTTGTTGCCATTGCAGTGTAGTTATATGGTTTAAACAATGGGAAACTTGTCGGCAAAAGACAGTTTCAAATGATCTATATTGAGAGAGCTCCCGTGTTTGAGATGCTGACGACAGCATGGCACAGTTATGGAGACGGAGGAGGAAGTGGACTCCTTGATTCTCGACCCGAAATTTAATTTTAAATACAAAAACGTTTTTTTATATTGACCTACTTTTTTAAACCTAAACAAACAGCGACACAGTGACGTCATGACTCAGAACCGAGAGGCAGCCGTAATCTGAAAATTAAAATGAGCGTTTTGCAAACAGCAAATTACTCCAAAATGACGCATGCACAAACTCGGGGCATTTGGAAGCAGTTGACAAAGTTTCAGGTCGAACAGGCACCGCGTCAGGGAGAAATACGCTCCACACACACACACACACACACACACGCAGACCTTTCTTGCTTTTATTAGTAGATCTTATATTTACACAAACAAACCAATGGAGAGTATTAAAACCTCCTATTACATCTATTTTAGGTGAAACCCACAGTTTTAGTGAAGACAATCTGTTATTTTTAACTCAATCCTGTATTACATTACAAAAGCTTGATCTTTACATTCATTTATTGACCTTTTCTAGTTGGAAGCAAGTTTGAACCAAAGAAAAACTTTACTGAAGCAATGAATGTGTTTAAGTTATTTTTTTTAAAAAAAAAGCAATCAGAGCACAAACCTCCTCCAAGTGCCAAATTTCCTTTTTTCCAGATACAGTATATTATTATGATCCTGATCATGGAACCATAATTATTCACATTGTAAAGGCTTGGAACACATTTGTAACTCATTAATGCAAACATCATTCTTTTTCTTTACTGCATATAGGGAGAAATTTCATCATAATATTGTTTATTTTATGTTTTTACTGCACATTTTAAATGTTTTTACTGCTGATTTTAATGTTCTTATTGATTTTCAAACTGTTCAGCGTTTGCTGTTGCACTTTTAAAAATCATGTAAAGCAAATTGATTTGTGTATAAAACGTGCTATACAAAGACATTTGTCTTGCATAATAACAACACAGTGGGTTAATTAAACGAAAACGTGATAAAATGTGCAATCCGGATCCAATTCATATGAAACCCACTGGGGTGATTGAGGACCCGACTCGACATAACACGTCAAATTTCATGAAGATCAATCAATTGAACCGAGAAACAATTTTTAAAAATGTCGCCAATAATGAGGTATTAAACATTTTTTTTTTAAACTGATCTAGAATCCGGTTCCGGAATATTGATCTAATCCAAAATTGAATGAAATCTTCCACGGTGTGTAAGCTCTATCTTTGGTTATAATTGTTCAAGTACCGTACTTTAATACTTTAAGTACATCATTCTGATAACAAACAAACAAACAAATAAATGTCGGTGAATATGAGCTCCTTGTTTGAAAAATGTAGACTTTTGGAGTTTAAAGTTAATGTGTGAGTCATTATAAGTAAATGAGGGAATCGATCATGTGACACATCTGAACTCGTCTTCTTTCAATTCCATTCTGTTTAAAATCTAAAAAACCATCAAAAACATATTTGACCAAACATTAACCCTATATTTGTAAAGGTTTTTCTACATTAAAAATATATATAAACATACCTTTAAAGCTGAACTATGTGCAACTATGTTATTATTATCATAACTATGTACATGTGACTGTAAAGTACATTTACCCCCTTTTTTTTTAAGTCTTAAAAGATGTAAAATGAAACAAACATGTTAATCTCATCGCTCATTGGCCACACCCCCCACTTATAAAATCTGCCTCTGGTAATAAATCACTTGCTTGCACTGTTCCATGACTCAGCGCTAATATTTTACAAGTCATTATAGGAGGGCGGCTAAGGTTAAGAATAGAAAAGGAAAGACAACTCGGGTTGTCATTGTGCTGCAGCCACACCAACTGTCAGTGTGTGTGTGATGTCATCACTGCACTGGGGAGTCTCCAGCTCTAGTCAAGGAGAACTTTTACTTCATAAAGCTAAAATAAGGACTTTTAGAGAGAAATGTATTATCCTCAAATACACATTTTACCCTCAGGGTCAATCTGACCCCAGAGATATTTGCCTCCAGAAAATTGTTGATCAAGTTTTTGTGTCGGGCACTTTTTTGTTTGTTTGTTAAATACATAAATATGCCCTTGATCATGAAACCATGGCCTGTTCTCTAGCGCCACCACCAGGCTAAACTTCTAAATTTATTTTAAATAGTTTCTATCCAAATCTTCTCAAATTTACTGACAACATTAATGTCTATAACAGGATTGATCCTATATTGGTTGTGGTGATGATATGACCATTCCTGCAGCGCCACCATCAGGTCAAACTTTCACTTTTAGTTTAATTAGTGAGTCTTGAAATGCAAATATTTTTTAATTTGAGGTGCACATTTATGATTCTCACAGAATTGATGTTGGTGAGCCCCCTTTCCTCTCATAAACGTATTATTTACTTATTTTTTAACTCTTTTTTTGTGACATATTTGGGGTTAATCACTCACGCCTCTTCTTTTGTTGTGTCAACTCAATAGTATCACCTCTGCACCTGCAGATGTGGGGATATAAGGTCAAAGAAAAACAAGTTTTACACAACTAAAACAGTGTGGGGTCACAATGACCCCCAGAGGAACACCAATGCATGCAATATGCATTCATCCCATTGACAAATGTACCATCAGGATAATTTTATACTTAATTGTACACAGCAAATTAGGAAAAAGTTATGAAAAATGAAGCCAAAATAATAAATAAAAAAAAAGTCAGCTATTATTGTGAATGGGGTCAAATTGACCCCAAGGATAAATGGAGGGTTAAGAAGATCATCAATGTCGGAGGAGGAAACTTCAGGAGAAAAAACCTAGAACATGTTGTGAGCCACTGTACAATCACTGAGTAAATCACGTGTGTCAAAGTCAAGGTGTGGGGGCCAAATCCGGCCCTTTGGAGGATTCAATTCGGCGCAGAAAACATGATTCATTGTGTAAATGAAACTCAACCATATAAGCAGGGACCCACAGTTTTTCTGATGCTTATATCACATGATGATGTCATTTATAACATTAAAAATAATAAAAATCCTTTAATTATTGCCAGCATTTCCATTAATTAAAAAGAAATTTGTCACAAAATCAATAAAAATTTAAACTGAAGATCCTGTTGGGACTGATACAGTATCTGTCACCTATTACTTGGATGTTGTTGGTTTCCTACACATTTTGTATTTGATGTATATGTAGAAGTGCAAACTATGGCACGTTAAGATTGAACTTGTTTTCCCGCATTAATCCTGTTAACATCAAACTGCTCCGTATTTGGCCCCTGAACTAAAATGAGTTTGACACCCCTGGAGTAGAGGAAAAATCTCCATGTTCATAAAGGAAGACATGCTGCGTGTCGTCTACCTATGGCACAAAGTGCAGGAATGTGGGAGCTCTCTGCATTCTTCTGCTGGGCTTTTTTTGTTTTTACAGCCCTCACACAGGAAGCTCACTCCCATAGGGCTTCACTCATGTTCTTTGTGTCTGGCTGTTCACCAAGACACAAACACACACACACAGACAGACCAGCCCACTACATGATCAGCGACACCACGTATAAGCTAGCTGTTATTAAGCCAGTGATTCTCAACATTTTCAGATTTTAGCTCCTTTTGCCAATAATTGTCCCTTTTTTTCCTTTTTTTGTCCATTTTAGTGAGTTCTTTTTGATAATTTATCCAATTTTTTGTCCTTTCTTTAATTTTTTTTGGCCACTTTTTATTCAAATAGGCTAACTTTTGACCAATAAATACCACTCTTTTCCTTTTTAACCCACATTTTCCCTTTTTTGTCCCATATTTTTGCCCTTTTTTCACTATTGTTTGCCACATTTTGCCCATTTAAGCTGCCCTTAGCCATTACATACCACCTGGTTCCTCTTTGCCAATTTTTTTGGCAACTCTTGACTGCTTTTGGCCCATTTTAGTCACTTTACACTCTTTTCTTGCCACTTTTGGACCATTTCTGGCCACCTGTTACCATGTATACCTCCACTAACTAGTCAAAAATAAATAAGTAGCGTAATGGACCGGCCCACTTTGGGCGATGGCCCACTGGGACGATGCAAGATATGCCAAATGGCCCGTCCACCCCTTCTATATACTATATACTATGATTAGGATGATGAGCGTTCCCACTGAAGTATACTTCCAAGTTTCCCAAGTTGCATTTTGAACCTACAAAGACAAAAACCTGAAGCACACTGAGGCTAAATATCTCTCTTTAAAAGATTCTCCACCTTTTAAAGTTCTGAATAGTAGAATATCAACATGTGCTCATTTGATCTATAAAACTCTCAGAAACACATTTCAATCAAACATATCAGTCAACTTCAAAACAAGAGCCCTATTTAGACGAGAAGAGATGCTTTTGTTTTGAAAAGGGGATGTTTGACTTTTAGCTTGAAGCCGGTCACAGGACGATTTTACATTCCGCTTGCAATGAATCATGGGGCGGTTGAGTATGCATACTTCACAAATGTTCCAATATAATACACATCTGGGTATTTCTCGCATACTCAATCTTTTCATACTAACGAATGTGAATGCACTACATACTCATTTTGAAGTCAGAATTAGTATGAGTAGTACGTTAGCATGACATTTACAACACAACCAGAGACAAAGCAACAGTGTTTGCATCACATTTGCATATTTTGAACATAACATTTGACAACTAAAGAATGTAGTTATCTTGTTTCTCAGTGTGATGTAAAACACACATTCATCTATTATAAGCACACAGACAGCTTATCAGCAAACCCTGCATGTTCACCATCACCCCAGACGTCAGCTGACCAAACACAGTGTTTGTGACCTTTGTGTGACTTTTCTTAAAGCAGATCCACTTTTCACAAAGGGAGGTAAAGTTCACCCCAAATCTCCTCTTTTCCAGATATTAACAGTTATCTGGATCATTGATTCTGATCATGGTACCAAAATTACTAACATTTTAAAGGCTTGGATGTTTTTTTTGTTTTTTTTTTAAATCCCCATTAAAAATAATATGGTAGGTTTAAAAAAAAATTCTCGAAAAATTGCGATAAGATGCAAAATCTGGATGAAACTTGGTGCCGTAATTGAGAAACTAATCTGACATAACTGGGTCAAATTTCATAAAGACATATCAATTATAAACCGAGATATGAATTCTTGATATTTCGCCAATGATGAGAATTTTTTTTTAAGAATCAGGATCCAAATCTAATCCAAACCAAAATGGAATCTTTCTTGGCGTAAAGTCTATCTTTGGTTAAGGTCTAGTCAAGAAACTTAGTGAAAGTAAGAACACTTTATATGACACATGGATATTTTGGATGATCATAAATGAATCACCACATTATCATTGCTGTAACACTAAAAAATGGGGATTTCTTCAAACCTAAATAAAAACGTTCATTTTTTAATAACCAACACTGACAGCAGATGCATAAACAACTGCGATGATGGTTGTTATTGACTTTTCAACATCGAGGGACCAAATATATTCACACATTTAATTATGAAAGTTCAAATCTTTTAAATCAAAGTGAGATGCAGTAATGAATGCGTGCACAGTTACAGTTTTACTTTGTGTATTATTGAAATGATGTTTGTGCGTCAGGTTGATTAAAGCAGTGAGTAGAAACACATTCTTCCTCCTGTAGAGAAAATATTCAGGGTTTTGTTTTATGATAAGATGATGAATATTCCTGGTTTAGCTACAACATCAAGGAATTATGGAATAGGGATACAGTTTCAGTGGTTTTTCTCTAAAAGGGAAAGCTTTCGACACCCACCTGTTAGATCCTGAAAGTCTTTGCAGTATTTTACAGGCCTTGATGAACTCAAAAACAGACCAAAGATGGGCCAATACTACAGAGGACTTTTTCCAAGGAATGAATTATCAATCTGTGTTCGTCTGTGATGAGCGTCTTTAAAAAGAACGAGTCGGCCTAACTTTGTCTCACATCCAAATTACAGCTGAAATTACAGTGATCACTGTTGGATCTGTACCTTCCAACCAATCAGGCTGTGGATGAAGTCTCTGTATATGAACTTTGCTTTACACTCTCACAATGTGAACATAATTACAGTAGCTCCCATTGAATTCCCTGCTGAGAAAGAGTCACTATCATTAGCTCACTATTATTAGCTGTGACTGCTGAGCATGGAACAGTGTGAACACACATTTATATTTAGCAAACAGTGTCAGCATCTTTCTACTCTAACTTCCTCTTTCAGAAACTTTTACTGTAATTCAACTTTTCTACTCAGCACATGTTAATCAGTCACTGACCGAATGCACTACAATGTTATTTATATACGGTATCAGGGTACAGACAGATATGAATTGCAAAAAAAGAAATACTAATAATAATGAACAAGGCAAAACTTAATCCTTTCTCAATTACGTCAGAGCGCTATTTATTTCTGGGGCTGCTACTTCCTTATTCCTAGAACAGCCAACATCACCAGAGAACACAAGATGTTTGAATTTTACTTTTATCCACTTTACTTAACAATGTGTTGGATTTAGCTGTGTTTAGCCCAGGGGTCTGCAAGCTGCGGCTCTGGAGCCTAGTGCGGCTCTTTGATTCTTATGCAATGGCTCCCTATAGCTTTAAAAAACTATTGAAATAAAGAGTTTTTTTTTTTTTTTTTACAGAAGCTATTAATGACAAATAAAATCAAGATATAACAATTTGTTAACCTAAAACAAATCACATTGTGCAATGAGTCAGCACCTTCCTACTTCACCTCCTGCAACATCTACAGACCTTCACCTGTGACTAACCTTAAGTTTTAAATCCCTGGTAAGATACAGTATCTACACCAATAAAAACACTATTCTGGAAGAAAATAGAGATTTTAATTGTGTGGGAACAGATTCATTTAACCACCAATGTACAGGTTAAATATACATGCTTTATGTGTGGCAAGAAATGAGCAATTAGCATGTGTTGATCACATGATCATATGTTATCAAATTCAAGTTACTTTTTGTAGCCTTTCAAATACATTATCTACAAAAAAAAATCTTTATATAACATTGTGTTCATGTAAACTGAGATGCAAGATAATGTTTTATTTCTTGATGTCGATTTATTTTTATTTTAAACTGTTTTTAAGTTGCCATTTAGATGATCAATATAAATCAAAACAAATCAAACATTATTCTATTTAATTAATTTTAACTGTATAGAATTTAATACACTGTATTGTCTTCATTGAGAAGGTATTTTTTCAGCTCCAGAATGACTTTAATCCAGATGAGATGAGGTTAAATGGTTCCTTAGAGAGTAAAGGTTGGAGAACCCTGGTTTAGTCCATTGTTGGAACAGTGACAGCAGAAAATGTACAAATGATCAACTATTGAAGGCTAATGCGTGCTGGAGTGGTTAGTGTTGTAGACTGATCTAGGTCTTGAGACCACCCGTTTAAGGTCTTGGTCTTGGACTCAAGATTTTCCATCAAAACCAGTGGAGACCAGCCCTGATCTGCTATTCTTTAACTTCATTAATGTGATAATAAGGAGACACACTGTGAACTGTTCCTGATGAATTCATGCTGTGATTTGATTTCAAACATTTAGCATTAGCTCACTGTTTGTTCTGCCTCCTTGGAAACATTTCCCAGTGTCTTACGTGTCAGACGAGCCTGGAAATCCAGACGAACATCTGTGTGTATTACAGCTGGATCAGTCGCTGGTACAGAGTCTGGAATTGTTCCAGGCTTGTGTCAGACACCTGCAAAAACTCAGAAATCAGAATCATTTTCAGAAACACCAATGCACACCTAGTTTAGGCCTCATTCAGCTGACTAAGCTATTTAAAATAAGTCTGGACTTAGCTGTGGCTTTTAAATACAACAAGGATTTATTTTTGATGTTTCATTTTGCAAGAAACAACTCAAGATGTTAAGCTTTGAGTTTTCTTTGAAAGAGTGGCAGACACTTTGTTTTTGTCTGTGAAATGTATTAAAAAGAAAGAACACTAACTGTTTCACCTCGTCATTGTTCTTAAAATAGATTTTTATGGTAATGGCCTTGACTTGGTCTCGGTGCATTCTGGTCTCTGACAGTGGTCTTGAGTACAATACTGGTATTTGATGTGCTAAAGCTTAGGGGTGGGAAAAATGTTGATCAAGATATATCGCAATATTTTTGCTGACACTAGGCAAAATCAATATTTCTCCCTAGAATTGCTCTCTCTCTCTCTTTTTTTTTTTTTTAAATATTAAATGTTTTTGCATATGTGATCATAAAGGTTAACACTACATGCACTTTAATGTGCAGTCGACTAACTGACTTGGATAAACTTTATGATTCAACTTTTGTTTATGGATGAGGAAATTAAATAGTAATCCAATCAGCACCAAAGTATTGTGATTAAAATCCTCCCAGCCCTACTAAAGAGCATTACTAGTGTGGGAATGTCGACTAAAGATCACTGGAGGAGTTCCCAGCTTACGTTTCTAACAGCAGACGTTATGCTGCATGCAGTTTAACGTCTCTGTGCAGAGTTTGCAGCTCACATGTGAAACCGTTAGTCACCCATTTTCTATTTGCTCATTTACTGTCACACATTCCACCCAGTCACACACAGATCTGTGGTCGTCTTGTAAATATTAGCCACACACACTTTATCACGTCGTCGACTCGAGGTGAAGAGAATCGTCATTGTGCTTCTTTAAAAATCACAGTACATGTTGGTATGCATAGGATTTACCACAAAGCAACCACTCAGAGTGTTTTTCAGGGGATGTTTGTCCTCCTTTAAATTATAGTCATGCTGAAATCTTATTTACGAAAAGGAAATAAAAACTGAATCCCTGGGATCATTTTGGAGGAGAAAACCACACATAAGACAAAAGCAAAGCAAGGCTTTTACACTTAGAGAGACGTTTAGTAAAAATATGTATAATAAAAATAAATATACACTCAAAGCACACACAGAACGCGTTCCATCATCAGTTGACGTGGTAAAGATAAACCTCTTCAGTACACAATAAAATGTTGATGCCTAATAATCATTTACAGTAGATGCATCGTTAGCAGATTCACTCAAAGAATAAACAGGAATATTAATGCATAAATACAATATAAATAGCAGGTTTTCTGATGAGCAGGACAGACAGTCAGTAGTTTGGATCTCTAGTGATGAGATTAATGTCTCTATACAATATCATATCAGTGCTTTCCCTTTTTGTATACACTTATTTAAAAAAAAAAAATATATATATATCTAACAACTGTGCTAATTTTAAACCACTGATTAGATCTGAGAACACATCGATACACAACCTACAGGTGTTTCTCATGGAGCGCTTATAGGCACCTATAAAAAAGATACCTGAGCCACAAAAAAAGCAATAAACAAGAGCCAATAGAAAATGCACGATCGATTGAAATGAATAATAAAACTTAGCGTCAGTGATGGTTGAAATTCACAGTTTCAGTTTGTTAGGCCTCGTCTTTCAGTCGATAATCATTACAGCAGGATGAGTGACTTTCTTCAGCTTTATGAGTGTATGCTGGGATTCTCTACCCCAGTATTTACTGACCTTTTTTTATCTTGTGTACCAGCTTCTATTTTCACCTCTTTCCTTATATTTACTGATGTTCACATGTTTAAGCATGCTCCCGTCAACTAGCGCATCAATAACTGCAAAAGTGAAGGCAGTTATTCATGTTTTGTAACTAAACTGCTTAAAACAAACGTATTTGGGTATGAAGTAGTTTTGTTGCTTGATTCTTGTCTAGTTTTTCAATTTGGCGTATTTTGTTGTAAAAATGTAAGAGTGACTGCCCTCTATAGATCTAAACCTGGCTGGTTATAATCAAATTTTGCTACTGGCAGCTTTCGCCACTAACCACCACTGTTTAGCTCAATGGGCGTGTCTTAGCTGCTCCAGGAGCCCCGCCCATAATCAAGACTTTTTTTTAATATCCAGCCCCAATGCATGTCAGACAAAACCTTGGGTTTAGTTGCTCTTGATCTTGTATGTATCTTATTTGGAAAAAGGGCTTAAATAAAGAGCAGGAAAGCAATCCTATTTATTAAAAAAATGATTAATCAATGGTTAAATACAGTGTTTTACTCTATTTAACTGAAACACTATTCTGACCACTAGGGGCAGAAAAACAGCAAGAATTATGCTAAAACCTTACTCAAGTGAATGTATGAAAGTGCCTCTTCTGACCTAATGTACTAAACCATGAAAGGCTTCATGGTAAAAGTGGTGAAAAGTGGTGCTTAAATGCAATAATTCTACATTTGGACGATCACTCATTGATTGTCTGACACCACTGATGAGAATCCTTTTGTTTAGTCTTAAATCCATACTGTTTTTCACACCCAGTACTGATTCCTCTGCAGCGTGGGCGTGGCCGCTTGGATGATTTGAGAAGAAGCTGCAGACACGCCCCCACTCCTGGAAGTGAAAATCAGGTTTGAATCAATGGTGCTGTAGGGGGAACTCTGATAAGGCGTCAGCAATCGGTCAATCACGGGACTGCCCGTGCGTGCGGGGGCTAAAGGAGTCACCGTCACAGTGGGAACCGTCGCACTTCTTTGCGTTTGTCCCTGGTACGACAGGCTGCTGGGAGGCCCGGGGGAAGCTGGTTCCTGTGGTGTTGCTGTGTTCTGCTTCCTCTGCTTGTGGTGTCTCAGATAAACGACCAGAACCACAAATATGATGACCAGCAGCAGCAGGGCCAGCAGAGGTAAGATAACCAGCAGCGGATTGGAGCCTTTCTGTGGGTACGACTCCACGCGGACCGGAGTGTTCCTGAAGGGGAACTCCTCCGTTTGCGAGGGCTTGCCACGGGTTGTGGTGAAAATGCTGGTTCTGTTGGAGTTCCCCCAGCGGCTCCGCCCCTTGATTTTCTGCTGGTTTTTACTTGGTTTCTGTGTGGAGCGGAACACTGTGGACAAGCCTGGTGAGGCAGTTCCGTTTCCTGTCGTCCTAAGTGGTGTTTGAGGAACAGGTGAGGTGGTTAAAATAGGGCTCGTAGTTGTTGGGAAAAGCGCTGGATTAAAAGGAACAAGCGTAAAGTAGATTTCCCCTATAGCCGGCTGGACGTTTTCAGCTTTCAATACGAAGACTATCGAGTCATTGAGTTCTTGAACGCTTGACATATTAGCGCTTAGCTCTAAGAGCAGCTTTTCTTGGACAACATCTTGATAAGTAAAATAATCTGCTGGTTCACCTTTCATGGACATGTGAGGTTCTGTCTGAACCACTTTACCATATTTCGGGTGAGCAATAATCTCAATAACAGGGTCACTTCCACTCAGGTTGGCAAGTTCTTCTGCGTTAATGATGGAGGAGTCGATTTTAATCGGAACCCCGTTGGGAAAGCTTAAACCTTTGCCCACCTTGACTAAAGGTGAGACGGTGATGTTCAGCACTTGTCCGGTAACGTTCGCCTCTGAAGTGAAGGTGGTGAACTCAAAACTGTCCTCTGCAGATGAATGAGAGATCATGTGGTAGGACAAACGTCCCGCACGTAGATCCTCCTGCATGAAACGAGAAACCTCTCTGTTTTCCATTAGAAGTTTACCAAAGTTTGGAGGTCTGGTAATGAGGAAGTGAATGGTGACATTTTTTCCATTTGTTTCAGCAGAAAGGTTATTATTGGTCAGGGGAACTGAAGTGGTTCCTTGTTGCAGAGTCAGTTTAGTTAGATTCACCAGAGAAATAGTAACTTCCGTCACTTCTAGGTTGAAAAGTTTATAAATGGGTTTATGATGGCCGTCGGTAACGCTGAAGTAGAAAACTCCGGATGAAGGGCTCCCATCGTGGATGAAATAAACAGTTCTATTATTGATCTGAGCTTGAGTGAAGGCTGCGATTGAAACATTTAAGCTCCCGTCAAACGCTAAATAGCCATTGCTTGGTTTGCTAATCACAGAAAATACAATATCTTCAGGAGGATTGTCCAAGTCTTCAACTTTGAGATTTTCAGGCCCCAAAGTGGCAGCATCTCCTTGTACCACCTTCAGACTGGGAGCTTTGGTTTTGAGCAGAGGTGGCTGGTCATTGATGGGCGTCACGGTGATGTTAAAACGCTCTTTGACCACATCGCCGTCATCCTGCGAGAGCTGTGCGGTTTTACCTTTCATATTGAGCCACGCGCTGAACACAAACGAGTCCCGGGTGGTCTCGGAGTTGTCGTGTTTGTAGGTGATGCCGTATTTGGTGACAATGAACTGGGAGAAGTTGGGTTTCTCCTTGGTGAGGTTTCTCTCTCCCACCACAATGACACCGTGTTGAGGTAAAGACGTCACCTGAAACCAGACCTCATGGGAGCTCCGCTCGGGAGTCGACAGCTTGGACATCAGGTTCGAGGCGTCCAGCTTCAAGTCGTCGATGACGACACTCCCGCCTTCCATCACCTCCGCACCTATTACCATGGCAACAGCAGGAAGCAAAGCTGGTAAATGTTTTCTTCGAGGTTGGGATGCTAAGACTTAAAAACGTAGCTCTTGTTGATGCTCTTACCAGTGTTAGCGAGCAGGACTGTGTTGTGTTCTGGTCCTGTGTTTTCATAGGAAATGTCTACCCTGAAGGTCTGGCTGTCCATGGAAGCAGGAGGCGATGCTATAGATAATGTCATGGAGTCCATGGCCTCCCAGCCCACGGACTCCATGGGGGCTTGGAGGTACAAAACCTCTTTCCTGTCCACCTGTGGGACAAGGACAGACAGGATCAAACATCAGACAAATAGAACAAATTTACATCAACCAAAGATAGGTCAGTATGTGATCATCATCATAGGTTAGCTTAAAAACTGGCTCATGAAGAATGTGTCGTTTTGTTGCCATGGAGGTGGAGGATGGGAATCCAAATAAAACGCTAACAAAGACTTGAAAACCATATGAGCACTTTTTTTATGTTTGACTCAAAGACTTTTGCATCACTACAAGTGAGAGGAAAGAAAGTAAAAGCAGATAAAATACTTTTTGCTATTAGCATTAGCGTCAACACATGCCATTTGTTCTCTATTAAGAAGTCATTTTTATGGAGTTAAAATAATGCAAAAACTTGACAAAAACACAAAACATGTTTTAGTCACACCCAATGATTCACAAAAAAACTCAAAAATCATCATTCAAATACTAAAACATTTTGTTTTGCAAATAAGAAACATACCTGTCAAACAAATATGGCATATTTTACACATAAAAATGAACACAAACTAAAATCTTTCAAATGCAAAAAACAAAACAAAACGTTACAAAACTGTAGATTTCTTTAAATGTTTACTGGCTTTTGTGTGAGGATCTGTAAGGCAGAACATTTGTGCCAAAAGTCACTAGACAGCTTTGTTGCTGTTGTAGAATCGTCTTTATTTTTCAAACTGTATATTTTTTTAGAAACTTGTACTTGTACTTAAAAACGTATGTATCTTATTTGCAGACAAACTAGGCAAACAAAATATCAATCATTCGCCACCAGTACTGTAAACAGTCAGATTTCCATATTACAATGTGAGTCACAATGCTTAACTGCAGAGAATATGAATGCAAGCAACAACAAACGAAGGGGTGGTAAAAGTGTTCAAATAGTGATGTGAAACTACACAATGCTCACGGTGGATTGCATGTTCTCCTTTTATAATACATGATTTTATCCAGAACAGGACACTGATAGGCCGGTTTGGCATCTGGATTATTAGTCCTCTATATTTCTTTGGTGATCATTAATTGTTATTTTCAGATCATATGATTTGTGGGCGGGGCTAGCAAAAGTCGAATCTGCTGTACTCGGCAGTAAATGTAGCTCTTAGTGGGTCGGATTCATTAGAAATAATTGATTACAGAAAAGTACTCTGAGGAAGCACAAAGTCCATTTCCTGAGTTGGGATGCAGAGCATGATTTATTAACAAGACAGAAATCTGGCAACTCCTCACAGGCCATAAAGACTATGATCAGTGTGTTTCACATGCTTTGTTCCCCATATTAGAAATGACAGGCGTTAATGAGACTGGCCTGTTGTTACTCACCATGTCCTGAGTGAAACTGGAGATGTCTACAGTTGAATTATCGAGCTGCCGCACCACCAGTCGACCCAGTTTGGGCTGTCTAATCAACGTGAACGTGACCACTCTGTTGGAGGTGTTGCTGATGTCATTAGTCACTGCTCGCAAATGCTCCGTCGTGATTGGCTGTGAGGAACCTGAGAGAAAAACAACAGGATTTTGGGTTACAATTTTTTTGCAGTATGCTTCCATTTTATTTTCAATTTTGTGCTTAAATAGTAACTAAACCCTGTATTGGCTGACGTGCATCTAGGCTGGAAATTTAAATAAATGCCTCGATTATGGGCGGGGCTCCTGGAGCAGTGAAGACACACCCAGTCTATACTAAAAAAATCTGCAAAGAACAATGTATGCTATGCTAACTAGCTTAATACTCAATATACCTTTCTAGTCACATTTTCAATCCAACCTACTGACCACAGATTAAAGAGGTGCTAGTTTTTATAGAAGGGGCGGGGCAAACAGTGGTTGTTTGTGATGTAAGAAGCCACTAATATCACAAACCACCATTCTTAGCCAATAGCAAAATTCAATTGTAATTGCTGGGTTTCAACCCATACAAACTGGGCCAATCCACACTTTACATAATTCATAAGCACAATTGAAGATGTACACATGATAATTCATGATAAATACACACAAATTATAAAACGTGTAAATTGTGGATATATTTGTGAATATTTTTAGACAAATCTCTCCCCATAATGGGGGGCAGTCCCTATTATGTTTTTACAACTAAATACGCCAAATTGAAATACTTTGACAAAAATGTCAAGAGTTGGACTCGAACCAATCATCAACACTACTTTGTAGTCATATGCATTAGTTTTCAGCAGAAAACTAATTTTGGGGTTGAGTTACTCTTTAACTTACTGTTCAGAAAAAAGCAGGAGATATCCTGTTTTTCTTTCTTTCTTTAACGTATTTTTGACTTAAATTGTATAAATAAGGGCCAGAAACATTTCCATGGGTCATTTGATGTGTCAAAGTCAAACTGCACAACTAAATAACGTCTTCCTAGAAGGCACAATCCTTCCCGTTACATAAAATTGATTGAGTAGAGATTTCCTCCCTCACACATACTGTACATATCCAGGGCCTTTGCCAAGGTCCTTAAATATTGCTGATAGATGATTTGAGGCACTAATGGAGAAAAAGAGTCACATCAGCAGTGATGAGCATTACTCCCACTGTTTCTGTCTCTCATGGGAAAAAGTCCTCCTCTGCGGGGGAGACGGAGCGTCTTATCTTGTTATAATTAGAGAACATAATGCACTGAATGGGATTAAGATGGATTTATTACATTGTGAGATATCTGTGTTTGGAACGTGATGTTCGTCTCATTATTACAGCCTAGCTTTAAACAGTACAAGCACATTATCTAATCACCACACGTCAACTGAAAACAAGCTTAAAGCAGTGCAGGTGATACTGGAACACATTAAACTACAACCACTGTTTTTATAGGAACGTTTCCTCATCCATTCTTCATGATGTCATTGCTCATGACTGAGCAGGAAAGAAGGAAGAAGTGTCTCACGTCACCATCACCTTCAGTCCAGGGGTGGACTGGCCATCTGGCATACCGGCCACCGTCCTGGTGGACTATGACCCGAAGTGGGCCAGTCCGGTTCACTACGTTTTTTTTTTGAAGAGTGAGTGGAGGCAGACATGGTAACATGTGGCCAAAAATGGTCCAAAAGTGGCAAAAATATGGCAAAAAAAAAAAAAAGAGTGTAAAGTGACTAAAACGGGCAAAAAGCAGTCAAGAGTGGCCAAAATATAGGCAAATAAAGAGGAACCAGGTGGCATTTAATGGCAAAGGATAGCTTCAATGGGCAAAATGTGACAAACAATAGTAAAAAATGGGAAACAAAATGAGAAAAGGGTAACATGGTATTTATTGGGCAAAACTTAGCCTATTTGGATGAAAAGTGACCAAAAATTCAAGAAAGGACAAAAATTGGATAAAAGTGTCCAAATGAACTTGCAAAAATAGGAAAAAAAAGGGGCATTTATTGCCAAAAAGTAGTTAAAGTCTGGAAAAGAGAGCAAAAATGGGACAAAAGAAGTTGCAAAATAGCCAAAGGAAATAGGTAAAAATGAGTTAAAACGTTTCCTCCTTTTAAGGTTTTCTAGGGGAATAATAATTAAAATGAAGAAGCCACATGTTGAGCATCACTGACTTAATAACTGCTTCTACGTGTTGTCCGCTGGTAATGTAGTGGTCTGGATAGAAAATGCCAGGGCTGAAATTTTGTCCCAGTCCACCCACATCCCCCATTGTCAGCTAAAACAAGGCCTCATAAACTGAGGCAGTGCAGCTTCTCCAGTAGCCAGTCACAAAAACATTCCTTAGAGCTCAACCAACAGATCACATCATAACCTCAGAATAAGTGCAAAATGACAGAAAAGACACCCAGAGCATCTGTTTTCAGCTCCTAATAATTAAGAGTAAAGACCTGCTCAGCTCCAGAGGTTTTTCCATGGAAGTTTAGGTCGCTTTAAGTTATCAAGTTACAAGCTTAACACAAACACATTTCACCACTATTCACCAAATGTAAAGAGGAAATACTGCTTCAGCTAAAAATAGAAGAGTAAAACTTTAAAAGTGAGTCACTGTCAGAGACCATAAATACTGCAGTTTCAGCTACTTTTAACGAGCAGCTAGGGGATTTCACTATGACAAGATGCTTTAAAATAAAGAGATACCTCACTCAACCCTGTGGACTATCTACTATCTATACCATATGTCAAACTCACGGCCTGGGGGCCAAATCTGGCCCCTTCGAGCATCAATTTGGCCCGCAGGAGAAAGTAAAAATGACATAAGACTATAACAGTTTTTGATATCTCAGTCTCTTCAAATTCAATTAAACTCTACAAGCGTGTCAAACTAATTTTTGTTCAGGGGCCAAATACAAAGTCGTTTGATCCTAAGTGGGCCACAAATTTTAGGCAGAAAAATTAGCAATTTGAATATTAACGTCCAGAACAAGAGGTATAAATGATATATAAAGTATGTAAGCAGCGAAGAATATCCATGCAATAAGTGACAGATATCAGTCCCTACAGGAATTTCTCTTTTAAATTTCATTGATTTTGTGACCAATTTTTATTTACTTTGGGTGAAAATGATGTGAAATATTGTAATATGAGGGAAACTGAGTTCTTTGAACAATTTGAGATTTAAAATGACTGCAGTCGTGATAAATGCATGTGAAAATTGCAATCCTCCAAATATTGTTGAGTTTCATTACATTTGTGATATATCTACAACTGAAATATTTGGTAATTTAGACAATAATTTATGTTTTTTTTTTTTTTTCTGTTTCTTTCTCTTGCGGGCCAAATTTTGGGCCCCAGGCCTCAAGTTTGACACATTTGCTGCATAATATTATCAGGACCTCACTATTTTCCCATGCCTATGTCACATGGCTGCAGTTGCAAATTGTCAACTCTAAATTTTTCTAAAATCAAGCAATTTCTCGCCAACAATCCCATAAAATGGTCATAAAATCAAGAAATGTTCAAGTGCTTCGGTGCCTAACATATTTTACAAATCAGCTATATATGGAAGTGCAAACCAGGGCACATAAATGTTGAAATTAATCATTTTCTCACCTAAAATCTGGTTCATGTTTGTCCCCTGAACTAAAATGAGTTTAACGCCTCTATAAAACATAAATCCTCTGAGATGTAAAGCTTAACCATTCAGGGAATCATTAAAACACAGACAGAGAAAGTTGTTTGAACATTTTCCCCATGAAGTGGGACAACTTTAAATCCAATAAGAGCAAATCCACTTGTTCACACATGACAACATCAGTAGAAGTGAGAATAAAAAAAGATGAATCTCGCTGGTGTGAAAAACTAATAAACAATAAATGATTATAAGACACAGTGGTAAACTACAATGGCCTCATGTAAAGGATTTTCAATATTTGTGAGTGGTTAAATAGCCCAAAGTTGGGGCCAAAAATAAAAATGAAGTTGCATTAAGAAAAATTGTTTTATAGCCAAAGAAAGTGTCATCTTTATACGATCAATGAAAAATTCCCTTCCCACAAGTTATGGGCCAATGAAAATAGTAAAAAAGGTATTATTTTGGATTTCAAGAAACCTTCACCCAAGAACCAACGCATGTGACTACACCTCTACACCATGTAGAAGTCATTAAGTCAGTGATGCTCAACATGAGGCTCTTTGTCTTCATTTTAATCATTATTCCCACAAAAAACCTTAACAGAGGAAACTTTTTAACTCCTTTTACCTATATTTTATGGCCACTTTGAACTTTCTTTGTCCCATTTTCAAAAAGTTCGGACACTTTTTTCAGATTTTAGCTACCTTTTGCTAATAAATATCCCTTTTTGTCTATATTTTTTGAAAGTTTTATGGAAAAAAAAAATTCCGCTCTTTTTTTGGCCAATTTTCATCTAAATAAGCTATAAATAACAATAAAAATCACTTTGTTTCCTTGTTTCCATGTCTGCCTCCACTCACTCATCAAAAAAATCCCCCCAAAAACCTTAGCAAACCAGACCGGCTCAGAAACATGTTTCACAGATATTTTTATATATTCTGAGAGAGTAGGTGGAGTTGTATTACTATACCAAATTTCAGTTTCCTAAGTGGTGTAATTTTGGAGATTTAGGAAAATCTTACCTGGAAACACCTTGAGAGGTCGATTTCTCTCCAGACTGAGAACTAAAGCTTTGGCTGTGACACTGAAGATCTGCTTGGGCGTAAAGTTCACACCATCATTGACTTGGAAGTTAAACCCTCCAGACATGGCACCTGTAAAAACAGCATGAGAAGAAAAAAAAAAAACAGCATGAGAAGAGGAAAGAAAATACACAATGAATAGTTAATCTATTAAAGGTCCTTTATTAGAGGGGGAAATACTTTCAATGCAAACATCTGTCAGAAAGGAAACGGCCTGTCTTTGAACTCAGCATGGTTAATTCACGTTTTTCTTTTAATACACGCAATAGGTCAAATGTTTTATTGTTAAATTCACACTAAAATCCCATTTGTGTGTATGTGTGTTAAAAAATTCCCCTCCATGCTGGCTGGAGATCCCCGTGCTCTATTATTCCAACCTTTGGTGCTGTTACAAAGAGAAACACAGCAGATAGGAATCAGAACAGTAAGCACAAACTGGATCTGAGTCATGGTCACATGTGGACAGGCTTTGTTGCTCTGTTTTACATCAGTTCCCAGACGATCAGCTGCTTGAACCTGCAATCTGACTTTCCGCCATGTCTGGATGTGTCAGTGTCACAACAACAAGGTTTCACAACATTTGTGCTGATTGTAGTGGAACTATTCTCAATCTGAGTGGGTGAAAAGCAAAGGTTGATGAAGAAGAAGTGATGGCCAACAGCACCTCCTAGTGGACACAATGAGGATTAACATTATGACACTGACAAATATACGACTACAGTGTTTTAAAAAACAGACGCGTTAACTTAAATGTCCTGCTCTAAATTTAAATGTGGAAATTGAAACAGTTATCTGAATTAAATGAAGCCTTAAGAATTCCTCGTCAGCCTTTCAATCTAGAACTCTTAGAGTGGGAGCAGTAATTTATCACAGCGGGGACGCAAACATGTGATTCTATCTGATCTGAGGGCCACATTATCAACATACATGTCCGCATTTAGAATAATGGCTGATCTGAACATTAATACAAGGAAGAAGAAAATAGCGGTTGTCTGTTTTTGACAGCAATTTGTGTGTTTTGGAGTCATTTTATTTTGTGTGGTTTCAGAGTTATTTCCTGCTTTTTTTGTTTTCATTCAACATTTCTGCAGTCATTTTGTAGGTTTTTATTCTTCCGTTCTTCTTTCTTTCCATTTTGTGCGTCTTTCTTTTTGTTTTGTATATTTTGGTTGTGGAGGTGGATGAAGTATTCAAAGTAAAAGTATAAATACTCCTTGTCAAAATAAACAACACGAACCACAACAAAAACACAAATGACAACCAAACAGCAAATTACTTATGTACTATACGTAAGTACTTTGTTTGAATATCTGTACGTTAGTCAAGTATTATTTTTGGGGTACACGGAATCAATTTGTGTATTTCTGTTGTCGTTTTTGTGTTTTTAAGAAATGTGTGTTTTTTTTTTTTTTTTTTTCTGTTTCTTTCTCTTGCGGGCCGAATTTTGGGCCCCAGGCCTCAAGTTTGACACATTTGCTGCATAATATTATCAGGACCTCACTATTTTCCCATGCCTATGTCACATGGCTGCAGTTGCAAATTGTCAACTCTAAATTTTTCTAAAATCAAGCAATTTCTCGCCAACAATCAAATAAAATAGTCATAAAATCAAGAAATGTTCAAGTGCTTCGGTGCCTTACATATTTTACAAATCAGCTATATATGGAAGTGCAAACCAGGGCACATACATGTTGAAATTACTCATTTTCTCACCTAAAATCTGGTTCATGTTTGTCCCCTGAACTAAAATGAGTTTAACGCCTCTATAAAACATAAATCCTCTGAGATGTAAAGCTTAACCATTCAGGGAATCATTAAAACACAGACAGAGACATGAAGTGGGACAACTTTAAATCCAATAAGAGCAAATCCACTTGTTCACACATAACAACATCAGTAAAAGTGAGAATAAAAAAAGATGAATCTAGCTGGTGTGAAAAACTAATAAACAATAAATGATTATAAGACACAGTGGTAAACTACAATGGCCTCATGTAAAGGATTTTCAATATTTGTGAGTGGTTAAATAGCCCAAAGTTGGGGCAGGAAATAACTCTGAAACCACACAAAATAAAATGACTCCAAAACACACAAATTGCTGTCAAAAACAGACAACCGCTATTTTCTTCTTCCTTGTATTAATGTTCAGATCAGCCATTATTCTAAATGCGGACATGTATGTTGATAATGTGGCCCTCAGATCAGATAGAATCACATGTTTGCGTCCCCGCTGTGATAAATTACTGCTCCCACTCTAAGAGTTCTAGATTGAAAGGCTGACGAGGAATTCTTAAGGCTTCATTTAATTCAGATAACTGTTTCAATTTCCACATTTAAATTTAGACAACCAAACAGCAAATTACTTATGTACTATACGTAAGTACTTTGTTTGAATATCTGTACGTTAGTCAAGTATTATTTTTGGGGTACACGGAATCAATTTGTGTATTTCTGTTGTCGTTTTTGTGTTTTTAAGAAATGTGTGTTTTTCTGCTGTTGTGTGTTTTTGTTGTCGTTTTGGTTTTCATTTTATGCATTTCTGGCGTGTTTTTGAAAAACATTTTGTGTCCATCAGTTGTAGCTGGAGTAATTTTTTCCGCTGTTCTGTGATATTTGCTTACCATTTTGTGTGCTCGTTTTGGAAGTTGCACAAATTTAGGCCGAGGGCCGCATGTGGCCCCCAGGCCCATGTCTGTTATACAGTAATTCAGCATTCATTTCTGCCTGTCTCATCATCAATCATTCAACTGACGGACGGACGGACGGCAGGAGCTCAAACCTATGACCCTCTTCCACATTTTGTGGCGGGGGATAATAAGTATTACTACATACCTACTCATATGTATTCAGCAGAAAAAAGTGGTTGATAAATAAATAAATTATTCTGATTCTTTTAGAGTGTACTTACATTTTAAATCCTTTAGGTGTTTAGTTGGTCCAACTATGTGTTTTTTCCACTGTATGAATGAATGATAAACAAAATCACTGTACCTTTGTGAACAAACAGCAGCTGCCCTTGGTCAATGTGGGCCTGGGTGAAGTTCAGCACCGCCCTCATGGGGGCGCTCTTCACGGACAGGTGTCCATTGCTGGGCGGGGTCACCATGAAGCGGAGCTCCTGAGGCGGTGTGTCCAGGTCCTGCGCTCTTAGATCCTCTGCTTGGATCTCTGTGACCGACGACACCCAAACCTGGACGAATGACAGACAAGGACAGAGCAGCTGCCGTCAGTGATCCACACTGAACCACGGACCTGTAGGGGTTTGTGGATGTTTGGAGAGTTTAATAACATTTGACAGCTCAAACCAAGTCTGACATTTATTCTGACAGATGGAATGCAACGCTGCCATATCTACTTACAAACTGCGACTCATCCCTAGTCAGAGATGACAGTCTTCAAAGGAATCAAACCATTCCTAGTGAAATGTCTGGAAGACGTCTTTACTTTTTGTCTGACTTTGATGCACCTATAGGACATTTGACTTCATCGAGCTCAAGGCAGATTAAGCCCAAACCAGTGAGGGACACGCACGGGACCAACAGTACCACAAGTACCAGCTGACGAGTCCTTGTCAGTCACCACCACACACACACACACAAAGGACCCTGGACACTGCAACTGTTACTCCCACTGCAGGGCTTTTTCCCACATGCTTCTTCCTTTTTCACTCCTCACTTCCCCTGCACAGCAGATCATCCACTGGAGCACAATTACGATAAAAATATCCACATCATGCACTGAGATGGTAAGACAATAACAACCTGAGGAGAAATGTCACTTGAGCGTTGCTTGAATCAAGGACATCTTTGGACTAAATATAGCCATGTGAAATAGTTGGATGTAGAGCTCTGCAAAGTCCTGCTTCTATGCAAGATCAAAATATTTATTCGAAAGCAAAAGGACGGAGAGACTCGTTGACAATGAGAAAAAGTGTGAAGAGCTGCAGATATTTGATTATTTAAGTCAAGGCCAGATGCTGCCATGGTGAAAGAAGGAACATGTGGCCATCATTACCATCCATGGTTCTCTAGTTAGTACAGATATTTCCTCTTTAACAAATCACCCCATCCTATATATATCAGTGTTTGTGGGTACGCAATGGCAGTACAGGGGCTACTTCAGAGAGAGAGTGGAAAATTAACAAATTAAAGTATTAAAAATATGGGTTTTTATAATGATTATTTTTTAGTTGTGAAATTTAATCATAATAATGATGATGGAAATCATCTTGATTAGAACAGGAACTGAAAATACAAGGGTTATTAGTGTTGGTCCAACACCAGGAGGGAGATGACTGGAAATATCTATTCAGGAGGCACTAAATATAGTTTTATTCCACTTATTTACAAAGTTAGATTATTTAAAATGTGTGTTATTACTCATTCATTCCATCATTATGCTCTATAGTTGTTTTTTCATAGTACACTGAGCAAAATGTAGTAGGGGGTACTTGCATTCAGAAATAAGAGAAAGGGGTACTTGAGTTTGAGAACCACTGCTCTATATCAGGCATGGGATACAGAGGCCACATGCAGCCCTTTGTTTAATTTTGCGCAGTCTCGAAAGTCCAAGCAAAAAATTACAAAAAAAATTAAAAACACAAAACAGCAGCAAAAAAACACAAAAAATTACAGAAATACAAAAAATTACAGAAATACATGAAAGGACAGCAAAAATACACAAGCTGAAAATTGAAACATACAAAACAAAAACACAAAAAATTACAGTACATTTACAAAACATGGCCCTTAAATCATACAATCACACTCTCATAAAAGTTGTCCATCTCCTATTATGTATATATCAACTTTAATAAGATTAAATCAGGGCAAAAACACACAATGACTTTCTTTTTATCAGATACAGTATAATTGTCCAGTAGGGATGTCTTCAAACTTGTAATTGCTCACCATTTCAGATTCAGCTACGCTGTGTTTGATTAAAAAAGAATAATTTAAGTCAATATGAAAAAAGAAGACATAATAATAACAATTGATCAAAAACACTCCACCAAACAGAGGCTAATACAAACATTTACTCCTAGAGTGAATTTAAAACAGCGACTCTGTTTCAGTGTTTTACCTACGTTCCCCAACCTAGTGTAAAGGTTTTTTGTTTTTTTTTGGAAAAATTAGTAATTTAACACAGCTCTGCAATGAATAATGTCATTGAAATTAAAATATTTATTTTAGGACTTATTTAAATTTGTAGAGGAGACAAACATGGGATTACTAAGAACAAAAACAGTAAAAATGATAGTTTTTTAATCAACAATATTTGTTTGTATTACCATATGTAATTTACATATTTATGTTTATTTATGCCTGTGTTTTGATAGTGTTCTTTCACTATCTGGTGAATGTGTTGCCATGATTCGGTTTCTGTAAAGCTTTGGGTTACTTATTACTTTAGTTTGCTAGTCTGTCTGTACCCAATGGAGCAGAACTGTGGCGTTTAGTCACAAAAACAACTGCAAGCTCATAGTTTTGGTCACACTGAGGTCGTTTTTGAAGGTTCATCACACATTGATTCAAACCCTGGCAGACAAACCATGGTGTTAAACGTCACCTTTAAGTCAGAATAAACACCGTTGACTGTAGCGTCCACAGAAGCTGCTTTTTTATGTTGTCAAATGTTGTTTCCTGACATTTTAAACAAAGGGTGAGATCTCAGTCCTGTCTCCTTGTCCACATTGCTCCTTATATTACGCAGCAGGTGGACTAAACACTTCACAGCTCCTGCTCTGGGAAGGATGATGCATGTGACAAAGGTGGGAACTACAGGTCGACAGCACAGTAGCAGGTACTTTCTGTCACAGACAAACCAATTCTAATCTACTGTGACAACATTGGACAACAACACACAAGTAAAAAGGAAAAGACTCAACCCTCCCTGGATAATACCGTACAGCACAGATAAACCAAACATCATCACTCATTGTCACCAGATGTAAGGAAAAGAACCTGGAATCAAATCGTTGCTGCTTTGGAACTTTAGTTTATTAAAGTCTAGATGCACATCCAAATATTCTTTGACAGGCTATCAACAGGGATGTCCCGATACAACTTTTTCGTTTCCAATTTGACACCAATATTGCAGCCTTAAGTATCGGCCAATACCGATATTGATCCAATATCAGCATGAATTATACATACTTTTATGTTTCTTTAATAAATGTTTGTAGTGTGGAATGTTAGAAAAGACTTGATCAAGTGATGTTACTCAGAGAACAATAGTCATGAAAAAAACTGACCCATTTATTATTAACCTTCAACATAATATCTACAGTATTCTACAATTGAATAAAATAAATAAAAAAAAATCAATTGGGAAATTTTTTTTAATTTTTAATTTAATTTTTTTTAATCGGAATTTCAGAAGTTTTCAAGCTGATATCAGACCGATATCTGATATCGATATCGGATTGGGACACCCCTAGTTATCAACGAGGTCATCATCTGACTTTTTTTTAAGGTTAATACTGAATATAAAACACAAAAGATAATGATGACCTCACAATAATGAATCGTGCTAGATATCGGCCCACCCCTAATATGAACGTCTTAGTTTTTTTCAGCTCACATGCAATTACAAAACTTTTTTTTTCTTCTTTAAATTCCTCAAAACAACCTCTGAAACGTTTCTTCATGAAGGTCAAAAAAGTCTTACAGTGCCTCACTCCTCATTCTTTATCATGTTTTACCTTCCAGTTCATGCTCAACCCTTCAGTTGTTGTGAATATTTGTTGATGAACTGCTCACTTTTTGAAACATTTTCCTGCTTTTCTTGAATCTCTCTTTCTCTCTCTGTGCATTTTTGTGAGCTTTAATTATTAAAGAAGCATCTTCGTGTCATTTTATATTCAAATATCAGACAAACACTGAACAATTCTGACATGAGTATTGGGTGACTATGATTTTTGGTCTGTTGGTTTATAAATGTGTGAATGTAGCTGATTATGTAAAATGCTTTGGAATGACTCGAGTAATAATAAAATTGGTGATTATAAATCAAGCTCATTTGTTATAATGGCATGTTGCCCAAGCTCAGAGAACACATTTCTCTCTGTGTAGCTACGAAGCTAGTTTAATTTGCCGGTCTTGCACAAACCATATTACGTACCAGCAACAGAGACACCTAGTGGTCACTAATACATCCATTCCCCACGCTTGTGTTTGCTATAATTCACAGCTATACAATAAGTGACATTAAAAATCTAGAAATACTTGTTTCAAAAGTATGTTCTTGTAGTTTAAGGCTCAGCTGTTTCAGATCGCTGCCTGATGAGATCAGTGCATGTCTGCCTCTCTTTCCTGAGTCTGTGAGATCCCAGAGGAATGTGAAGCATCCAGGGCAAAGCTGCTCAGACAATAGCGTCCTAGAGAACACTTCAGAGACGTATTTCAGCTATAAACATCCAAACCCAAAGCACTAAACAGAGATGTGTTCTAAAAACTATACATCGCACAAAGAAGTCCTGACAATGGGAGTATAAGTCATGAACATACAAATGACGTGGCTATTCGTCTTTAAATAAGAAGTAAAGCAGTAGAAACTGAGGGCGTGTGTTGCTATTTCCAGGCCATGGCATTTAACCATTCAACACTCAGATGATCTGGAATTGATTCAGTACATATGTCATTTGAAATATCATCTAAGCAATGCCTCAAAGATATTTTACATTCAGCGTTGATTATTTTATTTACACAAGGATTCATGTGTTCCCCGTCATTTTTACTTTCTCCTGAAGGGGCCGGATTTGGCCCCTGGCCCTTGAGTTTGACACATGTTGTTTAATGCAAAAAGAGTGGGCCATTTTTGTGCCTTTGGGAGCTGGAAAATTATCAGCCTTTGCAGAATTACAATAAGATTATTGGGGTACAAATCCATGCAAATATCAATAGTTACCAATCTTTTTCTGTTGCGCCCCCTTTAAAGAATGAAAATCTTTCAGCAAAATGTGTAAAAAGAAATGAAAGCTTTAGTGAAAAATATTTTTAAAAAAGTGACTATCCTTCTTTAAACCTCATAAAAACAACAAAATGTGCAATCACATATTTAAAACAGAAAATAACTTTCTATTTTCCATGCTGAATGTTCAGCAAAGCTGTTGACGCCACAGTTTGGGAACCACTGACATATCTTCTTTTTCTTTTGTCTGTTCCCTTCTGGGGTCGCCACAACCAATCATCTGCCTCCATCTCACCCTATCCTCTGTACTTCATGTCCTCTCTCACTACATCCATAAATCTCCTCTTTGGTCTTCCTCTAGGCCTCCTGTCTGGCTGTTCCAACATCAGCATCCTACTACTGATATGACTATAAAAAGACAAGGCATTCATTGTGGACTTGTCCTATTTTTTTTCTGCATTTTCTCATATTTGCACCAAAAACTTCTCCTTTCTGCTGATGTTGTAGCCATCTGGTGTATTTAAAGTTCTTTAGTCTTATATGTGGTGGTGAGGAAGTTGGAATAAGAGACATTTCTTCCATTGACAGGCCTTTTATACAAATATAGACTAAAGAATAGGACTTCATAGAGTTACCGTCTGCCTCATAGGCAGGCTGAAAAGTTGGCTTTTAATTACATTGATTGCACTTGTTCAAAAGAAAATTAATATTTAACTATTACAATAGGTTTGAATATCTCTACAGTAATTTACATCACAGAGTCTCTCCTTTCTTTGCAGAGTTGGGCTGAGCATTGACGGTAGTGCCTGAATTAAGCTCCTGCTTAATTCCATCATTATGTGGTCACGGCTATAGAAACAATCTACTGTATGCAATACATAAATGTATTGTAAAAACATTTAGCACATCACAAAAGTAACTCATGTTGCCAAGATAATATATAATATGAATAAAATGGTATAAAATATATTAATATTATGTACATGTCATGTACACGCATGTGTATGTATGTATATGTGTATACAGTATGTGTATATATGGTTAATGTGCATGTATAAACTCTATATATAAAACTTTGTGTAGAATACAGTATATATTGAATGTGTATTGTAAAAATGGTAATATTAGTTTCCATAATTATATTTTTCATGTTATCTAGATAATGGATGGATGGGGTAGGTGTCTATAAGCTTTTGCTTCAACCTGCACCCTTTCGGCTGATTAGTTAGATAATTAAGTGTTGTTTCTGAAGTTTTTTGTTTTTCTGAAGACTGCTGAAATAAAATTCCCCCAAAAAAATTAAAGAAAAAAAAATGCCAATACTAAAAACAAACCTTTCCATCTTTCTTAATTACCTGGTAGGTAAATCGAATTCCTAATGGAAACAAAAGGCCTTTGTTAAATGTACTACACTCATATTACATTATGTTTTTCCTTCTAATAAAGTCCGGTTTATCCCTCCCGAGGGAGAACTGGTGACCGTCACAATTAAGCAAAAATAATTAATGTATTATTACTTTTCTTTTTTTATTAAGTTTTATTAAGGCTGTCATTAAGTGTCGTTTGCTAAATTATGACAATTTTGGAGCTATGTTGGAATTTTTGGGTCAGATGGAGGGATCGAAGGGGGTTAGGTAGGGTTAAGTTTTAGGTAAAGGTTAGGGTAATGATTGCCACTTAATGACAACCTTCATGGCACCTTATTCATGCTAATGACAGGTGTCATGTCATAATAATGAGAGCGTAATGTCAGCCTTATGTACAAAACTTTAAGTAAAGTGTTACCCTTTATTTTTCTGTAAGAACAAAACAATGCAAAAACGTCACAAAAAGTTTGCACTTCTGATAGTGTTAACCTTAGATAACATATGCAAATATGGTTAGAAAAAAAAAAAACACACGTACTACACTCACATGTCTGAGGGAGTATCAAATGTACTTCAGTGTGCCTGACCTTGACATCCACAGGGCAATAATAATCACCTCCCTTAATGAGCCACTGAGACAACTAGTCAACTCGTAACACTTTACACATGAAAATAAATATTCTGATTGAAATCCTTTGGTGCCAGACCGACTTGTGTGCAGAGTTTAAATTTAAAGGTGCAGAGCACACTCACCCTCAGGACCCTGTTGGCTGTAATGACAGGAGGCTCATCGTTGACAGCTGTAACCTGGATGAACACTGTCTGGGCAATGCTGTGCTTCCTCAGGCCCGTGTCGTTGGCCACCACAGTGAAATTGTCAGCTAAGCTTTCACTGCTGTCATGAACGTAGTAAATGAAGTCGTGCTCCACCTTTAAAGATTAAGAAGATGATTGAGAGTGGGAGTGTAAGGGTTACGAGACTAGGCTAATGTTCTCTGACAACTAGGTCATCTGTTGTTCTACTGTGTGACATGTATATGATAGCACTGGACTTCACACAGAGATTTAGGCATCAGGAAACATGCAAGGTGAGAACATTCATGGACAAACAATACTATTTCTATTTAAACAAAAAATGAAAAATAAGATTGAGATATCTCACCTGCCTCCTGGAGAATGAAGTTAAAGCCACACCGGGATTTCGAGAGTGTTCTATGTGACCGTGACTGGGAGGAATTTTCAAACTATAAAGGAAGTTGATTCCATTAAAGTGTCGATTGGTGACTATAAGCACTTCATCTGTCAGAGCCTTGTACCCCCCCTCATTTAGAGTGAAATTGGAAACCCGAAGTGGGATGTTCTTCGGGATAACGTCGACTGCCATCGTGATGTCGCTGACATCAGTGACTCCGTTTGTGACATGGAGAACAAAGGTGTCGTTGACGGTTTCGGCCTCCACCTGCACATACTGGATGTTCCCATTGTTAATGTCATCTTGTGTAAAGGTCTTGACAGAGTTCCGCTCGGTTCCGATGTAGCGCTCCTCCGCATCAACAAAACGCCGGAGAAAGCCATGAGACGGGGCTACCTGGACTGTGAACACAATCTCAGATGGCAGGTTGTCCTCGTGGGTGACCTGCAAAAATCAGAAAACATTCAGTGGTTACATCTGAGATGCCCCGTTTCCTACTAGGCCGCATTTCCTTTTGAGTTTCTAAAGCTGTCTGGCATCACTTCAACTATTCAATATTCAGATCTTTTAACTTTTGCTGTTTGAAACAAAAACAAAAACAACTACTATTGAATACTAACGAGATTATTGATTCAGAGCAATAGAGTGCCAAAAATGCCAGGTTGACTACCTTCTTTTCCAAAACGAATACATTTTGCATCAAACAAGAACACTCGGAGCACAAACCTCCACCAGGTGCCAAATATCCTCTTTTTCAGATATTGGCAGTTATCTGGATCAGCGATCTCGGTATAGTGCCACAATTCAGAAACCAAGCCAACATAACTAAGTCAAATTTCATAAAGATCTGTCAATTATTAGCCGAGATATGAATTTCTGAAATTTCACCAAAGACGACAGATTGGTTTTTTACATGTTTTTGAAACAGATGCAGAATCTGTATATTAATCTGGATCCCCTCCAAAATGTAATGGAATCTTCGTCTTTGGTTAAAATTTTGTCAAAACAAAAACAAACAAGCAAATAAACGGCGATGATGGAGGGTAATAACTTGATGCTCAGATCACATTTTACAGAATGGAATTACACAACATTTAAAAATTGCTCATTGACAGATTACTGAATGACAGACGTATAGTAAAATAACACTTACTTCTAATTTAGCTGGACCAATCTTTACAGGCTTTCCTTCTTCCACCAGTAGATTGTTGTGATGCTGCACAATGGGTGGCCTCTGATGACTTTCCAGGTAGACCTTTACATTTATTCGCTCTGTGAGTTGAAGATCTTTAGCCTTTACTGTTAGGTTAAAAGAGTCGGCCAGGTGTTTACTGTCATAGTGTTGGTAGGAGATAAGACCGTCCTTTAAGTCCAACTGGGTGAATGACTTCACCTTCTCTACACTACGATAAAGACCTCCATACTTGGGAGCCTCCTCTAAGGTGAAAAGGATTTCCAGGTCATCTCTGATATCCAAATTGGATACAACACTGAAGTTGTTGTTTGAAAAAGTCACAGAATGTCCTTTCTGAACAAGCAGACCCGTATTATTGCCAACATTTAAAAAAGGATCTTGTGCACTGATGTCTAAAAGGCCTGATACAAAGTTTTTTCCATCCGAGACAAAGAGCACAAACCTGCCAGTGCTCGCACCTTTATGAATTAACAACACTTTCTTTTCCTCCAAATCCTTTTGTCGAAACTGGAAGAGTCGATGAGTCGTATCGTTCACGAGGACAAGATCCCCCAAAGGGATTCCATGTCGAGTGTAAATCAACATGCTGTTGTCAAAATCTGAATCGTTGTCAGCGTAATACAAATCCTCTGTTGTCACTATCTTCTGTCCATTCCTCACGACATGGAAAACTTTGTCAATAACACGCACTGGCTTTTGGTCGTTGACTAATTTTACAGATATATTAAAGATTCCTTCCTTGGAGCCAATTTCATCTTCTGCTATGAATGATTTGAATCCTTGGCTGGTGGAAGCTATGAAACTAAATGAATCCTGGGTCGTTTCACTGTCATCATGGATGTACATTATCCGCTCCTCTAATACATCTTGATTACTAAAGGTTAAGATGTTGTTAAAGCTGGCATTTGAATTTGATTGGGTAATTCTGGCTAAATTTCCATGTCCTGGACTGTTAATGACCGAGTAAAACATGTCTTTTGTACTCAGTGTCTCTGCAAACAACTCATCTTTTGTGATGATTTTACTCTCTCCCTCCAGAATCGAAAGACCTTCATTTCTAATAAACACGCTGTTGATGTCAGCTTTAATAGAAAACTGAAAATCATAATTTTGGGACTGAGCATGCTTAGAAATCAGTTGAAATTTAAACCTGTCTGTTGTGTCCTCATAAGGTCTGTCGACGAGCTCATAGTGTACCTGTAGCTCGGTTACATTTCTTTGGCTAAAAGTAGAGTTTTTACTCAAAGCAGTTGAGTCAAGCAGGATTTTTCCCTTCTTTGGTGTTGTCAGAACCCGGAAATACAGGTCTTCTTCTGAGATTTTGATACCTTTAGCTGTGGCAAGAAGATGCTCTGATGTCAGAGTCACTTTTCTAATTTTGTCCAAATGCATCATAACATTTCGAAGCAAGTGGTAGTTCACCCACGTTACGGTAATTGGGAAAAGTATATCAGTGGTTTCCGTTGCAGCCACGGTAACTTTGCACTTAAAGTAATCAGATGCATTGGAGGTTTGGATGTCTTCAAAAGTGCTAACATACCGAAGACGCTCTTTTTCTAAAAGTCTTTGTGAAAATGAGTCTGTATGTCTCCATTCACCACGTGAGTGAAGTCTCTGAAGTTCTCCATATTGAGGGGGCTCGATGACATCATATCGAATGTCTACGACTTGTTTCACGGCATTGGTTTGCACAGCCAACTGCTGGGTGCCAATTATAGCCGCTTCTCCTTGAAGAATCTGGAGGCCTGTGTTGTTGGCAATCTCATACTCCAGTGCAACAGCCATGATCCTTAAAACGACAGTGTTGCTCACCTTTTCCCCGTCACTTACTCTAAGAACTATCCTAGAGTTTCGAATCCCCTTGTGGACATACAATACTTTCTGTTCTTCCAAGTCTTTATATGAGAATGAGGTCACAGCGATACCAGGTTTGCTTTCAATTTCCAAATACCCTGCATCCGCATTGAGGTTCCCCAACACTGAAAAGAATAGATCTGTGTTGTCCGTGTCAATGTCCGTGGCCTTGAGAACATCTGCGGTGAGGTGCTTTTTTGAGTTTTCCAAAATTACAAACAAATTTCCCTCAGGGAGACTCAGCTCAGGGGCATCGTTGGTGGGAGTCACTGAAATATTGTAGCGGTACAACTTACTGCTCTTGAGATAATCAGGAACTTGCTTCCTACTGCTGCAAAAAATTGAAAAAAAGAAGAAATCATCTGGCTCTTCGGAGCCCCCGTGTATGTACATTACTCGCCCGTGCCAGAGATCCAACATGCTGAAAGTGTTCTCCTCTTGGTCCGGATCAACATCGAACCTTATCTGACCTCGAACTGGTTGCTCTTGTATTCTGAACATAATTTGAGACTGTCGAATGCCAAGCGTCTTGAAATCCAAAAGGATCTTGATGTGTTTAGCTTCCAGAGATGCTCGACCACCCTCCGGGACGACAAGATGTTTAAGCTGCACAAAATTTGACCCGTATCTTTTGTTCAAACCTGGACCAAGAGTGGACATGTCTGATAGTGTGTTTGGTGTAACTAAATGAAAAAGAGCTGCTGGTGCACTTGTTGGAGCCACAGTTGTTGATGGTTCCAAACTTTTCTCAGGTTCGCAACCAACAGAGATATCTTTGGTGACTATTGCATTGAAAAGTCCCCTCCTAACTCTGTTGATTTCAATGTTTTTTAAGCATCCTTTGAATGATCCCCCTCTGATGTGCTTTCCAGATACTGAGTTAAGTCCCACTTCTCTACCTTCGGATCTAGTGCCATCATCAACGCCTCCAACAAACAGGTGACCTTTAGGCTGAAACACTTTAGTCTGAAGGGCAATGCTTGCTTTCACCGTCTCTCCATCAACAGACAATTGAAGGCTTTTGGAGCTCAAATGCAATTTAATAGAATGCCATTTCCTGTCATTGATGAACGTGAGCGATCGGAGCTCAGTTTTGCTCCCACTTTTTCCAACAATGGCCACTGGTAATCCTTCTTGTATCTCCACAGCCATAAAATAGTCCTCTCTGGCTGAATTGTAAAGAATGATTCCCTCTTTTGCTGAAGTGTGGACAACACATTGAAATGTGATGTCATGCTGAGGCTTCAATGATGGAAAGGAAATATACGCCCTCGAGCTAAAGAAGCTGATGGGGTCTTCTTCTGTGGCAAAGAACTGGGGACTACAACCCAAGGACACTTCATGAACACTCTTAAATCCAGTGTACGGCCTTAGTGAAGACAGCAGGTCGTGTTCGTTAAAGATAACTTCCTCCATACATCCTCGGAAATAAACCAGGCCTCTGGAAAAATAACTCATGTCCAAGCTCCCCGAACCTCCTACATAGAGACCATCTAAAATGTTCAGATTGCGTTGAGAGCCAGGCATTATTACACTTGTGTGAGAGTTTTTATCAACAGTCAGTGTAACATTGAACTGCACATGATGGACCTCCACAGAATGCCAGGCCAGATCATTGAGCTGGGTGCCTCGATCGGATTTCAATACTTGTTCTCCAGATCCAAGGTTCAGCTTCAACTAGAGAAAGAAACAAAACTGGATTACTAAATCAGCATTTGAGAGCAAAGTAAAGTATACACAAGCCAACATGAGTTATTATTTAACAATGTTTCAACATAAACTTTGTTAATATGCTCCAAAGGACATATGGTTACTCTAAAGGCAGTTGCAGCAGGGCAGAGTCACCCACCCTGAATAAAAGGCCAGTCTATTGCTCACAGACAGGCTCAGAGGGCATCAGTAACACTCAAAACCTTTTCCCTACTGTTTCTTCTTGTACATGAAAACTTCACATTTTGTATTCTTTTAATTATTTAATTAATTTTAACACAGTACTTTAAACATGTCTGAAATTATGGTAAGTGTCTGACTTACTTACTAACCAGCAGACTATTATTTAGACCTGTATTTTGAAAGGGTTTCTCTGATATCAGTAACGGATATTAGCTCGATATCAGCACAAAAAAAAGGATTATATCGTCCTGCATCTAAAATCTCTGATATAACGTGCATTGTTTTTAGTGGATTTATTCAAGTTAGGGTTAGTTAGTCAGGATATTCTAACTTATTTATTGTATTCAATTGTAGAATACTTTTATGTTTACAGTTTGGATTTAAGGTTAAATTGGAGAAGCTATCGAATCTCATTATACTATGTATAATAACAATAAAGGCATTGAATTGAATTGAAAATGTACACTACCGGTCAACAGTTTTAGAACACCATAATCTTTCCAGTTATTTATTGCATTTCAAGTCGTGCAATTCCAATGAATAGCTTGAAATGGTACATAGTTAAGTACTGAACAGCCAGAGGTTAAAAAAAAGGTTTGGTTACCCAAAACTATAGGTTACTTTTGTAACCCCGGTTCCATGAATAATGAGTGAGATGTCTCACTATGGGATATCACCTCTGCTACACTCCGTCTCACCCATTGGTTCAAACGAGGGTCCCTTAAGACCCTCCAGAACCACCGCCAGATCCCATGGTGGAACCACCGATCTGAACACGGGGAGGAGCCTGCGCGCACCCTTCATAATCCTGCATATCAGCGCTGGTTTGTCCGCAAAGCGATCGCCGCCAAATACACCTTCACTGTGGAAAAGGCTTTGCGCTTGTCAATCAGGCCTTGCAAGAATGACACCCACCGGGTACTGAAAAGGAACGTGGCCTCCCTGGAGACACCAGTTCTCAAACACCCTCCACTTAGAGTCAAAAAGAGACCTAGTGGAGGGGGCCCGAGCACTCTGCATGGTAGAGATCACGTCCTGTGATAACCCTACAGCTGACAGATTGCGCCACTCAGGGGCCAGGCCCACAGCACCACTCTCTGGGCGTGAATGGAAAACCATGCCTCCCGCCTGCGACAGCAGATCCCTGCGTACAGAGCAGCAGGTAAATCTCCACCAACCAGTACATAGCCGGCCAGTGGGGAGCCACCAGGATCAGAAAATAGCCATATTCCCTCACCCTGTGCAGGGTGGGAGGAATCATAGCCGGTGGGGGGAAGCGCATGCGCTAATGCGTCTACGCCAAGGGGAGCACACTGAAAGCATATTTCCCGAGACCCCTGTTCACGGCTCATAAACCCCGGATAGGACAAATCCTGGTCCCCCCTCGTCCCCCCCCTCGTGGAATAAAATCCCTTCCGGAAGCGACCGGGAGGGACCACTGAAATCCCTCCTTTTTGCAGCAGAGAGGCAATTTCCTCCTGCAACACAAGGGCTGAATTACACCAGGCCAGGGAGTGCACTATGCCGGTGAAACTGGGAGGGACAGACGCAAACTGTAGTCTTTAACCCTTTGATAACGTCTGTAACACCCAGGGCGGGGCTGTGAACGCCTTCCATCTGTCTAACCTCAAGGAAAGAGAGGTCAGGCACTCCGGTGCCCTCACTGAGAGAGTACAGGGAGAGCTGACTCCCTCTCTCGGGGTCAGGCTGCATGCAGCCAGAGAACCAGGGAGCAACGAGACGGCGTGACGTGTGTGAGTGCTTTTGGACTTGCACGAGGGGGCAACAGCCACCCATCCCGTGGAACCTGTCCATCTCTCCCGGTCATTAGAGGGCCGAGCCTTGGCAGAGGGGAGAGCAAGGCGTGAGATGGCCGTGGAAGCATGCGTGAAAGCGGAACAGCTGGCGAACGAGGAACAGTCAGCTTCAGCTTCAGGGTGAGAGAGGAAAGAGGTCAGGCCGACTTTTTCTTTCTCTGTGCCTGTGTGTGCTGGGACTGCTGCATTGGTGCAGCAGCAGCTGGGGCCGAGGATTTCCCGAGCCAGGCAGGCGGGCCCCGCTGACGTTGTGGAGGGTCTCGGTGTCTGGACCAGCAAACCCTAGGGAGGAACTGTGGGGCTGTTCTCTGACGCACAGGCGGAGATGTGAGCGGAGATTTTTTAGGGAGGCATAGGCGCAGAGCCTCATCCTCCCTCTTATTACCTTTGCAGCACCGCTGCATGGAAGATAGGACTGAGCCGAAAATCCCCTTAGGAACAATTGGAGCATATGGGATGTCACATCTTTCGGCGTCTGTTAGCTTCGCAAGGTCGAGCCAGCAAGCACGCTCCTGGATCACCATATTGCCCATGACTTTTCCCATAGTCTGGAGTGAGCAGCCTTGGGTATGCAGGCACACATCCGTCACTGTAGACATCTCCTCTATTATCACAGTGTCCTGGGACGCAGCGAAATCCTCACAAAGTTCAGCCTGGTAGGCGGTGAGGAGGGAGAGGACATTCATGGCCCTGATAAGTCCTATGGGACCGGTCTGACTGGACACGGTCTGATTTTAATGGCAGCATGGGTCTCCGTGGAGATACAGCAGGCTGGAGTGGGAGCAGGTGCGCCGCGACGAGCGGTTCCACCTGCGACATCCTGAGCAGTCCGCGGGCTTCCATGGCCTCGCAGTCGAGGATGGAGCAGCCTGCAACTGGGGCCCTCCCGGTAAACGGGTGGATCTGCCAAGGACTAGCCACTTCCTCGAGAACCTTGGCGAAGAAAGGGAGAGTCTGTCTTGGAGCGCCTCTGGAGAGAAGGAGCTTCTTTCCTTCGTAGCGGGACCAGGTAGTTTCCACAGCAACTGCGGGCCAAGGAATGGCCAGTCATGCAGCAGCGCGTTTGCACACTTCCACGGCTCGGAGGATGAGAGACAGGTGTGCAGCCCTCCATGTCCTCCCGAGAGGCAGCGAAGTAGGCAGGCAGTCCCCCGCGGGCCGGAGTGATGAACACTTCGTCCCCTTCGTCCATCCCGGAGAGGGTCGGAGGAGTCCCCATCAAATTCTCCACAGTCAATAACGAGGACATCCTCGTCAGGGGGGGAGATATCTGCCAGGTTCAGTTGTTCAGTCTGCCCTAGGGCAGCTGTGGCCCATTGTAGCTTACCACCACCGGTATGGTGGTGACTGGTGTGAATGAATAATGGTTTCTGTAACGCGCTTTGTGTCTCCTCGAAGAAAGCGCTATATAAATCCAAGCCATTATTATTATTATTATTAGTGGAGAGCCTCAGCTGGAGCCGTGAACAGCAACAGTTTCCATGGAACCGTCTTCACTGCATCCACCGCGACAGTATTGTGTGTGGAGGAAGAGGGGCCTTGCTCGCACCTCATAAGATCACCATTCGGGCGTGCTTGACGCCCAGGCAGGTGTCCATCTTTGCTGGATATTTTTCCACCGCATGGACAAAGACGAGCCATGACGCATCCCGTTCCCTCCATCAGAGGAGCCTTGTCTCCCATCGCTGCTTGATGCAGGCACGAGAGCAGGTGGTTTTGCTTGTGCTACCACGTGGCGGCTAGCATGGGAGCTAGCAGGGAGCATCCAAGACGTCGGGGACAGCCTTGCCTCTGAACAGCAGCTGGGTCGCAGCTCGTACACCGCGGAGCTGGGTCTGGGCCAAACACCGTGGTGTGGGCCCATGAGGAAGACCAACGTGCGCAGGAGCCCCGGGGCGTCACAGGCCATGGTCTGGGATGGCAGCTATGGTGAGCTGGGGTCCATGAGCTCTGGTCGTGCGGCACAGAGATAGCAGCGGAACTGTCACCGTAGTGAGAGGCCGCTGAAGCCAACGTGCACACCGGAGCGGCAGAATTGGAGGGAGCAGACAGCTCGGAGCTTCACGCCTTGCATCAGCGAAAGACAGCACTCACCAGGCGCAACCAAGTAAGAGCCTTTTAACCTTACCTTCCGACCTGGTGTAATCCAAAGCTAAGCGTTAGCCCTGCCAGCGTTCGTCGGCAGGAAAAGAAGAAAATCCCACCTGCGAACAGATAAACTGGTCAGAGCCAAAAATATGCGAGGTAGCTGAGAGGAGAAGAGGTTTAAGAATGACGCGCACCTGTTCGTCCCCTCCTCTTATAGGAGGTGGGAGGTTCTCTGCTGATGTGCTTCACCAGCCAATCAGGATTGGCAAAGTAAAATAGGTATTCTGAGGAATGTAGCAGAGGTGACATCCCATAGTGAGACATCTAACAAAATATTATGAAATAAAACTGAAAAATAATGTACATTTCAGAATTATACAAATAGGCCTCTTTCGGGAAACACAAAGTGGGTTAACAATTTAAAACTGTTCTGCAGCAATGAAGGTTGAATCAGCTTTGAAAGCTGGTGCTACTCATTCCTACAGGTGTTCCAACATTTCTTGGTTACTTCCAACCCCCACTGTCTGCATAAAAGCAGTGTTGGAAAACACTGTGGTACCAGACCCTCAGGAGCATCAGGTGAACAGTATTGTTCATGGATTCCATTTCAGAGTGCAATGACACAATAAACAATCATTTTCAGTAAAAAACTGGAAAGAGTGTGGTGTTCTAAAACTTTTGAGCGGTAGTGTATGTAACCCATTGGTTAATAATAAATGTGTCAGTTTTTCCTCACACCTACTGTTTCTGACTATTATTCTGAGTAATAACATTTCCACACTAAAAAAATGAGTAATAAAAGTATGTTTGATTCATGCTAATTAGGGGTGTCCCGATCCAATATTGATATTGGACATCAGTCCGATATCAGCCAGAAAACAAATATCGGATTTTATCGGACTGCATCTAAAATCTCCAATATATATCATGTTATATTTATTAAATTGTAGAATACTGTAGACCTTATGTTGAAGGTTAAAATGTATGTAACCAATTGGTTAATAATAAATGGGTCAGTTTTTCTCATACCTACTGTTGCTGACTATTGTTATGTTTGAGTAACATGACTTCATCAAGCCTTTTCTAACATTCCACACTACAAAATAAGTAATAAAAGTATGTATGATTCGTGCTGATATTGTATCGGATCAATATAGCCCAATACTCAAGGCTACAATATCGGTATCGCATCGAAAGTACAAAAGTTATATCGGGACATCCCAAATGCTAATATTGTATGTATCGGATTAATATTGGCATCGGCCAACACTAACACAATTATATCGGAAGTTAAGGATTTGTATTGGGACACCCTTAGTGATTTCTTTAGTCCCATATATTTTGTTTTCTATGTCATGTTTGTGTTTATCATAATTACTGCAAACAAATGAGGGCTTAACATAATGTTCCAAAAATGTTCTAATAAAAGCAGTGTGATTTTATTCATTAGCTATGACAGAAAAAAAAATTTATTTCCTGGAACATTTTTCTGACCTTTTCAAGTGTGAGTCGACTGCAGCTTTGATGACTCACAGAACAACACACTATCACAGCTGGAAAGAGAATAATGCTATTGAGACTATCCTCAGTGATGTCACCTTTTTTAATAACAGTGAGCTTTGTCTGTGATTCAGACTAAAACGGGAAGGGTAAAATCTTCTCTTTGCCTTCAGCTACATCCTCATGTCACCATGTCAAAATGCACACATATTTAGATGGCGCGCTTGTCAAGGCTTGCTACTAGGTTCCGGCTCTCCTTGCATGGGTTTAACGGGGAACGGACGATCACTGTTAACTAATGTGGAACGAGATCCTGGCCTAAGGAAAATGTGCACGTGCACAAAAAAGTACATTCAAATGAAGGCTGGTGCAGGTTTAAAGAACAGGGAGATGCAGTTCAGCCCTTGTGCTTAGTGAAGCATGGGCATGTAGCATTGTTGTCATTGTGATTCATTCCCAGGAGAAAAATAATTTAAACGCATATAGAAGCTTAGTCACAAGGATTTCTCAAGTTTGCAGCAAAACCGCTACAGTGAATATCTCGGGACTTCATGCGCTTCAAGCAAATTTGTCTGCATTTCAGAAAAAAGGCTTCCGGCGGTTACGTCCTTCTTTTCTGTGTTGATTTGGACTGGCAAAAATGCTTACTGGATGCTTGAGTAGCAATCTTGAAGAGCAAGTGCCTTTATTTTTGAACATCATACCACAGAATCAGATTGCGTTGGAAGCCAAGACGCCACATCTTCTTGTATGATTAGAATAGAGGTTTTGTCATCAAATCGGTATGAATTAAATTTAACACTGTTCCCAAATATTTACGAGTAGCTTTTATTTTAAAGGTTCTAATGCATAAATGTGAGTTTTGACAAAGTCTAGAAGAGATGAAGTTACAAGAGCTAATCTGGGAAAAACTAGAAACTATGAATTGTTGAGTGAAACATCAGTTATCACACATGTGGTTATTAAATAAAATCAAATCATTTGGGTCATGGATTTTGAAATATATGCAACTGTGTGTCACTGACATAGCAATGAAAGGTAATCTAATGTAAATAATTATTTGAAAAGTATTGTCTGTCTGAGGGCCACATTATCAACATTCATGTCAACAAGTTTGTGTATTTTTCTTGTTTTTTTTGTGTGTTTTTTCTGATCATTTTAGGCATCTTTGTTGTCATTTTATGTATTTTTGTGTGTTTGGGGTCTCTGTGTATTCTTCTGCAACACAAGACTTTGTGTATTGTTATTGTTGTTTTGTCATCTTGTGTATTTATACTGTTGTTTTTGTGTGTGATTTGAGTCACTTTCTCTCATTTTATGTTTTTGTTGTCTTTTTGTGTTTTTATAATTTATTTTTGTTGTAGTTTTGAGTGTGTTTGGAGTCATTTTGTGTATTTACGTTGTTTTGTTTTGGATATTTTTTGGTTATCTGTAGTTGTCTTGTTTATTTTTGTTGTTGTGTGTGTGTTCTTGGAGTCACTTTGTGTATTTTTTTTTTTCTTTTTTGTATTTTTGTTGTCATCTTTTGCATTTATTTTGTCGTTTTGTGTGTGTTTGGAGTAATTTTAAATTTTTGTGGTCTTTTGTGTGTTTTAAAAATTCATTTTGTACATTTTGTTGTAGTTTTGAGTGTGTTGTTTTTGTGTGTGTATTTACGTTGCCATTTTTGGTTATTTTTCTGTAGATCTATAGTTGTTTGGAGTGTATTTGTTGTCCTTTTGTGTATTTTTGCTGTTTCTTTTTGTATTTCTCTGTCATTTTATGTGTTTTTCAAGTCTTTTAGTGTGTTCATTTTGTGGGCCACAGAAAATTAGCATTAGGGCTGCATGGGGCCCCGGGCCGCCAGTTTCCCATGTCTGCAGTAGATGATGAGAATGACTAGCCCATAACGACTGACTATAATGAGTGCTACACTAATAAACTATAAGGCTGAGCAACATTTTTAATAAGATTAGGAATAAAATGTCTCCTGCTTCAGGTGGTCGGAGTAAATTATCGCCTATAAATGAAAACAGGAACTTAGAACTTAGTAGAAAACATAGAGACATAAACAGAATTGAGGCTCAGAAAATACAAAATAATAATTACTCTTTCAGCAAACTGCAGAGGCAATAAGAGGGGGGTTAACATTTTTGGGAAACCACTATTTTCAAACACTTCCAAAAGGAAAGAGTGCTTTACATGAAACCCTGCCTCACCTGGGTGGTAAATCTAAATTTAATTATAGCTGCTGCAATAGCCACAATGGTCAAGGCATGGTAATTTTAGGCAGAAAAGGAAATGATCTATGAGCTGAAAAATCCTCTATGTCACTGAGTTAATTGAGAATATATCTCATGTAGCTTCACTAATTGACTAAGCCAGTTCAGACAAAAATCAATTTAGCATGAGAATGTTGGTAATTTGTTTTTAACAATGATTTATTTGATCCATAAGTTGAAAAAAAATGCAATTTTTGCATAGACTCCAATTGTTCACAGAAACTCAAAATGCCGTTAAGAATTTAGTTTTTGAGATAGAATTCATCATCTCCCATAATTACAAAATGTTTTTTTCATCTTTAATAATGCGGATGAATGTGCAAAGGCAATGTGATACATGCATGAATATTAATAAACAAAAATAAACAAACTCATTTCAAGTCCCCATAAAGCTATAAACACAGGGAAATGGAATACACTGCTCTTTAAATGGCAGCACGTCCAGTCTCTTATGTTTAAAATTCAAACTTTCCATTTGCAAAGCTGTTCCTGCACAAACATCACATCATGTTTTTACATTGGGGACAATAAATAAAACCATATGAAGCCTTAAACTTAAGAAAACTATAATACTACGTCAGAAACTGCATGTGGAACAGTGATAAGTCATAAGAACGAGCAATGTCCTTTTGTATTAAGCTGCAAAAAAGCTGTGACACAGCATATTTGAGTAAATTTGCCTTCCATGACATCACAGGTCATGCTGTGACTACTGTGCATGTGCACATTTTGATGTCAATGCTGAAATGATGCATTTTGCTGCTTTAGTCATCACTTAGTACAGAAGATGTTTGCCCTGCTCGGACATTTACATTTCATAAATATTAGAAAAATACAAAGGATGTCAAAACATACACAAAATGACAACAGAATAACTCAAGAAGATACAAAAGAACAACAGAAATATATATAAATGGCTTCTTAAGCACACACAAAAAAAATGCATCACAAAACAAAGTCTTGAAAAAACACAAAAGCACAAAAAAAAAAAAATTAAAAAACAGATGTGCACAAAAATAACAAAGATTAACAGAAGTGAATAAAAATCACTCCATAAGCACACAAAACAAGAAAATAAAGCACAAAAAACTAAAAAAACAAGCATAAAACAGCTACAAAAACACAAGCTGGGAGAAAAATACACAAAATTACACCAAAAACACACAAAATGACAGAAAATGATACAAAAGGACAACAAAAAAAATATAAAAATGTCACATTTGAGCCCTAAAACAAAAGCACTTATTTGATATTGCAAGGACAAAAATATATTAAATTATTATCTCTAAAAGTAGCGTAGCTAATTAGTTTTTGAACCAACCATCAGTCCCAGTAGTAAATAAATAACAGGCCCCCCCCCGCCCCCCCACCATAATCCCCATCCACTCAGCTCACAGCACACACACTTGTCTGTTTGTGTTACTGTGCTGAGCAACTGACGCTGTCAACACATAACGGGTCTGAGCTGAGCTGCTGTACATGTGCACATGCTGCATACAGTTGAGCTCCAACATCTGTGCCTGGTTTTTAAAGCGTACAGTACGGGCCTGTGTGTGCGTGTCTGTACGCTTCAACGCACATCCCACCAACCACGTGCCGGGGAATCTGCTGTACCCACCTGCAGGCGCCCGGCGTGCAGCTCCAGCAGAAAGTGGTCCGTCCGACCCGCGGCCAGGAACAGCATGCCGTCGGGGCTGGAAGTTCGGAAGCGCAAACGGAGGACGTTCCGGTCCGACGACTCTGTGGCCTTAAGCTGCACGAAGCCGTCGCCGTAGAAAGATGCTGCAAGAGAAACACAGTGAATGATACACTTTTTTTTTTTACACAAATACACACAACATTCACTAAGTCAGCATAGCTTTAATGCAACATAAATATTCATGAAAAATACTAAATATCATGGTCAATGACCAGCAGAGCAAGCCCTAATGTAGTCAACATGTGACATTTAGAATGTAAAACACACGCGCGCACACACTAAAATACACAATTAAGACACCTGTAGGGCTTTATCTGGGTTTAAAATCCAGTAAGTTATGAAAAATAAGAAAAATGTGAAGAAAAAAAAAAAAAAAAAAGAACACCTGAATTTTGGAGGTGAAGATTAAAAAAATGTTTAATTTAACATTTTTTTCCTGAGAAATTTATTATAAAAACCTAAAAATAATTTATGGGGTTATTTATTTCAGGCTCAGTAATTGTGATTAATTAAATTTGAACATCATTGTAATTGAGTTTCAGGGGGACAAAAATATTGTAATTTCAATTGTAATTGGAAAAAATGCTGGTGGGAAAATAAGAGATAAAAAAGGAAAGAAAAAAAGGGGGGGAAAAATGCCAGTCAACATAGCCATAATTGAGTTATTGAAGATGGAATTGTAATTGAAAAATGTAATTGACCCTAACCCTGTTGATAACACACATTTGAAAGAATCCCACTGTAAATACCGTAAGTAGAATTCTGGTCATTTCCTGCCTGGTGTGGAACCAAAACCGTCTCTTGTATTTTCAGTTCATGTTCATTATCATTCTCGTTATTATGATTAACATTTATAACAAAAAATAAAACTCATAAAACCCAATACTTTTAATGTTTTTCACTTTCTTTCTCTCAAGTAGTGCCACTGCGTACCCCCATTTGAGAAACACTGGTATAGATGTATGAGAAACAAGTACAGTATGTGAAGTGTAAAAGCAGCAGACTTTGATGGTGCACACACAGTGGCACACAGCGGATGTAGAGGTGTCTCAGAGGTAGTGAGGCACGTTGGGGCCTGCCTTTGCCCCAACAAGAACTTTCAACCTGAACATGAAAGGCTCCGACGTCCCCGCGTTGTCTGTGGCCCCGTGTTAACGTAACAGAGTGGCGTACGGACCCAGCTGTTTCTCCTCTTTAGCTCACCTCCCTGCCATTCCTCATCACCCTGTAATCTAGGCTAACATGCTCAGAGGCGTTGCTTTCTGCACAGGCACCACCAGCGCACATTTGGATAAGTCCCACGCACACAGAAAGGTTGATAAACATCTCTGGCTGCCTCAGTGAGGAAGAGAGCCATCACAGATGATGGCCCCGGGGGACCAACGGCCTATTGGTAATAATGGGGCCCAGAGTGAGTCACTAATGAAGCTAGATAAAGTTTACAGCAATAGATGATTGATTTTTGCTGCTAAAAGAAGTTAATTAGTAGTTTTTAATGAGATGGATGCATTAATAAACACAATTAAACCAGTTGATGGAGTAAAATAGACTACATTTTTTTAGACTGTACCTGTAGTTCATCCAAAGGTTGTTCTTCTCATGCACTACAGATGCCACTGTGACTCCAAAAACTCTGTAATAGTGACATTTCAGCAATTTTCGCTAATTGGAAAACAATGGCGTTCGCTGATATTGTAGCTTTCCACAGAAACACCCGAAATTAAAGTGACCACGTATCACAAGTAACACTTTTAAACACAACGTGCCCGCACTTGAAAACCCTCGGCCTGACATTTGAAAATTCCTCAAAATATGAACTGTCAGGAAAAATAATTTACATTGATTAATTGTGACCCAGCTAAGCACTTCAGTGAATTTATAGTTGGAAATGGTTCATCCATTACATTTATGATACTCATAGGGGAATAAAACATTACTAAATATGATTATGTTTATGCATAGAGTTTTATTACGTAGTAGTTTCTGTGACAAACACAAAGATAAAACATTTTGCCACTAATCAAGAGCCCTGAGTGAATGTCACCTTACATTAAGGTATCAATGCTCCACCTCCTTTCCTTCCTTAAAATCAGTCCATGACAAAGTTGTTTTTTTTTTAAATACTCAAAAACGCTGTTTTTTTTAACAAAAGATTGGAATTTTTTTTCCATTACCTGGAACCTCTCCATTAGTACCAATGTTTTGGTGTGAGAATGGTTGGTGGGTATTACATTAAAAAACCTACACCACTCAACGCACACAGCCAGACGGACGAGGAACGGATGACAATACCCTTCGGCGGAGGGTAAAAACCAGAACAAAAATTACGTCAAGCAAAATAAATCAGAGTTGGAATGCAGAAAAAACACTTCTTAGAGAAACATTTTTGCTTCTGCATATCTACTCCAAATCCCACAATGCAATGCCTAAAAATGTTCAAAATTTTTCGTCACATGACCATATGAAAACAACCTGAAACTGTAACTTCCAGCTCTGAGTAAACGCTCCTATTTTTCAGAACAAATAACTTCGATTTATTGATCAATGAGGCCTGCACTCTCTTTATCCGTGTTATAAATAAATGCAATAAGTGGAAAAAACAAAAAAAAAAAAAAAAGATGACGAGTTTCCTCATCCTGCCCAGGCAAATTTAGTAGGCTGGAATAGGCTCCAGGATAAGCAGGTATAACAAATAAATAGTTGAAGTTTTCTTTCATGAACGGGCAGACCTGTATTTGCAAGGCGAATAAGTATTTGGAAATTGGAAATTGAAAATTGGCAAAAATGACAACCTGTATAGTAATATAATGCAGGAAAAACAGAAGACTGACCTTGGCCTTAAATGTGACCTTGAGCAAAGGTCAAGGTCACACACTGAAAGGAGATGTTGATCAAAGGTACCAGTCTGAGCACCGTCTTTCAATTTGTCGCCAAGTTATAAGGAAAAAAGTTTTTTTTTGTGAGGTCAGAAACTTTGACCCCTACCTCTCTTTTTACTGGTTGGTTGTCGAGTGTGCGCTGCAGTAAACTGCTGGGAGCTTCACTGCCTTCTATTGTAGCGCCATTTTCTGCCCTGTCCCTGGGTTCTCCTCCCCATCGATGGTGTTAATCATGGCTGATCTCTCACCCAAAGGTGCGCTGCTGCCACCTACATGTCTCCAGTTGGTCACTACATCACACTTCAGCTCCGATATTCATGAGGGACCTCCGCCAGTGTTTCCTAGCAACCAGCATCGAAAAACACAACTGACGTAAAATTAGCGAGCGTATAGATTTAAAATGACGTATTTTCACGTCAATGGCAGTGAGTAAGTTAGGAGTTTGTAGAGATAAGTAGATGCTAATTAATTATAGCAGCTTTCATTAGCATGCCAAAAAAATTAGTTATGGTTTAACCCAACCGTCATTCATAGTCATAGCGCCACCTATTGGTAAAAGGAAATCATAGACATTATATTGGCACAGAACATTGCAGGAACATTTGTGATATAATCCTTTAAAATGGTCAGTTACGTCTCAACATTTAAAATTTTCTGCCACACCCCGACATGCAACACACCTCAACGTGCACCACTTTACAACATGCGTGTGGTTGTGAGGGCCCGTTCAACGCTGCCTGCAGCTTTAATTATTTATTGTATTTTCGTTCTTTTTTCTTCTTTTCTTGCTTTAGATTATCCTTCCCTTTAGTTTAGTTTACTAATACATACAAAAAGCAAATAATAATAACTTGTCCCTAAAGGATTGATGACCTGTGCACCTTCATGGACACGTAAATTCATTTTAAGAGTTCCCGTAAAATAAAAGCTCTTCAGCTGTTTGTTGAGTTTAAACGGTGAGTAAATGAGAGAGCACAACAATACACACTTGTACTCTGTAAAGACACTGAACAGACGGTGTGTGAGTGTTGTTCTCTAATCTACATGTCAGCACAGACGCACTCTGTGCATTAGCAACATTTTTTGGGGGGGATTTTTTTTCCAAACCTCGCTGAGAACAACAAAGGCAGTGACCCTTTGTGAATAGTGGCGAGGAGTTAATTTGAGGGGCAGAGCTTGTCGCTGCATGTGCACTGTGTTTGGACAACAGATCACAGATTTACTTTGACAGAGGAGAACCCTTGTTTTTTGGGGGGTTTTTTTCTTCTCCTTGTTGACTGTCTGGTCGCTCTCTGGCTGAAACATTATCAGAAACTGGGGGAGTTTGTGAGAGACGGTGACATGAAGCCAGTATGTGCAGTGCTAGAATTTTAAATAAGAGTGAGTCACTCTATGATAATATTTAATCAACCGCATGGGCACAGAGTGGACATATGGGGAATTTAGACGACACATGTCCAGGGATCCAATCAAGCAGAGACTAATGCCCACATGGATGAAATCATGCACATACACTATGTGGAAAAGAGAAAAAAAAAAAGATACATATTCTAACCCCTTGGCTCTTTTAATGCAACAACTGTACTTTTCTATGAATGGATTGGAATGCATTATTGTCACTGAGGTTTTTCCTCTGCAGTAACTGCTGCATCGCTGTCTCTCACAGAATTATTACTGCTTGCTAATGGTGGGATGATATATCGTGATATTAAAAAAATATATCAGAGTTTTATTTTTGTTTTGGTCATAGTCTTGATTAAAGTCCAACTTAGTTTTAGTAAACAAAATTACATTAAGATTTTATCCGACTAAATCAGATATAGTGGACTAGATTACACAGGATAAGAGTGTTTGTCAACCTTGGGATCGTGACCCCATGTGGGGTCGCCTGAAATGTCTAGTAATTGGTAAAAATATACATTTATATATATACACACACACACACATATATTAATTTATTCAACTATAATTTAACCATTTTTCATTTTAGTTATTAAAACTCATAACTTGATACATTTTTCTCAAAATGGCGCGATACAATTTAAATCTCTATATTTTTACCTCAATGTCTTACCAGATAGACAATTCTGGGTTAAGTGTGTTGACTTTAAATGACCAGATCGTTATCAGGCTTCTGCAGAGCTTGAATCATTTGAATCAGGTGTGTTGGAAGAGGGAAACATCTAAAACATGCTGGATAGTGGCTCTTGACGACCAGGATTGGCCACCTCTGATATATATATATATATATATATATATATATATATATATATATATATTGCCTATATATATAGGCAACATTGTAATTTTCTATATCGCAAAAATGGAAATCTCAATATATCTTCAATCTCAATATATTGTCCAGCTCTAATTGTTGTTTAGAAAAAATGTATATATTCCTCTCGAGTTGAAAAGATCTAAGTATGTAAATATGTCCAGAGTTAAAGTTTGTTTGTTTCTTAAAGTTAATGTAAAATAAGACATTGTTAATTTTAAAACTGACTTGTTTTTTAATCCCTATTCTCTTCACAAAAAAATGTCTCGTATCGTTATCGTGACCCTAATATCGTATATCATTGTATTTTTCCCACTTTTATTGCTTACACTGATGAAGTCCACCATCAGCTTCATGGAGGTCTCCTCTCATTCACTTTCACATCTTATCTATTTAGTCATAATTGTTTAACACGTTTTAAAGAATCACTGCAGTTCTGATTAGAACCATGTGTTGGTCCTGTGTCTGTAAGAGGATCCAAACCCTACATGAGAACAGAAATAGTTCCTGGAGGAGACGCCAGTCCATCGACGCTGCTCCGTTTGTTCTAACTCAAAGCTGGGTGGTCTTTTATGGTTCAAACAGCGGTTATAAAAACACATTATAGTTCCTAACACAATGGTTGATATATATTGTGTTAATGTTGATGAATAAAACTCCCATTGAAGTGTTTTTGTTACCTCCAGAGGAAAGTCGGAGCAGCATTGAGCAGCTCAGCAAAGCGCGGAGCCACAACTTGGTCCCGGTGAATTCCATCGTTCCTGCCCCGCTCGTCGCTCACAAGTCCGGCTTCATGTTCTCAGAGGGCCGCTCTTGCTCCGCTCCGGTCGCAGACATACGGACCGACACAGCGGCGAACACAGCCTCCTACACACGGGCTGTGAGTGAGTCTGTACACCGGGGCAGAGTCAGACCCAAGGACCCTCCGAGGAACCACCGCACGGAACGGGGTTGCCAAATACGTGGGGAGGCTTTCCGCCCACAGACTGAAGAAAACTCAAACATGCCATCAAACTGAGACAAAGGATGTAATAAACAGGTGTAGCATTACCAACCACGAAACAGATTTTAGTGTGTTTTGTTGTAGTTTTGTGTTTTAGATTTGTCATTGTCTATTTTCTCACTCATTTGATATGTTTTTTGTTGATGTTAATATTGTTTTGTGTTTGATTAAAGTCATTTTGTGTTTTTTTTCTTCAGTTTTTTTTTTTCTTTTTAAGTCATTTCTGTCATTTTGTGGTGTTTTTCAGTTTCCTTTATATTTTTTCTCCGTCATTTTGTATCTTTTGCAGTAATTTTTGTGCACACGTGTTGTCCTTTTGTGTGTTTTTGGAGTCATTTTGTGTATTTTTGAGCATTTTTGCTGTTTGTGTACTTTTCTGTCATTTGACAATGACTGAGGGCCACACATGGCCCCAAGACCGCATGGTTCCCTGTGTCTGAATTAGACTGTTATTATTATTATGTCATTAGCATAGCAAAATAATTAAACAGAACATTTCATGTTCGCTGATGTTTGATTGTGCATATTTCTTCCAATCTGGTGACAGTTTTTCCTGCACTCTGCCTCAAAAGTATGCAGGAAAACAAAACAAAATAATGTTAATGCCACTGAGTTAGTTAACTGAAACTTTTTGCCTTCATTTGTTTATTCATTCATTTTTAACCTTCATTTATACAGGTTAGTCCCATTGAGACAGCGTGGTGTCATTTTTAGGAGGGACCTGTTTTTGATGAATACATAAATCATTTTAAACATATACTATTTAAAAGTAACAAGTGCAGTAAAAATCAGAGCACAAAGATGAGTGCTAGTTATAGAAATACTTCAAACAGGGACTGATGAACTTTTAAAAGTTTTTCAAAGTTGCTTAAAACACTGCAAAGAAATAAAATAAAATAACATTTCAGATCTCAGGAATGTGGCAGCAACAAGTCGTTTCCTGGCATTATAATTAAAAGAGAGACCTTATTTATTTCTAAAGAAGAACCCCAGATTTACCTTCAATATTCTTAAATAATGTTTAGAATAAAGATTCACTAATACCTAGTCCACAAACTCAATAACATCAACTGTTGTAGATGCATGAACGTGAGCCTGTTGAAAAGCCCTTAGTTCATTCTGTGACTAAATGTGATTTAATACGACATATTGACATATTCTGTATCATTGTTTCCTTAATTGCACTTATAAAGATGAAAATTATTCAGATTTTTAATGGCTTTCAATACAAAAGTATCTCCTCGTTCAAATACTTTCACGTAAAGTCGCTCAACCGCATAAATCAATTTTACTTTAACCGTACCTGTATTTCATGCAAAGGTTTTTCCTCATCCAATACTATTTTTTTTTTTTTTTCACAGATTGTAAATGGTTTACAAATGCTGATATTTTGGCTTTCAACGTAAATGCGCAAATCCGTCTAATATCACAGGTAATGGCGAAACAAACGGAAAACAAACCAGAAAACAAAATGGCTTCAGGTGAAATCAGTGTTTTGCCTGAAAAAGACACTCAAGAAATCACAGTAAGAAAGAAGTAAAAAGACTTAAATAGTAATTAAACCCCAAAAACTACTTATTTTCTCTGCTGAAAACAAAGGTATTTGGATATGAAATAGTGTGTTTCATTGATTCTTGTCCAACTCTTGACATTGTAGTCAAATTATTTCAATTTGCCATATTTTGTTGTTAAAATGTAAGCGTGACTGCCCTCTACCTAATTGTGCTATTGGCTGAAAAAGTTGGTTTGTGACATTTTGGTAGATTCTTACATCACAAACTACCACTGTTAGCCACGCCCCTTCTATAAAAACTAGGAACTGTGGACTCTAATCAGTGTTGAGTAGGTTGGATTGAGAAAATTGTGAATAGAGGAATAGTGAGTATTGAGTAGCTAATTAGCATAGCATACTGTCCTTTGGAGATTCTATAGTAAAACTGGGCTTGTCTTACCCACACCCGGAGCCACGCCCATAATCAAGGCATTTTTTTTTTTTTTTACATTTCCAGCCAAAAGCTTGGGGTTTAGTTAATACTCTTTAAAATAACTTTTCCAATTCTGCACCGTCTTAACATTCCTCTACGGGACACCATATCCCACAATGCATTGTGTAAGACCTTTCCAAAATTAAAGTCACATGACCATTTGACAACAAGCCGTTTGGTCATGGTGGAGTCAAAAGCAAACTTTGGAGCGGCAATTTCTACCTTTGATATTTGTGAGAAAAATAATGAGAAAACATTTGGATGACATACAGGTACGGTTTAAAAAGTGTGAGTTATGTGGTTAAGTAATACTTTGACTAGAATATGTTATGGTTTCATTTATTCTGAAAAGTTTTTCAGGAAATTTACTTTGATCTCCGGACATGTTTCGACTGCCAACTGGATCAAAGAAGCCATCAACATCAGGAGGCGGAGCTTCAATGTCAACAGGAATTAGTGAACATTTTTACTCTCCTTCACCTGGGACTCTCTTCTCCAGAGACTATCGGGCGACAGGGGGCGTGGCTAGCCTGACAGAACTGTCAAGTTGGCCACGCCCAGAAAGAACTCATAACGACACATCAAAGCGATCAGCAGATGCCTCTGAGGAAGAATGACAGTTGTCAGCCAAAACATGTCAGGAGATCAGATTAAATTTCAAAGTAAATTTCCTGAAAAAAGATGTCTATATAAATAAAACCTAAAATATTATTTTGAAAAATAAGACAAAATGAACTTTCTAGAATTATTAAAATTTTGACTAAGCTACTACTACCGTTTTTTTAACATGTAGTATCTGTACTGTTTCTGATACATGTGTTTCTCACATACAATCACTGAAAAGCCACTTTAAAGGAATAATAAATAGAATATGGGTACATTTAAGGTGATGATGAGGCGCTGAAGTAGTGAATACTGTCTGAGGGTTGGGCTATGTTACGATGGGTGAATATCACACTTTTCTGCATGAGCTCAGCAGTTTTCCAGCCTCCTGTTTGATACATCCATAGATGACATGGTAAAAGTGTCTGTTTGGAACCATGAGGTCAGTGACCATCTCTGTGTGGTCGACACCAGGAAGCAGATAGAGCGACGCCTCCAAAGACAAGGAGGTGAGGAGCTCGGAGAACTTAACGGACGATTCCACAGGAACGATGATGTCACTGGTCCCGTGGAGTAAAGAGAATGGAGGCACTCTGGGCAGGAAGAGGAAAGAGAGGAAGGTCAACGCTACATGTTTGTGCCTCACACATTTTAATCACTGTTGTTCTTATTGGGTTTTTTTTTTACCAACCTGCTGAGTTTGTCCTGGCTGAAGCTCTCTACCAAGTGTGTTGGTGAGTAATACGAGAAGTTTTCCAACCCATTCATGGCTTTGTGCATAGTGGACACATATTCAACAGCTCGCATCTGTTCGTGCTCATAATGATCCATGACGTCGTAGACACCGCTGAGGCCTGGGAGCAGAGAGGAAAGCACAAGGACGTTAAAAAAATATAGATATATACAAAATGGGAACAGAAATACACAAGATTCAAATAAATTGTGCAAAAACAGCCACAAAAATACACAAAATTGCTCAAATATCACACAAAACATGTACAAACTGACTCCTAAAACAGACAAAACAACAACCATTTGGAAGGTTTGTGGATGCTCAGAGAAAATATACAATGAGACAATCAGGAGCGTTAGTTAGTTCTTAACTAAATTATATATATTTTTTTTTATCAAGCAGCTGCCTTCATTCCATCTTTAGCACAAATTAGAGCAGAAACGTTCAACTTTTATCACAGCGGGGGCCACAAAAGTGTGATTGTTGGATCAGAGGGCCACATAATCAACATTCATGTCAGTATTCAGAATAATGACCAGTCTGAGCAGCAACACAGGAAAAAACTAAAGGTTTTGGTGTGTTTTTAGTGGTCATTTTGTGAATTTGTGGAGTCATTTTTTATATGTTTATTGTTGTTTTATACATAATTTCTCACTTCGTGCGCGTACATTGTTTTGTCTGTTAGGAGTCATTTTTGTTTTGAGTCCTTTCGGGACAGTTTTTGCAGAATTTATTTCCAATTCGTGTATTTTCTGTTTCTTTTGTTTATCATTGTGCATTTTTTTGTAGTCAATTTGATGGTTGTCATTTTGTGCGTTTGTTGTTGTGTATATTATTTCTCCTCTTTTGTGTTTTTGTTGTTGTTTTGTCAGTTTTTGCACTTTTCATTTTGTGTTTTATTGGAGTCATCTTGTGTATTTCTGTGGCCGTTTTTTTGGGTTTTTGTTGTTATCGGTATCTGTTTATTTTGAGTCAATTTGATGGTTGTCCTTTTGTGTATTTTTGTTCTCATTTTGATCATTTTTAGCTGTCATTTTGTGTATTTTTTTGTCATTTTGCATATTTTTCTGTCATTTTGTGTATTTTTCTGTCATTTTGCGTATTTTTTGTCATCTTGTATGTTTTTATCATTTACTTTGGGGAACGGCAGTTGGATAAATGAAAATATATACTGTAAGTGAAAAAACAAACAATGAATAGAAAATAGAAAAGGTGCATTAATATTATGTTAACACAAACACAAAATGCACTAATACAAATAGAGGATTGAGCTCATCGCTTTGGATGAAAACTTTCGGAAAACTTTCCATTTATCAATAAGAGCCTTTTTGTACAAATATAGAAATGTAAAAACAGAAGCGCTGAAAATCTTACCAATAATCCCTCGTATTGATAACGTGACCTCCCGCTGCTTGTTTAACTCAATGAGAAGCTCTTCTCTTCCATCAATAAGAAACAGTGCAGTCAGTGCACACAGATGAGCTCCTGCTGAATGTCCCATTAGCACAATGTTGTCCTGAGGAAACACAAAAGGACGGAAACAAGAAAATTATCCCTTTATTTTAAATAGAAGAGCCTAAAAGGCGCAAAGGTGATTTACTTTGTTTCTTTATTAGAAGTTTCCGTTTATGCAGTTTCCAGAAATGCACTGTGGTTTAATCATTATTTAAATTGTAATTAAGAGTCATTTTTTTTTACGTTTGTTGTTGTTTTGTATATTATTTCTCATTATGTGTATGTTTTTTGTTGTTTTTTCTGTTTTAGGAGTCAGTTTATCCATGTTTGTTGTTGTTTTGAGTCCTTTTTTGACTGTTTTTGTGTGATTTATTTACATTTTGTGTATTCTTGTTGTCATTTTGTGGAGTTTTTTTCATAGTCTATTTGAGGGTTGTCATTTAGTGTATTTATAGAGTAATTGTGATCATTTTTGTTCTCCTTTTGTGTATTTTTGCTGTCATTTTGTAAGTTTTTAATTTATTTTAATTTAATTTATATTTGTGCATTTTTGAAGTCATTTTATGCATTTACTTTGGGGACCGCCAGTTGTCCATGTTTGAAGTAGAGGCAACAATTTTCAAATCCCCTAAACATAAATAAATAAATGAAAAACAATACAAATACACAAATATATATAAATATACCAAATAGAAAAGGTGCATTGTTACAGAAGAACAGAAACAAGTAACACAATGATCCTTTTTATTTTAAATAGAAGAGCCTGAAAAGTGTGAATGTAGCCCCAATCAGTGATTTTCTATGTAAGTTTTCCATTGTTTCTTTATTATTAGAAGTTTGCATTTATGCAGTTTGTAAAAAAAAAAAACTGCAACACGTGGTTTAATCATTATATAATTGTTAATTATTAACTTTTAAAGGAATACAAAAATATGAATACTAAACATAGGATAAATTCGTGCACTTCCAAAATTAAAAATACAGACATGTTGTTTCTTACTTGGTCAAATCTGAACTTGTTTCCACTCTCCAGAGCCCAGACTAAGCAGTCTGCGATATCTTGGACCATGGCTAAAACATTCCCCTGAAGACAAACACAAGCATCAGGTATAAGTTTCCCTGTGGAACTCTGATTGTTTGGTTTCCCACCTGTGGGTACGTGCAGTAGTCAGGACAAACCACTGCAGCGTTCAGCTCCTCAGCCATATGTCGGGCTAGTAAACAGTAGTTGGATCGTTCTCCAGAGCTCCACGCTCCCCCGTAGATGAACATGACCAGCGGAGGAGTGGAGAGATCACATGAGATGGAGTTTGGAGGATGATACAAGTCCAGTTTGTTGCCCCTGCGGCCAAATGTGACGCCCTGCACCACAGTGTGGGAACAGGCAGAAGAGGAATCAGCACATGAGTTTGTGTTTGTGAGACGTTTCATCTTACCTTCTCATAATGTTTACGATTCTCATCGTTCTTATACCAGGATTTCCACTGGAAGTACAACCTGCCGTACTGCAGATACTTCAGGGTTTCCAGGACTGCTCTGGTCAGACAGTAGATCCGCCTGATGGGGAGAACAAACATGAACATGTTTAAAAAAATAAAAAAAAAGGACTCATATTCATGACCAATGGAAAGCTGCTTAAGCATGAAATCTATATCAGTGATATCAACCACAGTTAAGCTGTACTAGTACTCAAATTTAACGTATGTACTCAATTTTAGTTTACTAACTAGTGCAAGAGTACACTTTACCGACGACCGCAGAGACATTTTTTCTCTAGAATTACTTTTTGATCATGTTTGTTATACTGTGTCACAAATACAGAATATCCAGGATTAGTGGCAAGATGCACCAGCTCAGATATGTTTATATTGCGTTTTATTTTAACTAGATTTTTATTTGAAAAAATAAAAGTATAGAATAAAGTTGTTTGAGATTCTACGTGGTGTTTCATTTTAAAAAGAATAATATATACATTTTTATTTTTAAATATAAAATTTTAATTACTGATCTACTTTATTTCAGGCAACCCCAAAGCTGAAAAACAATGTATTACTGTAATGAACATTTTGGCTTTACTACCCATTAAACATCCGACGTCCATGGACCTCCAGATCACGTTCATATCGCGTCTATACGACGTCCGAAATAGGTCGGCATTTGAACGTCATGACCTCGTCTGGAACTTGATATGACGTTTAACGTTTGAATTCACAATTTCTGCTCACTTCTCATATGAAGTTTAAACGTGAGTGTGTACGTGCTTCTGTTTATTACAAATCATTATTCAGTATTATCCACAGTCACTAAGTGTATATCCAGGTGTATTTCAGTAACATTCATATATTATGCTCTTCAATCTATTTAAGAAATAATGTAAATGTCGAGCCTTAATTCCCACTGAGCAAACCAACGTTGAAACAAAGTTGAGAAGAGGTCTTTTTCGGACGTCGTCTGGTCAGGTTAATTCAACGGACAGTACACGCACACACACACACAGCAACATCAACAAAAACGTCAAAATTACATATAAACTTTACAATACTCTCAAAATGAATGGTATTGTACACTCTTACAATGCAAAACTGTTATTTAAATGTATTTTAATGCTGTCATAGTATAAGACAATTAATATGGTAAATGTTTCAAATAATTGACACGTACCTTTGAAATAATGTTATAGATGGCTGTTTCTACGATGTCAATAAACCTACATCGTTCCAATGTGAATTGAGCATATACTGTGATCTTATGTTATTTTTGTTGCTATGGCAGCGCACCGGGTAAGGAAGCGCACTTGAAAGGGTCAGGGGTTCGAATCCAACCTGGGTCATTATTCTTATACGTCTTCTTGGAACGTCTAGAATACGTCGTTTTCGGACATCCAGACGACGTCCGCCACTCTCCACCCACCAGAGATATCTTCTTAACCTTAACCATTACGTCATTTCAACGTTGTTTCAACCTCGGTTTGTTCAGTGGGTAGTATTATTATACATCAATTTTATATAGCGCTTTTCTGGGTACTCAAAGTCGCTTTACAATGAAAGGAGCAGTGTTTTGGGGTCGGTGCCTTGCTCAAGGGTACCTCGGCAGTGCTTGAGAAGTGCCCTGGCACTGGGACTTGAACCGGCAACCCTCCAGTTCCAAACCCATATCTCTACGGAGACAGTACTTTAATACTACTAAAGTGTACTACTAATATTCGTAGACTTAAAATATGTTACAAGTAAAAACTCAAAGCTTTACTAGTTTAAAGCTCAAAGCTTTACTATGACACAGAATTGTCTACTAGTAGACAATTTTGCTTTACTAGTACGTGTACTAGACAGTCCGTTAAAATCCAGTCGCAGCGTTAGCTTAGCTTCACTGATGCAAAATGCTGCGGGTATTTCCACTCTGAGAAGCTCGACCTGCTCTCGCATTGACTCGCCTTGATTGGCGCACGTGATGTAAACAGAAACACGCTGACAATGTTTCTTCTTCTACTGTTTTACCATGTTTGGCACGGCATCCCGAAAAAACATGTAGCGCCACTGTAAACAGGAAGTACACCGCTGCTAGCAAAGTAACGGACAAACGCACCAAATTGGAACGATAATGGCGTTATTTCTTTAGAAATATATTGCATTACAGTACTAGTTACTGTCAAAAGTGACGGTGGTACACTGGTACTAGTAGGCCAAAAACCTTTAGTAGTAAAACAAAAAAAGTTTTACTAGTAAAGGTTCTAGTACTACTAGTACACTCAAAATCTCCCTAGTAGTACTAGCAGACTGTTTTTAATCTACTAGTAGTATGGTTAGAATGAGTAAAGCCAAAATATTTACTAGTAGCACTAGTTGACTTATTCAAATAAAGTAGGAGGGATTATAACCAAATCCTGAACTCTGATTGGTTGTTATCTTTTTGAAAACCAATGGCAAGTCTTGAATTTACTTTATAATGCTTACTTGTTGTACTAATGACAATTTTTGCTTCACGAGTAAACATAATTTGAGCACTAGTAGAGCTTAACTATGGTTAATATATCACCAATATATCAAATGGTGGTACCTTGGTTTTAGAGCTTCGATGTACTTCTTATATCCAGGCTTGTTGGGCCATCCATAAAGCCACTGAGCAGTCAGAGAAATAGAGTAAGGCACGCCCACCAACAGCACAGCCACAGTAGCAGGAAGTGAGAGCTTAACCCCAGCAGACCTTACAAATACAAAGAAAACAAAGCTGTTCAGGAACAGGATTAATGTGGAAAATGTACATTATATTGTTGGAAAGTTAAAATGTCTTACATGGTGTGTTTTAGTAGATTTATTTGACCTGCAAACATGAGAAGAATCACAAACACAAATTAATTGTTGGCCAATAAAAATCAGTAATGGTGTTAAAACTTACAACATTCTAAAAATACTTTAAAATATTCATATTTTATCTTTTTTTACATTTTTAAATACATTTTTTTTAATCTTTTACATTTTTTAGCAGATCAATTAACATCCTAACCACAAGTTGATTTATGGAGTTTAACTTGATTGATAACTTACTATGACATTCAAAATCAGAACATCTTAACATCGCAACCCAAACTATTTGAAGAAGAAGAAGATTTTTTCTTTTGAATTTATTTTTCTCTTAATTCATTTTCCATTTAAAAAAACAGAAACAACAATGTTAGAATTTAACTTACAAATCTAAAATTGTGAAAGTAAAAATGACAGAGAAACATCAGTTATGGTGTAAATTACCAACTAACTCAGACGAAGATGTCCCAGTCTGTCCAAATTCACCAAATGTAATGAAATTCCACAATATTCATTATTACATGACTGCAGTCATTTTTAATCTTACATTTTTAAAGAACTGTAATTGCAATTTTTCACCAACAATCCCACAAAATTCCCCTAAACATTGCACAACAATAGATCACAAAATAAGAAATTTACAAATAAAGATCCTGGAGTATGGAGGTGGATTTGCTTTTATAATTCAATGAAAAAAATTTTAAAAAAAAAACATTTCAAACTTTCACAAAAAAAAAAAAATCACTTGAATAAAACACCTTTCTATGGAAGCCCGTTTCCGCCACTAAAAAAAATAAATAAATAAAAAATCACCAAGGAAAGTCATAATTATGAGATAGAAAGTCATAATTATGAGATAGAAAGTCATAAATATGAAATAGAAAGTCATAATTATGAGATAAAAAGTCATAATTATGAGATACTTAAACATATTTACAGCAGCTTGTTCATGTGGTGAGCTGACACTGAGAGATGGCTGATAAGACTATCAAAGACTACTTTAGACGGGGCTTTACAAATGATGAAATACTTTGTTTGCTTGTAAATTCACATAGAAATATGCTGAGTAAACGCACCCTTGAAAAGATACTAAGCAAAAAGAGGCTCTGGCGTCGAAAGGATAAAACTGATGTGGCTGAAGTAGAGCATGGTTTATTGAACAACAAATGGAGATTTCTGGTCAGTGCCATGGGTACAGATGGATGTACCAAAAATGTTTCTATCTCATAATTATGACTATCTTTCTCATAATTATGACTTTACGAACTCATAATTATGACTTTCCTTGGTGATATTTTTTTTTTTTTTTGTGGCGGAAATGGGCTTCCATACCTTTCCCATCAAATTATTTTTTTAACTTCAATTTTTTTAAAAATGCAAAAATTATATTAATATTAGAGACCCAATTAATGGCATTATAACACTTGTTTTCTTTGATTGAAATATTTCTTTTGATTTAATTGTTTTTTCTTTGTTTGAACCCCCCCCCCCCCCCCCCTCCACCTAGGTGTAACACTGCTCTCCCTTTTTATATCCTCCCTATAATAAAAGATTTCTTACCCTTCCTTAGGGAGGGCTGGTGATGGTCACAATAAAGCACTAAAATAAATAAATGTATTTTATTGCAATAACAAAACATGCATTGCTGTCTCATAATGATTGCACTTTTTGTAGTGTTGACCTTTGACAGCATGTGCAGACAAGTAAAAAAAAAAAAAAAAGAAATAAAAATAAAAAAGAAATATGAATATACATTTTTTTTTTCTAATTGAATAATAAAAACACAAATGCACTACCAATAATACGGCCCAAATGCAAAAAAGATGGCTTCAATAGGGAAAAAACTTTTCAATCAAAAGAGGTTAATTAAATAAAAATAATACATTTTCTATCAAAGATAAAAAAAAAGTGTTTAAATGCAATTATTCGGGCCTCAAATAGTTTTTTGTATTTGAATACTTTTTCTCTTTGATTGAAAATATTTATTTTTTATTGAAGTAAACTTTTTTGATTGAAGTGATATTTTTTCTATTTAATTTTTTTTAAATTTAATATATATATTTTTTTGTTTAACAAAAATATCTCAATATACTGGAGAGACGGTTTTTTCCTGATTGTTTTTCTTGTATATTGCATAAGACATCAGTGTTTGTGATCTAGTGCGCCCTCTAGAGGAGCTAACAGCAAACAGCAGCAGTGAACTAGCTTAGTCGGAATGGCTTTAACTCGGTAATAATCCGCACAGTAGCTCCACACTTGTTAAAATGACAGCACAGGCTAACATTTATTAGCTGCGATCTGCTTTTAACGATGGTTAATGTTTATTAATCAGTTAAACCCGAGGAGCAGCTCAATGAGGCTGAAGATAGCGGAGCATCATCTCACCTGACAGCTGCAGATGGTGTCTTCCTTTCTCGTTAAAACCTGAACCTAAATCAGCCTCTGCTCTCCAGATGTGATCGGTTCACAACATTAAACGCATTTAAATGAGTTATAAAGTCGTACTGGTTGTAATAGTAAGAGAGGGACCAATGATGCGGATCATGCGACTGTCCTTCACAAACCGGTGGTGCGGGTTTTGTTTCACATAAACAAAGGTTATACAACAAGATAATACACGTACTAACTTCCGCTTTAGCCGGACTTGGAAAAAGTACTAGTTTTACTTGAAAAATGCTGTAAAATACCTATAGAATTATTGTAGAGTATGTTCTTGAAGAATTTTTCGCAGCCAATATTAACTTTTAAACATGTTCTGTTTAATTCGATCACATATAAACATGGCCTAACGTTACCTGTGTTGAACGATGGCGGAGCTAAAGTACGGATTTAGCTCTTGTAATGCTACAGCGTTGGGTCGTTACTCCGGAAGTACAATATACACAATTTCCGCCTTTGTTAAAATAAACTTAACCGCTATCTTATGCTTAGTTTATCCTCAGTTACCATTCATGTGTTTTTTAAAGAAAGGTTGCGCACATGTATTTGTTAGATAAACAAATTAATAAAATATATAATAATACAAATTATTATTATTATTATTATTATTATTATTATTATTATTATTATTATTATTATTATTATTATTATTATTATTATTATTATTATTATTATAGATGGTTAAGTGTTTTAACCATCTGTTAAAACACTTCTTCTGATGCTATTTCCAAATGTCAAACTAGAATTTAAAGTTTTTTTTATTGCCTTACTACCAAAATATATACATACAACGATTTCATTCAAAATTTGAAAGAAATTAATATTAGGTTTACGTTTCACCTAAATTATAAGAGAAAATAAGAGTTTCCATAAATGTTGTTCAAACAGTTTTTCAGTATGATTTTAATGGTATAAAGAAGTGTAAAACACTGTTTAAATTTAGCAGGTGTAATTTCACAGAGTTTACATATTTGCTGTAATTTCTTTTAGATAATTGTGAAATAAAGAAAGAAAAGAAAAAAAAAAAAAAACCAAAGCCCAGAATTTAGCTTGGCTTACAAGTACAAACTGATCACAAACTGACACAAAGTGGCCGCTAGAGGGCGAAATAACTCTTTTTTTTTATGTGTTCCAATGTGAAGTTTCTTTTGTTGCTTCATGACACAAATCAACCACGTGTCATTGTTGATGCTCCAGTGTTTACATTTACATTTACATAATTCATAAAATTTGCTTCTTTTGTCCAATTTTATTCATTCGTTGGGGACGTCAGACCGAGTTCACTTTATGATACGATACAATACGATACAATACGATACGATACTGCCTAGTCTCATGATAACAATACGATATTTGGAAACAGAAGAAAAAAAAATAATGATGCTTTTATTTGTTTTTAACTGATTGACCTGATACTGAAATACTTACTTAGGGTAAGACCTTTTCAACTCAATATGAATATAAAAAAGTTAAATCATAAATAAAATAAATAGTAAATAAACAATGACGTAAATAAGATACATTTTTCCTATTTAAAGTGCAAATAGAACGCAAAAAACAGAGACTAATAATTCATGTCAATCTAAAATAAAACCAAAATATGTCATCATGACATTCTTTAAAAACATATTCCTCTCTGTGCATGAACTTTGCATTACAAGTTTTTTCAAACATCAAACACAGCCCAGATTTAAGCTGTGTTATTCTTCTTCTTCTTTTTTAATTAATAATTAATAATATTAATACATCTTTCTGATGTTTCACACTATATGGTCCCACTTTGACTATTATTTACTCTGTGCAGAGAGCAGAGTACACCCATGATAATTTACCAGTCCATCTCGCCCTGGAAAGGTTAACAGATTAAACTCATACGTGCAGAGACAAACAGACACAAATTCTCCCCTGCAGACAGTTCAGAAGGCCAGTGAAATGAGGGAAAACCAGAGTTCCAGTGCACACACACCCAGCATGCACTGGGACTTCTTGCTTCAGGGCAGTGATGCAACAGATGATGCAAGTAAAGGTTCACTTCCAAAAGAGTTGCAGAGAAGGGGAATATAATTTAAGAGGAAAACTACATTTAAAGATCCAATACGCTAGAACAACATTGATAAAGATGCGTTTAACAATAGCAGGGGTTAAATTATTAAACTGCATAAAGGAAAAAATAAAATAAAGCACCAACAAACCAGTTTAAAGAGCTTTTTAAATCATATATCGTTAGTAAGTATAAGAAAGAAGAGTAACAATTTTTCCAAGGACAGCAATAATATATAATATGTATATCATGGTATAAAATATAATAATACTTAAACATAGTAAAAGGTTTTTATTAATTTATATATTGCCACTCTAAATTTAATTGATGAAATTTGTGTCGTATATATGAAATAGTACAATATTATGTATTATGTACATATTATATACATTCAAGTGTATGTATGTATGTGTGTGTGTACGTACTGTATGTATATATGTTTGATATGAGTGTATAAACTGTATGTATAAACTTGTGTAGAATATATATTGAATGTATATTGTGAAAATAGTAATATGTTATATATTTTTTTGTGTTTGATATTATCTAGAGATGGGGTAGAGATATACATATATATAAGCTTTGCTTCAACCTACACCCTTTCAGTGCATGAATTGGACAATTGAGTGTTTGTTCTGTACTTTTTTTGTTTGTTTGTGAAGACAGCCGAGAAAAAAAAAAAAAAAAAAAAAAGTTTATGGCATATATTATAGAAACAAGTAAATTAAGTAATTTCCACCGGGATTATTACTGTATGTCTAATTCTGATTCTGAAACAATGTTGGCTTTTTATTCATCTAAATAAACAACTTGTCAGCTGTATTATTCAGCTCTAACAAATACATTGAGCCCCATCCTTGCCAATGTTTACGTTGCAAACCCTCCTTACAAACTTTAAAGAAGGACAAAGTATTTATTGACCATGACCACAGCATGGTCTTGGATGCGGGACAGAAAAGTAGTGGATTATAGAGCGTGGTCCAGGGGGTTTTGGTGTTATGTTTGGCCCCACAGAGCGGGCCCTTCAGGCCTGAGTGGGTGTGTGTGGTTGTTACTGTGTCTGTAACAATGTGGGGAGCCATGCTGATGTTTTTCTTTCCTGAAGCCACAATGGAAACCAAGCCATTCCACAAAAATCAGCCTTTGAATTGTCTCGAAACAGCTGAGGCAGCATTTTGTCAAATATTTGGCTGAAATTGAACGTTTTCTGTTCTACGTTAATAATTATATAAATATTATGGGTGTAATGCACATACCAGCGATGAGACGTCGAAGGCTGTAAAAATGTTTTGCGAGAGCAGAAGATTGTGAATGAAAACTGGCACATTTTTATTTCATTGAAGTCAGGAATATAAAAAAAGTGATGGCAGTAGGTAGTGCGGTAAGGCTACATTAGCTAGCACATTTTCTTTAGTCTGTTGTGATGCACAAAATATTGATCTCTGCTAACGGTCCAATAACAGAAGTAGTTTCAAACTTGTTTTAGTTCCATCCATCCATCCATTTTCATACCCGCTTATTCCCGTTTAACAGGGTCGCGGGGGTCTGCCGGTGCCAATCTCCAGCTCTCATAGGGCGCTGGGCGGGGGTACACCCTGGACAGGGCGCTAGTCCATCACAGTTGTTTTAGTTCAGGGGCCAAAAGTGTTCCAGTTTGATCTTCAAGAGTAACTACACCACTTTTTTTTTTGCTGAAAACAAATGTATTTGGTATTAAGTAGTGCTGGTGAATGATCCTGGTCCAACTTTCAACATTTTAGTTTTTTCTAGCATTTCAATTTGTCGTATTTTGATGTAAAATGTAAGATTGACTGCCCTCTATGGGTTGAAACGCGGACATTACAATTGAATTTTGCTATTAGCTGAGAACAAGATTCTGTTACGTCATTGGACCATTGTGAGTGGTCCAATAAAAGTTGTAGTTAACACATTTTCATTATTTATCTCACTTTTCTCATATTTAGCACATTTTCCTACATTTAACACAACATTTAACCACATATATAGAGGTAAAAAAAAAAAAAAAAAAAAAAAAAAAAAAAATAATCCATCCATCCATCTTCTCCCGCTTAGCCGTTTCCGGGTCGCGGGGGCAGCATCCTCAGTAGGGAGGCCCAGACTTCCCTCTCCCCGGCCACTTCCTCCAGCTCGTCCGGGGGGACCCCGAGACGTTCCCAGGCCAGCCGAGAGACATAGTCTCTCCAGCGTGTCCTGGGTCTTCCCCGGGGCCTCCTTCCGGAGGGACGTGCCCTGAACGCCGCACTAGGGAGGCGTTCAGGGGGCATCCTAATTAGGTGCCCGAGCCACCTCATCTGGCTCTTCTCGATGCGGAGGAGCAGCGACTCTACTTTGAGCCCCTCCCGAATGACTGAGCTTCTCACCCTATCTCTAAGGGAGAGCCCAGCCACCCTACGGAGGAAACTCATTTCGGCCGCTTGTACCCGTGATCTTGTTCTTTCGGTCATGACCCAAAGTTCATGACCATAGGTGAGGGTTGGAACGTAGACCGACCTGTAAATCGAGAGCTTTGCTTTTCGGCTCAGCTCCCTTTTCACAATGACGGACTGGTGCAGACTCTGCATCACTGCAGACGCCGCACCAATCCGCCTGTCGATCTCTCGCTCCATCCTTCCCTCACTCGTGAACAAGACCCCGAGGTACTTGAACTCCTCCACCTGGGGCAGAACCTCATCTCCAACCCGGAGAAGGCACTCCACCTTTTTCCGGTCGAGAACCATGGACTCGGATTTGGAGGTGCTGATTCTCATTCCGGCCGCTTCACACTCGGCTGCGAACTGATCCAGTGAGAGTTGAAGGTCACGGTATGTTGGAGCCAACAGGACCACATCATCTGCGAAAAGCAGTGATGCAATACTGAGGCCCCCGTACCGGACCCCCTCAACGCCCTGACTGCGCCTAGAAATTCTGTCCATAAAAGTTATGAACAGAATCGGTGACAAAGGGCAGCCCTGACGGAGTCCAACCCTCACCGGAAACGATTTCGACTTACTGCCGGCAATGCGGACCAGACTCTGACTCCGGTCATACAGGGAACGAACAGCTCCTATCAGGAGGTCCGATACCCCATACTCCCGGAGGACCCCCCACAGGAATCCCCGAGGGACACGGTCAAATGCCTTTTCCAAGTCCACAAAACACATGTGGACTGGTTGGGCAAATTCCCATGACCCCTCAAGGACCCTGCTGAGGGTGTAGAGCTGGTCCACAGTTCCACGGCCAGGACGAAAACCACATTGCTCCTCCTGAATCCGAGGTTCAACTATCCGGCGGACCCTCCTCTCCAGTACCCCTGAATAGACCTTACCGGGGAGGCTGAGGAGTGTGATCCCTCTATAATTGGAACACACCCTCCGGTCCCCCTTCTTAAAAAGGGGGACCACCACCCCAGTCTGCCAATCCAGAGGCACTGCCCCCGATGTCCACGCGATGTTGCAGAGTCGTGTCAGCCATGACAGCCCCACAACATCCAGGGCCTTGAGGAACTCCGGGCGGATCTCATCCACCCCCGGAGCCTTGCCACCGAGGAGCTTTTTAACCACCTCGGCAACCTCAGCCCCAGAGATAGAAGAGCCCACTCTCGGGTCCCTGGGCCCTGCTTCCTGATTGGAAGGCGTGTCGGTGGGATTGAGGAGGTCTTCGAAGTATTCCCCCCACCGATCCACAACGTCTCGAGTCGAGGTCAGCAGCGCACCATCCGCACCATACATAGTGTTGACGGTGCACTGCTTCCCCCTCCTGAGACGCCGGATAGTGGTCCAGAATCTCTTCGAAGCCGTCCGGAAGTCGTTCTCCATGGCCTCACCAAACTCCTCCCATGTCCGGGCTTTTGCCTCGGCGACCGCCGTAGCTGCGCTCCGCTTGGCCCGTCGGTACCTGTCTGCTGCCTCTGGAGTCCCACAGGCCAAAAAGGCCCGGTAGGACTCCTTCTTCAGCTTGACGGCATCCCTCACCCCCGGTGTCCACCAACGGGTTCGGGTATTGCCGCCACGACAGGCACCGACTACCTTGCGGCCACAGCACCGATCAGCCGCCTCAGCAACAGAGGCACGGAACATGGCCCACTCGGACTCAATGTCCCCCGCCTCCTCCGAGACATGGTTGAAGTTTTCCCGGAGGTGGGAGTTGAAGCTCCTTCTGACGGGAGACTCTGCCAGGCGTTCCCAGCAGACCCTCACTATACGTTTGGGTCTGCCAGGTCTAACCGGCATCCTCCCCCGCCATCGGAGCCAACTCACCACCAGGTGGTGATCAGTTGACAGCTCCGCCCCTCTCTTTACCCGAGTGTCCAAGACATGCGGCCGCAAGTCCGATGACACGACTACGAAGTCGATCATCGAACTGCGGCCTAGGGTGTCCTGGTGCCAAGTGCACATATGGACACCCTTATGCTTGAACATGGTGTTTGTTATGGACAATCTGTGGCGAGCACAGAAGTCCAACAACAAAACACCGCTCGGGTTCCGATCAGGGGGGCCGTTCCTCCCAATCACGCCCCTCCAGGTCTCACTGTCGCTGCCAACGTGAGCGTTGAAGTCCCCCAGCAGAACGAGGGAATCCCCAGAAGGAGCACTCTCCAGTACTCCCTCTAAGGAATCCAAGAAGGGTGGATACTCCGAGCTGCTGTTTGGCCCATAGGCACAAACAACAGTCAGGATCCGTCCCCCCACCCGAAGGCGGAGGGAGGCTACCCTCTCGTCCACCGGGGTAAACTCCAACGTACAGGCACTAAGTCGGGGGGCAAGAAGTATAGCCACCCCGGCCCGGCGCCTCTCACCATTGGCGACTCCAGAGTAGAAGAGAGTCCAACCCCTGTCGAGAAGGCTGGTTCCAGAGCCCTTGTTATGTGTCGAGGCGAGACCGACTATATCTAGTCCGAACTTCTCCACCTCGCACACAAGCTCAGGCTCCTTCCCCGCCAGAGAGGTGACATTCCACGTCCCTAACGCTAGCTTCTGTAGCCGGGGATCAGATCGCCAAGGCCCCCGCCCTGGACGACTGCCCGATCCACACTGCACCGGCCTCGTATGATCCCTCCTGCGGGTGGTGGGCCTACGGGAGGGCGGGCCCACGTCGTCCTTTCGGGCTCTGCCCGGCCGGGGCCCGTGGGCAAAGCCCCGGCCACCAGGCGCTCGCACTCGAGCCCCAACCCCGGGCCTGGCTCCAAGGTGGGGCCCCGGTAGCGCCAATCCGGGCGACGTGAACTTCCTTTGATTGTTATTTTTCATACATGGCTATCGAAAAAAAAATAATAATAATAATAATAATAATAATAATAATTATTATTATTATTATTATTATTATTATTATTACTCAAAAAGATAGGTAAAATTCTGTATATGACATTACATCATTATTTTTAAGTGTGCAGGAGTAGGGGGTACATGGTTTCAGGTTACATGACTGTGAAAAGTTTGGGAATCATTGATTTAGAGATTTTATAGTGTAGACTGGGCGTGTCTTAACTGCTCCTGGAGCCCCGCCCATAATCAAGGCATTTTTTGAATTTCCCTCTTAGTGCCAGGTGAGCCAAAACCAGTGGGTTTAGTTATACTTTCAGTGCAGTTTTAGGCAGAAAATGAACAATTTCAAATTGAATGAGCCTTAGTTTCCACTTTCACATATAATGATAATGTATGTAACGCACGGAGAATATCAGAGCAATGTGATGGATATCAATCGCTAGAGATTGTCTACTTAAAATGTCCTTGATTTAATCACCCATTTTTATTCAATTTGGGAATTATGTGAAACATTATGTGATTTGAGGAAAACTGCAGTATATTTGGAAAAATTAAAGTCTATTTAACAATTTGCAATTAAAAATGACACCATGTGACGTAAGCGCAGGAAAGCTCCTCGTCCTTGAAAATACAGTGTCGTTTCTTTGAATTTGTGTAGTTGGAGGGGTGAGATACAGTATCTACAATAGAATTAGTAGATTATTTACACAATGATTCATGTTTTTTCAGTCATTTTTACTTTTTCCTTCAGGCTGGATTAAAGGCTCTCAAGGGCCGGATTTGGCCCCCGGACCTGGAGTATGACACGAGTGATCGACAGGAACATGGAATGAATCTACAATGCTGTAATGTTTTTTTTTTTTTCCCTTTTTTTCCAAAAAAGATAAAAAGAAGAAACTTCAACTTTTCCAAGATAATTTAAAATTATCGAGCCTGTTTCATGACTTCACCTGTATTTGCAAACACCTGCTACGTGCACATAACTCAGGATTTATTATTATTGCTACAGGCTTCATAACTAAATCTTAAATGCCAGCCAAATCATTTTAAATTGTTCACTTTTCAAGAGAAAAACAAAGTGTAAACGTCTTATTCCGACAGCTTGGAGTCGGTAAAGCATGTCTAGAAAAAGAACTGGTAGTAGTCACACCTTTCCTTTGAGTTCTGATGATTTAGTATCTATTAAGCATCAGCCTCAGGACCATTGGGTTTTCTAGGTCATCCATGGCTCGAGATGAGAAACAGAAATATAATCTCACACACTTGTTTTTTTTTTTTTTTTTCAAATGTTTGAATGAGCTGTCATTATTGATTGATGATGTTCATTATTGAACATGAGAAAAGTTAAGGCTTCGTCTTTTTGTTATTATAGCAATAAATCCTTCATTTTCTCACTCCGTCAGATACAGCATGAGTTCAATCCTGTGTTTTGGTTTAATTGGAACCATTTTCCACATGGACCTGGGATGTCCGGTCTGTTTATGTATAACATCTCTAACATGATGCTCTATTCTATTTAACTGTGGTGACTCAAAGTGAGTGTGGGAGGCTTCTTACTTCAAATGTTCTCAGTCTTATTTTTTTTGACACAGGGCGTGCCAACAGGACTGGCTTTATGAGCAAAAGCAAACGCAGCAAAAATGTGTCAATAGAGTCAAGAAACAAAATATGCCATTCTTAAAATACTTCTAACCAAACCTCCACCAGTGAATGTGTTCCTAAGAAGAATTTTGATGATTGTGGATTAAAATAGAGAGCGTTTATATGCTAAAATGTACTATAATAGGCTTATTTTATGATATTTAAAAAGAAAATGAATGAATACTGACATCACAGCTGCAATTTAATGTAACCATTACACAATACCCTAGGTTCCCAAAGTGGGGTACGGGTACCCAGGGGTACGCAAATTGTCATAGGGGGTACGTGAATGAAAATGAAAAACAATGGTGTTTGACAACATTGGAAACCGCTATTGCTAGGCTAAAGCTAGGTTATTGTTAATGCTAGGCTAATGCTTAATTAAATCTAATGCTAGGTCAATGTTAATGTTAGGCTAATGCTAATGCTAGGCTAATTTTATTGCTATGTTAATGTTAAGGTAAATGCTATTGCTAGACTAATGATAATGCTATGAAAAAGTTAATACTAGGTCAATTTTAATGCGAGGCTCATGTTAATGCTAGGGTAATGCTATTGCTATGCTAATGTTAATGCTAGGCTAATGCTATTACTATGCTATTGCTATTGCTATTGCTATTGCTATTGCTATTGCTATTGCTATGCTAATGTTAATGATAGGTTGATGTTATTGCTAGGTTATTGCTATTGCTAAGCTAATGCTAATGCTAGATAATGATAATGCCAATGATCAGCTAATGCAGTGCAACCTGCATCCTCACTTGCATTTTCTTCAGGAAATGCAAATATTATTATTATTATTATTATTATTATTATTATTATTATTATTATTATTATTATTATTATTATTATTATTTCTCAAAAGAATAGATAAAATTCACTTTAGGGCTGTATATGACATTACATTATTATTTTTCTTAGGGGCAAAAGTAGGCCTTGGCAATATATCAAAATTCAAGATATATCAAGATTTGTATTTTGGCGATATAGAAAATGACAATTTATTGTTTATTTTGTTTTAAAATACTCGTTTTAGGAGTCGCTGCATGACAGCATGAAAAGCACCATTAGATAGATTGCTGAGTGCGTCCTACTTCTCCTAAAAAAGCCACCATAAAGAACTCACTCACACATGCTGTCTCTTGTATAGAAGAAAAAGCCAAAAGTGGCACATATTATGCAGCTGTTTGTTTATAAATGTATACCTAGGTGACATTTTGCATCAGCAAGTTTAACTCTGAATATTCTATTGAGATTGATATTGTATATCACCATTTTGAGAAAAGTTATTGAGATATATCACCCAGCCGAGGTAAAAGTAATTCAGAAATGTAAGGATTTTCATGTTTAGAAAATGTCTATTATTTGAACAGTAAAGCATGAAGTCACATATATTATTTACTCGAGCACCTCACACATTCGTAGACTATTACAAAATTTGTAACGTAATTTAAGGATTGTTTAGGTGAAACTGCAGGGTTTAAAAAAAGAACAAATCTAGAAAGTTGTGTAAAAATTCCGTCTCTGTAAAATTTAGAGAGAATTTTGTTAATTTAGAGGGAATTATAAATCTGGGACTAAACGTTGGTGATTTACATCATGATTAATGTTTTTGTTGTCATCTTTAAATTCATTATGTATTAATAAATATAACAAAATCCTACTGCAGGCCAGAATGGAGGCTCCGGTGGCCCGCGTACCTTGAGTTTGACACCATCTACAGATCACGATTATTCAATTATTCAGTTTCTTTTCTTTCAGCTTTGGGATTTATTAAATGCATTGGAAAGGGTTACTTATTGCCACAAAACGTGCACAGAAATGACTACAGAAAATCCCAAACTACAACATAATGGCACAAAATAACTCCAAGAACACATAAAATGACAAAAAAAAAAAAATACATAAAAGGATTAAAAAAATACACAGAAATGACTCCCAAACCTGAAACAACAACAATTGCTTTGCCCAATGAGAGCATCCGACTACCTGTTAAACCAAAGTACCTTTCATCTGATGCTGTGGGCATGAGTTCCAGAGATCAACGATAACCGCTCTAAGAGACGGTTTCTGGTTACTTCTTTGTTCTTTGCTGCACAAATCAGCTCTTGTGTTGTATCTTTGTGGTTCAACATGTTTTTTTTTTTTTTTTTTTGGCTACTATGCTCACACATTGGTGTGTTTACTTCCCAACAGTGACCCAGTCCCCTGGGCTCCTGACACGTGGCACTGAGCCAGACCTTAAAACATGCTCTCCCACTTTTCCTCTTCCATCTGCAGCAGCGTCATAGTAGAATTCTGCTCCCGGTATAGGCTGGGATCACAGGATAACAGAGGCATCTTTTCACTGGGAATGTCCAAAGAGAACATCCCCTTTAACTGGGGGGGGACCATGGAAACTGGCACCAAACACTAGGCCCAGTTTTTGCGTATCCCAGTGCCCGGAATCGAGCCAGGAGTCCGTCGGCTCGACGCCTCAGGAGTGAAGACAGTAGTGTTGGCGCTCAGGGCTGATGGTGCTTTTCAGGGAGGCCACTGATGAATCGCACACAGTGAGGCCATTCTTGTCCGACGCGCAGGATGAATGCTAACATGTTTGTGTTGATGCTAAAGAGGTCGTTGTTGAGGGGAGAAAAAAAAGAGGGAAGTAGTTTGGCAAGGTGTGGAGTTGATGGGGAAACTGATGAAGTATGTGTGCGCGTGTGAATGTGCTCGCACAGGTTAAGGGTTTAAAGGCTTATCTATGTAATTAACACTAGAAGTCCCACAGAGGTGTCAAATGAACTTTTTACCTATAAAACCCAGAGAGGTGTCATTTGACCCAAAGAGAACACAAAAATTATTTATTTTTAATGACAGTGTGGTGTGAGAAATGTGCAAAAGAACAACTGTGATTTGTTTTCAATGGTTTTTATTTAGAAGAATCTCCTTCATCCTCTTATTGAGACTCGTGACATACTTGGCACTGCCACGGTATCTCTCTCCTACATTTGCCACATGTGTATTTGTGGCAATGAACACATCGCACAGTTGCGCGATTGCTCTTGCAGCAATGGTTGATCTGACACTTAGCCCTTTTCCCAGGGCCAGGTGTAGGCGGTTGTTGTTGGCGCAGTTGCTCTTTGAGTGCCTTCTTTTCACTCACATGAGAGTTAGCCAACTCTCTTGCTAGCTGAACCAGGAAGTCCACCCGTCTCTCCTGCACCCCGGTGCATGCTTGATAAAGCAGATGTGCATTGAGTGCCGCCATGTCGATCATGTTGTAGAACACGGCGACTGGCCATCGCCGTGTTCCTGTGCGCACACTGTACTCCCGCACCATCTGGTCCATCACATCCACTCCGCACTTTGTGGTGTTGTATTGGGTGATGGTGTTTGGCTTCCTTTTGATGGTTTCCTCAGTCTCAACCACGGTGTGCATGCTGCTGAGAATGTAGACGGTCTTTTTTCGTTTGGGCGCATACACCGTCAGCGTGGCACCAGTGGTGGAAAACACCTAAAAAAGAAGAAATTGTTGTTATTATAGCGGTTTTAAACACAATGACACACTCAGAGGTGTTGATGGAATAAAAAAGACCAACAACATACCTGAGTGGTGAATTCCTTGCGGTCCATCTTTCTAGTTGACTGAGGAATTTCCCGGCGAATCTTGTTGACTGTCCCGAGGATGGTGGTTTTCCGGCTGAGCAGTCGTCGTGCAAGTGTCAGTGATGTAAAGAAATTGTCCGTGGTGACCGTCCTGCCTTTGTCCATAAATGGTTCCATCAGCTTCATCACCACACTCTCAGAAAGTCTCTCCTCACTGGGACGACTGGGGTCCTTTCCAAGATATGGGAGGACATTGCAGATGTACTTTGTTTTCAAATCACAAGCCACCCAAAACTTTATGCCAAATTTGTCGGGTTTTGTTGCAATGTACTGCAGGAAACAGCAGCGAGTCTTCGATGGGAAAAGCTGTTCATCAATTGTGATGTGTCGACCAGGGTTGTAGCATGTGATGCAGTTGGTAACAAACGATCCCCACACATCCGAAATTGCAGCAAACTTATCTGTCTGCACTCGCTCACTGCGCGTAAACATGTCATCAAATCGTAGGTGACGCATGATGTCTTGGAAACGGTTTCGTGACATAATTCCAGTGATAAGTGGGTTTCCCAGGCATGCTGACCAGCTGTCACGCAGAGATGGAACCTTGGTCACCCCCCTCAAAATAATAACAGAAATAAATGCCATTAGTTCATGGAGGATCATGAACCAGTCCGTCTGCTCCGTTTGCCGTGCATGCTGAATAGTCCATTCTTGAATGGGACGGAGCATGCCAACAGTAATGAAACAGAGGAAGCTCTGAAGGCGACTCCTGATTCTTCTTCTGGCCTTTGCTGTTGGCTCTCCATCTGCAGCGTACGGTTCCATTGGAGTGAAACGGAGAATTGTACCCACATGTTCTTCATGCCACACTGTGCCCTCTTTCGCCGTCTCTGTGGGCTCACTCTCCAACCGAGCTCTCTTTTCCAGATGAGGAGCAGTCGCGTCATCTGCAATGTGAACAAATTCAAATTATTCTTTTCTTCGGTTTTAAATAAAAATAAAGTCAGGAAATGAAAATAGGATGTTTGGGAAATCTAACCTGAAGACAGCTCAGAGTCCGAATCCGAATTTGGCTGAAGGTTTATGTCCTCCCCATCTGAGTCACAAGGGTTTGCATTGTTCAGGATCAATTCCAACGCTTCTTGAGTGGTAAACCTTCTCTGCATTTTGAGTAGAATGAGTGTGGAGTGTCAGCAGGTGGAAGCAGCCAGCTATTTATTCCCCACAGCACAAAAGGCTGCATGACAACATGGTATTCCAGTGGTGTCCAATTCCGGTCCTCGAGGGCCGCTAATCAGCACACCTTATTCAAATGATCATCCAGCTCTGCAGAAGCCTGATAATCATTTGAATCAGGTGTGTTGGAAGAGGTGACTCTGTTTCTTTCAATGTTTGTAGTCTGTGTTTGTTCTCCCCCAGCATCAAGCAGAACGAGTTAATAAACGGGGCATTGTGACTTTAGCTTCCAGGGCACTTCCCCCTAACATTCCAGACTTCCATTGTTAGAGTCAGGCTCTCCCCCCTGCTGATTTCTCAGGTGATTCATTTACAAATGAATAGAGGCAAATTGTAGCCATCAGAGTCGTCAGTTTGGTCCTAGAGTTCATTTGACCCTGCTCTGGGACTTCTGGGGGGATATAGAAATCCCTGGGACTTCTAGTGTTAAAGATCTATGGTGGCAGCAGAGAGACAGGTTTCAGTGCGTCAAATGAAAGGTAAGACGTTCACTCCAACGTGCACCATCCATAACTGATCATGATTCAGAACCTGCAGATTAGCATGTGGAGCATTGAAATAAAAAAAATACTACTTCACATGCACTAGTGTCAATATAACACACAAACATTTCAGCACATACACCATTTATAAGGGTTCTCAACCTTGGGATACACACCCTTATGATACCATCAAAAAACAAAAAATATTTCTGAACAATTTTTTGCTTATTTTTATTGTTTATCAGCAATTACACCAAACTTGCCATATTTTCACCTATTTTTCATCATTTTTTCTTGCCATATTTTTGCTCCTTTCAATGCATTTTGGTTTTGCTACATTACTCCCATTTCTGCCACTTCTCCATCAAATTTCAATGCCTTTTCTACACATTTTTTTCCACTTTCAAGACATTTTCAGCACTTTTTCCACCTAATGTCACACATATTGACCCGTGATTGTCACTTTTAACCTCTTTTCGCCGTAATTCATGTTGATTTTGACCAATTCAACCACATTCACATTTTTTCAAGCCCAGTTTAAACCAATTGTTCCTACTTTTAAAATTACATTACCCCAACCCCCCTCCCCCAATTTCTGCCACTTTTAAGCCAACTTTGAACCCTTTTTACCACTATTTCTGTCTGTTTTTGGCCACTCAAATGTGCAACTTTTAATTATTTTTGGTCACTTTCAACCCATTTTATTTCTGAATAAAACAATGATTTATATCTTTAAGATGACTTTATACTATGGCCCAAATAATAATACACTTCCTGGATAATTGTGAATATTATTCAGATAAATAAATTAATGTGGTTATCACAGATTCATAGAACAATGGACCATTATTTTTGCTGACTTTATGAATGGACCCCAAAAATATCTCCCCTTTATTCCCCCTGATAGATGGCCCTGTCTCCACATGACTGTTCTTCAATGTTCACGTCTGCGTTCAACCACCTTCAGGTACAGTGGGGGTCCCTGGTCTCTGGCACCTTTATTTTGGGGGTCATGGGCTGAAAAGGTTGAGAACCACTGGTCTATATGACGTGCATCTTTACTAACAGCTCTGACAAAGAAATACAACTCAGCATGCATCAGCACATTTAGGACTTTAAAAAAATGTTTGGTATCTTCTACAGAATCATGTGATTGATCACAGCCAATCAGAGCAGATTAGAGCATCAGGATCAGTTCTGTGAGACAAAATGTAACCAATTATTTTCATTTTGTTCGGTATCAAAAACAAAATGTGGGAGTTTAAGACATTATTGACCTTGTTTTTTCAATTTTAATATCTACTTAATGTCTAATAAAATGTGTCTTCTAGCTTCTCTACACTTCGTCCTGCTACCATATTTTTGTGCATTGAGGAAGTGTAGATTCAGCCGCTTCTTAAATGGTTTCCCTTAAGGCTAAAGTCTGTACATCACATTTTTGATTTAAAAACTTCAAAAGAGCTGGGCTAAAAAAATTTTAATAGCAAACATTAAAAATAGACTGTGATGTGAATTCATAATAGAAAAGCCATAAGAAAGACTGATGACTTATGAGTGTATTTTCTCGTCTGCACGGTAATAAAACTGTGTGTTTAATATAGGAATGGGCATATGTCATTTAAAACAAATCCAAAATAAGTTTATGAAAACTTCTTTTTATGACAGATGGGAAAAAGAACATTAATCATAAATTCTTAATGAACAGAATGCAGCTTATACTTGTTTTTGTTTAATTTATGTCTTAAAATGTCATTTAACCATGATAAAACTGAAGTGATTGTATTTGGTCCAAAACAACTTATATATAAAAAACTGAGGCGTTATCTTTGATACTGACTTAACTTTTAACTCTCATATTATAATATTTCTAAAATCAGGAATATCTTGGCCCAGAGTGATGCTGAAAAACTAATCCATGCATTTGTGATATCTAGACTAAATTATTGGAACTCCCTACTGTCAGGATGTCCCAGTAACTCACTAAAAAGTATCCAGCTAATTCAGAATGCTGCAGCTAGAATACTAACTGTACTAACAGGAGAGAGCATATTTCTCCAGTATTGGCTTCCCTTCATTGGCTTCCTATAAAATCTAGAATAGAGTTTGAAATCCATCTGTTAGCCTGCAAAGCTCTACATGATCAAGCTCCTATATATCTTAGAGACCTGTTAGTGCCCTATCGTCCAGGCAGAACACTCAGTATGCTGGTCTACTGGAAATTCCTAACGTGTCTAGAAGTAGAAAAGGAGGCAGAGTGTTCAGCTACCAGGCTCCTCACCTTTGGAACAAGCTCCCAGTCTTAGTACGGGAGGCTGCTACTCTCTCCACCTTTAAGGCTAAACTCAAAACCTACTTATTTGCTGAAGCGTATACCGTATAATAGCGTTAACCTAAACGCTAGAGCGGACATGGGCTGGTCTGTAACGTAGCATTTACAGTCCATGGAGTCGCCACTAGCTTACCAATCTACAGGAAGAGATTTGTCGCCTTTCTAATAAGTGATGACGAGGCCACTGGGAGTGAGGGCCAAGGCCAAGGCCAAGGCAGGCTGACTTTATAATACTATACCTATAATACATGTTTTTCTGCAGTCAGTGCCTTCTCCTCGCCCTTCTCTCTCTGCTCTGTTTCAGGTGTCGTGAAGCTGATGATGGCAGTTCCTGATCTGTGGTTCACGGCTCAACTAGTCTGGTACACTCTGATGTTCTATCTCTCTATCCTGTTCTGTTGGTTCTTCTGTCCACTAACCCCAACCAGTCAACGCAGATGGCTGCCACCTCTGAACCTGGTTCTGCTGAAGATTTCTTCCTGTTAAAAGGGAGTTGCAGACTTTTGCTAATGCTTGTTCATGTGGATTTTGTTGGCTTTTTTTTATTAAGAGTTTTATATTTTGAAAGTGCTTTGAGATGACTTTGGTTGTAATTTGCACTATATAAATAAAGTTAATTTGAATTGAATTGAATATATCATATAGCAACTAAAACAAAGTGTATTTGTCTTTAGACGGATAAAGATTACAACCAATCCTGTCAAAGTTACATAACTAATGTAAAACTAACTCAGCCTGTATGCAGTTGTTTCACTGTAAATATGAGAACTGCAGTTTCTAGTAAATGAAAAATGTCTCCTTTTCATTTTTCATGAACTATTTAGTCCTCAATGTCTTATTTACACTGGTTATTGTGGTGATGGATAAGGCAACTTTAGATGTTTTCCCTTCTGTCAGAACATTTGCTTTCCATGCATCAAACATGCAAAATGTGATGTTTTCCTTTGAGGCTGCAAAGGAACTAACTATGAGGAGTTTGACGTGTTTTGGTTAACCTAGTACACATGTGTCAAACTCAAGGCCTGTCAAATTGGATGCCCTTTGTAGCATCCAATTTGGCCCGTATGAAAAAATAAAAATTACAAAGAAAACAATAATCACTGCGTAAATTACTAGTTCAAATGTAGATAAATCAGCCTCCCCGATACACAAATTAAATTAAACGCCCCAATACTGCCATATATCACATGGTGGCAATTGTTTTAATCACAAACTGTTGAAAGAACTCTCATTTTTTCCAAAATACTACAATTTTTCTCAAATTATTCCACAGATTTCCCCAAATCAAATAAAATGTGGGTACAAAATCAAAGAAATCTAAGTAAAGCTTCTGCAGCCACTGATATCAGTCATTTATTGCTTTATGTATCATTTATACATGGAAGTGCAAACTAGTGCACAATCATTTTGAAATAACTTTTTTTTTTCTGTCTAAAATCTGCGGCCCACTTGAGATCAAAGTGGTCCCTGAACTAGCGTGAGTTTGATACCCTGACCTAACACATATAGCATAGCTAGCTGAGCAATGACAAAGGGGTGCTGGCTATGTTACTGGGGCAACTTATATGTTCAAATTACCTGAATAATTTAATAAATAAAGAAATACATCATTAAGATATCAACTGATTAGTAGCATGTATTCGTTGTGTTTGCAGAGACAGAAGCTGCGTTCCCATTACAGATTTTCTCAAAATAAAAAGCGATATTTCTAAATATCGACAAAGTATAATTGCGCTTTGAACGTGTTTCCTTTGAACTTCATTTTGGGGAGGAGTCTCGCAACGCCCGTGAAATCTCATCCCACGAGACTTTGATGCAGAAAGACGGACGCACCAAACCTCCTTATAAGACTCTATTTCTTTGTTGTTTCACGTCTCATGTGGCAGTAAATTCCCGGTCTCCTCTTCGGTTTACACGTACCGGGTCATGTGACCAGGTATTTGCGGAAAAAATGTTTCCATTGCACTTTTGCGACACATTTCAATATCAAAACGCCTTAAATTCCTCCTCATGAAACGTTTTCGCTATATTTGAGTGCTTTTTTGAAATTCAGGTGTTTCCATTACCAGTTTTTATTGCTCTATTCAGATTCTGCTCATTTCCAAGGGTAATGAAAACACATCTAGAGACATGTGGATTTAGAATCAGAACAAAGCGCTGCAGGTTTCGTGTAAAAGCCCCATTAAAGACTCTGATGTGTCAACATTTGTGCTGTGCTGTGAAATGTGAGGCTACACTGAGATGGAGGGTAACGGGTTCAATCTGAATGCAAGAGAATACGTTGTGGTCAGTGTTTGTTCCCAGACGTTGGTGGGATTATATCCACTACTTCTCACCTCATCACGCTGGGATTTGGTCTAATATTCAAGATTGAAACGTTTTCTTTCTTTTTTTTTCTTTTACACACACTTGCTTTTCCAGTGATATGGGATATCTGAGGCCTGGTGTGTTTCAATACTACTTCTTTGTTTTGCTTTCCAATTCTTTGAGCGCAGTATCCTGCCACGATAACTCTTTTCACAACTGCTACCGGTATCAAATGCCGCGGGGCCGCATTACATAAACATTCCTTCTCGTTTTGAAGCAAAATATGAGTATTTGAATTATTCTTTTCCACCACAAAAATGTTCCCGTGTAATTCCTGAATAAGTGCTGGTTTTAATTTCAGTAAAACATTTCCAGCTCACACTTCAAACCACCACAAACTGAAATAGACGCATTTACAGTAGATTCCCCTTGGGAACGAAAACCCTCAGGGTTGTGTGACGAGGGAGACAGGTAATGATTCTGAGGACTGTATTCTTTGCACTGTCACGGTGAGAAGCAGCACAGAGATGCCACACAGTGTGCAGTGCTTCAGGCATGCTGACATTTAGGTAAAAAAAAAAAAAAAAAAGGGGGCCCCACTTTATTTCAGCAGACATCGAAGAAAAACCTCATTTTGGAAAGACTTGCAGCAGCTAAGTGTGCTACAGCTAACCTTAAACCTTACAGTAAACAATCAAACAAGCACAAAATCTGCTGCGTTGTGTTATTTTAAACCAAAATAACCTTGTGTTTAAAGTCATTTTTTAATTATAGTTTTATTAACCAAAAGTCGATAAATAATTAGAACAAGACAATTTAATTTGGCTTTTATTTGGACAAGATTTAAAAAAAAACAACAGGCTTGAACCAGTCATATCACACATGGTGGTCAACTGGCTGCCCAGGGGCCACATGAGGCCCTTGGTCTAATTTTGTGTGGCCCCAAAGTAAACGCACAAAATGACAAAAAAAAAAAAATCAAACAAAAAAGGAAAACAAAATTAACCATAAATGACAAAAACAACAAAACGACAATGAAATTGCTCAGAAATGACTCCAAAAACCCGAATTGACAACAAAAATGCACACAGTGATCCAAAATCACACAAAATGTCAAAAAAAAAAATTCACAAAATGACCAAAAAAAATTCACACAATGACTTCAAAATTACATAAAATAACAAAAAATACATAAAGGGACAACGAAAAATGTGCAAAAAGAAAAATACACATAAATTGACTTTAAAAACCCAAAACGACAAGAAAAACACACAAAGTGACTGTGAAAACATAAAATGACAACAAACCACGCAGAAACCCTTTCCTGTTTCCTGTAATAATGCTCAGATTATTATTATTATTCCATAAATACTAACATGAATGTTGATAATGTGGTCCTCAAAACAGATAATCACACTTCTGATGCCCCAGCTGTGATAACTAATGCATGTATAGAGAAGAAATGGTGATATAGAAAGTAATACATGTTTTTCCTCTCTAGTATTGTCTACTTTGGCACATGACAATAATTTAGTTGTTATTTATGATAAAGACATATGATATGTGCCATGGGATAACTGTTCTGTATTTGCTTCTATAAAAATAAATGGAATTGATATATGTTTTATTCAATTATAATCTTGTCTTCATATTAAACATGGTATTCTACCATATAAAGACAAATAATGAGATTTATACTATATATAAAATATTTAAACCCTGCATACATATATATGTACAGTATATCCATAGTCTTATAATTTACTGGCTTGTACAATCATCTGAACATCAGCTTACCAATAAGCTCCCATTAGACCAATCAGGCTTTTCAATGGCGACAAAGGCTGACTTTGTTCTATACATTTGTGTTTTGATTGAAAATGTTGGTATTTCACTGTGTAATGGAGATTAGCGTTCTAGCTAATCTTGTGTAAGAATGTTGTGAAACCTTTAGACGCAGCTTCTTATTTAATTTAAAGAAGTAAAAACACAGCAACACATTTCTCAAGGCTTATCACAGCTTTGGGGAATCTACACATTTACATAAGGCCATGCTTGGTACGAAATGTCATTTACACAAGTTTTTTTTCTGTCCCAGCTTCTGTTACACTAAGCATTGCTTATAGGCTAGAAGCCTGCCTACCTCAGAGACAGATTGAAGTTGTTTTTTTACATGATAAACCTTAGCTAAGTGGATTTTTTTCATAAAGTAATCAAAGAGAGGAGGAGGCAGTCTGCTACACTCTGATACATATAATTAGTGAAAATGTACCTGTATAACATCACTACTATTGTTTTCAATGTACTTTTTACTATAATAGAATAGATATTAGTCGGATAACTCATCCCTTATAGTCATATTATACTGATCAGGGTCCCTGGCTTCTTTTAACGGTTATTGAGTAATTGTCACAAACAAATGACAACCCGTAACGACCAATCGGAGCATTATTAGAAGAAAGAAGTAATTATTTGTGAGGTTTTTTTTTTATGTTTTCATCTCATTTTGTGTTTTTGTGTTTGCTTGGTGTGTTATGGGAGTTATTGTGGGCATTTTTTTTGTTGGTCGTTTTGTATGTTTTTGTAGTCATTTTGTGAAATTTTGTTGTCGGTTAATTAAAGAAAATATATTTTTTTTGGTCATTTTTTGTTATCATTTTATGGATTTTTCAGTTACAGTATATAACTTATATTTGTGTATATTTGTAGTCTTCTTGCCTTTTTGTTGTAATTTAGCATAATTTTTCTGTTTTGTGTGTTTTTGGAGTCATTTTGTGTATTTTTGGTTGCCCGTTAATTTTTTTTGTAATTCTCTGTATTTTTGTTGTCATTTTAATTATTTTTGTATATTTGTAGTCATCATACTTTTGTTGTTGTTGTAATTGTGTGTGGTTTTCAATCATTTAGGGCATTTTTTACTTTGGAGGGCTGCAAAAAATGAGAAAAAATATTGCTGCATGGGGGGCCATTAGTTGCCCATGTTTGCCCTGGACTATGACACAAGCTCCTCCCAGAAAGATTGAGGTAAGACCAAGGCCCATCCGCATCACAAGTCTTAACTTAGGATCTGCATGTGATCTGTTGAAATACACTTGATCTCATATTAGAGCTTTAATAAATCTGGATAATCAGTTTGAGAAACTTCCGTATAAGCTTAGTGAGAACGACAGAGAAGAGTCACATTTACCTTAAAAGAAGAGGTAATGAGGTTTTCTTGGAAAGCATCAAGGGAGAAATTGAGGGAATGCATATTTTAATAAAACTAAAACTGAGAGCAGACGCTCTGCGGAGTGTCACTGGTGTCAAATGTTGCTATAGTATCACTAACAAAGAACCCAAGTTAAACAAGGTGTGGCTTGTGGTTTATATCAGCAATTAGGTTAATTATCGCCCAACTGAAAAGAAAGCCTTTGGCAAGTATTTCCGTTAGATATTGTGTCTCTTTTGTGTTTCAAATAACGTGTTTTATTACATTACATTTATTACCTCCACCAAACAGATATTGACAAACTTTTAACAAAAGATAGACCTTACATCATGGAAGAGTCCATTACATTTTGGAGGGGATTCAGATCAATTTGCTGATTCGGCATCAGTTTTACAATAATCATTGGCGGAATTTCAAAAATTTATATTTTGTTTCACATTAAACTGATATTTAATGAAATTTGACTCGGTTTTGCCATCTTCACTTACCTCACCAAGTTTAATCTGGATCAAATCCGGGTTGTGCATTTCATCAGCTGTGTTTCCATTACCCTTGGAATTGTGCAAAATCTAAATAGCGCAATAAAAACTGATAATGGCAACACCTGGATTTCTAAACAACACTTAAATATTGCTAAAAGGTTTTTACGCTTTAATGAGGAGGAATTTCAGACGTTTCGATGTTGAAATGTGTCGCAAAAGTGCTATGGAAACACTTTTTCCCGCAAATACACGTCACAGAACATTACGTACCTGGTCACATGACCACTGCTGAGTATAGATGACACGGTGCGTATTGACAGAAGAGGACACCGGGACATTTCTTAGTATTACACTTAAAAATGATTACAGCCACATTAGGCATGAAACAACAAAGGAATACGTGTGTTATTGGAGCAGAATACATGGGAGTTGAGAGGCTTCTGCCCAAAACAACATTCAATGGAAGCAAGTTCAAAGTGCAATTATACTTTGTCAACATTTAGAAATATTGCTTTTATTTTGCAAAAATCTGTAATGGAAACCCAGCTATTGAGATTGTTAAAAAAAATGGGAGTGACCATACATTTGGACCTACTGTAAGGTTATTAATGGGGATAGAAACATCTTCTAAGCCTTTAAAGTGTGAATGATCTGGTACTATGTTCAAGATCACTGATCCAGATAGCTGCCAATACCTGGAAAAGAGGAGATTTGGCACTTGGTGGTAAAGCCCGGTTCAGTCACACTCAGCAGTGCTGACATCTTCTGATATTTCACTTCTATGTTGAGTTATGTAAAGCTTTCGGAACACAACAGTCTAATGTTACTTGATGAGTAAGAAAACAAGCTGGCAGTGATCTCTGGGTGTTCCCATCTCATCACATCACCTGATCTTGCTCCTCCCTCTTACTCATTCCCTCCTTTTGTATTGACACATTTCCACTCCCTGCTGCTGGATCCAGAGTTGCTTAGTAGTCCATTCCAACTGGCTTAGCTGCATTTTGTGAATTACACTTTGGGATACAAAAACCTGTCTGGTGTTTGCTCCTCATTCTACTGAGCCGAAGCCTGTTGGGACAAGTTCTCCTCTTGTTGAGTCCTACTATGGATGACGTTGTAGCTAAACACATTTGGGTTTTTGTCCCCATTGTATTTGGCTGCAATGAGAGATTGGTGTTCCTTCAAAAGTTGTTCTTGATTCCAACGGTTGTTTAATGATTCATTGATGTTCGGAAGTCTTTACTTTCAAGCCAAGGTATCAAATCTTAACCACGGTATCAAGGTATCACCATCAACATTCACACTTTAAAGGTTGGTAAGAAATGTCTAACAACATTAATAACCATTCAGTAGGTCCAAACTTATGAGCACCCCAATTTTTTTAGAAAAATCTTGACGTTTACATTTTTAGTGAACATCACCTCATGGCAACTTCCTTAAGATAGATAAATCAAATTTTTACCTGTTCAAATTATTATTGTCATTTCTTTGCCCAAGAACATTCTACCACTAAAATCCCAGCTTTATCCTACTACAATCAAAACCTATCTTACATCTTAAAGCAGGGGTCCTCAACATAGGGGTCAGGACCCCATTTGGGGTCGTGAGACAGTGCGGGAGGGGGTCGTCAGATACTGGCAGTATCGGCTCTACTCGGCTCGGCTCTACTCTCTTTTTGCGCGTTTCCACTGGGAAAAAGTACCTCCTCCGTGGTACCTGGGGCCGCTTTTTTTAGTACTTCCTTTGCTGAGGTTCCTAAAAATGTAGCCCTGGTTTGAAAATGTGATGTAGGCACAAAACAGACACTGATTGGGTCTGAGAATCATCACAGCGTAGAGTCATCAACTCACACACAGAGAGAAAACATTTGGCCACCAGTGATTTTTGTTGGCGATCTTGTGATGATGACAGCAAAGAAGTGCAATCCGTGGAGTGTGGCAGTTCCACGTGTCAGGTTGGTGCTCAATGGAAACGCTTCGTAAAACCAGTATCGGGTTCCGAACCTATTCCGCTAATTGAAACGCGCCATACGAATATTTTTTTTAACAATTTGAGCCCATTTTTGCTTATTTTTAATCTTTTTCTGCAACTACACCAAACCTGCCATATTTTAACCTATTTTCATCACTTTTTCTTGTCATATTTGTGCTCCTTTTAATTCGTTTTTGCTTCATTACACCCATTTCAACCACTTCTCCACAAATTCCAATGCCTTTTCAGCCAATTTTTTCCACTTTCAACAAGATATTTTTGACACTTTTAAACCCTTTCCACCACATTTCCAACCTATTGTTGCATATATTGACCCTTTATTGTAACCTATTTCATGACCAGTATTTTCCATTCTAAACTAATTGTTCCTAAAAAATGCTCCAAAAAGTTCTCCCCTTTATTCCTCCTAATAGATGTCCCTGTCTCCACATGACTGTTTTTCAATGTTCATGTCTGTGTTCAACTACCTTTCATGTACAGCGTGGGTCCCCGGTCTCTGGAACCTTTATTTTGGGTGTCGCGGGCTGAAAAAGTTGAGAACCACTGTCTTAAAAAATTACAGGATTGTTATAATGACGTGTGTAAAGTGCTTGTCGGAGTTTGTTTGTATGTTTGATGACTAGAGATGCGATGACGTGATGTCAAGTTTGTCTTTCAGATGGTTTAACACACACAAGTGTACACACACCCACACACACACACACACACACACACTGTAATAACTCTTCTCCTGGGAACTCGCATGTGCAGCCAAAATTTTGTGGCACAGAGAACAAAAGCGTGTGCACGCCACTGTTTCTGAACAGTGTGTTCTGATGTGCGTTCTCTGCTATTTTAGGTGATCATTACATATTTGTGTTTATTGAATTCAGTTCCGTATTCTTTGTTCTGCTTGATGCCAATCTAGTGTAATTAAAGCAGCTTGTGGGATCTGTATTATGTCAGATTTGTATTGTACAACCAGTGTTGCTTATTTTTGGTCTTCAACGTTGAATTATTTTCATCCATTTCTGTTTCCTTGTTCCCAGCTCTGTCTACAAGAACACATGCTTTTATTAAATATCAGATTTCGCTTGAAGGAATAACGGTTGATTTGTACCTGCTGACTTTTCCATCTCACTTGTCCTTTCATTGTGTTAATGGGAACTTCCCATAAAGATCTATGGGAAATTCACATACTACGTTTCACATACTACGTTCTCCCTATACCTGATCTAATCCTCATATTGATTTGTGATTTGATTAATTAAGTGTAATAAATTAAATTAAAATAAACTAGATAAAACACTAAAAAAAATTAAATAAAGTGAAATGAAATTAATTAATTAAATAAATGAAATTACTGCAGCGATGGACTGTAGATAGACACCAACAGACCCCCGTGACCCTGAAAAAATGAGCAAGCGCACTCAGAAGATGGATGGATGGAAGGATGGATGAAATGAAATGAAATGAAATGAAATGAAATGAAATTAAAAATAAATACAATAATAGTCAAACACCTTTTTTCTTTGGGGGGAGGGGGGCGGGGGTGGACTCTCGAGGATATTTGCAAAACATTCCACACCCACGCAAAACTTATGATCAAAAGGCGATTTCTAGGGAAATGACTCATCACAACGACTTTCCCATCGACCGGTAGAGTTGGATTTGACACAAAGTCCTATTGTTTGACTCAGTGCCGAACATTCAATGACGAACATTCAAAAGGAGCGTGGTGTCACAGCCCACAGATTAGGGTCACGATTTGGTTTGTTGGAGGGAGAAAAGGGGGAAGGGGTCGGGGTTAAGGTTAGAACTGTCATGGGGGGGTGGCTTTAATGCACAAAGTGAGAACATGTACAAAATTTACAACTGAAGTTATGCTGTTTGCTTAAATGTGTTTTTCTAAGGCGTGGTTTGGTTTTGATCCTAGTATCAGCTATTAGGTTTCCTTTACAAATATCTCCCCAGATATTTGATGTTTACACTTTATATCATTGAGCAAGGTTTAAAATAAAAAAAATGTTAATCCAGGCTTCACGATGCAATACAACGGTTTGTTGTGAGTGATGTCTCAGGAATGCAAAGAAGTCTGTGTGTCTGCACATGACAAAATTACTACTTGTGAGAAAGGCATGTCCTAGTAAGACACGCATGTATTCAAACAAACCAAAAAAAAACCCCAGGGAAAACTAATGTCATTGAACTGGAGTAACCCTCTTTCAAGGTGAGGCCATACTTCTCAACCAATCACAATAGGCCTGGAATCAGGCACCCTTTCTGAGCCAATCAACACGCTTGTGCATTTTTTTTTTTCCTTTCCTGCACTCCGCATTTCAATTTCCTCTCAGTTCTTTTCATTCTTTATTTCATGACTAACAACTCGCCCCCAGAGGCGGAAATGGTTTCGGTCTGTTGATGAATACCTGTCAAGGTTTTTTTTTTTTGCTACTTTCATTGTATCTCTGGAGCTTGCACGCTTCCTCTTTGTGTGCAACTCATTCATTTGCTTTACACACACTACTGAGGGCAACCCTCATGTCTGTGCCTGCTCGGCTCGTGAGTACGACTGTGTTTACTCTAGAAAGCCGTGTTTCCCAGTGAAGCTCGACCTTGATCCTTTACCCAGTGCAGAAGTAGTAGAAGCACTGGTGCACGGCCGCGTGTGAGCGTGACTGTGCTTAAGCATGTGCACAGATGTCCAACTGTAAGTGTAATTTGAGGTGGGCACGCTGTCGTCTGACATGAGCCGTTGCATAATCCATGTCAAGCTGAGACGCGGCTGTTTCTTACTCAATATGGATTCCAACTGAGCAACACCACAACATACAGTGAGACACAGGGAGGAGGTGATGTACGTGGTGAAAGAGGAGCTTCAACTGGGATTGACAGATGGAAAGATGGAAATAGAAGGTCAAAAAGACAAGTCATGTTAAAAAACGGGGTGATGCTAAAACCCGGGAACATCCAGAAACATTTCGGGGACATAGGCTACTAGAGACAGAGTAAATTCTGACCCCTGTACTGGATTCTCAGGCTGTAATATCACCAGGTTTATCATTGTACCGGTTGTTAAAACTACTATTTTTACCAGGACGCACATATTTATTATTGTTTTCCGGAGTTTAATAGGGCTTTATTTACCAGTTGTTCCTACTGCATATTTACAAGTTTATAATATTATTTTATTATTGTGCATAGTTCCTGTTGTGAACATATACGTAGGCTACATCAGAATGAGGTAACCTTTTAAATAATAATAATTAAACAGTTCATAAATAATAAAAAATACAACATGTTTCCGATGGTAAATAAAACTGATATTACAGCTTGTACATGCTGTACGGGGCAGAATCTACTTTGTCTCAGGTATGTCTCCATAATGTTTCCGGATGTTTCCAGGTTTTAATATCTCCATTAAAAGATGAGCCAAAATTTTCCTTTAATTAAACAGTTTGGCATATTTTAATCTTGGAACTAAAGTCCCTTATTAGTTTGTTACTAGTACTACTATAAAGCGTTGCGTTTTTCCTTGTATAATTTGGTCTATTCGTAAAAGCCTTGGATATTTAACCCCAGAAAAGAAAGAAAGAAAACAAAAAGAAACAAACCAGAAAAGTGAAAAAAGCCATTTAGCAAAAATTAGATAAATATTTTGTGCAATATGATCAAATACTGTAAATCCAACGCAATATTGTTGTTAATATAACTGCATTTTTAGGCATCATTTCTTTGGCTCAATCTTTGTGCTGGAAAATACACCTTGGGTTGATTTACTCATTGAGTAACTGCTTATACAGTATTTATACATGAAAATCACATTTGTAACGTTTTAAATGGCGACATCCATCTGTGGCTCCAAGAAACAATCATTTACACCAAAGGCACATTATTGTGGTTAATTGTATTTATTTTAGGCACACACGATATTTTTAACATCTAAAGACTCAGAAATAGAATTTCAAAGTCGATTCAAAAAGCCTGGGACGTGAACCCATGGTCCTCTAAAAACAATTAAAAAAAATAAAAACAATGCTACTGAATGGCTAATGCTCTTATGTATTTTGTTAATAAATAAATGTAATATTTAGGCTAGCATTGATGGCGTTTGCCTGTGTTTTCTCATGCAAATTTTGGAGAGTTTATGAAATACAGTCTAATTAATAAAGAAATTAGTACATTTATAAAAAACAAAGGGAGTCTCGACTTCAAGATAAGATTGTATTTAATGGCAAAGGAAGGAGGTTGAATCAATGGCTGATATTGATTTTTGGTAAAATCATATCACGATGAAGGCATAAAGAACAAAGCAGAACAAAAACTACCAGCTCAGGGTAAGAATGAAGTAAAAACACTTTTTATAGTAAAATATTCTGCTTCTTTACATTTTTTTTTGACACCATTCAATTCACATGGTTATTTGACAACAAACTCATTGTTTACGGTGAACCTGCGAGCTATAATTTTATCTTTAGTGAGTAAATTCTCTCTTCGCTATTGTCCCAAGCAGCTTTAACCATATATACAGAATTATGGAATAATTATATAGTTTAAGGAAGAAAATAAGAAGAAAAAAAACAACACCTCACGACCCTGGGCATACAAACTGAAAAAGAATCACTGTGCGTCCCATGGTGTATTATTATACTGAAACAACACATACTGTATAAAAGGTCAAGACAATATAATTTACCTAAAACAAAAAATAAACACACAATAGAACAAAACATACTGTACATAATAATATATTACCTTTGCCTTCATATAATTTAGTTACATCATCTCTCCTGGCTCGACAATGTACGGATTTAAAGCCAAATTTGGAATTTCTAAGAGTCTGGAGACACATATTTCGTTTTAGGTTTCCAAGGAATTAATGTTGGTTTCTTAGAACTTATCACACAGTTTTTCCTCATGAACCTACGGGTAAAATACATTGGCAAATATTTGCCTGGTCAAATAAAGAAACACTGTGGGCAGCATGCATAGAAACAGGTTTTATTTTCCACCAGCCACTGAGGGGAAGTGTTGAGAAAAACCTATCACTCTGCAGAGGAGGGGAGATAATATATACTGTACATATATTTACTTTATCAATTGAAAATGCCATCTTACATATACTAGTACATGTAGATATTTTTTATGCTGTAATATTAATTTGCATGGAAAGGTTTTCAAATGCAAACCTCTTTACCTGCAGGATGTCATTCTTTGACATCTGCCAAGAATACTTTAAAAAAAAAAGTAGTTTCATAACCACAGTTCTCATGTTGAACGTGTCAAAAGTGCTCACCTGGTGTGAGTTCAGTTCTAGGAAAGCCCAACGTTAAACAGATCACTCATTCAACACATTTGTAGTTTCAGCGGTTGCACAGGGTGGAATTTTCTTGCTTTTATGCAATGCGTACCTTCAATTATCAATAATATTATCCACTGTTATCCAGGAAGTTTGTTTTTTTTTTTTTTTTTGGCATAGTATATAGTCATCTTATAGATGTAAATCCTTGTTTTAATCCGAAATAAAATGGGTTAAAAGTGACAAAAAAATTGGAGAAAAGGTGGACGAAAATGGACAAATCGGTGGTAGAAAGGGTCCTAAGTGTCAATATTAGCTTAAAAGTCATGGCAGAAATAGGGGGAGGGGGTAATGTGATGGGTATGACCAATTGTGAATGTGTTTAAATAGGGAAAAATTCGCACAAAATATGGTGAAAGGTTAAAAGTGACAATAATGGGTCAACAATAGGTGAAAAAAGAGCTTATAAGTGGCGAAAACGTCTTGAAAGTTGAAAAAATGTGCCGAAAAGGCATTGAAATTTGATTGAGAAGTGACAGAAAAGGGAGTAATGTAGCAAAAATGCATTAAAAAGAGCAAAAATATAGCAAGTGATTAAATTAGGTTAAAATATGGCAAGTTTAGTGTAGTTGCAGAAAAAGGGTAAAAATAAAATTAAAAAAAGCAAAAATGGGCTCAAATTGTTAAAAAAAATATTCTTAGTTTCTTGAAGGCATCTGGCGACCCCCTTCCAGTGTCTCATGACCCCAAACGGGGTCCTGAGCCCAAGGTTGAGAACCCCTGGTTTACTGTATTTGGTTGAATATGCGCAAAAATAAACTTGTCTATATTGCGTCCTCTAGTTTGTGTTAAAATAATCTGGAAATCTGAAGAATTCAGACATTTAAACTCAAGTTATATACAGTACCAAGAAATGATCCCTTGACAAAAAAGAAGTAATATAATACCTATCATTCAGAAAAAAGTTTTGCATAGTATTTGGTATTAAAAGATTAACAGTAAATCCTCATTTCACTGCAGTATGGCTCTGATGGAAGGTGACGCTTCCTTTGAGGTGGGATCTTTCTGCTGCCAGGCTGCAGACATTACAGTGTGTTTGATCTACTCTACTGTATCAGTAATTGTAATCATATGAATCAAACCCGTGACATCAAAGACAAATTCCTTTGGATAATGTACAGTCTACCAGATCTACAGCAGCTCAGCCACCCAAAGTCCCATTTTTCCACTGTCCCAACAGTAACATGGACATTTAACTGAATGTTTAGACCAAGACTTACTTCTAAATTCATCTGAAAAACAAACCAAGGATTTTACAACTTTACAACTTAAGCTAATCCCTGAAATAGCACAAACATGCTATTTAAAGCTGATGGGAACAATAATTATTTACCAGATAAAGAAACAAAGAGACAAAGTGTATAGGCTTCAAAAATCAATAATCAATGATTATTTACAACTTACAAATGTAGAAAGTTTGCTTTCATCTCCTTTGAAAACAATCAGTTTATTTACATTATTAGGAAAAGTTTTGCGCATTGCATTGTGGGATGTGGAGTCCCGTAGACGAATAAGGCGTCATTCTTCCCGGATTTTGTTGTGTTTACCCCCCAAAACTCTGCTAATTGGTGACTTCCCAACACATTTTTGGTGTTTTCATGGACTGAAAGTTGTGTCAAAACAATCACAGATGTTTATTTTGGGCGTCAGGTGAATTCCTGTCCTCGATGTCTGTCAAAGAAACACAAGAAATCACAGTAAGAGTAAGAATGAAGTAAAAATACTTCTTTGCATTTGTCTACAGTACTCCACATCCCACAATGCAATGTGCAAAACTTTCCCAATTATTTATGGTGCTCAAAACTGACTTTCCAGGGGCAATTTCATCCTTCTACAATTGTTTGTGAGTGAATTATCTTGATCTATTGATCCATGAGGTCCAGACTGTGTCTTTGTGTTAAAAAAATATTGTCCTTTGCAGCTTATACCAAAATATCCAATGCTATCAGTGCAGAAAATGACATGAACTGTTGTGTTAAAGAGAGTATTTGAGAAGTCATACCAGTTGAAACTGTGCCAGCTCTCTGTCAGTTGTATAAAAGTACACCAAGGTTTACTACCATATTAACCAAAATTGCACCAAAACATGGAATAATATCAATAATATATATAATATGATTACGTGAATAAAATCTAAATGTTCAGTAATCACTAAACGTCACCACTTTCTCATGCAAGTTCAAACTTGGAGTCATTTTCTATTCATTACTATAACAGACAGTAAAAAGGTAATTGGATGGATAATTTGGAAATCAATGAGCCTGCTCGGGGAAACATTTACCACCGACCTGAAACGTTCCTTTTGTAACACGTTAGAATGACATAAATCCTATTGTCAGCAGATTACAGCGTTTCTTTCCCTCTTTCTTTCAGCATAAAGGTCATTTCTCCGAATTCCTCTCCCTCGTCTGCTTCATTCCCATGAGAAAGTCTCAGCCCACACTTTTACACACAGAGGAAATAACCGACATCAGCTTCTCTGTGTGCTGCACTCTTCAACCCGCTTGACCCCTTTTTAACAGTGATGCTGTGATACTTTCAGATGACTGTGTGAATATTCTCAAACTCCTGAAGATCTTTGGTAGATGTTTGTGGTTAAATTAGGCTGATAATTGTAATTCAGACTAGATTCATTTTAAGCGTGAAAGACTTTTGACTTAAAGGAGCTTAGAGCTTCTGATATTTCAGTAATTGTTGGTGACACCAGTGTGGGCTGATGATGACGCCTCCCATTTAATGAGACTACGTGTGGTCACACCTTGTTACAGAATAATAGGAATCAGTTTGTGGTCAAAATAATTGCCGTTTTTCTGAGAAAGTTATAGAAATAATTGGATTTCTGGGTAGGGTCGACAGTAAAGTGCAGGTTATGTCATTATTTAACACCTTTTACTTTCAAAATAAAAGCCTGTGGATAGCTATCTACAAAATGAAAGAAAAAAACCCCCTAAAAAACCAAACAAACAAACCAGAAAAATCCCATTTTTTTTATGTAAACAAATCTGGAAAAAGCAATTTAGCAAAAAGAAAAATATTTTGTGAAATATCATCAAATATATAGAGTTTCTGTTTGAATTGGCTTTCAATTATAATAAATGTGTTTTTCTTTCTTAATGTAAATGTTAAAGTGCAAATTGTTGCATTATTTTACAGCTTCTACCGTTACTCAATTTAATAAGAACTTCCTTTTACTTTCAAAATAAAAGCCTATGGATAGCTACCCGCCAAAAAAAAAAAAAAAAAAGAAGCAGAACATATTTTTTTAAGTAAACAAATCTGGAAAAAAAAATATTTGAAAGAAAGTATTTTGTGCAATATGATCAAATAAATAGAGTAAGTGTTTGCATTATAATAAAATAGTGGCTTTCTAAATGTAAACGTGTCTTTATTTTATAGCTTCTACTGTTTCTCCATTTAATAAGAACAGAATAAATAAACAAAAAGAAAAAGTCTGTGTTCAGATAATAATTTGTTTGGTTTTTGTTTGTTGGTTCATTCGTTCATTAACAGTAGTGCGTTTAAACATAGATGTACAGCAGCAATGGCAAATACATGTAATAACATACTGTAATGCATGCATAGCTATTTGAAGGGCTTGAAAGTGTGACTATTTATTTTAATCCCATATCTTGTGCACGAATGATTGATCCTATCCTCCATAGATTAACAACGTGAATATTGGAAAAACACTTTGCGTCAAACCGACACCACATGGAAATCCAGCTTCCAGAAGAGTTTTGTGCGTAACCTGAGTGAGAGATACGTGTTACACCTTCCCATCTTAGGACCTCCAGCTTGCACAGAATGCTCAGTCACTGTGCAGTGGCTTGTGTTGCAAAAGATGTTAAAAATAGATGGATCTGTGCAACCGAAATAACGTTCGCTCACTGTAATTTATTAAAAGCTTTTTTTTTTTTTTTTTTGATTGCCCCATGGTCTACTTCTCATACTGTGAGTGAGGTGTTAAATTTCAGTTTAAAGTTTCTCCTTTCCTTTCGTTTTGTTTCCTTTTATTTCCTTCAGCAGGGCTCTATTCATTTTCAAACTGCACCTTCTCAACAGCATCTTTGTAAAGATTAGAAATATTTAAAGGTTATTGCTGAATAAATGTGTGTCTGCATCCTGCAAAAATAATTAAAATGAATAATGGGCCTTTACAGAGAGACGCAACCTAATGCCTCTGTTGTGGGTAATCAGCAGCAGTAATAATTAAATGAAACCATAGACTCATGAATAAACTTCTATGCAAAGCTGTTTGAGCATAAAATTCATATCAGTGATATCAAGCATAGTTAAGCTCGACTGATGCTAAAATTTGAAGTACATGTAAAAACTTTAACTAGTAAAACCAAGTTTTTGTTTAATAGCTACAGGTACAAAATATCTCTCGCAGTACTAGTAAAGCCAGAAGTTTCACTAGTAGTACTAGTAGACCAAATGCAAATAAAGTAGGAGAGATTTTAAGATGGTGGCAAGACTCTCGAAAGCCAACGGCAAGCCTGCATTTGCTTTTCCCCGCCCCTTATTTGCATATAAGGCTTACTTGTCCTGCTAGTGGCACTAATGAAGTGTACTAGTAAACCAAAATTAAGTACTTGTACTGCAAATTTGAGCACTAGTCGATCCTTATGGTTGACATTACTTACAAATTAATACTCAAAAGGCTTTCCACAAACTTCTTCTCTTCTTCTTCAAACAACCCTAACCCATCATACAGCATACTGAATTAAAGGGCTGGGTATCGCCAGGTACCTCGCAATGCGATATATCGCAATGTTTTTTCCCCCACGATAATGATATTATCACAATAATCAATATATCATGAGAAAATAAATCCACGATACATCACAATAACTGTCACTGAAGAAATTCTGAATTTATCTACTGCACTGAATCCATTTCACAGGAATTACAAAACACTGTCAATCAATTTCACAACAAAAAACGGGCTAAACCTCTACCTCAATCCAATTAAAATCAGCATCACTACTATAACGCTGCGCTTTCATTATTATTTCATTTCCTGATATATAGTTCATTATTTTCACCCAGAGCTGCCAACTTTTAATAAAACCTTGGAGTGAGATTCAGCAGGATCAGCCACATTTTTGTCATTTAGGACTACACATAAAAATGTTGCTGGTCAACTGATTTGGTGAATACTAATCTGATCTCCTGCAGTGCTGCAGTGATCATTTAGCTACTAACATAAAGTACTGATCTAGTAGCATTTTAGACATTTACAAAGCGTCCATTGCCTTTACATGCTCTAACAAAACATAGTAAGGTGACCAGATTTCTGAAAAGAAATTATGGGATATTTCCCGCTTGGAAATTAAATCTAAACAAATAATATCTCCCTCAAGAAATATTGATATTTTAAAAGCTATTTGTTCCAATCTAGAACAGTGTAGGCCTACCTGTACCCCTAGGGGTACTTAAACACCTTGCAGGAGGACCTTGAAAATATTTATGAATCCCAGACAGTGCTCACCAAACATGTAAGCAAATAAATTCACTAATTTACATTATTAATGCACACTTTAAATTAGTTATTTCCTTAATTTTACCAGTAAATATTAGTTTTATGAACCTAAATATGAATAATATTTTGCCATAAAAAGTTAGAAAATGCTAGAAGGCTGCTCAACGATAGGAACGTTTGGAAATCTAAAAAAAAAAAAAAACTGTACTAATCTTTATTAGTTTTAGAAGAGTTTCACGAGCACTTGATTGAATTATGTTTCAGAACTTTAGTAAATTAAACAAATGTCCTTTCTGAAAGAGAATGTATGAAGCTCTCCTCAGCCTCCCCAAACGTGTGCTCATTCAGCACACACCGGACACACACTCACGTCAGTGCACAATGCCTCACACACACTCAAACCTACACAATCCTGAACTCAACAAACTCACAAAGAAGTCCCACAAGTGAACACACAAGCTGCGGTGCACAAAACACACTCAGACGAGCAAAACCTGTGCACAAACACTCACTGATGTCTGAAGGCAGTGGAACGTCATTGAACAGGGCTCATCATTGAACAGGACTTAAACAGAACTCATCAATGAACAGGACTCGTCATGAACAGAACTCATAATTGAACAAGACTTGAACAGAACTCGTCATTGTACGGGACTTGTTATTGAATAGGACTTGTCATCAAACAGAACTCATCATTGAACAGGACTTGAACAGAACTCGTCATTGAACAGGACTTGTTATTGAATAGGACTTGTCATCAAACAGAACTCATCATTGAACAGGACTTGAACAGAACTCGTCATTGAACAGGACTTGTCATTGAACAGGACTCAAACAGAACCCGTCATTAAACAGCACTCGTCATTGAACAGGACTTGAACAGAACTCGTCAATTTACAGGACTTGTCATTGAACAGGACTCATCATTGAAGAGGACTCAAACAGAACCCATCATTGAACAGGACTCATTACTGAACAGGACTCAAACAGAACTCGTCATTGAACAGGACTTGTCATTGAACAGGACTTGTCATTGAATAGGACTCGAACAGAACTCATCATTGAACAGGACTCATCATTAAACAGGACTCGAACAAAACTCGTCATTGAACAGAACTTGTCATTGAACAGGACTTCAGCCTTAACTCATCATTGAACAGGACTTCAGCCTTAACTCATCATTGATCAGGACTTCAACAGAACTCGTCAATGAACAGGACTCAGAGGCCCAAACAACACGTGAGACTTTCTCGTGCTTCTCAGAGAGACACAACACTGATCCCACTTTCCCTGAAGAAAAGAAACAAATGTGACCCTAAAACAGCTGCGTCAAGCACTGACGTCTGCACCAATGGGAGCCAAAGATTACAGTGGAAAACTGTCCACCCTGTCACGCTTGCAGAAATACACGAGGACTCATTGTTAATGTAATTTTAACCTCCTGTAAACATGGCATGCACTAACAAAAAAAAACAAACATGGCCTGTGACCTCTGCTTGAACACTCAGCCTAAACACTTTGCACCCTCGAGCAACGGTAATGTCTCGCATGTTCTAAGCAGACCGTGCCTTTCTTCTGAGGTCTTGACATTCTAGAAACTCAACAAGTGACAGTGACAGAAGGTTAGAACAATAAATCAGACTCTGGGACAGTCCGCACGTAGATCTAATAGCTTCACGTTGAAATGTTCAAATACCTCTATAGATTTTATGGCTTTAGTAGTGGTCAGCACGTCCGCCTCACACCAACAAGGTCCTGGGTTCAAGCCCTGGGTGAACGCTTGGATCTTCTCTGTGTGGAGTTTGCATGTTCTCTCTGTGCTTGCATGGGTTTTATTCGGCTTCCCTCAACAATCCAAAAACATGACTAAGAGGTTGATTGGACTCTCTAAATTTCTCATAGGTGTGAATGTGAGCGTGAGTGTCTGTCTGTGTGTTGCCATGCGATGGACTGGTGCCCTGTCCAGGGTGTAACCCCACCTAACACCAGCCCAAGCTGAAGATAGGCACCAGTAGATCCCCACGACTATGAAACAATGAGTAAGTGGGTCAGAAAATGGATGGATGAAATGATTTCACCAAAAAGTTGTACATTTTTTGTTTCTTATCACAATAATAGTTTAATTTACCTCAACCACCCCGTTAATAAAGTTTGTAACAACGCCAAAATACCTTATGAATATATTATTATTATTGTTATTATTATAGAAAGAAACTGACTTTGAGTACTTAATTCCATAGTTTAGGCCTCATTGATCAATAAATTGAAGAACATTTGTTCTGCTTAAAGAATTGTCGTAATCTCCACCATAAACAGCGGAGACGGATGCATAGAAATCATTTTCATACTTTCTGATATTACAGGGAACACTGAAAAATGACAACAAAAATAGTGTCAGGTGAATCCCTATCCTCTTTGTCTAGCAAAAACACAAGACATCACTGTAAGAATAAAGTGGAAATGTGGCGAATGAAACAAACTTTTCAGTGGCAGTTTTGAATATTTTCTTTTCTTTTTGGAGTAAATTATATTCACTTTATTTGTTAGGCCTAAACTATGATTTTATTCTGTAAAAAAATTGTGGGTAGGAACTTTAAAGAAAAGTTGCATTCAAAATACTAACAAAACCATCCATCCATTTTCTGACCCGCTTGCTCCTCTTTTAAGGGCCGTGGGTGTCTGCTGGTGCCTAGCTCCAGCTCTCATTGTGCGTTAGGTGGGGGTACACCCTGGACAGGGCTCCAGTTCATCGCAGGGCAACACACAGACAGACAACCACTCATATGGGCAATTTAGAGACAGCACCTAGGCTGAGCGTAACACCAAAGTACCCAGAGAAAACCCACGTAACACAGGGAAAACATGCAAACTCCACACAAAAAGGACCAGGATGTTGACCCCAGGGCTTGAACCCAGGCCCCTTTTTAGCTGTGAGATGGACGCGCTAGCCACCGTGCACCCCAAATTGAACCAAATATGGCACATGCTAACAGTATTCGATGAGACGTTGTTTCTCAAAGCAAAACTGACAACTTCCAAATGTTAGAGAACATTTTCACATTAAAAACCATCTGGACCAGTCTGCCAAATCATTGTTGATTCGGGTTCATTCCTGCAAGTCTCTCAAACCACAATATTACACCGAATGTTTGGTTCCTGCTGTGATTCTTCCCTGAATCGCAGCAAGAGTACAGTAGAAAAACCTCATGGCTAATCTACATTGTGTAATCCACTATGCTGCAATGCAATGTCCAGTATGTTGTGTGTTTTATGGCATCATGTGAGAACTCACTTCCTGGTGGAAAAGGTCAGGTGTACTTTGCTTGTTTGATCCTATATCTGACTTCAGTAGAAGTGCAGGGGACGTCCTACTGGGAAACACAGTCTGAGTGATCTTGATGCTTTCTCTTTAAGATTCTGACTAGCATGTCTCATTCATTACGCTGACATCAGCCACAGCAACTTGAAGTCCATCTTTAAACATAAAAGTTTCCGCTATGTAATGTTTGAGAAAAATCTTTCCTGTGCACGGTTTCTCTCTCAGTCTGCCATCAGGGCGTGCACGCAGATGACTGGGAGCAAATGAGGTGACCTCAGCCGCTCGCCCACCCACCTACAGGGCAGTGGTGTGATGCTTAAGCCAACATCCTAACATGTGGCACTGTGAGTACCAGCCCCCTTTAATCTGCAGCGCACGTGGCTCAGAGCTTTAACCACAGGGAGGACGCTTCTCGTACGGCGAAAAAGATTCTTTCTGACATCTTCTCGAAAGAAAGTTCCTCTTCTGACGGTATTCCAGTTTATTTTAACTGTATGCTTTACTGACTTTACAGCATGAGGGGGAAAAAAGTAGGACAAGTTTGTCTTAAGCCTCTTTTAAGCACATGATTGGGCTTCAGCATGTGTGGAAACTGGTTAAAGAAAACCGCTTCTTAGTGGGAATTGCTCAGAATTGGGCGGCGTTCACAAGCTTTCGTAGCTCAACTAACTGAACTGATATAATATTACGTTGTTTAAACTGTGCAATAAAACACTTCTTCTAAAGATCATAAAGGAGCAGATTAATGATGAGGCAGGAATGCTTTTGTGTGGATGTGATTTTACAAATGCAGGAAATCTGTAAAACCAGATTTTTAAATACTACGACTCCTTGGGGCATTTGTTCTAACAAACTAAAGCTTTTTGATGGTGCTAAAAACACTTCCCAAAATTCACACTGAGATACCCCTGCCATCACAGGTTTTGTTGGGTTGTATTTTATTTATTTATGTATTATTTACTATATTGTATGTATTACTATGGAAGTGGATTAGGGACAATTTAGGGAAAATAACTTGATTAAAGATTAAGATTAAAGTTGACATTTTGAGAACAAAGTTAAAATACAATGTCGATATTAAAGTAGAAATTTTAAAAATAAACTTTGCCCTCGTCAGTTTCCGTAGATTTGACTTTATTGGCAAATCTTCAACTTTTATCATGAATTTTATATGAATTTTGAATTTAATCTCGTCTTTAATCTCTACATTAAATTTCAACTTTATTCTTAAAATTTCAACTTTAATCTCGACAATTATTTTCTCCATCAAAATTGGCCTAATCCACTTCCATATATTACTATGTTCCTTCTCAGTTCTTCTTGTTTCTGATGCCTCTTTGCCATTTCTGTCGTAAAACACTTTGGTCAACAATTGTTGTTTTTAAAAGTGCTCTATAAATACATTGACGTGACTTACTGTGTTGTTGCTTCTTTGTTCAAAGTCGGACTCAGAGGTACCAGTGGTGGGAATGGGCTCTACTGGATCACCAGATGGTGACTTAGTGGACTCGTGGTTGCCTTAATGCGAGAGGCAGGTATTAGGGTGTCCCTTTATCGGCTACCATAACTGAAATTACGCTGAGTCACCAAGTGGAGCTTTAGCTGTTGTGTTGTACTGTGGTTTTACAGACAGACCTGCTGGACCTTTTTACACAAAGTCCTCTGTCTTATGGAAAAATGGGTCACCAGAAGAAAATCTGAAATTAGAAAGCAGCAGTCACAACAACAACGGCTGCAGAAAATCACCTGACATCATGTGCATTACGTGTTTTAAGGGGTTATGCAAAAAATCAGGATGCGCAGAAAGTGGTTTACTGAGTATTCCTGATTGTCAAACAACACAAAAATGAACTTTGTCTTCAACATATATATATATATATATGTTTTGGGCAATATCAAAGTGTGTTGAAAATTGGGATTATAATCATAAAAGTAAAACCAAATTCAGCAAACTCAGTAGTTTGTGATGCACATTGATTAATTCTAATTTATGACAAACCCTGCTAAAGTTACAAAGGGCTTCATAATCCTAAAGTATCTCACTACCTTTTATGAAGTCTAGAAATTCACCTTTTGTACACAAACATTTTCTCACTACGTTTCTATTCATGTTTACACTTAAGTAATTTAAACTGTTTAAATCTTCCTCTTTGAGCATTTATTCCCTTACCCAGAGAATCCACATAAAGTACACACAAAACCACTGCTGCACAACAACTTAAGAGACACGCCCCAGACCAGGGGTGTCAAACTACTTTTATTTCAAGGGCCAAATATGGACCAGTTCAATCACAAGTGAGCCACAGGTTTTAGGCGGGAAAACGAACAATTTCAACATTGAAGTGCCCAAGTTTGCACTTCCATTTATAAATTAGACATACTTAAAGAATACTTACAAACTAAAGATTTTTTTACTCACGGTTCCGACTGTCCGTACGGAACTGGGCGAAAAAGCCGTCATCTGCTCTGCTCCATGTTCATGGAATGCTTTAAACTCACAGAGTTGGTCTCACTGGGAGAATAACTATTTGATGACTTTTATAGTTTTATCTTTTACAAGCTCTTACTCTTGAACTGTACTTTTTAATGTTTTGATCTACTTGTCTTCTGTGCAGTTTATTTATTTTAAGAACATTTTAGTATTATTTTCATGTATGTTTGTCATGTTAATGTATTTTATTTGCTTTTTTAACATCATGGCCAGGGGACTACAGATGAAAAACAGCCTCTTTGGCTAATTCTGGCCATATTAGTAATAGTTTGTAATTTTGTTTGTTTAAGTGTTGCATATTATAAATATATTTTTTATAAATATGTAATAAAATGCATGTAATTGGATTAAAAACCAACTTGTTTGAAACTAACAGATGCATCGAAAGACAACAGGGGATTTTTTTTTCTTTACAAATTACTTTATTTTTTCTTCCAAAAAGCTATTTACATTATGTACAGACACACCCCACAAAAACAAAGACATATACAGTAATCCTATGCACAGAAACTCAGACGTATGCAATGAGATTAGGCATCTCCTTCAGTTATACATTGTATTGTAAATCTCAGCAGGAAGGCAAACTTCTTGGTCACAACACACACACACACACAAACACACAACCAACCACATGCACGCACAAATACACGCCAACACAGAAATACTGCATCTGGAAGAAAGTAATTTAACATTTTTCTCCATATGGGATGTGTACTGATAAATAATGTTGGTCTTGCAGTGCTTCCACTTTTTTTTCATAAATAAAAAATACTTTAAAATATACAGTACAGTGACTACGATTGCTGGTGTGTATGGCACAGATCTGCATTCTACTTCACTAGTCCAGACAACCAAAGGTTCAGTAACTCCACAGGTCGTTGTGACGTCCGTCCGGATTGCCACATCTTCCAATCAACCTCATCTTTCAAGCTGTTTTTTTTTTTATGCTGGACCGAACCCCTCCCAGTGTTCAGTTCATGAACTCAATGAGAACTTTCCCGTGAGTCTTTGACCTGAAGGCTCTTTCCATCGTGCGTAGATCAATCCTCCACCAAAAAAAGTGCTGAAATGAGAAGGCAGTGCTTTCCCACAATCCTCAATGGGTCCCCCACTTTGACGGTGCATTGGTAGTAGATGGTCTTACACAGACACCCTGTTAATCAGACAGAATTGGTTTTAATTCCTATTTTTTGGGGTTGATCTATTGTTAAAGTGGCCATTTTCAAGTCCCCTACCGTTTTCTTGGTTTCACCTCCCAGCCGTCACGACATTTTACAAAAGTTATGGATTCTCCTGGAGAGATTTCTGTTTTTGAAGGGTCTTGCGCACAAAATGTAAACCTGAAGGGAAACAAAACAAAAAAATAGGTTGATGTTTGATTAAACGAGACATGCCAAAAGTCAGGCGGCTACACAAGTTTCTCCACTAGCTTACTTTTTCTGTGTCTCTCCAGATTTTACACGAATCCGCCGAACTTCTAGCTCAGCTGTGGGAGGCTTCTTATTCCAGGCCCAGAAGTTCTTCCTGATGTTTTTCCAAAAGGAGTTCAAGGACTCAGATGCTCCTTCCCAACTCAGCTCAATCTTAAGAAGATCGCCAATGTCCTCCTCCGTAAATACCAGGAAAGTGTTTGTCTTATTCAGACCGACGGTATCTTCGTGGCTGGACATAAAAAAGACATCCCCCATTGAGTCAGGATTGGGATGAGACACAGGAAGTATGTGCAGTGGAAATGAGAGCAATCGGAGCGCAAAAACCTCAGACAATTGCCAAATATTGGCAGTTATCTGAATCAGGGATTCTGATCATGATCATTCACACTTTAAAGTCTATCTCCAGTGTAATAACCATACAGTAGTTCCAGCAAATTCTTTTTGAATTATATGTTAAGGTTTTATTTATACTGACAAGAGTTTCAGGAAATGGACTTTGATCTCCCGACATGTTTCAACTGTCAACTACCAGTCTTCTACAGAGGTGTCTGCTGATTGCTTTGATGTGTTCTTGACCTCCGCATAAGAGTTCCAGCATGTTCGTTTTGTCTTTTTTTTTTTTTTTAGAATAAGAAGACATTATTTTTGTATTTAAAAAGACAAACAAAACTTGCTGGAATTAATACACGGAAGTCAAGGACACATCAAAGCAATCAGCTGATGCCTTTGAAGAAGACTGGCCTGGCAGTTGACAGCCAAAACATGTCAGGAGATCAAAGTTAATTTTCTGGAAAAAAAAAGAAGTTGTCTGAATAATTGAAACATTAACATAAAACTATTTCATTTAATCAAGATTGATCAATTATTTTTTTGCGAAATTTAGCCAACAATGAAAGATTTTCAAACTGATCCAGTATCCCCTCCAAGATCTAATGGAATCTACCATGGTGTATGGTCTATCTTTGGTTAAAATATCCCCACTTGGTGGAGGTAACAAACATTAAGAACGATCTAAGCAGTAGACACTGGGCAACCTGTTGCTATATTGAGGCATCACAGATTTTCCAGTCACAGGAACAGTTCCCTCTCCATGTAAGCTGCCATCTGTGACCGACACTAAAAAAGGTCAGCGCAAACAAGGCTAGAGTTCAGATTACAAATGAATTTCACAGCAGCGTGTCTCAGCGAGACATGCAGCATGTCCTGTTGCCAGGTTTGCTTGTACAAGAGCTGCTGCACCCATGTCTTTGAAAGCCTTTTATGCACCGTCAGAGTGAGGTGAAAGTGGAGACTGGTTTAACAGGAGGTACTCGAGTTCACAACTTACACGTCGACAAAGATCTTAGTCGTGTCGTTGTGGGCGCCGAAAAGCTTGACGTAGAAGGTGGGATCGGCGTCGTCGGATTGTTTTCTGTTGAATACGTGCATCTTCATCTGGTAGTGGTAACCTTTTAAAAGGAAGTACAAAAGTTAATGTTTGATGTGGTCATTGTTTTACACAAGAATCATAAAACGTGTATACAACACCTCTGGAAAAACACTAGTGATATAAAGCAAAGTGTCTTATCTCAGTAGGAAGTCTAGGTTACCGTTACATCAGATAAAAAGCCTGTGGTATCACGTTTTACCTCCGTAGGGCGTGTCCGCACGAGTCTTCAGGTACATTTTAGTGATGTGCCTCTTTCGCATCTTCCTGGCATTGTAACCAATGTTGTTGCAGCGGTTTTTGCGGCAGCTGAGGCAGATTCCTTTCTTGAAGCGATCTGGGCCAACGCACTGGAAGGCAAAGCTCGCATGCTCCTTGTTCATCAGAGAGTCCACGAACAAGTGCACAGCGCGCTCGTGCTCACACTTCATCACCTCCATAAAATCTGGAGAAATTAAAGACATACCGGTAAGTGATTTCTTAAAAATAACACAAATGGAAAGTCTAAAGTCTACAAAGTGTTGCATCAAAAACTTACTTCCAGCCACTGCCAGCACCTCGCCCAGGGCACAGCCGGGCTGCACGTCGCCACCGTTAGGATAAATATCAATGTCGCCAATTGCCTGCTGGATTCCAATGCTGACACCTAAAGCCTCCCGGGTGTACGTATGCAGAACATCCACAAAGTCTGCATCGTCAGGAGAGAGACGCCTCTGCTCCTCAACGCCCTCAAACATTGGTCCAGCTGGGTCCAGACCTGTTAAGGATCAAGTTCAGATGAGTCTTTTTGGGGGTCGTTTGGGACCTTGATCAATAGTGTTGCGTCAAACTTACCGGTAATCCTTCCGATGGTGCCTCGTACAAACGTTCCTGCATACCCAGCCACGTGGGCGCCTAAACTGTAGCCAATCAGGTGCACGTTCTCCAAAGGCAGGAGCAACTCGTCCTGTTTCGTGAGAACATGAAGAAAATTGGTTACCCTTGTAACACAATTTCTTGATTTTAGAGAAAATGCCAAAAAAAAAGTAACAGTTCAAATCATTTGGAATTATCTGGTGTTTGCCAAGTAAATTTTAGGTGGATTACTTGATAATCACACCAGTAAACACACTTAAATGTTAAAAATTCAAGGATATTAAGTGGGATACAACACAGATATTGCAGCTTTGCGTATTTGGCCAATACCAGCAAAAATCATACATACTTGTATTACTTATTTTGTAGTGTGGATGGTTAGAAAAGGCTTGATCAAGTGAAATTCAAACAATAGTCAGCAACAGTAGGTATGAAGAAAAACTCACCCATGTATTCTACTTATTTGCCATTCTATTTCTAATGTAAATTTAAAAAAAATGTCTAAAGATCAGTTTGAAAAGCAGCAGAAAGAAGTATAAACTTGGTTTAAATTAGATACAGTTTACCTTAAAACTTAATATTCTACAATTAAACTGAAAAATCAGAAGACCCTGAAACACAAACTGAAAGAATTTAAAAAAAAATTTTAAATGTATGATATGAGATTTTAAATGCGAGCGGATATTCAATACGGTTGGTTGTTTTGGGAAAAAGACAGATATCCAATATTGATATGGAATCAGAGCAGACTCCAAGCTTCAGACAAAGACCATAAGCCTTCCACATTGTGTTTGAGATTGTTGTCCCATTTCCAATGACAATCACCCATAAATCAACCAACAGGCAGGTCAGCTGCTCTTTTTACATCCTCATTAACATTGATTTTCAACGGAATCTATTTACATATCCAACCTACATACTGTAGAAGCCTTGGCTTTAGAAAAGTTATATCAAGAGAGGGCAACTCGTGCCGTGCCATGCCAGTACTGGAATGAGACATGTGACTGAATCTTTCTGCTTATTCTTGGTGTGTCTCCGATGTTTGTTCAGATAATTCTCTCAGACAGAATTACAAAAGTCATTGCGTTCGTACAAAAAAAAAAAAGGTACACACCTGAAGCCAGTCAAGCATGGAGGCAATATCCACACCGACTTCGTGGGTGTGGTTGACTGCGTCGGGGTAAAGCTGCTGTGCCTTCGCGATCCAGTCCACGACAACTACGTTGGCTTCGTTTTCACGCTGCATCACGGCAGAGACCAGCTTGTGCATCCACCCTTCGAACATGCCGCTCATCTAAAGGGACGGGGAAGTGATAATGGTTCATTTAGCCAGTCTTTCATTAACCTAATGACCTCTGAGATACAACTGCTCACATCCACGTAGCAAGTCCGAACAATAATATCAAAAGGTTTTCAACCATTCAGGGGACCTAGAATCTAGATATCTAGTATCGAACTGCATGTACCGTCCAGCCGTGGATGATGAAGATGGTCTTGGCTGTGGCATTAAAGCCACACTCCTGTAGACACTTCTTGTTTCCAGTTTGGAGATAGCAGCCCTCCTGGTCCAGATCCAAACTCTTTCGCATGTTGTACTTGACAAGGCCATCAGAAGCCCTGTTATCCAATCCACTCTCTACAACCAGGAAAAAATACAGCATTAACCCCTGCACAAAAGCTCAGAATTTTTCACAATTCCAGCGAGTTAATTTTGCCTTCTTTTCTTGAAATAATATGTTATGGTTTCATGTATTCAGACAACTTTTTCAGGAAATTGACTTTGATCTCCTGACATGTTTCAACTGCCAACAGTCTTCCTCAGAGGCATTTACTGGTTAGGACACATCAAAGCGATCAGTGGATGCTTCAGAGGAACACTGGCAGCTGAAACATGTCAGGAGACTAAAGTGAAGTTCCTGAAAAAAGTTGTCAGAATAAATGAAACTTTAACTTATGATTAGGACACATCAAAGCAACTAGTAGATGCCTCTAACTAAGACTGACAACTGGCAGTTGAAAAAAAAAGTCATTTGAATAAAGCAAATTACATCGTACATTTCCAGTAAAAATTGTCCGAATAAATGAAACCTTAACATATGATTACGACACATCAAAGCAACATGTTCAGGACACATCAAAGCAATCAGTAGATGTATTTGAGGAAGACTATCAGGCAGTCAAAACATGGCAGGAGATTAAAGTACGGTAAATTTCAAAGTACAAAAAAAAATATTGTCTGAATAAAAACGAAAACCGTAACAAATGATTTGGACACATCAAAGTAATCAGTAGATGCCTCTGAGGCAGACAGGCAGTCGAAACATGTTAAGAGATTAAAATACATTTTCTGAAATAAAGGCGTCTGAATAAATGAATCCTCAGCATAAAATAACTTCTACATTTTTTTTTAACACTGTAGAGCTGGTCCTTCATCTCCCAGTTTGAAATCGGAGGTCCTACACAAGGTTGATTGAACCAGCCAAAAAAAAAAAATTATCAACCAATGAGATTGAAGTTGTGTTTAAAAAAAAAAAAAAAGAAAAGGTTGACAGGTCAGAAAAATCAGCTGGTGTTACAAAAAATAAAAAATAAAATAAAAATGCATATTTTAATTCCAAATCTTATAGAAAAAATGTAATATATTAAAAAAAAAAAAAAAAAAAAAAAAAAAAGTACAAATGCATTGGGTTTATGCTGAGAATGTTGATCCTTTCAGCCTAGATGCTGCACAATGAACCCAACAGCCTTTGGTTTGGGCTGCAGTAAAAACGCGGATTCAGCGACACGCACACACGCACGCACGCACGTACGTACGTGGCGTTAAGTGTCGACACGTCGCTGTCTGCTCTGTTCAATCCACACCACTTTTTCTCCTTCACTTTGGCACAATATAATATACAAATAAATCGAGCAGAAACACACAGAAATCCCCCAATAAATCTGGTATATTACACTTTTAAAATATTTATTTTGATAGAAAAATAAGTTTCATTGTAAAGTGACTATGGGATAAAAGAAATAATTAAAAATCAAAGAACAAAAGACACAAAAGGCGTTTTGTGTTACCTTTGAGGACAGCGTTTTCTTCAGAGGCAGACGAGAAAGGAGCAAAGTGCAGCAATATCCACAGTAAAAGGGCTTTATAATTCATCTCTCAGCCACAGCGTGTGTATGGATTTAAAAAGCCTCCTGGAGATATAAAAGTGGTGTAAAATATATATATGTATATATTTGGTTGGTGGAAGCGCAGAATGAAAGAGTTTGAATCCGCCGGTGGTGACAAAAGCCTGTGAGGAGGAGGAGCAGCGGTTTACGGTGCGCAACTCGACAAATGAATAAAAGCTGCATCTCAGCGTGTCATTAGGAGTTTTAAATAGTTTCCCCTTTTCAGTCATCTGATCATCGGCTGATCTATCGCGCATCTCATTGGTCAAGCCTCCGTGTTTACGTTGAGGGCGTGGCCAAGTCGTAGTAGGGCTTCTCACGTTGTGCGCGTGACGTCAGCATCCGCCCGCGAGCTACTTGTGCTGCTGCTGCAGCTGATGTTGAAGGTCACGTAACGATAATAGACGGCTTTGTTGTCAAACTGGTTCCACACACACACACACACACACACACACACACACACACACACACACACACACACAGGGTAGAAAGTAAACGTGGACAATCCAGGGTAGAGAAAAATAAACACTCCCTCAGTTTTTACCCACACAACGGTTTAAATCACCAAAAAAAAGTAATCGAACCCCAAAAAACAATGTATTTCTACTGAAAACAAATTTGTTTGGTATGTAATAATGTTATAATAAAAAAAATGCAAAAAAATGGAAGAGTTACTGCCCTCAATGGGTTGAAACCCGGCTACAATCGAATTTTGGTGTACGATATGATGCGATTGACGATTTGCATGTGACGGTGTGATATATCCCAATATATCGCAATACTAAACAATACGATATGCATTCCGATATGTCGCGATGTCAATAATTACAAATTTCACCTTTACAAGTACAAAATCATATGAAATACAATTTATTTCAATTTTTTTAAATTTGCGAGAACAAGTAAATGGTAACTAACTGTAATTCAAGTATAAATATTAAAAACAAGTGGTATGTTGATCAAATTACATTTAAACAAAAAAAGGTTCAACTTTTGTTTCGACAACAGATTCTGATTTGGTTAAGTTCTTAAATTCTTCAAGAACAAAAAAAATAAATAATAACTACATATATATATATATATATATATATATATATATATATATATATATATATATATATATATATATATATATATATATAAAAGTGTCCAGTGTGAATAAAGTCAGCCCAAAATGTATGGGTTTTTGTTGTTCTTTTTTTTTTTTTTTTTTTTTTTTTTTTTAAAGAAAAACCACCATAAAATGCACTGATTTTTAAAGATTTGTAAATTATGTGAAATACGGGTTTTTTTTTTTTTTTCTTCAACTGATTCAGAATCAAAATATGGATGCGGATCCTTTCAAAAAATGTAATGGAATCTTCCATGGCGTAAGGTCTATCTTTGGTTAAGATTTTGTACTTTTGACGTCATTTTGCTAAAAGACAAACTAAATAAACGCTGATGAAAATATGATGGTATTTCCGGTAAATACCAGAGACTTTCCTAAGTAAAATCAAGATAAAAAATAAATACATGACATTTACTATCTCTGACCTACTAATTAATGCCCAGGGCTTCCTCGTCTCATTTGTTGGTCCTTCTCAGAGCATGTGGGGGAAGTGCCTCCATCAGTCCCCTCTGTTTGGCTCACAGCCAAACCATCAGCTTAGCTCTCTGACCAGTTTACGCTGATGAGCAGAAGAATGGGTGCACTCAAGCTTAGCTCTGTGCTACAATAACGCCAGTGTTTGGTGTACACACAGCAGCACCCAGCAGTAGGAGGTGTCACCTGCTGACACCCTAGCAGACCCTGGGTCTGCATCCAGCATCTACTGGCTGCTCGTGTGGACTCTGGACCAGGAGTCAAGGAGACATCAATACTGGGATGTTAGTGGGACTGATGGTTAAAGACAGAAGAACCAGCAGAGGAAGATTTAAAGGAGGGCTGCTTAATTTGATGCCAATCTAAGATGAATAATTGTCTCTTTTGTTAGTTATCAGTGTTCATTTGGACAGCAAATGATGATTCACTTTTAATTATGGTCTTTTGGCTAAAATGCAACTTCTTGACTGAAGTGTAAACCATACAAGTTTATAATTTTTTTTTTGTTGATGTGATCAAACTCATGATCACATGAGTTCTGATTGGATATCTTCCCATGTGACAGAATTATAGTTTCATTTTTATTAGTCGACAAAAATATAAATATAATTTTATATAGTTTTCGTTCACATGTATTTTTTTCAATTAGTCACAGGTTGTGTTTGAAATGGCATACTAACAAACTACTCATACTAAGTCTGACGTCAAAATGAGTATGTAGTGCGTTCCAATACGCGAGAAATACCCGGATATATATAAAGATATATACATTTTGTGGACACCCTAGTAATACTTAACCATCCCATGATGCAAACGGAATGTAAAATCATCCTGGACCGGCTTCCATTAAGCTAAAAACATCCCTGTTTCAAAACAAAAGCATCTCTTCTTGTCTTCCATTAGTTTTTAACCCTTTCGTAAATAGGGCTCTTATTTTGAAGTTAACCAGAAGTTTTGTCAGTAACACAATGGCGGATCTGCGAAAATCTCTGAATTGTCGGCATGAAACGTGTTTCGATGAGTTTTATGGAACAAATGAGCACATGTTGATATTCTACTTGCTCACTTTCTCACTTAAAATGTTTTCAGAACTTTCAAAAGTGGAGAATAAACTGAGATATTTAGCCTCAGTGTGCTTCAGGTTTTTGTCTTTAGAGGCTCAAAATGTATCTTGGGAAACTTGGAAGTATATTTCAGTAGGAACGGTCAACATGCTAATCATCTTAACCATACTAATAGTATTTACTAGACAGTATATAATCACTGAGTGCACAGTGTGTGGTACGTTAGTTAGTCTCATTATTATTGATTTAAAAAAACAAAAAACTATGACAAAATTTTTCTGTCAACAAAATGTCAATCAAAGATGAAGTTGTGTGTTTACTTCCATCATTGAAAATAATGTTAACAAAACTGTAAAAATACTAAACTTAAAGGGTTATCATTGATTTTTACCTTGATAAAATCCTAAGAAATTGAGTCACAAAGTCTTATTATCCTTTGCCCGAGGACAGAGGGAGTGTGACTTGAGAAATGTCCAAAACACGTCCCTATTCTTAGCGAGGCCGTCACTCATAAACATGACAAGAAAGATGTGCTCCATCTGTGGAGGGCACTGCAGTTCAGAAATTGACAGGATAGAAATTGTATGATTCATTCAGCTCGTGCACTGTGCTAAAATCCACCTGTTCCTTGACGTCAGTGACTTCTGTTGTAGCCGTTGCTCTGGGAATGAATGTATCATGTGATGTGTCCAAGATTTGGAAACACAGGAGATAATGACAGCTCGCGCACGATTGTTTTCCACTCGTGACTCCTCTCCATCATTTCTGTACGTCAAACTGTTTAAATAAAACTTTCAATAATGTAACTGCCACCACGTGTTTAAAGTCATCCAAGTTTATTAGGCCGTTGGGTTTCATTTTATATCAAAACGGCTGAACTGCGGATTGTTCTTAATCTTTGTTATCAATAAAACCACTTTAAAATAAATCAGAAATGGATGATATTAATGGCCGATAATTTGCCATAAAATGTAATATCGGTTATAACAGTATTGGTTTTTCCACCAATATTTTTAAACTTTATTCTTCTACCATGTTTGCATTATTCTGTTTTAAGTTAACGCTCCATGTTGTGCAGTCTGTTCTCAAAAAATCTGAATGCGTTACCTGCAAAAACCAAATAAACTAAACCACCACCAGCGCTCCCGGAGTGAAAAACTTTATTATTAGACAATAAATTCAAAAAACAGATCAGTTTTTACACCCAATGATATTGAAAAGCTGATTTGTGCTGTCGTTTGTGACAAAATAACGTCGTTTTTTTTTCCACAAGTGAAGTTAAATTAGTTTCCTTAGTGGAATGCATCCAGTAGGGCATCACATTAAAAGAAGGTTTAACTTGTTATCTCCATGGAGAAATATATAATATACCCTAAACTCAGGTTGGGTGAGGGGCCTACGTAAACATTGGTAACAATATTACCAGAAATTAAACATTGGACAATATTAGATATCGATGAAAAGCTAATATCAAACTTCTGTAAAATAAATATTTTAAAATACCACATTATTAACATAAAGCGTATTTGGTTAAAAGGGAAAGAATAATGGAGTCTGGAAACACAAGGACAAAAATACACAAGACGACTGCAAAAACACACAAAAGGACAACAGAAATTCACAAGATGACTGTAAAAAAAAACACAAGATGACTACAAATATACTGAAAAATACAGATTTACCACATTTGCATTAACAACTAAAAAAAAACACACAAAATGGCTCCAAAAACACACATAACAACAACAAAATACACCAAATGAGAGAAAAAATATACTAAATGACAAGAAAATTACTCAAAATGACTCAAAACACAAAACATATTACTATGTAAACTATAATAAAAAATAGTTCATATTTTTTATTATTTTTATATCTTTATTCCTTCTTGTAATAATGCTCAGACCCGTTATTGTTCTAAATGCTGACATTTTTGTGGCCCACGCTGCAATAAAAGTTGCCCATCTCTGTTCTATATACAGTTTAACATTTTTTAAAATAACATTAACGTATCAGTGTAGATGCAACTACAAAAACAACAATGCAAAAGCCCCAGGAATGGATTTAGCATACTTTCTTACAAAGATATAAGTGAAAGATGACTGCAATAAAGCTTTTCTTTTAGTAAAGTGACAAAAAATATTACCCACACCACAACCTCTCGTTCCCAACATTTGCTGAAGAGTTATATTGGCTCCCTGTGCTCCAGTATTCTTGTTCTTTCCATCCACATACCCCATCTAGCTGCCAAGTCTCAGTACCAGTTTGATTCTGCTGACCTGCACTGGTTTTGCTCCACAAGGTCTGCCAGATGAGAGTCAACAATGAAGCATTGTGAAATACTGAGATAGACCAAGGTCGGTTGCTCTGCCTGTGGCGGCAAGAACATCTTAAGATGACTCATTTCTGAAGTTACTGTAAAATTTTGCATATGAGCTATGTATTCAGAGGAAGGTATGCAGCAGGATGAGTTTCTGATGAAATAGTTTAACAAAAATGTTGCTTCCTTCAGTGTGCAAATTTTTTTTTCTTGAGCACAGCTCTGTTTACAAGCACATACAAACTTACTTACACGGTGAGAATGGCGAGCTTTATTAAATGGCTGAAACCGTAGCTCACGAGTCACAAAAACACTTGTAAAGGTGCGTTCACACCGAACGCGACTGTCGCGACTGAAGTCACCTCAATCGCCCGTGATGAGTCGTTTGAACATAGTGGCACTTTTTGGTCACTCCATCACTTCATCGCTCCAGTGACGTGATGACAAGGGAACAGTGTATGTGCATGTGTGTGTGTGTGTGTGTCTGCCACTGACAGGGGAGAGAGAGGGTTAATCGCTTCTTCTCCGGCTGCTTTTACAGTTTAAATGATCAACTAACGGGGTTACTAAAGGATGAGTTTTCGCAGAATGTAGGCTTATTCTAGAAGTTAACCGCTTTAATCTTGCATTGGTAATTTCAAGAGGTCCTGGCTGCAGACTTCCGCTGCAGCCATCTCACTGTAGCGGGTGGGAGGGGCTGCTGCCTCGGCTCTACAGACAGTGATGCCCGGGGGAGTTGTTGTTTGAAGTCGCTTAAAAAGTTTCAGTTTTCCAACTTTGAGCGACTAGGTCACGCTTTACTAGGCACTCAAATCACATTGCTTGAGGGGAGATAATTTGAGGTTGCATCATTTCCATTGATTTGAATGTAATCTAGTCGCTTCAGTTGGTGTGAACGCACCTTTAGTGCGCATGCGCAGCAAGCGGAAACTAGCTGAGGACGAGCACGTACGACGACCTTACGTCAGAATGATTGACAATTAGGAGGACCAATGCTCTAGATGATATTGAAGCGTACGGATAGCCACTGCGTTTAAAGTTTTCTTTAAGTTGTTAGAGGAGGGAACTTCTTTTAGAACTGCTAGTCCCAGTCAGCTAACAAAAAGTGATAAATAAGCACTTGGAGAGATCAAAACAGCCACAATAACAAGGTATTAACCACTACTAGTGTGTTGTGAAAACCGTGAGCAGATGCAAAAAGCACTAAAGATAGGAAAGGTAGGGAAGAAACTTCCAGCGGGGTGCAGTATATGGTATTCCTACTAAAGTGTCCACAGAGGAGATAATGGAGGAAATGTTTGGGGCGGAGATCATGGAGGTGAAACGGTTGAAGACTGTACGGTTTGGAGAAAGATGTGACAGTTCGTCAGTAGTGATAAAGTTTAAGGAGCTGCCATGCCTGCTAAGGTATTTATAGGTTACCTGAGCTACAACGTGAGGCCTTATGACCCCCCCCCCCCCCCCCCACAACTGAGATGCTATAAGTGCCAACGGTTTGGTCACATAGCTGCAGTGTGCAGAGGGAAGCAGCAGTGTGGGAAATGTGCTGGTGAACATGAATATGGGATGTGTGAGGATGGGGTAAAACCCAAGTGTGTGAACTGTGGTGGAGAGCATAGCTCAGCTTATGGAGGCTGTGAAGTCCGTAAAAGAGAAGCAAAGGTTCAGAAGGTCCAACGAAAGGAGAAATTGAGTTACGCCAAAGCTGTTAGAAAAAAATACAGGAAAACATACAAATGAAACAGTGAGGAAAGTAGAGGAGTGCAGAGGTTCCAGATAATGGAAGAAACATTAACTGTGGACAAGAACCATTTCATACTAGTCACGGTAGATGTGATAAACTGCTCCACTCAAACTGAAATGATCAAAATAATCATGAAGTCAGCAGAAAATTTCCTGGGATTTAAGAGTTTAAGGTGACAATAAGTAGGGGAATTATTACATGGAGGAGTGATGAGTGTCCAGTCTCACTCTGTGAACCAAAGGTACAGAACTGGAAAAACACAGGGTGAACAGCACATACAGTACATGTGGGAAAACAGGGCAGCAATACGCCTTCGATGCGTTCAGTATGCAAGAAGAAGAAGAAGAAGAAGAAGAAGAAGAAGAAGAAGAAGAAGAAGAAGAAGAAGAAGAAGAAGAAGAAGAAGAAGAAGAAGAAGAAGAAGAAGAAGAAGAAGAAGAAGAAGAAGAAGAAGATCAACCTCAGCACCAAATCTGAGCAAACACCGCCCCCTGGTGGCGGACATGGCGCTGCACCTGACGGTGACACAGCAGGAGGAGGAGGAGGGGGCACCCAGCCAGACCGGATCCTTCATGAGTGAAGAGGCCAGGGACGGCCAGCCAGCCCCGGCTTCTCTTCTCTTCACTCACCGTACTGCAAGTGGGGAAGCCCGCGCAGGGGGCTGTGCTAGTGTCCGTAGGATGTCCCGTCATGAAGGTGAGCAGCTGCTCCTCCTGGACACAGCTAAAGCTAGCGCTAGCTAACGCTACTGTACCCGAGAGTCTGATTTTTTTTTTTTTTTTTTTTTGAAGCTAATGTCGGCTAGTGTTAGCTGAAAGCTTGTGGCAATAATGTGTTATGGCGGCTGTCAAATGGTCTGACCACTAAAGTAGTGCTTTCGGTTTGTGTCCGTGGTTTATAAATTGTTAAACGCATTGCTTTAGTTGACCAAAACAACGCTGACATACGTGTTGTTGGTTAACAAGGCTGAGGCTGCTAGCTAGCCTGCTAGCACACACTGCTGATGTGAGTTAACACTGACGAGCTGGATCCAGGACAGTGCTGAGAACAGGTAACATTAGTGGTTCCTGATCAGGTGCATGTAGACTAGATTCAGGTTTAAACTTTACAGCTTTACTCCAAACATTGTGGCCTGTGGTGAAGTCACCTAACGTGTTTCTAACCTCGTCCTTGTGGCCAACCTTGTTTAGACCACAGCTCCCACCGACTCTAAGTGTGTCAGTACTGGTCAGTCCTGGAAGAAAGTCTCTGTGAACAGACACACAGGTTGGTCAGGGCCTGGGTTTAATGTTTACAGAGTAGGACATGCTAATGTCACTGCCATTCTACCTATAGTTTCCACTTCTTTCTGTGAATGAAGACAAGGCAAGTATATTTGTATAGTGCATTTCATACATAAGTAAATTCAATGTGCTTTACATGATTAAAAAGTATAACAGAACACATTTAACTGAGTTTAAAATTCAATAATAAAATGATAAAAAAATCGAGAGCTTTTAACTTGGATGTAAAAATGTTCACATTCAATGCTGACTTCAGCTCTGCAGGAACTTTGTTTCACTTTTTTGCAGCATAACAACTGAAATGAAGATTAAAGAATGTAGAATAGATCATATGCTGCAGTTTAAATTACACACTGCCCTCCTGACAGACTCAGTCCATCACCTGGACCTTAGATGGTTGAGTTATTATTTATTATTTTTGTTTATTTGACAGGGACAATGTACATTAACCAACATTACAGTAAATGTACCAAAGTTAGCATCATGGCTACTTTTCATCTGCTGTCTCTGGACAGCTATTAAAAGGCACAAAATCTAACAAGATTAGTACAATAATAAAATTTCACATTCTAAAACAGGATGAAAACGTATATAAGACTTTATAATTCACCTTCCTTAAAAATATCATTCAGTTTCATTAAATTGTTCAATACATGTTTTAAATTTTCTTAGTTGGGTTTTAAATTAATTATATGTGGGAGTGTCTTTAATAAATACTTGTAATACATTCCAGTAATGGGCAGCTTGAAATACAAAGGACGACTGGCCAAAGGCACTTTTTCTTGTTGGAACTGTGCAGTCTCCTTTAACTGTGCCCCTTGTGTTACGATGAGTGACATTTCTAATATTTACAAACTGATTAAGTGGAGGAGAGGAGGACAGACCATGGGTGATTTTGAGTTTACCCACACACTTTGATCATAAGTGAGCCAAAGTTATAGTCCCAGAAAATTAATAATTTCAAAAATATTATATAAATAAGTAAAGTAAGGGTGTCCCGATATAATAATGTTATCAGATTTAAGTTCGATATCAGCAGAAAAAACGAGTATCTGATTACATCGGCCTGAATGTCAAAATTTCCACTTTACCGACAATACCCCAGCAGTAAGTGACCAATATCGGTCCCTAAAGGATTTTCACTTAAATTTCCTTAATTTTGTGATTAGTTTGATTCAAAATGACTGCAGTCATGTGATACAAGACAGGAATAATGAATCAGAGCCCCAGCAAATGTTGTGGAGTTTCATTGACACAGTATGTTCCTCAATCTCAACTCAAAGTTTAGCACTGACTGTTTAATTAAATGTCACCAAGCTGTAAGATGGCAAGCCATTTGTCCTAATATGCATATTAGATCATTAGACTCATTTTTGTGTAATTGTTGATATTTTAAGTCAGTAATCATGAAAAATATAAATAAATGCTTGTTGTCAACAAAGATTATGATGTCCAAGTAGTAAATTGGCATTGACTGTTTATGTTTAGCCTGTGTTCACCTTCAGTTAAAGCTCTTCTTTGTGCCTCATCCTCCTTTTCTTCTCCTCAGGTGTGAGCTGTGACGCGTGTTTAAAAGGAAACTTCAGGGGCCGGAGATACAAATGTTTAATATGCTACGACTATGACCTGTGTGCGTCGTGCTATGAGAGCGGTGCTACCACAACCAGGCACACAACAGAGCATCCAATGCAGTGTATATTGACCCGTGTTGATTTTGGTAAGTGGAGTTTCAGTTCTTTTAGCAGGTAGTGTAATGTGGCAAGGATTTAATTTAAATATTTTAGCTTAACCTAGTCGTTTTTTTAATTAATGTTAATTATAAGGCAGTTTTTTTACATTACAAAAGGCTAATTTAGAAAGACAGTGTCTTTGCATATGTAAATAAAGTGATTGTTCACCTTTAAATGTACTATTGAGGCTCTTTTTTTAATTTGGTGAAAACTGTTGGTTGAACTCGTGGTAATTTTGTCGACTAAATAAAACATTTGTCATAGTTTTTGTGGGCTAAGTTTTTTAAGTGACAATAACTATGAATGATATGAGAAAATGCAGGTTAACAAAAACTATATGAAAATATACTTGTATTTTGTTAACTAGTAAAAACAAATTCAAAATTTCATCACATAGGATGAAATCCAATCAGAATTCATGTGATCACATGGTCTTAGGCATTGATCACATCAATCCTGTCAAACTGTCTATATGTATTTACATTACCGTTCCATATTGGGTTGATCAATGGTAATTTAATCTTTAAAATATGCATAAACTCTTGTGCTTTGTATTTTCTCGACTATATTTGTAACAGATTTATTCGATTAAAATCTAAATATCTAAATGAATTAGAAAACCATGAAAAAAAAAAAAAATAGAACTTCAATTATTAAAAACGCAAAACAAAAACAAATGTATCAATTTCAGATGCAGGCCGATATAATCAGTATTTTAAAAATGTTTTTAATGATTTCAGACTGATATCTGATATTAACATCAGATGGAGACTCCCTTAATTTTCAACACAGATTTGTTTTCTAGCAGAAAGCCCAGTTGTAGTTTTGCAAAAAAAAAAAAAATTCTTCTTTCACTAAGTTCAGTTTTAGCTGAGGTGAACTACTGAACCTTATGTCCTTTCTCTCTTTGTCTCAGACTTATATTACGGAGGAGAAGCCTTTTCAGTGGAGCAGCCACAGGCCTTTACGTGTCCGTATTGTGGCAGAATGGGCTACACAGAAATGTCTCTGCAGGATCATGTGGCTGCAGAGCACACGGAGACCTCCACAGAAGTGGTGAGTTCACACGTGACCGTCAAAGATCTTGGCAAAAATGTTGGTGCAGATGTCAACCGCTGGAAACGCTAATTTTCCTGCAGATTATCTTTGCATGTCTGCAGCTGATCTGCTGAAGGAGGAATCTGAATTATTCTCCCACACATTGCAACACGCTCAGGGTTTTCTAGTCAAATGGATCATCTTTTATTTTTACATTTCTTTGCATCCTCACAGTTGACATTTAGCACTTGTGTCTCAGGAGAAAACACATCTTATCAGGTACATAATGCAGTATTTATAGTAGCTCGGATTTTCTGTTTCAAAATTTCCCAAATTACGTTCCAGGATTTCCCCATTTCCGCGTCATTTTATAATTTTATGTTTCGTTTTCATTTTATTGTGGTCAAACATTTTGAATAGGGTTAATAAAGCCAACTACTGTTATTCATTGTACATTTTATATGCTTCATTTGACTTAAGGAAACAATATGGTTACTCATAAATCATGCAAGATTACGTCGCTAGAGCTTAAAATGTCCGTTAGCTACATTGCTACACCCTTAACCCCCGTTTTACGAGAAAAATCACATGGAAATGTGTTTTATGGGCTAAAAACATTTTTTTGTGAAACCGCAAATTACCAACAAACAGCAAATTACCCTTACGTTTTGTACAAAATCTCATGCAGCCATGTGAGTGGACATGCTCATGTCATGGTGTGTCATCAGGTAAAATGATCACCAGTTTAAATAATACACCAGGAGCTTAATCTGTCTTTGTACCAGAGCCATAATAATGTGAACCACTTTTTCATCACAACACATTAAAAACACAAATCAGATGAAGCTCTGCATTTATTTTCACAGGATGACATGATCACTGGTTTAACGCATAGTTCGAGATTATAAACGACTTTATCGGTGGAATTGAACATAATTGTCAGTTTGTCACTCTTCTAGACATTCAGTCATCCGTTTTCCAGTGAAAGCTAGTGTGTAAATGCATGAAATTTTCCCCAAACTTGCATGTGAGGCATTCTGTGTCATGTTGAATGTTGGGGCCTGATTTAAAAAAAAAAAAAAAAAAAAAAAAAGGGAGAGAAACAAATAAACGGCCAGTGTGCTTTTTTAATTTCATATGTGAATTCTGTTTTTCCTTTCTATTGTCTGCATTCATGGAAAATTGGAGGCTCAATATTTATTGTTATTCTTTAATGATGAAAAATCACTGCTTTGAGCTGTGAAGAGATTTTTTCGAGTGCTGTGAGAGCGTTTCAACTCAATTTGTTACGGGGAAGTTTGGAAGTTCTGATGTTTATCTTCAGTGATCTAACTTCTCTTTTTCCGAAGTAGAAAGAAATGAGTTCTAACTATCTACTTTACATGTGTCAAACCCAAAGCCCGGGGATGAAATCTGGCCCTTTAAAGCTGCAAATTTGGCCGGTGAGCGAAAGTAAAAAAAAAAAACAAAAGCAAAAACATGAATCATTGTGTAAATCACTTACTAATTTAGTTGTAGAAATGTAAGGTCTTGCATACTTTAAATACTGTTTTGGTGGAATTAAAACTTGGGCACATAACATGAATGATAACATTTCTTGCTTTATTGCCTATAATCTGCTGCCCACTTGAGATGAAAATGGTCTGTATTTGGCCCCTGAATTTAAATGAGTTTGACGCCCCTGATCTACTTGTCACCAATTTTTTTTTTATAATTGGGTAAATCACCATAAATTCAGTAGTAATTGTAATAGGAAATCTGCTAGTCTTATTGATAAAATGATGAGTTTAGTGATCCGGGGGACCACTTCTTTCAGTCCTGTGCAGTTATTAATTTCGGTCTTCTTCTTTTTCTTCTTCTCTGTTTTTCAGATATGTCCCATATGTGCAGCACTGCCAGGTGGTGACCCTAATCATGTGACCGATGACTTTGCTGCTCATCTCACACTTGAACACAGAGCACCCAGAGACTTGATATCCTTTGGAAGGATGTTGTTATGCCTCCAAAAATGTAACTATAACGTATACTGTTATTACAGAGATGGATCTTCTTCGTGTTTCTTTAGAATTAGAATCTTTGTCATTCCACAATGTGCAACGAAATTCAGGTAGTGTCCCTCTTGGAAAATATGGCTCCAATTCTATTTGTGTTTGTAAGATATAGATCTTTATCACATTTATTTAGTCACACAACACTTACTGAAGCATCTTTTTTATTGTGGTAAAACAATTCATATCAAATATCTTTTTTGGTCATTATTTTAATGTCCTCATTTAATGCCTAATATTAAAACAATGCTGCAAAAGCAACAGTTACTTTTTGGCCAATACTGTCTGCCTGTGTAATTTTTATTTCAGCAATTCGAAGTGCATATCCCAGAATCCGTGTACCCTTCGTTCTTTGGTTATTGCATTTTAAAACCAAATCAAACTAACAAATAAACGGTGTAGTTATTTAGTTTTATTGACTTAAAAACCAGAACAGAATTGCAGTAAAATAAAAAACCACACAAGCAGCGTTTTTGTGTTTTAAAATTAAATCTTGTTCCGTTTGTGTGATATTTGGATTCCAGCACAATATTAGTTTCTTTATTTAAATTCAAACTATGAAATGTTACTATTGAGCTTTAGAGCTTAGTGTGAGCAGTGCTCACAGTTGTCATGGTAGAGACTGATGGCTGCTGCCTGACAGTCTATTTGTGGAGTACTTTGAGTGAGTGCAGGTGGAGAAAACAAAAGATGCAAATATGTAGTTAGCAGCACAGCGTCAGGCCTGTGGTTGAAGAATAATCACCATGCAAATAGGTGCTGAAGGCTCTGTGTGAGGAGCTTTCAAAGCAGTGACTGATGACTTTTAGTTTCATCTCACAACAAACCCTGTTAGTGGTGGATTTTTAAGTGTGTGATTGACTTAAAACGTCAAAGTCTGCTCGGAGTAGAGAAGAAGAAATATATTGCCTCTAAGCAATCTCTGGCAATGTCAACCTTTTACGTCTTTTTTTTTTCCGAGCAAATGTTCTTTGGTCTATTGTTCTGAAGTCTACATTATGTCTATTTATATCACAGGTGTCAATCTCATTTTTGTTCAAGGGCCAAATACGGACCAGTTTGATATCAAGTGGGCCGTTCATTTTAGGTGGAGCAAAAAAAGAACCATTTTGAAATTATTGTGCCCTAATTTTCAATATCAGTTCAATTTTGTGAAAAAAATGTAGTTATTTTCATAATTTGCAATTAAAAATGACTATTTTTTTCCCTTTGTTTATATCACATGAATGCAAAGAATTTGGTGAATTTCAGATATCTACAACTCATAATTTACACAATAATGCATGTTTTCTCTGTCATTTTTTTTCTCCCGTGGGCCGAATTAGATGCTCTAAAGGGCTGGATTTGGTCCCCGGTCCTTGAGTTTGACACCTGTGCTTTATATGATAAAAATGATCGCCTCCAGCAGATTGAAAGTGTTCTCATTGGGTACAGGAATCCTCTCGAGCAGTTCAACAACGTGTGTTGAATTATGTAACGTTCACTGACCTCATGGATATATTAGAGGTGTGAGTGTGTGCACGTAGGGTTGTTCTCGAGGTGTAAACCACATGTATGATGGGCTCTGACCTGCTACAGGACATTCTAATATGGAATAAATTACTGTATTAATTAGTTACTATTTGCTGCTTGTGGCTCAGTTTTAACTCTGAAGGTTTTTTCCTTTGACTGCAACCGTCACGATGAATCGAGTGGGGTGCGACACGTAAGAAGGATGTTTCACCCCGGGCGAGGACTGGGAGGTCCTCGAGCCCGCAGGTCCAACATGCATTTCACCAGCAGCACCACGGGGGCGCTGTCCACCAGTCAGACCTCCACCCAGAGCTCCAACTACAGTCGAGAGGCCATGGACCCCATAGCAGGTCAGTGAGTGAGTTTAAACCATGGCAGAAACTATCACTAACCTTTGAGATGATCTGTGAGATGTTACTGTGGCAGATCCAGCTGTGCTATAATCACAGCTGGATCCTACTGATCACCTGCTGAGCTTTGGATCCTACTGATCGAAGAACATGTGACATTTGTGCTTCCTTTGGTAACCGTGGCATAAAGGCTGTGCTTTATTTTACACTTTATAGCTAAATTAGCAGCTTTAACCCAATATAACTCAATCATCACATCATCACAAAAGCTTTTAACTTTAAATAAAATAAAAAGGCAGCTATGGATATTACTTCATAAATATCCTCTCTCATAAAATATTGCATTTTACTGCTTGACAGGAAGGCTAATAAATATATAATCAAATGAATATAAATAAATTATATATCAGGGAAAAAATCCTGGATGGGCAGAAATATGCTTTGTGTATTTTTCTTTATTTATTTTTTGTCTCTACCTGTTGCACACACACTGTCATTTTGTGTTTGTTCTGTGCAAAGAGATCAAACAGATCAATAGAACATTATTCCTGTGTTTTATTAGGGTGTGATACAACCAAATTGATGGATATATATTGAATTCAAGGCTGATGGGGATGATCATTTATATCAGAGGAAACCATACTGTGGGCCTCATAGATGAATACATCTAAGATCATTTGCTCGAGAAAAAAAGTGTAAAAGGTTGAAATTGACCCCAAAAAATTTGTTTTGATCTTCACTGTAAACACTCTCTTATTGACAAGTGTTTTTACTTTATTGTTAAGAAGATTTTTCTGCCAAAATGACTTCTTGACACATTTCTGGTGTTTTCACTGAAAGTTGTGGTAAAACAATGGAGGATGGTTATTTTCGGGTTTACACGGAAAATATTCAGCAGATTAAACTCATTTTTGTGTCATCCATGTTGTTTACACTCAATCTCTCTTCCCACAGAGCTCCTATCCCAGTTATCGGGGGTTCGGCGCTCAGCGGGGGGGCAGCTCAGCTCTGGTCCGTCTGCCTCTCAGCTCCAACAGCTGCAGATGCAGCTGCAGCTGGAGCGTCAGCAGGCGCAGGCGGCCCGTCAGCAGCTGGAGACGGCCAGGAACGCCAACAGAGGCAGCAGGGCTAACGCCATCCTCAGCGCCAACTCAGCTGCTGCAAACCCCCACCCCAACTCTAGCTCCAACCACAACAGTAACCCCAGCCCCAACCCTGGTCCTCAGGAGCCAAACACGCAGCATCATGCACATAGCTCTCAGTTTCTGCTCAGCAGGTAAACATCAGCACTCACTCACTCACTCACATTCATACACTGCTGCTCGCTTTAAATCCACATAAATAACGTCTCCATATTTCTATCAAAATCACACTACTTCCTTTGATCTTCTCTGTTAAGGTAAAACACAGAAGTTCAATAGAACGTTCTGTAAATAATATCAAATAGTTCCCTTTCATGTTTTAATCTAAATGTGATAAAAAAAAAAAAGTTTTGGTAGATTTTTATCCTGAAGTTGGCTTCAACTAAACTTGATTAACTAAAATGATCTTAAATGAAAATAATTCTGATTAATCACATTATGACGACGAAAGGTGTTGTGTAGTATGATGTACTGTAAGTTGTTTGACTATCTTTAATGTAGAGACCTTTTGTATCTTGTGTTGACACTTTATTTCTTTTATTCTCTACAAATGTTATGTTAAAGATCAGCCAGCAGATGGCGCTATATTGTTTTTTTTAGCTCTTATATAATTTTCTGTAAATAAAGAATATTGTCTATAAACAGTCGTTTACATACGCTCTTCAAAACTGATTTTTTTTTTTCATTTAATTTAATGTATTTTCCATCACTTAACAACGAGGTCAAATATTTCTTTTAGTGCTCACAGAAACCATTATTCATTCACACCAGTCACTCACATCAGTCATACCAGTGGTGGTAAGCTACATTGTAGCCACAGCTGCCCTGTCCCGCCTACTGCCCCTTCGATCACCACCAACATTCATACACATTCATACGAGGCAGGTACTGCGACTGTGATTTGCATGAAGCAGGATTCAAACCCCCAACCCTTTGCTTATTGGTCGACCCACTCTACCACTGAGCCACGGTCGACCCTTGAAAAATTCCACCATCTTTGATGAGATTTGTAGGAAACTTTAAAACTTATGCGTCGTCACTGATGAAATGAAACGTAGAGCGCAGACCCTCAGTCACGCCGTAGCAGTCACTCATTGAATTGGCACCAAAATGTTACAGATATTAATAAAAATGAATAAATCCTAGCGTTGAATGGATGATAAAACTCTGAGGTGAAGAACCAACCTGACATGTCTGAGTCAAATTTAATCAACGTTGGTCAATTATGAACCGAGAGGATTTTTTATTTTTATTTTGAGCAAGAAAGAATTCAACTGATCCATATTTGGGATATTGATCTGGATTATCCTCAAAATCTAATCACTTGTCCCTGATCCTATTTGGTTGCCTGGCGATAAGTCACACCTACTTCCTTACTTTTTGTAAGAAAGTGGGAGTGGTAATACGGCAGTTTCAGTTCACTTCCTCAGAGCTGTACAGAAATAACGTCATATTTCCTAACGTCCAACTCTGCTCTGTTTTTAAAACACCTGGAGATATCGTTGAAACCACAAAAAGAACAAGCTTTAAAACCTTAAGTCTGTACTGTACTACACGCCATTTTCCTCTACCTGCTTTTTCCTAGGGAAAAATATCTACGCTTGTCGCACTGTTGTCATCAGGACCATTCATCATTTGATTGGTTACTCTGTGTGTTTGTCCCGCCCCCACAACTCTAATCGCCAGTATTAAATTATTATTACCTGAGGATTTCATCAAGATCAGTTCATTTGTTTTTGAGATAAACTGTTCAGACAAACGGACAAATAACCAAATAAACGCAGGCATCATTTGATCATATGATCAGCTCAGCTAATGATCAATGCTACACCAGTTTTCCTCCATTGTTGTTGACTTGTCTCGTGTATTAGGACTGTTGTTCATGAAGCAGATGTTTAGTGTGTGTAATGTCTTTGAACAGAATGGGCAGCTTCAGTGTCACTCATCGATTTTCACTTTGGGGAATAAATGACTGTAGTGGTCGATTATTGATCTGATTGTGCCTGGAGGAAACATTCCCATGGTGTGTGTGTGTGTACGTTGACATTGATTGTGTGTGTGTGTGTGCGCTGCAGGCTGAGCGAGCCGCGGCTCTCTGAAGCAGAGCGTCAGGCGTGTGAGGCTCAGTGGGCCGACAGGAGCCTGTTCGTCACTGAGCTGCTGCTGTCCACGCTGCTGCAGGACGAGGACGCCTCAGCCTCTTCCTCTGAGGATGAGGACGACTGTCACGGATCTTTGCGAAGCTTCGCCGACTTCAACACCATGGGCTGCGTAGAGGTCATGACCTTGGACGTGGCTCTGGAGAACCTCAACCTAAAGGAGACGACCCCCACCGCCAAGACGACTAAACCCACCACCAAAATGACCCCGATGAAGAAAAGGCCTCCCACGCCGCCTCTTTGATGGCATAGGCCACGCCCACATGTCGGAAAAAGCCCATTGGACCTGCTCGAGTCGCTCTAACTGCCAATTGGAAGGCAGGAGGCTGCAGTTGTTTCGGGGGCTTTTACTTTGTTTTTCTCAGTGATTGTCATTTCAGCCGTGGCTCCCACTCCACACCATGTTTTACGTTGTGTACATTGAATAAAACGAGAGAAAGCTGAAAGAAATATATAAATCTATTATAGAGAAATCTATATTAAAGTCGATAATCACACACACACACACACGTACTGGATGGTTTGCTTTGACTAAAGCATGAGCTGAATTCACAATGTGCCCATTTTGAACTGTTGGACACACACACACGGTTTAAATCCTCTCTAAGGCCGGCCCCTGTTCTGTGACATCACCTGCTGTGGGTCATGTGACCTTTGCCCCTATGGTGTACACTACAGATGATGCACATACTGAAGGTGCATGATGGTTTCCAGTCCTTTTTCTACGCAGACGCAGCTTTCTGTGATTCTAAAAACCAAACATTACTCATGTTGTGACTTGAAGGAGAGAATGGTGTGTTGCTCTTTTCACTCATTTCTCTCAGTCTGAAAGCTCTTTGTAAGCCCCTCCCTCAACCCCACCCCCCATGCAATGTAAGCTTTTTGACTGATCACAGGGTAACGCTTTCAGTTTGGAGGACAATAAAACATGTTTTTGGATGGAAACCGATGAACCCAAACACATAATCTCTCCTTTGTTTTCTCTCTTTGTGTTTCATCAGCACTTACAGGAAATCCCTAAAAGTCTCAATGTTTATCCTTCAGGGCAAACAAAAATAACATGTGTATCCCTCATTAGTGATTGAGTAGGTCTAAATCAAACTCATTTTAGTTCAGTGGCCAAATATAGTTTGATCTTAAGTGGGCTGCAGATTTTAGGCGGGAAAATGAGCAATTTCAACATTAATTTCCCCAAGTTTGCACTTAAACGTATGAATAATACATAAAGTACGTAAGAAACAATATCCGAGCAATAAATGACGCTTATCAGATGTTTCTCTTTTAAATTACATTCATTTTGTGACATCTTTATTTAATTTCAGGAAATTACAAGAAATAGCTTCAGGAAAATTGAGTTCTTTGAACAATTCGAGAAAGTTGTGATAAAAGCGTGGGAAAATTGCGACCCAAATTGTGTGGAGTTTCATTGACTTAATGTATTTAGAAGGGCTGAGATATCTACAACTGAATGATTTCATAACTTACACAATAATTCATGTTTTTTCTGTCTTTTTAAACTTTCCTATGCATGCTGATTATGATGGTCTGAAGGGCCAGATTTGGCTCCCAGGCCTTCAGTTTGATGTGGTATAAATATACGGATACCCCAATAGTGCAAAGCGGATCCAATCCGGATGAAACTCAATTAAATTATTGAGAAACCAACCTGACATACAGTAACTGAGTCAAATTTCATTAAGATTGATCAATTATGAACCAATGATGAGGGGGATTTTTGATTTTTCCTTCTGAACGTAATGGAATCTTTTATGGTGTAAAGTCTATTTTTGGTTAAAATTTGCTCAAAATCTATTAAATACTTTGACGTCGTCATGCTAAGGTCCATAAACGACTGAAGGACCAACATTTTTCTGTCAAAATATGCAACAATACATGGAAACAAAAAGGAAATTTTTTTTAAAAAAAACAGAATTTGTTTTTCATGATTTGCAAAATTTCAGCAAAACATAAAATCTCAGTACAAATGAGATCAATTCTCAAAAGTAATTTAAAAAAAACTATTTCAACATTTTTGTGCCCCAGTTTGCACTTCCATCTATAAATTATATGTAAATCCTTTCAATAAGTGACAGATATCAGTCCTTGTAGGATCTACTCTTAAATTTGTTTGATTTTTAATTTAATTTGTGTCAGATGTGTAAAAATTAAGAAATCTGTCAACAATTTTGAGATTAAAAGTAACGAACATAATGTGATAAAAGCACTGGGAAACTGAGCCCTTCATGTATTATAGCGTTTCATTGATTTGGCCCCCAGTGCTTGAGTTCAACTGGTGATATAAACACACCAGTGTGTATCAAACCCCTAAACTGTAAAACATTCCCATTCACAGAAATGTTTCCAGTGTGTTACTGGGCGACTTCCATAATGAAACCCAGTGTGTACTGGTGGGAACCTGAATCAGGGTCAGTGAATCAGTGCCCTGAAAAGATGCAGTGACACATTCATTGAGTGGTTGGAGGCTTGTTGCTGTAGGAAACCACAGAGATGTTCCACAACGTGGGAAACACAATGGAAGTAATGGAGTTGGTCACAATAAATCCACCACATCTCACTGGAATCACTGGGAGGACAGATTTAAGTGGAAACCATTAGTTGGACATTAAGTACAAACTGATGTGGAGACTTTACTTCAATGAACTATTTTTAAATGTTCATTTAAAGCTTTTTAAAATGAGGTCTGAAACATTACATTCGTGCTTGATGTTGAATTTCTGCTGGAGACAAAATTTCTCTTTACTCACATATAACCATGTTATTGAATATGTACTTTTTCATTTCCGAGACGATATTGTCGATACCGATATTGATCCGATACGATTTCAGCACAAATTACACATACTTTTATTACTCATTTTGTAGTGTGGAATCTTAGAAAAGGTTTGATCAAGTGATATTACTCAGAGAACAATAGTCAGTTTATTATTAACCAATGCTTTACATACATTTTATGTTTTCATTTTGTAAATTATTCTGGTATTTTTGTCTCGTTTTAGTCACATTATTTTAATATATTTTGCTTGTTATTTTAATATATTTTTGTTATTTCAGTAGATTTTTATTGTTTTTTTTTTAAAAAATATATTTCTGTTGTTACTCTAATATATTTTTATGGTTATTTTAATATATTTTTGTTATTTTAGTATATTTTTATAGTTATTTTAATATATTTTTGTTATTTTAGTATTTTTTGTTATTATTTTTTAATATATTTATGTTGTTCAATATATTTGTTATTTTAATATATTTTTGTTAATTTAGTATTTTTTGTTGTTATTTTTAATACATTTATGTTGTTACTTCAATATATTTGTTATTTTAATACATTTTTGTTGTTTTCGTATATTTCTATGGTTATTTTAATATTTTTATTTTTATAGTATATTTTTTGGTTATTTTAATATATTTTTGAAAATTTTGTATATTTTTATGGTTATTTTAATATATTTTGTTATTTTAGTATGTTTTAGTTGTTATTTTTAATATATTTATGGTGTTACTCCAATATATTTGTTATTTTAATATATTTTTGAAAATTTAGTATATTTTTATGGTTATTTTAATATATTTTTATGGTTATTTCAAAAAGAATTGTTATTTTAATATATTTTTTATGGTTATTTCAAAAAAAAATTGTTGGTATTTTAACATATTTTGTTATTTTCGTATATATTTGTTGTCCCTTTGTGTACTTTGCTGTAATTCTGTATGTTTTTTGTCATTTTGTGTGATTTTTAAAACTTACCCATTTTATTAGTGTTTGATCCAAAAACATCAACGGAAGCTGAAATGAAATACAAATGTAATAATATTAACAGTAATAATCTTGAAAGGAAAACTGTTTAATCAACAGTCGAGAGTTTACCAGACTTTAAAAAAAAAAGACACGACTCAATAGATTTCAGGTAGTCTTTGTAATTTTAATTCCCATAATTTAGTTTAATGCAGACATTTTTTTTCTCACTACAATCTCAAATAAAACGTTACAGTACAATAAATGCAAATCAGAAAAGCTTTGAGATTTTGTAGAAGCAGGTTACACCTTCTTTAGATTTTTTTTTTTAAATTATTATTATTCATGTACTTTTTTTTAAAAGATTTATTCATATAGATATTTCCCCCAGTCTTTAAAGGACTGTGGAGTTAAGTAGAAGTAAACAGTAAAAAGACAACACAGAACTGTAAAGCCTGCAGGCCAGCCAATAGGAGAGCACGAAAAGAAACGTAGAGATAAAAGTCGAGAGGCCACGCCCCCTTGATCACCTGGGGGCGTGTCCATACAAACTGTAGGTGGTGTTATCACAACAGAGCAGGTGGAAATACCACGTTACACTGACCTCACATTGAGATTCATCTCTTTTTTACACATTCAGGGAAACGTCACAATCTGTTTGGTTCATTTTCATTGATTGATTTAAAAAAAATAAATAAAAAAAGCAGCGAAAGCGACTCCAAACTTTACAATTTCCACTGATCAGATGAACCTGCTATAAGCTGCTAACTGTCAAACTACGCCCTCTAGTGGCTGTGATAAAATAGCTTAAAATAGCTGAAGGGTCAACCAGTTCATTTTCTGGATTATTTTTAGTCATCTTGTGCAGCCTTTGGTTAGATTTGTGTATTTCCATTGTCATTTTATATATTATTGTTGTCCTTTTGTGTATTTCTCTGTAATTTTGTATAGTTTAAAAAAAAAAAGTAATTCTGTGTATTTTTGTTGTCATTTTACACATTTCTCTATTATTTTCAGGTGTTTTTAGTCATCTTCTCTATTTTTGGGTAATTTTGTGTATTTCTGTTCTCATTTTGTGTATTTGTTTGTATTTTTGTTGTCATTTACTGTATTTCTGTTGTTCTTTTGTGTATTTTTCTATAATTTTGTATGGTTTTTGTTGTCATTTTATAAATTTCACTATTATTTTTAGTCATCCTTTATTTTTCATTCATTTTGTGTATTTCTGTTTTCCTTTTCTGTCATTTGGTGTATTTCTGTTGTCACGTGTATGTGTTTTTAAGTCATTCTCTCTATTTTTTTCTCTGTTGTCAATTGTTGTATTTTTGTTGTCGTTTTATACATGTTTCAGTTATTTTTGTTGTCCTTATGTGTTTATTTCTGTAATTTCATGTTTGTTTTTAGTAATTTTTTTAAATTTACCATGGGGTCACACAAAATTAGACAGAGACCATTATTTTATTTAAAATGCTAAATACTAAACAACTAATGTATGTGTAAATCATATTATCACTAGATTTCTCTCATCCCGTAGGAATAAAGAAGTGGGTAAAATGTGAATCATCACAGCCAGCAGAGGCTAATTCTGGTTCTTTTTGCTTTTGGCCAATCAGGAGTGAAAATGAATGAAACCCAAACAGAAAAACCCAAAGTGTGAGTCACAGAGAGGAGGGGCTACACACACTGAGTACTGGTAACCAGTGCTCAATAACACATGGGGCTCATTTCACTGTTTACATAGAACCAAACACAAAGCAGACAAACTGTAGTGTTTACAAACACACTGTGTTAAAGGCTCCTGAATAATAAGTATTTACTTTTTTAAATAAGTATTATTTCTCTGTGAGTATTTGGATGAAGAATTTTGAGGGACAAACTTGTATTTTCTGTGAATATTTCCTCTCTCCAATAGATGTGAGTCACTGTAGTATGTGGTCGGCCTTTAGCCACACCCTCTTTGATTTGACTGGTATGACAGCGGGGCCACAAAAATGTGATAATTTGATGTGAGGGCCACATTTAGAATAATGAACAAAGAGAACAAAGGGTTTCTAAATTGTTTAGTAAGTTTTTTATCATTTTGAGTACGCCTGTTGTTTTGTTTTTACGCCTGTTGTTTTGTTTTTACGCCTGTTGTTTTGTTTTTACGCCTGTTGTTTTGTTTCTATCATTTTTGTTGTTGTCTTTTTGTTTATTATTCTCTCAATTTGTGTGTGTTTGATATTTTCTGTAATTTGTTTTGTATACTTCTCATTTTGTGTGTGTTTGTAATAATCTTGTGTGTTAATAGTAATTTTGCACATTTTAGTTTTGGATTTTTGTTATTTTGTATATATTTTTAATCTCTTGTCCATTTTTGTTGCCGTTTCATATATATTTTTTGGTCATTTTTGTTGTCGTATTGTGTTTTTGGGGTAATTTTTGTCGTCATTTTGTATATTGTTCAATCTTTTGTGTATTTTTCAAATCAAATCAATCTTTATCTATAAAAAGCGCTTTTCATACAATAAAATTCAGCTCAAAGTGCTTTTACAAAAAAATGAAATAAAAATAAAACATCTACCCTGTACAAACCCCGTCCACTGCACACAGACACAGGACAAAATAAGGATTTTTTGTTGTTGTCATATTGTGTTTTTGAGGTCATTTTTGTTGTCGTTTTGTATATTTTTTCAATCATTTGTGCATTTTTGTTGTTATATTGTGTTTTTGAGGTCATTTTTGTTGTTGTCAATCTTTTAGAGTAATTTTGTATATTATTGTTGTCAAAATGTGCATTTTTGCTGAGGTTTTGTGCATTTTCTATCATTTATGAAGTGCAGCTCTAGAAATAAAATCACCATCACAGCTGTGGACATCCAGTTCATTTCTTATTCAGGTTATGGTTTTTTGGAACAATTGCACAAATACAAATACAGCCTGTGACCAAAGCATCTCTGTGCAGCCTCCTCCTCCTCTGTGTTGCACACAATGAGCAAAAGGAAGAAAAGTCATCCGCCAAAAACCACGAAACGACAATAATCTCCTCAAAAAATGTCCAGTTATTTTTCCAATCAGAGTCTGGCTGTTAGCGAGACGCCTTCCTTTACCTCACAGCTCATCATCAAAGCAGTAGGGAAACAAAATTACAAAGTGTTGGTAATTTTCTTTTAAAAATCTGATCTAAAGGCAACCGACACATCAGTCTACTACGCGTTGGAAGAACGAGGAAGCGCGACTAATGGCACTGGTGAATTAACGCCACTTCCTCTTTTTCGAACCCGCTGCGTCTTCCTCCATGTGTGCGGAAGCTAGTCCAGGTTAAAACTTAGATATGGTAGAAAAATATATAGTTTTGATGAAATTCCGCTAGTTATTCTCTCTTCACGACTGAATTGCACCCATACACGTAGTGTTAACACGATGTAGAAGCAGAACAATGATTAGCAACAGTTTCTCTTTAGACACTTCTGGTTTCTTTTTTTTTTTTTTTACTTGCACTTTAAAGAAAAGAAAAAACAAAATCATGGTTAATGTTCCGTCTTTCATTGGCATCATTAGGCAACAGTTATTTTTTCTTTTTACAGATACTCTACGATATGGCTACAATGTAAACACCACAGTATTCAGTTATTCTCACTGTATCTGCACAATGTCAAACACAAAAGTTACAAGGCAAGTGGCTACTGAAGCATAGATCTGTTCCAGAGAAACAACAGAAAAATTAAAGAAATCAGGGAAAACACGCCACGAAAATAACAAAAACAAACAAAGTTCACCACCCGGCATCATCGCGTTTGTTCACATAAAAAATACGCTTTTTTTTTTGTTCGACGACTACAGGTCAGGTGACCTCGTTTTAAAAAGCTGGTGATCAGTTTTACCTTCCCACGCACACAGAGAGGAGCCGCTCTCGCTCAGTGACGTTAAAGTGATTTATGCAGCTGGAACACGACTCAGCAGCTGGACTTTAGGATGTCCAATCAACCCCAAACACTCTGGATGTCTGTTAGAGGAGCTACAGGTGAGGCTGGGGGTTGATCCCTCCCCTACCACACGGTGCACATTTTAGGACATCCTCAGGTCTCAGGAAAACCTCTGTCATTTAATAAACCAAACGGACTAATGACTCAGCCTCAGGCTTCAAAATAAAAGTCGTCAGACTCAACGGCCTCAGTACATAAAACGCGACATGACGTTGAGCGTACTGTACGTAACGTTAGTCCAGGCAGGCCACGGACGTGAAGCCAGCCACACCTTCAACCAACCACTAGCCCAGATTGGCTCCCTATTGGCCAAAGCAGACATGAAGCACTACTTAAACCATGACAGCTGCCTCATACCTCTTCAGCAAGCATCTCACAACCCACCTCCACCCCAACTCCTCCATGTCAGTATGTATCCAACTAACTGGGTGTCATTTCGTTGTCATTAACCTGGTGGTTTCTGCTAACCGCTCTCCTTGCTTTAGCCTTTTAGCTAGGGCTCATGGAAGGTCATGTGCGCTCCCGGCCTCCGACTTTCTACGTAAGCACGCGGAAAGGGCAAGGAGGTCCCGGAACAGACCCATACCACCAAATATAACACATCAACGTAAAGCACTCAATGTCGCGATATAAATTCCAGTGCATTATTATTGTAAATTTATTTTGACTAAAGCGTTCCTGACTGAAGTTGTATTTTGAAAAAAAAAAAAAAAAAAACAAAATACACGTGACATCATCAATATTTGCTGCTATAGATACGAGAGTAAGTGGAAAGCTGTTATTTTTTATCTAATCTTAAAGGTTAAGATATATCAATGTTTCATTTAATTATATATTTATTAATCAAACAATATGTTGACATATCCTAACTTTTAAAAAAGAAAAGAACCGCTTTCCAAAATACTTCATCATGTGTGCTTCTGGTTCCTTCAAAATAAAACGTCATGTTGTGTTTTACGGACTGAGGCCGTTGAGTCTGACAACTTTTATTTTGAAGGTAGTGTCATCTGACCATGTTTGGTTTTGCTGAGTCATAAGTCCGTTTGGAGGTTTTCCTGATGCCTAAAGGATGTTCTAAATGTACACCGTGCTACCGTCACACGCCCTGGATTCAACCACGACTTGTTCATATGACACATAGTTTATTCATCTCAGTTATTTTTGGCGGATGTGAAACCGGGGACAGTGAAATGGTCAGTTATTGGCGAGGAGTCGTAGATCTGAGGAAGTGACTCCATGTTTTGTGAACCAAAGGCATCCAGATGGAGATATGAGCGCGCTATGGGGTCCTGTTTATATCGGTGTGTTTTGGCGTCCACTGACAACACACTTTGGCATTTTTCTGCTCTCGAAAAAAACTGGAAAACAACAGCAGGACGTTGAACTGAAAGTTAGGGGTGTTCTGATCCAATATACAGTATATATATATAAGTATCTGATATCATAAGTACAGTAAGTTCATTTAGTTTTCTTAATCTGAATAATATAGTTAGGCTTCTACTTTTCGCTGGTCTGACACAATAATGGTCTCCGGTCTCTCTTCTCACATCAAAGCGATCAGCAGACACCTCTGAGGAAGACTGACAGTTGGCAGTCGAAACATGTTGAGATCAAAGTAAAATTTCAAAGTAAATTTCCTGATAAAAGTTTGTCTGAATAAATGAAACCTTAACATATAAAAAGTGACTGAACTAAACACTGAGTGAAAAATAACTGAAGTGAACTTGAATTGTTATTTGGTTTGTTTAAAAGTATAATTTTGTGAACAGTTTTTTTTATTATTATTGGTTTTGAGTTCAGGATTTTCCAATTGTTTTCATTGATTATATACAATTTTAGTTTAAGTTAAACTTGTGGTTATTTTGCACTTATTTTTTTAAATTATTATTATTATTGTGTTGAAGTTACTTTTCAGGGTCTTTTATTTTTTCCTTCATTGATTCTATTTATTTTTAGATTTAAGTTTAACTGGTTATTTTGCACTTTAAAAATACATATTTTTGTCTATTGACGTTACTTTTCAGGGTTTTCTAATGTATTTATTCATACAATTGCAGAATATTATTCATTTTAAGGTTAAAATTGATGTCAATAATTATTGGGTCAGTTTTTCTCATACTTACTGTTGTTCTCTGAATTTTAAGAAGCTTTTTCTAACGATCAACACAAAAAAAATAAGCTTGATTCGTGCTGATATTGTATCGGATCGACCAATGTCCAAGGCTGTAATATCGTTATCGTATCAGATATGAAAACGTTGGATCGGGACACCCCTAATAAAAGCCAAATGTCACCCAAAACGCTCATTTTTCTAAAAAAAAGATATGAAAGTTTGAGTCAAAACACGTCAACAAAGTGAGCGTACATGTCGACGAGTTTCCTACGAGCCGCCGTGAGCAAACATCCTATGACTGATGATGACATCACGATGAGGTGAAGAATAGCTCCTCCCCCTCCCGTTAAAAACAAATCATGACCCAGCCCCCACCCCCCCCAAAAAAAGCCGAAAGGACATTATTTACAGTACAAATTACAGTATGATACATCATTAAAAAATATGAGATCCATCTAGAAAACATACAGAAGCTCTTGAGAAATAAAAACAAAGAAACAAACAGCTCTTTAGTAAATTAGGTTTCTATGGTATCGTGTGGAAAAATAAGGTTTTTTGAAGAAGCAGCAGTTTTTCTTTCTCCTTCCACCTCTTTGAGGGGCTCCTTTCTGATTGGCCCCGACTATAGCAGGCTAGCATGTTAACATGTCCTCAGTGAGATGAAGGATGGGTTGGTTGACCACACACACACACACACACACACATACTTGCACCTTCGCAGTATGGGCGGCTCGCTATGTACAGCTTTCTGTTTGAACCATAAACACTGCACTCTGCAGTATTCGTCCTATTTTGATCATTTATTTTTGTGCATTGAGGTTTATTTTATTTATTTATTTTTAAATCTAGCGACTCTCGTTGTGCAGAGAGAGGGAAGAACCCACCGCCGCCGCCGCCGCTGTTACTGTTGTTGTTTTGTTACAGTTTGAAGAAAAGCCGACTATTATTGTCTTATGTACAGCAGGTTGAATGGTGGCGCCGCTTCTCGTCGCGCCGCCTCAAACGATAGAATAAATAAAAAAAGTGACGGAAAAACTCGAATGAGCTACAGAGCCGGGCAGCGTGTGAACCAACCCTCCTCTCACCCACAGCACAACCTTCAGTCCTCCTCCTCCTCCTTCTTCTTCACACATTCCTTCTCCTCCATCTGCTTCCTGGAGCTGTGATTCTACCCATTCCTTCCCTCTCTCTGTCTGCTCTTCGTTCCTCAAACGCCGGCGTCTCTCCATCACACGTAGGGCAGGATGCCGTAGACAAACAGGGCCATGACGGCGGCGCTGAACAGGCCCGCCACCGGCACCGTCACGAACCACGCCAGGAAGATGTTCCTGAAGAGGCGCCAGTCCACGCCTTTCTTAGAGCGGATCCAGCCCACCGCCACCACCGAGCCCACCTGGAGGAGGCGGAGCCAGGGACACAATCAGCAGCAGCACAGAACCAATAGTTTACTTTGTTAAAGTCACAGAAGAAGATGAAGAGCTGCAGGCTGATAAAACCATCTGACTAACAGGATGCTTCAGGTTCACATCCATAGAAAGCAGTGTGTGCGCAAATCTGATATCAGTCATACAGTATAAGGCTGCAACAAAAAATCAATAAAAATCGACTATTAAAGGCATTGGCAACAAATTTTATCATTGATTTGTTGCATCATGGGATTTATGTCACTGATCGTGACCCAGAGCCGTTTGATTCACCCGCATAGCTTTGTGTGTGCAGCGTGCGTACGGGTGTTTGTGTGTTTGTCCCACGAGTGTTTCTGTGTGCGCGCCCAGAGTGTTTGTGTGTGCATGCAGAGTGTTTGTGTGTGCACACAATGTTTGTGTGCGCGCCGAAAGTAGAGTGTTTGTGTGTGCTCGCAGAGTGCTTGTGTGTGCGACGAGTGTTTGTGTGTGCGTGCACAACAAGTGTTTGTGTGTGCACGCATGAGTGTTTGTGTCTACCTGCACAATGAGTGCTTGTTCGTGCGTGCAGAGTGCTTGTGTGTGTACGCGCAGTGTTTGTGTCTACGTGCACAATGAGTGTTTGTGTGTGCGCGCCGAAAGTAGAGTGTTTGTGTGTGCGCGCAGAGTTTGTGTGTGCTCGCAGAGTGCTTGTGTGTGCGACGAGTGTTTGTGTGTGCGTGCACAACAAGTGTTTGTGTGTGCGTGCACAACAAGTGTTTGTGTGTGCACGCATGAGTGTTTGTGTCTACCTGCACAATGAGTGCTTGTGCGTGCGTGCACGAGTGTTTGTGTGTGCGTGCAGTGTTTGTGTGTGCGTGCACAAGTGTTTGTGTGTGTGTGTGTGCGTGCAGTGTTTGTGTGTGTGCTTGCAGAGTGCTTGTGTGTGTACGCGCAGTGTTTGTGTCTACGTGCACAATGAGTGTTTGTGTGTGCGTGCACAAGTGTTTGTGTGTGTGTGTGCACAACGAGTGTGTGTGTGTGTGTGTGTGCGTGCAGTGTTTGTGTGTGTGCTTGCAGAGTGCTTGTGTGTGTGCACGCAGTGTTTCATTTGTTTTAAGAACATTTTAGTATTATTTTGACACTGTAAACTTGTTTAATGCACTGCTGCCAGGACACACGTGTAAAACACTTCCTTAATCTCAATGTTGTTCTCCTGACTAAATAAAGGCTAATGAAAAAATAAGTAATTAGGGGGCGGGGAAAGCAAATTCATTCTTGCTGTTGGCTTTGGAAAATATTACAACCAATCAGGGAGCTGGATTTGGTAATAATCCCTCCTACTTCATTGACATTAAGTCTACTAGTACTACTAGTGAATCTTTTGGCTTTACTAGCACTACGAGTAAGATTTTGAGTGTACTAGTAGTACCGGTAAACGAAAACGTAAAAATAGACACTTCTGTGTTACAACTAGTAGTAGTAAAGCTCTGAGTTTTTAGTAGTAACAGGTATTAGTAGTAGTACGGGTAGAAAAATAAAGATTCATTTGATTTTGATTTGATTGTTTAATTTTTTTATTGCTGATTTGAACGTTCTTATTGATTTTTAAACTGGTGAATGTTTTCTGTTGCACTTTTTAATCGTGTAAAGCACATGTAATTGCCTTGTGCATGAAACGCGCTATACAAATACATTTGCCTTGCCTTTACTGTAACGTCTACTCTCACACTGGTGCGCCAAAAACCTTTACGAGTAAAACCCAATTTTTGTTTACTACTAGTATTACACTTGTACTTTTTTAGTCTACTAGTAGTACTAGTAAAGCAAAAAGATTCACTAGTAAAACTAGTAGACCTAATGTAAATGAAGTAGGAGGGATTATAACCAAATATTTTCAAAAGCCAATGGCAAGCAAGAATGAACGTTTTCCTGCCTCCTTATTAGCATATGATGCTAACTTTGACGCTTTTTGCTTCACTAGTAAAGTGTATTTTGTCCACTAGTTTAACTATGGCTGATTTCAAGTTGATGCTCAAACAGCTTTTCATACGGATCTGCATATTGGATAAAAATCTCTGATAAATCCAAATTGGGTAACTTTATATTAGGGAACAACTATTAACCATTAATTAGTTTCTCATCAGCATTAGTAACATATTGGCTCTGAATTAGTTTTTATTAAGTACTTATTAATGCCTTAGTCTTGCAGTCCAAACAGGGTTAGGGATAACGTTAACCCTAACTCTAACATATTGAGACAACTTGTATAATAAGGCCATGCAGAATAAAGCATTAATAAGTACTTGATCATGGCTATAATTAAGAGTCAATATGTTACTAATTTGCATGCTAATACGCAACTAATTAATGGTTAATTCATAGGTATTCCCTAATATAAAGTGTTACCATAAATTGTATGAAGAATTTCCAGCGTATCCCTTTAGATTTTGTCATTTATTCTACAATGCACACGTTGCAAACTAAAGACTAGTTGAGTGCATTGATATTATTAATTAAACATTTTCTAATACACAGGTATTGATTAAACAGAAAGTTTGTGCAGCCTTCAACTTTTCATGGTTCTGTGTTAGTCAAAGCAGGCAATTACAGTTAAAACTACTTTCATTCATTTTACAGAAGTGGAAGTTTGAAACTGGCAGGTGTTTAAAGAGTACGACTCAACCACTGACATATACACATAACACAACTGCAAATATCAAACTTCCACAGAGGCACATTTGCCTTTTATTGAATTTAATCCTCTGAATAAGACGACAGACGGACACCTCTGATGGACTGAATGTGCAGGGACTCGTTTCTGCTCTGAAATGAATGTTTTTAGCGTCCGAACAGGAACGCAGGGAAACAATGTGTAAGCTTTGCATATGAAAAGAGTCCGTGCACATAGTCATACCAAAGAACATTCCACACACCAGGACTGGGCCATCAAGTTGGTTCAAGTGTCACAAAAAATGTGTCGAAACACAAAATAACGAGACAAAAACAGCCTCGGAAAACCTAGAACCAAATGGATGGCCCTGAGCACTCAGTCGCATACTTACACCAGTTTCTGTCTGTTTTTACTCACACACACACACACACACACACACACACACACACACACACACACACACACACACACACACACACACACACACACACACACACACACACACACAGGTTTCTCAGGAGAAGTTGACAGACGTTGTTGGCCACTTTACGGAAAAAACAAAACCAATTATTTCATATTTCATATTTAGGAACTATTCTTTTGAACTGAATTTAAAACCTTTTAGAGTCCAATAACGTCTTCAAAATCCCTTCACACACACACACACACACACACGCACACACATGAAACCACCACCCGATCAGAGACCTCTAACCATCAGTGTGTTTAGCGTTTGCTGAAGCAGTTGATTATTTGGGGGTTGTTGGAGGAGAGAAGGGGGTTTGGAGTTAGGGAATGGACATCAGGAATGAATAGAGAGAGTGAGGTTTAGAAATACTGATCATCAGTAGTAAATTGTGCTCCAGTTTTGCGACTTGTGCAGTTTTCTCTCCAGCCCTCGTGTGTTTCCTCCAGCCAACGTGGAGGAAAGCCTTCTCAGCTCAGAGCCTGTGATATGTGGGGGCTTTAACTCTCACCCTGTCTGTCTTTGTGCTACCACACGACTACTAATCAGCAGGCGGCGGCGAATCATTTCTACACAGACTAAATAAAACAAAGAAAATAACTGATTTTTAGCAAAACAGCCAAATATGTGATTACTCTTGCTCCATACAAGAATAATACACCTGAATGTTGACAGGTTTTTTTATCCATAAACTTGTTAGTGATGCACAATATTTTCAGCTGTTTTTGGCTTTACAATTAAGTGTCCGAGATATATATACTGTAATTAACCCAAAAAATAAAAGGCTTTGCTTCCTTGATCAATTCACAGAAATCATATACGTTAGTGGTTCTCAAACTTGTTTGTCTCAAGTACCGCCTTTGTCCGACTACAACATTTTGTTTAGAATACTATGAAAAGCAACAACTATAGAGCAAAGTGATGGAATTAATGAGTGTTAACGCACATATTAAAGAATCTAAAAAAAATAATCAATGCAACAATATTTAGTGCTTCCTGAATAGATTTATTTCTATAGATTAATTCTTATAATTTCCGGTCATCTCCCGCCTGGTGTGGGACCAAAACTGAGCTTTGTATTTTAGTTTATGTTCTAATCAAGATCATTTTACATTTTTCATCAATATTATGATTATAATTTTTAACCAAAAATAACAACATTTTAAAATCCTCATATTTTTCATGCTTTTATTTGTTAATTTTTCCGATTTTTGTTACGTTTACCCGAAGGGGTAAACGTACCCCCATTTGAGAAACATGGCTATTCATCCGTGGAGAGGCGTGACTAAGCAGGCGCTATCTTGTGCGTGGGCAGCAAAATGCAGGAGCATTTGTAAATCAATAGAAGTAACAGGAACTTAATGTTAAAGTGGAATTATTCACTGAATTGACTGATTTCCCAAAAGGTTTGAGCTTCATTGTTTGGTTTAAAAACAATTAACTACAGCAACTGAATTATTTCTGCAACTAAGTGAGGGCGGAGAATAACGGTATCAATTATTGGTCAAAAAAGGTGTAAAATATCAGCATATTGGCCAAAAAAAAGTGTAAAATATCAGTATACCAGGCAAAAAAGGTGTAAAATATCAACATACCGGCCAAAAAAGGTGTAAAATATCGGTAAACCAGGCAAAAAAGGTGTAAAATATCAATATACTGGCCAAAAAAAGTGTAAAATATCGGCATATGTGCCAAAAAAGGTGTAAGATATCAGCATACCAGCCAAAAAAGGTGTAAATAATCAGTATATCGGCCAAAAAAGGTGCAAAACATAAGTACATCTGCCAAAAAAGGTGTAAAATATCGAGATACTAGCCAAAAAAGGTGTAAAATATCAGTACACTGGCCACAAAGGTGTAAAATATCGGTATACCAGCCAAAAAAGGTGTAAAATATCGGAATATGTGCCAGAAAAGGTGTAAGATATTAGCATACCAGCCAAAAAAGGTGTAAAATATCGGCATATGTGCCAGAAAAGGTGTAAGATATCAGCATACCAGCCAAAAAAGGTGTAAAATATCAGCATATCTGCCAAAAAAGGTGTAAAATATCGAGATACTAGCCAAAAAAGGTGTAAAATATCAGTACACCGGCCACAAAGGTGTAAAATATCGGTATACCAGCCAAAAAAGGTGTAAAATATCAGCATATCTGCCAGAAAAGGTGTAAAATATCAGCATATCTGCCAAAAAAGGTGTAAAATATCAGTATATCGGCCAAAAAAGGTGTAAAACATAAGCACATCTGCCAAAAAAGGTGTAAAATATCGAGATACTAGCCAAAAAAGGTGTAAAATATCAGTACACCGGCCACAAAGGTGTAAATATTCAGCATATCTGCTATAAAAGGTGTAAAATATCAGGATAGTGGCCAAAAAGGTGTAAAAATAGCATATCTGCCAAAAAAGGGTGTAAAATATCAGCATATCGGCAGAAACCCCAATATTGTGCAATCCCTAAAAGTGATATATTTTTAATTCATTCTTTTATTACTTTTTATTTTTATTTTCATGCAGTTCAATGATAGTATCCAGTTATAGGCCATTGATGCCAGTTGTGTTTTGGAATACTTGTGGTAGATATCAGTTAAAGGTTCATATAGTAATAATTAAAAGCTCAAAAGTGCTGAACTAAACTATAAGAAATAAAGGTAAACGATTTCCTCTCGCTGCCGCTGGTAGAAAACTGCACAAGAAGTCAAAACTTCAACTTCCAAAGCTGCGGTTGATTGTGATGATTGACAGCTAGAGGTGAAGCGGTGAAGTGGACCTCAGGGAGGACTCTTTAGCATGGCTTCACGACCAATGACTCCAATACCTTGCAGTGGGTGGAGCTTATTGGGATGCCCACATTTGATGCAACAAGCACTGTTAGCGCACTCATTACTTCAATGCAAAATCCGCTGTGAAGACAGATGAGTGGAGAGACAGAGAAAGATGGAGAAGGCAAGAAGAGGTGAAACAAGTGGAAAACAAGTGGCAGCTGGGTTTGGGGGGGTAGGGGGAGGAGGAAGGGGGGTTGGACTCTGTTTGCAGCCAAATGCAGGAGAGTGGACCACCCACAACATCAAACCATGCTATGACTGAAAGGGCAAAATGGAGGAGAGTTGGTGGAAATAAAACAACAGGATGAGAAACACATTGTTGAAGAAAGGAAGATGGGGTAGGACGGGGGGTGGATCCGCTGTGTTGGGACGTCTCTTCCTGGATGTTCCTGTAAAGAACAGGGATGGGGGGGGGCCGGCCCACGGCTGCACACAGCTGGACATGAAACGCTCTGATTGATTCACAAAACTCAAGAACTATTACTGAGATTAATCCGTGTACCCTTCGTTTTTTGGTTTTGTTTCAAAACCAAATTAAAAAATACAACAAACTGTTTTTTTGTTTCATTAATTTGAAACCAGAAACAGAAAAATGGCAAAAACAAAAAAAAAACGGTGTATTTCTGATTGGTTTAAAAATCTAAAAAAACAATGGCAACATATTGTGTTATTTTGTTAGTTTGTCTTTTTTTAAAAGCACAGTTGGTTCTATAACTATACCTAAAAACATCTGTGACGACAGTTGCAAACACTGTGGCTTTTCTGCGGACTTGTATCAGAATCAGAATCAGAATCAGAATCAGAATCAGAAATGTTTTAATGGCCAAGTACAGTTTTTAGGACAGTACAAGGAATTTGTCTTGGTAGTTGGTGCACAAAACAAAAAACAAAGAACAAAGAAACAACCCATAATAATAATAATAATAATAATAATAATTATTATTATTTTTATATTATTTATTTTATTTATTCAGTTTTTTTCCAACATGGTTGCATTCACTTTTTTTTTTACATGCCGAAAAAAGAGACGAGAGAAGCAGTTTGCTTATCTAGGTCCCGTCCCCTGTTTTGTACACCGAAAATTTACATCAAAGCTTGTCTCTTTGGTCAAACATTCTTCTACTAATGATGTAGTAGAGAATAAGAGCACTGTGTCAACAGCGTAAACCTCTGCATTTACTTCATCCACCGGAGCGTCATGTGTAGAGGGCGTAAATGGCTCCTTAATCACTACGAACAGGATCTTGTTCTTTTACAGGGAAATTAGGGCGAGTGCTTAAGAACGTCACATTCTGTCAGAGCAAACAGGACGGTCCAAATAATATCCAAATAAAGTGGTGACTGACTGTGACTGTGAGGCTGGTGTGAGGAGCAATAGATGTTAGAACTTCTACGATTTGACACTTTTGCAAAAAACAATTACACAGATTTTTTGAGGGCAGTAATGATGTTTATTTTGCACGTTATAAATACCGCCAGCCACTAACGGCAGCCGTCAACACACGGAAGTTGATCAGAAGAAACGAGGAGCACCAGTAGATTCACTACACCCACTCTGGTTCCATTAATCACATTTCATGTGCATGTTTTACGTAACATCCATTGTTTTTACGTGTGTGTGTGTGTTAATAACGTTTCGCTTCACCTGTTCATCAGTAATGTGACTTATGGGTTGCTCCTTTTTTTTTTTTTAATCCAGGAGTAAAAGTCGCCCCCGTCTGTGGGTCCCTCTGTGTGGTGAGACTAAAACATAAAGCTCTCATCCATAGTTTCCCCATAAATATCCAAATATCACACAAACAGAACAAGATTTCATTTTAAAACAGAAAAACGCAGCTTATCTGGTTTTTGATTTTTCTGAATTTGGTTTTGAATTAGTGAAACAAAATAACCACATCATTTATTTGTTCTCTTGATTTGGTTTTAAAACAAAATAACCAAAGAACGAGGGGTACACGGATTCAGGTTCTTATCTATTATCACATCTCACAATAAAACACTAATTTGTGCCCAATTTGAAAACTCATGTCGACGTGAACTCCATGAGGCCGTGGGAGCCCCCCCCCCCCATCCCTGCTGACACCTGGGGGGAGAAAAGGTTTGAGAGGCCGTGTGAGAAGGAGCCTCTCGGTCATACCTTGCAGTGTGTGGTACTGACAGGGATTCCGATATTGGAAGCCAACACGACTGTGAGAGCAGAGGCCAGTTCAATAGTGAACCCACTGTGGAGGACGAAGAGGAGAGGAGGAAGAGGAAGAGGGGAGGCAAAGAGACACTCTTCATATGAATATCTATGACATTAGTGATGATGATGATGATGATGATGATGATGATGATGATGATGATGATGGGCTGCACCAGCAACTCCAGTCAGACAGAAGATCACATTTACTATTTAAACAACCTTACACACTACATGATAATCAGCCTCGTAGGCAGGATTGGGCTCAATTACAATTACAATTATTAATACTAGTGAAGTGCCCGTCGGAAGTATGTATTCATATAGTGGGAGGAGCTTAAGTAGAGTTTTCAATTATGGCCAATTGAGTATGTATTTGAAGGTACATACTACAGTATATACATGCGGGTGAACAGCGTTTTTTTGTTTGGTGTATTTTTCTGTAATGTATGTTTTTGGTGTCATTAATAATGTGTATTTTTGTATCTTTCTGTTGTGTTTTTGTGCAATTTTTGTATAATTATTGTTTTTTGTTGCCATTGTAGTGTGATTCTGGAGTAATTTTGTGTATTTTTGTATCTTTTTTAGTGTAGTTTTGTGTATTTCTGTTGTCATTTTGTGTATTTTTTGTATAAATACTTAGTTTTGTGTATTTTGAGTCATTTTTATATTTTTGTTGTCGTCTGGTGTAATTTGTGTGTTTTCGGAGCCTTTTTGTATATTTTTGTGCATTTCTGTTGTTGTTTTATGTACTTTTTAGATAAATATTGTTTTGTTTTAGTTTTATTTTACTTATTTAGTATATGTGTGTGTTTCAAATCAAGTTTTCCCAGTACCTGTCAGTTCTCTTCAGGATCATTTTACCATTTAAAAAATATTGAAATATACGGCTATACTGACATAAAAATGACTCAAACACCCACACATAAAATATTAATATCAATATTTTAATTGATAAGGAAGCCTAACAAGGTAACTAAGAGTTGAAAAATAATTAGATAAATAATATTTTTTTAGTGTATTTTACAAGTGATTTAAGACATGAGTCAAACCTGACCCGTTATCTAAGAGAAAAGTTACATTTTATGGGCTTATTTATTAAAAGTTCAGTAATTGTGATTAATTGAATTTGAACTTTATTTGCTCTGCTAAACTTCATCCTGCTCAGCAGGGGGAGGGGTCTGGTGGAAGCCCCTCCCACTTGTAAATGTGCACACCTGATTCTCTTAATGACACTAATCAGTCACTGTGGGTGAACTGTGGGGACAATGGCAGTGATTGTTTAGCAGCTCAGAGTGGAAATAGTTCTTTTCTCCTTAATTAGGACTGAACTTTAATATAAAAACTCTTTCTATGTGTGGATGAACAGCTCATGGTAAGATCCTCTAATATAACCACAGCTTGTTTACTATGAACATTTAAGTTGAATGCATTTCTTGTTCATGTATTTGTAAAGTTTGGCAAATAGTTTATTGTTTAACAGGCAATTCAATGAATTTTTATTGAATTTAATACATTTGTTTCATTTAAAAATGTATTCAGCTTATTTCAGGTGCAGTGTTAACTGTGTAGTTAAAACTAGATTTGGTTGACGTGAAATACAATTAAGTTAAGATAAATGGTTAAATGGTTGGTGGTTAAATGGTTAAAAGTAGTTGTTTAGAATGATCTACATGAAAATGCTGCGGATTAAAACTATTCAAAAAATTATTGGGTTAAAGTATATTAAGTTAATTTAGTTTGAACAATCTGATTTAGTTAAAAATGTGTGGTTAAAAAGAATGACGACTATAAATATTTGATTTGTTTCTTTTTAAGACTCGATAAATACTAAACACACAAGTTAAAAACTATAAAAAATTTGGTTAATAAAATGCAAGTAAAATACCAATAATTTAATGTAATTGATTGAGATTGAAAAACAATAACTACAAATTTACTTTTAATTACACAAAAAGTTGGTCACCGTAATCACAATTGAACATGGATAATTTAAGAAGTAATTGTAATTGATAAATGTAATTGATCCCAACCCTGGTATTAACAGATTAAAGGAGAAGATACTTTTTGATCATATAAAGACATAATGAGGAAACAGTTAACAAATGAAATGACAAGGACATTGCTTTTTGGTTTTTTGATGACACTTCAAAGGCAGTGGTCAGGTTACTACAGGCGACGACAGAAAACGTAGAAGTGCTCAGGGTGAAGATAAACATGGCAGTAGAAAACGCAACGTGGCGTAATGAAGAAGAAATGGAAGAACAAAGAGGAAACGAGCGATAAACTAAAGTGGGCAGAGAGAAGAAGTCACGCTGGCATCTCTCCCTGTGTTTACAGCGAGCTCCTGTCCTCCTCCACATTTCATGATCAGTGCCCAACTACTTCCTGTAACCCGGTCGCGCGCACACACACACACACGCACGCACACACACGCAATCTTGCGGCAGCCTTTAGTTCCTAATATCCATAAAGGCATGCTTGCACACATGCATTATATTCAAAGAAACCTGCAGGCAAGAAGTAAATTTCTTATCATATGAAGTGTAGCCCCCCACACGCACACACACACACACACACACACACGTGCAAAAATGCACAATTTGGCTTTTGAGTGGGAAGACAACAGGATAGCAAAGAAAAAAAGGATTATTGGAATGTAAAGCAGAGCTGGAGCTGCAGCACGATGCTGCTGATGCTGAGGTCAGCAGATAAACTGAGTCCAGGAGCTCCATTTGCTCCATGTTTATTCATAATCTATTACATAAAGAGTCACAGGTCAAGGAAAAATCTAAGGTCGACTATTGTTAACACTGCAGCATCAACAGGCTGCAGAACAATGATTACATTGTTCTTTAACTAGTGTTTGTTTCACAAAAAGCAGCGTAATCTGACTATTTTAGTGTGTTCTGAGGTTAGTCTCACAGGACATCACAAACATGTGACAGTGCACATGTGACAGTGCACATGCATGCGGTAGCAGCACTGGTGAGTTTAGGAAAAATTACCCTCGATCTCTCACATATGACCTTAAGCACTGTGCTGTTAATTATTGAGTAACACTTGATGGTTTCGTTTTATTTCACTAAAGCCTCTGATTTTCTCTTATCGCAGAAAACAGACGAGGAAGGAAAACGGGAATTCACGCTTTGAAACGATAAAATCAATGAACCACTTTATTTTCTGTCTCTCTCTTCTTTTAAAATCAGGCACATAACACGGAAATGCCTCACATGTATATTTTGCGACAAAGTCACACATTTACACCCCGTTTTTCAATGGAAAACGGGTGATTGAATGTAAATCTCTCGCTACATGTGTTACGTATGACTAGTGATCATGTTATCCTGTGATTGAAAACGAATGCAGAGCTTTATCTGACGTGTGTTGTGATGGACAAGTGCTTCAGATTATTATGAAAAGGCACTGGTGCAAAGACAGGTTTAGTTGTTGGTGTATTAGCTCAACTGGTCATGAGTTTATCTGCTGACACGTCGTCACGGCAGAAGCATCTCCAATCACACGTGAACGTGAAGGTGAGTTGCCAGTCATACGTAATTTAAGGTTTCTCAAATAATGTTTTGGGGCCATATACATGTTTATATTTCATATTATATTTTACATTTTATATTTCCATGGTATTCTTACTGTTAAACGGGTGGCTAAGGGTCGAGCAGTGTGGCTAATGTCACTATTGTCATGTAATCTTGCGTGATTTCAGCATAACATCCTGATTTTGTAAATTGTTCTGAAGCATAAATGTCAAATTAATAACAGTAGTTGACTTTATTAACTCTAGTTAGATTGTTTGGTACAATTTTTGGTAGTTTAATAGCCAGTGAAGTCATCCAAACAGGGAAAGATGATGAAAAAGTAAAAGTGTAACGTGACGCAGAAATGAAACACAATTTTAAAAAGGAAACTCAGAGGCCACGTCGTACCTGTTGGTAAGTCAAATGCACCCAAGGAGCTTTTCTTCTTCTTCTTCTTCCTCTCAAACCCTTCACACACACAAACATCTCTCTCCTGTGTGGAGTCTCTCTCACCTTGAGGGGGTGATGGGAGTCAGATCCTTCCCCATGGTCTGGATGACGCGACGACCCCAAACCCACAGGCCGGCACAAATACCTATTCCACCGTAAAATAGCAGCCACACAGGAGTGGAGGCGTCCTGCATCACACCACCCTGGTCGTATATCATCCACAGCGCCACCAACGGCCCGATGGCGTTACTGCAGAGGGGACGCAACATGGTTAGGAAAATTAATCCCAGAATTTGTGACATCATCATGGCTGTGTTGGAAATGTCATACTAACACTCATACTAAGTCTGACGTCAAAATGAGTATGTAGAGCGTTCTCATTAGATAGTATGAAAAGATTGAGTTTGTGAGAAATACCCGGATGTATACTACAGTATATCAGGACATTTTTTAAGTATATACGGTGTGCACACTAGTCAAACTCAACCATCCCATGATGCATTCTGAGCAGAATGTAAAATCATCCTGGGACTGGCTTCAAAGTAAAAATCAAACGTCATCTTTTCAAAGCAAAAGCATCTTTTCTTGTCTTCCATTAGTTTTTTTTTAAACGCTTTTCTATACAGGGCTTTTGTTTTGAAGTTAACTGGAAGTTTTGTCAGTAGCACAATTTCCGAAAATCTCGGTTGAAATGTGTTTCAGCGAGTTTTATGGATCAAATGAGCACATTTTGATATTCTACTTGGTCACTTTCTCACTTAAAATGATTTCAAAACTTTCAACAGAGACATTTAGCCGCAGTGTGCTACTGGTTTTTAGTCGTCGTAGGTTTGAAATGCATCTTGGGAAACTTCGAAATATACTTCAGTGGGAACGATCGTTATCGTTTATCATCCTAATCATATTAACAATATATAGTCAATCAGCGATTCTCAGCTGGCGGGTCGAGACACAAAAGTGGGTCACAGACAGCTGGTCAAAAATAAATAAATCTAATCTCAATGTTGGACTTGTCTTTTATTTTGAAAAAAACTTTTATTTTGCTTGCATGCTGTAAAATGCATGTTGCACAGGAAAACATAGAGATTTAAGTTTAAAAAGATTATAAATATGTTTTCAACAATTGTTTTTGAAAAACTAAATTTGGATTGTGTAATTCTAAAAAAAAAAAAAAAAAAGTGGGTCACGATTTAATGACCGTGGCAAAATGTGGGTCCCAGGGTGAGACCAGTTGAGAACTCTTGTAGTAAACAGTACATATACTCATTTAGTTTGTAGTGTATAGTACGGCATGTTCCATTTTGAACACAGCCCATGTCCTGCTATGTGTTTCTGGTGAGAAGGATCACCTGACATCGTTGCCTCCGTGGGCGAAGGAGCCAAAGCAGGCGGTGAGAATCTGAAGAAAGTGGAAAAGTTGAAACACCTCAGGTTTGTCTTTCTCCTCCACCTCCTCCTCGACCAGGTCATCCAGAGGCATGGGAGCTCCTTCCTCCTCCACCCCCTCCAGCTCCGTGGCCAGCTTCATCTCCACCCCTCCCTCCTCTGCTTCTATCTCAGCCTCTGCCACGGCGTTGCAGTAGGACGAGTAGCTGTCGTAACGCAACCTCTTCCTGGTGTAGGACACGCTGTTGCTCCTGGCTCCGCCCTCGCCCACCAGCTTCTCGCTGTCGTCACGTGACTCGCTGCGTATGAGCGGCTGCACGGGCATGCCGCAGATGGCCGCCGTGTAGCAGGTGTAGCTGTTGTTGCGGCGCAGCATGCGGTAGTTGTTGTCGGCGTGGGAGTTGGAGCGGTCGCTATCTTCCATGCGGCCCTGGTGGATTTTGTGGAGCAGGTCTTTGTACAAACCTGAGTCTTTGTGCACGGTGTGGTACACCTGGCCATCGCTGCGCATGTGGCCGTCAAAGGTGAAGCTGCCGTTAGAGACGGGAGACTTTAGGCAGCCGTTGGTCATGGAGTGCGTACGACCTGGAGGAACAAAAAGAACCAGTTGATTGATTTGAATCCTTATTATTACAATGTTTCTAGTGTGTTACAGTTGTTTTTGTGGGTTTTTTTTTTTTCACACCATCCACCAAGTTAAATTCCTTGAATTATTTTTAAACTGCACATGGCACACAAAACTTTTCTGATTCTGATTCTACCAGAACAAACCAGAGCACACGCACCAGGGTTGGGGTAAATTACATTTTTAGTTTTACAATTACGTCTTCAATTATCCATGTTCAATTACAACTCAATTATAATTACTTTGAACAGCATTTATTCCAATTACAATTGTTTGAGCCTTTAATAATTAAGCCCATGAAACATAACCTTACTCTTGTTAGCTTTCTGTTAGTATCTCTTAAGATAACGGCTCAGTTTTGACACGTCTTAAATCAACTGTAAAATACACTAAAAAATATTATCTATCATCCAAATTTGCTTCTCATTTTCTTGATTACCTTGTTAAGCATGCAAATAGTGGTATTACCATTTCTGTCAGTATACATCTAGATATTAAATGTTTTTTTTTTGTTTTTTTTTAATGTAATATGTAGCATTGGTGTTAGTTCTAATTCTTGTTTGTTTTTAGATGTATAGTATTCAATGTTTTTTTAATTGCTTTGATGTTGATTCTGTCATGAAGTTTGAGACAATAAAGAATAATAAAACTAAGAATGGTTGACTACGTATTTGTAAACCATAGAATTGTACCATGGTTCCACAGTTTTGCATTTAATTACATTGTAAATAACAGCTTTTATAAAATGTCCATGCTTATTGCAATTACAAAGTCTATTATCTGAACTCAATTACAACAGCAACATATTTTTTCCATTATGATTACAATTATAACTACATCATAATTGTAATTAATTATTAATTACGCAGTTACAATTATAACTAACCCTGACACGCAGACACACTGAAACAGATGTTTTTACCATAGACTCTGCCGTTGGGCAGGACGGTGCTGCCATTGGCCAGGTTGGTCTGCTCTCCACTGGTGTCTCGAGTTGTCCTTTCACTGGTGCCTGTGAGTGGGAGTACGGCCTCGTCTGTGCCCTTGGCTCCTGGCAGCTCTTTAAACACGGGGCTCTCCTCCTCCTCTTCAGGGATCTTGTCCAAGCTCTCAGTGGAAATCCTGGACAAAGCTTGTTCTTTCTTTAAACGACCTGGAGGAGACCACACAAGTGTGTTTACTGGGGCTCTTCAAAGTAGGACTATGACTGGTCCCCAGCCTATTATCACTATTATTAGTATTACTATTATTATAAATGCTTAATCATCACAATCTAATTCTAGTTGACCTGGCTTCAGTTTTCTCATCCTGTAACATACAATCTGATCTGATCAATTTCTGCCTCATACATCATGCCCCTTTTCAGGCATACTAATCAGATATGAGATATGTATGTGTGGGTCTAATTAAATATAGTTTATATATATATATATTTTTGTATAACTATATTTTAATAAGATATAATTTATTTTATTTATTAACATTAAATGATGGATGTATTTTTGGATGTGTGTGGGTATAGGAATATTTGATATGGATGTGATTGCACAAAATGTATTCAATGTCACAAAAACCTCCAGCAGCCCTGACAAAGACTCACTTTAACGCTGCTCGGAAGATATATATACAGTATATATATATACCTGTGTATATATATATATATATATATATATATGTATATGTGTTATTATTATTACCAGATATAGTGTAGGCCTCATAGATGAAAAAAGATGTAAAAAGGTTAAATTGTGGCTGGAAACTTTGTTTTGATCTCCACTGTAAACATACTCTTATTAACATTGTCAAAAAAGTTTTGCGCTTTGCATTGTGGGACGTGGAGTCATTCTTCATTGTTTTCATCTTTCTATTTGTGACGTGTCATGATTAAACCAGGAACAAGTTGGCATGAAAAAAACGAAAAAAGCCTTAATTTTCTGACAAAATAGGGATTTCGTTGCTAGTTGAGGTTAAAAAAAAAAAGCACTCCTTGCTTCAAATAACGTCATCAAAGGTTTTAAAACTGTAACCTTTGTCTTTGCAAACTGCGTGTTTTACGATTGTCTTGAGCTATTTACACACATTTGTTATTGTTTTCAGCCAATAAACTGCATGTTGAAGTTAAACACATGGATACTTAAGCATCTATTCTGATTATGGGTCAGACAAACACAATCACATGTTGCTTTCTTTATTTCTTTCACCACAGAAATAATCAATTTAAGATGGTATTCCATTGTTTCTTTTCTTCTACTTCTGTGTCGTATTGAGTCAAACAAGCGGAGAACATGCCAGCTTCTCTGAAAAAGGCAATACAAGCGACTCTTGAAAGTCAAACTGTTTGCGAATGCTTGTGCTGAGCTTCGATTAACTGTGTATAATGAACGGAAAGATACTAATTGTGGATAAAATGGTTAAAACGGCTATTCACAACCATTACTAGGGGTTGTGGTTAATGCCAAGTAATGCAGACCATTTTCTCTCTCGTTTATTTTACATTCAACATTCAAACGGTTTTAACTTCTTCAAATATTATTTGATTTCCATGAGTGTGACACCATTAGGATTCTTATAATCCACACTTTCAGAATCTGTAATAACTATAAACGCCCACTGGCCGACTTGTTCATAGCGCGTCACATTTGTTTAAAGAGGCCGAAAACGTGTGTTGAACTTGAGCTCAGAACCAAGTTCCGTAAGTCTTTTGACCGTTTGGATAAAGATAGAACAGCCGTCAGCTGATCCAAACTGATCCCAGCCCTCATGCATTTCACGGCCCTGTGCTCTTCAAACACTCCGACATCCAACACATAAACAGTCCTAATCAGCACCTGGGTCGATTTGACCCATGCAGGCGTATCCACAATACAGCCCATAATATCACCATTAATCCCAGCAGGCATTCGGAGGTTGTGACACGTTAGGCAACAGGTCGAGTTGACAACCTCAAACCCTGTGCTTATTGGAAATACACGCCCAAAAATTCCAGTAAATGCACCAAAGAATCCTGAGGGTTAAAGTGGAAGTTCTGCCTCATGTTTCATCGTTTGAAGCCCGAGCACAGACAAAGCTCTGCTGTTGAGCCCGTGACAGAGCGCTGGACAATTGGATGATTTGATAAGAGATGCACATGCAGACACTTACTTTCTATTTTCCTTCTCATCCAGGGACAGACAAAGATCCACACTAAAGCCGCACAGACCAGCGACCCCGCTAAGGTGATGAGGAAGATGGCCCACACCGGCAGCATCTCCAGTCCGAGCACTGCAGGTAAAACAAACAAGTGTGTGATTTCTATCTGCTCACACATATGGAGTGCAGTCAGATAGAACGAGGAGAAGCTGGGGCTGAGCGATACCAACCAAAACTCATATCTCAATATTTTTTCTCAAAATGGCGATATCTGGTATTAATCTCAATATTTTGATCACAATAAAGTCTTATTGGAAAGACAATTCTGAGTTTACTTTGCTGATGCAAAATACCACACAGGCACATTTATTAAACAGTGGCAAAATATGGCATGTGTGAGTGAGTTCTGTAGTGTGGCTTGTTTATGGGAAGGTCTGGGTTAGGACGCACTCAGATCTCCATCAAACTGTGCTTTTAATGCTGTTCTGAAAGTACAGTAGTAATGAAAGCAGCCACTCTGAAAACAAATATTTTAAAACAAACCGAGCTATAAAAAATATATATCAATATCGGCGATATTGTAATTTTCTATACCACCAAAACAGAAAACCTGACATATCTTGAATCTCAATATATTGTCCAGCCCTAGGAGAAGGACAACAGATCTGGGATCAGACGGGGATCCCTTCAGCCTGAGCTGATAACGTGACTAAGACTAAGGAAACATCTCAGTAAATGTTGGTATAACAGGTGCTTACGTGGAGCTCCAGTGTACATGATGGAGAATGTGTTGATCCCGATGGTGGTGGCATAGAAAAGGGGCAGCGCACGCAGCCCATTGGGCACAGAGTTGTCCTGTGATGGAGACACAAAGATGGACTTTTAGTTCACGTTGATACACAGAGGTGCACACATCGGCTGTGATCAGGCTGTTTTTGATTTTACCCCTTTCATGCCAAGGATGGCAAATTCCAGACAATTTCATAGGATTATCCTGTAGTCTGAGGCGTGTTCAGAGTGAATTTGTTCTGATAATCAGCTCTGAAACAATCCTAAATATTAAACTTCGCGTGTGTGTGACGAAAGTCAACAACTCCTGACTTTGTGTGTGTGTGTATGTGTCCTTCTTGCTCCGCTTTTACGGTTTAAATAATCATCTTAAGGAGATATTTCAGAATGTGTTTTAATCATTCATTACTGTGCTTTTCAAGAAGTTAATCGCTTTAATTTTCCCCCGATAAATTGAGGAAGTTGCACAGCCCTTCGCTTAAAAAGTCAGGCACGACCTCGTCGCTCAAACTACACGTCATGTCGCTTCAGGGGAGATAACTTGAGGTTGCGTCATTTACATTGATTTTATTGTAATGGAGTTGCTTCAGTCGCGTTCAGTGTGAAGGCACCTTAAGAAACAAGTGATGCTGCATTTAATAAAACTTGGAATATGGCCTTTCCGAGTTAAAAATTCCAATCTCCGAGTTGAGCAGCAGAACGTCGGAATATCTCAAACATGGCTGACCCTTTTCACGACTTTACCAAAACCTTGTGTTTCAAGTCGCTTTTTGAAGTAGAGGGTTGGAAAATCCTGAGTTGAACGCAGCATTAGGTCACATTGTTAGATCTCACACACACATGCAGTACAATCAGAACTGATGTAAGCCTGATTTTTTTTTTTATCTTCATGTGTGGGGTCTGTAACAGATAAAAAATCTCTTCAGATTTAGATTTCCTTATGTGTGTAGCTCGCTTAAAGTCCCTTTTTGAGTCTCTCGCTATTGATTCCAGCATTATTAGGAGGAGATCTAGGGGCTCAGAAAAAGCCAAAAGCCTGCAGAGACTACAATAGTCTCATCTCCTCATTGAGCAGTCTATGCAGTAACCCCAGTCTAAATGATGACATGAGTCAGCGCTATACTGAATAATGCTGTGCTGACCTTAAAATGATCTACAACATGTTTCTCTCTCCAGTCAGACAGATTGCCCATTGCGTAACTACAGATCCACGAGCGCTGCCAAATCAAACGGATTTTATCTGCCCTCCAGTTGTTTGGATGAACCGTGTGAGTGAGTGTGTGTGTGTGTGTGTGTGTGTGTCTGATTCCTAATGCTGGCAATGAAAGGCAAATGTCGGTCGAAGAAAAACGTTACATGGCCGTCAATCAAAAACACATGCTGGTGTCACTGCCGGCTTCACACACACACACACACATGCAGGCATATGGAGAGCTTATCCTTGTTGGGTGAAAGATGATCAGAGTGCAGCAAAGTGAGCTCACTACGGCTGCAGCAATAGATTCTTTTTGGAATGATTAATCTAGTGCTTTATCGATCGATGAGTCAGATTTTTTTATTTTTATTTTTTGTTTTTAAGCAACCAAAACAAATAATGCATAACAAAAATGTTGTGGCTGTAAAATGATCAAGCATTTGGCTTTTATTTCTAAAAAAAAAAGAAGAGGTTTTTATTCCAACTCCAACATTTGGCTCAAAAACTAAGCCCATTTTTTGCAATTTAACCATTTAGTTTTATAAGTGCCAGTGCGAACAATTAAATAACAATACAGTCAAGTCAACTTACTGTAAAACTATGAATACAAACTTAAATATTAAAGGCCGTTTGGCCTTAGTTTTGTCTTATGACAATACAACATTACAAAAAAGGATTCCACCATCTGCAAATAATCCAACTGAGAAGAAAGAATGAATATCAAATAAAATGTCAAGTCAAACAGGTACACAATGTATACAATTTATAAAAAATACATGTAAACAAAAGAATTATAAATAAAAATCGGCTGTATTCTCAATTTTTGTGCATTTCTGTCATTTTTTTTGTATAAATACGGTTTAGTTTTTTTGTTTTAATTTACTTTAAGTATGTTTTTATTATAAGCACCTTATGTGTGGTGAGGACATGTTTTGAGATGTGTGTGTGTGTGCGCGCGCCCGTCTGTCTGATTTTACCGCATTTGCCCTCTTGTTACTTATACCTGATCACTATTAACTCATAATACAGGATAAAATGCATTACCATGTGGAGGCTCCAACTCCACTTGCAGAAGTTGGTGCTGCAGCATTGTGGAAGTCCTGTTAAAGTAGGCTAGATCCATCTACACTGGACTACGTTGTCCGCATTGCGAAACGTAAAATGGTCCCACACTTTAAACATTTTCTGTTTTATTCTCACTCCACCTGTGTCCACGTCATCCGCCAGAGAGAAAATGATGCGCATTGATTAATTCAGTCCGGGTGAAACCAGAGACCACGTACAAAGTGGCCGTGATACGAACTTTGGTTCGAGGCAGAGAATTTGTTTCGAATAATTTTTGTAATTGAGTAATTCGAGGAATGGTTTCAGCCCTAGAGCTCACCTTGTTGAGGATGAAGTGTCTGATCAGCAGGAACAGAAGTCCAGACATGAGTCCGGAGAGCAGGGGAGAGATGAACCACGATGACACTAAGAAACAAAGGAGAGGGTGAAAAAAGAACGACTCATTAAACTATCAGAATTCCTTTATTAATCCCAGGGGAAATTGCTTTTGTTTAATAAACTATAGGTGTCTTACAGCACCGTGTATATATATATATATATATATATATATATATATACATACATACACTACCGGTCAAAAGTTTTAGAACACCACACTTTTTCCAGTTTTTTCCTGTAAGTTCTTCAGTTTATTGTGTCATTGCACATAGAACAAATAAGCAATTTGAGTTGAAAAAGAAATGATGGAATCCATGAAAATAACTGTTTACTTGATGCTCATGAGGGTCTGGTACCACAGTGTGTTTCAACACGGCTTTCATGCAGACAGAGGGGGTTGGAAGTAACCAAGAAAAGTTGGAACACCTGTAGGAATTTGTAGCACCAGCATCAAGGCTGATTCAACAGCTTTAAATTGTTAATGTAATAAATCATTCTAAAATGTACATTTATTTATTTATTTTTTTACCTCTGGCTGTTCAGTACTTACCTTTGTACCATTTCAAGCTATTCATTGGACTTACACGACTTGAATTGCAATAAATAACTGGAAAAATTAGGGTGTTCTAAAAACTTTTGACCTGAGCAGCAGTAATGTATTGCTGAGGGCATTTCCTTTCCACCTCTACCTGCCACCAACAGAACATCTAAATATTCTCCCATCAGAATAACTATGGTATTCTTTAAAGCTGCTGGAGACTTATTTTTTTTTATCAGATAATTTCATACAGTGGGCCTCATAAATCAATAAATTGCAGATCATTTGCTAGAAAAAATATGCAAAAGGTTGAAATTGATCCTCAAAAATTGCTTTGCTTTCCAACGTAAACACTTGCGCATTGCATTGTGGGATATGGAGTCCCTTGAAGTGTAATTTCTTGCCTTTGCCCCTAAAAACTTCCCAACACATTTCTGGGGTTTTCACTGAAAGTTGCAGCAAAACAGTGGTGGAAGTTTATTTTAAGGCTTAAACAAAAAGATCAGAATCCGTCCAGAATTGAATGTCTCGCTAAGTGAGGTGATGTCACGGGGAATACTGGGAACAAACTAGAATAAAAATGTCAAGCAAATTGCTGTCATCCTTGTTTGGCGACGAAAAACTTGACATCTCAGTAAGAATGAAGTAAAAACACTGCTTTGCATCCGTCTACACCAGTGGTTCTCAAACCTTTTTTTTTTACCAAGTACCACCATAATGACCAACATTAAAATACAGCAGCGTAGTAGGTCTACGTATTTATTAAAAACAAGGCAGAGATTTTATTTAACAAGTATATTTAATATTGTTGGCCACTGTAACATTACACGCAGTTTGAACAGTAAGAGTTTAAATATAGGAAAATAAAACACTGTACTTAAATAGTGAATCTACCAGTTTGAGAATCAGTGGTCTACACTGAGACTCCACATCCCACAATGCAATGTGCAAAGCGTTTCTGAAAATGTCAAAATTAAAGTGTTTACAGTAAAGATCAAAACAAACTTTCAAGTGGCAATATCAACCTTTTATACATTTTTCGAGCAAGAGATCTTTGATTTATTGACCAATGAGGTTGTCTTCATCTGGAGACAATGTCAGGATAAGGAGACTCATGCACAGACGCAGCCACGGCTAGCCTCATACATCCTCATACATCCTCATAAGTTACCGATCTTGACGAGCTGCATCCACTGTACGCCCTTGGTGCCGATGGCCACCATGGAGAAACCAATGGTAGCGCCAACGATGCAGTGAGTGCCAGAAATGGGAAGTTTTAGGAAGGAGGCGATCAGCTGCCAGACGGCTGACCCTGAGATGAAAAAAAAAAACCAAGCTCAGCTGACTCAAATATTGTTCTTCAAGGAACATGAGTAATTAAATTTAAAAGGGAAACTAGCAAAAAAAGCAAATTTTGTCAAAATGTGTTACTATAAATCTCATAAGGTCTAAATATCACACTTCACATTATTTCTGGATCAACAACGAAACAACCTCACATTGTCAATGACATGTTAAAGACCTGGTTTACAGTTGATGAAGCCACAAGTTTAAGGAGCTTCCTAGATGTGCTTCAGCTGCTTGTCCCTCCACAAACAGAAGATGTTACTTATCAGGTGGAGTGCATTTTCATCCATTTAGTGATTTTTGGTCGTCGTGCATTTGCTGAGATTTTGCTTAGTAGGGCTGGGCAATATGGACCAAAATTCTTAACATGATATTTTTTTCTCGAAATGGCGAAATACAATATAAATATTAATATTTTTAACTCTAAAGTCTTACCAGAAAGACAATTCTGGGTTAAATTTGCTGACACAAAATGTCTGCACAATGTGTGACACTTTTGGCTTTTTCTCGTATAAGGGACAGCACGTGTGAGTGACTTCTGTAGTGTGGCTTGTTTAGGGAAAGGTCTGTGTTCGGACGCACTCAGTTCATGCCGTTCTGAGAAGTAGAGAAAGCAGCAACTCCTAAAACAAGTATTTTAATACAAAATAAATGTAATTTTCTATCTCGCCAAAATCGCTATATCTTGATATATTATCCTGACGTACTTTGGTGAAGTTTTAGGATTGGTCTATTAAAATGGCTTGAAGATATATCTCATTGCTCACTGGAGTCGAACAATATTGCAGCAAACTCTTTTGCAGAAAAACATTTTTTTGAACAAAATTTTAAGTCTGTAATTATTGGAGTGTGCTTGACTTACCGACCATGGCGCTGACCTCTCCCGCCATTAGGACGGGCACCGTTTCGTTGTAGAGAGTGACGTCTATGATGCCTTTCCGAATGGTCTCCCCCACTTTGGCCCCGAGCAGCATGGACCCCAGCGTCTCAAAGATGGACGCCAGGATGCAGGCCTGCTTCAGGGTGACCACGCCGGAGCCCACGGCGGTTCCGAATGAGTTGGCGACATCATTGGCTCCGACGGAAAACGCCAGAACGAAGGCAATGATGAAGCCAACGATGACCATCCACAGATACGACTCCAAATCCATCTTGATATGATATCAGCAGGAAATAATCCACCAAGGGAGAAAAATTTGATCAACAGCTGTTGGGGGTGGGGGTGGGGGGTTAAAAAAAAAACAACAAAAAACAAGTGCTGTGTGCGTTTGTAGTGCGCTCCTTTTCTTCGTCCCCTTATTAGAAAGTGTTCGAGGGGATTAGCACAGGTGCTAACTAAGAGTCTGGAGCTGGGTCCGAAGATTGGCGCTTATTGATGGTGGGAGCAGGAAGCATTCCATAGTTTAGTGTGAGACAGCCTGTCCGCACGTGCTTTCACCTGTCGGAGAAAAGAGAAGAGAAGAAGAAATAGATGACTGTCAGAGCCATTATTAGTTTACCAGATGACAACACATCTCTGACCTCCCCAGAAAACAAAGAAAGGCAGGTGAAGTGGTGAGAAATACTGGAAGAAAACACACAACTGCAGACTGACGATGATAATGCAGACGATTGAGGCACTGAGCACATCATACTCGGACACAATAGGAAATCACCGTCTGAACCTCAAAGAAATCAAATCATTCCGGGGTGTGCAGAGGGCTTGCTGTCAGTGCTGACACTATAAAAAGACCACATTGCCCAGAGTGAGACGTGAGTAATAGTGCAAACATCAGAGATAGCTTATAACACCTCATTCACACCCAGCAGAGCAGCTGATGTCTGCTGATCTTGCTTAACTTTCACAGGTTTTGGAAAAGCCACAAACCAGGAAATCCTTTACGGGGAAATGAATATGGTGTGGTTTAATTTTACACTGTTCAGTGGCTTGGATGGTGATGGCCGCCTTTCAGTGAGACGGTTTGAGATTTGACTGCGAGGCTTTGACGTACAACTTGAATGGTTTGTTTCTCTACTTGCACTGGATTCTTTCAACATTCCATAAACATTCAAGTTGAATTCGGTTTGTGTAAGTCCTGCAATGAACCGGCAACTCGTCCAGGGTGCACAGCACACTCCCTCCTGCCCTGATAAACTGGGATAGGCTCCATGACCTATCCCAGGGGGCAGTGGTGTCCAATTGGTTAAGGAAGCTGGCTTGTAATTGGAAAGAGGAGATGGGATGGGATTAAATGCAGAGAAAAAAAATAGTGTACTATGTAGCTATGCATATGTGACAAAGTATACTCTACTCTTAAAGGGGCGGGCCGCAATCTTGCAAAGCTAGCATGATTTGAGCTCCAACCCCTCCTCCCACTCCCATATGCTCCTATTTAAACTTGATCCAAAGCCACGCCTCCGCAAGCTGTACGTTTGGTAACAGGCTGTTTCACACGATCAAACTAATGTTTGTACTGTTTAAAGGACATGAGACTCCATAGTGGCACCACAGTGGTTAGTGTTACTGCAACCATCCGCCGTTCGTTTATCACAGAGCACAGCTGATACTGTGGATAGAGGATGGACACCCGACCGAACACTGACGGCATGCATCCGACAGCACCGAACGGGTCATGTTCGGACAGATATTTAGACCTGGTGGTCGGGTTCAGTCACATCGTGCTGTTTGCAGTCAGTGAGTGCAGTAGCAGCCACAGCTGATGAGAGCTGTGACCCGCGGTACAGGAAGAATGAAGCAGAGGAATACAACGTTGAAAGATTCCCTTTACTGCACAATAACATGGATTATCTTTTTCTTTGATACATGGATTATATAAATGGATCCAATGGGTCTCTTGCGTGTTTCTTGTTTGTGTTTCACTTTCGCTTGTTACCCCGTGCGCTGATCTGATGTTCACATTAACAGTTGTTTGTTAATAAAATGCTTAACACTGAAACAAACATACACATGTAATTTCTTTGAGGAAAAAATGAGGTTTTCACTGTTGGGTCGGACTCTGACAAGAAAATGCGGCCCGATCCGCACTCCAACTGTGACACGGTTATTTACTTACTCGCCGTTCATGTGACTGTTTACTGCAAGACCTGTGCACAGGCCTCTGCATGCATCTGTGGAAGCAAACAGTAGTTTAGTCCACTGTGCTTGTATTCTTTCAGTCTCCAAGCCGTCTTCTATTTCTTTTTTATTTCCGGGTTCTCTCCAAGCCGTTGAGAACGCACACCAGCGTCATTTGACGTCACTGTACTTCTGTTTGTACCCGTAACAGCAATACAACATGTATCACACAACAGAAACGTGTGTGGACTCATTCTCTTAGGTTTATAGCGATTCATCACTCATTAGCATTAAAAAAAAAAACTTAAAATGAATGTTTATTTTTTTCTCAAATCCTGCTCTTTGCTCATTTAAATCAGTGTTGATCAAATTTTTTTCCTACAGAGCAAAAACTATTTGGAATAGTCTGCCTTCCTATCTGCATCGTATTGAAGGTAAACAGGAATTTAAAAAGAAACTACATATATAATAATTTTAGAATGGCTGTATGTTGAGTGGTTCTGTTTTGTTTCAGAAAATGATTTTATTCATGATGAGGATTATTAAATGTCTTAATGTTTCTTATTTTTCATTTCAACATCAGGTATATTGTTAATTGTATTTGTAATTTGACAAATTGTAGTTCATATGATTCTATTCTATATTTTTATTTTATTGTTTTTTCTGTGGAATCCAGTGAGACTAGCTGGTTACAAAGGTAGCAGCTAATGGGGATCCTAATGAAAACAAAACAAGCTCGAACGCAATGCACATCTGATATAAAAATAACAAATCATCCAGAAGGAAAACAAAGGAAGTAACCTGTGCGTCACTGAAGAAGAAGGGAAGGACAGAGGGGGGCGGGGCCAGGGCGAGAATGACAACATCTCTCATTAACTCTGTGTTTGAGCTCCATCCGTCCGTCCGAGTTAAAGGGGACAGCTTTTCTCAGAAACTGTTTAAGGTAGTATAAATTTTGTGTGTGACTTCAGGATATCAATACCTTGATGGAGTTCGAAAATGAGAAGCGCGCAATTATTTTTTCCAGAGTTATTGCCCTTGTTCTGTTTTTTTTACTCTGTTGGAGGTATCTACAAAGTGGACAGCTTTTCTCAGAAACCGTTTAAGATAGTTAGTAATTATATATTCTGATGTCATAATATTTTGTATCTATACATCCAAGTTCTTAGATTTAGGACATTTAGGAAAAGGTTGTGAGTGGCAGGAGATGTTGACTGTCTTCTGCACCAACCCACCAAAATGAATTCCTCGTATTGTGTGAACTTTACCTGGCAATAAAACTGTTTCTGATTCTTGGTTCTTTCAAATTGGACCGAATGGCAGGGATTGGCCCAAGTTTTTACAGGATTCCAGCAGCTACAGAGGTCTGATTCTTGAACATAAATCCACCATTTCACCCAGTATAACAAAAAGTATTTCTGCACAGGATTGTGGACTCCACCCTTTAAGAATAATGGATTGTGCAACATACATGACAGTGATAAACTTGATTGATATTTGATCGGACACCTAAAAGCACAAAGATCAAGGCTGATCCAGTGTAAAGGGAACTTGGTTAAAACACACACAGACTCACATTGCAGATTCTATCCACACACAGGCAGCTCTAATCTTTGCTTCTTCACTCTCGGTACAAGTGTATCTGTGCTCTCTGGGGCCACAGTGAAAAGTACACAAGAGTTTGCTAACAAGCTTTAAAGGGTGAGTTCAAATTAAAGGCTCTGCTGCAGTACAAAAAAAGCATTTGGCTGCAGGAGTTCAAGTTAAGCCTGCAGTGGGAAAACTACTGCTGTGGGAGGGATTAGTTGACAAAAATGCACTTTTTAGAGTTTACAGCTCGTGAATAGGATTTTTGTGTAACAGTAATATGGCTGCAGTATATTTTTTGGTGAAAATTGTTTGCACGAATGCTACCGTTAAAAGTAAACATCAAAAACTTTTAGAAACGAACACAAAATGCAGAGTATTACGCAAAAATTGAGTGCGTACTTTGTCCTTAATGCATCTGACTGTGCTGTGATTGAAATTGAAATCGGCCTCTACAACATTAAAGTGTTTCCTTAAATAAAATCTTGCACCAAATTTAACTTGATCCACATTCTCTCTCTGCTTTGGCACTTGACTGTGCCGCACAGAATAAAGTCCCTTCATGCGAGTTAATGACCACCCGACGGTTCTGTCAACTGTTAAAGGGCAGCAATCGATGTAAACAGCTTTGAGGACCAACTTGCACAATCTCTCAACATGATCTGACTGTGAGTTCCACTGTGCAGCAGCTCCAGCTCAATCTGGAACATCCTTTATCCTTTATGTTGAAGCCTAAAATAAATAAATAAAAAATAGTGAGACTATAGTCATTAATCAGTCAATCGAATCAGATTAAAACTTTTAAGACCAGCCAGCACTTCCAAAGGAAGAGATTAGAACAAAGAAGCTGTGCCGTGTTCTCTGCACTAAAAAGTCTAAGAGAAGTCAATGAACTATAAAGTTTTAGTTGTTTACCAAGTTAATAATTAATGTCTCAACAACAGGTGTGGGGGGGGGGGCGTTATCTCTGTTCCGAAACTATAAAATGTGGTTTATTTCTTAATTGCTCTATGGGAGCTGCAGGTTTATGTCTATGTTGCCAATGATAGCTCAGGTCGGCAAGAACAATCTTTGCAAAATGCAAGTTTTTCTCGTTACTTTCAATATTTGTCATCAGTCAAATGGGCAACTTCTATCACACAAAAATGTGATTTTTCAAATCCGAGCAAATCATTAAGCATTTAGAATAATGACCAAACTAAGCATTAATACTGGAAACATTTTATTTACTTTTCTGTTATTGTTGTAGTCGTGTGTTTTTGGGGTTAATTTGTGTACTTTTGCTTTGAAAATGTCTGTTATTTTTGTATACTTTTTGTTGTCTTGTATATTTTTCTGAAATTGTGTGTGATTGCCATTTTATGTATTTTTGAGGTCATTTTGTAAATTTATCTGTTCTTTTTGTATATTTTCTGTCACCTTGTGTAACTTTTGGGGAATTTTGTGCATTTCTGTTATTAAATATATTTTTATGTTATATTTGTGTGTATTTTTGTTGTCCTTTTGTAAATTTTAGAGGTAATTTTACTAAATTCTCTTTAATTTTACTAAATTCTCTTTAATTTTACTAAATTCTCTGTAATTTTGCCTATTTTCATCATCTTGTTTGTTTTTTTTATTTTGTGTATTTTAGATGTCGTTTAATGTTTCTCATAATTACAGGGTTTTGTCATTTTGTTAGTTTACTTTTGGGGCCGCACAATATTAGACCAAGGTCTGCACGTGGCCCCCGGGTCACCTGTTGCCCATGTCTGCTCTAGACCTTCAAAAAGGGCAGGGCCTGCTCATATCTGAGCAAGAATTTAATAGTATCGATTTCTAAGATCAGGCACTGATGTTGAACATGAAGATCAGCCTCCCAGAGTCTGGAGCATTTTGTGCCAAAGGCGTTCCATGTATCTATGCAATGTTAGAATCGTGGTCCAGCCACTGCTATACGATACTGCTTCCCTTGTGTAACGTCATGACGGAGTTAGCCAGGGAATATTTAGAAAACCTATCTGTGCGTGTTTGGGGTAACTGAGTGTGAAGAGTGCTGAAGGAACCTGAAAAACACCTCCTCCCCACGTAAACCACAGCCAGGATGTTGAATCCCAGTGTGTGTGTGTGTGTGTGTGAGACGGGTTGCTCGAGTGTGGGTATGAACCATCACCACCAGTACCAGGTTCTTTTTAAACAAGACCAACACAACGTGACAGCTGCCTCTGACACGTGGGACGTTAGTAAGTCCTCATCCTGCTGAACCACTCCACAAACACCGGTTACACCAGTTCACATCCCACCGCTCCAAGTAATTCTTGTAAAAACAATTTTCTCCGGTGCTAAAACTTGCACCATGACGTGACAGTGACTCGCGCTTGTTTCTTGTAGTGACAACAGCGACGAGCAATGCTCTGATGAGAATATATCTAAATTTACCCCAGCTTTGACGACAGCTTAAAGCTATTATGTCATGTCGATGTGCAATGAGTCTGCAACACAGATCTAATGCCCTGGCACTCAGACTGTAACACTTTCGCCTAATGATTTACAAAACAAACAAATAAAAGCTCAAACCACGTGGATACATTACTCTTTGTGGATTTATTTAGTTAGTAATTACTTCGACAAACTCATTTTAGTTCAGGTGCCAAATACGGAGCATCTTTCAACATTATTGGGTCCTAATTTGAACTTCTACGTATACATAAAATCCTAAAATATGTAAAAAACCGACACTATCCAAGCAATAAGTGACAGATATCAGTACCAACAGGATCTTTACTTTAAATTTCCTAGATTTTGTGACCAATTTCTATAATAAAGGGAAGTATTATGTAATAATTTGAGGAAAACTGAAGGGATTTTAAGTTTTTTTCAACAACTTTATTTATTTTTTTTGCTTTTCTATAGAACACTGGGATATGACATCCAAAAACATCCTTTACAAATATGAATTAATGTATTTTGGTACAGCACCAGAGAAAAGGATACTTTATAATGTATTACAGTACATACACATGCATATAAATACACATTGAAAATTTTGAAATGAACAGTATTCAAAATATACAAACAGTAATGGTACCATATGATCACTGAGATCAACATAATGTGTCATGAGCCCCCGTCATCTCCCCTTTTCAACAGTTTTACATTAAAAATGACTGCATTCGTGCAATAAAAGCACTGGAAAAACTGTGAGCTAATGCAAACATTGTTGAGTTTCATTTACACAATGATTTATGTCTTTTATACTTTCTCCTGCAGGACAAATTGGATGTTCCAAAGGGCTGAATTTGGCCCCTGAAACCATGAGTTTGACACGTGTGAGGCAAGGTAATCAATAGATTTAATATTTTACCCAATGCTTGTTTTTAAAATGACAATAATTTAATATGTAGTGGTAAGATGTGGCAAAATATTTGCTTTTCTTTGAATTATTCCACTTATTTATGATCACTCACCACCAGCCTGGAGGTATTTTCAAGACTGGCAACCAGAATGGCTGGAATGTTGCAATAAAGCTGTGATACAGCATCAGCAAACGCATTGGACAAAAAACTCGTTAAAAAGAGGGTTTAAAGTTCCTCATCACTTCCTCAAGCTGTTTTTCAAAGATATTATAACCTGTGATGCATTTGGTGACATTTTAATCCATCCAATGGAGTAAACTTAAACAAGTCACATTTCCAACAGGTCATGAAAGCCCCTAACAGCTATTTTAAACAACAAAATAAGCCTCAGTTAATGATGGAAACTGTACACAAACTATCATTTTACATTGCATACATTGCATACCAGCAGCAGGAATAACACAGCTGATGGAAATTCCTTATTGGTAATAAATATAGCATAGAAGACCTTTGTGTGTGTGGAATTATAATGGTAAATTAGGTATAAGTCTAGTGACACAGCCCATTAGTTTTTCTATTTTAGGAGCAGCTGCTCTTGTTAATTTAACTTAACTTTATCACCACAGAGATTAAACCACATAGTTCTGTTGATTCAGACTTGATGTCGTCACTATCTGGAAGGTGGTTTTGTTGCGTTCAGTCTTGGTTATGTTCAGTTATGTTTGGTGGCACACAAAGTGCTAATATTGGAATAGTCGTCCAATCACTGTTTGAAACTGTTCAACCTTTACAGATTTTTTAAAAAAAGAGCTGGAAAAATGGTTAAAAACAAATCAGTCATCTATAATGTTTTTTTTCCCCATAAGAAATTGCTTCGGTTGGTTGTAAATAATGTATGTATTATGTCCGTGTGCATACTATGTCCATGTCTGTATCTTTTATTGTATCTTTTTATTGTCAATGTATGAGGACTACAAATGGAAAGTAGCTTGTGGCTAAATCTGTCACATTTACATGAAGTACTGCACTGATGTTCATTCATGTGTATTATCTTCTACAAATAAAGTAAGTAATGTACTATGTATTGTTTAGATCAGTGACTCTTCCCCTTATTGGAGGTTTCTGAACACTGCAAGCTTCATCAGTTTGGAATATGATTTCTTCAAAACATTGGTACCGGTATATATTTTATTCGGACACAAACACATAACAATTTTGTGACCATTTTTTATTCAATTTGGGGCAATAATGTGAAATAATTTCTGGAAAATTGAGTTCTTTGAACAATTTGAGATTTAAAATAACTGCAGTAATGTGATAAAAGCATGTGAACATTTTGACCTACCAGTTTCATTGAATTTGTGTATTTAGAAGGGCTGAGATATCTACAACAGAAATATTTGGTATTGTGGGCTGAATTGGATGGGCTAAAGGGCCAGATTTGGCCCCCGGGCCTTGAGTTTGACACATGTGATTTAGCTATTCTAAGTTAGTTTTCATATCCCTCAACGCCATCCACTACCTTCCATGACAAACTAAAATGTCGACAGAAAGTAACATTCCACTTTCCAGGTTGTCTCAGGTGAATCATTGATGGCAATGAGTCAGACTAGATCCCTGTCCAAGGTGCTGAACCCGAGACCACAAGTCATGTTGAAAGACACCGCTTGGCTTTACGGTATGAAACAGAATGAAGCTCGTCACCTCTAGTCAAATGTAATTAACGGTTAAAAGAATTGATGGTAATTTAATAATATGAGTTGCGGATGGTACAAATTGTGTTCCGCCTGCTAAAACGTGATATGGTCCCTCTGAGAGGTCCTTGAAAAACTAATAAAAAGCTTGAGCAGCAATGATGAGAGTTTAAGGCCCTAATATCAACAAGGCCTTGTGGCTCTTTCAAATTAGCAGCAGAACCTTGAGTGTATATTATTTTGAACGAGCCATTTTCTTCCTTCCAGTTGGTCAATGAAACAAATTATAAAAGTACTAACAGAGAAATAAATGACGTGCTTAATTTACCAGTTCAAAAAGAGAATTATATCAGACCTTGTGTTCACTTCAAAACACATGAGAATAGGCCCTTGAAAAAATAATCACATATTAAATCGCAATATTGAGGAAAAAAAATTGCAATTAGTTGTTCAGCCCTATTTAAAACACAACTTTTGTGCATGCTCGAGCACTTAAATGCTGGAACATTCCTTTTACACGTCAAATCTTTACTGGAAATAAAATTATTTAAAAAAATATATTTTGCTGCCACAATCAAGTCTTAAGTTGGTGGATAGAGTCCCCATGAGTCCAATCATTCTATATTTACCTTTCTATCTAGAGTTATACCCTGCTCTACACCCCTATATTTTATGTATTTCTTTCTAATTGCCAGCCGCCACTAAACACAATAAAACCCTAAAATATAGTAAAACAGATTTATAAAATACAAGCAATGTATATGGATTCATTAGGTTATTGTGATGAAAAAAGAAAGCTTATATAATACTGCAAGAATACTATATTTTCAAGGTGAAAAAAGTGCACATAACTTATAGTAGGGGCCCAACAAAATAGTTTGTACCCAGGGCCCAAAATATGGTGCTACGCCCCTGAGTGATGTCATAAAGAACGTAGGTGGCCATGGGTAATGGTAAGCAAAGGCGTAGACTGGCCCTTGTCTCTCTCGGTTACAGAAGAGTCTAGTTTAGGGCGAAAGGTGTCAGAATACATTTTTATCCCACAAATGTTGGTCCAAACAACACGGTAGCAACCTAAACCTTGTTATGGTGCCACTACGTCAGGGGTTGGCATACTGGTGCCATGCTAAGCCAGATAGCGTGACTTCATCACAGCTTTTGTCATATTCCTTCAACTCTCAATAGTTTCCGCGTATGTAGCACTTCTGCGTATGTTTGACCTGGTCGTTGCACATAGAAGATGTAGGACTTGCTTCACCTGACGCTGCACGTATTCCGTTACGACTGATGCACATGAACCCATCTGGGTGTTTATGCTGGAACAGTATTGGCCAGTTTTCACTGCTTAATTCCACAGCTAAGAATGTAGGTCTTGCAGCTCAACAATAAGCCTGGCTCTGATAATCACTTGTAAGCTCCTCAATTAATTTGACATTCTTTTTGAATCGCAAAAAAAAAAAACAAAAAAAACAAATGGAACAACTTTGATGCCCTTTTACAGCTAAAGTTTCACAGCTTCAAATTTAGCTCCATTGCTGTATTGTGTAGTAGGAGTGTGACTATATCTCTATTCGGCAATATATCACAATATTTTTTCGCGCGATCGATTATCGATATGCTCTCGATTTTCTTTTTTTTTCAAAACCTTTTCTGCTTTTTCACTAAAATGTGCAGGTACGTCTTCACAGATATGTTGTCACTGTTTGTTGAAGGAACTAATATATTGTTGACTGGAATATTGCTCTATAATGGTGTCACTGGTAAGAAAGACCATATTTATTGTTTACAGAAAGCACTGTTGGAGATACTTATTTGTTTACATTGGTATGTTGACACTTATTTACAGAAATGTTGCATTAAAATAGTGTCACTGTTCATAGGACACTTTTTTAATTTATTGTCTTTCAGAGATATAAAATAAAAATTGTATTTTTTCACTTTAATCTTTTTTTTCTTGTTATGTCATAGATTGATTTCTGACCAATATGTCAATAAACACAGTACCGTCATATCGTGAGATAATTGTTATTGTGAGCTTTGTATCGTGAGGTACCCTGAGGTTCCCACCACTATTGTGTAGATCAGTGGTTCTCAGAGGTACCCCCTTTCTCTTTTTTCTAAATCCAAGTTCCCCCTTTTGTTCGACGACAACATTTTGCTCAGAATACAATCAAAACAACTATAGAGCATAATGATGGAATGAATGAGTGACAACACACATTTTAAATAATCTAACTTTGTAAATAAATGGAATGAAATGGTATTTAGCACCTCCTGAATAGTTGTTTTTTTTATTATTTCACCATTCAGCATATTTTCAAATTACAATTATTTTTTTATCCTCAGAAAGTCAATTCTAATTAACAAAAGGCCAATTACAATTAATCACAATTACTGAGCCTAAAATAAATAACCTAATAAACGTTCACCTTCATCTTGTGTTAGCTTTCTGTCCTAGTCAATGAAAATATTGGTATTAATATAATTGGTATTGTCATCTGAGCCTTTTTTGTGTTAACATACTAGATTTCATTTTTTTTTGTAATGGTAAAATGTGGGAAAGCTTGATATGAAACATTCTTAACAACATACAGTATGTGTAGAACTGGTTCCCAGTTTTACATTAAATTATAATTGCCATTTTTTTCATGGAATTTTCATGACAATTACAATTACAAAGTCAGTTATCTAAACTCAATTGCAATTTAATTACAAATTACAGTTACACCATAATTGTAATTATGACTTACACAACTACAATTATAAGTAACTGACCTCTATCAGACCACACAGGCTGATGTGTGCAGTAAACAGTGCAAAGAAATGTGCAACCTACTTACTGTGATTACTTCTCTGTTTGCCATCTCGACTGTTTAGTGCACATCAATCTGCACCGGATGCCACTGCACCACAGCGGGTGCATTACGCTGTCACGAGCTACAGTCTGCAATGACACGCAGCTGCTCTCTCACACAAACTCATCTGTTTTCATCAAGTCTCCTCAGAAAAGGAGCAGAATCATTTACCGCGTCGTATATGGAGTGTCAGACGATGAGTCACGGCAGCATCGCTCTGCCGCAGGTGAAGCCTTACACACGCTGCATACGCATCCGCACGCCAAGGACACAATATGGCCACAAGTAGCCGATACTTCACAGCAGAAGTAATAGAGTGAGAACGGGAGAAAAAGCACTAAAAACCCAAACTTTAGATAAACACGTCGACGAGTCCCCTAGCGCCATTCCTCTGAGACTAACTCCACTCACCTTGACATTTCCTCACATCAGCAGGAGGTGGAAAAAGTGGTAGAAAGAAATGAGCACAATGACTGGGTTGGGAAGGGCAATAATAGTAGAGAGAGAGAAGATGGATAGATGGAGCTTCTTAATTAAAAGAGGCACGAAGAGCAAGTGCCTGATGATGGTGAAGGAAATGATGAGCAGAGAACAGCTGATGACAGGTGGGGGGGGGAGGAACGGAAAATTCATCAGGTTGGGGCACTGTTGCTGGAGACGGAGGGAAAGCAGCGAGTTTAAAATATATCTGAAAGAAATGCGTATGGATTCACAGCACAATGACAACATTTTTAAAGGAAAACGAGGTGAATCTTTGGCTGTTTTTATGTGAAGTGGATGGTGGACAGATGGTGGGAGGACAGCCATTGCCTGTGGAGAAGGATAACAGTGGGGGGGTGGGGGGGGGCTTGTGTGATGAGTTGTACAGTGAGCATTGATCACAACATATGAGTAATGGATAGATTAATGCAACAGCCACACTATGAGCTCCGACAACCCAATGCAAAAAAAAAAGAGAAACTGCATTGTGTGACAAAAGCCTGTTTCTACCACACAAAAAAAAATCACCACAGCAAGTAATAATTATGAATTAGTTAAGTCATAGTTATGAAATACAAATTGAGCAATTGCTGCAGTCTACCGACACTGACCGTTACCACACGTTAAAGGCACATCGCAGACTTTTTGACCTAAAGAGTTGAAACCATATGAGTTATTTTAAATGATTCCTCAGGCCAATATACAGCGCTTGACAGGATCAATGCTCCGAGCGGGGCTTCCCTCTTGAAATACCGACCATGTAAGTTTGGAGAGACGAACCGTCTTTGGCCGGGTCATGTGACCTGGAGAATGCCTGGAGAAGATTTCACTTTACGGCAGTCACGTGACCACGGGATCGGATATATATATACTTCCCACGTGACGTCACAATGACGCTTCCCCCCCTACTCCCTGGCCTTGCCGTCATTGTCGGTCCCCTTCACCGAGGGTCGGAGCAGATGGGCGACCTGGTGTGCGCAGGGTCGGCCGTCCCCCCCGAACCCGGCTGCCGAGCCGACCCTCGAAGAGAGCAGAAGACAGCGGCCAGGCTAGGGAGTAAGGGGGGAGCGCCACCAACGCGGCGAGGAGGTCCAAGCCGCGGTTCGCACCCCAGCCCTTAGAGCCAGTCTTATCCCTAAGTTACAGGTCAACTACTGGCTGCATACACAATCAAAAGACAAGGGAGGCTGACCCGACTGTTTGTTGATTTTTGCGACAGTGCTGCGGCGCTTGTGGCCAATAGAAGCGTTTGCGTGAAAGGTAGCGGTCTAGCGCCCCTAGTGGCCAAAAGTTAGTCTGCCTTTAATGACACTTTGAATATTTATTCATTCAAAACACATATTTTAGCTGTTTATTCAGCCCTTAGAATTCAACACATGGTTCATAGTGTAGAAAATAGTTAAAGTAAATAAATAAGTCTTTATTGCACACATTTCTTTTTCTTTTTCTCATAATTATGACTTTCATTCTCATATTCATGATTTTTTTCTCATTATAATTTTCTTTCTCATAATTTTGACTTTTTTTCTTATAATTATGACTGTCTTTCTCATAATTACAACTTTCTTTCTCATAGTTACGACTTTGTGTCTCATAATTATGACTTTACCAACTTGTAATTATGACTTGCCATAGTGATTATTTTATTTTTCAGTGGGCTTCCATACATCCCTGCTGCTTGTTACTACGAACGTTTCAACTTGACGAGATAAAGTGGGACAGAGAGGACCGTCACGCAGGAGCTCGCAGCAAATCATCGTTACTTTGCTGCTTGTAATGTCCACTCATCACTTTCTCAGCCCGTCTCGCTCTCTCTGCCACAATCGTCCTTTTCTAAGACATGCTGAACAGTATGTCTTTAAGTCACTGGATTCCTGCAGGCTTGTACGTATAGGGGCTTTCACTGACACGATGAAAAGTTGCTGTGGGTGATTCAACACTCAGCAAGAAAAATGTAAGGCTACTAATTTAAAATTAGACTTTCAATTGACTACATCTTTACAACGGAGTGTTTAGATGAGGAGTCTGAGTCAACAGTGGTAGGATAGGGATGTCAGTGGCTTCAATGATGCAGAGTTCATTAAAATCAGAATTGTGCTGTTCTTTAACAGAACTTGGGTCACATTTGCCTGCAGTGTGAACGTAGCCCATGTGCTCTCCACTTGTGGAACTATTTTTTCTGGCGGAGCCAAATGATTAGATAAACAAAAATCTAAATCTCTTGTCACTTATTTTTGTTAACTAATAAAATGCGCTTGAGAACTGTTGTATAAAAGCAATATCAAACTCCGTTCAACACTCAGCAGGAAAAAATCGAAGTTACTTATTTTAAAGTAGACTTTCAGGCGGCAATTTAGAACTTCCATGTTTGTTTTGAGTCATTTATATTTGATTTATTGATCTATGACGACAACGCCATGTCTTTATCTAGTGATGCACCGGAATTTCAGCCACCAAAAACACTTTTCTCACCGAAACAACCCGACCGAAACAGGATGTTGTAAAAACTTAAGCTAACACCACAGAGTCGGCGAGCGCTTGTCTGAAAACAGGCCAAATTGACTCACGGAGCTGCTGTATTTCAATACATCTGAGCACTAAAGTGTTTTCTGAGCACAGTTTGAGACGGATGACGTGTGATTTATGTTTCTGTGTCATGCCGACACTGTAGTTACGTGTAGCCCTCCTGACGCGTGGCTGCGCATCAGAAGTATATATCTGGTTTCAGTCTTTCAGTGCACATTTCACAGAGATCCGCTGCACTTTATCACTGCTATACTTCGTCCACATTATAATGTATATTATGGTTGCTATTAAACCAGCGCGCACAATAAATTAATTTCGCTGCAATGAATGCCGAGAATGGAGAGTTGCAGTGCAGTAAAGGAGAGCAGAGCTCACAGAGTCACTGTAATAAAACAGAGAAGCTTACCATGCACTTCAGATTTACACAATTGCAATGCTTTGATTTTACAGAGGTTAGTACACATTTATACCCTCAAATGCAATTGTACTAATAATTTGCATAATAATGTATTTCGGTGTTTCGGTTTTTGTCCTTTTCAGTTTTCGGTGCATCCCTTTCTTTATCTTGTTAAAAATTAAAAATTGCAGCAGCTTCAACAACACAAACCTGGATACAGAAGTCAATGTCTAGTTTCCCAACACTCTGACATTGTCTATTGTATTTGATAAAAACCCCATCACACATAAACACACATTACTTACATGCTCAATGAAGGCCAAAACAAACTATGGTAGCGTGAGTGCAGCGCAGTCTGGTTTCTGATGTTCAACCAAACGTACTATCCAACATCTGGGTCTGCTCAGAGATCCGTCTGATTCGTCTTCTACCAACACAGACACATTTGATCCCTTTCTGTCCCCAAACTGGCCCTTCCTGCAAAACGCCTGTCTGCGTCAGCTGCACCTGCTGCCTCTGACTCTGTGCTTCGCAGCAGGGAGGCGCCGTCTCTCTCCAGACACAAAAACACACTTCTGCACACACACACTCACCAATCAGTTTCCACCTGCAGGATGGTGGTCAAATGGAATGACATCAACATGTTGCTTGATATCTTCAAAGTCTCCTCCCGTGCATACACACATGCTCATACACATTTTCATAGAGCTTCTTACTCTTTTTTTTTTTTTTTTTTTTTTTTTTAAAACTCTCCTGCAATGAAGCAATAACTCAGGCTGTCAAGAAACAAGAAAACTTTCATAAATCAAATTGCTTCTGCAGACAATATAAAGCACTCATGCCATCTGTCAAGAAAATCTATGGAAACCTGAATAAATAGTATTTAGCCCACTTTTTAGGCCGGGCTACTGGACTCAAAACGCCACTCACTTTGTTCTTGATGTTCTTGTTGTTGTTGTGTACACTAGTTAAAATCGCTACTCCTCTGTTACTTGGCAACAGATTGGGCTGAAATCTTAAATTTTGTGTGCATTAGTCTCAACTAAGTACATTTCTGTGAAGCACTTTGATCTACAATTGAATTTGTAAGAAAGGTTCTATATAAATGAAGTTTGATTGATTGATCTGTGATATTAACTTACATTATTATGGTCATACCTATATTATACTACCATTGAAATCAGTGATATGATCAATCATCTGATAACGTAGTCTTTACACCGTGTGTGCTATAAATTGAGTACATGCTGAAGACTTAAAGGGACCAAAAAAAAAGTCACGCTCTGGAACAACAAAACAATTGAGCCCCCCTTGGCTTTGAGTGTTGTGCAAGCCTTATGTTTAAATGCTCCTAAGGTCAGCTCTCTCTGGTTTCAGAGAGGACTGTGAACGAGTTTGACTCCCATGTCCTCAAATGGCAAAGCGTCCGTGCTGGCTCCTCCCCTTCTTACTAACAGTCCCAAGTGTAGGACTGTTTAAAGCAACACATTCATACTCACCACACTGTACTCTGAGCTACTACGTGTTATTTATCAATCACCAAGAACTGTGACGAGAATCAATATAATGGAAGGGAGAGAGGAAGGGTATAGGAAAATACTTTTAGGAGATATTTTCCAACAGGCAGCTGTAAAAATAAAATGTGCACAAAGGATTGAGTGCTCAGTCTAATGTTGAGCAGAAACTATTAGTCACTGCTGAGAATAACCCATGCACACAACATGCATCTTACCGTAACAGTACAATCAAACTCTAGCCCAAAGACCAATACTAAAGGGAAAAGCTTTTTCAGCAGCACTATGGCTCATCTGTTAGACTGATGCTATCAGATTAGAGTACCTACCATTAATTATTCCTTTTTGAGGTGGAGATCGAGTTTATCTCTCTGAATGCCATCTGTGTCCATATTTCTTGGCGTGAGAGTCGTCTTACCCTTGACCCTATCTCTCTGTTTTCCTCTCCTTCTCTCGCACCCCTCCCAAACCTTCAGCCGGACAGTTCCAGATCTTCCCCTTTAAAGTTAGTCAGGGGTAGCCAACAGAATAGTTCCCTTCCTTGATTTCACCACTTCTTCACCCCTCAGCCCACTGGGTCTGCTCTCCCACTCTGTTCTTCTTTTTGTTGTAGAAACAAAGGTCTCACAAATTATTGCCAGCATTTCCAAATACCCAACCTCTTTCTCTTTCTTGCTGAAACTGGTAATCTACTGCTGGCATGAGCTGTGGTACTTAACTGTGTTACTAAGGCCAAGTGGGTGGTGGTATTAGTAAATGGTGACAATACAAGTGAGACTCAGTGAAAAAGTGATAAGGTTAAAAAGAGATCTTTAGGTTTCTTTGGATCTGTAAGTGTAGTGATATGTCACACGGGCAACATGAGAAACCGAAAGAGAGGAAAGACAGTGGCTATATTAGTCAGTGACATAATTAAGGGCATGTTTGTGATTACTCAAACTCTGCTTTTAGTTTTTTACCCCAATCTAAAATAGCACATCACCATTATAAAGGTTTAAAAGATAACCTTTTTGGTCCTGACACACCGAATGGCTCAAAGTTGGTAAGCTGGATCTAGTGGCCTGTGCCCTCCTGCTCTTAATCCTGGCTTGGAACACATGACCCAGCTAACAGTATTATGAAGTGCTTTGATTAGACCTGCTGCTGTGCGCACGTACTGAAGGGGACGTGGTGGAGAACACTGAGTCCTTTGCTCAGCGGACACTTAACAGGAATGTCAGGCCTCTGTATGCACATACAAATGGATTCACACACAAACACACACAGGCATTACCAAAAAGTTTAACCTCAATTTAAGGCGACCTGTGCACGGCGGAAGCAAAGGCACGAGGGGCTGTACCGGATTAGGCCGGCCTGTCAGTGAGTCAGCGGATTAGCCAGCGACTGTTATTCTATGTGAAAACTATAAGAGTAATGCTCTGTTAGCATTAGCACAGGCGGATAGGCCGCAGAATGAGGTGCAAAAAACGCACAAAGAACGGTCACAACAGGGAGGGGAATTTCACATGACGACTTCAGCACTGGCTCTAATCGCATCAAGCGGTCACCCAAGGGAGATGTTTACTTTAACGTTTACAAACTGTTCCTTAAGCCTGTAACTAATACCCAAAAACAACACAGAGGCCTGGAACTCAGAACCAAGTTCAAAAAGTGTCCCAAATGATTTATAGATTAAAAAAAATCTTCCTTGTAATTCTTAATATGGCAAAGTTAAAAAGGGAGAAACCGACTTGATCCGACAGTCACATAGCTTCTAATACATGCCTTCTTCATGAGATTATTTTATCAATATCTAATAATCAGAGACCACAAACCTCTGGCAAGTGCCATATGTCCTCTTTTCCAGATATTTGCCACAATCTGGATCAGTTATCCTGATCACGGTACATATCTATCTCGGTACCATGATCATTCACACTTTAAAAGCTTGTAAGAAATTTCTGCTCCCATTAATAATCACACAATAGGTCCAAATATATGAGCATCTTAATCGAAGAATCACTATGAAATGTGCAATCCAAATCTGATCCTGATTAAACTTGGTGGAGTACTTGAGGAACCAATCCAACTACACTGAGTGAAAATGTAAGAATGACAAACCCAGATATGCATTTCTGAAATTGCACCCATGATGAGAGATAGGGATTGTTATTTTTCTAAACTGATCCTGAATAAGATCCTGATCCCCTGCATGGAAGATTCCTTGAATGGAATCTTGCATAGCGTAAAATCTATCCTTGGTTAAAATTTTGTCAAAATCCGTTAAGTACTTTTGATGTAATTCTGCAAACAAACAAACAAATAATCAATCTCCGGTGAAAATATGACCTCCTTGGTGGATGAATTTTCTCACAAACTTGCAGTGGTTAAGTCCTTGTAGTATTGTAAATTTGACTGAATTCACTTACTTTGGATTAAAGACCCACCAAACATCAAAAATCCATATAACTGATTGTCCAATGAATAATACCAAAATTTTAGACTTGGTCTTTGGCTTTTAGAACTCTAGCTTCAAGCTACTTGCTAACAGCAGTCCTCTTTTCCCAGTTACCAAAGACAATCACCTCCATCTTGTTATGATATGATTTAGTTGAAGGAAGTTTTCCCTCATCCATCAGTTTACATTTTGTAAGCAGTCACACATTAACTCTATGGGACTATAGTCATCTGGATTCAGCGCTAGATATACAGTAGTTGTGTCATCTGCGTCGCTCTGATAGTGAACCTTGCAGCTCTGCAGAATTTGCCCTAAAGGAAGCATACAAAGGCTTAACAGAAGGGGTCCAAAAGCAGAGCCTTGAGGAACCCCACAGGACACTGTTAATCCGTCAGGTTCAAAGTTTCAAGTGATCCAAAATCATGGCAGTACCCACATTTTGCAGAATGTCAAAGTGAAAGTGAAATGTCAGTTTCGATAACACATTGTGTACACTTGTGTATTGTAAATCTGACAATTTGCAATGACGGAAAAGTTGTAGCAGGGATGCTTCCATAACTTTAGTGTTACCCTGTATTACTTCAGTACTACAATATCAGTGAGAGTTTTCTGTAGCTTTTTGGTCCACTGGTGTGCTTTTCAGTGAGAGAAACTTTCTTCTTTTTTCTGCAAGACTTGGCATGTTTTGTAAAAGTAAACAAGTCATCCTGTGGCCTTTCACTGAGGCAAACAAGGACTGTTATAAGGTTTGTTCAATATATACAGTATTATCTTACTACTATCATACTCAACACTCTGATACAGCTAGTCCTTTCTGACCTCATCCTGAAACCATTCATTTCCACAATGCCAAGCAATGCTTTACACAATATTGTGTAAAAAACTACAGGTGAGACCCCAACAGGGCCAAACTATGTGCAGTAAATACCTGAATACTATTTAGTACATGTATGAATAAACTGCCTAATCTTAGAATGAAACAGTCAACTTTGTGTGACCCGTGTTATCTGCCACATGTTTGCAGGTTGCATGATATATATGTTCAATACTGCATTCATCAATTTTAAGGAGTGGTCTTCAGTTTACCTTTTGTATGACAAGTTAGCATGTGAGGTTACACCCAGATAAATGGCTTCCCACTATTTTTCCCTTCCAGTACACACTTACTACTCGAAGCTAGAATATTTGTCAAAAATCTGAATTAAACACAATGTCCTCAGTTGCCTGCTATAACTCCGTCAAGTTTTTACACATTTGTTTTGACTCTAGAGACATTTATTTTTGGGGACGGCATCCTTGATGTCTGTGATGGCATGTGCTTCTTCCTCTGTGTTTGAATGCTGTCGCTGCATGCTGTGCACAGAGGCAAAGTCATTGTGACAAGTGGTCTGCTGGTGTTCCAGTGATAAAGGATGAGGAGGGGGTGGGTGGGTTGGCTTTGCATGAGTCACATCTAATTCTGTTAGAAGAAATTATTTCCTTGGTACTTTAATCAGAGCGTGGTCACGCCCGACTAGTAAAAGGGGCACATTGAGGTTTAAATGCATACTTCCCTTAATACCGCAAGGGTTCTGAAATCACAGACTATGCAGTTCCTGAGAAAGGCATTTCAGTCAAAACACTTGCACGGCACAGCAAGGAGTTACTGCTGTCAAGTGTTTTTCCTCCTGATGCTTTAATGCAGCAGTTACTCTAATCGGGCAGTTCCTATGAGGCACTGGAATGAATCTGCATTTCATTCAACATCGGTATTTTATCTTCTCAACCACCAAACAATTACTACTGTATACAATTAAATTAAAGACTCTTATGAGTGCCCCCCTTTCACCATCATATCAACATCAACTGATGTATCTATTAATAATATATTCACAGGAAGCCGCTTGGTTGCATTTGACGACATAATGTCAAGCCTGCTCTTTAACCCCTCTTTGAAGCATTACTCTTCATACATTAAGAGATAAGTGCTTAAAGAGTAACTAATGCACAGGTTTAGGATGGCATGCCACTAGGGAGAACATTTAAACAATGCCTTGTTTATGGGTGGGTTCCTGGAGCAGTAAAATATGCCCAATCTAAAAAAAAAAAGCTCCCAAAAACAATTGATAATATGCTAACTATGTATTACTCACTATAGCTCTCTATTCACAATTCTCTCAGTCCAACCCACTCACCATTAATTTGGCAAAATTCAGATGAAATAGCTGGGTTTTAACCCATAGAGGGATGTAACTCTTAAATTTTTACTACAAAACACACCAAATTGATATACTTTGACTTAAATGTCAAGAGTTGGACAATAATCAATCAACAATGCTACTTCATACAAAATGCATTAGTTTTCAGCAGAAAAAATATGATTTGGGGGTTTAGTTACTGTTTAAGCTCACCTTTAAATGCTTATGCATAGTCGATAAAGGCTCAAACATACTCGGGCGGACACCCGCGAGGTGTCCACTAGGCCAATTAAATACAAAGCTCAGTTTTTACTACCGCGCCGACTTCTCTGCGTAGTTGGTGTCACACAAATATTGTTGGGCGTTGTATCAACCCATATTAAATGTAACACCGACCTGTATTTCATCCGCCTGGTGAAACAGAGCAGGAGAGATGAACACGAGCTTAGAGGAGAGACAGGCAGGTGAGCTGCGACAGTAGCGACACCTTTAAAACCCGTCCCAGGAGAAAAAGGACTACAGAAAACCGTTAAGAATCGTGGGACATGTAGGATTTTAATGAAAACTACTATGCGGTGGTGGGTCCAAGTATGTAAGCTCTGAGGAGAGCGGACAGTCCGTGCTGAATCCCTTGTGCACGGGGTCAGCCCGAGCATGTTTGAGCTTTCAGACTTTAAAATGTGACTGGTTTCATTTTCGTAAAGTTGGAAGATTATTGTAAAGGGTGAGTGATCATTAAACTACTTCAAAATGATATTTACAGTGAACCGCTCTGCTTAGATATTTACCTGAATCATTAAATGTTTGTACAAGTAATAATCTATCTCGATAGGAGATCTTAGCAGACTGAATCTACAGGAGCCTTAAAGCTGCTGGCGATGATAATTTTTCAACAGCTAAAGACATAGTGTAGGCCTCGTAGATCAATTAATCAAAGGTAATTTACACATAAACAAATGTAAAAGATAGAAATTGTTGCTCGAAAGCTTGCTATTGTCAAATGGCCATGGGACTTGAACTTTGGAAAAGTGTTGCACATTGTGGGTTATTGAGTCCCGTAGAAGAATGCAAAACAGCGCCAAAGCAGAAAAGTTTTTACTTCATTCTTACCATGACTTCTTGTGTTTCCTCAAAAAGACAAGGTAGACATTTATTCACTGAATTTTTAAATAATTTTACCCAAGATTAGACTTTACTCTGATTTTGGAGATAATTGGGTGTTTCCACAAAAAAACCAAACTATTAACATCCGTGATTGTTTTGTTTTGTTTTTCAGTTCGTGAAAACACCAGTAATGTTACTTTGGTTGTGTTTTTGGGGGCACACTGGCATCAGTAATTGAATGAAATGCTGGCACAGTTTAAGAATGTGATTCATCATCACCGACAGCTTTAAAGTCTTATAAAAAAAAAATGGGGAAAAAAAAAATCTTTACATAAAAAGGTGATTGTGAAAGGTGATATTTGTTCACTGCTAAATGGTTCCCTAATGAAAACCTAAGAGCTAAAACACAACACAAAAACTCGACGTCTACAAAACTCTTTAGTTTTCAAGCTTGAGGACGCTGCAGTCATCTGAAACAATAAATAAATGAACAAATTCTCCCATTGAGGGCGTAACGGATCCATAGCCAATGGTTAAAGGTAAGGGTGCAAAATTGTAGGCGCTTATATATTTAGTAAGCCTACAAACAGAGGTGTTTATGGGTGAATATTTTGTTGACAGGTTTGTTGATTCCAGTTTAGACTGAACCTGAGTGGACCTTCTCAGTATCAATAAGGTGGTGGTCAGGTCAAGGCAAGAACGTGGGAAACATTATGAAGATGTCGCCACTTGTTCAGTGCAGGGAAGGAACCCCATCATTTTTCTTTCTCCAACCATTTACTGCTCAGTGCATCTGGTTTCCTGGTTTATTACAAAGTGCCTTCACTTGTGAAGAGAGCCTGATTATTGCACATCCACATCGTCCATTACCCTTCAGGTATCTCCTATTACAGGAGTATGTCTGTATCCAGGCAATTTAGTGAGGCTTTGTTCTGCAGCGTAACTTGTTTCCATCACAATTCTAGTGGGAAGCAATCATATAATTTCCCATTATTAAAGCTGGGACAAAGACGTGCAGGATCCCACTAATCATATACTTCATTTGTATGAACACTGAATAATTGTCGTGTAAACGAGCGGAAAAAATAAAATAAAATCTCGAAGCTACGATTCCACAGTTCGGGATTACTCTGGATCATTAGTGAGATTTCATTAGTTATATTTTCACAACATTACATAATTATCATACAATTAGATATTAAAATGAGCTCGAGTGTGTGCATCGTAAGCATGCTGTTTATGAGGATTGGAGCTGGAATTATTACGTTTTGGGGTTATGTGATTGTGATTGATGACACAAATCATTGCTTAAAAGAAACAAAACTGGAGCATGGTCGCAAAAAACCTGATAATGTGAACTATTTGGATCGTTGAGGTTGTACTTTAAGTTATGGAAATAGGCCCTTTTTACCCGTTTATCGGTTTATTCTGCTATAATTATGTATACAGTATGTTTTGTACCTTTTTTCTTTGTTTTACATTAATATTCCTGTCAATGAATTTATGATTACAGTTACCAGCATTTTTTCCAATTACAATTAAACTACTATTTTTTATCCTCAAAGTCAATAACAATTAGGTTCTCAATTAAAGTTCAATTACAATTATTAACAATTACCGAGCCTAAAATAAATAACCTAATAAGAGCTTTCCTTTAACTATCTTCTGTTATCATCTCTTATGATAATGCTAATATTTATCATCTAGTTTCTTTCCTTTCTATTGGTTAACTTGTTAGGATTCCAAATCAATGAAAATATATATTTTAATATTTTTGGTGTGGGCGTCTGAGCCTTTTTTGTGTCAATATATCCCTCGGTTTAATTTTTTTTTTTAAATGGTAAAATGTGGGAAACCTTGATATAAAACATATTTTAATTAATTACATATGTGTAGAAATCTACATTGAACTGTAACATGGTTCCCCAGTTTTGCTTAAAATTATAATTGACAATTTTATCAAATTTTTATGACAATTACATTTACGAAGTCAATTTTCTGAACTCAATGACAATTTAATTACGATTACAACAGCAACACATATTTTAAATTACAATTTCACTTATATTTACACCATAATTGTAAGTGATTATATAATTATAATTGACCCCAACCCTGGTTATATGTTCTGAAGAAATTTAAAAAAAAAAGAAATTAAAGTAAGAATTTAAAAAAGACAATAGATTCAGACATTTTTTTTTTTTTTTTTTTACAAAAGCACACAGCGTAAGCAGAGCAATATGTGAATGTGAAATTAGTACCATACTAATAAATTACTACATCTTAAATGTATCAAATGGAATTAATAACAAAAGAAAAAAGTTTGACTTTGATAGATATAATCCATTGCCTATTTGATCATTGTGGTTTGAAAGAGATTTTAATAAACTAGACAAACTACAGCCAAATATAGATACATTTTCAAAGTATCTTCTGGAAAAAAAAAACCCTAAAATGTCAAGCCATAAAGCAGCAGTAATATTATGACAGACACTCAATTGCATAATGAACGTGCGTCACCCAGCAGTGCACGTGTATGGCTTTATTTTCAGCATTTCTGTGCAAACCATATTCTACGAAACGACTACATTTTGACAAATGTCCTTTCACATACCTAAAATAAACATACATGACTCACTCTTATCAGGAGCACAGTCATTTACAAACTATTCCTCGGCCGTGCTATTGTCCCACACACTTAATCCCCGACCCCACCCACCACGAGATAGCTGCAGATACCATCAGCCTGAACGCACCTGCTCCCACCTTTAAACCTCACGGCTCTCTCAAGTGTCACATATCCATCGCTTGCTCTTGTTGCCAAAGGCGAGCAGGGAGCGGGACTGATTTGGCTAGAAATAGCAGTGTCACATGAGTGCGAGCAGTGACCATTCAGCCAGCTGCTCGCTCGTCCTTACATGGAGTGCAGCCCCATCCTGGCAGGCAAATGCAAATAGATGGTGACATTATCATTAACCTTGCACCAAAGCTTGGGGAATAGAATTTGGTTCTTCTGGCCACTGATCTGGCCACTGACTACCAGCAGACAGAGAGAGGGGGACAGGCTGGATGATATAGACCAAAGCTCATATCTTACTTTTTCTCAAAATGGCGATACACGATATGAATCATTTAAATTCAAATTGAGTCTGACCAGAAGGACAATTCTGGATTAAATTTTCAAAATGCCCACAGGCTCATTTTTATTAACAGCTTCACAATATAAGCCACTTTTGGCTTTTTCTCCTATAAGGGACAGCATGTGTGAGTGAGTTCTGTAGTGTGGCTTGTTGAGGGTAAGGTCTAGATTAGGAAGCTCTGAGAAATCCATCTAACTGGGCTTTTCATGCTGTTCTGAAAAAAAATAATAGAAAACTCAATATATCTTGAATATCAATATATCGCCCAGCCCTAGAGTGAGGTTGTGTTCGAAATTGCATGCTAACATACTGCTAATACTAAGTCTGATGTCAAAATGAGTATGTAGTGCGTTCACATTAGATAGTATGGAAAGATTGAGTATGCCAGAAATACCCAGATGTACTGTATACTATATCGCAGCTTTTTTTTTAAGTAAAACGTTGGACCCACTAGTCATACTCAACCGCCCCATGATGCAATGTGAGCGGAATGTAAAATTGTCCTGGGACCAGTGTCAAGCTAATAATCAAACATCCCTGTTTCAAAATAAAAGCATGTATTCTTGTCTTCCATTATTTTTTAACGCTTTTGTAAATAGGGCTCTTGTTTTGAACTTAACCAGAAGTTTAGTCAGTAGCACAATGGAGGGTCTCCAAAATGTCGGCAGTTTTATGGATCAAATGACAAACTTTCAAAGAAGGCAAATTAACAAAGATATTTCATTCTTATTGAGCTTCCGTTTTTTATCGTCGTTGGTTCAAAATGCATCTTGGGAAACTTGGAAGTATACTTAAGTGGAAACAATCTTCATCCTAATCCCCCTACCCATACTTATAGTACACAGTACACAGTATATACACAGAGACCTTTGCAGTTGCAGGTCCGAAGCTGTGGAACGCACTGCCACTTCATATCAGAGAGGTTTCATCTCTGCCTGTTTTTAAATCTCTTTTAAAAAATGCATCTTTTTACTTTGGCGTGTGGCTTTTAAATTCTATTGATTTTATGTCCATGTTATTTTATATTTTGTTTTGTTTTATTGTTTGTCTTAGTGTAAGCACTTTTGTCACTTTGTACAGCACTTTGTCCCCCTCTTCCTGGGTTTTTAAAGTGCTTTATAAATGAAGTCGGATTGGATTGAGTTTGAAGTGCATAGTACGGAGCGTACCAATCCGTACACAGCCTGAGAGAGGAAGGATTTGGGCAATACAGAACAATTTTAACTTCAAATTGACAGCCAACGTTGGCTTTTTCATTTGCAGAAAGCCAAATATAGCTTTTCCTCATCTTTCTTCATGCATTTCCTCCGGTGTTCAGCCTTCATACATTAAATAATCCAATTGTCTTTGAGGACAAAAAAAGCACAAACCACAATTTGAGGACAATGACCAAGGTGGTTCTGGAAGAAAAAAAGCACCACAAGGCCTTACAGTTTAGCAGTAAACCTTCATTAGCATAGTCAACACTAAGCCAACTCAAAAACAAAAGACGCTCTGTGGAACAGTGCTTTGATACGGACCCTGCCGCTTACAGACTGCAACTAGAACGACTGCAAAACAGTTCTCATGGGGGGGAGAGCACAGACGAGGACAAACGCAAACAGTGAGTCACAGGCTGCCATGAAACGAGAGACGAAAGCGGCACAATAACTTCAATATTAAAGGGCTAATTGTTTCATTGTAAGTGGGGAGACATCCATGAAGACTGAAGGTTTTACAACCTCAAAACATCTAAGACAGGAACACTAACAGGAAGCTTGTGATTAAAAAATCTGAGTCAGTGCACACTTATAGAAAGAGAAAAAAAACTTAAGTGACGGTGCTAACAGAAGGCTGGATCAGGATTTAGAGACTCGGGCTCAGAGGAAGCTTAAGCTTGTCCTCCAAATAAAAGTTACCAAAAACTAACAATGAGCAATTGTTTCAGTGCTTCAATTTAAGGATTTCTTGTGTGTGAGAAACAACTTCAATTCGATGAAATACTGAGCTAAAACTTACTTTTGGTTGTATGGTATTTAAGAGTAAGGCTACTTTTGAAATGGCACACTCCGTACTATGCCCTACACACTCAATGAGTATATACTGTCTACTGTATACTATAAGTATGGTTAGGAGGATTAGGATGATGACCGTTCCCACTGAAGTATACATCCAAGTTTCCCAAGATACATACTAACAAAATGTCCTGATAAAGTATACATCCGGGTATTTCACACGTACTCAGTCTTTGCATGCTATCCAATGTGAACGCACATTATCAGACCTAGTATGAGTAGTACGTTAGTATGACATTTTGAACACAGCCTAAGAATGGTTATGCTCTTTAGCTCATGCTTGAATAAAATGAGAAATAAATGGCTATTGGTTGGCAGCTTGTTGTTGTCTTGGTTTTCATTTGTTCAGCTTTTTTCTACAGCTTCCTCTCACAACAATAACACTAAAGCTGGCCCTTCCTGATGGTTTCTAGTCTTGGGCTTTTTGCTAATACAACGCCTCAGCGTCACTTGATCAATGACATGCTTGTCCAGGTTGGCATCAGCAACAGGGCAGGGATGAAGTGGACAAACAAACAAACAAGCAGCTTTGAGTTTTACCCTCTTTTAGTGCCATGTCATGGTGCCAAAGCGAAAGAGGGCTCCCACATAACAGGGTGATTGTGCTCCTGAGGGCGAGAAGGGCTGATCAGATAGATAGGCTGTTGTCTGACTGTGACACGAAGAATCCTGGTGCCAGAACTGCTCCGTCGCCCACAGAGATACAGACACGCCTATTGGCAGTGGGTTCAGCCTGAAAGGAGGCCCAACATTCATGGAAACCAAGACATCTTTCCACTTTTTCATTGGGATACTCTCATTTTTTCCAACCTAAGAGATGTACACAATGATTCTTAGCGAAAAAACACTGAAAATTACTATTAGTTATAGTCTTTGCCGTCACTCCTGTCCTGCTTATTCTGTAAAGGAAAGATATTTCATGTTAAGGTTTTATTAATCACTTTCAGGGAGTTTACTTTGATCTCCTAACATGTTTAGACTGTCAACTGCTAGTCTTCTTCAGAGGCAACTGCTGATTGCTTTGACATTTCCTTGCCTTTCACGTAACAATTCCAACAAGTTGTTTGTGCCTTCTTTTTGAAAAATATGTGGTTTCATCTATCTGATCTTGTTTTTAGAGTGTCAACTGCCAGCCTTCTTTAGATGCCTCTGCTGATTGCTTTGAGGTTTCCTTGACTTCTACGCAACAATCATGTTTGTCTTCTTTTTGAATATGTTAAGGTTTCATTTACTCAGACAAACATTTTTCAGGAAATTTAGTTGACAGCTGACAGTCGAAAATGCCAAGAGATGCAAGTACATTTCCTGAAAAATTAGGAAATATATTTATTTAATTGTAATCCATCATTCGCTGAAAAAAATGTCAAGATCATTCTCTTTAAACACCAGATAATCGAAGTTTGCACAGTTCCTAACAATTCCTCTGGGTTATTTTTAAATATCCGCGTGCAGGCATTTCTGCAAACTTTTCACTGTATCAGTAAATCAATACAAGTTTATGTCTGGTATAAACTATGAGGTCAAAGTGATAGTTTGAAAAGAAAAAAAGATTGAATAACATGTTAAATGTTTATCACAAGAAGGAATAACGAATGTGATTCATGTCCAACAAAAATGCATTTGTTAAGCACATGTGGGGAAATCTGATTTATAAACTGCTGTTTTTAAGCAGATTGCATCTTAATTTATTAAGAATTATTTGTAGACGTGCAGTAGAAACCCTCAGCTACAGATGTTTATAGGCTAATGTTTAGGCTAACTTTGACCTCTTAGCCTCCTGAATCCAGAGGACCACTCCCGCCTTACTTCCACAGTGAGTCAAAAGTGGGAACAATGCCACACAAGCAAAAGTAGATTTTAATAAGATAAAATACTGGGAACACAAAATAATCTGATACAATTTTTACAACTTCATTCTTACCCTGCGGCCCAGTAACAAATGAACAACAACAGTGGTTGGGGACGACTGAGCTAAAAGAGAAATCCACAATCCTGATTTTTAGTCATCAAAAAATATTCTTAATTTTTTAATAAACAAGGTGGGAAAAAAGGACTCATACTGGTGACGTTGATAACCCATAGGCTATTTTATTTGCAATTCCTGTTAAATTATTTCACTACAGAATAACTTGAGAGCTTTTAACGTCCGTTGGGTATTTAAATACACCTTTTCAAGATATTTAGGGAAAAATCACAAAAAAAAGATGGAAAAAATGAAATTCACCTTCTGAAACTGAGAAAGCACTCTGACCTGTTTATTTTATTTTATCAATGTTTTCTTTATTTAAAATCAGGGCCCCAAAATTACATAGAAATGAATTTATATTTAGGACAATATTGCGCATTTACATGCTGTTTTTCACCGGAAAACGCACGACTGAATGTCTAGAAAGTGTGACAAACGGACAAATATGTTTATTTCTGTTCAAAAATCTAAAACGGTTCGACTAGGGGTGAGTGGGGTTTCGTGCAAAACTTGAGGGTAACGTAATGGTTGGCAGTAATTTTTTAACTATGTCACACTTTTCTATGGTGTTTTTCCAATTAAACGGGTGTCTAAGGGTCTAACAGTGTGACTCTTGCAACGTTAACTCACGCGATTTCCTCGTAACCATCTTTATTAACCTTATTTGGCATGTTTGATATGATTCGAGAAGTTTATTAGCTAGTAAAGTCATCTAAACCGGGTAGAATCATAAAACAAGTGTAAAGTGATGCAGAAATAGGTAAACCCTGGAACGGAATCGAAGAAATTTTGAAACTGAATATTGGAGGTCCTTTATATTGCTTTAGGTTACATAATAAAGCTGCTTTTCATTGTAATGAATGTGCTGTGGAACAGAAGTGCTTGAAAAACCAAAAGACACAATGTTGTAACTGTTGTAAAGAAATGTAATGTGACCTGACAACTCATGCAGGATTTTTTTTCATCTTAAGGGGAGGATTCTCAGATGACAAAAGATGAAGTCTCATATTGCAGGATGTTCTCTAACAGTGTAAAAAGGCATTGTGCAGTGCTCAAACCTGCATGAAAACCACTTTCTTCTCTAAACAGTTTGTCAAAACAAAACATGAAAGACCAGATAACAACCACCTCCGTGCATGAAACATACCACTCAAGCTTTGCGGGTGGAATTCAACCACATGCACATTATTCAGATCGTTATTTTTACATGAGGTGTTTGGATTTATTACTGCGGATAACGGGGAGACCGTTAACAATGTGGTCTAAGCTGTGGCTCTACCTTGATGCCACCGAACTGGCCATTTCGAGTGAATCACCGGCTAAAAACACGCCTGAGGGATAACACTTACAAATGGCAGGTCAAAGTACAGTCATATATATTGTGAATCACACAACAGCCTCGATTGAGCACACTCTAAACTGCACAGTCAAGAGGGGAACATTTTCCATTCATGCACATTTGATAGGAGAGCTGCTACAACTACAATGTTCTCCTTTCCTGTCAGACGGCAAAACAATACTGCAGTGATGAACAAAAGGTTCAGATTATGACTGCAGGGAGAAAAAAAAAATCATAATATTACTGTTATTTATGCTTATGTTTGAAAGTGTAAAAATAAAGCCACACGTAAAACATTTTTTCATCATAGTACTTTTAAAAGTGCAATACGATTTTATCAAGTAGAATAAAACAGTTTAATAATACTGCAATCTCAGACTGTCAGACAGTTTGAGATTGCAGCATTATTAAACTGTTTTCTTCTACTTGATCAAATCGTATTGCAGTGGAATTATGCTGTAGAACTATAAAATAGCTGTGTCAGGGTTGGGGTCAATTACATTTTTAAGATAAAACCATGTCTTTAATTATACATGTTTAATAACTCAATTACGATTACTGGCATTTTTTTTCCAATTACAATTAAAATTAGATTTATTATGTCTCCTGAAAAGTCAATTACAATTACATTCTCAATTACAATTAATCACAATTACTGAGCCTTCATTAAACGTAACCTTCCTCTTGTGTTAGCTTCCTGTTAGCATTAGCATCTCGAGTGATAACGGCTCAGTTTTGACTCGTGTCTTAAATCAGCTGTTGGAAAAGTTGATACGAAACACATTTTAATAAACTGCATATGTGTAAACATAGAACTGTGATATGTTTACCTGATTTTGTATTTGATTAAAATGTAAACAGGGTTCCTACAGCTTTAGTCAAATTAAATTCAAGACCTTTAAGACTTTTTATTGCCATTTGAGATTCAAATTAAGACCAACTTCACAGTAAATATATGTGGGGGGTGAGAAAATAACACGTCAATTAAATGGGGTAAGGGTACTTTTTTTCTAGTGCATAAGAGCAACTGGCAGCCCCCAAAGTAAAGGCACAAAATGAAAAATCTAAATGACGCCAAAAACACAAGATGACTACAAAAATAGCCAGAAATCTATAAAACAATACAAAAAATAAAAACTATTAAGAACAATCTTTGGACAGGCAATTGTTACATTTATATTTTCCCATGTTGTTAATAAAAAACTTTTTAAAACAAAAGTTACCATTTATTTTGAAATGTGAAGCTAATTTCAATCAACAATACGTATGTGTTAAGACTTTGAATCATTGATTTAAGACATTTTAATGACAATTAAGGCCTTATTTTTAGATTCATGAATTTAATGCCTTTTATGGCTGAACGATTAATTGCATTATTATCGCAATATCATGAAACACGATTTTCTAATCACAAAGGCTGCAATTTTTATTTATCTATTTTTTTCTTGTCCTATCTTGTATTATCCTGTTAACCTGAGTGTGTTTAAAAAGTGCAGTTTAACTAACTTCACTTTTCATCAAACATGTAGCTATATTGAAGAGGTAAAACCACAGATTCGTTTGCTTAATTGTTGTAATCTGTGCTTTAAAATGTATATTTTATATTTATTTAAAGTTTAAATAAATCTGAAATTGTTTATTATGAAACAGATTGATTTATTGCTTGTGTTCATTAAAAAATACATGACAAGAGGCCCTTGAAAAAATAATCGCATGTTAAATCGCAATCGCAATATTGAGGAAAAAAAAATCGCAATTGGATTATTTTACAAAATTCTTCAGCCCCAATGCCTTTTAAGACTTTATAAGGATCCACGGGAACCCTGGTAAATGACAGTTTATATAGAATTACCATTACAATTACAAAGTCAATTATCTGAACTCAAACAAAATTCAATTACGATTATAACAGCAAAAGATTTTTTTCCAATTACAATTACAAATACAATTTTGCAATAATTGTTATTAATTATCAATTACGCTATTACAATTATAATTGACCCCAAGCCTGGCATGTGTCCACAAACGTTGGCATCCCACCTTTTTGCATGTGTTACAATGTGATAAATGTCTCTATCACCTGTTAAACAGAAGCTTCATTCGTATCCTTACGTTGATAGTGTGTAAAAAGATACAAGTTGTTAATCTATCTTTCTTATCATGAGACCTTTCCATATCTGCCTCATTACATTCCATGGCTAGACGAGATAAAGAGATCACAGACTATTTGGCCGTGGCGGTTTTGTTGCATAAAAAAAGCACTGACACTACATTTAATTTGGAACGGTTTTCTGAGTGAAAACAAGTGAAGGAAAACGTGTGAGGTGGCGACAGAGGTCGGCATTCCTCGTCTTTCTTGCGGGGTCTTATCAGAGTTATCAGATTATTCATTAACTGACAAACCCTGTCCTGGAACGATACATGTGTGGCACGTCGGAAGGCAAAGTTATGTAGGAGTGGGGATGGGCCGTGTTGACTAGGAGTGTGACAATATCTCGATACAGCGATATATCGCGATATTTTTCCGCACGATCGATTATCGATATGCTCGCGCTAAGTATCAATTTTTTTTTTTTTTTTTTTTTTAAACGTTTTCTGCTTTTTCACTAAAATGTGCAGGTACATCGTCACAAAAAATTTTGTCACTGTTTGTTGAAGGAACCAATATATTGTTGACTGGAATATTGCACTATAATGGTGTCACTGGTAAGAAAGACCCTATTTATTGTTTACAGAAAGCACTGTTGGAGATACTTATTTACATTGGTATGTTGACACTTATTTACAGAAATGTTGCATTAAGATAGTGTCACAGTTCATAAGACACTTTTTCAATTTATTGTCTTTCAGAGATGTAAAATAAAAATTGTCTTTTTTCACTTAATCTTTTTTTTCTTGTTATGTCGTAGATTATTGTAGATTGATTTCTAACCAATATATCAATAATCGCAGTATCGTCATAACGTGAGATAATCGTTATCGTGAGCTTTGTATCGCGTATCATGAGGTACCCAGAGGTAGCATCCCTAATGTTGACAATATATATATATATATATACAGTATATATATATGTATGTATCAGCAGAGATAAATGACTGAATTATTACCATGGGTTGAACACATCTATTGCATTACAGGCCTTAGATTCCATCTCAACATCTCAGATATCCAGATATCAGATGTTAGATATTGTCAGTTATTTGAATCATTGATCCTGATCTTATGTTTATTCACACTTTATAGGCTTGGAAAAAAATGTATATCCCCATTAATAACCATACAGTAGGTCCAAATGTATGGGAACCACTGATTTCTTTGAAAAATTGCAATCCGGATCCGAGCCAGATGAAACTCAGTGTGATAATTGAAGAACCAACCAGACATGGGCTGAATCAAATTTCATAAAAGACAATTCATTATGAACCAAAATAGGAATTTTTGAAATATGAGATGCCAATAATGAGAGAGAGGAATTTTTCAATTTTTTAAAATGATCAAGAATCAGTATATTGATCTGGATCCTCTCCAATATTTATTAGCATCTTCCATGGTGTAAGGTTTATCTTTGGTTAAAAATGTGTCATAACCTTGTAAGTACTTCTGACAATCCTACTAACAGACAAACAAACAAGTAAATGAAAATATTACCTCCTTGGTGGAAATCATGACTCCAAAAATGCACGCACACAAAAAAAACCACAAAATGACAACAAAAACACACACGATTACTCTAAGGGGGTAGGCTACGAATCTAGCTGACCCCTCTTATCACACTAACTTCCATGATGTTGTCTGTGTGTGCTGGACTACAAACCTCGCTGAAGCTGAATCACTATGGCAACTAGTCTTTCACAGCGAACCTGGTCCCGTCCAAGTTTATCTCTAGCTGAAATGTTAGTTAGTGACAAAGTCCCGCCTCCTCACCAATCAGATCTCTTTAGAAAACGAGTTGTCCAATGAAAAGTGAGATCACGTCACTGTGTGGATCTGATGTGACAGCTGCTGACCATAGACTGTAAAAAAAAAAAAAGATGCTGACAGGAGAGAGATGCAACCCTTTCATCTACCGATGACGTCCTATAGGAAAAATAAGATTTATATCTGATGATCTGATAAAATAAAATACATAAATCACCTGATAACACCTGTGTGCATCAGGCGCTTTCACATTGATAAATTAATTAATTCATGTAATCTGAGGTAATGCTGAGAGCCTCAGTCCTGTATTATATAAAATATAAATATATTCCACCTTATGAGAGGCTGATCTGTATGAACACAGGATCACCGCCACAGTAGCCGCGTTAAAAAGAAAAGAGAAAGTGAAATTGATCAGAATGTCCGTTTATAATCTCACAAATGTAAACATTAACACTCATCAACACTCATAACTTCCTGCTTTTACTGCAGCACCAGTGATGTTTTAGGTCTGAATTATGAAATTTTAATTCATCATATTTTTAAACTTAAGCAACATATAACCGATCAGGACCAGGTTATGAAATGGATCAGATCTGATATCTAGTATAAAAGCTCCTCTTGGATTTATATTCATTATATTTAGGATCATAAACTGTTCCTCCTGTGAAGACGCTCTGCAAGTTTTCTCCATTGATTGCAATCTCCACCTCTTTCACGTGAGCGCGCACGTACGAGGGTGAAATCCCTTGGCTTAAATTAGCGTGTTTTGATCGAGTTGGCACCAGCTAACGGAGCTTAATCCAGTCTAGATTCATAGCATACCCCCTAAAAACACTCGAAACAATAACAAAAATCCCCTCCAAAATAAATGGAATATTCCATGGCATAAGAACAACAGTAGGTATGAGAAAAACCCATTTATTATTAACCAACTGGTTACATACATTTTAACCTTCAACATAATATCCACAGTGTTCTACAATTGAATAAGATAAATTTAAAAAAATGAATTTGAAAAAGAAATAAACAAATAAATAAAAAAATCGGAAAATTCGGAAATTTGAATTCGATATCCAATATTAGTTTTCAGGCTAATATCGGACCGATATCAGATCGGGACACCACTACTATATTTGGTTAGAATTTAGTCAAAACCAGTTAAGTACTTTCGACATAATACTGCTAACAGAAAAACAAACAAGTAGTTTAAAATATTTCCTCCTTGGTGGAAGTAATGACTCCAAAAATGCACAAAAAAGTCTCTAGTCTCAGAATGACAACAAAAACATACAAGATTACTCGAAAAACACTCGAAACAATAACACTTACACAAAACAACACAAAATCCCCTTCAAAATTGAATGGAATCTTCCATGACATGTGGTCTATATTGGGTTAGAACTTTGACAAAATGTGTTACGCACTTGTTTTGACGTAATCCTGCGAATAGACAAACAAAAAAGGTGAAATACTATCTCCTTTGCAGAAGCCATAAAAGTATGTTTGGTGCTGATAGTGTATCAGATCAATATTGTCATCAGCCAATGCTCAAGACTGTAATATCAGTGTAGTATCGGAAGTGAAAAAGTTGTATCGGGACATCCCTAGTATATACCTATTAATAGTTTTAATGTAGTGAAGAAAAACGAGTTTTAATAAAATAATGTGTTAATTCCAGTCATCGTGGTCATCTATAGAAACAATAGTTGCATTTACCCAGCACTAGACTGGAGCACAGGAACATAATGTACACATGACGCCACAAAGCTAACATGACGTTAGCATTTTCCCTGTCAACAGGGCAGTTCTGGAGTCCGCGCTGTGTGACAGGTTGTAGCCTCAACACACGCCGCTAGAGCCAAACAGGATCAGCGAGTGTCACTAACAGAGCCGCTCCGTGCTGTGCAATGGGTGGCAGAGGACAGGCGTAGTGGCAGTGTGTGTGCGCATGCGCAGCCGTCGACTCGCCTTGCGTACAAAAAAGCCCAGCAGAGGAAAAACGAACTCGCGTGATTAAAAGGACAAACGGTTGTTGAACGTGAGATATATATTAAAAAATAAATAAATAAAACAAAGTGTGTCACAAATGGTCGGAGTTATCCCCGTCCTTTCTTTGAGTCTGTTTCCATATTCACAGACACAAACCCGCCGTGTCGGTGGCGTGGGGCTCGCACGGACACACGTGCAACAGCTCCCATTCACTCATTGGAGTCGCGTGCGAGCATATGGGGCAGCAGCAGCAGCACGTCACGCGCGCACGATATTGGATAAACGGTGGGGCCAAATGTCTTAAATTAAAGCTCGTTCACCATGGCAACAACTGACACACAGACATGTCCGTCACTCGCCAGGCCCGTCCCTGCACACGCAGTCCGAAGCCCCGCGCGCACAGGGCGGACAAAACCGGACAGAGACACGGTCAGTAGGGAGGGGAGGGAAGGGAGGACGAGACGCATGGAAAGCGACAAAATGTACTTACCGACGAAATAGGACACCGTGAGAAGGAGGAGGGTGCACGCCGCCGTGTGTGTATTCTCCCAGAACGACTCGACGTGGGCTGCACAGAAAAATGTCAGATTCCAGCAGTGCTCACACCACCATGTTGCTCCGTGTGGACGTGAATGTGTCGCCTGCTGCTGTGGCTCTCATCCGGGAGAGTAGCGTGTCGGGAATGAGCAGTCGTCTCCACACTGGCCCAGGATGACAGCTTTGGGATGGAGGAGGAGGGGGGGTGGAGGCGATTCAGGGAAGGAGGAGGAGAGTAGGAGGGGAGGGCTGCTGGTCAATCCGCTCGGGGCAAAAGTGACACCACATGAAATAAATAGTCTATTCTGAAATTCTACCTTTTAGAATTTTTTTTTACATATTTGAATGTTCCAAGTATTTTCCAACCTGGAGGAGTTTGTCTAAATATAATTTCCGTGTTTAGTCTTTATTTCCAGTGACTGGCTCAAATTCATGCACAAACGTTTATTTTCTCTGTGGAAATAAAAAAGTACAATAATTCGGGAAGATGACACATCCATAAAACACACAATGGACTGAGTGTGCAGTGATTTCCGAACTTTGGGTTGTGAGTTGTGACTCAAAATGGTTTGCAGATTTATATTGTTTGGGTCGACACTCAGTAAACCATAATACAGAAGCGTCGGTATTATTACTATACAAACAATATAATTACAATGTAATAACATAATATGAGAAAATGCTTTTACAATATAATTATATTCTTTGTACAATACAGTGATCCAAAATATATTTTTCTATGTGGCAGCTCTACGGTTCTGTACCATATTACACATTAGGGCTGGGCGATATAGACCAAAACGCATATCTCAATATTTTTTCTCAAAATTGTAATATTTGTTATAAAACTTGATAATTTTCATTCTAACTAAGCAATACCAGAAAGACAATTATGGATTAAATTTGCTGATGCAAAATGCCAAACAGGCTAATTTATTAACAAACAGCTGCACAATATGTGCCACTTTTGTCTTTTTCTGCTATAAGTGACAGCACGTGTGAGTGAGTTCTGTATTGTGGCTTGTTTAGGGGAAGGTCTGGGTTAGGATGCACTCATAAATTTCTCTAACTGTGCTTTTAATGCTGTTCTGAGAAGTAGTGAAAGCAGTGACTCCTAAAACGAGTATTTTAATTTAAAAAAAAAAAAAAAAAGCTATTTAAATATGTATATAGTTATAAGCGATATTGTAATTTTCTTTATCGCCTAAATAGAAAACTCAATACATCTTGAATATTGATGTATCACCCAGCTCTATTACACATCATATTACCATTCAAGTATAATTGGAGAGTCAAGATCCAGAACCGAACTTTCCCCCTCATTTAACACAGGACTTCACCAGCAAACATAATTAATTACATCCACAAGGAGGTAATATTTTCATCAACTTTTATTTGTTTGTTTGTTAGCAGGATTACATCCAAATTACAGACTCTTTCCAAAAAATTAGAATATCATGGAAAAGTTGTTTAAATTCCATAATTCCTTTCAAAAAGTTAAACTTTCATAGATTATAGATTCAGGGCTCACAATTTAAACGATTTCAAGTATTTATTTGTTTATTTTTTTACATAATTTGGGTTTCCAGCTCATAAAACCCACGAAAACAGGAATTCAAAAAATTAGAATACTGTGAAGAAATCGCCATTTACTTTTCAGTTTTTGCAGAAAAAAAAAAAGAGAAGGACTGGACTGTTGGCCAGTGGTCCATGGTCCTCTTTTCTGATGAAAGTAAAGTGTGTCTTTCTTTTGGGAATCAAGGTCCAAGGGTTTGGAGGAAGACGGGTGAGGAACAGAACAGAACATTGCACCCCCAAATCATGACTGACTGTGGATATTTCACACTGGACCTCAAGCAGCTTGGGTTCTGTTCCTCACCATGAATTGTCTTCATTCCTCTCCTTTCCAGGGCAGACCTCCACCTCCTCCTTGCTCTCACTATAGATCACACTGTCATCTGCAAACATGTTGACATGTCTCAACTGCTCCCCGACAACAACATCACACTCTTCCACCACTTGGCCCTCTGCGCATCCTTTGTCCTCTTCGTCTTCCTGACCACCAGAGTCATCTTCCTCTACTGTCTGGATGTGGTCCACCTGTGTGCTTGTACATCTGCTCTTATAGCTTACCCTGTGTTCCTGCCTCTTCACTACAGCCACTTCCATCCTTTTTGCAAAGTCTTCCACCATCTATCCTTGTGTGTTTCTATCCTGATACCAAACCTGCCCATCAACTGCTACCCGCACCAACATGTCCATCAAAATCTGCACCAATCACCACTCTTTCATCTCATTCACTTACCAATTTTCATTTGGAAAAAGAAGAACAGACATGCTGATTAGCACCACAACTTAGTCAATGCTCACTGACATTTGTCTGTCCTGACCTGTTTCATTTTCAGACTCTGTCCCTTGTCATGGTCATCTAAATGAAATGCATGAGAAGGCATTCATTGAACGTTAACAGTTTGTAACAGCAGGTTTTACAATGAGGCAAATGGATTTAACATGATAGGCAGTGTTTGTTGGTTAGTTAGTGATCACCTGCAGTATGAACAGTAGAGGACGTGCTAACTTTACCACTGCTGCTGAGATGAGATTCACTGCAGAGCAGATCAAAAACGCGACATTCCTTCAAAGTTATTGCATGCTGTATGAGGAAATGTTTCAGCATACTGGTAGTATTTCCTCCCTTTGATGAAATACCCACTTTTTTAGTGTTGCAGGTTGCCCTGTTGTCATACTTTTTTGTGAAATGTAACCAAACTTTTGAGTGTTTGTGCCGCTTGGGTGCCATGTTTCCTGCTGGCTGCAATGTTTAATGAATTAACTATCTTTACATAACTTTATTTACAAATTGGTCGTCTAAACCTAATTTCTGGAAAGTAAACATCATCCTGGTATGTTGAATGTACCACAAATAAAATAGCACATAGAGAATGTGTATGTGGAAATATTTTTCTACCTTGAATACTGTAAGTGTGTTTATGGATTAATTAAAAAAAAAAAGCGCAAAGAAATATTTTCTATTTTTTCAGGCTCAATGTCCAGTAAAAAGGCTGTTCTAGTGCACTATGTTGTGACGTCACGCAACCAATAAGGTGCGCACCCCCAGTTTGGGAACAACTATATTGAAATTATATGAAGATGAAGCTTAAGCCTATATTTAAAAAAAAAAAAAAAAATCTGTAGCTCTTTGACCAAAACCCACTGAATAATGAAATAGTGTCTGATCAAACACATATTTTTAAGGCCATGAGGCCAAATATTGTTGATGTAGTTTTTCTTTATTAAATTTTTAGTTTTTTTTTTTTTTTAATGAATTTAAGGCGCATTTATGTTTAACAGTAGACACATCGAATTCATAACGGGCAGGGTTTGACCCGCGTACCTTGAGTTTGACACAGGTAACTTAGAAAAAAAAAAAAAAAAAAAATTCTTTACTGAAATGTGTACTAAAGGTATGTACTGTACACGCCTTTCTCAGAAATGCTTTGACTGACGATTAAAACGAACATTCGTCCCCATTCTCAGCTTTTTATCGCACTACACGTGAAATCTTTGTGCGTGCGATCAATGAGTGGCAATGTTTAATAGGTCCTTGTCACCTATTCTGTTGGGTGGCCACGTGCGAGACGCATAACAGTGTTATGTAATAAGCTCAGCCAGTCAACAACAGTGTGTGAGTGAGGGGGGGGGGGGGGGGTATTTGTTGTATCTAAACACACTCTGAATAATCCAAAGCAATTTAAAGTAGAATCTAGAATCTAAAGTCCGCATTTACAACCAAAGCAATTTCTAAACGTTACTGTTTTGTCTTTTTGGTATTTTGTGTTTTTGTGTGATTTATTCTAACTTTTTTTGTGTTTTTGGATTAATTTTGTGCACGTCGTGTTTTGCAATCATTCAGTATTTTTTTTTTTTTTTTTCCATTTTGTGTGTTTTTGTTGTTTGCGTTTTTAGTATAATTTAGTGTTTTTTTCTCTTTTTGTGTTTTTGTCGTTAAGTTATGCATTTTTGTTGTTTGTGTGTTTTTAGTATTTTTTATTTATTTTTTTAATCTCTCATTTTGTGTGTTTTCCTCAAATTTTTTGTGTTTGTCTTGTCATTTTTTGTGTTTTTGGGTGGTTTTAGTATCATTCTGTATTTATTTCTCTCATTTTGTGTGTTTTTATTGTACTGCTGTGCATTTTGTTGTTTGTGTGTTTTTGGTATTAAGTATTTCTTTCTCTCATTTTGTATGTTTTTATGTTGTGCAATCTTTTTGCTTGTGTGATTTTTATTTTTATTTTTTATCATTTAGTATTTTATTTTTCTTATTATTTTATGTGTTGTCATTATGTTTTTGGTATTTTTTTTTAATATATTTTTTCTCTCATTTTGGGTGTTTTTGTTGTAATGTTGTGTATTTTTGTTGTTTGTCTGATTTTGGTATCATTATAAATTTTTTCTGTTATTTTGTGTTTTTGTTCTCATGTTGTGAATTGTTGTTGTTTGTGTATTTTTTGGTATCATTCAGTATTTTCTGTCTATTTTTGAAACTTTTGTTGTTTTTTGTGTTTTTTTCCTTTATTTTCCTGTACTTCTGTAGTCGTCCTGCAATCTCCTACGTTAATGGTGAATCTTGTTGGGACTTGACGGCTGCATTCAATCTGTGGAAGGGTGGAAAATTTGATTCTCCCTCAGAATTAATCCTTTAATCGTCAAAAAAAACTTTAACATCACCGTAACACAATTATGTTTAACTGCGAGGCAGCAAAACAAAGAGCTCAGGTTGGTTTCTATCTTTCACTGCATTCACATAGAGCTGACATGGACAACTTTTATCACAGCAGGGGCCACAAAAATTTAATTGTCTGATCTGAGGGCCACAATATCAACATTTATGTCAGCATTTAGAACAATGATCAATCTCAAGAGATGTTTTTGGAGTTGTATTGTGTATGTATGTTGTCTTGTATGGTTTTGTTTTTATTCATTTTGTGTATTTTTGTTGTTTTGTGTTCTTGGAGTAATTCTGTGTCTTTGCTGTTTTTGTGTGTTATGAGTCATTTTGTGTATTATTGTTGTCATGTTGTGGTTTTCTCTGTTTTTTGTGTGTTCTTGTCATTTTGTGGTTTTGTATTTTTTTCTATTTAACTGTTTTGTGTGTGTTCTTTGGAAGCCTTTCTTTGTATTTGTACAGGTTTTTTTTGTGTTCTTGTCATTTTATGTTTTTTGAGTCTTTGTATTTTTACTATTTTGTGTGTTGAGTCATTTCATGTATTGTTGACATTTTGTGTTTTCATAGTCATTTTGTGTATTTTTGTTGTCATTTTGTATATTTCCTGTTTTTTTTTTTGTTTTGTTTTTTTTTTTTACATGTTTTTGCAGTCATTTTGTGTATTTTCCTGTATTTCCTGTATGTTTTTTTTTTTGGGGGGGGTCATTTTGTGTATATTTGGAGTCATTTTGTGCGTTGTTTACTTTGGGGGCCACACAAAATTAGTCTGAGGGCCGCATGTTGCCTATATCTGACATAGGGAAATACAGTACACAGATTACACATGGCGACATTCTCTCAAAGTTGACATGTTGTGTAATTGCTACACTACACAGTAACGACACTTCACTACACTACACAGTAACGACACTTCACTACACTACACAGTAACTACACTTCATTACACTACACAGTAACTACACTTCACTACACTACACAGTAACTACACTTCATTACACTACACAGTAACTACACTTCATTACACTACACAGTAACTACACTTCACTACACTACACAGTAACTACACTTCATTACACTACACAGTAACGACACTTTACTACACTACACAGTAACGACACTTCACTACACTACACAGTAACTACACTTCACTACACTACACAGTAACTACACTTCATTACACTACACAGTAACTACACTTTATTACACTACACAGTAACTACACTTTATTACACTACACAGTAACTACACTTCATTACACTACACAGTAACTACACTTCACTACACTACACTTCATTACACTACACAGTAACTACACTACACTTCATTACACTACACAGTAACTACACTTCACTACACTACACAGTAACTACACTTCATTACACTACACTTCATTACACTACACAGTAACTACACTTCACTACACTACACAGTAACTACACTTCACTACACAGTAACTACACTTAATTACACTACACAGTAACTACACTTAATTACACTACACAGTAACTACACTTCACTACACTACACAGTAACTACACTTCACTACACAGTAATTACACTTCACTACACTATACATTAACTACACTCTCCAATCAACTGTTTTTGACACAGTTGAGTCAAGAAGTATCAGTGAATACTAAACCAAGACAAGTCGATGCACGAGGGGAACAAGAAGATTACACTGGTTTGGAATTAAACTGCTTAAATTAGGCCTTGGATCGCTGTTGCTGTATCATCTTGCTGATAATGTGGTGCACATGGACACTCAGGTAGTACGTACAGTATGTGTGCCACATAGAACACATAACACCAGGATGCCCAATAGGAAAGAGGCTCATTTTCACAGGGATTATTTGTAATACAGCGTGTGTTTATGCTTGCATACATGTACTTAATAATGCAAAAATAACTTGAACACAACACTGTATGGCCTCAAACTTACTAATACTTCAGTTTAGGGAGGATCTACCAACATGTTTCATTCATGAAGCTTCAACAATGTGTTTGCAGTAAAAAGAAAGAGGGCTTTACTCAATAATAGACAGGGAGTCATTTTGTTTTGGCTTAAAGGTGAATATTATGGTTCCAAGAGGAGATTTTCATCTTAATCCTGCAACAGTTCAAACTGTAACCAATACATTCACGCTCTGCTTAGGATCTTCAGTGTTTGGCTGCACAAACAGGGACAGATGCCTCCTTCAATGATATGCCAGCTCACCCTCAGCACAAACATACACTCCAAAGCTGGTGAATCACCTTTTCTTTCTTTCTGTGGCTGCATGGAGAACTAGAGCTAGATTACTCAATCAGTCGTACGAGATGTTTGTATGAGCGGATTGTGAGACAACAGCCCCTGGGCACAGACTTGTAAAAGCTCAATTCATCCTTTCAAACAGACACATTAGCTGTTTCACATCAGCTTTGGATTTGTGGGTGTGTTTTGTCTTGATTTTACGTCACTGTGTACGTGTGTGTGTTGCTTTCAGTCTATTCAGGGGCCTTCTGGACCATAGATGCAATAGAACATCCATGCAGTAATTCTTCCATTGGTTTGATTTGATAATGACCAAATAATTATGAAATAATGATCATTTGATTTGGTATTCATTTGCCTGTTTAGAAAATACACGTTTCCATCTGAATTGTTCTCAGTTTAAACATCTCCTAAGGTAGTAAAAATATTAAAGGTGGGGCGATGCATAAAGTTCACGATACGATACAATAAATAACTTGTCTTGGGATACAATATTTCTTGTGGAGAAAAATGACCCAGAAAAATGCTGTTAGAAAAAAAGAATCTGCTTTATTTTGGCTTTGACTTACCCTGGGTATGACCTTATCAAGGAATATAAGGAGTAAATTATTATTTTTTTTGTTTTGAAATGATCAAAGGACATTGTGAAACTACAAAAGATGAAATGACCAGACATCAATCAGAACAATCCGACCAAACAGATTAAATTTAAGTTTTAGAGTTAATAAATTTAGCTATAGTTAGGGCCTTTTTTTTAAATTTTCAATTGAATTCATTGGTGGTTTTTTTTTTTTTTTTTTTTTTTTTTTTTTAATTGTACATTTTTACAAACCTTTTATTTTATACAGATGCTTTTGTGTAAAATAAATTAAGTTCCAGTTGTGCAAGATTTGGTCTCTTCTTGTTTAAGTGCATGGGTGAAAATAACTTGTAGCTTTTACTTTGAGTACCATTTAATTGAGCTTATTTTTCCTTGTACTTTTTTATGTATTTGATTTTTAATGATTTTTTTGATGATTAAATGATTTTGCTGCTGATTTTAATGTTCTTATTGGTTTTTAAGCTATTGAATGTTTTCTGTTGCACTTTCTGATCATGTAAAGCACATTGAGTTACTTGGTGTATGAAATGCGCCTTGCCTTGTACTTATACTTAACTACATTTTCTATCAAGTAACAGTACTTCTACTTGAGTATGATACATCAGTACTCCTTTACACTTCTGGATATTTTTAATATAAAGTGTTCTCAATGCAGTATATACCATAATGTATTGTGAAACAGCCCTTTTGCCCATGCACAGACATACCAGTCCAAACAGTTGGACGTCATCATCCCGTGCCTTCAATGTATAGTTTGCTCTTTGACAGACACACAACAAATACCACACATCCATCACACTTGTTGGAAATCCATTTGCTTTGTCCATGTATTCTAGGAGTCATCATGCTTTATTTATCAAACTCTGCGCTGTTGCATAAAACACACACACAGTCATAGTGTATTCAATGTGTTTGGCACTAACAGCTGCATAAACTCAACAGTTAAAACATAAAATGCATGAGTACACTGTTTATTACGCCAAATGCAGCATTTTATTACCCCGAGTGTTGCATATACTCTCTCCTTTCCTCCTGTCCAGGCAAGTCTGTTGGGTGTGGTGTTTGCCACATTTTACTCAAAACACTCCCACCACTCAAACAAACCTTTAACCTAAAAAAAGTACTCTGAGTGGTAATTTTTGAATGCACAACCTCACATTCATACAAATAATGTTATTATTATAGCTTTGGTTTTTACCTACAGCGACACTTGTTGATCGGATGTTATTGTGATGCAGTAAAAAAAAAAAAAAAAAAAAAGAAAGAAAAGATAATCACATCTTCTGTTTTAAGGCCTAGCCCTTATATTAGTGTTTGTGTACTTTAACGACAAAAGAATGATTGCATAACACGCACAACTGTTGAGAATGCTTTGAGCTAGCATACTGTTTATGTAATCACATTAGCATTCATCTAAAATAATGGATAAATCAAATTAATTTACCAGTGTTTCACCTATTATTAAATATAATAGATCATACTATATAATAAATATATATTCTCAAATATTTAACATTAAGAGACATCGCCAAAACTCTCAAGAAAAAAGGCAAAGAACAACATTTACTCCTACACTAAATGTCTGGAGAAAAGAACCAAAAAAGTAAGTAAGTACTAAAAGATTGATAATAAAAAGAAACGCTATCATTTAGGATTTTTCTAAATACAAGCTGATATTTCAGCTAAAACACTAAATGCATTAGCGCTACCAATTTTTTTTTCTTTAAAATATTTTTTCACTCGAATACTTCATCACTTTTAATAGAATTTTCCTAAAAAAAAAAAAAAAAAAAAGAAAAAAAATTATATGAATTCATTACTAAGATATTTGCTGCCATCTATTGGCAAAATATAATATCGCAGCAGTTCTGACTGCAATTAAATTGTTTTTGTTGAGATGGCTTGAATATATAAAGTACATTTAATTCAAGTTCACACAACGATAATGACGTTGTACTTTTACATCATTACTCTGTAGCACCTGAGATTCAGTTTTTTTTTGTGTGATTCATTAATAACTTATTTTATTATACAGAAGACTGTATTAAAGTATGTGGAAATGTTAAAGAATAATAGGATATTTCTTCCTTTTGCACTAAATATAAGAAGTGAGTCTTCAACTCAGATAATATTATATAAGCTTGTTGATCTATCGATATAAACCAAACCCACAGAGGTCATTGTTGTTGTTCTCACAATTTAAAGGATGGACGTTGATTTTGTGGACATTTGTCTGTGCAGCAATAATCTGGTTCATTTTAATTCTAGGGAATGTAGAATAATTGGATTTTACTTATAGAACTGAAGAAGCCTCTAAATAAGAGAACAAAGAGTTAAGTCCACCTTTCCTAGGTTTACCAGAATTACCAGATGTTAGAGTGTGTCTGGGGAAAAAACCATCAGTGTTCTTCTTTCCTCCAGATGTGTTTATGAAATAAAGCAGACACTAACATCTGTGGTCTGCTTGATGGAGCAGTTTTGAACTTAATAACAACTGGACTGTGGGTTTGAGTTCTGAGTTGGGAGTTTGTACAAACGTGTGTGTTATTTTTTTTCAGTCTCGGTTTCTTCACAGAATACCAAAATACAAAAAATATGTAAGTTTGGTTTATTGTATTTAAATTTAGCACAGCAATGTAAATTGCAGGTATTATGTACTACAAAGTGACATATGATTAGAATTTTGTATTTTTGTGAATTTTTATTTGTGTGCCTAGTTAAGGGACAATATCGTATAGCTATAATAAAACGTTACAAGATCTGTATTCATTGGTATGAGTTGTATCGCGATGTCTCAAAGAAAGGAGGGCATATCTTTCCATCCCTGCTACATCTGTCCCAAACAAGCATGTCTTTTCAACTGCAGCACAGATAGTCAATGTCCAAAGGTTTGAATGGCTGCATAAAAATAAATAAAAAGGAGACATGCAAATATTGTTGAAAAAGACCTGGTCCATATCTTTAATCTGGGATATGTAGACTGTTATAGTTTGACGTTTTGAAAAAGTTGTTTTGCAAAGTTCATGCACAGAAACTATTATTATTATTTAGAACAATGACATTAAATTACATAATTTGGTTTTAATTTTAGACTGGCATGAGTTGTTTTTTGAGTGGCACATTTTGCACTACAAATAGGAAAAACGTTCATATTATTATTATTATTATTATTATTATAGTAAGTAGCATTCCGAGCGCTATTAAAGTCAAATAAAAGTTTTTGTGTGTATTTTCTCTTTCCAAAATATCGTATCGTGAACTCTGTCTGTCGTCCCACCGCTAGTGCTTAGTGTAACTGTGTTTTGAATGAACATCAGGTGAAAACACATCAGAAGAAAAAGCTCCTGTGCAGCTCCATCATCAGCATCCTCATCCTCAACCTTTAAGCCCCGCCCCCCCGCCAGTGCACGGGCGTACACACGCGCTTTACGCCAGGCACGCACACGAACATGGCGGCCTCTGTCTCACCGCTACGCTCCTCCTTGAGGATATGCAGCCCGTTAACGTTACACCGGCACTGCTGCAGGATGCACCGGAAACCCGAGGCTCAGTGGAGGCACGTGCACCTGTCCGTGACGAGGTAGGCCGCCCGGGGGCACGAGCACGGAGACTCGGACGGGTAAAATACGGCGTTAAGTCCGCGGAGCGACGCTGCAGTGCCGGGGAAGGCGTGTGCGCGGTCACGTGTCGGAGGGTAGTGATTGACAGCGCGTCTCTCCGGTTACCGGGAAGCGCGTGTGCTCGGTAACGGTATACCGGGAGTTTACCCGCTGCTGGGTGCGTTAGACGAGCCGGAGTCAGCGCACTTTGTCTGGTTGTAGCTGAGCGCTAAGAACAGCATCTGTTAGCACTGTTAGCACTGCTACAACCATTAACGACACTAGAGAAGGATTACGTCACTACTGTGGAGAGTGACGTCAGTGATAGACATGTTTTTTTTTTTTTTCTTTTTCTTTTTTTCTCAGTTATACACAGGTGCTCACTGTTTTTATTTGTTTTAAATGTCACATCCCGCGGAACTCACGTGACTCGTTTCATCACTTCAAGGGCCACACACACACACACACACACACACTGCAGGGCAAGTTTGATCACAGCAGGGGGGCCAGGGGCCACAAAACTGTCTGATCCACATGACCAACATTATGAAGATGTTTAAGTTGGTTTTTTCAGGGTTTTTTTTTTTTTTAATTGCTGTCATTTTGTGTGTTTTTGTTGGCTTTTTGTGCTTTTGGAGTCACGTGTACTTTTCTAGTCATCCTACGTGTATGTGGACTCTTTTTGTGTCTTGTCATTTTGTGTTTTTGGAGTAATTTGTGTATTCTTCTCTCATTTATGTGTTTCCTGCAAATGAAAGAGAATGAAGCCATTTTCAAGTGGTAAATCAATAGCTTTAGCATTTCCTTTTAATATTAGGCACTCTTTTATTTTGTGCTTTCTATAAAGTAAAAGCATAGAATAACCGAAAAATACAAAAAAAAAAGCTAACATACACAAAAATGATTAACAAAAACACATAAAATTACAATAAAAAACACAAAAGGAGAACAAAAATACACAAAATAATGTATAACGTACATCACTGTCCCCTCACAGCTTGTAAATATCTGTATTTATATTTATATATTTCTATTATTAGTTATCTTGTTTTATTTTTTACTACTGTAATGTGTGTGTATTTAATCCCTATTTAATTAACTTAATTATGTACGTTTTTTTTCTTCTTTCTTTTGATCTTTAACGTTTATTCTTTTTATTTGTGATATTTCTTGAGCAGCTGTAATGCAAGTAATTTCCCCCTGGGATAATTAAAGGACTTCTGATTCTGAAAACAACAATAAAAATAAACAGAATAACAGATTGAATGAAATACAATACATTAAATGCCAAGAAAAAAAAATCCAAAATGAGAGAACACACGAGTCAAAAAATCCAAAAAAAAATCCACAAAATGAATAAAAAACACACAAAACAACAACAAAAATAAACAAAATCTTTAATCTTCTCTGTAATAATGCTTAAAAAAAACTATTGATAATGTCCCTCTAGCATTAGATAATAACAGTTTTGTTTCACTTGCTGTTATAAAAGTTTCCCTTCCCTAATATAGACTTAAGGCTGTTAATATAGATTTACAGCTTTTGTTTTTGTTTTTGAAAGGCTAGAAGTAGACATTGGCATCAGATAGAAAGTTACCCTGTAGTCGACCCACCTGATGAACTCCTCTTATACGCTAGTGCTAGGATGGTCGGATGGTGTCTGAATATTCCTTCCTATCTCCTTTCCTATCCACTTTTCCATAACCCCATGGATGACGTCACAGGGTTAAGGAAAGGTGTTAGGAGAGGAGTTAGGAAACAGCCATTATGTTTGTTTTGACAATCAGACCCTCTCCACTAGGTGACGTAATAATTTGACGGCTGTGAAGGTTAGTGACGTCTGTCGTGGTGAAAAAAAACTACAAATTTCTAAAAATGGACTAAAATGATTGACCTCTGACCTCAGACATGCTGCTGTGGTGATTTCGGGAACAGAGTTGGCTCGTCAGCTGCACAGAGAAATCCAGCGTGATGTGGAAGAAATGGTAACTCAGGGCAACATGAGACCCCACCTGGGTGTGGTCCTGGTGGGGGACAACCCGGCCAGTCGGACATATGTGAAGAACAAGACGCGAGCTGCCAGCATCTTGGGTCAGACATCACACATTACTGTGTCATAAATGTGTCTCAGAAAAGACAGATGTGTAAAAGTATGACACACACACACGCGCTCACACGTCTTTGTTTTGACGAGTCGTGTGCGATGTGCATGTGCTCCTCAGGCATTTCCAGCGACACGGTGGTGCGGCCGAGCAACGTGTCCCAGGAAGAGTTGCTCGAGCTGATTGACAAGATGAACCGTGATTGGAGGGTTAGTGGTCTCCTGGTGCAGCTACCGCTTCCTGGTAAGGAAAGACTCCACAGCTGGAGCACATCACTATTCTCTGGCTGTTTTTTAGTGCTCACTTTTTTCAATACATGATTTCCCTCACGGCAGGAGGAACAGAATGAATGGATATGACATTTTCCTTAAATTTCAACTGAAAATAAATAGAAACAGCACAAATAAATGTCTATTCTCTTAACAGTTTCACCAAATTTGAAGCTTTCTAATGAAATTACCTCGAACTAAATGTACAAATACGATATATGAATACGGAAAAAACAAGAGATTTTAAAGCACACATTTTCATCTAACCATTTTTTATCTAACCATTTTTTTAAATGGTTAGATAAAGCATAAATTATACCTAGTATTTATTACTAAGTGTATGTTTTTATTGAAATGATCTGTCTACAGTCTACTCTGGGACTGTTCATCACATTAAAACACGTCCAAACTTTATTCCCTTTTCTTTTACTCATTTCCCTCACCCTGACCGCACAGTCTGTGAATAACTCATTTTATGTGTCTGAGGTGTATTATGTCTGAATAACTTCATTAAATACAACTGTGATAATAATTTTATAATATATCAAGAACTGTAAATGTACCGGTATATGTTTTTGTCACTTTCCCGCTCCAGACCACATCAATGAGCGCGCCGTGTGCAACGCCATCGCTCCAGAGAAAGATGTCGATGGCTTTCATATCGTTAATATTGGGAAACTGTGCCTGGACCAGAGATCCATGGTACCGGCCACGCCTGCAGCTGTGTGGGAGATCATCAAAAGAGCAGGTAACGCCCCGTGTCATCAGATCTGTTCTTTAGATTTGATTTCAGCTTTTTAGGTGCTGCTCACCTGTTGTCCACTAGAGGGTGTTAAAGAGCTAGCTGGATGTAATGTACCTGTAGATCAGGGCTTCTCTAACTTTTTTGGATCCAGGAAGCTCCTTATAGGGGAGAAACACTTTCCAGTACCCCCTTATAATTCTCACGCTTATTAAATACTGCCATTTGTAGCCCTAAATGTGTGGAATAATGTATTGTTTTCACGCTTTAACTTAAATAATTCTGATCTTTGTACTAGAAAAGAACTTAAAGCATACCTGTACTAGAACTGTATATAAACATACAATGTGTTTAATGTTTTACCAATAAACTAAATGTCAATATGTATTTAAAACATTTTTTAAAATACTCTTTTTGCATGATTTTATATCCATTGAGACAGACATCACACTTCACATTAACATATGGAGAGAAAATTGTCTTTTTTTAATGCAATCAAACAAAAAATTGGTTTTGAAATAAAAAAAAAAAAAATTTTAAACAAAATAATGCATTTGAAATTTAAAAAAAAAGATTTGTAAACAAAAATAATGGATTTGTAATAAAAAAAAAATTGTAAACAAAACTGTCATTAATATTTTATTTTTATTTTTATTTTTTAATGCTGGTTTTATTCATAAATTAAGTATTAGCTTTAACGAGACTGCGTTTCCTGAAGTCTTGATTGTGTTTGAACTCCAAGATTGTGGGCGGAGCCTCCTCCGGACGATGTTAGAAGTCTTTTTCACACCGTCGTTCGAAACTGACCCATAAAAAGACTTATGGCCCGGGGGCCAAATCATTGTGTAAATGAAACTCAATAATATTTGCAGGTTCTCAGTTTTCCTGGTGCTTATATCACATGATTAGTCATTTTTAATGTTAAACAGTTTAAAAAAACAAAGCAAATTCTTACAAATTCCTTCAATTTTACTTGTTTAAATATAAATTGCATCAGTTATTGCTTGATATGGTCAGTTTCTAACATATTTAGTATTTTATGTACACGTAGAAGTGCAAACTAGGGAACAATAATGTTGAAATAACTTGTTTTCCCGCATAAAATCTGTGGCCCACTTGAGATCAAACTGCTCGGTATTTGGCCCCTGAACAAGAATGTGTTTGACAGCCTGAGTTAGAGGGAAAAATGTGTATGAAGGTGTTCTCTTCATGGCATCGTTCAAGTTCTTGCTTGTCTCAGTTGTGGAGTAAGAAATCTTATCAAACATGATTGTTTTTTTAAAAACAAACTTCTCCCTCTGGGAAATGTGTCCATCCAGGCATTGAAACTGTGGGAAAAAACGTGTTGGTCGCTGGACGCTCCAAAAATGTCGGAATGCCCATCGCAATGTTGCTGCACACGGATCGCCAGCATGAACGCCCCGGAGGTAAATCTGAGAGTGAGCATGTCAGCTTATTTGTGCAGTCGGTGAGTCAGCGCTGTGAAATGACTGGCTTGTGCACTTCCTCCTAAAGGTAAATGATGTTGCAACATCTTGGCTTTTCCTCAAAATACAAAGCGTTGCTTTGTTGCTCTATCGAAGATGCAAATCAGATGAAATCTTTCTGGACTCATTAACTGTCAATAAACAAAAACATGCTGCAGGAGAAAAAAAAGAAAAAAGCAGGGAGTGTGGAGGGAAAACACTATGTTACAGCAGCGCGTGGTGCTGGTGAACGGATGGACTCCTTATAAGGAGCAGGTAGATGGATGTGGGCAGTTGTTGGTATTAAATGTTAAGATGAAGCAATGACATGAAAGCACTGAGGAAGTGCAGGGTAGGTCAGCACTGACGATAAATGCATGAAAAGAATGTAAATGAAATGGATGAATCATTAAATGAAAATCCTTCAACAAAAATCTAAATTAAAACCAACTTTATTCATTTTAGCAGATGTTTTTGGATCATCTAAAGAGATACGGATCCTTAAAAAGTTTTAAAAGGCATAAAATTAATGAATTCTTCATTGTTTTTACAAACGTGGCCTAAAACCTTTGAAATGTCCTTGTTAGAAGATCTATGCCTAACGAAACACATTATTTTGTACCATATTTGTTTTATTAACTTTAAAAATGGGACTACTTTACCGTTTTCGAGTCTGTGCGCCGCCATGTTGAAACGACGTCATAGATGACACGATTCACCCTTTTCATTCCATTGAGTTCTATATGAGGTGAAGCATTCAGGATCATTTAGCAGCTTTTTCAGTCAAAATGACAACTTGTGCTGCTTTGGGTTGCTCTAAAAATCAGTAAAAGTTAAAAAAAAGTCGGTGAAAACCTCGTGTTTACCGAAATTTGATAAACAAAATCCACGACCCGAAAAAATCTGTGACCGCAGGGGGCGACAGTTACAACTCTGCTGTAAAAACAGTGGTTGATCCCTTTAATTGTCATTAAAATGTCTTAAATCAATGTTTCAAAAGTAGTTTTAACACATAATTATGATTTTATGATTGTAATTAAGCTCACATTTAAAAATAAGTGGTAACATTCATTTTTCTTAAAAAAATTATAATTTACCTTAACATTGCGCAATCATGACAGCGGACTAAGGTGACGTGGTTGCAGCGGGACTCGAAAGTTGCCTGTTCAACGAACACGATTTTTCTTGTGTGATTTTCATTATTTTAGTCTGGTTTTTTTTGGTGTAATTTACTCTCATTTTGTGTATTTTTGTTTTTTTACTTTGGGGATCACCAGTTGCACGTCTGCACTAGACACTGGAAAAAGTGCTTCCTAATCCTATGCGATTGATGTGGCATATTTTTCCTGAAGTTGGTCTTAAATTTTATTTCAAATGGCAATAAAAAAAGTCTTAAAGATTTGATTTAATTTGACTGAACCCAGAGTTAGACTGTTTTCTGTGTGAATGTTATTTGTATGTCCTATTTTATCTGTTTGTTGTCCTTAGGAATGGCCATGCATATATACTATAGTCTGTGATGTGGACCGCAGGAAAACTACTGCTTTAGCAGTATGGCTAATGGGGATGTACATAAAAACAAACAAACTCACTAAAGTCAGGCTCAGCGTTTGTGATGATTATGAAGAGGAAAAGCTGATGTTTTAAAAATTTCTACCATGACTCGCTAAACTTCATGTGCAAGAGACAAAAACTGAAATCCACTTATTCATGAACATTTTGTTGAAACTGCAAATATGTGGGCGAAGTTTTTATTTTCACACAGTAAATCCTAATTTGGACAGTATAAATAATTAAATAAATAAAATTAACACAGATCTGTGTTAAAAGTATGAATCAACCAATCATTTTAATGATTATCAAACAATTAATATATAACTCTGTTTTCCTTGCATCATATACTCACAACCTAAAAAATGGAATCTGAAAAAGCTCAAATATTACGTTAAGCATCTTTTTTTTTTTTTTTAAATCACATCGGATAAAACATAATAATTTTTTTTTTTTTTTTTTCTGTTACATCTTTACTCAAAACAATAGTCATAATGTTTAAATACACAATGTGCAAAAACTTTACTCTTGTTTTTTATGAGGCAGATACAGACTTGATTTGCACAGAAGGCATTTCCTTTTTTTTGGTACAACCTTTCTTTGTTTGTTTTATTCCCTACCTCGAAATAAATAAAGGAATAATTTAAAAAAAAATTAAAATATATATATGTATGTATATATATTCTAAAATGGTATTTTTCTGTAGTTTACAATCCATCCATGTTGTGTAAACAGTTCTTTCAAACCTAAGGCAATATCATAAGTTATCATATTAGTAATCCTCTTTGATTGTAATAAAAAAGTATTTTATTGTATATAAACATCTCTGTTCAGAGTTTTAAAACTGGCAAAACTATAAAGTAGAGGAAATGCAACCTCGTGTTTTTTTAAAGGAAGTCACATATCAAAGACTGGAGATATGATGCCGTGAGTAATCAGAGTACACACCTTCACCTTGCATCAGGTATGAGAGCTGCAGGTTCTCTACGTGCTGGGACTCGCCTTTCCCGTCCTATCCTTCTTGTTCTCCTGTAATGCATTTTTATGTGGTGGACTTTTCATCCAAAGAATGAAGATCTTATCACTGATGTGTGGGACCTTTATTGTGCAAAAATTCAGTTGTAGTTATTACACATTTCACCTGCTTCTTGGTCAACCTTAAACGGTTTTTGAAAAGCTGTGATGCAACAGGACCATCAACAGAGATCCACTCTGACTCTGTGCCTGAGAGGTTTGCATGTTCTCTCTGAGTGCAGCCCTGTTTCTTTAATAGAACACATGAGAATATGTGATTGTGTGATTTTCCATAGAGCGTGTGTTGGCTCAGTGTTTCCTGTTAATGGGATGGGTTCAATCATAAAAATAAGACGGTTTAAATGAATCATAAGAAAATGGCAGAAATCCCAATAATCACCTGCTCGAAAGGATCAGCCTCTAATGTTAGATGTAATGATTCTGATTCTGATGATACAATGATCTCTTTAGGGCAGAAAACATTGACCATCTCTTGATTGTTTTTTGGAAGTTATGAATTGTTTGCAGCAGATCCATAAATGAATATTTGTCTTAGTAAAACTTAACTTTGCTCTCAGAAAGATCAGTGTGTTTGTAACATGACAGAATTTAGAATAAAGGCCATCTTAAGCATTAACACAGGAAAGAATAAAGGGTTTGTGTCATTTTTTAAAAATTATTTCTGTTATTTTGGATAATTTTATCTTATTTAATGTGTTTTTGGAGTCGTTTTTGTTGTCATTTTCTGTATTTTTATCATAATTTTGTTTATTTTCTCATTTAATGTGTTTTTGGAATAATTTTCATGTGTTTTTGTTGTCATTTTGTGGATTTTTATTGTCATTTTGTATAATTTCTCTCATTTAATGTGATTTCTTTGGTTGTTTTGTGTATTTTTGTTGTCATTTAAAATAATTTTCTCATTTAATATGCTTTTGTTGTCTTTTTTGTGTGTTTTTGTTGTCATTTTGTGGATTTTTATTGTAATTTTGAATAATTGTTGTCATTTTGCATATTTTTGTTGTCAATTAAAATCATTTTCTCATTTAATATGCTTTTGTTGTCTGTTTTGCATGTTTTTGTTTTAAGTTATCTATTTTTATTGTCATTTTGGAAAAAAAATTTCATTTAATGTGCTTTTGTTGTCATTTCATGTATTTCTGTTGTCATTTTGGATAACTTACTCTCCTTTAATGTGTTTTTGGAGTCATTTTGTGTTGTTTTCTCTCATATTAAGTGTTTTTTAATAGTTATTTTGTGTTTTTAGAGTTTTGTGGTTTTTTTTGTTGTCATTTGGAGTCATTTTGTTCGTTCATTTAGGGGGCCACACAAAACTAGACTGAGAGCCCTATGTGTGGTCTAAATGATTACCATTTAGGTGACAGATGGAATTTAAAGCATTTGGACGTCGAGCTCCCTTTAGCTTTGATGTTACTTTGCTTTTATTCACACAAACAATCCACTCCTCCCACCACGACTAATGAATTGCACTTTCAATCATGCCTAAGTTTAAACCTACAACTTAAGGACATGCACGTTACGTGCACAAAGTAGTAATTAGAGGTTACTATGTGCAGTCGTGCACTGAGCCGCCTCTAAGAAGGAACTGTTTTCTAAACATTGAAGTGTCTTGTGTCCCAGCCTGTACGTGCCTGGATTTGTTTGTGAAAATAAGTCTGCTCATCTTTTCAGGTGACGCCACAGTGACCATCGCACACAGATGTACACCAAGGGAAAAACTGAAAGAGCTCACCAGCCTGGCTGACATCATTATTGCAGCAGCAGGTAATTCAGCCATGTCTTCAAAACAAGCACCGATCAGCGTCAACCCTGCAGTTTTGGATCCACACTATTATCAGTAGTTTAAAGTCCGTGTTGGATGTTTTTCTCATGCAGAAAATTCTATATTTAATGATTTAATTGAATCGGTTGTAACTTTCTTGCCGTGTTCGCTCCATTTGTGGCAACAGATTACAGCTTTAAAGGGATCCTCCACTGTTTTTACAAATGTGACCAAAAATCTTTGAAATGTCCTTATTAGAAGATCTATGCCTAACAAAACACAGTATTTTGCACCATATTTGTTTTATTAACTTTTAAATATGGGACTACTTCACTGTGTTAAAGCTTGTGTTCACCCATCTTGAAATCATGTGGTTAATGACGTCACATGTCCCCATTTGCCTGTAAACATCCCATTGTTTTCTATAACATTTGGCCTGCTGTCTAGATCATTGAGAAGCTTTTCCTGAGCGCTTGTGGAAATCTACCAAACTCGAGGTCCACAGGCTGCATCTAAGAGACTTCATCTCTTCCTTGAATAATCTGATTAAAGAGACAAGATCAAAATACTTTAACCAGCTAAAGGTGGTATTTGACACTATAAATTATCTGGTGTCCAGTATCCTACCTGCTTCTTCTGTCCCTTGTAAAGCAAATAGCAATGACTTAATGAGCTTTTTTTCTTGAAAAGATCAGAGACATTAAAGGTAAAACCCCAGCACCCTCTTGTTATGGCCCAGCCATCGCTAAACTGCCCCCACAAGTCTGGACTTACAGCTAAAATGAGTCCCACCTCTGCTTGGTTGATGTTCTCCCTTCTCAGCTTTTTGTAAACATTGATTTGATTGAGCCATGGGTCACTAAAATGTGCAATCTGTCTCTTTCTTCTGGGGTGTTTCTCATTTTGTCTCTCATAGTTGAGGTATACTTTTGATGAAAATTACAGGCCCTTCTCATCTTTTTAAGTGGGAGAACTTGCACAATTGGTGCCTGACTAAATACGTTTTTGCCCCACTGTACTGCTTGTTTAAGATCTCAGAAGTCCACAAACTTACCTCTTTAATGGACTTCCTCTCCCATGTAAAAGCAGTGGCTGAGTGAGAACAGTTTCCAATTAAGCTCAGAGAAAACTGAGACACTCATTGTTGCTCGTGACATTGCCATCCCTGGTATTAAGCAACTCCTGGGAGACCTGTCTTTGATAAAGACATGTCTCTAGTGCAGCATTCAAAACGTTATTTAATAACTGATTTTGCAATTGCATAATATTGCCAAGCTGTGTGGTTGGACTATTGTAACGGTCTGTTCACCTGCCTAAATAAGTAGGAACTGACCCGCCTACAGTATGTTAAAAACACTGCAGCGAGGCTCCTGACTTGCACCAACAGGAGATACCATATTACTCCTGTTCTGAAGTCTCTCCATTGGCTTCCTGTTGTCTTCAGAGTGAAATAAATTCTGGTTCTGACTTTCAGGGCACTTAGCGGACAGGCTCCAGATTATTACACTGATCTGATCCAGCCCTACACTTCAGCACAGAGTCTGAGGTCTTCAGGCCAATGGTCCCTCGAACCAGTCACAAAACCCAAGGAGACGGGTCTTTTGAAGCCGTTGTGCCTCGTCTCTGGAATGAACTTCCTCTGTCCTTGTGAAGACTTTCTTTTTAAACTAGCTTTCCAGAGCTAGTGGAGCTGCTTTCATGATTGTGTATTTTGTTGTTTTGAATTTCATTGTGCTATATGAATAAAGTTTACCTAATTACTTTTTGTTCAAAATGCCAACTTGTGCTGCTTTTGGTTGCTCTAAATAAGCGAACTGCATTTTAGTTGAACTAGATTAATATTTGACAAAGTGAAAGTATAGAAATATAGTTGCTTAAGATTGTTTTAATTTAAAAAAAAAAAAAAATACAAATAACATTAAAAAAAATCTAACCCATAACTCTACGCGATCCCTCATGGGGTCCCGACCTCAAGGTTGAAAAATACTGATTTAGTGGCTCCTGAATAGATTATTTCTATAGTTTTTATCATTTCTGGTCATCTCATGCCTCACACCAAGACTGACAATTTATTTGTACATTTTCCATTTCGTGTCTCTCAAGTACCCCTTGTCGTGCCATTGCGTACCCCCATTTGATAAACACTGCTCTAAATAATCAGTAAATGTTAAAGATGCCAATGTAAATCTCTTTAGTTTACCGAAATAGAGTAAAAACAGTTATTACCCGAAAAACATCTGTGACCACAGGGGGCGACAGTTCTAACTCTGTTGTGTGGTAGTAGACAATGAAGCAGAGAAGAAGAGCTCACCTAAGGGGCCTTTACAGTGCACTGACGCACTCTGATGGCTGAAGTTTAGAGCAACTAAAAGTAGCACAAATTGGCATTTTGACCCAAAAAAGCTACTAAATGATCTAAAAAGCAGGCTCCTCTCCAATAGTAAACAATGGGATGTTTACAGGCAGTGGGGCCATGTGACATCAATCACATGATTTTGTGTTGCAGCCACGGTATAATGAAACTGACTAAAGCAGGTCTTTGGGAAGGGCCTGTGACTTTCTTCTACTCCTTTTATCATGTTTCAGTTTCGATGATGACACACTGCTTTTGCACGTTACCATGTAAATACAAATCACTCCACCCTGCACTGTGGAGCTCAGGGTTAAACTGAGCGTTAAATTCATTATTCATCACATTGTCTGCATCCTTGTTAAGTACCACTATGGAGTATCTTAATGGTTCTTGCATTTTTGATGGATAAGATTGGTGTCAAACTCGAGGCCTGTAGGCTGAAGATGGCCCAGACAAATCTTTGACCTGCAGGCAGATTTTTGAAAATTTTTTTTTTTAGAAAATAACAACCAAAGCATGAATTATTGTATAAATCAACATGTGTTTTAGGTCCAGATATCTCAGTCCCTCCAAATTCAAGAAAAATAAAAACAGTGACACTCCCCAATATCTACTGTTTATAGTTACATGATTTGTCGTTTTTACTGGAATCATGTCATTTGAATCGTTTGCGAGAACTCTCACTGTAAAAGAAAACTTGCAAATTCTTAAAGATTATTTTTGAAATTACACTAAAGCATCCTGAAATTACTAATATCTGTGACTTCATGCTTTAACTTTACACCTATGATATATAAGTGAATTATAGACATTTTGTTAAACCAAAAATCCAAACTTAAGTACAAAATGTTAAAATTGCTTGTTTCTCTCCCAAAAAAAATCTGAATTTTTTTGCTCTGCCCCACCTGAGATTAAATGAGGTTGTACGTGTATGTGGCCCCTGAAGTAAAATGAGTTTGACACCCCTGTTTTGAATGATTTTTTTCGAGATTACAGCAAATAATTTTGATGTTTTTTAAAACTTATGTGTTTTGCTGCTGTTTACAGGCGTTCCTGGTCTGATCACTGCAGATATGATCAAAGAAGGGGCCGCAGTCATTGACGTGGGCATCAATCGCATCCCGGACCCAAACACGGGTAAATTACGACTCATCGGTGATGTCGACTTTGAAGGTAAGTAATCAATATGAATATAAACTTGATTTTAATGCATTAAAGCTGCTTAAACACGTATCTAACTTTTTTTTAAGCTCAACTTAATTCATAAAAACAACAGAAATGTCACTTTAGTAGAGTTTCATTTTTGTGGTGAAGTAGATTTATCTGTTGTTCCACAGAACAGAAATTTGAGGAATACATAAATAAGGAATAAATATTGATTTTTAGTGTTTCCATGAACTGTTGGTTGTAGGAGTGAAGACGAAGGCAGGCTTCATCACACCTGTTCCTGGAGGGGTGGGGCCAATGACAGTCGCCATGCTGATGAAGAACACTGTGACTGCTGCTAGAAACGCTCTGATGCATTAAAACACACACACACGCATTTACACTTTAATTTATACATTCATTGCCTCAAGACTCAATACCTGCTGGAAAATCTACTTGATATGTTTATACTGTTTAATTAACTTATTATTTTTTATTTATTTATTTTGAAATTCACTATTTAAGAGGACTATTTTTTCTACTGATGTCAGCCGGGTTACATATTCCAGATTCACTGGAAAAGGACTAAGAAATAAAAAAGTATTCTGTGCCATTAATGCAATCTGATCGTGTTTTTTTTTTTTTTTTTTGCATTCATTTTGACATTATTTTATTGGATGTTCAACACCAAAGACTTACTCATCGGTTGGAATATATTCAGTGAAAGTACAATTTATTGATTTGTTTTAGAGTAAAGCTTTCCTGAACATTAAAAAAAAGTGGTATGGGGACTTCCCTGCAATGGAATGGCACACAGGGCATACCCCCACCTTGGGCTCGCTAAGAGCTGGAGATAAAAACAGATCCTCCACCGGCCAGTCAGGATTGGCAGATTGAAATAAATGCTTCTGAGGAATGCAGACAGAGGTTGCATCCCACAGTGAGACATCTCACTCATATTACTCATAGAACCGGGTTATATACATAACCTAAAGTTTTGTCAGTAGCACAATGGATGGTCTCTGAAAATCTCCAAAATGTCGGGATGAAATGAGTTTCTGTGAATTTTATGGATCAAATGAGCACATGTTGATGTTGTACTTGGTCACATTCTCACTTAAAATGCTTTCAGAACTTTCAAAGGTGGAGAATCAACAGATATTTAGCATTAGTGTTCTTTTGGTTTTTGTCGTAAGTTTGAAATACATCTTAAGAAACTTGGAAGTATACTTCAGTGGGAATGGTCAACATCCCCCATATAGTAGACAGTGCAGTTATTGAGTTTGTAGTGCATAGTACAGAGTGTTTCATTTCAAACAAAGCCTAATGTAAATACCCCCTAATTAGCATAAAGGCCTACTTGTATAACTAGTAACAATTTTTGCTTCACCAGTAAAGTGTACTTGTCCACTAGTTAACAACATTTAAGTTCACTTAGTAGAGCTGAACAATGGTTGATATCACTGATTTATGCTCAAACGGCTTTCTACCGATAGCAGAATTCACCCACATTCACCAATGGGTGCCTAAGACACTTTGAAAGCTCTCGTCGTCCATTGGGAGCAACTTGGTGTTCGGTGTCTTGCTCAAGGACACTTAAGCACATATTCAATCCTCGTCTGATTGAATCAGTAGTTTATAGACCCTGAAATACTTGCAGAAAGCCTTGATTCATAGACGTCTAAGAATGGTGTTGACATATTTCAATGTAATACAGAATAATTACCAAAAGAATTTCATCAAATCATGAGAATGAACTTGTATGACTACCGCTGAGACCTGGCTGAAAGATAAAGAAATGGTATCAACCCCCCCTGGCTGTGGCACTGGGGGCAGGTAGAGGAGTGGCACTAGGTTGTCATCTTCCATTCACTCCTAAAGCCAAACAAATCTACACTTCATGGGAAAACCTGACACTGAGCCTCAATAATCCCAAACCTAAAAAAAACAAAAACATTCTGTTAGTCATAGTAGTCCTGCCCCTTATAATGAGTTTCTGTCTGACTTCTTAGACTTTCTGTCTGATTAACTTATTATAGTCCAATGCTGATTTCGCTTACTTTTTTAATTTTTAATTTTATACAATTGAATATATACTTCCACTGAGCCAAACCATCTTTACATTTTCACCTTTACACAGACGATACGCAGACCTGACATCAGGTTGTCTTGCCTTTAAGACTTAGTCTGGATAAGCTGAAACTTTGTGTTTTGAATGCTGGATTAAAAAAACAAGTTATTTATATGTGGCTTGAAATATCAAAAGGGAATTAAGTTTTTTGAATGCCATAGTCGGCTACTACAGTAACAAACTAAAGAGTTTCAATAATCAAATCTGGCAAACGGCCTTCTTCCACTTACATAATATGTCTAAGATCTTGGCTCAGTGTGACACAGAAAAACAAATCCTGGCACTTTTTAAATTAAAACTAAATTAATATTCTTCACTGTCACGATCAGCATCTCATTAAAAAGTCTCCTCTTGTTCCAAAATAATCTAACAGGCACGAACAAGAGAGAGCATATTTCTCCAGTTTATTGGCTTCCTTTACTGCTGGCCGCCTCAAATTTAAGATTCTTCTTGTTACCAAACTTCAAAACTATTTTACCAGCAGGACACTTTAGAACCACAGCACTGGAAGTTCCTTATCCTATATATACTGTACATTTTCTGATGCATCAATCAGTTCTCTTTGCTTTACTTTCTTTTTGCTAAAATGTAAATGTGTCCGACTCTCTTGCAGGCAATGCTTTCTATCTTTTTACCTCTTACTTTTTTTCCAGACAATTGTTCCTTAGGAAATCCACTTTGATCTCCTGTCATGTTTTGACTGACAACTCCTAGTCTTCATCAAAGGCGTCTGCTGATCACTTTGATGTTTCCTTTGAAGTTTCCTTGACTTCCGTGTAGTAATACCAGCAAAATTCTTTTTTTGTCTTATTTTTTAATGATATGAATAACCGGTCAGGATATCAAAGTAGATTTCCTAAGGAACAGTTGTCTGAATAAATGAAACCTTAAATTATTATTTAAAAATAATCTTGCTGGAATTTTTTTCTTACACAATCGTGGCTTTAGATTTGACTGTTGCTGATCTGTGGTTTCCAGTCATGCCAACTTTGGGATGATTAGTGTGATGTCATCCCTCTAGCCTGTTGTTCCTTTTGCTGCAGAATCACTTTAATCGTTTCAAAATATTTTAGCCGCTGTAGGATTTGTTCACCTGGAAAGTCTGCTTTGTTTGTTCTGGTGTGAACACGCAAGCGAAGTCTAGAGTGAATAAGGAAAGTGAATTGTATGAGTTTTTTTTTTTTGGTCAGACAATTCAATTCACACACCTAAAATAAAGTAAGAATTAAAAAAAAAAGACACCAAAAAATAAAAACAACGGCCAAATGTGTGAAAGTCCCTTTCAAAAAACAGAAAAAAACTTATGTTGCTTAAAATAACCAAATTATCTGCTAACACTATAGCAAAATTAGGCTTAACAGGTTTAACAGAAAAATACTCTTTTGCACAAAAACTATCTGATAGGAAGAAATATATTATTGTTGAAAAATAAGCACTCATACCCTATTTTCAGGTATTTCATCTGATTAAGATGTGACTTTTTGCAGTGAATAGAGGCTGGCATGTGTGGGTGTTTGAAAGAAATCCAAGGAAAAAACCAGGTTTGACCATTTTCAGGGCAGATGACGTTGCTAAGTTTTCCCTGAGCGCTGCCTGCAGGGAGAACAGGATGTGACACACTCAGGAGAAGAGAGTGATTGAGTCACTGATGTGCTTTACCTTCACCCTGTTCTTTTCTCCAGTTAATGTTACGTTATGTTTAGAGTTATAGTTCTGACAATAACTGACAATGTTTTCTCTGTCATTCTGAAATTAATCAAAAAGACTTTGAGCCAAATCCAGGCGATAGAATAATCAGGAGTGAAAACAGTTTGACTCCAACGGTCGAGGCAAATGATCTCACCCTTAAGTCTGGTTTTACTGGAGGTTTCTGTCCGTTAAAGGGATTGCCCAATACTAGCTTTGTGGAATTTTTTTCATTGAAATATAACTCTCTTTTTTTTGTTAGTTTAACTTCTATTGGGCAATAGATCATCCATTTCAGCAAATGATGAAACCGATGTTTAGTAATTGAACCAGTGTGTTGAATTTTGATGGATTAATCAGTAAAAAAGTAATAAACGTACAAAAGTATTGCTGTGAAAATGGTAGTTAGTGATAGAAACTTATGAGAATAGTAGATTTTCTTTAACAGAAGTGTGTGTGTGTGTGTGTGTGTGTTTGGTCCAATGGGAATTTAAAGTCGCAAGTTACACCAACTCACATGTAGTTTAGGTTTTTTTTTTTTTTTTGGGGGGGGGGGGGGGTGGGGGGAGTGGGGGGGGGGGGGGGGGGGGGGCGACAGAAAAATATCCTTGTTAGTAGTGTAGTAGTCGAGACCGGTCTTGGTCTCGAGACCAAATTTTAAAGGTCTCGGACTCGGTCTTGTCTCGGACTCGGGCTGCCCAGACTCGGGATTTTCCCTCAAGACCGTTCGAGACCAGCACTAATTCCTGCTATTTTTACACTTTATTATAATGTGATAATTACAAGGAGAAGACCGGGATAAAACAATCCTTTATTCATTCTTTAATCCACCCCGTATAATGACCGCAACCTTCCTTAATGTGACTGAGTGACGTGTGCGTGTGTGCGCGGTTTCAGTTTGGACTGTGGAGCGGAAGGGAGATAGAAACTAATCACCCGGAAAAATCCCAGTGAAACTCCGGAAAACAATCACCATGAATAAATATTATCTCCCTGGTAAAGACATGAGCTCTAACAACAGGTAAAATGATAAAATGGTGATATTACAGCCTGTGAATGCAGTACGGGGAGGCATTCACTCCGCCTCTGGGTCCTAGTGCCTGCCGTCCATTTACCGAGGTCCGTGTGTGTTTAATAAGTCCGTGTGTGTCTGTGTGAAAGTCTGCATGTTTATGCCTCTGTCCATCCACTCTTTTCATTATATCCATGTCTTTTAAGGCTTTTATTACATAGTGTCGGCTGTAGTCCAGGTCGCCGCCATCTTGGATTATGTTGTCACCAGCGCGTCATCGCCGCAAGTCGTGCAAGCGCAGAATGATTCAAATAACTGTAAAGAGGTCTAATATTAATCTATTTTCTTTTTAAAATGGGGTTTTAAATTACATTTATGAATATAATATGTTCCCTACAATATGAACAGGTTCACAATATAATTGTTTTTATAGTTTCTGTTTCCACTGTATCCAGAATAATAATAATCTTTCTCAACAAGAACTGTTGATTGATTTGTCACATGACTGTTCCAGGGTTTGAGTTTGTTTTATTTACTTTCACCATGTTATTTCTTGGCAGAAATACTTTTAAACACTTGCTGTACATTCAGCTGACATAAAAATCTTGTTTTCAAATATGTACAATAATTGTGAATTTATCAGTAGCAGTAGTAGTTTTAATATTTTAGTTAATTTTTTGCAGGCAACTTTTTTCTCTGTCAAATGTATTTAAAATTAACTAAAATAAACCTTTTTAGCGATATTTGAGTGCTTTTTTCAAAATTCAGGTGTTTCCATTACTCGTTTTTATGGTGCTAATTAGATTTTGCGCATTTCCAAGGGTAATGGAAACGCACCTATTCATAGTTACGCTAAGTAGGATAATTGATCTTTTGCGCAGAGAACAAACAAAAAAAAAGTATCCTGCATTATTAACAAGTTATTACAGATTTTATACATTAAATTAGTTTGTGTGACCACTGCTTGGTTTTTAGATATTAAAGACCAGGAAATGTCAAACCCCAAATTAATCTCCTTCGTCTGCAAAACAAATCTCTGGCTTTCACAACACCTGTAATTACCAGCGAGCCAACATGATGAAATTAAACGAATAAAGTGAAACTCTGGCAAGTGGCCGACGTGGCTTCCTTTTGTGGAATAAAACCGATTTAAACCTCGAGGCAATCACATGACCTCCCCAACACCCTAATCGCTGATCAGACTCTGTCCTTACACGCAGGGAGGTGACGGACATAAAAGTAATGATGCAGGCCTGGAAGGAAATTCTTTCTATTTGAAAAAATAAAAAAAAATTCTGCTTTCTGATTGGCTGAGGAGATGTGGAGTGAACTATATAAGCAGGTGTGCTGCTCGTGGTTGGTCACACTCAGCAGAAGACGAGATGGTTACACAGACACAGAAGCATCTACGAAAGGGTGAGTTAAGAATTTATTCTACACTTTAGAAAAAACAGAACTCACTAGTTGATTGTTCCATGCACTTTTTTTTTAAAAAAAAAATGGTGTTTTGCTGCTTTAAAGTTTGGATGTAATCTAATGGAAGGATTTTCGTATGTTTTCCAGCTCTCCTCTCAGCTGTGGTGGGCTTGTGTCTCCTAATCAATACAGGACAATCTGCAGTACTTACGTCTGCTTCTCCTCTCCAAAATGCAATTTTGACCACGCAGACAAGTGACAGTGAGATATATTTATTCTTACTTTTTAATCTGTTTCCAGTTTTTGCAGAGAAAGAGATACTTCACATCGAGATAGTCACCAATCGTCCTAATACCAACTATTTCCAAATGTCTTATTTAGAGCTTTTCACTTATGTAACAAATTGAAAATTTCTTCTTCTGTTCTTACGTGTACTAGAATCTTGATTATTTATTTTTTTATATGGACCTCAGGAAGATTAGCAACCACCACAGTGGAAGCTAATGGGGATCCAATGAATAAATACACAAATAAACAATCAGAGGCCATTTTAAGTGGATTTGATTGTAATCAACTGTGATTTTCAGATACAACCGGGCAGCTCCGAACTCTGCACTCAAACAGGTCATGCAGAGAAGAACACAAATATTTCTGTGCCAACGGCGCCATATGCAGGTACCCCCAAGACAGCGAGAAACCCTTCTGCATGTAAGCGCACCAACACCGACACCGCTGCCTGCTTCAGTGGCGTTTCCTCACATTTCTCCACATGTTGGATCGCGTTCACCTGTGGAATGCATTAACATACTGTTCGTTTTGTGTTTTGCAGCTGCACGTCCTTGTATCAAGGCCTGCGTTGCATGGTTCCTGTCATCCCCCACTCCTCTCGCACGCTGCCGGAGTCGCAGCAAGTGATCGCCATTAGCATTGGGATTATCATCTTCCTCATTCTTCTGGCTATTGGCATTTACATTTGTGTCTCTAAAAAGTGAGTGAAAAAATGAGGGCTTTCAGGGGGTGCAATACAAAAAAAGGAATATGTTTGTGTAATATAGCTGGTCAATAGGTCTGAGTTTGCATGACTTGTGTTTTTAGATGTTTGTGGAAAAAAGTTGTACTTTGGTTGTTAATGTTTTTTTGTTTTTGTTTTTTTGTCTTCAGGTGTGTAAAGTCATCCCCGCTGATTAAATCAGCACCATCTGAGACTTCAGTTTAATCTCTGCATCATCATCATCATCATCATCATCATCATCATATACACAAATATTTACACCAATCCAGTTTCCAATAACTTTCTTTTATGCTGTGAAAGCCACCGCCTTGTGGCTTTAAAACTGCTGCATATGAAATGTTTCACATTATAACAATTAAGTCTTGTCGAACCATGAAATAGAATCTCCTGATTGCAGTTTTAACTTGGAAAAAAAAGGTCAAATACGAATAATTTAATTGCTTCTTCTTCCTGTCGATGAGTATTTATTGTAATATTAAACTATTTAATTTATTTCGTTTACAATGTATTTAATTTTCTAATAAAATGAGTTTAAAAGAGAGCTGTTCTGATGTTCTGTGAGTAGAAACACACACACACACACACACACACACACACATACACACACACACACACACACAATACCTTGGAGTATTATTGTCAACATATCTATTCATTAGGGGATTTAACAAGAAGTTTTGTAATGATGGGAGTTGGATTGTAAAATTAAGATTGCATCAAGTGGCACCCCTAGCGAACATATACTGTATGGACGAATTGGCCGGGGGCCACATGTGGCTCTTGGTCTAATTGTGTAGGGCCCCAAGAAGTAAATACACAAAATGACGACAAAAACAAACAATTTGACAGAAAAATACACATGCTGATAAAGAAATACACAAACATAACTTAACAAAATACAACACATACTGTACTAACAACAACAAAAAAACACAAACATGTCAAAAAATAAACTGAATCAAGCCAAAAACACACGAAACGACAACACACAACACGAGAGAATTTAAAAAAAAATGATACCAACAACACTCAAACGAAACCAAAAATAGGAATGATATAAACACCAAATGAAATGAAAAACACACAAAATGACTGTAAGAACACAATAAAAAAAAAAGACACACACAAATGACAACAGAAACCCACAACGTGATAGAAAAATGTACTAAATGACAACAGAAACACAGTAAAAACCACAAAAACACCCAAATATGACCAAAAAGTTCTGAATGAAGCCAAAAACACACAAAAACAACAACAAAAACACACAACATCAGAGAAAAATGTACTAAATGATACCAACAACACACAAACAACAAAATACACTGAACAAAAATATAAATGCAACACTTGTTTTTGCTCACTAACACAGATTTGTGAACAATATTTGAGAAAAATTGGTCTTTTGTGTGTTTTAGATCTTGGCCCTTTTCTATGAATCTCGATAATTATATCCTGGATTAATCTCCTTTAGCGGGCTTCAACTAACCAAACATTCCCTTGTCAGAGAGAAGCTGTCTTACGAACAAAAACATTAAATCAACAACAACAACATGATTACAAATCTCCCTCTCAGTCATACGCAGTCAAGAAAAAGAGTGCCTTTAACTTGGATTTAAAAATTGGATTCTAGATAAAGACGCATTCACAGATTTATGCACCAGCAGCAGAACTCGTCTATTCTGAGGCTGACTGGAAGCCAGTGTAAAGTGTAAAGCATTCTGAAGCAGCTGTAGCTGTTTGACCATTACAATAGTCCAGTCTGCTAGAGATAAAAGCATGGACCAGCTTCTCCTGATCTTTCTGAGTCATAAAACATTTCACTCTGAAGATCTTCTTCAGGTGGTAGAACCTGATTTTGTAATGGATTTAATCTGACTGCTGAATGTCAGATCTGAGTCAATCAGAACACCAAGGTTTGGGACTTGGTCTTGAGATCAAGACTCACTTACCTAGCAGTGTACCTTTTCTAAGCAATCACACCTCAATGGGACCATAGTCATCTGGGTTCTGTGATAGATATAGTTGTGTGTCGTCTACTTAGCTCTGATAGTCAACCTTACGGTTCTGTAAAATGTGTCGTAAAGGAAGCATGTAAAGGCCAAACAGAAGGAGTCCAAGAACAGAGCCCTGAGGAACCCCACAGGACATTGGTAATCTGTCGGTTTCAAAGTTTCCAATGTTTACAAAATAACCACGCTCCTCCAAGTATAACTTAAACCAGTGCAGTACTTTTTAGTCCAACCCATGTTTGCAATGTGTGCTACCTTATGTCATTTAGCACTTTGATGGGGTACCCAATGCTGCAATGACTTTTTTTAGTGAGCGGATGTTTAGGAGGTTTAATGCCTGAAAGTATTTAGAAGAGGAAGAGGATTGTATTTTTGTGCTTAGTCATGTTCACACCTTTCTATCTTTATCCTTCTGCAACGACAGCCTTGGATACAGGTTGTACAGTAGAAACCAACCTGTGGTTTTAGCTCATGTTGAATGTAATAACAGTATAAACCATCATAAATATGTCATCTACAGTCATCTCCTTCTAATTTACTTTAGAAAGAGCTGCAGTCCTTGTGATTAATTACATAATAGCTGCAATGTGTCACGTGAGAAATGATGCCAATAATTACTGTATATCCTTCGTGGCTCCAGAAAATTGTGTCATATAAGTTTTTTACCAGCTTCTCTTTGTAGATTCTGTTCATTCATGTGTGCTCTTCAAGCTGTGAACTGATCTGTCACCACACCCAATGCACAGGATGAGCGTACGGTGTGCATGTCTTATCTCCGCCCATCTTTTACCTGGTTGCGTCTCCAAACTGGCTCATTTCTGCGCACACTCCGGCTCTCCTGGCTGCAGAAATGGGAACCAGCAGACCTTTGGCTCTCCTGCCACTCATTGGTAATGTTTGTGCTTGTGTGTTTGTTTTTGTCAGAGATGTAGATTGATGTGTAGATAGTAGGCGGTTAGTCTGTCAGCTTTGAAAACGTGGGTAGGCGACTGCAAACCTGCAATTACTCAACTGTAAACTCTTTTATGGACATAAGAAGTTTACTGAAGCTGTTTTTTTTTACTTTTTCTCCGACACTTTAAGTTGCTGTAAAAACCTTCTCAGTTTAATGGATTCTAATGTTTTCATTTCTTTTCTAAAACATTTAATAATCTCCCCGTATGACAATGTGTGTCAAACATTAAATGTCTCCTGTTGACCTTGACAACATGTCTTTTTATTTAGCACAAATATGAACTAAGGTTTTCCTTTTGAAACCACAAATACTCAAAGGTGACTTGATATTTTTTTATTTTACTTTTATTATTTTATTGGAAATAAGAAAATCTACTCTCCCCACTGACAAGCCAGATCTGGTATGTTTGACACCATTTTAGTGTTTATTGGATTTAATACGTGTACAAGGGTTTCTGGAAATAAGCAGCTCAGCCTCAAATGACAGAAATGGTGTTTGTTATGTTGATAACTGGTGCTTTCCCGTTTTGCTGCAATAGCTGAAATCAAGTGTGAGCAATAAGTGATGACAAGTCTTTAGCATTGCTGTGAAGCAATTTTTTGCAGAATGGTTTTAACTCAGCCATATTTGAGTCTTTTTGAGCATGAACTGCCTGTTTACTGTCACATTGCACCGTCTTCATTGGATAGAATTCCAGACTTTGATCTGGCCTCTTCAAAAACGTCATTTGGTTTTATTTGAGCCATTCAAAGTGCATTTGCTGGTATGTTTTGGTTCATTTTCCTGCTGCACAACCCAAGAGCGCTTGAGCTTTAAGGTACAAACTGATGGCTGGATGTTCACCTTCAGGATTTTCTAGTAGATTGCATAATAAGTTGTTTTAGTGGTCCAGGTCTTCAAACAGTGAAGCAGCTCTATTATCACACTGCCACCACCATGCTTCATTGTTCGTATGATGTTCTTTTTCTGAAATGCTGTTATTTTTACACCAGATGTAATGATTTTTGCGTCATTGCTCCATGTTTCTTGGCTAATGTGAGATGATTCTTTTTTGTCAGCAGTGGTTTTCACATCGGAACTCTCCCGTGGATGTCATTTTTGCCCCGTGTCTTTCCTACGGTTGAGTAGTAACACTGAGCTAAACTGAGGCCAGTGAGACCTGCCTTTCTTTGGATGTCGTTATGGGATCATTGGTGACCTCCTTCATGGTTGGTCAACCACTTTTAGGAAAGTTCACCACTGTTCCCAGTTTTCTCCATTTGTAGATAATGGCTCTAAACGTGGTTGGCTGTAGTCCCAAAGCATCGGAAATGGCTTTGTAAACTAGATTTCAATTACTTTGTTTCTCATCTGTTCTGAAACTTCTTTGGATTCTGTTTCCAATATTACAATTGGTGATTTAAACGTGATAAATATGAAAAAAATCAGGAATCAGGATGGGGGCAAATACTTTTTTACGACACTGTATACGCAGTAGAGTAAAACGTATACAGAAGTGTATATATTAAAAAGTACACAAAGTGATAAATATGAAAAAGAAAAATTAAACACTGCATAATACAAAACAGGATATAATTTCTGCTTTACAATGATAGGAAAAGCTGATACCAAAGGATCAAAAAGCGATGTTTGTAGGCTACTAGGCGCTAACCAGGTTAGCTTGTTACCAGATGTGAAATTAGCCAAATCACTGCTACTGTGCAAAGATATTTATTTATTTAAAGGTTCATTTAGAAGTGACAGAACAATACTCATTATTACAACAACATATGGACAAGTGATCAATTATTCATTGGTCTTATAGCTCCATGCTAGGCTACACATGGAGAAGACAATGAAATACACACATATAGCTTTATATATCTACACAAAATTGTGCAACTTACTGATACATTTCATGATTAAAATAGTCGTTTTTGTATAAAGAATCACATAATATCTAATATCTTTTTATCTTATATAAATATATTAGTTTCATAGTAACACACATTGAGAGACTTTTCCTTATTGATTTATTATTGTTTTAAAAGAAGTAAACATCTTTAAATGTATGTATTTAATTCATATGCAGCTTACAGTCAGTCAGTCTTGTCTTGAATTTTCTCATTTGAGATTAAGCTTTGAAAGCTGGCTCAAAACAACACTTTGATTAATGAGCTGATGCTCATTCTGAGCCCAGTGCCTGCAGGGTTGTGAAGGATGTAGGAAATAAAAGCTTGAAAATATTTTTAGAAAAAAACCCCAACTGTAATCCGTTATTAATTTGTCTTACTGCTTTTGCTCATGTAAAAAATTTGGTAGGTGTCGTTTCCGTATTTTACATTTTTATTTATTTTTATTCATTTGTTTCGAGCTAGACAATAATACAAACACATAAAAAGGTAGTACAAAAAAAAAGAGATATATTCTCTGCAAATCATGTCAGTATCTGGCTCATGAAACAAGATACTAAAATAAAACATGTCCAAAATGGAGTGGGATGAAGTAAAAGTTATAGCTTTGCTTTTTAGCGAAACTAAGAGAAAACTGTGAAAATGATCTTTGATTCAAATTAATTATTGGCGAAATATATAATTTAACTGATTAAATAGTTCTGTATTGTAGTAAAGATGTGTTTATGAGCTACGTCAGAAACAACCCCTAACCTGGGTGGAGATTAAAAACAGAAGTAAATATATTTGCAGCCATGACAACCCACAGAAACAAAGTGAGGTGCAATGACCAGCTTTTACAACCAGACTCTGAACCAGTCGTAGCCTGAACGTGTTCTGCATCCTTTAGCTTCATGTGTTCACTGTCCCTTCACTGGAATGTGGGCGTCTGTGCAGACAAAGCTGGGCAGGCTGCGACAGGAAAGGCCTGTGATGCAGGCGATGCATAGGAACATTCACAGGTCACCTATTTAACACTTCCTAATGGATATGAATGACTTTTTAAAAGAAAAAAAAGTCATGTATGTGCATGTGAGGATGAAAACAGGGGTGAGGAGTCATGTGTGGGATTTCATGCTTTACTTAAAGATCTGACAGTAAGAATGTTCCAGGTTCAAATCCTCTGGCTAATGAGGCCTGGTTGTCTGCATTATTTCCTTTTTCTGTCAGTTTCCCACAAATATATTGTATATGTGAATTTACGTATTGGAATGTGTTTGGCCTTTGAATAGGACATTGTACAGAGGGTAGGGACTGATTTTGGTCACATTCAGCTTTGCTCATTTTAGATGTGCAGTGTTGGGCTGGATACTGAAAAATTGTAACTACCAGGCTAGGTAATTCCAGCAAGTTCATTTTGTCTTCTTTTTTTAATTACTTTGAAGGGAGAACTCAGAAATAACACATGAAAGCGATCAGTAGATGCCTCTGAGGAAGACTGACAATTGGCAGTTGCAACATTTCAAGGAGATCAAAGCAAATTTCAAAGCAAATTGCCTCAAAAAAAAGTTGTCTGAATAAATGAAACCTTAACATATTACTAAGATAGGTATTGGTGTCAGTTTCATCACTAAAGTAATTCAGTTACTTTTCTAAATAGCAATTATTATATTAAAAAGTAATGCGCACTTATACAACATAATAGCCACTTTGCAAAGAAAAACGTTCCAATATTTCAACACTTGTCCTTATGGCCTTCATTTCACTACTGTTACTCTATGTGAAGGAACCCGTTAAAGGTGGGATGATATATATCTTGCAACAGTATATTGCGATAAACGAGTAGTATCACGATATTACTAAAGAATAGAATAGAATATGAAAAGAATAAGACTTTATAGTCATTGCAGAAAAACAATGAAATTGCACATGCCCCTCCTAACAACATTCACTTTAAAAAGTTAATCAGTATAAAAATGCACGAGTACAAGTGCATGAGAATAAAATATTAAAAAAATAAGAGACAAATTAAAAAAGAAAATAAAACATCTCTACTACATCTGTCTTAAGTTCGTGTATTTGCAGGAAACACAGTCAATATCCAAAGGTCTGAATTGTTGCCATTAAATGTAGACATGCTGACATTGTTGGAAAAGAACATGTCTGTATTATAAATATGGGCTGTGTAGATTGTTCTACTTAAATGTTTTTTAAAACCTGTTATGCAAATGTACAGGTTTTAATTAATGCACAGATAAATATTTTTTGAAAAATGTCATAATAATGATAGTTTAATTTTAGACTGGCATGAACTTGCAGTCTTTATTTTTGCATTCTATTTGCAGAGTGGAACTTTTTGCACTTTGAATAGTTTAAAAAAAAAACAAGTCTTATTCAAAAAAAGAAGAAAAAGAATGTTTATAGTGAGTTTAAAATGTCATACCTAAGTAAGTATGTCCAGTGTAAAAGTTCAATAAATGCAGTTATTTTTCCAAGAACAAGGTTTTTGGTCCTTTTTCCCTTTTCAAAACATTGCATCGTATCGTGAACTCTGTGTATCGTCCCACCCCGAGTATTGGATAACTCCATATTTATTTCTATAAATAACTTGCACTGCAGATGAAGTAACTCCTAACAGTCTAATACTTAATGTTTACACATTTGTCATGTTTTTTTCTGCTCCTCAGGTGTTGCACTGATCTGGCCGTGTGTTTTCACTAAAAGTTTCTCTCCCAGACTTCACGCTGCAGACGGCAGCTCTTTATCTGCAGGTAGTCACTATTATTTATGATCACACATGATAACTAAGATGCTTCTGTGATTTCACTATCATACATTTTCCACATGAGGTAAACAAAACAATATTTCATTCTTTGGAACTGAAAAATGTATGTGTAAAAACCTCTGTAATAGGTTAAATATCAAGTTGTGAAGTAAAACTTTCAGTTAAATTTGTGAGAATGTTTTTTTAATTAAAGCCTTTAGTTTAAGTGGATTTGCAATAAAGAAATGTTTTTCTAAACATCAGTTTGCATCTGGTCTTGAAGTGCAGAGTGAAGAGCGCCACCATGTGGTGAAGCGGTCATCTCAACCCTGCAGCGACTCCTTTGACAAATACTGTCTGAACAAAGGCCAGTGCATGTTTTTAGTGGAGGTCAATGAACATCACTGCAAGTAAGTAAGTGTGTATGTGTGTGTGTAAGTATGTGTGTTATGATTAAAATGTGTGATGTGTGTGTATTACAGATGTGAGAGGGGTCACTACGGCCCCAGATGTGAGACTCTAGAACTCGTTGTTCAGCCAATGGGGGAAGAGCAAACTATTGCTATTATCTTCTGTGTGTGTCTCCTGATTGTTGGCGTGGCAGGAGCGTTGTACTTCTGCTGTAAATGGTAAGAATTTACACCTAACGTCTTTGTTTTAGATGCTGATTAACTGTTCTTACAGGTAATGAACACACAATAATGTTAAATAACATCCAGATACTGGAAGTTCAGGTTATCTTGGAAAAATGGGCAAAAGCACTCACTTCTTGAAGGTTTTTTGACAATCCAAAGGCCGTAAAATCTAAATAAATCAAAGCGGCAAAGTTATGTGTCAACAGGCTCTCTTAAACTGATGTAAAATCCTGCAAGTACAAAACAACATTCACAAACTATTGCATTTTGTTTTGCATTTAAGAAAAAACACATATCAACCAGATACAGCATATTTTACACATATGAAGAAACACATCTTAAATTTAAAAGAAAATCCTTAAAGTACAAAAAAATCTATTCTACAACAACAATTAACTGTCATATCACTTTTGGCTCTAATTTTCCGCCTTGCGCATCCACACACAAATGCCAATAAACTGTTTAAAAAATGTCCTATTTTTTAATTTGAAGATTTTTTTTTTTTTGTAATTTAAGACATTCTTTGTATGTGTAAAACACGTTGCATTTGTTTGATAGGTATGTTTCTTATTTGCCAAACAAAATGAATCACTTTGTGAATGATGTTTTGTATTTGTAAGCCACACTGAGTTGTTTGTGTCTCGTTGGGTGTGAGTAAAACATGTTTAATGTATTTGTGAGGCATCCATATTTAACTCTTTAAACTCTGAATGTGTTTTTTAAAAAAAAAAAAAAAGGAAAGAAGTCTACTGTTGTGTTGAGTTTTTGGCATTTTGCAAAACATGTATAAACGCATTGTTTTGTCCTTGCAGGTGTAAGAAGAAAAAGTTCCCAGTTCAGTCGAAGCGTCATGGTTACAAAGGAGTCCAGACAGCTTAGAAAACTCAACCTACCTGGATTGTTTCTGCTTTTTTTTTATATAAAAAAAAAATCCATCAACATTTCATGCTTTTTCCACAGTAGTTTCTTCAGTGATTTAATTCTCATCACAGCAATGACCACAAACATTCGTACTAGTTTTGAAGTTAACAATATTCCCTTATTACAGGTCTAACTCACAGTGATACATAATCACAAAAATGTACATGTGCTCATATGGTGAATATAGAAAGATAAGCCAACCTAACAAACGTATGTCATGTAAACCAAACTAATGTCGATGAGCAGTAAGGATGGGTCCAACTTTAAATTACACATATACCAATCTTTAAAGATGTAAATCAGACATGCATGAGCAAAAGTAAAGGCACAAAATGACCCAAAATATACAAAAATACAGGAAAATGCACAAAAGGACAAAAATACGCAAAAAATATTCCAAAAACATCAAATGACAACAAAAAATACACAAAATGACTCATATTACACACAAAAACAAGAAATGATACAAAATTACTTCATAAGATATTAAACAATAACAACAAAAACACACAAAAAGACAGAAGAATATACAAAATTATAATTAAAAAAAAAAAAAAAACACAAACCCTTTGTTGTTTCCTGTATTTAATTCTCAGATTGTTCATTATTCTAAATGCTGAAAATAACTGTTGATAAAGGATCAGAAAATCACATTTTGTGGCTCTCATGTGAAAAACCCATCTCTGATGTACACCTTGAGATTTAAAACAAGTTGCAATTCATTTTAAGCTTCCATTATTCAACTGCTCACTTTTAACCTGACATCATTTTACACATAGAATTTCTAGCAACATCAATTCATATCAGCCTTTCCACTCATTGAGAAGATTTTCCAAGCATTTAATTGTCTATGAATCGTGAGCAACGATTAGAGTTGAGGGTTGTTTTACTTTGCATTGTGATGTGTTTTTGAGGAAACATTTCATTCAGGTGTTTTACAAAGAAAATTAATGAAAAACCTTTTCTGTCTGTGTTATGAAAACCAAATCTTTAATTTCCATATGAGGCGACGACTGAAAGTGTAGCTGTGATGTAAACACTGTGAGATTTTATATTTAAAATGTTTAAAAGTCTGACAAAGTATTCCTAATCGCATAATTTATTTCAAAGTATTAAGAATTCATATGTAATGTATTTGTTATGGAAATCCTCCTAAAAAAGCAGAAAAAACAGGAGTGGATTTTTTTTTCTTGCCTGTTTTGATGCTTTTCATTACTCAATAATGTGATAAGGAGGGAACTGAAAGTCTTCTAGTTTTTCACATTCCTCACATTTTTCTGCTTTTTTTTGTTTTTCATTAAAAAAAAGAAAAAAAACCTCATATATTGTTTGTTTATTTATTTGAGCAACATAAAAGACACATTTTATGTACAATACATAACACGTATTGAAAGGAGAAAGTGCTCAGAAGAACATACACACACACACACACACACACCCGCACACAAACAGACTGACCAACAATAATTCCAAAAACCGTTTTCATTTTGGAACAGTGTCTCCGTGGAGACGTACGGATCCGATCGACTGTTTTTGAAAGTCGAGCCTGGGTTAATTGAATTTTTTCTTTGTCTGCACATGCTGTCGAAGGTCAACACTACAAGAAGTACAAACTTTTAAAGACAGCAATGCATGTTTTGTTATTGTAATTAAATAAATGAGTTTATATTATTGTATAATTGTGACCATCACCAGCCCTCCCTAAGGAAGGGTAAGAAACACTTTATTATAGGGAGGTTATAAAAAGAGAAGGCAGTGTTACACCAAGGTGAGGGGAAGGGAACCGGGGAGAGGGAGTCAGGGTAGGAAATGGAAAGAGTGGAGAAGAGTTTACTGCTTTTTAGTGAAAGTGAGATTTGATGTTAGGCACATAGGACACAACCATCCTATGTTCAGGTAAAGACATTAAAACTCAAATAGAAACGACGAATGAGGAACTATCAAAAATCCAAACATGGCTCAATGTAAATAAACTAGCCCTAAACGTCAGCAAAACAAAATTCATCAGTTTTGGAAATAAAAAAATAACAGAAAAAATTAGACTGAAACTAGACACGGACATAATTGAACAAGTAAAAGAATATAGAGCACTAGGAGTGTGGATAGATGAGAAACTGACCTGGAAAAAGCACATACAAGTAGTCAAAAACAAAAGTTGCCAAAAGCAGCTACTGTACATCCTATGGAAATTACAACAAATACTACATACCAAATCACTGAAGACAATCTATTCTTCCCTTATTGGGTCACATTTAAATTACTGCTCTGAAATCTGGGGAAACACCTACAAAACGTATCTTGAACCTTTATTTAAACTTAAAAAAAAAAGCAATTAGAATTCTATACAAAGCACCACATAACGCACACACAAACGAACTATTTGAAAAGGCCAAATACCTAAAACTGCCAGAAATAATACACTACAATACACAAATTCTCGCATTTAGGGCCTCACTTAAAATACTCCCATATCAAATACAAAAACGTTTCACATACAAACAAACTGCTTATGTCCTAGTAATGTGTTTATACAAGAAAGGATTAAATCTAACATTGGAAAACACAGCGCTGTAAATAGAGCTATTAACAGCTGGAATAACCTTGATGCAGAGACAAAACAAGCTGCAAACTTGACTTGATATAAAGAAAAAACTCGAACACATTCTTACGCAAATACGAGATCAACACATCAACGAGATGGAACTTATCAACTGGTCGATGAACGCAATCGACTCAATCTTCACGAACAGAAGATCACAACAACACGAATCTGAACATAACAAGGAACTTCGAAAGAAGATGAACTCTTATTTTGAACTGGAGGAACTCCTTTGCTGGGGGTCAGAAGGGACGTGCAACCCGGCCTGTGAGGCGTCGCCTGTCCGGCCCGACCTCGGTCGCCGCGCAGTGGGAGAGCGCCACCAACGCGGTGAGGAAGGCCGAGCGCCAGGACTCCAGCGGCGGTGCCGGCGGCTCCTCTAGACCATACTCCAGCTCATAGACTGCAGCCACGGCGCGAGCCCAGGCCTTAGGGCCCATCCTTATCTCAAAGTTATAGGTCAACTACTGTCTGCATACATAATCAAAAAACGAAGGGAGGCGGGCCCGACTGACTGTCTGTTGATTTTTGCGACAATGCTGCGGCGCTTGTGGCCGCTAGGGGCGCTTACGTGAATGTTACCGGTCTAGCGCCTTTAGTCGCCAAAAGTTACACAGTGTGCCTTTAAGGCTCTAATTTTAGAGAATTTAATGCAAATTCTAAGCTTATTTGGTTTTCGTGGTTATTTTAATGATAAGTGTGTGTGTATCAATACACCTTGATGGTTTCAAGATGATGTTGCTTTGTCTTTGGTTCTTCTTCCACTTCTTGCCGTAAAGATGACATTTAAAATAAAACAAAACAAGAGCACTCAGAGAGAGCAAACCTCCACTAAGTGCATGCAAAACGTGCTCTTAGCCAGGTATATATCTGGATCATTGATTCTGATCATGACACCATGATCATTTACACTTTAAAGACTTGGACTAAATGTATATCTTCATTAATAATGATACAGTAGGTCCAAATGAATATGGGCACCCCCAATTTTAATTGGTATTTGAGGAACCAACCTGACATAACTGAGTCAAATGTTATCATAATATTTCCTATTAAAAAAAATTTTCATCAATCAAAACAAAAATAGTTAAAATATTTCCTTTCAAAATGATCTCATCAATTCAGAAAAGTAAGAAAAATGTTTATTTACTGATTTGTTATTTCAGCAATTCATAAAAACCAAAAAACATTTAAAACAAAAAAGAGGGACATTTTGTTTTATTTATTTATATTTATCTCATTCAGAAAAAAACTTCCCCTTCAGTGAATGCAATAAGCTTCCGTAAAACAACGTCCTGTAGCACAGTTTAACACTCTGTACTCTAATGTGTGACTCACTCAAAGTCAATGAGGCGTTCTAGCGGCTAACTTTAGTGTCTTAGCATGCTCTTTATGCTAATGACCAACAGTGATGAGGGATAAACATTAACTCAGCCTCAGACATGTCCGTCTTAAGGCGTACTTAAAAACACATAAACATGCACCTGCACACCAACACACCCCATCAGTGATGTCCATTGAGTTCTAAATATAAAAACTATTGCATAAATGTGCCGGAAATGTTCCGACCGCAGCACTGTGTTCATTCATCTAAAGCGTGTTTACCTAATTATTGCATAAGTAATAGTAGGCTGCTCGTGGTGAGTAATTTTGCACGTGATAAGCTGCATATCCATCCACATGTAGCGTACAGACAACAAGTAGTTGGACTGAACCAGTGATGGATGTTTGGCAGCCACGGCAACAAAAATACAAATATATGGATTCATTTGGGCTGTTAGAGAAATGAATGAAGGATGCCACATATAAGGCCATCACATACGGGTTTTTACCACGTCAGGCACAATGTATATGTATGTGTAAAATATATCAAACTAAATAATGTTCAATGCTATTGCTGTGCAGTGTTACTGGTAGTGAATAAACGCTCCGACCATAGGCGGAGTTTGAGATTCTCACCAAGGGGGGCAAAAAATATAACTAAATATGTAGACCGCCTCAAGATTGGTGCCAACCACAATGTGTGTAACATATACTCTACAATAATGCAAAAATTATTAGTAACATAATTGATAATGTTGGCAACAAAAGTTTGCGTCAATGTGTCGTTCAATGTTGTAAATTCATGGTAAAATCTGCTTTCATTTTTGCTGCATTATCACACATGAAATGCTGGCCGCAGTGTCGCTTCACTATTTACATTATGAAGAAGAATTACACAGTAGAAGAAGAACCAACCTAAAGTCTCAAAAGTTTGGGATCATTTCACTGAAAGCTTATACTAGTATTTTTAAAATTACAAGAAATGAATTCATATACATTTTGTACTGTCACTGTGTTTTATGGCACTTAAATATTTGTATCTTATTTACAATATATTAAGAATTGTATTTTTTTGAATGAATTTGCCAAAACTGTAATGAAATTTTTTGACTTCTGGGGGCTCCTCATGCTCCCGCGAACTCAGCGTATGGCTCCGACATGAAATCCCTGAAGGCACCATATTTATTTAATTAGGAATTATTGACATTGTGAAAAGAAACATTGTTACATACGGTTTGTATAAGGAAAATGTGGACTGAACCAATTAAACTCAATCAAGAGGAAGGGCTTAAGCGGGGTACACACTTAAGGGTTTTCTAAATCTGAGGAGATCTGTTACAGAGTCCACACATGAAGATAGAAAATCTTCCTCCAAGCCAAAAATATCACTTGATCCAACGCGATCTAACAACGCAATCTAACAGCGTGATCTATTGCAACTCAGGAATTTTCTGACCTCCAACATGAAAAAGTGACTCCAAACTCCCTGAAGTTGGAGCACCTACTCCGTAAAGTCGGGAAAATAGCGGTCAGCCATGTTTGAGATGTTCCGACGTGCTGCTGCTTGACTCGGAGATTGGATTTTTTTAACTTGGAAATGCAGATTTCCAGGTTGCCTGAAACGCAGCATTACGTGTTTCTCAGTCAAATTGTTTCTTGAGCGGCCACCTTCCTTCCACTCACAAATCACAGGGTTTTCCACACACACAAGAGGAGTTTTGGTTTTGAATATTCAACAAGTTTAATATTTACTATTGTCAGCCAATGATTGGGACAAATTCACTCTTAATAATCTGGTGTTTTGCCATCCTTGGTTGGGAAGGTGGAATCAGGACTAAAACAGCCCCGCTTCAGTAAGGGGTTTCACCTTCACTGAATAAGTGTGTAAACAGGGAGGTCACAGGAACAGGTGATTAGCTGTATTAGTCTGCAATTTAACCTTTCAAGCTTCTTTGGAAAAACAGAAGCTTGAAATGGATGATGATTTCTACTTTTTCAAGATCATTTTATTGATATTTAACTGCAAAATATTGCCTTCTTTCACCAGCTTCAACAATGAGCGTCTTCGTGGTAGTTTTGTGAAATAAAATGTTTTTTCTAAGTCAGCTTTAGGCTTGACTCAGGGAAGAGAACACCCCTGCCTTGCATAGACCCGTGGGCTGCACCAATGACACAACCAGGCTTCTCATGATTGGGCATGGGACAGGTGTGCACCAGTGGCTAGGAAAAAAATAACTTCGCTTTGTGGTACAACCACAGAGAACTCCAAAGAAAGAGATCAAAGAACAGACACATCCTTGGGAGAAAAAGGTAGGGCAAAGATGTAGAAGTAATTAAGTGTTAAGTGGCCCAAAGCTGCAGATAGGAGAGAGTGGGAAACAGTGATGGGATGCAAGCTCAGGCTTGATCACCCTGTAGCTGGCCACCTTTGATGAGGATGCCTAGTGTTAAAAGCCCAAAATACCCCCTGATTCAGAATCAGAATAGACGTTATTGTCATTAATGTACAGCTACATACACAAATTTTGTTCTCTGCATTTAACCCATCCCTGAGGGGAGCAGTTAGGGTTAAGGTACTTGTTCAACATTCCACAGTGATGGCCCAGGTGAGATTCAAACCAGTGACCTTAAACACTATGCCACCACTGCCCCGTTCAAAGGAGCACGACTGATGATGCGTCCCAACATTGACATCCTTCTCATATCTGAGACACAGCTCCCACGCCACTCTCAAATGGCACAAAAGACAGTTAAACATCACGTCCCATGTTTTCATTATTGCTGGTTTGCTCACATACTTGTTTTAGAGTTGAAATCAAAGGAAAAACATTGCAATAGGGGAAACATGCAAACTCCACGTGTACTGGCAATGGCCACTGGAGCTCCAAACACTTTGCTTTAAATTTCCTAGGTGAAAAACATAATGGAAGTGGTTCATTGTTAATACGCAGACAAACTTTTACTTGAATGCAGTTACAGTAGCTACATATATGTTTCTTTCTTAACCCACTGTGTTTCTTGCAGTGAATGACTGTGATCAGGAGCTTCTATCCAGGCTTAAGTCCCACGTGTGGATGTCACGCACTCCTGACGCCATTACCTACAAACCAAACTATTTTTTCCCAGGGCCACCGTAAACAAAACACAGCAGCAGCAAGCTCCACGTTGTTGTTGTTGAAGCGCTGCAGTAAGATAGCAAAGTTCCCAGCATTCCTAGCAAGTTTTCGCCAGATTCTGCCTGAAGACAAAGGAGGAGGACGAGTTGTTTCTGCAGACACAACAGACACCAACACACCCTCACCCTGAGCTCACTTCTGGGTTAAAAAAAACTACAACAGCAATAGAATAAATCTTACGAAGACACATTAACCATTTAAAAATGATCTATCTCTATAAAACACATTTTTTGTAACTTTAAAAATTTCTGTAAAAATTTAAACGTAATACCTTTAATGAATGACACGATTATTAATGACACTTTATGAGACTTATTAGGCTTCAATAGTGACTCTGTTTGTTATTGTTACCAAGAGGATGTGTGCATGTTTGTATCTGTTGGAGATGAACTAACTTTATCACACATTTTCTTCATTCATGACCAATCTGAGCATTAATACAGAAAAGACCAAAGTGTTTCGTGTGTTTTCAAACATTTTTTGTTCTTATTTTGTGTATTTTTCTGTAATTTTATGTGTTTATGTTATCATTTTGTCTGTTTTTGTGATCATTTTGTGTATTTCTCTGTAATGTTGTGATTTTTGTTGTTATTTTGTGTATTTTTCTGTAATTTGTGTTTTGTTATTTTGTGTATTTTTCCGTAACTTTGCATGTTCTTGTTATCATTTTGTGTATTTGCCTGTAATTTTGTGTGTACGTGTTGTCATCTTGTATGTTCTGGAGTCATTTGATGTAATTTGGTGGTTTTTGGATGGAGCCTGTGTGCTTTTTTTAATTTATTTTTTTAAATTTAATTATTTATTGTCACATGTGGTCTCTAGGCAGCCAGTTTCCCACGTTTGGCATGAACTCAAGTATCCTGACCACTTTATTGCACACTGGTTCACAAAGCAACACCTTTATTGACCTAAATGAGTAAAACTCGTCATCCAACATCAATAAAATGCATTCCTGAAGGAATGTCACATAAATCATCACAAAGAAGTCAAAGCCTTCTCATAAAAAATCAAAGCTAAAACCTAAAAATCAAGTTCATGTATGTAGCAGAGGTTGATTGCAAAATGTTTTTGGCAATATTGCAAAATTTCAGACAAAAAATCAAGGTCTTTATTTGATTATTTTCAAAATAAAATAATTAACAGATTATTTTTATTTTTTATTTTTATATAGTTAAAACCAATCTTATTTCCTGAAAGAGACGTGCGGAATCAGTAACAGTCCCAGAGGAGTGAGGATTAATCTAATGTCCTAATGGTTAACAAGTGTGCAGTAATCCACCTGCTTTGTACCCAAATGAATTCAGATTTATCCACTCCAAACAGAAACATCACCGTAGGTAAGAACATGAGGTGCACAATGTGTAGCCCAAGGCAGGTTAATCATTACACACACACACACACACACACACACCCTGTATTCTCCCAGGCACAGGCAGGCGTGGGTCTATAAAAGCTGCACCCATAGCAGCTGTATAGAGAGAACCACATATCTGTCAGGGGACAAACACACACTGACACACACACACACACACACACAAACTCAGAATCGTGCACATAGTCACGTACACACACATCTCTCCCTGGGATATGAACCCTCTCGTCCTCACCTGTCTCCTCCTGTGCTTTGGTAAGTCTGGATTTGTTACTTCACATCTTTTGAATGCAGATTGTTGAAATCCGTGAAATGAGGAGGAGAGGAAAGGCAGAGTTTAGGACAAGTGGAGAAGAGAAGAAGAAGAAGAAGTTTCCAGAAAGCTGTAAACCTGCATGTGAGGGCACGTCAGACCCTGAGGGAGGAATTCTGGTGTTTATGAGATAATAAAAAAAAATGTATGTCAGAAGTTTTAAAGTTTGGTTTGTGTTGCTCGTGTCACAACGAATTATGGACCAGGCTTTGGGATGGATCCACAGGTTTTACTGTAAATACCTCGATGTGCTTTGACTAATTCATATTCCACTCAGGTGCAATAGAGTAGTAAATGGAGTGCAATTGTACAGTGTTAACTTCCTGACGAGAAGTTTTCATCAACAAAGTATTTTTAAGTGACTATAACAACAATTTAAAAAAAAAAAGAAAATACTTGTGGACAAAAACTATGATAAAATGTATCCAGTTATGTGTCAACTTTCATCAACAACTCCTCAACAGCTGATAGAACTGAACATGCTTCACCTTCAGCTCCATTCATACTCCCACTGGCACAATACACTTTATAGATAGATTTTTTGATCTACAGTTACTGTATGTACATATATATTTTAATTACATTTTCAGTCATTATCAATTTTGTTTTTATATTTTTCTTTTCCTTGGCTTGTAATCTTTGTGGTATCCAGTGTGGCCAATGGAGTAAGAATTTCATTTTACAGAGAATCATGTTTCCTTGCTGTGCACATGAAACTAAGCACTTTGAAATGAATTGAATTAATAAAAACAAAACTATAATTTTGTCACATGGGACAAAATCCAATCAGAATTCATGTGACTTATTACATCAATTATGTCTAATCCAATATGAGGTTGATCAATGCTGATTTCATCGATACAAAATGTATCAACTATTGTTCTTTATACTCTAGTCGATCTGTAACAAATGCAGTTGACTAGACTAAACGTAACTGAAAAAAGTCATGATGACTAAATCTTGACCTAAACCAAGTTGCGTTTCAATCAGACGACTTTGACTAAAACAAAAGCTAAATTTTGTGTCACATTAACACTGGTGCTGTAGGTGTGATGAAGAGTATGTGGGTCAGTAAGTCTGAATGGCTTCCAGTTAAAACCACCTTAGAGTTATCTCAGATGGCCTCAGTTTGTATAACATTTTTCCGGTTATGAATGTGCATTTCTGATCATTTCCTTCTGTAATGTTCTGTCCCAGTCGTCTGCAGTGCTGCAGGTGCTCAGAAAGCAGAGGCCACAGGTTCCAGTGTAACCACCAACGCAGTGACGGCGGGTCCAGCCTCTGGGGATGGCCTACAGGGTTCTATGAGTGACGATGATGAGCAGGGGGTTGATGAAGAGCCTTCAGGAGGTGACCACGAAAATTTCAGCCTCTACGGTAAGAAAACCAGACAAAGATAGAAGCATATCATCATTCTGTTAGTGTTACTGAAGTAGAAATGAATCGTGCTTCTCAAACAGGGGTCCTAGAACATCAACCACAACCAGAAGCTGTACTCGCTGTGCAGCTTCTGCTAAAGATCCGACAAGAACAGACGATAAATATTTATATTTGTTCATTTTACCAAACTATGTAAAGTCAAAATTCTATTTTAGGAACTTTTAAGTTTAAACTACGACTGCATTTCAGTAAGGCACTCTTTAGTCAAATAGCTTTATTTAGCATGCATTTAGATTTGGTGGTAAGGCTCTGTTCTGTGTGAATATTGTTTTATTTTATATTTAGTATCTAAATCCTTTCGGGGGAAAATGTTGCAAAAATATGGGAAAGGATTATACTCTCAACATGCGATCCCTTTTAAAAATTGATCTTCTGATGATAACTACAGACTACAGATGAAAAATACCCTCCTTGGCTAATTCTGGCTTTTTTATTCATGTTTAATCATGTGTTTTATTAAATTGCACTGTCCCCAATTGAAATAAACTAAACTGAAACTGAAACTTATATCTGAAGCTAATCTCTCCTTCTAAATGTAGCAGCACGTGACTGTTGTTCTCTCTCCATCCAAACAGAGTTGCATTCCACTAAAGATGAGAAGAAGAAGAGAAAAGGCAAAGGCAAGAAGAAAAACAGACACAGGAACAAAAGCACGACTCCCCTCAACACTGCACACCACACAGGCTTCACCAACGGATACACGTCGTCTTTCAACACCACCCAGGACCCCTGCACCTCCGCCTACCTGGGTTACTGCATCCACGGCTACTGCAAGTACATCGAGGGGCTGCAGGAGCCAGTGTGCATGTGAGTCTCAATAGCAAACACCGCAAACTATACTGCTGATACCAGAGTGCTGCTTTTTTGTTTCAAAAACGAAACATGTTATAGTTCCATTTTTTCCAACTAGTGTTTTTCAGGAAAGTTTCCTTTGATCTCCTTGCATGTTTTAACTGTCAACTGCCAGTCTTCTTTGGCGGTATCTGCCGATCGCTTTGATGTGTCCTTGACTTCCGCGTAATAATTCCAGCAAGTTATTTTTGTCTTTCTTTTTTAATAATATGTTCAGGTTTTATTTATATCAGGAAATTGACTTTGATCTCCTCACATTTTTTGAATAGTAAATAGTAAATTTCCTGAAAAACTCGTTGTCTGAATAACAAAAAAAACAACCACATATTATTCAAAAAGAACTTGCTGGAATTATTACGTGGAAGTCAAGGACACATCAAAGCAATCCGCCGATGCCTCTGAGGAAGACTGGCAGTTGACAGTTGAAACATGTCAGGAAATCAAAGTAAATTTCCTGAAAAACTGTTGTGTGAATAAAAGAAAAATATCACATATTATGAAAAAGAACTTTCTGGAATTATTACGCGGAAGTCAAGGACATATCAAAGCGATCGGCAGACGCCTCTGAAGACGACTGCCAGTTGACAGTTGAAACATGTCAGGAAATCAAAGTAAATTTCCTGAAAAATTGTTGTCTGAAATAAAAAAAAAAACCCAAACATATTATTCAAAAAGAACTTGCTGGAATTATTACGCAGAAGTCAAGGACATATCAAAGCAATCAGCAGACGCCTCTGAAGAAGACTGGCAGTTGACAGGAGATTAAAGTGAATTTCCTGAAAAACTGTTGTGTGAATAAAAGACAAATATAACATATTATTCAAAAAGAAGACAAAAAGAACTTGCTCGAATTATTGCTAAATCTTTGTTTGAATCTTCAGATGCATGAAGGGATATGACGGAGAGCGCTGTGGGATCCAAACCCTGGAGACAATTAAAACTCAACCCAACCCAGGAAGCAACACTCAACTGGTGCAAACCATCCTGGTGATCATTGCCGTGGTTCTGTCCGTCATCAGCTGCTCTGCTATCCTGATGATGACCTGCGCTCAGTGAGTCTGACAGATCCAACATTTTTTTAAGAGTGTGATATCAAATCTAAGCAACTATGGGATTATCTTTCTTTCTTTGATGATCTTGTGATATGAAGCAAAGTCATTCACAGATCACACTTTCTTATCAATATGTAACCGAGTGAATGTTGGCCAAAGTCGACAGTCCACACCTCACGGAATAAATCAGTGCAGCCACAAGTCAAACAAAATGTCTAAAGATAAAACAAGTAAAGGAAAGTGAATCTTTTAGGAAGAAGCTGAAACTGTGTCACGTACATCCAAAGGGTTGGGGTTATATTATGGTTAACTTGAATAAAAAAAGAGTTAAACCTTGGAGAGATTACATAGTGGAGCAGATAACACTACATTTATTAATTCATTTCAGAGGAATCTTTCAAATTGTGATACAAGAACAAAAATTGGCACAAATACTCATTAGACCTTACTCTTTTCAAAAAATTCTTGAACTTTAAATTCAAAATGACTGCCATATGCAGTACCAAAATTGTTTTGCAATAAATATGAACAGACTTGGCCAATATGGATGATTCTGACATCAATACCTGACATGGAACCGTGCTAGAAATGGTAGAAAGAAGCCGAGAAGAAGAGTGTTAAGAGTTGAAGTTTTAGCTTTCCCATACACAAAAACCTACTTTTAGACACCAAGAAACAAATTGATCAAAGTGCTGAGATTATGTGTAAAGGGTTTAATGGCATGTAGAGTTGTAGCTACAGATATAGTTTACCTCTGATAGTATGGTTGTGCTGTCATTAGTCAATTGTATGATCAGAACTTGATACTGATGCTTAGCAAAACATACAATGTGCTCGTTTATGGGAGCTAACCTATGCCTTTTGTTTATGTTGGGTGTTGTTTCTATAGTTACAGGTCTCATAAAAACTTCATGGCATCATATCTTGGAACTGGATCAGAGCAGGAGAAGCTACAGAAAACTGTTGAAGGTGTTGTTGTGTGAGGTGGGTGGAGCAAGGACTTTGACCTACTTTTTTATTTATCCATATTTGTTTTTATCAAAGAGTTTACAGCACTTTATGCAGCACCGGATCAAAAGTTATTTTGAGGCCAGAAATTTTCTCTATATACGTTTTACGGGTAATTTAAAACTGATATGTGGAGTTTCTGAGAAACGTCTCGATGTCCAGCCCTAAACCGCTCCACTTCCTCCTACTGCCTCTGCCAATCTACCAGAAGCCACGCCTCGACCTTTCTGCACGCGCATCGTGGAACATAACAAGGTCGCATCGGGTTGCATTGATATAGGTCTATGGGTCAGGTAAGAGCCTAAATCATATTTACGTGTTTGCTGTTGTGACATGTGGCCTAGTTTTCGTGCACAGTTCCACATTCACTTTGATTGACAGTCTCAAAAAACAGGAAGTCGAAGCCTATTGGCTGGGCGATCATGGCGCTCGTTTCCATTTGCATAGGGGTCTGTAGGACGAAGGAGGGACTTATATACATTAATGTTTATGAATGACCACAGGCAGTAGACCATAGTAAAAGACTAGTTAGGTTTTTTTATGCATTTCAAAAAAATGATACATAAACATAGATTTCTCAGAAACTCCAGATATCAGCTTTAAAAAAGCAACAATCAGGTAAAAAGTGGCATTACTTACTTATTACATACTTAGTGATAAGACAGTCCAAAAATCTTACATACAATTCATAGTTTTTAAGGCAACTACATTTCTTACAAATAAAGCAACACAATTTTGTCTCTGAAACACTTTTTCTAACAATCTTGAAACAGACACTGAAGACAGTTTTGCTGTAAAACGATAGCCTCTCAAACCAGATTCATATTTCTACCTCTTGAGCACACAGGACTTCACCAAAACTCAAATATATCACAGTGCATACAATGTTATTATAAACTAGATCATTCAAAGAGAACTGAATATACTCTTGTATCTGGATCAGTGAACATTATCCACTCCAGAATGTAATGGAAACTTCCATGGCTGACAGACAATAAAAACAAATAAATAAACACCAGTGGAAAAATTCTCTCCTGTACGGAGGGAGTTATGAACACGTCATTTAACTTCTTCCTCACGTGGTTCTGAATCCAAACAGGAAGGTGACGGCACAGTTGTTGATAATGCACTCGGTTGCATCACGTGATGTAGAATTCCTAATGGAGGAATTCTTTGGGATTAGCGTTTCCTAATGGTGTGTGTGTGGACACACACACACACACACACACACACACACACACACACACACACACACACACACACACACACACACACACCATCCCCATCCATTCACCTGCATGTCCAAACCAACCCAGCACTGACACAGATCGTACACGTGACGCCTTCACTGTAAGCCCTTAATGAGCTGTGGTTGGATCTCACTGACTGTGTCATTCACAAATGTGTGCAAACATAATGTTAATGTGCATCGAGATGTTCCCTTCTGGGATTCCCCTTGTGTACTGTGTAAAAGTTGGAGGCAAGCAGGGGTTCTCAACCTCGGGGTCAGGACCCCATTTTGGGTTGCAAGACACTGGCCTTCAAGCCTTTAAGAAACTAAGAACATTTTATGGACAATTTGTGCCCCTTTTTACTTATTTTTACCCTTTTTCTGCACTTACACCAAACATGCCATATTTTAACCTATTTTCATCACTTTTTCTCACCATATTTTTGCTCCTTTTAATGCATTTTTGCTACATTACTCCCATTTCTGCCACTTCTCCATCAAATTTCAATATCTTGTCTGCAGATTTCTTTCAACTTTAAAGACATTTTTCAGCACCATTTCCAACCTAATGTTGCGCATGTTGACACAATATTGTCACTTTTTTTACCTTTTTTCACCACATTTTAAGTTTATTTTTGCCAATTTAACCACATTTATGATTTTCCTGTTTAAATTAATTTTCGCTACATTTTTAAATTCCACGACCCACACTTTGCAACTTTTAAACAGTATCCGTGTATTCTAAAATCCCATTTCACCACCTTTTCTGCCATTTTTGGTCACTTTTAACACATTTTCTTACTGATTAAAACAAGGATTTATATCTTTAAGATGACTATATACTCTGGCGCAACTAATAATAAACTTCCGGGATAACAGTGGATATTATTCAGATAAATAAATAAATGTGGTTTTCACAGATTCATAGAACAATGGACCATCATTTTGCTGACTTTATGGATGGACCCCAAGACTCTCTCCCCTTTATTCCCACTTATAGATGGCCCTGTGTCTCCACATGACTGTTGTTTAATGTTCATGTCTGTGTTTAACCACCTTCAGGTACAGTGGGGGTCCCTGATCTATGGAACCTTTATTTTAGCTATGGCGTAGAGTAGGGGTGTCAAACTCATTCTAATTATTAATTATTAAGTTATTTCAACATTATTGTGCCCTATTTTATATTTCCACCTGCAACTAATATGATAAGTATGCAAGACACCGACAAAATACACGCAATAAGTGACAGAAATCAGTCCCTGTAGGATCTTCACTTAAACTTCCTTCATTTTGTGACCAATTTTAATTTAATTTGGGGAAATTTTGTTGAATAATTTCAGACGAAATTGTAGGATTTTGAAAAATTTTAGTTCTTGCACCAATTTATGATTGAAAATGACTGCCGTCATGTGATATAAGCTTGGGAAGTATTGTGGAGTTTTGTTTAATTTATGTATTTGGAAAGGCTGAGAAATCTACAACTGAATTATTTGGTGATTTACACAATTATCCATTTTTTCCCCCCACGTGATTTTTAGTATACACGACTTTTGTTTTTGTTTGTCCGCAGGGGGCTGCATCATCATCATCATCATCATCATCATCATCATCATCATCATCATCATCATCATCTACAGACTACAGGCAGAGAAGAAAAAGATGACATCAACACACGCCGTATAAAAGCACTTATTAGAACCGTAATTTATTTAGATTACACTTATTTATTACCTTTTCTGTGTTGTAATGCTATGATATAAGCTTTGTGCGAACGTTGAGCGTTCGTCCTATTGATGCTCCCTAAGTTTAGTTGTATTTATTGCACTGCTTTGTTATAGGTCAGAGACAGAAGCATCACCTCACTGTGTGAAAAGAGATTAAATTTCTTTAACAATGAAGTATCTCTGTGTTATGTGAAGGTTTCTTTTTTTGTTGTTGTTTACATTCTTGCCTCAGCTCCACTTTGTTTAGGTATCTACTCACTGATTAAACAGATAGTGACTGTTTGTGAGACAAATTTCTTTGGAATTTTGAAGCTTTAGAATAGTTTTCGTGCATGTGTGGCTTCACATTTATGGCATTACAACCTCGATCCGATTACTCACGTTAACCTTTCAGGTTCTACTTTGAGCACTCACGTGACACATTGTTCCACAGTTTGATGAGGTCAATAAATAAGGGTGTAGTTGTTTTGTATGAGATATTTTTAGAATGTTTGAGTCAAACAGCTCAAACAAAAGACCTGAACACAAAGAAGTCTAAACTTAGACTGTCTAGAACAGTGTTATCAACCTAGGGGTCGGAATCTCACGTGGGGTCACTTGGAATTAAAATGGGGTCGCCTGAAATGTCTAGTAAATGGTGTGAAAAAAAAAAAAAATGATTAAAATGTTAACATTTTTTTAATAATTATTCTTTTTCAAATGCATCACACACAATATATACCCTAACCTTTCTCAAATATAACATTTCTGAGGTGGCTATTGTTTGTAACACACTTTAATAAACTTGATCGAAAACTAATTCTAAGAGAAAAAAAAAAGTCTCTATATCAAAATGGGGTCATGACCCAAAAAAGGTTTGGAACCTCTGGTTTAGAAGCATAGGTCAGCATATAGTGAGACTCTGGTGTCAGTTGTTCCTACCTTTATTCTTACTTTATGTTTTATCACAAAAATCAAATGAACAACTTGAAAAAATATCTTTAAACAAGTATGTTCAAAGGCTGAGTCACCATTAATCTGCATACAAACCTGCCTTGGTTTCACCCTCACCTTAAAAAGTTTATTGTACAAACGTGATTATATTGTAGTGTCTTCAGGACAGTTCATAGGAACGATGCAGTAATAACGCCACTTTATCCGCTGTCATAATTATAATGTTATGTAATACTTGTTCCCGTTTGACCCTGATACATGCAGTTCAAAGTTGTGTCATTAGATGCCATTACATTAAACAAGGCTGGCACAGATTATTCCAAACATGATTGATGTTTGTGACAGATATGGAGGCTCACCTTGCTCTTACTCACATGTTTTTCTCCAGTCCTGCTTGGGTGAATTTTTGGAGAGTTGATTTTGATACAATGTCCAAGGTATCGTCAAAAACCGTTGTTATCGCGGCACACATTGGTATTTTTGGTCATTTGCTATTTTGCTAAGTAATAGCCTTCACCTCTGTCAGAATCAGAATCAGAAAAAAAGTTTATTACTCCCTGAGAGGTAATTAGAAATTCTAAATATGGTTGTTAAATGTCAACTTTTTATTAACTGAAAACCTGTCACGGCTGCTTCCAGTACACAGTGGATTAATGAGGTTATGTACTGTTTATAGGATATTGAAGAAGGGGAAATGTTAAGAAATTCTACAATGAATGGCAAAGGTTTATGGATTTAAAAAAATGTATTTATGCAGCAATATTTTTTATTTTATTTTATTTTTTGTTCTTTTTCTTTGTTTCTCTTCTTTTTCTTCTTTTTTGTTTCTTTCTTTTCAATTTCCTTCTCTTTTTTTTGTTTTTCTTTTTTTTCTAAAAATGAAAAAAATTAAAGAATTATGCATCAATATAACCGCCTTTGCCCCCCTCCCTCTTTTTTTTTTTTATTTAAATAATGTATCTAATATTTTTTATTTTTTATTAATATTTGTTTTTGGTGTACGGTATTTGTTTCTTTAAGTATTCTAACATCTAACATCTAAACTGGATGGTGTGTCCATTAAAAGATCTAAACAAATGCCTTGTTTCTCTTGTGTACGCTTCAATAAAAAATCTGCATATCATGCTTCTGTGTATGATCCATTTTTATTTAGAAAGTGTTTATTTGTACGGTTGCCTTACGTACAACCCCCGGTGCTATAGGTACGGTTACCGAAGTACAACTATGTAGCGTCTTAGGGTTAGGTTTAGGTTTAGGGTTAGGGTTAGGGTTAGGGTTAGGTTATAACCCAATATCGCAACACTTTTTAGGGTTAGGGTTAGGTTTAGGGTTAGGGTTAGGGTTAGGTTTAGGGTTAGGATTAGGTTTAGGGTTAGGTTTAGGGTAAAGTCTAAATTGACCAATGACTGACCTGACACAGATAGCCACTGCCTTTTTATTTGCACAAAGTATCCCTTTAACATCACTCATTAAGAGCAATAACTGCTGATATACACTGATAGAGCTTTTGCTCCATTAGTCGTCAATCAATCAGAAAAGACTCGTGAATCCTGATGTTTACGTATTTCCTTCCTCAGTTTCTGGTTTCCTGAGAACAAAGACGACCTCATGTGGAAAAGGATGTTTATTAATCAGCCTCGTACGTCTCTGACTCACAGTCAGATACAATAGATAAGTCTTCAAGAACTCATTCACACGTTTCATTCTGGGTTTGTGATATCAACGTTGCGTCATCGCAGACGGAAAGGTGAGGCAAGGTGGGAGGGTCATCATAGTTCGGGTAAACATTGACTGCCTTGCTGTTTGAACGCTGCGTAACCCATTCATCAACACAAGTCTATTCATCTGATGGACTAAATCAGTTTATATGGGTGTGGTGAGGGTTGATAGTTTCGCTGCGACAAAGGTATGTCCTTTAGCTTTTGTGGGTGACCATGGTAACGGAGTAAACACACAGTCAGATGCTGGTCAGCTCAAATAAAGGACATGTTGGAATTTCATGGGTGTGGAGACATGATTTATTTGTTTATGTTTTATTTTACCTTCACAAGGCAGTCGGGTCATAGCCAAGCAAAGCTATTTTTATTTTCTTTGGTTTTTATGTGTCATTTATAACTTTAAGACCTTCATCAAGAATCATTTATATGTTAAGTGTTTGAAAATATGCGATTTGATGCAGGGCCAGCAGAATATTAAAATAAAATAAATATAAATATGGGCAGAAGATTAGCAGGTATAGTTACAGATTTGTAATATTAATATTCAGTTAAGACAAAACATGTAGAGTGATTGTAAAGGGTGTGTTTCACGTTTATTATACCTTTTTTATTATGAAAAATATCAAAAATTCCACATTTTAAGACGTGAGTTTACAAGTTGATCATTTCTGATACTGTTTCAGAGTGAAAACAACAACAGCAACAATAACAGACATTGTTTGCAATGCATTTTCCTTGTTAAAGAAGAAAAAAATGCAGACATTATAGTTACTGTATTGGAACAATATTGATTTTCCATTTTCCATCATTCATTTTTCTCTTACTTTAACATTTAATCAATTCCGTTTGTGGGTAATTCTTTCTCTTTTCTTACAAATCAGTGGAAATCATGGTGGTGTGTATCCAACGGAGCTGTTTTTCTGTAAGAAAAGAGTAAACTCCAGGTTTTTTCGTGTAACCGCATGTGCCACCAAAAGCTGTGACGCCGACTAAACCTCCGTTGCACAGCAGCGGCCCTCCAGAATCCCCCTTTAGAGTAAACAACACAATATTAGTTACTTTCAGGTGCAATCACCCTAGTTAGGTTGGTGAAATAAGTGAATGGCAAAGTCTCTCCATGCTTACTCTGCAGGTGTCGGCTGATATGATGCCATGAGAAAAAGAACCAGCACAGACCAGGCTACGGCCAATGAAGGGTTTCCACTTGTATAGCATGTTGCACTTCATTCTGTCCATCACAGTCACGTTGACAGAACGTAGAACGTCAGACATTTTAAACACCGTAGGATTCTTGGTGGTTTCTCCCCATCCAGCAACCAGACAAGAGGTACCAGGTAGAGGATCTTCAACGGCTCTCCCCAGTCTGAGACACTCCACTGTACTGGTTTGCATTGCTGGTTTGTTAAGCTACAATTTACAAACAAACAAGGATTCAGCATAAATATATATATATAAATAAAAATATACAAAGTGCAAATTATATGCAAAGGATACATCTAACTTAGTCATAGGTGTCAAACTACAGGCCTGTGGGCCAAATTTGGTCTGCAAGAATATCTATTCCGGCCTGCGAGTGAAAATTACAACAAACACTACTCTTTATAAATCACCAAAAAAAGTTGTCGACGTAGTTATAGTTCATTTCAATAAAACTCAACCAAAATACAATGTGGCTTTATTAGTAAATTGACTCCACAGCAACATCATTCATCCGAGAGAGACAAAAAAGGCCCAGCCATCCGCCTACCAAACCAGAAGCTGGACAGCTAGCCATGGCCCAGGATTGGAAGATGCTGGTCGATATAGCATCCATTTCCCTCAGGCCAGACTTGGTACTCTGGCCCCCCTCACTGAAGACTGTTTACCTCATGGAACTTACAGTACCATGGGAGATCTTGGCTGAAGAATTGTGGTACACAGAATTGGCAGCAGACGCTCAACAACGAGGATGGAACGCAAAAGTCTATCAAGTTGAAGTGGGATGCAGAGGTTTTGTGGTTTCCACCACCAGTAGGCTGCTGAAAGCCCTTTGCATACATGGTCGAGCTCTGCAACATGTAATTAAATCAGCCTCTGATGTGAACAGAAGAAGCAGCCAGTGGATATGGACCAAGCAGAGGGACACGAGCTGGGCTCAAAGACCATCATGTCAAGGTATGCGGTCAGCTTTAGGCTTGACTCAGGGAAGAGGACGCCCCTGCCTTGCATAGTCCTGTGGGCTGCGCCAATGAAGCAACCAGGCTTCTCATAATTAGGAATGGAACAGGTGTGCACCAGTCGGTGAGGGAATGACATCACTTAGGAGGCAGATCAAACAGCAGCTAAAGAGAACTCCAAAAGAATAGGGCACAGACCGAGAGTGAAGTGTAGCAGAAAGCTGCAAATTGGAGAGCATGGGAAACAGTTGTGGGACGCAAGCTCAGGCTTGATCGCCCTGTAGCTGACCACCTTTGATGAGGATGTCGAGTGTTAAAAAAGCCAAAACACCCCTTTATTCAAAGGAACACAACTGATGATATGTCCCAAATTACATCCCTCCCATATCTGAGACACCACTCCCACGCCACTCTCAAATGGTAAACCTCATGAGACTAGCATCTTTTGGCACAAAGGACAGTTTAACTCACGTCACATGTTTAATGTTTCTGATTTTTAGCAGTAATATGGAATCACAAACCCAGAAAATTCTAGTAAATTATCCAACAGAATTCTGGCAAATTACATTGCACATTTTGAGTGAATTAGTTGCTTATTCAAGGATCTCTGAGCATTTGCTTGACTTCTAGGCAAGGCAAGGCAAGGCAAATGTATTTGTATAGCACATTTCATACACAAGGCAACTCAATGTGCGTTACATGATCAAAAATTGCAACAGAGAACAGCTTAAAATGAATAAGAACATTTAAAATCATCAGTAAAATCAATTAAAATCATCAACAAACACATTACATCAACATGATCAAAAATCTCCCTCTCAGTCATAAGCAGGAGAGAAAAAGAGTGCTTTTAACTTCAATATTCTAGAATATTGAAGTATCTTACAATATTTCTTATAAGTGAAAGAGCAAACTGGAGAACCACATTTTTTAGTTTTTGCATTTTTTCCATCACAAAAAACATGGATTTTTCTGATTCATTACTGAGTTAAAATGTATTAGATTATAATCACGCTATGAAATGAGCAAAAAAAATAGGTTGATGTTATTACTGTTTTTCCTCCTGTTATTATTACCTTGCTGCTCACTTTTAAATCCCTTCTCTGGTTATTAATACTTTTTTTTAATGTTATTTTTAATGGTATAATAACAATTAGTATTTTAGGCAGAAAAAAATGTATACATATCATTTATATACTTTAGGTCATTTACCTGATTCTCAGACTATACTCTTTACAATGTCATTGTTTCTAGACACAAAGTGATCCTGAGTACATATTTTCTTTTCATGCGTAATAAATAAAGCAAAGAAAGCGATGTTTAATCTGTGAGCACTTTAATCTCACATACCTTCAACAGCATGAGGTCGTTGACCCGTTCAACGTCATCATAACAAGGATGAGGAACACTTTTTACTACTTTTCTTAGCTGCCACTCCTTTTCCTTCATTTTAGTATTGTGCACTCCCAGCACCACATTCAGTCTGCTGCAGAGAAAAAAAAACAGAACAGAATTTTAAGACAATTTGACAATTATTTCTGTGCTGTCGCTACTAATACTAATCTAATAAGAGCACTCAGAGAGCACAGACCTGCACCAAGTGCCAAAAACTGACGAAACTAAGTCAGATTGAGTTGCTTGGCGGAGGTCTGAGCTCTTCGAGTGCTTTTCTTGTTCTGTATATTTTTCTCTTATTTTGCATAATATGGTTGTCGTTTTTGTGTGTTGTTGGTATTATTTCAATTATTCTATCTCAGTGTGCGTGTTTTTGGTGTCATTTGGTTGTTTCTTATGTCGTTTAGTATGTTGCTGGTAATATTCAGTAATATTATAATTTTTAAACTCCATAAAAACTCTCAAGTAGTGCTATCGTGTACCCCAAGGACAGGGGTCTACAACCTGTGGCTCTGGAGTCTAATGTGGTTCTTTGATTCTTATGCAATGTCTCCTTATAAACCGGCCAATAAGGGGCGCTGTGTATGGATAGAATGTCGGTATATTGATACAGCAACCGTACGGATTGCCACTGTATAGAATTTATTACAATGTATTGTCTTCATTGAGAAGGTATTTTCCGGCGAGATGAGGCAAAATGGCTCCTTTGAGAGTAAAGGTTGCAGACCCCTGCCCTAGGAGTACACATACCCCCATTTGAAAAACACTGGTTCAGAGAATAATCTGAGCTACAATCATGTGCTTTAGGTTCTTCTTACTCAGAACAATGGGCCGCGGTCAGAACCCATAGTGGATCGATCAGAATCCCACCACAGTCCGGTTCAAGAAAAGCCATGAAACGCAACGTGTGAGATTCCACTTCTTCTCCACCAAAGATGTCAGAACCATGACCTGAATCAACACGGAATGAAGCCAGTGTTTCTGTCAACAACTGATGAAGTTATACACTGTGTAATCATGTGTAGGTATTGTAAGTGTTACTCACCAAAGCCAACAAGGAAAAGAACACAGAAGCTCTTCAAGCAGGACATTTTTCATGTGAGCAGATGTTAGTGAAGAAAGAGTGTAGCAGCTCTCTGTTATAAAGGCCCATTTAAAGGATGTGGTCTGGTCTGACCACAAACTGTCTCAACTAAACTGAGTATGAAAAAAATCATTTTTCTAATGGTTATGACTGAGAGGGAGATTTTTAATAATTTAATTGTTGATTCAAACACCGGTTAATAATGTTCTCACTGATTTTTTTTTTTTTAACCCTGATTAATGTTTCCTTGTACCTTCATATAAAGCACTATCCCAAGAAGTAATAATTCAATACACACTGTATTTTTTTTTTAAAGTTTGATCAGATAAATACTTGCATGCAGTTATGGGACAATGAAAAGAGTAAAAAAAAAAAGAAAAGCATTTTTTCCGATTTTAAAAGACTGACAACCAGGAACCACTGCATATATGCAACGAATCATTAGTGACATGAACAGTTTATGTACACACTGTAGCTTAAAGCTGATCAAATTACAGAAAGCTGAGACATATACAAAGTTGTTTACTGAAGGCCCAAACATGTTGGAGCCGGAAAACCCGACCAACTTTTTTCCAATTTTAAGGGGCTAGCGTGTCCACCATGTACTGTATAGGAGATCTATTTGTAAATTCTGAGTCTGAGAGAGTAGGTGGAACTGTACTACTATACCAAATGTCAATTTTCTTTGTGGTGTAATTTCTTAGATATTGGAAGCTGAAAAATTAAGAAAAACAAGGATGCACGAAAATGGACACATACCCCCCACACACCAAAATGTCCATATCTCGAAAAGTTTTCATCCAATTAAATTAAAAATGTACAGTGTGCCTATTGAATAATCACGGAACAATTTGTAAAAACTAAAAAAAAAATTAGTCTGAGGTGTGTGGGCCTTTTGTGAAATGTCATGGAATGAGCCATAGGAAAATTTGCCATGACTTTACAGTTTTTTTTTTTCCACCGTACTTGAGTCTGAATGGAAATTCTCTGGTTTGTATCATATCACATATGCAGAACGTTTTGACACATTTGAATTTTGACTACTGTGAATGACTGAATACCGGAGATGGGCACCAGCAGACCCCTACAAAAGTGATGAATTTTAGTTATTCGTAATAACGTTTATTAAATTAATAAATGATAAATGTGCATGAAGGCTTTAGTATTTTATTTAATGAATCAAGAAAACTGCTTACATTTTACTTACAGAAACAGCCGATTTATCAAAAACATTTCACATTAATTAACACTAGTACAGTGCCCGTCGGAAGTATGTATTGCGATAGAAAAGTGGGAGGGTAAGCAGCTTTTTCATGGATGGCCAAATGAGGTTATAGAGAGCTACCACTGTAGAGAGCTAGGACTGATGGCATCATCACTGAGTCCGTTGACTCAGGAAGTGGGGTGGTTGCACTCCCCGTGAACCAAGCAGCAGCCATGTTGAAACTCTCAGGTCAGTTTCATCCTGATCCGCAGTGATATTTGAGGAACACACACACAGACAGAGACTCCTTGTTTTTATAGAGATATATTAGAGCTCAACATACTGAGTGAAGATGAGGGTCCAGATCTCTTGCAGCACCCAACCAAGTTATTACCATTGTATTTATATTCAAAGCATCATTGAATAAAAATGTGACAATACACATTATTTCTAAATTAATTTCCCAAGTTAATCACAGAAAAAGCATATACCATATACAAGCATATACAAGTTATACTTTAGCAATTGACACATTTCATATGCTGGCCTATTTCTGAATACAATGTGATATTCAACAAGTTTTTTAGGCTTAAAAAAATTCATATAAATCAAACAAACAAAAAAAAGGTGCAACACTGCACTGATACGAGAATACAATTTAATCAAAACAAGTCTAACATTTCAGGCACAAAATAAAAAATAAAAAAAACTAAAAACTAAAAAAACATGGATCTAAAGGAAAACTATTTACTCAAACCAATATTGACGTCAATATTTAATTTGAAGTCTAAAAGAAGTTATATATATATACAATAAGCTTCTTGGAGCATATAACAAAAAACAGCTCTTATTAACAATTACACAGGGTCAATCCACAATATGGTTCAATACATTGAGGATTATTTAATTGTCTTTTTGATCCATGTGAGTGTTTTAGCTGAAAGAAAAGCGTAAACTCCAGGTTTATCGATTATGCCACATTTTCGCCCAAAAGAAGTAATTCCGACCAAGGCGTTGTTGCACAGTAACGGCCCTCCTGAATCCCCCTACAGAGAAAAAGACACACCATCCATTTATATATGACAGTGGATGAATCATGATTGAAATGTTAAAGTTCTTCTACGGACTAACCTGACACGTATCGCCTATGTTTTTACCATCACCTCCGGCACACACCATGTCAGAGGTGATGACTGGGCGATGATTGTAGAAATCAGGAGAGTTGCATTTTTTTCTGTCCACCACAGTCACTTTCGTCGACATTAGGACGTCTGACCATTCCGTGGAATCGCTGGCGGTTTTCCCCCATCCAGCCACCACACATCTGGTCCTCGCGACTGGATCTTTGATGGTCTTACCAAGGGGCAACCAATTCACTGCCTTGGTTTTGTTGGCCGGTTTATCCAGCTTAATATATAAACAAAAATAAATAGATAAATAAAAGGAAAGCATAGATAATCATTAATCAGCCATATTTTTTCTGTGAAAAATTTATTTTTTATTTCCAATGGGCACGCCCATTCTCTATTGCAACAACGCATCATCAATAGGGTAAAACTAACCTTTATAAAACTAATTTAAATCCACTCTACAAACTTCAGAAAAAAACCTTAAGATTTGTTCATATTGTAGGATTTAGGGATCAAACAAATGCGCTGTTTTCAACATCTCACTCAATGAAAATTCAAGAATTTAAATAAATTTAAAAATCTTGTTGGGGTTCTAATGGAATCTTCCAAGGTATAAAGTCAATATTTGGTTAAAAAAAATTGTCAAAATTTGCTAACTATTTCTGATGTAATAAATAAAAAAAAAAAGATAAACGCCAATGAAAATATTACCTTTGTCACTACCTTACTTTAAAGCCAAAAGTTATTTTTGCATTGGTGAAGGGTCCTGATGAATGTAGTTAGAGTTACTCATGCTTGGTATAGGTACAGATAAACATCACAAGCAACTTCTATGCTGCCACACACGAGCGGTTGAAGCTTCACTGTTTAAATTGGACGGTGATTATGGTTACCATGAGGAGGGTGCAGACAGCCAACATCGGGGGCAGCCAAGTGGCTGCAGGGATCCTCAGGTAAAAACGGGAGCATCCGAGCAAATCGCCGGTCATAAATAGACAGTGCAGCGGCCGATGTATGTGTTTCTCAGTTTTGCAGATAAAAAAGAAAACACGTGCGCACCTGGGAGCCCCTTTTGTGTCCAAGTGTTAAACAACTATTACAACGGTACTGATTAAAAAAGGAAAAAAACTACAGAAAAGCCCCCTACACTGGTTGAAACACAGCGTAGGGGGCAACATCACACCGTAGGGAAATCAAAATCACAACATTGCAGGTCCCTACGCTCAACACCGCTGGCAAAAACCCTGGTCTGCGTTTCATTCCTACTAAGAAGCTTTTCCCAGATTTTCAAAATCCGTTATTTACCTTAAGCAACATGAAGTCATTGACTTCTTTTTAGCATCGTACGAGGGATGAGGAACTCGCTTTTTCACACTTATCTTCTGTCTGAAGTTCTCCTCTTTACTGATGGAATGTACCCCGAGAAGCACCTCCTGATGCTGAGAGAGAAAAATCACGCCACACTTTATCACAGTTCACATACTGGGTGTGAAATAGAGCATATTATGTTGTTAAGAGAGGATGTGGTAACAAGGCACTCGGTTGGTTTCAGTAGTAACACATGAGTTAAAATACTGCTCTGACTTAGAGGTGAACATTAAAGATCATTTAAAGTTGTTGTAAATCTGCTAAATACTGGACACTTGTATTACTGTACTCCTTCAAAAAGAAATCACCAATAGATTATATTCCAATAATAAATAAGATGTTTGATAATTAGTCTACTATTATTTTAACCCATCAGGGTTAGGGAAAACATGCAAACTCCACTGAGACCATGGCCTTAGTTGTAGTCTTTTGACTAAAATGCAACTTAGTTTTAGTCAAAATGTATTCATCAACACCATTTCAGTTATCGTCTAGTTTTAGTCAACTAAATGACATTAAGATTTTAGACTAAACATGTTACAGATATAGTTGACGAAAATATAAAGCACGAGTGTTTAAGCAATTTTTGAAGATTCAACAACCATTGATCAACCTGATATTTGATGGTATTAATGTTTGTAAAAACACACAGATTCAATGCAAATCATTACGTAAAACCACATCACGATCATGAGTTCTGATCTGATTCCGTCCCATGTCACAAATATAGTGTCTTTTTTTACTAGTCGACAAAAATATAATTATATTTTGATATAGTTTTCGTACACATGTTGTCTCTTTAATTAGTCCATAGTCTAGTTATTGTGAATTAAAAAATAAAAGTGTTTATTTGTACGGACAACCCCTGGTGCTATTGGTACGGTTACCGAAGTACAAGTACATAGCTTCTTAGGGTTAGGGTTAAGGTTAGGTTATAACCCAATATCACCACAATTTTTAGGATTAGGGTAGGTTTAGGGTAAGATTTAGTATTAGTCACGTGACCTGAACTGGCCAAATAGGGGGGACTGCGTACCGATAGAACGTTGGTATGTTGATACGGCAACCCTACGGATAGCCACTGCCTAAAAAATATTTATTCCATAAAAATTAGGCCGGACATTTTTAGTCAATATAATTAACATTAGCTTAGCTTCAGGGCAATGAACTTACAATCTCTTTCTTACGCTCGCCTCTATTCTAACCACCGACCAATTTCCAGATGTGAATTACAGTACTCCCGTTACTGTAATTGACTTGCTTTTATGGGTATTTTTTGAGTATATTCTAAATCTGTAATTTTACTTGTACGTTTTAAATAAGTAAAGTAATTCATTACATATATATATATATATATAGTCACATTGAACGTAATCCATATGTTCTTATGTGCCATTTTTGATCAAGCCCAGCCACTTTTTTTTCATTCAGGTTGTGGTTTCTACCTATGTTCCTTTCACAGTGGGCAGCAGTCAGCACCCATCTTGGATCAATCAGAAACGCCCCCACAGACGGGTTCTCTGGTCACCAGTAGAGCCATGTATGGCAGCGAGTGAGCTTTCACTTCATTTTCCTCCAATTATCTCTGATCCATGGCCTGAAACAAAACCAAGACACATAAGACATAGAGTGGACCCCTTGTTTTATCAAACAAAAAAATGATTCTTTAACAAGTGTCTCACTTGAGTGGAGCAGCAGAAGAAGCCCCATGAGAGGAAAGCCTTCACATCTTTAAGACAAGTCATCTTGTCTTCTTAGATCTAATGAACAATTGTTATGACACCTTTGATGAACACAGATGCTTATATTCTGTCCGACGGCCTCAGAGGATGTGGTCTACCATGGAATTGCATAAGTGCAGCAAATTGTCTACAGATAACACATGAACGGATGAATGCATTTCTCTGAAGACTGTGGTGACATTACAAGCATTCGTGAGAATGTGGCTGTGCAGACGAGTTTTTTTTTCCACAACAAAATTCACATTATGACAGGATTAGGTAGAATTAACTTTAAGGGTGGGAGTTTAATTCATTTCATTAGTGACACATTCAGGACAGTACATGAGCAAAGGGAAAAGCGTCGTCAACAAAACATGAGAATCAAAACGACTGTGCAATGTATTCTACAATAAAGGCAAACATAACTTCTTTTAATATGGGGGGCCGATTGTAAAGTTGTGCATGCTAAAATAAAGTGCAAACTGTTAGCAACGAACCACGTTTAAAAAACATAGGTGATTTTTTTTTTATGTTACATTTGACCAGATTTACAGAAGTATTTGTGAAATTTGTAATATTCATTTTTCTTGTAAAAATATGTCAATGTTAATGTACATTTTAAATGTTGAATCAAACATTTAAACATTTACATTTAAGATTTATATTCAACAATTCGACATCTTGAAATTTATACTGAACATCTAACATTTAACTACAAAGTGATGTGTTACACTGCCCTCTCTTTTTATATCCTTCCCTGAATAAAGTCTAGCTTATGTGACGGTTAAAGTTATGCAACATAATAAATGTATTTATTATTTATTTTTTCAACAATGAAAGAGGCACAGTTGTTGCAAAAATCGCAAGATCGTGTTAACCTATGACAGCATATGCAGACATGGTGAAAAAACAAACACACAAAAAAAAACTACAAAGTGCATAAAACATTGAGGAATGACATTCTTTCACTTTGCCAACACTAATAATAAAAACTATTGAGGAAAAGATAAACGACAACTAGGTCACACATGCAGAAAATGTTTAAACAATCATAGAATGCACAGAAAATCACATTAAAAACTATTTAAAAAAATACTGTATTTAACTTTATTTAAAGTCCTGCAATATGAAAAACAGCTTACATCAAGATCACTTTTTAAATGAAGAAAGAAAAAAAAAAAACAAACAAACATGAAGCATTCAACCACAACCAATCGTCCTAAAGTGTGAAGAATAAGAAGGCTAGTTTGTCAGAGGAATGTTTTTATTGTGAAAACATGTCAACATACTAAATGTAAGAAAATATACAATAGGTTGAGCATGATGAAGTAAATTACTCCTAAAAGAAAGACACGATGATGAGCAATAAGATTAGATTTTTCACAATTCATGTATGACTGATCAGTGCAACTCAGAAATTCTGCTTTATTTTCAGTTTTCATACCAGGGAAACAGGTCAGCGAATAGCGTGCATGACAGGAGGTAAGAAATCGTTGGTTTTGTCTTTTGGTGAGAACGACTGCAGTGAGGTCAGAAGAAGTATATACTGTGTGTGATTCTCAAGAATCAGACAACCACAGTGTGAAATATACACATGTAGAAACACACACACACGCACACACACACACACACAGAAGGGTGAGACCAAATGTGCTTCGAGATTACCGTCAACACAAACTACAAGTCCCAAATGTGAAAGCACTGGTCTGCTCCCACTGAGTAGATTTGATCCTTGTTCTGATTTACAGCCACATGGAGGACCCGCTGAGAATGACCTGGAACACAAAAACCCTTCTTAAATCATTTCAGAGCTTTATTTTTAATAAAAGGAATAGCACTGGGAGGTACAACTAAACTAAGCAACCTCTGCATAAGTTTAACAAGGATTATTGCGCTAAATTCCTACAATAACTATGTTAAACACTCACTGAAAAAGTCATAAAAGTTTAAATATTGTTAAGAATTTATTTATGATAATTTCATCACAATTCATAAGTTTTGTGTTAGTTCAAGAGTACAATTTAAGGATATGTACATGGCAAAAACTTTGTTATGACGTCACCGCTAACTCATTACTAAAGAACTGCATTTAGGTGTTTATAAGATACTAGTACAGTGCCCGTCGGAAGTATGCATTCATATAGTGGTAGGAGTAGAGTTGTCAATTATGGCCCAAATGAGTATGTGTTTGAAGGTTGGATGTACAAAGACGTGTACATACTCAGTACTCTGTAGTGTTATAAAGGGGTATATTTGCGGGTGCAAAATAAAATAGCGTGTGCTATTTCCCTGGTTTAAATCGATGGGACATGCGGATGATAAATGTGTTTGTTTGGTTTTTTTTTTACTCATTTCTATATTTTTGTCATTCGGTGTATTTTTCTGTAATGTATGTTTTTTGGAGTCATTATGTGTATTTTTGTATCTTTCTGTTGTCTTTTGTGCATTTTTTGGACATTTGTTTTTTGTTGTCATTTTAGTGTGATTCTGGAGTCATTTTGTGTATTTTTGTTTCTTTTTTGGTGTAGTTTTGTGCATTTCTGTTGTCATTTTTGTCTATTTTTGAATAAATGTTTAGGTTTTTTTGTTTTATTTTACTAATTTAGTATATTTTTTATTATAAACAGATTTGTGGTGAGGGCGTGTTTTGAGATGTATGTGTGTCCGTGTATGTGTGTGTACCTTCCTGTAGCGCCACACACACGGGAGAGGTGAAGACGAAAGTAATGTGAGTGAGATTTTTGTTACTTATGCTCATCACTATTAACTCATAATACAAGCTAAAATACATTACCTTGTAGAGGCTCCAACTCCTCCTCCACAGCTCAGAGGCCCCTCCCCTCTCTCATGTCCCATCCCGTCGAACCCGCCAAAATAAAATGAAAACGTTTTGAAACATAATCACCAAATAATCACTAAAATAATGGATGCACACACTCGGGCTATGGGCAAGCTGCGCTCCACACATACACATGCACACAGAAGTTTTCTTGCGTTTATAGATATATGGACACCTTTATACATTGAAAACAAATCTAGTGGTTACGTACACTCCTTTGCAACCTTAATGGACAACTTCTTGCCCCCATATGAAATGAGAGGATTATTTATATTTGTAAAAGATGATGAATGTTATTCCACAGACGAGCCCGATGATATTTATCACCTTGGCGTTCCTCGATGCATATTGTACATTAATGCTGCTAGGTAGGAATATAGCCACTCCCAGGCTCATTTTTAAGATGTGTCAACAATAAAGTATCAATAGAATATTGTTTACCTAATCAGCTTTATCTCATTAACTGTTTAAAGTATGTAAATACCAAACTCACACAGCGTCCAAGGTAGAGATTTTATTTTGGAGGGGTCATAGAAGAGAAAAACAACACTGTAAACAACACAGCCAGTTCATAATATTTTGTGAGATGTCTCACTATGGGATGCACATTATAGTGATTGAGGCATCTCACTCATATTACTCATAGAATTGGGGTTATGTAAATAACCTAAAGTTTTCTCCTGAAACATTTCACACGTATGTTTTGAGTTTTACCATTTGAATCTCTGGGTGCCCCTCAGGCCCTGATTGGAGGAGTTGCACAAACGCACATGGACATGTGGGGGTGAAAATAGTAACAAAAGCTTTGACGAGATTCCAGTGTCTCCTCTGCCTATCGTGTTGGCACCTGGGATCACTGAGTAGCGGTGACAGCAATGTAAATGATGATGAATGTTATTCCACAGACGAGCCCGATGATATTTATCACCTTGGCGTTCCTCGATGCATCTTCTGCGCTTGTTGAGTCTCCAACAGCATTGGCATTCTCTGCCTGTAAGAGAGTTATTAAAAATAAATGTACACTATAATGCTTCTTCATGCACAAGAGGAAACAACATTTGTACCGTGTTGATAAATCACAAGGGTATTGTTTTAAAACTTTAAAAGAAATGTAAATGCATTTAAAATGAAACATAGACGAGGTGGCAGAAATAATGTGGAATCAAAATCCTACATCGAAGTAATCTAGTTATTTGTATGTTCATAATACCATTTGTTGTTATTTAGAAAATATGTTGCATATAAAAACAAGAAATAGGTCTTGAATGCTTTCTTGTAATTGGGTGTGGCCTGAATGCATACAGCAAGAGGTTTTGTAAAACAATGAGATTGCTAGAGTAGCTCAAAATACTTAAATAAGTGACTTACTCTGCAGGAGCAAACAAGGGCTGCAATCCCGAGAGGAAGACAGCAACAAAATGTGGTGAAGATGGACCAAAGGAGGTGCGATGGGGCAGCTGAACGAGTCCTGACCTGCTTCCATAATGTCACTGAGTCCTGCTTCTTGTGAAGTCTGGCTTTTAGGGCAGTGACGGGTATCTTTACGCTCACTTGTATTCTTCGAGGGGGTGGTTTCAATCTGTCCAACAACAGGAAGAGTTTCCAACTTCAAAGGCAATCATGACTGTTTTCTGTTCCTTTTTTGACACTACTAGTGCAGTTCCCATAGCATGTATGTTGCTATAGAAAGTGGGAGGTTAAGTAGCTTTATCATGGATGGTTTACATTAGAGCTTTAATTCCTCTTTAATTCAGAAGTAAAGCTAAATCCTCTTTAAACTGGCCTTGTAAACACTCAATTCCTAATGCAAATATAATTCTGAATTACACTCACACACACACACACACACACGTACGATTTTTAAACGTATCCTGAGTTACCCATGACTACCTGTCAACATTGAGCTGTTCTGCAAAGCTTCATTTCATATAATAATTCATGAACGGTATCATTGCAGTCCAAACAAAGTCCATGTTGCATACCCTTGAACCAAGCAACAACCATGTTGAAGGTCTCAAGTCAGTCTGATCCTTGAGGAAACACACACACAGACAGACACACAGACAGACAGACAGAGGTTATTTGTTTTATAGATAGAAGATAGATGTTAAGGTTTCATTTATTCAGGCAAGTTCTTTTCAGGAGGTTTACTTTGATCTCCAGACATGTTTCGACTGCTGAACTGCAGTCTTCCTCAGAGGCGTCTGCTGATTGCTTTGATGTATCCTCCATTCCAATTATTGTTGCATTGTCCCAGTCTGTGACGTGATTCTACATTTCTTGCAGTTTATCACTATTGTAGGCATGCATGAGTTGGTTAAGGAAATGTGTTGAAATACATCCAAACAAAACAGAACGGATGCTGTTTGGTGCCTTTTGGTGACTTCTTTTTTACTATTTTTCCAAGTGTGTGGTGGATGGGGTATGAAAGATGATGGTGAAATATACAAACCAGTGAGGCTGTGGACAGAGCTGAGGGAGGGACAGTCCCAGTTCCAGTGGGTCAGCTGGTGATGAGGACTTCCATGTCCTGTAATCAGACATCTCTTCTTTTCAACCCATCGTAGGGCGCAAATCTGCAAAAGGGGAGTCTCCATGAGAGGCCGACCCTGTGTTGTGTCCTCATTATGAATATCTCACTGGTTGTTACAAACACCTGAGAATTTGTGTTGACAGAATTCACACAACGACCTGATTGTGTTTCCCAGACTCTCAGCTCTCCATCCTGCCACCCTCCTCCTGTGGCGACTACCGTACGCTGCCACGGACACCATCCCATCGCCTGAGAACAAAAATAACGAAACTTTCACATGATTGAAATTTTCAAGATTATCCATGCCTTTTTTTTTTTTATATCACTTTAGTATTTCAGCAGTTGTTGAATTAAATCAGAGTATAGAGCAGGGGTCACCAACATGGTGCCCACGTCACCAATGAGCTCCAATTAAAATCTGATTTACTGGCCAGGCTTCAAACCCACAAAGATAAAAACAGATGACAGATGTCGGTCCCTTAGTACATACTGATGCATTTTATACGTTTTTGTATTAAATTAACATCTTTTAATTTGGTATATGGGTTGTGATATGTGTTTAAATAATAACGCAAAGTGGATCTTCGAAAAACATTACATAATGGTGGTTAAACGCACAACATGTTTTACGATTATTTAAAATGGTTAGTGGCTAGTGAAATAGGAACATGAGTATTTTCTGTGAAATGTAATGAAAATGAAAACAATTGCATAAATTAGGAGAAATTAAACTTAAAGTGAAAACATGAAATGTATTGTTTAATAAGTGCTTTTTAAACTGGTAGCCATTTGGACTATTCAATAGCTTTGAAGTAGCTCGCAGTTTCAGAAAAGTTGGTGACTCCACAGCTTAGAGTGAGTTTTAATTCAGGTTTCTGCTTTAGATAAGACAGTCTACAGCCTGCTAGTGGTTTCCCCGTGATGCGTTCTGATGTCAAGTGTCTCAGCTTTCTTTAGAATTTCTCTTTGGTATAAAGTGGTGTGTTGATTGATTATTGTCCAACTCTTGACATTTAAGTCAAAGTATTTGGCGTAATTTGACTGCCCTCCATGGAATGAAATGCAGCTATTAAATCGAATTTTGCTTACTTGTCACCAGACTGGCTTGACTACGCAACACAATAAGCACAATATACACAACTATAACATCACATCTCACTATCACTTCAAAACAGTCAACTCTTCCCCACCCCTTCCATTTCCTACCCTGACTCCCTCTTCCCTATTCCCTCCCCCCTCAGCTAGATGTAACACTGCCCTCTCCTTTTATATCCTCCCTTTAATAAAGTGTTTCTTACCCTTCCTTGGGGAGGGCTGGTGATGGTCACAATCATACAATAAATAAATTCAATTATTTAATTGCAATAACAAAACATGAATTGCTTGTCTTAAAAAGATTGCACTTCATGTAGTGGTGACCTTCGACAGCATGTGCAGACAAAAAAAATAAATACATTTGCTATTGGCTGACATTTTGGTGGCTTCTTATGTCACAAACAACCACTGTAAGCCCCACCCCTCTTATCAAAAATAGTGCAGTCTGTTGGGAGCAGGTGTGATTGAGATAATTTAGAATAGACAGGTATAGTGAGTGTTGAGTAGGTAGCATAGATTGATCTTTGGAGATTTTATAGTAAAGGCTGGGTGTATTTTAACTGGTCCAGAATCCCATTTTTTGAACATCCAGCCTAGACGCACTCAGCCAAAACCTCAGGATTCTGTTACTCTTTAAATCTTTCTTATTAAATTAATTTCTGATACACTCAAGTTCACGTGAAGGCTTTTTTAATGCGTTTTTCATAAGAAGACTTGACGATTCCACCAACCTTAACAGCGCTGGGCTGTTTCATGGAGGCGATTGGTTGTTGCGGCCGCGTCAACCCTGTGATGTTACCATCCCAGATATGAAGGAAAGCCATCTGCGGAGCCACTGGCCAGCCTTTCCTCTCCTGGGGACCACTGCAGGCTGCAGATCCCCTCCTTTTGGACACTGGCAGCGACCAAAGGTTGAGAAGCACGAGGATCCACGTGGTGGATGTGTCCCAAGAACAGAACCGCTGTGAGACACGGGTTCAATTACATTTTAATTACTATTACATCTTCAATTATCCATGTTCAATTACAACTCAATTTTGATTACGGTGACCGGCAATTCCAACTCCAAAATTTCCAAAATTTATTACAATTACGTTCTCAATTACTAAAGTCCAAATTCAATTAATCACAATTACCAAACCTGAAATAAATGAGCCTATAAAACGTAACCTTCCTCTGTGTTAGCTTTCTGTTAGCATCTCTTGTGATAACGGGTTAGTTTTGATCCGTGTCTTAAATCAGCTGTAAAATACACAAAAAAATATAATAAATTTTGTTTTTCATCTCTTGGTTGTCTTGCTAGGCTTCCTTATCAATGAAAAGATTAGTATTAATATTCTTGGTGTGGGCTCTGAGCCTTTTTTGTCTCAGTATACCCCAGAGTTCAATTTTTTTTTTTAATGGTAGAATTATCCTGAAGACAACTGACAGGTAGAAAATTGATATGAAACATATTTTAATAATTGTTAACTACATATGTGCAAGTCATGGAACTGTAACATGGTTCCAAAGGTTTGCATTTAATTAAATGTAATTGACAGTTTATACAGAATTTCCATGTCAATTCCAAGTACAAAGTCAATTATACAACTCAATTACAATTCAATTACGATTAAAACAGTAACAGATTATTTTTCAATTACAATTACAATTATAATCATAATTGTGAATAATTAGAAGATTTGTAGATTAAAATTCAAATTGACCCCAACCCTGAGACAGGGACCACCATTAACTCTATAAACACTGCAGTTAGATAGACTTTAGGTGACAGAAAATGTTTAAGTTGTTCACATTCAGGCAGTTTTTTCAACATGGGGGCAGGATCCCATGTGGGGTCGCCTGAAATTTCTGAAAAATGAACAAAAAAAATTCTTAAACAACTGTATTTCTATGCTTTCACTTTGTGAAATATAAATCTAGTTCAACTAAAAATGGAGTAAAGAAAAAAAAAAAAAGACTCAAACATGATTGAAAGCAAATTCTAGAAATAAAAGTCTTTGCGGTCGGTTGATGTCAAAATTGGGTCTTGACCCAAAAAAATGTGTAGAAGCACTGCTTTAAGGGAAACTTTTGTCAGGTGAGATCTTAAAAAAAAGAGGTTTTCGCTTTAGTACCTGCTGAATAGTTGCTGTTTGCAGGAAACGGCCCCGACCACAGACCAGTGTGAAGGTATATGTCTCATATTCTGCTGGTATTCAACATCCCACAACTGAAGTTTCAAAAAACAAAAGACCCCACAAACCGTCATCCTCCAGTGTCACAAGTTTACACTTCCTCTCGTCGACCACAAGCTGTGGTACACATTTTCCATCTTTTGTACTGATTTATAATAAGTTCACTATACCTGAACTTCCCCTTGTCTGGTCCCAATGCAGAGTGCTGTGCCGTCCCTGCTCCAGCACAGGCACGTGATGGAGTGCATGTGATGGCGTTGCAAACCTGGATGTGGATCCAAATGCCCCTCCAGGGTACGGGTTTCTGAATTCCAAAGATACACAGACGAGCCCAATGCTAGAGCAACCGTACCATTACAACTGCAGTCCAGGAGATTGGTGTCTGAAAAATAAAAAAGATGACAAAATACAGGACGATTCAGGCACTGTATTATTGATCATGTTTAAATAAACAGACTCAGATCAAGAAATAAAAATGACATGAGTGTTGTTTGTTCCTACAGACTAAATATGTTTATCCTCCACACAATTGAGAATGCAATAAACTCACAGTAGTCATTCAGCAACCTTCCCTGGAGACATAAAGCGCTTTTATTCAGAGCTTCAAATGGCAGAGAATCACATCTTCTCTCTTCATAAGCTGCAATGACACAAACACATAAACACCACAGAACTGTGCACTTAATAGTAAAAAATAAAGTTCAATTAATTACAAAATGTGTAGATTGGAGTTATACAGTAAAAGTTAAATATATCAATTGTTCAAAATGCTAAAAAAAACAATCAGAAAAGACATTAGTCTGCTGTTCAGAAGAGCAAAGCCTGTGTTTTACCTGCCTGTATTGTTCCTGCTGCAGTTTTCCCACACCCATCTCTGCAAAAAAGTGATTTAAAAATGTATATATATTATAATTTTATAATCAACCCTTGATTAATAATAGCAACCTAGTAAAATCAACCCTTAAATCCTCGTCATGGTAAAATTACTGTACATCCTGCTAAGTGAGAAATCTAAATGTACAAGGACAGGTTACGATATGGATTAATGCAGGGGTTCTCAACCTTAGGGTCATGACCCCATTTGGGGTCACAAGACATGAGGAGGGGGTCGCCAGATGCCTTCAAGAATCTATGAATATTTTTTGAACAATTTGAGACAATTTTTGCTTATTATTTATCATTTCTCTGCCACTACACCAAACTTGCCATATTTTAACCTATTTTCATCACTTTTTCTTGCCATATTTTTGCTTCTTTTAAAACATTTTTGCTACATTACTCTTATTTCTGCCACTTCTTCATAAAATTTCAATGCCTTTTCTGCACATTTTTTCACTTCAAGACATTTTCAGCACTTATAACCCCATTTCACCACTTTTCCCACCTAATGTTGCATATGTTGAGCCATTGTTGTCACTTTTAACCTTTTTTTCCCCCATATTTCATGCTTATTTTTGACAATTTAACATTTACCATTTTTCATGCCCATTATAAACCAGTATATCCAATATATTACCTCTTTTTCTGTCTTTTTTGGCCACTCTTGCAACTTTTAACCAATTTCTGTGGTTTTTAAAATCACAATTTTGCCACATATTCCATAATTCTTGGTCACTTTTAACCAATTTTATTTCTGATTAAAACAAATATTACAGCTTTACAATAACTATATACTATGGCGCAATGATCATGAACTTCCTGGATAACAATGGATATTATTCAGATAAATAAATAAATGGGCTTTCCACAGATTCATAGAACAATGAACCATCATTTTGCTGACTTTATGGATGGACCCCAAAAATCTCTCCCATGTATCCCCCTTATAGATGGCCCTGTCTCCACATGACTATTCTTCATAGTTCATGTCTGTGTTCATCCACCTTCAGGTACAGTGGGGGTCCCTGATCCTTTATTTTGGGGGCCGTGGGCTGAAAAGGTTGAGAACCACTGGTCTAATGAATAAAGAAGATCACGTTTAGCTCAGTTTTTGAAGCTTGGACCCCCACATTCCTGAACAACTTTTGTTAACATGATTCACTTCTTGAGTGGGGGTGTGATGTGGTGAGGTGGGCAAAATGTTTATGAACCAACCTGTTCACCTGTCGCATTGTCACTGGGAGCCACTGGGCTCAGTGGTTCGAGCGGCTCATGGTGGTTTCCTGATAACGACAAGCCTGAATAAGAATAATGCTTTACGCTCATGTGCTTCAGTGATGACAAGTTTGAACCAATAATACACAATGTTATATTTTGTTGTAATGTCCAGTATTTGTGCATGCCTACTGTATTTCTGATGCTGAACTATGTTATTAAATATAATGTATAACGTAGTAAAAGTTAAAAAAAAAAAAAAGCAGCAGCTTACTGAGTGTATCTCCTGCAGGACCTGCTGAGGTTCTTCATGGGGACTGGGTGGTGGTGAGTCCAGATCCAGCCTCTGACAAACAGAGTCAAACTCAAAGCTGGGCTCACACTGCCATCCAGGGCCACTGCAGGGACCGGTGTACTGGCAGCAGCAGGGGCCCCCCTTATGCTCTGCTTAATGATCCATCTCCTGAAACGTTTGTAAGTCACTTGGAAGGTGTTGATTTCTCCCTGAGAAAATCATAGCAAATAATTGAAACATTTCAAATGTACCTCAAAGAAGGCATTTTTTAATGCATTTGATTAAAAAAAAAATAGAATAAAAAATAAAGTTCAATGAAAACACATTTGTCAAATTAGCTATAAACTTATTACTGTATATTATTTTAAAGAAGCACTTTTGAAGAGTCAAATTTTTCTGTAAAGCGTGGTTTGGAAATCAGTCACATAGACTTGTACATACATTTATTTCACCATAACCAAATGCTAATTCTTGTAACTATCAAAAAGTTTGAGGTCAGTTTTGTTTGCAGAGCTCCAAGTTATGTTACCATGTAGTTACTAGGTCATCCTGTGTGTTAATGACTAACTGTGAGTAGTTACTATGGCGCTAATGTGGGGCGGTTACCATTGTTTGTTTCTTCATTGTGAGGGACAATAGCACAAGTAATACGATATCTATAGGTTGTCTTTTTACTGCCAAAGAAAACACTAATGCATCTACTTTTTGTCTTGCTGTACAATTGTATTAATGTTTGGATTTTATTTTACCAGGAAGTCTGTTGAGATTTAATTTCTTTTGTGAGGGAGACCAAGGTCAATAAATAGGCTGAACACAGGAATTAAACACATTTGAGCAGAAATGAAATACTTAATCATTACTATCATTTTCAACTGAATGCCTTGCTCTAGATGATGCTCTAATAGTAATAAAATAATAAATTTTATTTTTTTCACGGCATACCCAAGTTCACCAAAGAAGAATTGTTAAACAAGTTAAAAACAAAAAAACATACAATAAATAAATAAATACCATTCACAATGAAAATGAGCTGAATAATAATAATAATAATTATTATTATTATTATTATTATTATTATTATTATTATTATTATTATTATTATTATATGATAATGATAGAAGAAGAAAGAAAGAAGAAGAAGAAGAAGAGAAGAAGAAAGAAGAAGAAGAAGAAGAAGAAAGAAGAAGAAGAAAAGAAGAAGAAAGAAGAAGAGAAGAAGAAGAGAAGAAGACGAAAGAAAGAAAAGACGAAGAAAGAAGAAAGAAAAAAGAAGAAAAGAAGAAAAGAAGAGAAGAGAAGAAGAGAAGAAGAGAGAGAGAGAAGAAGAAGAGAGAAGAAGTTAAGCACACTAATTATTATCAATATTTTTCATATTAGGGGTAACAAAAATACTAAATAGGAAATTGGGCATTAATTAACATTAAATAATTATAAAACTAGTTTATAAACATTGTTCTCGATTCAGCATTTCTAACCAACAATCAAAGCACCTTCAATTAAAAAATACCAAAAAAAAGTGTTAGATTAAGGAATAAAAATACTTGAATATTTCTTTTTAAAAACTAAAACTAAAATCATGTTATTGTTTTAATCTGAAACCTGTAGTGTGTTGGATTTATTTTGTTTAATTTTTGAAGCCCCTCCTCAAACTTCCGGTGTAACGGTTACCAAACGCTCCTCCAACATGGAGGCCTAGGGGGCTACCCCAGCAAGTCCTCCCAACCCGAAGGTGAAAAAGTTGGGGGTCCTGTTGAGTATGACGGTGGGTGTTGGCTGTTTGTTCCTGCTACAGACCCAGATGATTAAACCCAGGAAACCAAAGGACTTTTATTCATACGAGGTCAAAGACGCGAAGGGCAGGATTCAGTCTCTGGAGAAGTACCGAGGAAAAGTAAGTAACCATCTCCAACGCTGCTTTAATGCTTAGTAAATCTGTTCAGGATGTGTTCATACCATCCCGTATGAGTAGTGTGTGTTTAAATCTGAGCTTTAACAGCTTGTTCTGAGCTGTTTTTTCTCACATTAAAGGCGTCCCTGGTTGTAAACGTGGCGAGTCACAGCGAGCGGACGGAGGAGAACTACAGGTTCCTGCAGGACCTGCACCGGGAACTGGGCACGTCCCACTTCAACGTGCTGGCCTTCCCCTGCGGACAGTTCGGGGACACGGAGAGAGGGGACAGCCGGGACATCGAGGCTTTCGCTAAGGCCACTTACAGCATCACCTTCCCCTTCTTCAGCAAGATCAAAATAATGGGAACAGAAGCTGAGCCTGCCTTCAAATTCATCACAGGTTAGCACAGGGGTTTTCAACCTTGGGGTCTTGACCCCATGTGGGGTCGCCTGGAATGTCTAGTAAATAATTGATTCAAAACATATTTCTAAAAAAAGTCAGTTAATAAATTATGGTATTATTATCTATTAATCTATATATGTTTTTTAAATCTTTTAGTGCTACAAGATGACTATTGTTGTAATTAGCACTATATAAATAAAATTGAATTGAATAATTTTTCAATTATTTTTACAATTTTATTTTTTTTATTTATTTATTCAGTTTATTTCCGACAATAAAAATACAACACACACCTGAAAACAACTGTGTTCTATACTTTCACTTTCCCAAATATAAATTCGGAAATTGTAGACAATAATTTCGGGCATATCAAGAATAAGCCGAAATGACGAGATTAAAGTCGAAAAGACAAGGTTAAAGTCAAGATTTCAAAAATAAACTCAAAATGAATTGTGATAAAGCTGGAAGCTGACGAGGGGCTGATTCATATACTGTATATACTGTATGACACCAAACAGTAGATCGTGGCTGTCTACAAAATGCTGTGTATCGATTAATGCGTTAAACTATACTTCAAAGTTGGGTTTAGTAACAAAGAGATTCTTTGACTTTCATTTCATAAACACGGTTTTGTAATGTCTTTAAGGACAGACATTGAAAAGATATTGCCAAAAAACGTATTCTGTTCAAAAGGAACAAGTTCTGATGAACTGCGGCCGGGCCCGCAAAACGTCTTCGCGCCGAATAGCACGTACCACCTTCCCAAGAATTCAGTAGGACGTGGGCCCCCTGACCCCATACACTATTTCAAAAGGTGCCCCCGTGACACATACGGCATAATTGGTCCCATTTATATATTGGTATGTGCCAATGATTCAGTACCACTACCCGTTGTAATATTTGACTCGCAAATAAATGAGAAATTGACTGGGTTTTTTTTTCTTTTCAAAAATTGGGCTCTGAGCGTTGATGCGCACATATCCATGGATTATAGCTACCAAATTTCAGCCTGATCCATTCACGAATAAAAGAGGAGTAGCGATTTTAACTAGTGTACACAACAAGAAGAAGAAAACAAAGTGAGTGGCGTTTTAAGTCTGGTAGCCTGGCCTAAAAACCGGTAAAGTTTGGAAGAAGTGGCCACAACTGTACGGAAACAGATTAGAGCCAGTTTTGATTAACCACATTCACGATTTTTCATGCTCATTTGGCAGTTTAAACTAATTGTTCCGACTACTGGTAATTTTCCCAATATTGAAACTTTAAACCCTTTTTTACACTTTTTTCTGTCGGCCACTCTAATTTGCAACTTTTAACCAATTTCTGTGGTTTTTAAAATCCCATTTCACCACCTTTTCCACCATTTTTTGTCACTTTTAACCCCATTTATTTCTGATTAAAACAAGGATTTACATCTTTGAGATGACGATATACTGTGGCGCAAATAATAACAAACGGTCCTGGATAACAGTGGATATTATTCAGATAGATAAATAAATAAATGTGGTTATCACAGATTCATAGAACAATGGACCATCATTTTGCTGACTTTATGGACGGACCCCAAAAAACTCTCCCCTTTATTCCCCCTTATACAGTAAATGACCCTGTCTCCAAATGACTGTTCTTCAATGTTCATGTCTGTGTTCAAACACCTTCAGGTACAGTGGGGGTCTCTAGTCTCTGGAACCTTTATTTTTGGGGGTCACAGGCTGAAAAAGGTTGAGAACCACTGGTTTACTGCATTTGACTTTACTGGCTATTAAACTTCCTGAAATCACCAATTAAATAGGATGAACTGCTGTTATTAATTTTACGTTTTATATGCATCAGATGATTTACAAAATAGGGATGGTTACGCTGAAATCCTGCAAGGTTGCGACGTTTGCCACACTAGACTCTCAGCCACCTGTTTAACGTGAAAAAATACCATGGAAATACATATATATATACTGTATATTTGACTTTTAGCCTGCCTCTTACTTTCCTTTTGTTCATAAAGCAAATAAATAAACAAAGGTTTTGTAGAAGTAAACAACAGTCTGCTGATTTTCTGTTTTTAGATTCTGTACAGAAACTCCCAAAGTGGAACTTCTGGAAGTTTCTGGTGAACCCTGAAGGAAAAGTGGTTCGATTCTGGCGAACGAACGAGTCCATGGAGAATGTCCGACAGGAAGTCACTGCCCTGGTGCGAGAAATCATCATAAAGAAGAGGATGGAGCTTTGATGGCGTTGTGTCGATAGATTACAGAATAAACTCTGTAAATCAGCAGTGACTGAACTATTGGGACGCCCTAAAGGAGAACCATGTATGTGTGTGTGTGTGTGTGTGTTGGGACCATCCTGTGGATATGAACCTGTTCTTTGTAACATCTTTTTTTTATGTTTACTGTACATTCCTTTTTAATTAAATGAAGCAAACAATATCAGACCTTTGTGACTGCTCATTAACACATGATGGATTGTAGAGTTATTTAGACAAGACTAATGTTTGATAGCTCTGTTGTTGAGTTATTCATTTTTATTGTCTTCCATCCATTTTCTACTTTCGTATCCTCTTCAGATGCTTGAATCTATTTCCAGCAAAGGGTAAAAAGCAAAGAAACATTTATTTCTGTTTCGAGACTCCTCATTAAGCTTTTGGAACATTGATTATCTTCATATACTGTACCTCTTAAGAGGTCACTCGGATATCATTTGGCATGTATTTTAAGAAATCTCCGGTAATATTTTTGTTTCTACAGGTTCACATCCTAGTTTATTCATGGTGTTATATATTTTACTTAGAAAAGATTAAATGGGTCAATGACACGATATCTAAGTATTCTGTCCAATTGCATTTCTTTCAGTTAAAAAAAGGTTTAAAAAATATAAAAAGATACAAAATATGTAGTAACTTAGTATATATGCACTCAACTTTGATTTTTTTTTTTTATGTTTACTTAATTACCTTTTGTAATATATTCCTTTTAATCAAAGTGTCAAAAATATCATGTGGTGCGACTGTCTGCCATGACTGCTGTTTTGGAAAAAAATCTTAAAATTATTAAATCTATAAAAAATAATTTTCTGCCCTATTTTAGTTGTATTATAGTCCTCTATAAGATTTTAAATTTGTATTTCTATCATAATATTCATTGCCCGATGATGCCCTTTTTATGAATACCATGCATGGAAATCCTTATACTTTAAGTTTAAATGCATAAAACGATACGAAACATGTAACTTAATATACAGTATGTGCTCCCCTTGATTTTTGTATTTTTTTAAAAAATGTTGATACTAAAATACTTTTTTAATATATTCAAAAGTTATTCAAAGTGTCAAAATATCATGTGGTTGTCACGGTCTGGCCATGACTGCTGTTTGGAAAAAATCTTTAAAGGATTCTAAATGTATTCCAATTTATTTTCTACCCTGTTTTAGTTGTATTTTAGTCTGTATAAGATTTCAAAGTATTTCTATTTTTTATTTTCCATGATAATATTCATGCAAACCTTGCATATGATGCTCATTTTATGGAATATCATGCGTCATTAACCCATATAACAACCTCAGCACAAAAATATAACTGCATGAATATCAAGAGAAATAAGTAGCATATGTTTGTGTGCAATAAGTGAACAGTCAGAGGGCAGCAGCAGGTAAGCTGGTACATGAAGAGCCAATCAGCTAACAAGACACTGCCTCCCAGCCATTCAGTAGAAACCAGTTCGAAACCATCCCTGTATTGATATTTACTCTATGAATTAGCTTGATTTGTGTATTAACCTATTGGTTATACTTGAATATTGATCATGTACCCGTGCATGAGTGGATGCGGTAAAGTGTAACTGTTAAGGTAGCAGAGAAGTGTGAGCTGGCACAAACAGCACGTCAGCTAACATTACACTGCCTCCTGACCAGTTACAGATAATATTATTAAGCACAAGCTGCGAAGCAGAGATTCACATGAGCATATGAGGATGTCTCCTCTTACCTGAACATGACGGTTGTCTTCTCTTTCCAAGAAAATCTGTCTGCATCTTCCTGACTGTGTGGGATAAAAACAGCTCATCATAATGATCAATGACAGAAGTGCCATTTCTGCAACTCAATTTTATATTATAACAGTATTGTAGGGGACCATTCTTATTGCTTTTTTAAGCCATTCCCCGATGGTCCATTGATCCTTCTAATCCTCAAAATCTGATTTTTTCACGTGATGAAGGTAAAATGATACAGATAAAATGTTTAACTTTAATGAGGTCTGTATACCGGGATTTTGTCCAAATAAATTACTAAAGCATAATTTAACATATCTATTTAGAATTTCATTTAATTAGAGGTGGGAGAAATAATCTATGCATCATCATTCAGACATTATTCAATGCATATACATTTCCAATATTTATTCATTTAAATGCTGTTACACTAAAGGATATTATCATGCATTAATTGATGTTTTAAAAGCACTAGAAATGTTGCTGTTTATTTAGTTTATTATATATAATGAATTGAATATGATATCATTTAGAACAGTTCTTTTTGTTCCTTGTCAAAGGTAAAAGGTAAATGTGTCACATGTCTAAATGGAATTGCTTTGTTAATAGCAATTCATCAAACAAAAGAAATGCTGTGAAAAAAGTGCATCGAGATGCGTCGATTCATAATTAAATCGCAGTCCTGATAATCGTATTTTCGAATCGTGAGATCCTGTATTTGACACGTAATTCTGTCTTTTTGTCTATTTTTGTTTTGTTTTTATGGTTTTCTGCTCATTCTCTCTGGATCTGAAAAGTTACATTCCTGTTTTTTTATTGAAAAATTGAAAGAAAAGAAAGAGAAAAGGGGGAAAATATAGCCAATAACTGCCCGGGGATGTTATTGTATTTTTTCTTCTGTGTATGTTTATATATAGAAAAATATTATTTGACATCAGTGTGGAAAGGAAAAATTATCTATTTCTTGCAATAGGTTTATTCTTAGTGCAGGAGATGATCTGTATATATAGTTATTGTCTGTAATGCATTTCTGCATCTACCCAAAAAAAAAAGAAAGATTATATATATCCTTGGAAACAAAGAGGAATTTTGTTTAGTGTAAAGAAGGTTCCATGGCAGCAGCAGATCATAAACATTACCCTAAACTATCTGGGTAAATATTGCCTAATTTCAGAGGTGTTAAGAGTACTGATATATCCTACTCAAGTAGAAGTACTGTTACTTGAATAAAATTGTATTCAAGTACAAGTACAAGTAAGTCATACATAAAATACACAAGTACAAGTAGAAAGTAGCTCAACTAAATAGTATTCAAAGTAAAAGTTACTAGTTACTTTCACCACATATACGTTTATTTTTGGTAATAAATCTTGCCATGGTTCCCTTGCATACAGTAAACATATCATGTATAAAATTAAAAAGGAAGAGACCAAATCTTGCACAATTGGAACTAAATATATTTTCCCAAAAGGCACCTGTATAAATAAAAGGTTTGTCAAAAAGGTACAATGGTTTTTTTAAATAAAAGTCAAATCTATAAAATAAATAAATAAAAAAAACCTCAGGCTTTCAGTATAGTTCATTTATCAACCTTAAAACAGTGCCAACAAGAACATATGGATTATGTTCAATGTGCCTTCATAAACTGCTGACCTGTCAGTACAGTAGTACTGTGGTTTAAGGTACCAATTTATTTATTTTTTTTTTTATTTTTTTTTTATTTATAATATACTCAGTAACGGTTGGATGTACAAATGTAATACTTTACTTCTTTTAAAACGTACTTAAGCACATGTAAAATGAGTTGTTTAATAAGCACTCAGACAAGCACAAATACCCATAAAATCTACTCAGTTACAGTAACTTGAGTACTTCTCTGCCTATTTTAAAAAGTAATAATATCAATGTTGGGATACTGACCTGTTAGTTAGTGTGTCCTATGGGGAGGTTGCACATCTCTCCATGTCTGCTGCACCTGTCCTCTCCCCTAAATAGTGTCCCCTGGGCGGCCAGCAGAGCGGGAAGCCCCGTCCCCTGCGTCTCCATTGGATCCTGTGTTTGTTTAAGGAGGCTTTAGACCATGAGTGCTTCTGTCTGCGTCCCAGTTTCTACTGGAAACACATGCACAAAGTGTGAGAGGCGCTAAAGAGTGAAAGATGGAGGCGGCAGATCCAACATCGACTCACCTCTGAACAGTCAGTTGTTCACCATGTCAGTTTGTCCAGCTGTATACAGACAGTCTGTGGTCTGAACGCTCCTTTTACAGTCAGAAGATGATTGTCAGTTGATTTTCCCACCAAGCGATTATGAGCAAAGTTTTGTTGACAGGAGCATTTATTTAATAGTTGCGCAAAAAGTAAATGTATGCTGTAATGTATGGCGATAGATTTTATTGTTCAATTAAAAACAAAAAAACAAAAAAAAACACTTCAATCAAAAAAAAAAAAAAAAACTTTTAGCCAAATTTTTTTATACTTCAATCAAAAATAAATGTTTCCAATCATAAAAAAAAAAAAAAAAAAAAAAAAAAAAAAAAAAGGGTTCAATGCAATTATTTGGGATCAAATGATTGAATAATAAAGCGTAAGAACACAAATCTATCTCCATAGTATGGGGAATTCATGAAAGCGTAAGAAAAACATCAGAAAGCCTATTGTAATATTATTTTTGCATCACAAGGCTATGATACTATTATTCTATTATTATTATTATTATTATTATTATTATTATTATTATTATATTATTATTAGTTATATATTATTAATTATTATTATTCTGTTGTTATTCTTATTCTTATTCTTATTCTTATTCTTATTCTTATTATAAAATATCTCCACAATAAATATTTTAAAAAAGACACTCCCTCGCTGCAGCTGACAGGACCTTCGGAGTGTATTTTTTTTCTTCTTCTTTTTTTATTTAATTTCAATGACCTTTGGTGTGTAACAAATTATGACCTCGTCCTTCATCCTTATGACGTCACTGAGCACCGGGTCGTAGTGGCGCTAAACGGGCGGAGCGGCGGGAGCTGCACCTGCCACCTCCATCTGTGTCCACGCCCTTAACTGTGGGACATGTGCTTCATCACCACCACCACCACCACCATCATCATCATCATCATCATCACCATCAGCATGAGCTAAGCGGGGTGTGCAGACCTCACAGTCCTGCTGATGCTTTATTAATAACATGAGGCTTTTCAAACAGGCCCGAGGCCTAATCCAGGTTGTAAGAAAGAAAGAAAAAATCACAGAAAGTGTGAAGTCATTCATTGTAATCTTGTCTTTTAAAGCCCATGTGTTATCGAATGACTCTCTATTCATCGGCCTCTATAATAAACGACTCTGATTATTGTATCTTTCATTTTAGACATTTAAAAAATAACAATAAATAATAACAAAGCTATAAAAATAAAATGAAATCCAAAGAATTAAATACATCCACATTAATCTTTTTTAAGTTTGTAAAATTAACTGTAAAATTAGCCCGAGCATATAGTCTGACAAACATTTCAAATGTTCTCTACAAACCACAAGCTACAGTGGAAAAAATATAAAAACACAAACCACCGCTTTTTTTTATTTTATTTTGACAAACACCTCATTTCCAGTTCCTGCTCCCCAGAGATTCCCGCTGCTCTCCGTCTGGTTCGCATCTACCTCCAGGTTTGCCTTTGGTCTCCATAGAAACTCATTGTCTTTTATTTTTTTCTTTCCCCCTCGTTCTGTCAGGTTGGCGGTAATTTCACCTTTAATAAAACCAGCTCAAACAAAGCTCGGGTTGTTGCTGCTTGTCCCTAAAAGTTACTAATATTGACCTTTATCTGAATCACAGGTTACTTTATCTGCTAAAAAATAAAAAAAACACCAAAGGACAAGTAAAAATATGAAGGCACACCAATTCTGTGAAATAGAATTTACAACACGTGTTATCACTCTTATTATATAACTGTAAATGTGCAGAATTATTTTCTAATGCCAAAGAAAACTATATTACTCGTGAAATATTTAATAACAAAATATTTCAAAAAAATGTTTTAGGTATAGAGTTTGCCTTTGTATTATGAAATTAGTTCATACAAAGTAGTATTTTTGTGTAATTGTATACTGTATGTGTTGTATAATTGTATAAATAAATGTATGGTTGTCACTAAACAGCGCAGTAGCTATTGTATTTCATATACTAAATAGGCTAATCAAAACATTAACATATGAGCTGTCAAAAGACAACCTTCAAAATATGCTATTAATTAAATTAACATTTCCACATCATGGTGTATGTAGAATTATTTTATTAATATTATGATATTATTATATCATTTTTGTGTTGTCTGACATCTTCACTTATAACATTACCTCCACAAGGAGGTACTATTTTACTATTTGTTTGTTTGTTTGTCTGTCAAGCAGGATTAGGTCAAAAGTACAGGTTTTGACCCAAATTTGAACCAAATATAGATGTTACGTCATGAAAGATTCCATTGAATTTTGGAGGGGATCCGGATCAATATAATGATTCTGGCTCCAGTTAGAAAAATTTAAAAATCCCCATCTCTCATTTATTTATTAAAAATAATTAAATCCATATCTTGATTTGTAGTTGACTGCTGTCTGGTTGTTTGCCGAGTATCATCCGGATTGGTTTCTGATTGTGCATTTAATCAAGATTTATTTCTTATTTTATATTGGTGCCCATACATTTGGACCTTTATGGTTATTAATGGGGATAGACGTTTTTTTTCCTCACTATAGTGTCAATGATCATGGTGCCATGATCAGAATTATGATCCAGATAACTGAATATCTGGAAAAGAGGACATTTGGGCCCTTGATCGGGGTTTGCTTTCTCTGAATTTGCTTGTTTTATACAAGTTTATATCTTTTTTTCCCTAATCAAGCTTTTATTGTCGCTGATTTTGAGGATATTTACATTTTTAATCTTGTTTAATTATTGAATTGTTGTTTTGAACAGGGTTAACCTCAATTTTGCAATCCTGACAAATGGGGAAAAAAAAAACATTTAAATTTCCAAAAAGGATGCAAACAAGGATGTTAGCTGCAGTTTTTCCGCAGACCACATAGTCATTCAGAAGGAGACAAAAGGAAAGGAAGTCATGCTTCTCAATACGGGTCAGGGGGTTACATTTGTTTCACTGCTCAAACAAAGAAAGTTCACACTGGAATTAGTTTTTGTTACCCTTTAGTTCAAACAAGCACATTTAGGTTCAAAAACAACACCTCCAAATTAGCGGTAATCCACAATTCATGTTGTTGTAAAATATCTTTATTTTCATTTCTTATAAAATGCATTCATTTCATGACAATAATGCGACCTCTTAAAGTCTGTAAACAGAAACAAAATGTAAACAACTCGGGCAGTATTATTTCCTCCCACGCTACCTGAGGATTCTGTAATAATTTACCGCTATCCACACAGATTATTGGTTAAGCATTAACAGTCACTGCCCACCCACTATAGTCCTTCCAGACTTGAACATGGCACCTTATCATTCATTAGAACCAACAAATCACTTAAAATTCATAATTTATAATCACTGATTGGAGACGTGGTTGGGAACCCAGCGAAAGCGATATCCTCCTTCTTGAGTCCTTGAGGTAAAGGCATGTCCATGAGGAAACACCTGAGTCCTGATGGTGCAGTGCTCTTTAATGGGGGTTATAAAGGATGAGACGCTCTCCCCGGTCTCAGACCTGAATTCAGACTTCTGCAGACCATGGAAGGAGCCGTGCATCTTTATAGTTTCTGCTTGTTGTTGTTGTGTTCCAGCAGTGCGGCTCTGCAGGACTGCATTACAGCGTGTGCTTATGTCCCTCAGTATGTCCTCTACTGATTCAGAGCCCTCTGTTTCATATCCTTCATCCAGTCGTTGCCGCTTACAGGAGCTTAGTGATGTTTTCACTGTACTGTGCAACTCAGATACTCTTAGGTTTGGCTCTTTGTCCGTCATCAGTTTCTGTGAGACATAAACAGAGAGAAATAGAAATTATCACTTGAAAAGAAATGGTTTAAAGCCACAGGTGACAATTTATTTTATTAGATAATGACATAGTGTAGGCTTCATAGATCAATACACAAAAGATCATTTTTAAAAGGTTGAAATTGACGCTTGAAAGTTTGGTTTTGGTCTCCACTTCAAACACTCTTATTGACATTGTCAGAAAAGTTTTGCGCATTGCATTGTGGGATGTGGAGTCCTGTAAACGGATGCATAGAAGTAGCTTTACTTCATTCTTACAGTGATTTATTGTGTTTCTTCACCAGACAAGTAACACAGTGATTTGCGTGACATTCATTTTCGGCTTTTTTTTACACAGACCAGATCGGTCTGTGTAAAAAAAAGCATCCGCCAGTGCTTTTCAGTATCTTTTTGTGAAAATCCCAAAAATGTGTTTGGATGTCACTTTGGCAGAGTTTGTGGGGGCAGACACAAGAAATCACAAAGATGCGTTCACACCAACTAGATTACATTCAAAATCAATGTAAATGATGCGACGTCAAGCAACGCGACTCGTGAGATTCCAGTGACTCAATAACGCAATCTGAGTCACTGGAAGTCGCTCAAATTTTGAACTTTTCAAGGAACTTTGAGTGACGTTGTGTCGTGACATCCAGTCGGCAATGAGTTTCTCCCCCTGGCCGTCACGTCACTTGGGTACATGAAGCGAGCAAAAAGCGCGACTATGTTCGGCAACTCATGGGCGATTTAAGCAACTACCGTCACTGAAGTCACGTTTGGTGTGAACGCACCTTCAGAATGAAGTAAAAACACTTCCATGGGACTCCACATCCCACAATGCAATGCACGAAGCTTTCCCAACAAAGTCAATAAACCGAGATCAAAACAAACTTTTGAGCGGAAAATGCAATTATGTGTTTAAATGTAACTCAGAAATTATGTTTGTTTTTGTAATTGTGGCATCCATCCTGTACTTACTTCAAGCACTGAGGCCAAGTGTTTTGCCTGACTAGCAAGTTGTCTAAGGTGATGGTTTTTCTCTTCCAGAGAGTTGATTTCTTCCTGTTGTCTGTGCAACGTGTTATGGATCTGCAGAGTTAAAAATGTACAAAAACAAACCTTTTCATTCTTTTCTACACCAGTTTAACTTTGGCAGCATCAAACCAGGTGGGAGACAGACAGGGTTCAATCTCTGTCATCTATTCAAAGTGTTAGTAAAAACATGTATCATTACAATCTGCATTTTAGATTTAAATTCTAACACTTTTGAAAATACACAAGTTGGTTTGACATCTTGTGGTAGTCTACATCAGGTAACCACTGAGGTATCAATACATGTGATCATAATCCTGAGACTCTACCTGGTTGTTGACATCTATTGAATGACCCAAGGCCCATCTTTGACAGTCCGCCAGCTCAGCCCAGGCAGCTTCATTTTGGGCTGGTGGGTTGCTTGTTTCCGTAGAGGAGTCCACCATGCTGATGTCCTCTGGAAAAATGTCCCGGTTTGGGGTGAGAGGAGGAATGACACATCCCTGAAAAGGGACCAGCTCGATCGGAGACAGCCTGCTCTCCATTGTGGAGGAGAAATCTGACAGAGGAGAAGATTTCAGCTTCGTCAGGACTGTGATGCCAATATACATGGTGACATTGGAGATGTTGTGTCACAGCATGTCTCCTACTCACCTGATATGAAATCAAAACCATAATTTCCAAAGTCTGCTTCCTCTCCATTGGATCCATTCTGTGGGAATAAAGAGAATTAGCACAAGAAGAAGTGATACAAGTTGATCATCAGCTGATGGAAATGAATAAATCTAACCACCTGAGGAGCCAAGCAGGACCAAAAATGGCAGTAAGCCTGCGTCATTTCACTATCAAAACCCTGCTGTGCGTAAAGAGCGCGCGGTGATGTGCATGTGCCAAAACCGGAGAAAACCTGTGAGGTCTGACCAATTAGCGGTCTTTGTGACATAAGGGAACTACTACACACCGCTATTTGTGGAGGAATCCGGCAGCGTGTCAAACATTAACAGAGTGATGCAAACATGCTGATCAGCACACGTGCTACCAAAAAGCCCTACCTGAGAGTCGAGGTCGTCCCGTCCAGCCTCTGATTCCCTCTCCTCCAGATCATCCCATGCAATTGTTGAAAATGCTGCACAGAAACGCGTTAGATTGCATGCATTGGTATGAATTATAAGTTTTGACTCACCTTGTTCTGTAATAGAAGGGAGTTCAACGTACACGGTTACAGGGCTGCTGCTCCTCGGCACCAACGCTTTATCCTGCAGAATCAGATGGAGCCTTTAGTTTAACACATTGACATTTATTGTCCAAAACTGTAGGGAAAGGTTGCCCTTACTTTATTGTAGAACACAGTTTTCATTGCTCCACTTCCCATTTGGTTAGTAAGTAATTTAATATCTCTCTGCATCACTTCTTCAGCTCGGTGTGCAAAGCAGGAAAAGAAAAGTGGCAGGGCTTTGATATACTGGACATTCTCCCGGTCTGAGTCTCTCCATGCCGCGGTTTTTAACATCTAACCCAATCAAATGCATTTGTTGGGTCTCCAGGGAGGAACGGCGTCCTGTGGGATTAACCTCGTGCAGTTTAACGGTTTTTCTGGTGTGAAGTGGCTGAAGTGGGGCCGCGCGTAACGGCGCATTTACAGCGGGTGCGCTTGATCTTCCACACGCCCTCCCCGCACCTGCTGCAGTGCGAATTTTATCCTTGTATCATTACCCTTTACACTACAAGACTAAACTGTCCAAAATATGACTGGAGTTTTTTTACGGTAACATTCTTTTTTTTTTTTTTTTTTTTGTAATTTTATGGTGATATGTCCTCCTAAATCAATCATGATCACATTTATTTAACGCAAGTGGGGAAAAGGCTTATTACAGCAGACAGCTCAGTAAACAAAGTGGGGAGAAGTGGGGCCGCGCGTAAAAGCGCATTTACAGCGGGTGCGCTTTATCCATCCATGCGCCCTCCCTGCACCTGCTGCAGTGCCAAATATTCCTGTATCACTATCCTTTAAACTAAAAGATACTCTAAAAGACTAAACTGTCCAAAATACGAATGGAGTTTTTTTTTTTTTGTTTTGTTTTTTTTACAGTAACATTTTATTCTAATTTTATGGTGATATGTCCTCCTAAATCAAACCTTATCACATGCATTTAATGCAAGTGAAAAAGGAAAAAAAGGAAAAGGCTCATTACAGCAGACAGCTCAGTAAACACATCGTGACAAATGCCTGTGGTAAACAAACACAAGTACTTGAATGCACATGTGTGGTCGACACTGTGTCAGCAGGGCGAGCTGCCACGCGTAATGGATTATCAGATAACGATCCTCAATGGGCCAGACTGTGTTGGCACAGTTCGGTTCCACTTAATAATACAACCAACCGTCGACAAAAGGCGTGGATAAAGTGACCTTGAGGCATCCGGGCACAATAAGGGGAACTACTTTGGGAAACGTATTTACTTCAGTTGTCATCCGGTGGGACGTAAAGTCTCATTTACAGCATCCTAAAGCCCCTTAGAGTTAATTATTCCACTCATATGAATGTTCTTACAACCTGATACTAACACAAAACTATCTAGTAAAAACAAGCAATATATGAGGAAAAAGCTTTAATTCAGTTTGTATTTAAGTCCCTCTACCTATTTTCCAGGTTCACCTGGTGTCAAACCCGAGGCCCGCGGGCAAAATCCAGCCCACACGAGCATCCATTTCAGCCCCCAGGAGTATTTTGCTCAAAGTGAAAATTACATTCAAAACATTATTTTTGAAGTGGTAAACTCGTGTTTATGTCAAAAGCAACATTCAACCAAGTCTGAAATCAAATGGACCAAACAAGATGAATACAAGTATTTTTCATTTGCAAGGAAATAACAATAATTTTACCAGAATCGTGCCTACATTGTCAGTAATTATTATAAATGACAATACTTAAACATTAAAAAATACATACGTACTTTTTTCATTCAGGATTTTACTTCATAATTACTGTTTTCCAAGTCATTTTCTCTTTCAAATTAACAAACTTAGATGCTATGATGGGTAAAAAATGGAGGCAGGCTTTGATTATGAGACGTGCGTTAGTCATTTGGTAAATTAACATGAAGCTTAGGTCCAAATATATTTAACTGCATTCACCTTAAGAAATGTTTATTGAGTTTTTTCAGTCCTGGTTTGGCCCACTTTAGCCTGAGTTTGACACCCCTGGTCTATAACACACAGGGTTAGACAATGCTGGCCAAGATGTGTCAGTATCTTATTTATTGTCTTGTATTATTGCCATAATTTAAAAAATGAATAAATAAATAAATAAATAAATGTACCTCAACACTCCCAATCATAAACCACCACAAAAAACACATTTGGCATCATTCATTTCATTTATTTTTCCAAAAACAATCATTACATTTGAGCAGTATTTATCAGAAATCTTTCATTCATATACAAAAAGGTGACATACATGTAGCATTGCGCATATTGTACAAATACGATCCACAGATAAGGTGTAAGAAAAGTTAGATAAATCTATTTCAAGTTTTGTTTTAATTTTGAGTGACATTGCAGCAGAAAAACACAATCAACAATACAAGGTTAAAAATAACAATAGCTTGATTTATTATGACAATAAATAAGGTATAAACAGGGTCAAAAACTGAGCTCAAATCAACTTCATCTTGTATTAACAGAATCAAATATTTCCCTTTGAGTAAACTTTATACAGTTACAAGGACCATGGACGCAAGTTTTTTTTTTAGTGTGTTTGTAAAATTTAGTTTAACCCTCCTATTGAAATATGACCAACACATTTGACTCTTGGGGTCAATTTGACCCCAGACATATTTGCCTCCAGAAATATATTTTCAAAAAATAGTTGAACAGCTTTTTGTGTCAGACACTTTTTTTTATTTGTTGAATACATAAATAACCCTTTGATAATGAAACCTTGACCTGTTCTCCTGCGCCACCATCAGGCCAAACTTTTAAATTATGTCATGAATCAACTCAAAAATGTGCACACATTGACAACTTTTACACAGCTAAAACAGCTTGGGGTCAAATTGACCCCAGAGGAACACCAATGTGTGCAATATGTGTTCAGCACATTGGAAAAAATGTAATCATAATATTTTCATGCTTAATCAATTGCACCCATCAAATTAGGAAAAGTTGTGAAACTATTATTTTTTGAATGATAAACATTGAATGGGGTCAAATTGACCCCAAGGATAATATGAGGGTTTAAAAATAAATAATGTAAACTTTATGGCACTTTGCTGAGTCTCACAAACATGATAATTATTTTACCGATTTAATTAAAAAATTAAAAATATTACAAACATTATATAACACCCCCCTCGACTGACAGCTCATATATTACTACTAAGTTCTAATGTCTCCAGGTTAAGTGACACCAATAACTTCAGGTCTTTTTTGCAATCTTGAGCCAAATTGTGTTTGTAGGAGTCGTACGCTGCCTGAGAAAACTGTGGGCTGCTACTTCTGCTGCTGCTAGTGTGACCAAACCCTGGTTGTGGAAACGGTTCAGTGAGGAAACTGTCCCATTGCTCCTCCAACCGCCCAACTCTATGCAGAGAAAACTCCGTCTTTTGCAACTCACTTGACAACGTGAGTGCACAGCAGGCAGTGAGTGACGGTGCGTATTTGTTGAACGCATAGTCAGCAAGAGTCAACTCACATATTCTTTGTGCAAGCTTTGTGCACTGACTGGGCTTTTTAGTGTTTGATTTCACTGTTGATAACGTGTCACAGTTGGTACTTTCTTCAGATTCAAGACAGTTGGAGTAGAAGTCTAGAAAAAAGGCCAAAGTCGGTGCAGCGAGACGGAAGTTGAGACGGACGAGGATGAGACACTCGAGGTTGCAAAGTTGCTCCTTTGAAAAAGCATCGCAGCATAAAGACAGAAGGTGAGAAATAGATGGTGAACACACCTCGACCTGCAGGAGAAACAAAAGACAAGAACATATTCAGACAATATATTAATAATAACACAAAGTGACTGATTCACAAATTTAGTGTAGGCTAGTAATCCTCCTATTATCCTTGGGGTCAATTTCACCCCATTCCATGTTAACATTATCATTTTTTGCTTCATATTTCATGACTTTTTCTAATTTGATGGGTACAATTGATAAAGCCTAAAATTATCATGATGTGATGAACACACATTGGTGTTTCTCTGGGGTCAATTTGACCCCAAGCTGTTTTAGCAGCATAGGTAAAACTTGTCTGTGTGAGACCTATGAGGTGTGGCCTTACATCCCCACACCTGCAGGTGCAGAGTGGATACCTTTGAGTCGATACATCAATCAATGTGGTTCATTCATGAACGTTCACCCCAAATTAGAAAATGAATGATAGATTTTTAAAATACACTAAAGCAAAAACTGAAAGTTTGATCAAATGGTGGCGCTGCAGGAAAGGTCATATCATCACCACAAACAATACAAGGTTCATACTGTTATGGTCATTAATGTTGTCAGTACATTTGAGAAGATTTGGATGAAAGCTATTCAAGATAAATTAATTGTAATTTAAAAGTTTGACCTGGTGGTGGCGCTAGAGAACAGGTCACGGTTTCTTTATCAAGGGGTTATTTACTGTATGTATTCAAGAAAAAAAAAAAACAAAAAAAAACTTGTCTGACACAAAAACTTGCTCAACAATTTTCTGAAAATCATTTTCTGGAGGCAAATATCCATGGGGTCAGATTGACCCCATGGGTAAAATGTGTGATGTTTAAGGATAATATAGGGTTAAATCTGGACCTGTTTAGTGGCCAGGAGGAGTGCAGAGATTCCCAGGAGCTGGAAGCAATCAGCAGCGACTGGTGTGGAGGCCAGAAACCTGTCCATGATGTTCACAGCCAGGCAGCAGCACTCGAAGGACACGCGTAAGTGCTTGTGCACGGAAATGAGCCAGCTGACCAGTTCACACCGTGCCTCTGCAGACAGCTGAAAAGAAAACACATCCATATGAACATGAAGTCTATGCACCCCATGGATCAAACATTGTCTGCTGAACCAAAAACAAAGGCAGTGTGAGGGTGGGAATAGAAAATGACCTGCTTTTCTTTTATTTTTGTTGTTACATAGATATTGTCAATTTTTTTTTAAATAAAATAGTTATTAATGTAATCATCTACCACACACACACACACACACACACTTAATGCCTTTTTACATCTTGGCCAGGGGACTACAGATGAAAAATAGCCTCCTGGCTAATTCTGGCTTTTTTTAACCATGTTTTTTATAGGTTATATGAATTTGCACTGTCCCCTTTCAAATAAACCAATACAATACAATACACTATATACACTATATATATATATTTTATTTTATTTTATTTTAGTTTAGTTTTTGGCAGGTTTGGTATTGGTATAATAATATCATAAATAAAACTGTTCAAATTGTTGTTATTCTTTTTAAAATGAAAAGCTGCCATCTTCTAAATGTTGTCCAAATTATATCAACAGACATAAAGGCTATATATACTACATTGTGGCAAAGAAACAAAGGCATGAATGAATGAATGAATGAATGAATGAATGAATGAATGAATGTATAAGTCAGTGAAGTGTCCTCCTACTTGTGGCTGGTGTGCCAGACTTTTGCAGGGATGAAAGTGCGCCTCTTTCTCCCTCTGGATCCTGAAGCCAACATCTCCATACTGCAGATACCAGTTGGAAAGATGGTTTTCCACTGGTTGCAGTGAGTCACACACATCTGTCCCAACCGGTGAGGACGACAAATAATCTTCAAAACCCGAGTCACCCAGTTTGGACATGAATTTATGTTTCCTTTGCGTCTTTGCTGGAAAAAAAACAAAAACAAAAAAACACGCACCGTCCGAGCGTGTCCTCTGGAAAACAATCCCTGGTACGCGAGACGTCTTCCGTCTCTATGGGGTTGGTTTGGTTTGGTGACGTCACTTTTATTTTCCCGGGGTCTCCCCCGCTCGCGCGGCTCACCTCTGCCGTCGCCACAGGCAACCACACCTATACTATAGCCTGCACGTGACCCTTTAAAAAGAAATAACAATTAGGCTGAACCTTAAACCATATGTCACACATCTGGTAGACTCCCCCATAATCCCCAATTAAGTGTGGGGCACCGATTGTAAGGTTGCACATGCAAAATAAACAGCAAATTTTCGAAACATTTAGCAACAATCAATGTTTTTTTTTTGTTACTTCTGACCAGATTTACAGATTTGTGAAATTTAATTTTTTCGTAAAAATACAATGTCAATCTTAAATCTAAATGTCAAAACTAAATCTAAATAATAAATCTAAATGTTAAATCTAAATCTAAATGTTAAATCTAAATCTAAATGTTAAATATTCAATCTAAATCTTAAATGTTTTTTTTAATATTTAGATTTAGCTTTAACGTTTAGAATCAAATGTAACATTTAGATTTAATACTTAACATTTAGATTTTTAAAAAATGTATGTGATTTTTTTTGTTACTTTAGACCACATTTACAGCAACATTTGTGATATTCTTATGATTTCTTGTACAATTACAATGCCAATATTAAATCTAAATGTTAAATAATAAATCCACATTGCCTAGTATGAATGTAGTGTGTGAGTGAGTGCTGGTGGTGGTAGGAGGGGCCGATGGCGCACTATGGCAGCCTTGCTTCTGTCAGTCTGCCCCAGGGCAGCTGTGGCTACTATAGTAGCTTACCACCACTAAGTGTGGTGTGAAAGAATAATGCCATGTAAAGCGTTTTGAGTCACCAAAATAAAGCGCTATATAAATCCAATGCATTATTATTATTATTATTATTATTATTATTATTATTATTATTATTATTATCTTAAATGCTTAGTTTTTAAATTTAGATTTAGATGGAAATATAACATTTGGATTTATATTTAAACACTTAACATTTAGATTTTAATAAAAAAAAAAAATTACATTACCTTTGACCATATTTACAGCAAAAAATTGTGATATTTGCTTTTGGCAAGCAAAGATTATGTCAATGTTAAATCTAAATCTAATTGTTAACTTTTAAATATAAATATAAATGCAAAATGTTAAATTTATTTATTAAATGTACATCTTCAATGCTTAATTTTAACATTTACATTTAGATTTAACAGTGACATTAATTATATTTTTGCTGTAACTCTGGTAAAAATTACAATGTTTGTATAATATTCTATCATGTTTGTACAATACTATTGTCCATACAATATACGTATATTGTTCGTACAATAGAAGTTTAATGTTTGTACAATATAATATCACTTTTGTACTATATACGTATATTGTTCGTACAGTGATGTAAAATATGTATTTATTTCCCTCTGGCAGCTCTACGCTAAGTTAAATATTATTTCATTGAAAACATTTGAAATGTGTTGAGGTAAATCATTGTTATTACATTTCTATGAGTGAGTAATAACTATGACAACAGTTAAAAAGGTCAACAACAGTGGAATCGTATCAGCCTTATTTTCAAACACATGAAACCAAACAAAGTCCGTGTTCGATCCGTGTGAGACGAGGCAGTGGATTGTTTCTGGTGTGAACGAGCAGAGAACATTGAGACACGGACAGTGTGAATTGAATGTGTACCCTTCCTTCAGCGGATCTGTAAGAGTAGCGATCAGTCCAAGTCAGCTTTGAGCACCGAGACGCATCTGTAGCCGCCATAAGGTACTTTAACACACTCGGTCAACGTTGTTTACTTCTGACTGTACTATATTCATCATTTAGTGATGTAGTTTGAAGAAAAAAACATGGAAACTGTGCGAGTACTAGCTGTTTGCTAACTGTTCAGCTAGCTACTCACGTCAGGTGCTCCAGCTAACAGGCTACACACGAGAAGCTAACATCAGGTCTGCTTTGTTTACATTGTTCCTGGAGGTAATGCCAAATATAACTCGATGTTTACTGTCATTTTGTTACTCGCGGAGGTAGTTTTATTACAATGCTAAAACATAGGGAAGCGGAAGAAAGAGCGTTTGAGGCAAATGGACAAACTAATGAGCTAGCCGATGCTAACTAACAGCATGTCTCAGCAGACTCTCATAATCAGAGCTGGGAACTTTCAATAAACCCTTAGAGTAAGATTCAGCAGGATCGACCACAATTGTGTCGTTTAGGTCTACACATTAAAAATTGTGATATTTTAAAAGTTATTTGCCAGAGCAGTGTTTTTCAACCAAGGGTACCTGTACCCCTAGGGGTCCTTAAACACCTTGCAGGGGGTACTTGGAAATATTTATGAATTCCAGACTGTGCTCACAAAATATTGAAGCAAATATATCCATCAATTTAATTACATTTTTAATTGGCGCACTTTAAAAAACAACAAAACATAATATTATCAACAGTGGACAGAGATGAACAGAAATCATTACACTATAGAGACATGACACACAGCAAACGTCAAGACACACAGCAAAACTTTTAAAAGGATCAGAAAACAGGAAAAAAGGAAAACATTAACATAAAAAGCAAGCCAAAAAAAACAGAACAACACACTCCCCCCAGTGCACGGACACACACAGTTAGCTGTGCTGCTTCCTCCGTGTTAGTGACTGTCTGTCAGAGGCTCAGTGCAGATGTCTGCCTGTCCTGTTAAATTGCATCAGTTCTAAGTGTTGAAGCACTGAAATATGTTTGAGAAAACACTGCATGTGTTTCTCTTCTATAACTAACTCTGTCGCTGTGCTGTAGCAGAGATCTGCTGCCCTAGCTAACGGGGCTGTTTACATATTCTTAAAGAGACAGTGTCCTGAATGTGATTTACTTTAAAAACTACTTTCAACAATTCAGAGCTGCCCTGAAAAAAGCAACACTACAGAATTTAATCACATTTCAGCCTTAATGAAGGAAAAAGTCAAAAGTGACACAAAATGTTGTTATTGGGCTGCTAGTGATTAATAAAAGGGTCTTTGTGGCTCCACTGACTTTGACCCATTATTGTTTTTCTTGTAAAACTATTGATAAAAAAATAAATGGTTTATAACGCCTATTGCCATTTTGAGGAAAAATATAAAGATATGAATATTAAAAAAATTGTGATCGTGATTTCACAAAGAAAAAATCGTGATATGATGTTTTTCCCATATCGCCCACCCCTAGTAAGGGGTAAAACAAATATGTTGACATGTGAGTTACTATTATGTTGTTCCAGCTGCAAAAGAGCCTTCAGAGGAGCCTAGCATCATGTTAAAATGTTTCCAAACACCGTTAAAACATCTCATTCTTAGGTTTTAGCATCAAAAAATCATGGATAACTCAAGCAGAACCAAATGGCCTAAGAAAGGCAATAAAGACAGAAGAAGAGGAGGCCCAAATAAAGAAGATGAACGGGCTTTTAAAGACGGCGTCGGAGGACAAAACTACAGCTCAGAAGATGGTGAACCGAGCAAGAAGAACCCGGCGAGGCAAGGTGGGCCATACTCCAAAAGAGGTGGAAAGGCGCCGCAGAGTTACAACGCTTTTGGAAGAAAAGATAGTAAGAGTTCCACGTTGATGGATAAGTTTTCGATGTTTTTATGAACTGAAAACAGTTTTGAGAGTCAGGAAGAAAGCTGGATACCAAGAAATACTCAGGGAGTTGGTCATAGAAAGAAGGATGCTAATGATGATAGTAATAACAGGACCGGTGAGGGGAATTCCTTAATGGAACAAGTAGATTATTATGTGGGTATGCTACAAAGCTAGAAATTATATCCTGGATTTATCACCTAACCAAACATTCCCTGTCAGAGAGAAGCTGTCCTATGAAGGTCAATAACAACATGCTAATTTAAACCAAGTGATTTCAGCCTCGTTACGTGCGCGCTCCCATAAAAGGGGTGGAGATTGCAGCTTCTGACCAATCACTACAATGGAGAAACCTGGCAAAGCAAGCTTTTTTACAACGGAGGAACAGCTTATGATCTTGAACAAATATAATTAATTGAAAGCCATGATGACAGAAAAGCAACAGTTTTAGTGCAGCGTGCACCATTTGGGATTGGTTAGGAGGCGGAGCTTTTATACTCGCTCAGATCTGATCCACTTCCTAACTTGGTCTACAGTTAAACTATATTACAGCACGCACGTGTTTCTATTCAGGTGGACCTCTATTTATCACACACTGAGATGAGAGCTGTAGTATATTCCTGCTGATGCTGTCAGCCTCACTGTAGCGTATGAATGAATGAACAAATGACTTCACTCGTCTGCACATACAGAGACATAGGCTTCATCAGCTGACTGTAGATCAGTCCATCAGATATGAATGAGGGCTTTAGCACCTGCTCAGAACAAAACCTGGTCCCGAGCAGGTTAGTTGTTCAGCCTAAGTTACCATGGTGATTTAGCTCCGTAAGACGTTAGCGAGCTTCGTAGGACAGCACACACTGATCAAATCCCGGAAGTTAGCGCGATAAGAGGTAATCTGGCTTTGTAGCATAACCGTTTAAGGTCTAGCACTGATGACAAAATTTAAAGTTTAGGCTTTTTTCAGTTTTTGAGAGGAGAATTTCAGAGTTTTAATAAAATAGAATATTTATTAAGTTCAAATTTAGCCATGAGGACTTTTTCTACTTCATCATATATATGCAGTATATTGATACGTTATATCAATGATGATAAAATGAAATATAATAAAATGATAAAATAATACACTATTTTATTTAATCTTTTAAACAGCATACAGATACTATTTTGTTATTTTTTTAATAATTATAGTAAGGACTCTACTGTTTATGTTTTGTCTTTCGAAAATGTCTTCTTTGAAATTTGAATAGCAAGAGAAGTGTTTAGTAAACTTTTTTTTTTTTCATTTTTTAGGAGAAAAACCAAAAACCAAAAACAAGAACCAATCTCCTGTGGAGGGTTTTGTTTCAGAAGAGGCCGTGATCTCTCCCAACGAAAAGTTAGAACTTCTCCAGGCAGAGCAGCGACTTAAGCAGGAGAGCATATACAGCCTTAAAAAGGTAAACTTCTTAGGGTGCTGCTCGGGTTGATGAATATTATTTAGACCAGGGGTTCTCAATCTTGGGGTCAGGAGACACTGGGAGGGGGTCAATTGGAGCCCATTTTTGCTTATTTTTCTGCAACTAAACTGAACTTGCCATATTTTAACCTATTTTCATCACTTTTTCTTGTCATGTTTTTGCTCCATTTAATGCATTTTTGCTCCAAATTCTGTCATTTCGCCATAAAATATAAATGCCTTTTCTGCACTTTTTATTTCTACTTTTAAGACATTTTTTGCACTGTTTCCAATGCTTTTAATAAATTATTTTTATCGATTCGTTGTTGCAGCTTTAGTAGTAACCGTAAATGCCGAGTGATGTCAGTCAATTGCCAGTATTTAAATTGAATATTTTATATTTTCTACGGTTTAGAAGTCTCTATACACCTGCACTCTTTGCAACATCATCCTGGAATCTGTACCTCACGCTGAGAAGCACATCAAAGACAGAAGGCACCGCAAACGGGCCAGGGTGAGAATTGGTTTTGTGGTTAACAATGATTGACTCTGCAGTTAGAATGCACTTGTAGTTTTCACATATTTATATATTTGCTGATGAAAACACTCTATGTTACAGGAGATGTTAAAACAGGAGATCCTGACTGAGATGCAGCCTCCGAGTGCAGAGCAGATTAACGGAGTCTGTGCTGCACTGGAGGCTGTTGTTCTGGAACACGGTATAAATGACCAGGATGTTGAGACGAGACAAAGTGTCGTCTCCGTCATGCAAGACTTCCTCATCTCCGTCCTGCCTGGTGAGATGCCTAGGAGTGACTCATCGGAAATTACTGTCAGCTTACTTTTCTCCCGTTATAATTCAGTGTCTTTTTCTCCGTAGAAATCCGACTCAGGCTCTATGGATCATCTCGCACTAAATTTGGATTTAAGGATTCAGACGTCAATATTGACATTCAGTATCCACCTCATGTGAGTGGTGCAATGTGAAATTGTGTCTATATACACATTTACTTTATTGTTTCTAAGCAAATGTATGCTGAAGAAGATCCAGATTTAATTTGAAGTAGGTTTACCTCTAATGGTAAGAAGAATAAGTGTGAAATGTAGGAATATATCACTTGAAACATCTGTTTTGTTATCTAATCAAATGGCAGCATTAACGTATATTTCACCATGTAATTTGCCTGTTTTATATTGTATTAATGTTGTGTAAAGGCTTTTAAATGGAATGTATTCACAGATGAACCTACCAGATGTACTTTTGTTGGTCAAGAAGAGCCTCTCTGTGAGCGGTGAGTGACCTCCTAGTCAATATTTTGTTAATTATACATTATTTTACCATACATTTAATGAAGAGCTATACTTTCACTGAAAGTTCACACCAAATATGTCCTGTTTTTTTTGTTCTTTTTTTCCCTTCAGGACTCTTTGTGGATGTGGAGGGGGATTTTCATGCCACTGTGCCAGTGGTCGTCTGCAAAGACAAACAGAGGTTAGTATCTTCCAAGTGTCTGGAATATAGATATATTTCTTTAAAAATAATTTTTATTACACATTTTTGGCACTCAATGAACAAAGATTTCCACATTTGGTACAGTAATGATGTGCATAAAAACAACAAAAGAAGAGCTGATAATAATAACCGTAACAATGATAGTCGTTTTAGGAATAATAGCAACAATAGTGTTAAACTAAGCAAAGTAATAGATATTGTAATATTGGATATCCATAAGATTAAAAAGAAACACAAAATTAGAATTTACGCGCACACTTATATATACAGTATATATATATATATATATATATATATATAGAGAGAGAGAGAGAGGGAGACATACACACACACACCCATAGATATAAACACGAATACATGAATAAATAAAATGAACACAATTTTCCAAATACCGGTAAATTGAAAGTAAATAATACGTACGATAGACACCAATCAAAACATATTTATAAGACCAACCAAAACGACAAACCACTGTCTTCCTAGACTTAGAGTGTCTGGAATATTTGACATTTTGCTAGTAAATGTCGGGGCTCAGGTTTTTCATTTCAGAATCTCTTTATTTTAGGGTTTACCCATTTCCAACTTTTAAATAAAACAAGAGACGAAAAAAAAAATTGCTTTCTTGGTTTCAACATGTGTTTTTTCTGTTTTCCACAATCACAGAAAATCGGAGGCTTTATAAATGACATAAATCAAAGCATTTAGAAGATGCTATTAAAACGTTATCATCCTACATGCAATTAGCAGTGATTAATTATTAATCTGTGTAATGTATGTTTTTGTACAGTGGTCTGGTGTGTAAAGTGAGTGCTGGGAATGAAAATGCGTTCCAAACCAGCTGTTATCTCTCTGAGATGGTTCGTACGGAGCCTCTCCTCCTCCCACTGGTTCTGGGCTTCAGACGCTGGGCCAAGGTATGACTTTTCATTAAAAGTGATTCCAACATGTTTCTCTGTTTGCTTACATCACAATGATTCTTTTTGCAATTTAGATCTGTGACATTGATCATGCGGAGGAAGGAGGCCTGGCCCCGTATATCTTCGCCCTGCTGGTGATTTACTTCCTACAGAAACGCAGAGTGTCTCTCCTGCCTACCTACCTCAACCAGGAGGTTGGTTTCTCTTTTTTCCAACATGAAAATCAAATTTAATATACATGAATTTAAAATGCCCTCATCAGCTTGATCTAAATGACCTCTAATGAAACCCATTGATTGTCTTCAGATTAAGGTGTTTTCACTCAGCAGACTGTCAGACTTCAGTCTCACGCATGTGAAGGATGGATTCATACACTGGGCCTATACACCTTCCACCAATGGATCATCACAGATGACAGAGGGCTCATCTCATAAGGGGAAGGTAATGATGGAGATGCATTTTTTTTTTTTTTTTACTTTATTCATGATACGATACAATACACTTATTTGTCTCCGTAGGGAAATTTAGAGGACCTAGAGAGATTAACATGCAGAAAATGAATAAAAATAAAATACAGCAAGATAAGAAAAACACATAAAATAGAAGGAATAAAAAGATAAGATTACATAACATAAAACACCATGGCATTATTGCGCAGTCCGGCTACATTTTTAGGAGGCACCGTTCAAAACCCTAATTAGGTCGGAACAAAGGAATTTTTATAGAGTGTGAGTTTCCACTTCGGGGCTCTGTATCGCCTGCCAGACGGATGGAGTTCATACTCAGGGTAGATGATGAGAGGGGTCAGATAAAATGTGTTATGCTCGTCTGAGAATGCACTGTTCATACATGGACCACAGGGAGAGTTTTAAGTCTCTCCTACAACCTTCATTTTGACCTCAACTGGACAGAGAGATTACCGTACCACGCTGGCATTTTGTCACGAATAATGCTTTCTAAAACAGCCTGATAAATCAAAAACACGATTGACACCAAACACTCGTTAGTCTGCGTAAAAAATGCAACCTTTGTTGTAAACGGGAACACACATTATTGACGTGTTTCCCAGTTAAATTTCTATAACCGTTTGTAGACAAAACAAAACAAAACAATTTATCGTGATGAAAGAATAAAAAGCGGGATACTAGTCGGTTTATACATAAATGGCTCAACGATTAATTTTCACTTACATACACAATCAATTTTTCCCAATTAGTGTAACATTTACTCATCTGGTTCCACGTTGGAAAGTTTTGTTTCCAACTGTATAAACTAAAAATAAATCATTTTAAAGTTAACATTTGTAGAGACAGTGACAATTTTTCAATTGTGGGAGAATCACTATCTTCATATGTTGTGTGTTTGTTCTCAGGTACCACTGGCATTTCAGTCCCTACACCCACCAGTGGACGTTGGACTTCTCTGGATTGAGATGCTTCGCTTCTATTCACTTGAGTTCAACATTGCTGATAATGTAATAAGCGTGCGCACTGGTGTCGTGCTCTCTCGGTCCATGAAAGATTGGCCAAAGAGACGAATCGCTGTGGAAGGTCAGTGGAATTTGACGCCAACCTTTTGGTGTGTGTGTGTGTGTGTTTTTTTTTTTGCATGTCCTGTACTCACTCCTCTGTCTGTGTCATTTTGTCTGTTTCAGATCCATTTTCTGTGAAGAGAAACGTAGCTCGCACCTTGAAGAACCAGCAAATGTACGACTACGTCATGCACTGCCTGAAAACCACATACATGTACTTTGGTTCTCCACTTCATGCTCACAATGTAGAGATGGGGAAAGGTCCCACTCAGCGGGCAAATGCTGGTGAAGATGTTTCAGGCCTGTCTGACTTTTACCTGCTCAACCTCAAGCCTGAATTTGACCTGCTCAGCCTCAAGCCTGAATTCACAAGTCAGCCTGAAGCTTTAGAAAACGGGCCCGAAGACTCTGATTGTATCATTGAGGAGGAAGTTGAAGAATTCAGTGACTCCAACGATGATGTCGACAAAGGAGAACTGGATCAGGGTAGAAACTGTGTCTCAGAGGAGGAGGATGAGGTGCTGATTGAAGAGGTTTTCAGTGACGTGGGTCGAAGCCACTTGGACAGTTTCACCACGGAGGATGAAGAGGTTTTAATTGGGGATCAGGTTTCTGGGGAAGAGCTTTTGTCAGATGACGAGGGTCCAGATGTGGACACACCTGGCTCGTTGGATGAGGATGAGACACATCCTACAAACACATCAAATAAAAACGAAAACAAGAGCGGCAAACGAAGCAGATATGTTTATAAGTTCTCAAGACAGGCTTTCACTGCAGGAAAGGTAAACGCCACATCACGTCTCAGTGGTTGGATGAAATTATTTTATAGGATCATAGATTATTTTACCTTTTCTTTATCATTTAGACACACATGGTGGTGTGCAGCTTGTGCAAATGTGATGGCCATCAGAAGAAAGACTGTCCTGATGATTTAAAGAAGGTACAGCTCGACCCTTTGCCCTCCATGACTCCAAAGTTCCTCCAAATGATCAACAAAGTTTGTGAGCAGTGTTTCGGTGAGTATTTTTCTTCAAAGTCAGCTGCTCATTAATAAATGGATAAATGCTCAGCAACACCAAAAACATAACACTTCTCATTAAAACTTTTGTTTTGTTGACCAAAAATCAAATGATAAGTAAGCATTTTTGGAAATTTTAACATTTAATTTGTGGCAAAGATTTGACCAAAGTGCTGAAATGGCAGAAAATTAGTGTATTTGTGATCATAATATTTATGAATTCTTTTGTTTAATTTTGTTTGTATTTAATTGTCACGTTGGACACAATCAGGTTTATTTTGGTAAAATGTTCTCATTTAATAAACGACCAGCAAACGGGTCCTTGCATGAAACAAATACATTTTAAAAGGGTTAAACAATAAGTTTTTAGTTTAACTAAAAAGTATACTGTAAGTTAAAAAAATTAAATAAAATGATACTTGAAACACCTTTATCAGTAAGTTTTGTTTGTTTTGGCCAACAATTTGAGAATTGGAAAAATATCTTATTTTATTTTACATTCTCTTCTTTTTAGCTGACTTTGCTCTTGTTGAGCATGAAGCCGATGTGCGTGAGTACATCCTTAAAGACCTTGAGACTTTCATCAGGAACCATTTTCCGGGTAAGTTACACCAACACTTCCCTTCAGAACAATGAAGGCTTTTCAAACTAAAATGATCTACAAAACAAGAGTCTATAATTCTGGCTTTGTTTTTTGACAAACAGAGGCTAAACTACAGCTCTTTGGGTCTTCCAAAAATGGCTTTGGCTTCAGACAGAGTGACCTTGACATCTGTATGGTTCTGGAGGGGAAGGAAACTGTTGATGTGAGTTTGTAAAATCACCAACCAATTTTTATAGAAAAGTTGAAGGGATATATGATTTTTAAGAGGCATTTAATCATGTTGGTGGAACCTAAAAATGTTTTCTTATGACAGGACGTTGACGTCATCGTGAGGCTGGAGAGAATGCTGAGGAAATATTCAGGTAAAACAAAGCAGATTATGCACAGTTTGGTTCAGGGGCAGCTTTTCTGTCAGGTTTTTGTTTATATTATAAAATGTTGGCTGTTCTAAATTCACAAATAGAAAGGTTTGCTTTCAACACTTGATTTTTAAGAAAATAAATCTGTTTCTGATAGTTGCTGTGTAGGGGTGTTGAAACAACTTGATAATTGATAAATTGCACGTTTATCATTGATTATGAATCGATACATTTCTAAAGATCAATCATTTACATTTTACAGATTGTATTAAAAACAGGCGAGTCGTCCTTATTTGGATAATCAAACTGGAGTAGAGAGGAAATGGAGAAGTCAAATAATTCAGCTGCTGACTCATCAATTTTTGTTAATAATCAAAAATATAATCAGAATCAAAAAGGTTTTATTCGCCAAGTACAGTTTAAAAGATAATACAAGAAATCATACTTGGTGGATGGTGCAAAAAATAAAAAACAAACCATAAACGCTATAATAATAATAAATATAAAGGATGGATATATTCAAGTACACGGAATTTACGACAAAATGATGCAAACAAACACACCGAAGCAGCCATACGCGGCGCCATCTTGAAAAGCTGATAATTATTAATAGTAGAAAAAAGGTTTTTAGTTAAATCAAAACTTTAATAATCAGAATTCAATCAGCAAATTAGGCTGATTAACCCCTACAGATGTGACATTTCTCTAAAATTGAAACAGTTTTGTTGTTACTTTGTTAATAAATGCAACAAATCTTACAAATGATTTTCACTAAACGTGTTTCCACATGTGTTTTTTTTTTTTATTAGAACTGAAGAACATAACAGCCATCACAACAGCTAAAGTGCCCATTGTGAAGTTCTGCCACGTGCACACTGGCTTAGAGGGAGACATCAGCCTTTACAACACACTGGTAGGACTTTTTTCCCTATGTCAATAAATACAAACCACTGGATTACACTTTGTCTTGTTTATGGGTAAAGCCTTGTTCTCTTTTTCAGGCCCTTCACAACACACGTCTGCTCGCCTCGTACGCTGCCATCGACAGAAGAGTCAAGGTTCTATGTTACGTCATGAAGGTGTTTGCCAAGGTCAGCATTGTCTTCAAAACCACGGCCAAGGCATTCAAATCAAATGGTGTTTCCTGTCCCTAAAGAGTAGTCTTATTGTGTTTGTTCTGTTACAGATGTGTGACATCGGGGAGGCTTCACGTGGAAGTCTTTCGTCCTATGCCTACACTCTCATGGTGCTGTTCTTCCTCCAACAGAGGAACCCTCCAGTTATCCCTGTGCTCCAGGAGGTGAAAATTACCTGCTTCTTAAAACAGAAAAAACTCATAGAAAGTCAATGTTGCAGCTTTATCCAACAATTTTTGACTCCTCGCAATGATATAGAACAGTGGTGTCAAACTCGTTTTAGTTCAGGGGCCAAATACGTAGCATTTTGATCTCAAGTGGGCCACAGATTTTATTTGGTAAAACAAGTAATTCCAACATTATTGTTCCCCAGTTTGTTTGCATTTCTACGTATACGTAAAATATAAGAAACCAACAATATCCAAGCAATAAGTGATAAAAAATCCCAACAGAATCTTCACTTTAAATTTCCTAGATTTTTTGACCAATTTCTATTTAATTATGCGAAACAGTATCTAATATTTTGATTAAAAGAGATTTAATAGTATTTTCTTAACTCTCTCACTAGCAGATTCATCTAGGAGACATTTAGAAGTCAATTCTCTTATTTTTATCATTTGTTTCAGATCTATGATGGAGAGAAGAAGCCAGAAGTCCTAGTTGATGGCTGGAATGTGTATTTCTTTGATGACCTAAAAAACCTTGTGAGTATTTAGTTTAGTGATTGGTAATAAGACATTGTCTCACTGTGTTTAGTTTACACACTGTTATTGATGATCACCTGCAGCCCAGTCGCTGGCCCATGTGTGGTAAGAACACTGAGACTGTGGGGGAGCTGTGGCTCGGCCTGCTTCGCTTCTACACTGAAGAATTTGACTTCAGGGAGCACATCGTGTGCGTGCGACAGCGAGCTCGTATCACCACCTTCAGAAAGCAGTGGACGACCAAACCGATATGCATCGAAGGTCAGATTGTTTGGCTTGCATTGTTAAAGCTGCAATACGTAATATTTTTTTGATGTTTTTTGTTCAAAAATTCATAATCATCTTTGAGCATATTGTAATCCAAAGTGTTCTGAGTGGACAGTAAATCTCTTCTCCTTCTCCTGGCCCTGTAAATGCCAGCCAATCAGAGATCTTTTTACCAACAGGGCGATCCCATGAGCTGTTTTAAGCATTACTATTGGCTGTTTGCGATCTGAGAATAGGGACAGTTCCACTGCATTATATTCAAGCGGAAGTCTCTAACATGGCTTTTAGCACAGCGGTTACACGGCAAAGCAAGAGGAAAAAGGAAGACCGAGGTGGAGAAGCAACAGAATAAAGGCTCAAACGTGTGTAGGAGGAATGGCTGACTCCGTGGACGTCCCTCTGACTCGGTGTGTGTGGCAGGTATACCAAGTCAGAGAGAGAGTGTGATAACAAATGGGATAAATAGCTCGTAAAACTAAAAGAAACATCATCTAAGGTGAAAATAACAGACACAATTCATCTGCAGTCTGGATGTGTGTGTGTCTGTTCTGATCAGCTGGGATCAGCTGCAGCTTGTGTGTGAGGAGTAGCTGTGACTCTGAGAATCTTACTGTTCTCACAGCATTGAGTGATACGTGCTTTCATGTTTCTAAAACATCAGAAAACTCTTGAATAACACAAGATAAAGTCCTTACCTTTGTTACTGGACTCTATGGAGAAAACAGTCGCAATGAGTTCTACAGTTGTGCATGTGCACACAGGCTTTCCCTAGAAGACCAGTGAGGTTCATTCAGGAGGAGAGGGGGGAGCATGGCGCGCCTCACGATTCTACAAACTGCAGCTTTAAAGACACCTAGGAAAAAAATGGAACATTTATTGTATTTTCCGGGCTATAGAGCCGCATTCCAAGAATGTAGGCATTTTCCAAGAAAATGCACGTAAAAGCCGCATCGTTACATTGGCCGCGCTCTATTGGCTGATTAGAGTGTCTTTCAAACAACTCAGCCAATCAGAACGGGCAGGTAGGCGGGCTGTTATACTTTTGCCTGACAATAACGGAAATTTCTGTTTAATTCCGTATATTCTGATCAGTTTCACCTGATAAGTTTCCATCTCCACATGAAGTCTCCTCCTCACTGCTCCACGTTTGCATATCAGTCCATTTATAGCTTTTTATGGTCAGTTTTTACTGGATCCAGACTAATTCTCCGCTCCCTCTGTCTGTTCTTCTTACCGTGCACCATCGCCTCAGAAGTATCAAGTCCTGGCTCTGAGTCAGTCAATCCTGTACAAACCTAATGTGGTGATTTGACTATTACAAACTGACTGATGTATCTTACATTTTAAACCCTATTGTACTTATTATACACTCTTCCCACCATAATTGCATACGCGCTAGCACCGCTCCCCGGTTGGGAAACTTCCATTTATTACCTATATTCGCTTTTTATTCAAGCAAATGTCTTTTTTTAGGCACAGAAAATAAAAACAAATTATCAACAGATGCATGACTTCTACAGTCACTCGCTCACACGCAATTTCCCTCCACTTGGGCGTCGTCCTGCACACGGACCACGACGCATCCGTCCTGTTATTAAAGCTTTGAGTGCTTTCCCTTTTCCCACATTATTTGATGCTCATTTTTGAATGTTCAGTTCACAGTGTTATTCAGTGGTTGTTAAGTTCAGTCATTCTGCTGTAGGGGTGACTGTCAGTAAATTTTAAACATAGTGTCCTATACACCAGAAAACATGGTACTTTAGTCCATCGATTGATGCAAAGCTAATAAATTGTTTATTCATCTTGTTTATGTTTCCCTTCACAGATCCATTTGACTTGAATCATAATTTGGGCGTTGGCCTATCGAGGAAAAGTAGGATTTATTTTTTCCCCTATTTATTTATTAATTTATTTATTTTGTTCTCATGTTCACGTGTTTTTCTTTTCTCATTTCACTAGTGGCTAATTTCATCATGAAGGCTTTCATCAATGGCAGGAAGGTGTTTGGCACACCAGTCAAAAGCTTTCCTCCTGGGTACCCCAATCACATGGTTTGTAACCATTGTACAAGCACACTTTTAATAATGTCTGAAACTGTTTTTTAAATAGTTGTATGAATTCTGATCTCTGCATTCATCTCAGGAGTATTTCTTGGATCCTCAACTTTTAACTGAAGGCGAATCTGCTCCCAACGATCGCTGCTGCCCCATTTGTGGCCGGATTGGCCACTTCTTTAGGGAGTGTCCCCTGCGTAGAAAGTAGGACCACCACCTGGTGCAAATTTAAGTAAAAATTGATCATCTTGGTTGTTAAAAATTATTGGGGTTTTTTTCCTATTTTTTTACTCAGGTCCAGGCAAAAAAGGGACTCTGAAAAGAGATTTGAGCGTTTTCGTGACGTGATGGATTCACCTGAGGGTGGAAACCAGGGTCAGTTCAGACACAGGAATGAACACTGGAGGAAAAAGGATGCAGTGGACACTCGATGCTGCTTCCTCTGTGGCTCGAATACCCACATCAAGAAGAACTGTGAGCTAAACAGAAACTTCCCAGGTTTGCACCAGCATTTACATTTAATACACAACACACACACACACACACACTGTGACATTGGGATGTTTTTGCTCAGGTACTGCAAGGATAGAAAACTTTGCCTCTTCTCCACCTGCACGATTCAAGCATTTGACAGAGAAAGAAAAACAGGTTTGTTTCCAGACAGACGATACGGTGCTTTAAACAGTCTCTGTGACCTTTGACTTTTACACATGATTCTGTATTTTTTCTCCCACCAGGCTCTGCCTTTCCAAGAACCAAAGACAAAGACAAGGAAACAAAAGCAGCAAAATGTGACATTGGGTCCACAAGAAGGTATTGACCTTTCTTTTTCTACATTTCAATCTTTACATGTGTTACAGTCAAACATGTACTGTATGCATAAAATGTAAGACTGTAAACCGGTGTCATGTACTGAGTGTGCATCGTACTGAGATTGTATATGCAGATTCGTGCACATGAGCCCTACCGGAAAATGAATTTTTGCTTAAAAAAAAAAAAAAAAATGAAATGCATTTTTGTTTTTTTTTTGTTTTCAAAGTGAACGGACCTGTGTTTTATTTGTTTATTGGATTATGTCATGGTTATAATCTCAGTACAGAGGTAAACTCAGTACGCGACACCGGCGTTTTTCAACCTTGGGGTTGCCTGAAATGTCTAATAACAATAAAATAAATGTAGTGGTTCCAGCTCATTCACATTCATCTTTCATCCCCACAACTCCGGATTTTACGCTTGCTGACCTCTTGTCCGACATGCGTCGTGTTGGTTAATCTATTAATTGTTATTTTACATGTGGTTCTAGGTCTCATTCTGTGGCTTTATCCTTCAATTTTTGATAATTTCTTTGCTAATAATATAGCATTTCATCAATCAGTTGACTGTTATTGGTCTTTTTTCATTATTTAACTTATTTTGAGTAACTGCTATAAAAGCGATTTATTTCTGGTGTCTTTCAGGAAGCTTATCCCACCGCAGTTTGGGTCAAAGATGGAACCCCATGGAATGAGCAGCTGCTGCGGGATTAAATCATGAGATTTTCCTCTTGCGAAGGCAGACAGGAAGCCAAAGTCATCATGAAAAGTCAAAAATCCCGCACTCCTCGACTTGAATTAAACCAATCTACTTTGTTTTTGTTTTTGTTTTTTTATTCACTCTGAAGTTTTTTTTAAACTTTCAAACAAAAACAAACAATCTTTCATCATACATCTACATCATGTATTTGTTTACACTTCTTTTGTTTAAAAAGTTGACATTTTAGGTGACGTAATTGGATGTTTATTTAAAGTCTGTCGTAGCTTATAAGTGTGAAGCTTTCAGATGTGCTTTTGTGATGAAAGCTTCGTTTCCATAGTAGCACATGTTAGTTTTTGTCTCATACTTGACTTTTAGAATCTGTACTGATTCAATTGCCCTCAGTGTGATAATTTAGTGATATTTAGGCTGCATTTTGAGATTTAACACAGATGTCAGTGTTAGTTTGAGCTCCAGTCGACTTTTCATTTTTAGCTTATGGATTTTTACAGATTTATTTGAATAATTCAGTTGTTTTTTTCTTCTTTTTTTTAAGTTTTAAAGGGTCTCGCCTGTTGATGTTGTTGGTCAGAGTCAGTTATGTTGTATCTGCTTTTATTTGGTAATCCTGCCTTTTGAGTGCCTTTGCACATGATTTAAAAAGTGATGTGATGGTTTGAAAGTTGGGTAAAACCTGGTGCTTATGTTTGGTAAAATTTAAAATAAGTGCTACAGCCTGCTCTGCTCGCTAACTCCTAAACTAGAGGCAAACTCAGTTCATAGGGGAGACAAATATATTTATTTGCCTTACAGAATTTGCTGAAAAGTTGTGTTGCAGTACGTTGGCTGCACTGAGAGACATGGCACCTTTGAATTTTGTTGCTGCTAATTCAGTTATGTCATGTTTTTCCATCTTTTATCAAGAGCTCTACAGTTTTATTTTAGTGTTTCAAGAATAAATCCATTTTTGCGAGTGCATCTCCCTGTGTGATGCATCAACACAGTCCCAACCAAGAAATGGGCTTTATGTTTATTCAAAGCTTATATTTTAAACATTTTAGATTTGATCCAAATTTTAAAGAAATAGAACATAACTATGCCCTAATTTAATTTAGACAGAAATGCTGTTACTGTTCTATCACACAGGAATCTGCAGCCTCTGGGTGGATTATTTCAAACATTTGCTCATTTTTCAACATTCTTGTTTTAAAGTCAGTCTGCTTGTATTTATTTCACTGGACTGATATGAAGATTGATCATGCAAAAAAAAAATGAAGTTGTGATTCTTTTTTTTTTGGTCTCAAAAGAATTGCTCCATACCAATAAATGTATTTATTCCCAAAAATCTTGCGTGCACTGAGCCCCTGTTTGTGTTTCACTTTCGCTTGTTAGCCGTGCGCTGATCTGATGTTCACATTTTCAGTTGTTTGTTAATAAAATCGATGCTTACCACGAAAACAAATGTAAATATATAATTTCTTTAAGAACAAAATGAGGTTGCCCGTACTGCGCGGCTCTGGCCGTCTACTGGGTGTGGGCCTTGGCTCCTCGGGTAGGGGGCTCTCTGGCCCTCCCCTCGGAGGGTTGGGTGGGGGTCATGGGGTGGATGTTGGTGGGGGGCCTTGGGGTTGGTGGCTGGATGCGCTGGGTCCTCGGCTCTTTGGTGCTTTCTCGGGTGTGTGTGTGGGGCGGTGGCTGCCCCTCGGCTTGGGGTCTTAGGGGTGTCTGGAGGGCTGCTCGGCCTTGGGGGGTCTGGGGCAGCGCTTGGGTTTGCAGTAGCGGTTCTTACACATACATCTGTCTACGATGCACTGGCATGTCTTGGACTGTGGGATAAAACTCAAACTGAGCTTAACTTTAGACACATTGATCCCAAATACCTATTTTAGGTATTACCACTCACCCTCTGTCCACAGCAACCACCATTATACCTACACTTCACACTTATCACCAGACTGGCTTGATTACACAACACAATATGCACAACTACAACTATTTTACACAGAAGTCTATTGCTGTGCGGTGTGTCGTGTAGTACACAGAGCTGTGTGAAGAGTACAAGATTAGTGAATACTATGGTGTGTAAGTTAAAATTAAGACATAACAGCATTAATGACTGGAATGTGAGAATAATTTGGGGGTACAGAAATTAAGGTAAAGGTTTTGCCTTTAATGGTTTTTGGCTTCCTGTATCCACTTCAATCTGTCTGCATATATCTATGCATTACAACATCTGCTCCTTTGATTTCATCTTGCATTTTTCACTTCAAAGAAAGAGTGAGATTCCAGTCAAAAATGAATTCAAGAAAATAAAAGTGATTGTAAATGACTTTTGGCCATTGGCCAAATCCACTTCTAAACCTTTACTTTGCTACTAATTGTAATTTATTGCCGTCTGTGTAACAGATTCAATACCCTTTTCGTTTTGTTTGATATAAAAGAGGGAAAAAAGTTTTATACCAGATAAATACTTCTGAAAGTTTATTATTAATCTTAATGGCTTTGTTCGACTTGCACGAATTGGTAGATTTATTTGTGATTTTAGAAATGAACCAAACAGTAAAAGTTTTTTCTTCTAATTTTCTATATGGAGACATTAATTATTAGCAGTATTACTACAGAAGTAAAACGTTTCTTCTTTGTAACATAACCTTTAAGGAAGACTCTTGTATGTTATCATAACACCGGGCTCTTACGCAACAGCTATGACGTCAGATTGTTTTTGTAGAATTTTCTCGTTAACGCTATTGGCTGCCTCGTCTGTCCGTCAAGGCGATAGCCAATAGCTGCGTCGTTTCGCTAATTGGAGGTGTTGACCATTTTCCTGCACGCATGCGCAGTTTTCTGCTGTCATTTCGAGTTAAATCCAGAAACATGTCTGCCTCCATAGTTCGAGCAACCGTCCGAGCGGTCAGCAAAAGGAAAATACTTCCCACAAGAGCCGCATTAATACTGGTAAGTCTTCTTTTTGTTGTATTCTCACTGTAATGTTTCTCTGCGCAGTGAGAGCCGCGTGGGCCACATTAATAAGACCTTTAAGGAGGTTCAGGTTGCGTAAAGTGTCAAAGCTAGCTAGTAGCTAACCAGCTGTGAACTCATAACATCCCGGCTCATGTTTCAGCTTCACTGAACTGCAGTCAATCAAACTGCAGAGTTTGATCATTTATATGATCACATATGAGAAACGAAAATAAACAAGTGAATATTTTTCCGAAAATATATGTTGGTATAACTGTTGGTTAACATGTTGACATGGAACAGAGGTATAAACCCAAACTCATCTGGTCCAGGGATTAACCAGATTAGAACGTTAAACAAATAATTACAACAGGTGAGGTGAGGTTTTTTTTGTATGTTTATTTACATGTGGACATATATTTAAATATTTGAATTTTAACAAAAGGGGCTGAAATCCAGAACCGTAGAGTTGTTTGTACATGATAGCCAAACACTAAGTAAATCCCTTAAAATGCTAAATAATAATAATATTGATAAAACAATCAGTAACTTAAATCTGTATTCTAGAATTTAATTATCCCCTTTAAACTTCCTTGTATGCATATTTATTTATTATTATATGTTTCTTTATTTGTGTGGTGTTTTTTTTTTTTTTTGTCTCTTTATTCTGTTCCTTGAAATTGAATGTGTGGTTGTATTTTAATATTGTATATGGCATTTACGTGCCTTGTTATCATACTGTGTACTTTTGCTCAATAAATAAAACATACTAAATGGTATGTTTCCGGGTTTAGGGAGAACATGTAAACCCTGCACAGAGACTAGCAATGTGTGGTTAATTCTGATAAGTAGTTAATCTGTATAAGACATGTGAATAAAAAGTAAATAACATCCTGCCAATAGAAATAACACGTGAATTGATGGAAATATGGATAAGTGTGTCAGTGTTGAGTCATGTTTAGTTTTAGACCATGAGTTCTGTCAGATGTGCCTTTTTAAGATAACACATCAGAACGCTGGTTTGCATTGATAACGGTGGATGAACTGTGGCTTTCCTGAGCTTTGAGAAAGGCTAATGTTGCTATTAGGGCCTAAAAATAAAATCTTTGATTTTCTCACACAAAAATCATTTACAATTTTTCTTTTTTCAGATTTTTTTTTCCATACTTTTGAAAGAAAGCAAAAAAATACAAATGACAGAGATGTCTCAAAACATGTTTTGATTTTATTTGATCAAACTTTAACTAAATTAACCCCTGTTTACCTCCTGGAATTAAAGTGCCAGCTGTTATTTTTTTAGTTTGAAAGGAGACTGAATTGTTAACATTTACATTAATTGCTGCACCATTTTCAAAAACATTAACAAGGAACTCTCATAATACTTAAACTGAAGAAAAATGTAAAATAATGAAATAGTTTTTCAAACAATGCCAAAACTTACTTGGCATGGCATGAACATGCAGTGCACTGCATCTTACTCTTAGCAAAACTATTTTTTTTTTTATTGCTCTCAGAATCAGAATCCTTTTATTTGTCATTACTCAAAAGCACAACAACATTTTTTTTTTTAAATTGCAGCTCATAAACAGTGCAAAGACAGTGTGTTTAAAAGAAAGAAAGAAATAAAGAATACAATATATATAACAGCTAATATAAAATAAAAACGGAAAGGGATTGGATGGATTGACATGAATATTTACATATGAAATAAAATAAATATTGCACAGTGATAGCCCTCTAGTAGCTATGCTATATATTGCACTTTGTTAAAAAATAAATTAAAAATATATATAAATGAAGATACTCCTCAGGGAGGAAAAACCTCTGTCTTGAATAAATTACCTCTGTAAACAAAAATGTAGCGTAGCACATCATGCAAATAAATAGTAAATCAACTTCCAAATTTAATACTTTTGTTAAACTTTGTTTTAAAAGATAAACAGTGCCACTTGCATCCCTGCACAAAACAAGAGGATGTCGCGATACAACCTCTTAACTTCCGATACAATACCGATATTGCAGCCCTGGGTATTGGCTGATATCGATTCGATACGATATCAGCATCAATCATAAATACTTTGATTACTTATTTTGTAGTGTGGAATGTTAGAAAAGGCCTGATGAAGTGATGTTACTCAAACAGAGAACAATAGTCAGCAATTCAAGGTGGTGGGAACAACTGAGGGCGGGGACAAAAACAACAAAAACTTATCGGAGCACTTTTATCGGAGATTTTAGATGCAGTTCGATAAAATCCGATATTTGTTTTCTGGCTGATATCGGACCAATATCTGATATCAATATCGGCTCGGGACACCCCTACAAAACAAGCGTCACTTTTTGGTTGAATATAAGCTCTGCACCGTAGCAAGAGAAGCGAAAAATAGAATTACCAAATTGTCCGCAACAAAGAAAACTCGAAGTAATCGAAAAAAATGTATACAGGTGCTGGTCCCATAATTAGAATATCATGAAAAAGTTGATTTATTTCTGGAATTCTAGTCTCCAGTCTAGTTCTGTAGGCTGACAGTTGTCCAAAAGACAACCATTGACACCTTGCACAAGGAGGGCAAGACACAAAAGGTCATGGCTAAAGTGACTGGCTGTTCACAGAGCTCTGTGTTCAAGCACAGTGGAAGGAAAAGATGTGGTAGAAAAAAGTATACAAGAAATAGAGATAACCCCACCCTGGAGAGGATTGTGAAACAAAACCCATTCAAAAATGTGGGGGACATTCACAAAGAGTAGACTGCAACTGGAGTCAGAGCTTCAAGAACCACCATGCACAGACATTTGTAAGACATGGGTTTCAGCTGTCACATTCCTTGTGTCAAGCCACTCTTGAACAAGAGACAGCGTCAGAAGCGTCTCGCCTGGGCTAAAGACAAAAAGGACTGGACTGCTGCTGAGTGGTCCAAAGTTATGTTCTCTGATGAAAGTACATTTTGCATGTCCTTTGGAAATCAAGGTCCAAGAGTCTGGAGGAAGAGAGAAGAGGCACAGAATCCACGTTGCTTGAGGTTGAGTGTAAAGTTTCCACAGTCAGTGATGGTTTGGGGTGCCATGTCATGTGCTGGTGTGGTCCACTGTGTTTCCTTAGGTCCAAGGTCAACGCAGCCGTCTACCAGGAAGTTTTAGAGCACTTCATGCTTCCTGTTGCTGACCAACTTTATGGAGCTGCAGATTTCATTTTTCAACAGGACTTGGCACCTGCACACAGTGCCAAAGCTACCATTACCTGGTTTAAGGACCATGGTATCCCTGTTCTTGATTGGCCAGCATATGTGCCTGACCTTAACCCCATAGAAAATCTATGAGGTATTGTGAAGAGGAAGATGCGAGACGGCAGACCCAACAATGCAGAAGAGCTGAAGGCCACTATCAGAGCAACCTGGGCTCTCATGACACCTGAGCAGTGCCACAGACTGATGGACTCCATGCCACGCCTCATTGCTGCAGTAATTCAGGCAAAAAGAGCCCCAACTAAGTATTGAGTGCTGTACATGCTCACACCTTTCAGTTGGCCATTATTTCTAGAAATCTTTTTTTTTGTATTGGTCTGAAGTATTATTCTAATTTTTTGAGATACTGAATTTGGGATTTTCATTAGTTGTCAGTTATAATCATCAAAATTAAAATAAATAAACATCTGAAATATATTGGTCTGTGTGTAATGAATGAATATAATATACAAGTTTCACTTTTTCAATGGATTTACTGAAATAAATCAAACTTTTTCATGATATTCTACTTATATGACCAGCACCTGTATAACGCCCAGGCTCAGTTGCTACTAATGGTGACCATTTTATTCTGTCTTTTTTTTTTTCACTATTTAAAAAAATATTGAAAATCTATCATCTTTTACAAATGAATTGTAGAAGTTTCTAGCAAGAAAAACAATTCCCTACTGGAAAAAGTTCAGACTGATCCAGTTCATGCTTTGAGCCCTAAAATATTAGCAGCCAGTGATTATTATTAATACCCAATCCATCAATTCATAGTGAAAATCTCAGTCTAATTGATTCCTTTGGTTTCCAGTCAGATGTATGATGGGAGGAGGTCTTAGTCGCTCTATCCCAGTGTTTCCATTCTCTGCTTATTTTTATTGTACTTTTAACAAAATAATCTCTGATTCTTCCATAGACTCCAGCAGCTGTGAATAGAATCAAGTTGTTGCTGCAAGACAAACCAGAATATGTGAGTATCTGATTTAACTGCCATTCATCTATATATGTATATATATTTTTAACTAGTTTAAATAGTTTGTAAAATTATTTTTTTTTGGTAAATGTGTAAGTAAATTAGGGTAGACAGTTTATTTTGTTTAATCTACTTATATACACCGATTTATACGTGTGACTTTATACTTTGACATTAAAGTCTTTACGAGCTTAATTTTTCAGCAGCTCATCATGACCACGTGTCTGTTGTGTGAATAATTTTGTTTACAGATTGGTTTGAAGGTTGGGGTGAGAACCCGCGGCTGTAACGGGCTGACCTACACGTTGGATTATACGAAAGAAAAAGAAAAATCTGATGAGGAAGTGATGCAGGATGGTGAGTTGGACCATAGTGTTTTAAAGGCCAAAACATGTTTTCTTTCTTCATTATAAACACCTGGATGATAACACTTATAGGGAACTGAAATGTAACTGTTAAACACAGAAAGTGACATAATGTGAATGAAACAGTCATTGTAAAGCAAAGGACGTTTGTCCAGGGACACAAACTTGGTAGCTTCTAATACTTTACAATATTCTGCCCACTAATGGTAAAATAACTAATATATCCTTGCGTCCATTTATTTTGTCTAATCATTACTGTCTGGAATGATGTCATGAGGATAATTTAAATTAGGTTAATTTAAACTAAGTTAATCAATGAACCTGATCAGATTCAGTAAACCATTGATCGACATTAATGCTGCTCTCATACATCTTCTTATGACTAATTAAAAATAAAAATCCATGTCAGTACAACTTATATCTACATTTTAATTGTAGGTTACACATGGTTTTATATCATGTTTTTATTTTGATGCATATTTTTGTTTAGTAAAAGCTCTAATGTACTTTCTTTTTTCTTTCTTTCTGTTGTATTATGTTTATATTGCGCTGTATTTTGGATAATATTTCTTTTATTGTCTGCTGCTGGCCCTGAGAAACAAATTTAGTGTTTATGGAAACATGAAAATGACAATAAACCTTGAACTTTGTTTAATTGTATTTTTTTTTCTTTTTAGATTTTTCTGTTCCTCACAGGTGTTGAAAACCAATATTTTTTGAAAAAATGTATGAAATATTTCTGGAAAAATTTGTTTTCTCAATTGTAACGAGGATTAGAATGATTTCCACACTACTTCATACCCCCCCCCCCCTACACACACACTTTGTTTATAAATAATAATAATAATAATAATAATAATAATAATTGTTTAGAAATAAAAATAATAATAAAATAAAATCACATATAAAAAAGCAAGTGATCATAGATAGGAAGGAATATACAGAAAATAAATAAATTAGTAAAATAAAAATCTAATTTAATTATTAATTAATATTAAAAAAAAATTAAGAAAAAAGAAAGAGTAAAATGTAACTAGAGAAGTAAAATAGCAAATCACAGGCTTTCTTGTTAAGATGATTGTCCTTGTCTAGTCGCACGCAATTTTTTGGTCATCCATAAAGTGTAAGAAAGGAGTCCACATCTCATAAAATTTTTCAGCTTTGCCTCTGACTATATTAGTCAGTTTTTCTAACGCTAGATTGCAGGACATTTCCTTAATCCACTGACCGTAGATGAGCCTTCAGGGTAAAAATGGAGTAAACATAAGTACTTGATGCTTTAGGTTATTCTTGATGGCAAATAAAAAAGAACATTTATTGTGTTTATTTTGTTGCATAAAATCATTACAATTACCTATTTGTTTTACCTTGTATTTTATTGTCTTCTAATGCACCTGTTGTTGTATTGTCTGAAATCGCCATTAGAAATGACATTATATTATATTATTGTTTGAGATACTTTTACTTGTAGCTTTTAATGAGGTTTGACACTTATTCTTTATTGTTTGTCTCAAACTTCATGACAGAATCAACATCAAAACAATAAAAACTAAACATAGAATACATAATGTATGTTCTAATCACTACTGTACAATGAAAAAACAGTATGACTCAAGCAGAATTAGTTTGTATTGTTTTTTTTTTCACTAAGTTTTTACAAGATTTCAAATTATAATCAAGTTTGTTCCATAATTTTATACCACAAACAGAAGTGCGGCAAGGTTTTTGAAGTTGTTTGGCCTTCTCAGTGAATAAAGTGAAGTTCTCTCCATAAATTGTACCCATTATCTCTTGCTTTGAACAGTTTTTGTAGATCATTTGGTCGTATGTAGAGCACAGCGTTGTGAACTCCGTTTTAAAAGATGGAAATGGAAACTTTTTAAGAGTTGTGATTTTTTTGATTTTTTTTTTTTAAAAGAGGATTTGTGTGGTCTCTATAACCCACTGAGATGAAATCTGTGACTCTTTTCTTCAGGTGTGAGGGTGATTATAGAGAAGAAAGCCCAGCTGACTCTGCTGGGAACTGAAATGGATTTTGTGGAGTCGAAGCTGTCCAGTGAATTTGTTTTCAACAATCCCAACATAAAAGGCACGTGTGGCTGTGGAGAAAGCTTCAACATCTGAGTTTAGTGCCCCGCCCACTTCCTCTTTCCTCCTCCTATTCTCCCGACGACCTGGAGCCACAGAGACTGAGTGCCTGCTGATGAGGGCGGAGGACAGATGTGTGAATGCTGGCCGTCCTGCTGACCTGTAACCTCCACATCCTCTGAAAACCTTTGCTTTAGAAGACAATACTAATACAGGAAACGTGTGAACAGCCTTTTTTCAAATTTGTTTGCTTTGCTTCCAAAATCCATAGGACCCAAATGCACTGTTTAGTTTTAGCTTTTTCACGCAAATAGGCACATTAATACACACACACGAGGAGTAGGCAGAACATAAAGATCGCCACATCTGTGTGAGGCCAACATCTGCTGTTTGATACACACTATCACAGTGTCGTACCGACAGCAAGCACGGGAGGAAAAACATGTGTCTTGAAACTGTTTAATCAGTTTGTATTTTTTATTTTATTTTAAATGAATAAAAACATGTATATATTTATCTTTGCGTGTACATATACAGAATGTAAATCCCTTCATTAACAAAATGCGCACAAAAAATCCCACAAACCTGAACCAGAAGATGTTTCCATGGTATCCGAGTGCACAGTGTTTGCATTTGATCAGAGCTTTGTGTTTGTATACATAGAGAAAGAGCTGCTCTTAAAATGTGTAACTTGTGTAATACGTCTGTACATGAGATAATAAATGACTAAAGTCTGTCCTTGTGTTTTTTTTCCTTCTTTTTTTTTTAATCTGTTTAGAAGTTAATGGTTGTTACCAAGTGGCCAAGATATTACCTTTTTTTTTTTTTTTTTTAAATCTTTGAAGAAATGTAATTTTTGACTCCAATCACAGAGGCAGGACTTTAAAGTTAATTCCATTTTATTTATTATTTGTTGCGACAGATACTTGGAGTTTCCTCATAACTTTCTGTTGGCAATAAACTAAAATAAGATACAACAAAATAAAATTAATGTACAGTAAAAATGTTCATGGTTTGAGGAGTGACGCTTGAGCCAACATTGTTTAAGATGCCGCATCGACTGCTGCCGCCCACTAGAGCGGTGCGTCAACATGGCGGCCATCTTGGACAGGTGGCAATCGCTCCAACACTGCATTACATCTATAGAGGAAAGATGGACTTAGTCAATTAAAGTTGTCATAAATCGCTCAATTCTCAAGCAATTTTCACGGGGTCTGTTTGTAACAAACGTCAGACATGATAGATACATAGACATAAATAGAACAAAAGGAACCTAGAAAACGTTCAGATGTGCTCAGGTTTTTTTTGACAACATTGTTTAAGGCTATACATTGCATTTGACAATTATTTCATCATTGCTAACTACTGTATTATTGTTATTGCTATTCTTATAAATACTATTTTTTTCTTGGTAGTTGGTGCACAAAACAAACAACAACAAAAAATTAAAAACAATCCAGCAACAATAATAATAATGATAAATATAAAGGATGAGGGATAAATAAAGGATAGATAGAGAATAAAGGATATATATATATATATACACTGCAGCAGTATTATAATTATCAATAAATATTGTTTATTATTAAAATGGTTTTTATTGTTGTATTATAGTTACTGGATTCTTATTATATTTGTTGTTGTTATTATTATAACCATTACTATTATATCGTCATAAATTATTGTAGCCAAAGAACTGAAATATTCAAGGATGTTGGGGTGGAGATTAAGTGTTGAGTGGTAAAACCAGCATTTTAAATATATTCAAGCACCTTGTATCATAGCTACATCTGTGACGTTTTTTAAAAAATGTAACAGTTTGGAAATCGGTTCAAAATTAAACGAATAAATCACCAAGAAATTGAGAAATATCTCTTTCTTTCGTAATGTCCATGCACCGCTACCTTCAACAGCACCGGTCCAAGATGGCGGCGCTTGTTGTCGTGTCCCTCCACCGTCGATGCAGCGTCTACGTATATAATGTCTATGCTTGGGCCAATCAGTGCAGCCCTCTACTCAATATCAACCAATGATCATTAAGGCCCTTAATTTAAGTGCCCTGTGATGCCTTCACAAAACCATGGAAAAGTAGTTACCAGGTTAGCAAGAAGTTGGTCTCAAGTCAACAAAATCAGACAAAAAATAAAAATAATTACGTGGAGTTTTTTCGTTACAGCCACTAAAATTGCTCCAATAAGGGTCCATTCCTACTCTAACCATTTCATACTGTAACTGCAACACAACTTTAATATCATAGTGACAAAGAATGTGTTTCACCCCAAAATTACCTAAAAAACATTCATACTATGTTTATCTCATCATATACGCCATCAATGAAACCTTTCTATAAATAAAAATGTTTAATTTTAGTGGCTGTGACAAAAAAAAACTAAATTTTGACATCATTTGCGGGTGGTTTCTAAAAGTAAATGTTTGCGTTTACAAGGGGTCCGTGAACGCAGCAGTGTAGCAGCATAGACGAGGTAGAACGCAGATTTATCGACTAACCGAGCACAGAATCATCGACCGCGCTGACTCAGCCTCTCTCCCCCACATTCAGCAGCGGCTTCACTCCGACTCTTCTCATAAAAACATGGACAAACAGAAACAAATCATTAACTTTGGAGCCGGACCCGCCAAACTGCCACAATCTGTGAGTTAATTTTTACACATTTGATTCAGTGACGCTGAAACATCAGCGCGAAATGCCATTTAAAATCAGATGTTAAGTTGCTTTAGGTCTGCAGCGTGTATTTTCTGACACTATGAGGAATATTTAGTAGTGCGTTGTCTGTGTGTCTGTCGCATTGTTCACATGGACGCACTGAAAACTGTGCGACGAGTTGCATCAGCCTCAATTATTCATGCGGAAACCTGTTTTTGGTCGGTGGCTCGTTCTAGCGCAGTGCTCTGAGAGGCCGCTAGGTGGCAGCAAAAACAAGCTGGCAATTGTTCTATAAAACATAAGACAAACATAATTGCTTCATATATTAAGAGCAAACTTTTATTTATATTTGACCCACTGGACTCCCAAATCAACTAAAAATCACTGTTAATTCCCATTTGTGAAGACTAAGATAATATGTTTTTTAGGTATGCATACACAGTATTATTATTATACCAATTGCTTGTGTTTTACAAATAAATGTTATGTTTATTAACATTTCTTACACTGCATAATTATTGAATTCGAGCTGGTATAGAAGATGCTTTAGATGTTGGATCGGACATTGGCAACGTTTATCAAACATGTAAAGGCGAAAGCCGCAATTTAATTAAATTAATGTTATTATTTCTGATTCTGATCCAAGGGCCATATTATCAACATTCATGACCAATCTGAGCATTAATACAGGTATCAACAAAGGGTTTGTGTTTTCATTGTCATTTTGTGTATTTTTATTATTTATTTATTTATTTATTTATTTATTTATTTATTTATTTATTTATTTCTACACACACACACACACACAAAAGATAAGCACCCCTGCACTAAGAAATATTAAGTGCTAAATAAATAGTTTTATTTGTACGAATTTAAGTGTCTTTTATCAGATTTTACCCAAACCGCAGCTGCAGCCAAAGTCTCACTCTGAACTGGGACTATAGTAAACAACGTTATAATAATAATAATAATAATACATTTTATTTGTAATGTACTTTACATTTGATGCCAAATCTCAAAGTGCTACAGGATTAAAAATAAATAAATAAATAAATAAAACACAACATATATTAAAAGACAGGATTAAAAGAGGCATTAACTGTTAAAACAAGTTTCTGTAAAAAGGTGATATTTGTTTTTTCTTAAAAATGTCCACCGTTTGTGGGGCCTTGAGGTGGTCTGGGAGGGCATTCCACAGGCGGGGGGCAGTGGCTTCAAAGGCCCTGTCGCCCATTGTTTTGAGGCGTGTCCTGGGCGTGACCAGACCACGTTGTGACATTGAGTCGATGCATCAGTCGATCAGTGGAAACCTCGTCTAATATTTGATCCGATCTGTTTCAGGTGTTGATTCAGGCACAGAAGGAGCTGCTGGATTACAACGGTGTTGGTGTCAGTGTTCTGGGTGAGTGTGTGAGAGTCTTTGGTTTTATTTCCTCAGGCTGATCCCAGGCAATGATACTTTCTTCATTTACCTGAGCTGAAACACTTTTTAAACCATGTTTTTCTCCAAAGGCCGATTGATTTATTTTTGTCTTGTTTTTTTTTTTTCTCTCAATAGAAATGAGCCATCGATCGTCAGACTTCATCAAAATCATTAACAAGACAGAGAATATCCTGAGAGAGCTGCTGTGAGTGGATTTCATCCTACTTTTTGAACATGTATGAGTATGTAAATAATATATAGAAATAGTTAATTCCCCCTCTACCATTTGTGATTAGCTGTTCACTTTTAAAGTTTAAAATTAAAATATTGACAGATTTTTCATAGAACCTGACATGAGACGTGTTTCATTCATGAAAAAGTTCCAACAGAGGTCGATCAGTTGATGGATTGATGCGAGTTAAGGCTTGATTTAGGTTAAGTGACCAAAGGGAAACCTCTTTTTAAGCACAATAGCAAGCATGGGCAATTAATTGTGTGGGTCCCCCAAAGTAAACACCCAAAATCACTCCAAAATGACACAAATTGACTCTATAAAAACATACGAAATTACAGAAAGATACACGCAATTACAGAAAAATGAACACAATAAACAGAAATACACAGAATAACATAAAATTATCCAAAAAAGGTAACAAAAATATTCAACATTAGGTTGTAAAAATGTACAAAATTACAGAAAAATAAAAAAAATACATGAAAACTATAATCTCTAAAATTCATCCAGAGAACACAGAAGATGCCTTCAAAAAAACACAAAATAACAGAAAAATATACATCACAACAAAAATAGAAAAAATGAGAACAGAAATACACCGAATAATAATAAATTATACAAAATGTACAAGACAACTAAAATAAACAAAGTTACTCCAAAATCACAAGATGATGACAAAAATACACATAAAATTATGGAAATTAAACAAAACAACAATGAAAACACACAAAACAACAAAAAGTAGGGAAAATTACTTAAACCACACACAACAAACATACAAATGAGAAATAGGCTACTGGTAATATACAAAACAGCAACAAAAATATACCTAATCACATTATAAATACACAAAACTACCACAAAAACAGACAAAATTACAGAAAAGCAATAGATTATGCAAAATGGAAACAATATACAAAATGACTTAAAACACACAAAAAACAACAATCATACAGAAAATGACTTGTAAAAACACAAAATAAGAAATGATATACAAAACATCAACAAAAATACACACATATACTCGAAAAAGCAGACAAAAACCTTTGTTCTGTCCTGTGTTAAAGCTCAGATCAATCATTTTTCTAACATGAATATTGATAATGTAGCCGTTGGAATAGATAATCACGTTTGCTGTGATAACAGTAGCCTGTCTGCAGTGACACTGCAGTGAGAAACAGAGCTGGGAAAGGGCATCTACTGACACTTTAAACTGTTACATGTAGGTTGAGGAAACAGAGGTCAGTTTAATATCAATAATCTCTGCAATGCAAACAGTTGCTTTCATAACACCCTCATGTGTTGCTCATTCTTCAGATCATCACATTGGTTCTATTTTCTGCGAGCATGTCGCTCACAGCGTTTAACCCAACGTCTCCCGTCTCCACAGAAATATACCGACCAACTACAAGGTGATGTTTCTGCAGGGCGGAGGCACAGGGCAGTTCAGTGCCGTCCCCCTCAATCTGATTGGTCTAAAAGAGGATCGGTGTGCGGATTACTTGGTGACGGGCACGTGGTCACAGAAAGCTGCGGAAGAAGCCGAGAAATATGGCAAAGTCAACATCGTTCACCCAAAACTGGACACCTACACAAGTAAGTATGTGTGAGAGTGTGACAATATCTCGTTACGGCGATATATCGTGATATTTTTTCGCATGATCGATTATCGATATGCTCGCGCTAAGTATCGATTTTCTTTATATTAAAAAAAAAAAAAAATAATATATATATATATATATATATATATTCTTTTTTTCTTAAAAACGTTTCTGCTTTTTCACTAAAATGTGCAGGTCAGTCTTCATAGAAATGTTGTCATTGTTGAAGGAACCAATATATTATTTACTGGAACATTGCACTATAATGGTGTCACTGGTAAGAAAGACCCTATTTTTTGTTTACAGAAAGCAATATTGGAGATACTTATTCATTTACATTGGTATGTTGACACTTATTTACAGAAATGTTGCACTAAAATAGTGTCACTGTTCATAGGACACTTTTTCAATTCGTCACATCGTGAGGTAATCGTTGTTGTGAGCTTTGTATCGTGTATCGTATCGTAAGGTACCCAGAGGTTCCCACCTTTACAAGTAAGTGTGCACGAGGAAGTGATGCACAAGGGAGCTTTTCAAAGTAAAAGTGCAGAAAGAGTAATTTAGCGAAAAAGATCTTGGATTACTTGTTTTTCCTATCTCTGGGACACAGTTCAGTTTAAGTGTTAATATAGTTAGTGGTTCATAGTTATTCAGGCTGCTTTAGCGCCGCCTTCTATGAACTTTGTGTCCAGTCTGTTGCATAATGAACTTTAGAGCTGACAGAGGAATGTGAGCTGTATGTTCCACTTGGTTGTGTCTGATGGAGGTTTGTTTGTAGGACTCTGTTAGATTCCTGTATTAGGAGGCACTTTAGACATGTTTAAAGTTAGAGTGTAAGAAAAAATACATTCGGCGCTATATCATGATATTTCCCTCCACGATTATTTTGTTGATCCAAAAAATGTCCAAATTGTTTTTTTAATGACGATAAACACCAGGTCACTATGTGTCAGTGAAGCACATCAGACCTTGTTAAACTACTTCACTCCTCAATGCATTTTAGTTTGGAAGATGATTGCACTTTATTTTCATAACATATACTTGGGACTTTTATCGATGTATGTGGTTACTTTAAAAATAATTTAAGAACCTAACAGAATCAGAATCTGTTGTAGAAACAAAAGTTAAACTGTTTTGAAAAATGGAATTTGACAGTTTAGTAATCATACCACTTGTTTTTGATATTGGTACATGAATTACAGTTAATTACCATTTACTTTGTCTCGCAAGTTTAAAAATTAAATAAATACATTTTTATTTCATATAATTTTATACTTCTAAAGGTAAAATTTGTAATTATTAATATCGTGATGTATATCGTATTGTCTAGTATCGGGATATATCATATCTTGACCTGCAAATCGTGAATCGTATCGTATTGTCTGATTCATAATGCATATCTCTAGTTTAAAGTGACATTAGCTATTGGTTCCTGTGCTCTGTTGGATGATTCAATTTAACTTTATTTATATACGCAAATTACAACAATAGTTATCTTGAAGTGCTATCAAAATGTCAAAGAAAAAAACCAACAAATCCACGTCAACAAGCATCAGCGACAGTGATGAGAAACAATAGGCAGGCAAAGCACTTAGATGAAGTTTGATGGGTTACCACTAGAGGGCACTAAAGCCTCTTTTCTAACTGTCATGGTTGACGTGATTAAACACATCAGTTTAACATTGTGTTAAAACAAACTCCTCAAAGGCAAAAGTTATTGAGACAGTGTAGTGTGCTGTAATAATAACAAGCCCAGTTTAACTTTTAAACTGCATGTGTCAAAGTCAAGGCCCCGGGGGCAAAATCCAGCCCTTTAGAGCATCCGATTTGGCCCACAGAAGAGAGTAAAAATGATAGAGAAAACATGAATCATTTTGTAAATGACCAAATAGTTCATTTGTAGATATTTCAAATTCACAAATTCGGTGGAACTCAACAATTTTTTTATGGGCTGGATAGGAAGTTTTCCCATGCTTATATCACATGAATGCAGTCTTTTTTTATCGCAAATTATGGAAAGAAATTAAACTTTTTTTTTCTTTTTTTTTTTTTTTAAATCTTGCAATTTCTCACAAATAGTTCCACAAATTCCACAAAAATTGGTTACAAATAGGGATCTACCGATATGGATTTTTTTAGGGCCAATGCCGATAACGATTTTTTTCCATCAGCCTCAGCCGATGACCGATACGGACTGCCAATTTTCTTGAGCCGACATTTGGAGCCGATACTATTTTTGCTCCCTCAATTTACATCATTAAAATTACACAATGATGATAACTAATGCTACAAGTCTCAATTAAAAAAAAGGAACATTTTTTTAAATTAACAAAGGTGAGGTAGAATGACACCAAGTAAAAATATTTAACAAATGATAGAAACAGGTGATGTAGAACAAGTAAAAAATAGTCAGACATCTCATGAAATATTTTGAAAGAGAACTGTTCGCCCTTGTCCTGAAAATAGCTTTTACAAAAGTTGGCCTGACTGAAGATATATTTTATTAAAGGATTATTGAGTATAGATATATATAATTATTAGTATTAAACACAAAAAGAAACCATGAATAATAGTCCATTCTAACACAACCCCAGAACATAAAATAGCAGAGAAAAATAATGTGATGTCAGATGTGCATTAAACAAACTGTTTAAGTTTCTGTTCTAAATTCCATCAACATTAACAGGAATAAATATTCAAAAAAAAGTAGTGAACTGCTTCTCAGAGTTTTAAAAACTTCTTCTCAGCACAGCGCTGAGTGAGAAGCAGAGAGAGAGAGAGAGAAAAAAACACACACACACACACACAAAACCAAACCTCCAGCCAGCTGCTCGTTAAATACAACTGCGTCACAACACGGAACCACGGAACAACAGCTAAGTTAAACAGTTAAAAGATGCTTTGAAAATTTAAAACTTGCCTTTGGGGTTGAAGAGCTTCCGTCACACTCTGCTAGTGGGGGGAGGGGCTCTGCAAATTCCGCAAACGCACATTGGCCGATGCCGATACACTCAAAAATCTGGCCGATGAATTGGTCAATCACTAGTTACAAAATCAAGAATTTTTGAAGTGAAGATCCTGCAGGGACTGATATGGAAAACTAGAGCACAATAATGTTAAAATTGCTCCTTTTACCCCCACCTAAAATATGTGTCCCACTTGAGATCAAACTGGTCCATATTTGGCCCCTGAACTAAAACTAGTTTGATACCAGTGTTCTAAACTGTGTTATTGAACAGATGTGGGTAGTGGTTTGTTCCCAGTATAACTCGATGTATCACAAAGTGACTGAAGGTAAAGGCTGAGGGAACAGTTTGAGAATGGGTGGATCGTCTCCACAAATATGTCTAATGAAGCTGAATCTAATCCACCTCATTCATTCCTGGGCTTCATTCATCCACTTCATAGACAATAAACTCCATGTTGTTCCCAATTAAGACTGAAAGCCTGGAGTTAGTGCGTCATCATCATTATTGTTGTAGTTGTATAACAGTGTGTGTGTGTGTTTGTGTGAAGTGATTTGACGATACAAAGAGCATCCAAAACAAAGAAGGTCACATGTCGTTCAAACCCTTTCAGAAATCCCGGACCCCAGCAGCTGGACCCTGAACCCGTCTGCGTCCTACGTTTACTACTGCTGCAACGAGACGGTTCACGGTGTGGAGTACAACTTCATCCCAGAAACCAACGGGGTGGTTCTGGTTAGCGACATGTCTTCCAACTTCCTGTCCCGCCCTGTGGATGTGTCAAAGGTGAGTACATGGAAGGAAGAGAAAAAATCATCATCATCTAGGCCAGAGGTTCCCAACTTTGTTCTGGTCGTGACCCCATTTTGATATAACAAATGTCTGGAGACCGAAGAGACTTTTTTAATTTTCTAGAATGAGTTTTTGGTCATGTTTATTAAAGTGTGTTAAAAATACAGATTAGCCAGGATTAGTGCACAAAGTGACAAGTGTGCCACCTTAGATATTTTTATACCGCATTTTATTTTTTTATTATTGTTTTTTTTCCCTTTTTTTTCAGCATTATATTTGAACTAGATTTATATTTGAGAATGTTTTAGTACAGGATACAGTTATAGTGATATTTGTGTGCGATGTGTATTTGAAAAATACAAATGTTTCAAAAAAATTGAAAAAATAAGTTTTTACCTAACTTTTTTTTTTTTTTTAAACCAATTACTAGACATTTCAGGTGACCCCACATGGGGTCCAGTCCCCAAGGTTGAAAAACACTGTGCCACGCTATAATTGAAACAATTGCTGTGCCATGAAAGTAGAACCACCAAAGTGCTAGTAGCTACACAGCGAGCTAAAGCTAACTTCATCTTTTATAAAGTCAAACAACTCATGGTAATGTAGAGTTTACTTTATCTGAATCACAGCAGTAAAAACTGGTGATTACACACAACATCAGACAATCAGTGTTGCTATAAAGTTTAATAATGTAAAGGAGTTTATCAATAAAGCTTCGCTTTTGATTATGCCTTTTGGCAGCCTTTTTAAAATGTAATGTAGCTGTTAAGGTTTTAATATCCAATTTAATCTGTGCTTACACAAAACAACCATTAGTTACCATTATTTTAAAACGGATTTATTTGTTTTCACATTGTATACGATACATAACGGCATCATTTCCTGTCTCATTCTGCTGTGGTTCCTCCTATAGTTGGACGTTGTTGCCTGACATGCTAATAGTTTTATTTCATCTTGTCATTATTGTCTCCTTTTACCCTGGTATCATGCAGTTTGGCCTCATTTTTGCCGGCGCTCAGAAGAACGTGGGCTGTGCCGGTGTTACCGTGGTCATTGTGCGTGAAGACTTATTAGGCCACGCCCTCAAAGAGTGTCCTATAGTCCTGGACTACAAGGTTCAGGTTAAATCGAACTCCCTCTACAACACGCCACCATGTTACAGGTACAGACGGCAAGATTCTACATTTTAGATCAAGTTGTTTTTCATCAGATTCAGGCTTGTTCTAATGCTTTCCATCAACGTCATTTATATTAATAGAGTTTGGATTAAATAAGTTCACAAGTTGTTTGTTTTTCATTGGTTGGAAGATCAGTTCGGAATGACGGCTAAAGGTTAGCAACATAGATCAGGGATGGGCAACTTTTATCACAGCAAGAGCCACAAAATGTGATTGTCTGATCCAAGGGTCACATGATCAATATTCATGTCAACATTTAGAATAATGACTAGTCATTAATACAGGAAAGACAAAGGGTTTGTGTTGTTGTCACTTTGTATAGTTTTCTGTCATTGTGTGTGTTTTTGGAGTCCTCATGATCGTTTGTAAGTAAATTTGTGCACTTTTGTTGTCATATTGTGTTTTTGAAGTAATTTTGTCATTTTATGTTTGTAGTATTATTATTGTTAAGTATTATTGTTGTCGTTTGGTATATTTTTCTGTCATTTTGTGTACTTGTTGAGTCGTCTGGTGTGTTTTGCGATCAAATCTCTGCACTTTGGTTGTCATATTGTGTTTTTGGAGTCATTTTTTACATATTTTAGTTGTCATTTTTTGCAATTTGTGTGTTTTTGTTGTTGTAATGTGTGTTTTTGGAGTCGTCTTATGTGCTTGTGAAGTAAGTTTGTTGTTTTGTATATTTTTTTGTCATTGAGTTTTCTTGTGTGCTTTGCGAAGAAGTTTGTGTGCTTTTGTTGTCATATTGTGTATTTGGAGTCATTTGTTGCATTTACTTTGGGGGCCACACAGGTTGCCTTTTCGCAGAATACTGACTGACTTTTCAATGAAGACAATAAAACAGATTTATTCCAATTATAATAAAACTACGTGAAGTATTTCAGCTGCATTCACTACATTTTGTGTGACTTTTCTGTCTCTCTCTTTGGTTTTGGTCCAGCATCTACATCATGGGGATGGTGCTGGAGTGGATTAAGAATAATGGAGGCAGTGCTGCTATGGAGACGCTTAACAAGCAGAAGTCCTCCATGATTTATGATATCATCAACAATTCAAATGGATTTTATGTGTAAGTAAACATGTCTGTGGTGGTGTGCAGGTGCAGCCCTTCACTTTTTTAAACTCACAAAATAATCAACAATAGTGATCGTTGTCAGCAGGATGTGATTGTTGACATGTTTGCTTCTTTCTCCAGGTGTCCTGTAGACGTGGACTGTAGAAGCCACATGAATGTGCCATTCCGCATCGGGAAGAAAGAAGGAGACGAAACCTTGGAAAAGGAGTTTTTGGATGGAGCGTCCAAACGTGGGATGATTTCCTTAAAAGGACACAGGTGGGATAAACGTGTGTTCTGTGTATTTGACGGTTAGAAACCATCAGTGCTGGAACTGCTGATTATTTACATCCATAACTAACCTAAGTATAGCAACTGTTTACTCACCTAAAGGTGACAAACTACACAGTTTAGCTGCATTGACCTATTGTGTGTTGGTGTGATAAACGTGAGTGTGTCGACCCTCTGCAGGTCAGTTGGAGGAATCCGTGCTTCTCTGTACAATGCGGTGACGCTGGAGGACACAGAAGCTCTGGCTGACTACATGAAGGAGTTCCTCAAAGAGCACGTGTGAATCCAGCTGTGCTCACATTCCTCTACTAACATTAGTACCTCTACTGTTACATTTTCTATGTCTTCAGTTGATAAGCTTAAAATGCTACGTCTTACGTAATGTACTGTAGATCTCCTTCTCAGATGTTTACCAACATTTTTGATGTACATAGTTAGTGATTCTTGGTGAAAATGTTTTACACTCCAGTAAATTTTTATTTGCAGTACAAACTGTTGTGTTGTTTGTTTTATGTCTTTGAATTCAGTCTTTAATATGTAATAGTGACTAGTTTTAGAGGGAGGCATCACTGATTTTTTTTTTTTTTGCATTTATTTTTTAAAAGCTTTATTTAACCTGGAGACTCATTGAGATTAAGAATGTCTTTTTCAAGAGAGTCCTCGAAACAGTTAGAGGGACTTGCTCGGCCCCTCAGTGGTTTCAAACCAGCGCTTACAAGCCCGATACCTTAAGCTTCCTTCCACCACATTTTCACATATTTACATGCTAATAATAATAATAATAATAAGGAAAAAAAACAAAACAAATGCAGTGCATGTATCAAATTTATTGATTTCAGGAACTTTTTGCACATGTTCTGATGCTTTGCAACATCAGGCAGGAGATTATTATTCCCCGTGATGTCACTTCACTCTGCAGACATTTAATCATCACTGATTTTAGGTCTTTCTGTGTAATCTGAAGAAAAACATCTACAATTGTTTTGCTGTAACTTTCAGTGACTTTTGGGCAAACACAAAAATCTGCATGTTTCTATGGAACTCCATATCCCACAATGCAATGCGCCAAACTTTTCTGACAACATCAATAAGAAAGTGTTTAAAGTAGAGTTCAAAACAAATTTTGGAATGACAATTTCAACCTTTTACATCTTATTTCCTCTTATTATATATGACCTTATATTTATTGATCTATGAGGCCTACACTAAGGAGATTCACTTAAGGTTTAGGGGTATTAAAACGTTTTAACCTAAACCTTTATCTGATAAAGCAGCTTTAATGTTGTGCTGAACACATAAATATTCCAATTTCTTGACATCTTTGCATGTGTTTTTTTTAAATGTTGAGATTTTTTTACTTTGATGAAAAGCAAATGAGTAAAACACATTTTAAATAAAAAAATAACCATGTCCCCAAGAAACTGGACTATCATTACATAGGTTTGACCCCTAGGTGGCAGTGTTTCATTACCCTGTGGGCTGCACAGTTCTCTTAATATCTAGATGAATAAATAAAAGGCCAAATATTAATTAACAAGGAACAAATAAGAGCACTATGATGTAGTTTAAAAACAACTACAGCATACACATAATCTAATCTTATTCCTGAAGAAAATAGTTTAATTGTACAGTTTATTAATATTTATCAGATAAACACTAACATGCTCTGCTTCAAATGTGGTCGAAAACCAGAAGTTTCTACTTATTCCTGGGGCTGCTACTTCCTGTTTGTGGAAAAAACATGTGTGACTAAATGATACAAATAGGGAACATTTTAATAGCTCTTGATAAAAGCTGAGTATAGATAAAAAGTGTTTGGTTTTGAAGGATTTTCTTTGCATTGGAGGGTTCACGGCTCTTCAAATTGAAAGACCAATACGTTCCCTCTGAATATGTTGAATAATCAGTGAGAAAGTATGAATATTTCTCGGTGAGGAACTATTTCTACTACCTCACACTTCTATCAACTCACAATTTCCTTTGCCTCTAAAAGTGACTCTATCCTCGCTAGCGACAGCAGAAAAGAAGAAAAAAAAACGCATCATGCCATTTTCTTAGTTTCATTTTGAAATGTAATGAAACATAAGGTCAAGTTGATCCAGGAGTTATTATTATTTCATCATGACATCCCAGATGATTCTTTCCCAAAAAGTAATTTTGGCTGTTAGCAAATATCAAGAACCAAAAACCTGCAGGGCTGGGCCGGGCCAGGCCAGGATGCTGCTGCTGTTTACTCTGCTTTTCTCCTGTGGGTGGAAGATGTTGGAGATGGTTGTGTGTGTTCACACGTGGAACAAACGTTAGACAGTGTCTGCGTTACGTACACGTGGAGATTCATTCCCTTATTAATTCTTTACAGTCTTTCTATCTGACAGAGAAGTAAATACTAGGGCTGTACATTGCATGAGTCTGATGATACGGTACGATTCACAAATTGCATGTCACGATACGATATAACCAGATACTAAACGATACAATATACATCGCGATATCAATAATTACAAATTTCATTTTTACAAGTACAAAATGGTATGAAATAAAATTTATTTCATATTTTTTTTACCTACAAGCGCAAGTAAATCAGAGGTTTTCAACCTTTTTTGGGTTGTGACCCCATTTTGATATCAGAAATTGTCCGGCGACCCCAGAGACTTTTTTTTTTCTCGATTTAGTTTTTGACCATGTTTAATAAAGTGTGTCACAAATACAGAGTAGCCAGGATTAGTGCACAGAGTGAGAAGATGTTTTTATACCGCATTTTATTTGAATTTGTGAAAGTTTAAGTATAGAATACCGAAACTTTTCTTTTGACAGGCATGCTGTGAATGTTGCACAGCAAAACATATAGATTTATGTTTTAATAAAGATTATTTATGCATGTTTTCAACAGCTATCTTTGAAAAAAAACTAAGTATGGATGGTTGAATTAAAGAAAAAATGTAAAAAGTGGGTCGCGATTTGATGACCAAGGCAAAATGTGGGTCCCAGGGTGAGACGAGTTGAGAACCCCTGCTTGAGAGCATGAAATCTCAGCCCCTCCCAAAACAAAAATTCTATTAAAATCCATAATATTTGTCATTTTTAATCTCACATTTTTGAAGGAAGTCTCAATTTTTCAGATAATCTGTCAGATTTTCCTCAAAACGCAGTTTCCCCAAATCAGGGAAATTTAAGTGAAGTTCCTACAGGGACTGATGTACTTAAACACTTTATCATTTATATGTAGAAGTGCAAACCAGGACACATTAATGATGAATTTGCTCTTTTTCCCATGAAATCTGTGGCCCACATAAGCTCAAACTGGTCTGTATTTGACCCCTGGTTCACTGACACCTAGTGACCAGGCACTTACATGCTATACATACTGTATGTTAGCGCAATTAAGTGTTTTTTTAATTCAAAAACTTGATGAGAAAAATCTTTTTGGATATTTTTTGGATCGATACGATAATCACGTGGTGGAATATCGCGATATATCACCAAGTCGATGTTTTCTTACGGCAGGTCTCTCAGATCTTTGGACACAGGTCAGATAGTGGAGCCCAGAGTTCACAGTAAACATGGTGATGCTGCTTTTAGTTGTTATGCTGCAAAGAAGTGGAACAAACCAATGTGAACATTTTTACAACAAAGTTAAAGGCATATGATGGAGGGGGAGATTTTTGGTCATGTTGTTGATGATATAATGTGTTTGTTGACGATTTTAAATGTTTTTTCCTGCCGATTTGAATGTTTTTATTGATTTTAAGCTGTTGAATATTTTGTGTTGCACTTTTTGATCATGTAAAGCACATTGAGTCACCTCTACAAACACATTTGCCTTGCCTTGCACCCTTAGTTAATACAAAGCTCTGATGATAGCAGACCTTTACAGACGTATTCAGAGTGAAGGTGAAGCTCTTGTGCAGTTCAGCAGAAATACATTTAAAGGAAATATAAAAATCCTCCTTGTGTGGGCTGCACCAGGTGAGCAGATCAATACGGGTCATGGACTTACTGGAACATTCCAGTTCACGTCTTTGTAGATACAGTATTGTGTTGCTGCAGCTAGTGGCTGTGAAATAAACTGACTGACTTTATATTCTGACAGAAGTGTCATCAAGGGCTGGAAACAGACTTTACTCCATCAGAACTTTCAAACCCTGCGTTTATCTGTCCGTCTGTTAGCAAGATAACGCATTTGGATGAAAATTTCAGGAAAATAGATAAATGGGACAAGGAACAGGTGATGTTCTGTCTACCAAAAGGAAATATATAGATAAATACACTACCGGTCAAAAGTTTTAGAACGCCACACTTTTTTCAGTTTCTTACTGAAAATGAATCAGTTTATTGTGTCATTGCACTCTGAAATGAAAACATAGAACAAATAAGCAAATTGAGTTGAAAAAGAAATCATGGAATTCATGAACAATACTGTTGAGCTGATGATCATGAGGGTCTGGTACCACATTCATTTTCCCATCCACACTGTGGAACTTCTGTAGAATTTTGACATCATCACTGTTGATGATGTCATCAGTCATACCAATACAGTGATGACACTTGTATGTCGACATGCGACACAAGCTTCGTAGCCTCGGCACATCTCCTAACATCACTACTGTACTCCTCTGACCACTTAAAGCAAGACCACAACACCGTTAAGATGACCAGAACACCTTCACCCTGTACGCTCCCAACAACAAACATTCCAGAAGAGACTGAAATATGAGAAAAATGAATGCTTATTGTGGTAAGATATGCCTAAATCTAATGCTAATGCTAATGCTAGGGTAGTGCTGACACTAGGCTAATGCTAATGCTAATGGTAGGCTAGTGCTGACACTAGGCTAATGCTAATGCTAACATGAGACTAATGCTAACGCTAGGTTATTGCTAAAGCTAGGCTAATTCTAAGCTAATGCAGTGCGACGCGGGCAGCACCTGCTTGTATTTTCTTCAGGAAATGCAAAGATTCTCTCTCTCTCTCTCTCTCTCTCTCTCTCTATATATATATATATATATATATATATATATATATATGGGTAAGTGTGTTGGCTTCTGGGTAATGTAATAGTGGTAGGGAAGTGCATTGTGCGTATGTCCCTCCCGGTACTGGTGCTGTACTTGGCGGAGGTCTGCGCTCTCTGAGTGCTTCAGTTATTATTATTATTATTATTATTATTATTATTATTATTATTATTATTATTATTATTATTATTATCATTGTTATTAGTAGTAGTAGTATATTATATTGTTTCTGGTTTGTTAAAATTATTTGTATTGTCTAAAAACTATTGGCAATAAAACCGATTCTGACTCTGAAATAGGTTTAACATTATTATTATTATTATTGTTATTTTCATATAAATATATAGAATGTGACCTAAAATTCCATTAAGGGGGGAGTAGGTCTATGTGTTTGTTGGTATTATCAGAGGAAATTTAGTATTGGACAATATCGGGATATCAGCAAAAAGCTAATATGGGACATTGCTAATATATATTCATATACATATATATATAGTGATGTTTTACACTGCTGTATGTTTAGATTCAACCCCTCACTCATTTTCCTAAAAAATATAGTCAATGAAACACCAGCAGATCCGGCTGAAACTAGAAAAGCATCAGTGAACAACAAGAGGAGGAAGAGGGGCTTTAAAATGTGAGCAGGGTACCATCAGAGACATGAGGCTGCGGCAGGATTTCCTGGTGATTCTTGTCCCGTCTAGCCCACTAATGTCAGGGTAATGCCACCAGCAGCACACAGTAAGACGGTGATAATGAAAAACACCGGGGAAGACAATATCAAATGGCTCCTCTACATCCTAGGGTGGAGATTAGCTGGTGGAGGAGTGTAGGGTGGCAGAGGCAGAGGTGGGCTTTAGTGTTGCTGATTGAGTCTCATGTCAAGAGCTGAATGTTAGAAACAGGAAAAGTCCCTGTGACTGACATTAGATATTCAGTCTGAGACATATACACATGCACAGGAGGTGCTGCTGTGTCTGTTTTTATACTGTAAATACTGAATGGATAGAAATTAAACTATAGCCATTCATATCCTCTGCTCAGTGATGAGCATCATTTACATTTAAAGCACATAATGAGTGTTTACGTGAAAAAATCCAAAGCAGCTAACAGACAAACTAGTTCAGACATAATGTCCCCCCCCCTTAAAAAACAAGTTCCCCCAATATTGTTATTCAAGAAGTTCATTTGACACATGTGAGAAAAACATAAAATCAAATCAAATCAAATAACGAGGCAGAAAAACACACAAAATAGTTTTGTGATGACAAAATAATGCAAAATAGCTGAAAACACCAAATTTTAACTAAAACACATGAAATAACTCTTAAAATAAAATGAAACGACAATAAAAATGCACAAAATAACACAAACACCAGGTGACTCAAAAACACACACATGATAATACTCAAAACTAGAACAAAATACACTTAACAACACAAGCACAAAGTAGCTAAAAAACACACAAAATGACTTTAATAATACACATAACAACAATAAAAATGCACAAAATGAACAAAAATACACAAATATAAGACTAAAAACACTCAAAATCACCAAAAACACACACAATGACTTAATACACAAAACAACAACAAAATTGCATGACAGTTGAAACACAGAAAAACAAACACAGTTTGTGTAGTTCTGTCGGATATACGTTCATGCTGGAATTATTTAATTCCACCACATCCCAGAAGACAATTAAGCGGAAATCTGGTTTCTCTCTTTTTTAACAACAAATTATTGGCCCTAAACTTTAATCCTACTTTGCTTTTTGTCACTAGTAACTAGTAAAGCCACTAGAGGTCACTATATGTCAAAGATGGGTCATGTTTGCATTTATTCCACGTGTGTCAAACTCAAGGCCTGGGGGCCAAATCTGGCCCTTTTCATCAAATTCGGCTCGCTTGAGAACGTAAAAATGATACAAAGAAAACATGAAATATTTTGTAAATGACAAACTAACGCAGTAGATATCTCACCCCTTCCAAATAAAAAAAAAATCACAGCAATCCACAATATTTTCAGAGCTCCGTTTTCCAGTTTTCTTGTATCACATGACGGCAGTCATGTTTCATCTCAAATTGTTAAAACACCTCAACATTTTTTCCAGAATCTAGCCAATTTTCATCAAATTATTTCATGAAATTTCCCCAAATTAGGGAAATTTCAGTGACGTTCCTGCAGGCACTGATAATACTATTTATTATTTATACATGGGAATGCAAACCAGGGAATATTACTGTTGAATTTGCTCTTTTTACCATCTAAAATCCCTGGCCCACTTAAGGTCAAACTGGTCTGTATTTGGCCCCTGAACTGAAATTAGTTTGACACCCCTGATTTATTCTCTTTGGGGCCAGTTATTAAAGCAGAACCATGTGGATGAGAAAAAGCACCAAAACAACATTGATAAGATGCTGTTTATTAGCCATTCAACGCGTGTGACTCTAATCTATGTCAGCATGTTGATTTGCTTTTATTTCATCACAAATCACAACCCTGAGAACAAATGATAATTCGTAATAAACTCTAATAAACACCTGTGTGCTTTATTCTGAACACTCATTATTTACTATATAAACTCATAGTTTCTCACTTACAGAGCTGATGGTTTCTTTTGTGCGTCTGTTATTTTACAATGAGCTCATAAAAGCGAGAGTCTCTGAGTTCATTTGAAGGGCAGTGCTGTAATAAATTGATAAATAGGAGTTTTAAATCATGGGGACATTTTCCCTCTTTTTATTGTTTGCCTCTCCTTATCTTTCAGCCTCCCCTCCTCTTCATTGCTGATGTATTCTTCTATTTTTTAAAAGCACAAGTCATTTTCATCTCTCCTCTTATTTCCAACATTTTGTAACGTTTGATTCCTCCTAGCTAAAGTTTCCTTCTCTGCGTCTCTCGTAAACCCAGTGCACCGTGAGGCTAATCTTGTTAGCACCAAATGCACCATGTTCCCCTGGCTCCTCTTAATTGCCGTTGTGTTACTAATGAGTGAGGAGCGAGGAAATCACTCCTAATTAGCTTGTCTCGTTCAGCAGGCATCTCCACTGAAGCACAAACACACCAGGGATAATTAAAGCACTTCACTTGTCGAAGTATTTATCCAAACCAAAGAGCAACAAGCCGTTCCTGCAATTAGCCTTGTCATTCATTAGCAGTTGAGTACCATTCATTGGAGCGTCATGCTGTCATTTCGCCATTCACTCTCTTGGCACCCCAGTGCTACGTTTGTGTGTTGTGTTTTTAGCGACGTGTCACCGACTGTCGAATCCGACAGTAGCAATGAATCCGTTGTTTTTTTTTTTAAATCACTCTTAGCAGGGAATGCATTCACACTTCTTATTTATTTCATTTTTTTTAGCAAACCCCCATGACCTTGAAAAAAAGGAACAAGCGGGTAAAAAAATGGATGGATGGATGGTTTACTCTACAACTTTTCCAAACTAATAGGTTTTTTAAATAAATGTAATCATGTTTGAAGACATAGAAAGCCAAGGTTCAAATTCTCTATTACTACAAATGTAACAGGGTAAGGTTGGGCAGCTACTGCTGTGTCTTGTTTTCTTAAAGAATCCGTGCACCCTTTGTTCTTTGGTTATTTCATTTTAAAACCAAATCAAAATAACAAATAAATGGAGTGGTTATTTTGTTTTACTGACATAAAACCAAAACAGAAATACATAAAAACCAAAAATCAGATAAGCAGCGTTTTTCGGTTTCAAAATTAAACGTTGTTCTGTTTGTGTGACTTTTACTCCTGGAGAAAAAAGGAGCAATAAGTTACATTACTGATGAACTGGTGAATTAAAACGTTATCAATAAATTAATAAATCAAAGCAAAAAAAAAGTATGTTACGTAAAACATGCACGATATGTGATTAAAGAAAACAGATGGGGTGTAATGAATCTACTGGTGCTCCTCGTTTCTTGTGATCAACTTTTGTATGTGTTGACGGCTGCCGTTAGTGGCTAGCGGTATTTATAACGTGCAAAATAAACATTTTCACTGCCCTAAAGAAAGCTGTGTAATTGTTTTTGCAAAAGTGTGAAATAGTAGAAGTTGTAACATCTACTGTTCTTCACACCAGCCTCACAGTCGATACTGTTTGGACGGTCACACCGTAAAACAAAACTTCAGCGCGAGCAGCTTTTCACGAGCTAAAACATCCACAGACTGCATGAAAACAGGAGCAGAACCAGAAAATGGCTGAAATAATTCCTCAACAGTCGTATTGTTTGAGGAGACCTGGTCCAAGGCCTGGGGAGGGAAACGAGTTGCAGCAGACTTCAACTCTCGCTTACGCCAACTCATACATATGCATGAAGGCCCAAAAAACAGACTGTTTTTAGGAGCGCTCTGAAAGTGGCTTTACGGGGGGCTAAAACCTTCAGAAAACAACCAAGTTTGGGAAAATAAACCTCAAATTCTATGATGTTGGGGTTTTAAGAACAAATGGCGATGGGTGAAAAATTGCATAATACTGGACCTTTAAGCGAAATGTGCTGCTGCTTTCAGGGTCTTTTCTGTCAGCGGCAACACTTGGTCATTTCTTAATAAACGTAACAAACGGTACTGGACTTGTGAAAAATCTGGACCTATCAATGGTTTGGGGGAAATCACCCGGACACGGAACGTAACTCTGACAATCGGGACATCTGGTCACCCCACCTTACAATTATTATTTCAAAATAAAAGTGTCGTTTGTTGGTTATTGGTGTGTTGCAACCAACTTGAAGAGGTGCATATCGCCACCTACTGTACTGGAGTGTGTAAATCATGGTGCCATGTAAAAATATAAGTGTTTTTAGCTGTTCTTCATTTTATAACTAAACACAGTTCAACAAAAAAAGGTATGTAGAAGAATAGACACATTTTTTTAAAGCTTTGCCTTGATCTCTTTATGTTATTCAAAATCCTTTTAATTTCTATTAAAAAAAAAAAACCCAACATACAGCATTGATTAAGTCACTCTTTAACCTTGATTGCAACGATCTGTCTTTGATGCTTCTCTCTTTTATCAAGAATATGGGCACCTATAAACATTTGGGAATCTCATTTCCAGCCTGGCTCCATGTTTCCAAAGATGTTGTAAATTGGTCAATAGTTATTCACCCTGAGGGGAAAACAAAATCACCTTGAGTGTCTGAAAATGCTGCAGATTTATTGTAGCAGCACCTGCGTTCAACCTTTCTCAGTGGGAAATGTAATAAAATGTGTGATGGTTGTTTTCAGTGTATACAGTGTGTATGTGTGCGTAAGTGTGTGTGCGTCTGTTTGTGTGCGTGACCCTGCCCTGTGACAGTACACAGACACAAATTTAATTTTCACCTGCAGCCTCAGTGGGACGAGGAAAGGAGCTCTTATGGGGCACGACTAATTGCTGCCTGGGGATGTGTTTCAGTGTGTGTGTGTGTGTGTGTGTGTGTGTGTGTGTGCACGTTCCTCCCGGCTGTCTCTTTGCCACTATAAACTGTTTACTGAATATTTAATATGCATGTTTATCTGCACGCGCCTGTCACTGTGTGATAACAGAATGTCAGCAAAGACAGAAGAGTTAATGAGGCCTTCACTACCACCACGAGTGAACTGAACCATGTGCACGTAACACGTAAGTTCACTGTGTAATAATGGCCATGATGAGGAATAGAACAGCCTCAGAGCTCAGTGTTAGAATGGGTGTTTAAATGTATCTGTAGGTTAAGGAAAGTCTTGACATTTTTGTTAGATTATTACCTCAGGCCAAGAGGCGTTTATGTGCTTGTTCGTTTGTCTGTTAGCAGAATTATGTCAAAAGTACTCAACGGATTTTGACAACATTTTAACTAAAGATAGACTTTATGCCATGAAAGATTCCATTAAACTTTGGACAGGATCCAGATCAATATAGGGATTCTGGATGAGTTTGAAAAATCTAAAAATCCTTATGTCTCACAATTGGCGAAATTCAAAAAAATGTATATCTTGCTCCGTAATCGACCAATCTTTATGAAATTATGTCGGGTTGATTCCTCAAGTACCCCAAGTTTCATCCAGGTGAAATACGGATTCCGCATTTTATCACAATTTCTCTAAAAAAAAATGTGGGTGTCCATACATTTGTGTTGTTATTAGTGGGGATAGAAATGTCTTATAAGCCTTAAAAGCAGAAATTCTCAAACTTTTTCTGTTGCATTCCCTTTTGAAGAATGAAAAATCTTCAATCAAATACTTTAAAACAGTAATAATAAAATTTTTTGATTGCAAAGAAAAAATACTTTTCTAATTTTCATGCTCAGCGTTTAGCAATGACGTCCTGTATTTAGTCTCATTATGCTTCAGGTTTTTGTTGTTGTAGGTTTGAAATGCATCTTGGGAAACTTGGAAGTATACTTCAGTGGGAACTGAATCCTTCTAACCATACTTATATAGAATGTAATAGACAGTACATACTCATACTGTGGTGCATAGTGCAGATAATGCCATTTCGAACACAGCCTTGGTTTTGACTCGGCCATAACTCCCAAATGTCTTGGTTTTTGCCCTGTTCTTGGTTACGTCTTGGTCTTGGATCGTGTGGTCTTAAGTAAACACTACATTGCTGATTACTTATTTATGTTTGGCATTAATGTTAAGAAGATACAGTAGATAGCATCCTGAACCATTCACTTGTTGTTTTAATTCATAATTGTCATTAACAACTTGCTTTTCACTAATCATCAGTTTGTAAAAGTGATCCTAAAGCTCCTTATTACTAGTAGGAGGAATACATGCAAGACGTTACACATCAATATTCCCATTTTTCCATTTTAAAAACACATTCTGTTTTTTAATAAAGTGCCTATGAATTTTGATCTGTGAGTGATAACAGGATGTTTTTCAGTTCCTGGCTGATACTATTTAATTCGCTCCATGGAGGAAGTACTATGAGACAATGTCTTGTGTTTGTATTTCTGAGGGAAAAGTGCTGTCAGGGGTACAAATATCTTTTTCTGTTGTAATCTCCTCTGATGTCGCGCTGCGGCGTTTCTCCTGCCTCTGCTTCGTTCATGTCCTCAGCAGGCAGGCTCATAAATTGGGCAGCTAAGCCTTTCATAAAGTTTAATAAAGCGCTGTTTGGTGGCTCGGGGGAGCTGGTATTAGTGCCGAGAGCCACTGCTGCCATTGCTGCAAATCACATCATCATAATGAGGCTGTAGTACGGGAGCAAGACGCCTCCCTCACCAGCCGCCCCCTCTGTTTTCTTTAACCCTCCTCTGACACAATATGATGTCTTCACTTCAGTGCATTTTCCAAAGGGAATTTGTGGATAGCGCTGTTCAAACGCTGCAGCTAGCGCGGACGATCCGAGGTTATTTCTCATTTAGTAAAGATCACAGGAGCCGTAAATGCTCAGGCGGCGTGCCATGAGTGATTGGCAGCTCGACGGTGGCGGCAGCATTTGCATGGCATTTAGCCGGGCAGGTGATGGCCACCCCCTAACACCAAGGAGGGTAAATAAGATGACTTCCTTGTTCACACACTATACACACACACAGACACACATACTCAGGCATGCAATCCCACTCCCTTGACAACCCCCGACTACCTCGGCCTGCCAAACCCCGAGCCACTCATAATTGTGTGGCATTTAGGGAAGAAGCAGAGGGACATCCAGTCATGTGGGCGAGAAGAACGCCAAAAAATGTGAGCCGCTCAGCTTTGAAAATAAGGGCCTTATTTAGGAACGAACAAACACTGTGGAAATGTTCCTATGCACAGAAAAGTGGAAAGTTAAATCTAACTTGTTTTTAGCTCACACACTTTTTGATTAATTGCTTTTTTTTGTTAAATGTCAGATTTTGAAAGAGATCATGCAATGGTTTTGAGAAACTAATCAGTCAATAGCTGTGTTTCCATTACAGATTTTTGCAAAATAAAAGAGATATTCCTAAATGTCAATAAAGTATAATTGCGCTTTAAACGCGTTTCCATTGAAGGTTGTTTTGGGGAGACTTCGCTGCAGAAAGACGAATGCTCAGAACTTCATTATAACACTTTGTATTTCTTTAATGTTTCACGTCTAATGTGACAGTAATAATTCTAAAGTATAATGCTAAGAAATCTCTTGTCTCCTCTTTTGTCCACACGTACTGTCATGTTTTCTTGTAGAGAAGTGGTGAAATTCCTCCTCTTAGCCTAAAAACTTTTTTGCAATATTTGAGTGTTGTTTTTTTTTTTTTAATTCAGGTGTTTCCATTGCCAAGGGTAATGGAAACCCAGCTATTGATATTTGTTACTATTTAGAAGCCTTTACATCTTTCCTCTGTGGTTATTGTGCAATATAATATCATATTTATGACATCTGAAATGGTATTTTAAAGGGTACCTGTAGTGTAAATGTATAACAAAAAACGTGTTTAATGTATTACCCGGCAACAGATAAGTGGAAGAAAATGGATGGATGGATGGATGGATGGTATTACCAATAAAGAAAATATGTGCACCTTTTTATTAAAAAAAAAAAAAAAACATAGTAAAAGGACTTTTTAGAACTATTTTATACCCTGGGGCATAAACTATGGAGAGCCGCCATTTTGGTCAGGATATGATGCACGTTCGCTGATTGGCATGGCCTGTCGCTTTAAAGAAATGGTGCATTGTGGGAGGTAGAAGCTTAACAGGTCTGTTTACCTCGTGGGAAGTGAAGTTTTTCTGTTAGCTGTTGGCGCCAAGCAGCTCCCTTAGTGCTAATGCTAATATTGGGCAGTAGCTACTGGATATACGTATATAAGTTGCGATGAAAAGATATGTCTTTTTTTAAATAAAATAAATGCTTTGTAATTGAGCAACTACAACAGATCATCGAATCTGAGGTCGATCAGTTCAAATGATTAACTCTTTTTGATTCTTGTCAGGTTAGTCACCACTTAGCATATCCTAATTCCCTTTTAGATACATACAATTCCTTGCTTTTACAGTGGCTTCAATAAGTCCAGCCAATCTTTAATGTACGATTGAAATCTTGAGTCCAGAGTCCCCATTTATGCCACTTAAGTTTGTGTTTATTTAAAGCAAAATATGGTCCATTTGTGTGTAACAAATAATGTTTGAAGAGTTGGAAAGGACACTTTCCTTATTCTCACCTTTAGTCATTCTGTGCCTGCAGCACCACTATAGACAGGTTTTATGAAAACAGTTGAATAATTTAAGATCACTTAGGTTATTTGGAGCTGCTGTCACGGATGTTTTATTAAGTATGTAATAAAGGTGTTGTTTTGGTTTTCATCCATGTCATTCAAAGGAAAAGTGAGACTTAGACATAAAACAATGTTTTCTATCATTTTAAATACTCATGAATTGATTTTTTTTGTCTTATTCCTCAGAGCGGATGCTTTGTTTTTCGGTGCCAGGAGTCACATTAACCTCCCCAGTCATCTCCGTTGCTGACGTTTAATCCTCATTTTCTTCATTTCCAAAAAATGAATGTGGAATTGACATTACCTGTGACAGCCAGGCAATAACAAAAAGTCCAAAAAGTTCTTTTGAAAAACAATAAATCAATAAGCCTTGCCAACATATCCGGCGATGTTCCCAACGCCTTGACACACAAAGCTCATTAAACACAGCCTGATGTCAACTTAGGAGAAGGAGAGTACACAGAGGCTCGCCTTCTCAAAGCCTATCACAGTAAGAGCTACTGAGCAACCTTGATATATTGTATATACTAGAAATAAATATGATTGTCTTTTAATCTGATTTTATTATACTGGGGAGTCCCACTGGCGGATCTACTGAGGGGTGATAGCCTGTGATGTTATTGCAAGGGAGCGCCTTGTATTTCATATCCCCTTCTTGATGGTGTTTTATCACGTCAGGACTATTATTGTTTCTATTGGTGTGTGTGTTCCCCATTTATACGCAATGGTGTATATAACATAATAAATTCAGTTTTTATTGCACACGCTTCCCTGTTTGTTTGCATATATATATATATATACATACGGAGGTGAAAGTAGCAGATTACAAGTACTCATGTTACTGTAATTGAGTTGCTTTTATGGGTACTGGTACTTTTTTGAGTACATTTCTCAATCAGTAATTGTAAAGTAATTTGTTACATTTGTTAGTTTGTAAGTTTGTAAGTGTAAGCATTTCAACCGCCCCTCTATGAACGTCCCAGGTGAAATCAACAATCCTCAAGATCACCAGCATATATTACCAACCGATGAATGCTGTAGATGTTGACAAAGCCCTCCCTCAGCAAAGGAAATAAAATGGATTGTGAAGAGCCTGAAAAATGGCAAATGTTTAGGGTCTGATGGATTGGTTGCCGAGCAAGTCAAGTATAACTCCTTGACGAAGCTAGTCTCCCTGCTGTACACCTTAATGACTATCATTTGGTCAACTTTCACTGTACCCAAGTCGTGGCTTCTCTCTCTAATCACGTGCCTGTACAAGAATAAAGGAGATAAGATGGATCCTTATTCCTAATAACTACAGTGGTCCATCTATCACTGCTACATGCTCCAAGATCTTTGTTGCAACAATAGTAGAGCGGCTAAGACCGATTTATGAAGTATTCCTGCTGGCAACCCAGTTTAGCTTTAGAGCAAACAAGTCCACTAATGATGCAACTTTTGTTGTGAAAAATGTTATCGACAACCATGAGGGCGACCTCGACTGCTGTTTTTATCGATTTAAAAGCAGCGTACGACTGGATTGACCGAAATACTCTTTTCAAGATCCTAGAGTTACGCACTGGAGCAAAAAATGCTTATCAAACTACTGAAATGCATATACAATAAGACAACAGCAGCAATCAAACACTCAACATCAGCTTTTGAAACAATATCTGGCTGCAGACCATTGTATTTTTAACACCTTCTTTGACTTTGTTCTGCGACGTATTCCTGACCGAGTAGATCGAGAACTCCCTGATCCCAGTGTCCTCATAAAGTATGCAATCCCAATTACCTGCACTTATAGAAGCCAATGAAGGGATCACCCTTGTAATGGACTTACTCGCCTTAGCCAAGTCAGCTATGCAGATGACATTGTCATGTTTTGTAAGAGCACGACTGAACGGAAACATGCTGAGGATATTTGATGAAGAGTTTACTCGGTTTGAGCTAACAAAGTCCGTAGCAAGAATGAAGACAATGTGTTTCAATGTGACACAAGAGGAAAAAGATCTGAGGTCCATTGTTAAGATAAAGGAGATACATGTTGAGAATGTTACCAGCTTCACATACCTTTGCCATGTCATATTAAATGTGGATGGTTGTTCTGTATTTACTGTCCAGCGTATTGCTTCAGCTCATAAGAATTGGAATGAGATAAAAACCGTGCTCACAGATCGTCGGATAAAGCTGTCCACCCGGGTAAAGTTTCTAACGACGTGTGTACGCAGCCATCTTACGTACAGTACCCAAGCCTGTCATCTTAATGCCTCACAGCTGGCAAAATTGGACTCCACATGGATTCGTTTTCTTAGAAAACTTGTCCAAAATGAGTTGGAACGTGTCAATGCACCACCAAGACAAAGAGATAAAACGCCATTGTTAGAAGAAGACAACGTAAACTGGTGCTTCAAATATACCAATCTCAACATACTCCGCCTCACCCACTCTACACCGATCCGTAACTTCTGTCTTGTCCAACACCTTTAGTACATTGCTCATATAACTAAACTTCCTAAATCAGCTCCGCAGAAACAAATTCTGTTACGCTCTAATAATAAACACTATATCCGTGACGTATTGAAAAACTACGATAAACGTACAGGCCTTTCTTCTCTTCAACTCCAACGGGAAATGCAAGATAAGTCAAGGTTCTTGCCTCTGGTGGAGCGAATGACTTACTTGTACTTCAGTACAATTTGAATCAAGTAACAGTACTTCTACTTGAGTATTATATATATCAGTACTCTTTACTCCTCTGAATTCTTGCTGGTTGGTAGGTGGTCAAATACTTATTTTATGCAATAAAATGTAAATTAATTAGATTCTGTTGAAGTGTACCTACAATGAAAATTACATAACCTCTCCAGTCTTTGGAAGTAGGAAAACTTGCAAAATTGGCAGTGTATCAAATACATGTATATATATATATATACAGTATATATATATACATATACAGTATATATATATATATTGCTGCTTTGTTGAGGAATAATTCAGTTTGAGGCCTTGGCTCTTGCTCTCTCTCCTTTACTCCTTCTTCTTCTTCTTCTTCTTCTTCTCCATATTTTCATCCACTGGTGTGGTTGGTGAGACGGACGCACTCGGTCTGAACTAAATGGTGCACGCATCATTGAGCAGTATTACCAGCCTCTCCCCACTCATCACTCTGGATGAAATGTTGCAGGTGTGTGTGTGTGTGTGTGTGTGTGCGTGCGTGTGTGTGTGTGTGTGTGTGTGTGTGTGTGTGTGTGTGTGTGTGTGTGTGTGTGTGTGTGTGCACTGTGCACCATATGTGTAGCTGGCCCGTTAACTAGAGGGTCCAATAAATCAAGCAGTCTGTTCATACCCTCCTCTGCCCTTATACATCTCGCTCCCATTACTGCTCCCCACTCATCTTTTTTTGCTCCCTTTCTCTCTCTCTCTCTCTCTCTCTCTCTCTCTCTCTCTCTCTCTCTCTCTCCTTTCGTCATGTAATTCTTCTTATAAGGCCATAGGGTTTGCTGTTAGAGGCTTTGAGCTCTTCCCAATAAATCACTGTCAGTGAGTAACATGGCCATTCACAGATCAGCTTACAGTTGACTGAATGTGTGTGAGAGACAGTGTATTGTCCAAATGGATGACGAAGTTCATGTAACTGTATATATTTTATTTGATTTTTTTTTTTACTTCTGGTGCTCGTTTGTAACCCGTAATTTGCGATTTTTCTTTTTTTTGTAACATTCTATGCAGTGGCCTGTACAGAATTCATGCAATACAAGCCTGAATGCAGTATGTGGCCTGGACTGATCTCCTTGTCCTGCTGAATGGTGCCTGATTGAGACACATGGACTGCCTTTGTGCCCCGATCGAGTTGCCATTGATTACCTATCAGGGTTTTTGATTGCATCCTGGAAGTAATTCTTTTAAATAGGCCCTAATGGCCTCCAATCTGAGCTGATGACGACCTCAGAGAGTCCAATCGCAGACCCATTTGGGTCCTTTCAGACCTCTCCTTGTACACTCTGCATGTCTCGCTCATAGCTCACCCGCCTGCCCTGTCCAAGCTGACCAACACTTCTCTGCTCCTGCCATCCCTGCCATGCTTCTACTGCTGCTCTCATACCTTTTAGTTTCACACTAAGATTGTTGTTTAAGTAAAAAAATACTAGATATGAATTACATTTTACTGTGTTTCTTAAGAATGAAAGATATAGATTAGCACAGAGGTTCTCAACCTTGGGCTCACAAGTCACTGGGAGAGGGTCGCCAGATGCTTTGAAGAAAGTAGTATTAGTATTTTCTGAACAATTTGAGCCCATTTTTGCTTATTTTTTTGTCCCTATTTTTGCTACATTAATCCCATCTCTGCCACCTCTCCATCACATTTCAATGCCTTTTCTGCACATTTTTTCCACTTTCAAGATATTTTCACAACTTTTCCCATCCTAATGTCACATATGTTGACCCATTATTGTCACTTTGAACCTCTTTTCACCATAGTTAATGCTTATTTTTTGCCAGTTAAACACATTCATGATTTGGCATGCCCATTATTTATCAGTTTAAACTATTGGTTCCAATATTGACACTTTTTACCACTTTTTCTGTCTGTTTTTGGCCATTCTAGTGCAACTTTTAACCAATTTCTGTGATTTTTACACCATTTTTGGTCACTTTTAACCCATTTTATTTCTGATTAAAACAAGGATTTACATATTTAAGATTACTATACAGTATACTATGGCCCAAATAATAATAAACTTCCTGAATAACAGTGGATATTTTTCAGATTAATAAATAAATAAATGTGGTTATCACAGATTCATAGAACAATGGACCATCATTTTGCTGACTTTATGGACGGGTCACAAAAATCTCTCCCCTTTATTCCCCCTGATAGATGACCCTGTCTGCACATGACTGTTCTTCAATGTTCATGTCTGTGTTTAACCACCTTCAGGTACAGGGGGGTCCCCGGTCTATGGAACCTTTATTTTGAGGGTTGTGGGCTGAAAAGTTTGAGAACCACGGGATTAGAGGACGGACAGAAATTAGTCGAGATGTTCGATTTTAGAGCCTGACCGATTCAGGATTTTTGGGGCTGATGCGATATATTAAAAAAGCCGATAAATTGTCCAATACAGATAAATGACCTGATAACCAAAAAATTAGCCAATATATGAGAAAGAAGAACATTGAATACACAGAATACAGGAATAAACATCTTTTTTTTCCCTTTTTTTTTTAGGGAATAAACTAAACATCTTAGCAATATCAATGAGTCATTTCAAGCTTTTGAAAAGATATTAGCCTTTTACCCGTGTCCGAGATTTCCCAACACTAAATTTCTGATTTCCGATATTAACCAATATCGATAAATACACAGATTCAAATACTATATCTCTTCATAGAAACAAGAGGTTCAAGACTGCATTTTTCCACAAATAAACATCATCAGCACAAAATAAAAAGACTTATTCCACATCAGTTATAAAAAGCGCCACATCCTAAAAACACCTAAAAAAAAAAATAGTTGTTTTTTCAACATTGGTGGAAAAACCGATACCGATGTCAACCGGCTAATATAGACAGATAATATCGTCCATCTCTACACAGTATTATAAATCTTTTAACAGGAATCAACGGGGAATCCAGGGTTTGTAGGAAATGGAGGAAAATTACAACGACAGATGTTTTACAGATGAAGGAGAGCAGAGGGTGAAGAGTTGGCTGGTTGTCAGAATGTCACGCTGTGCTATCACAGGATGGAAATATGACTTTTCTACACTTGGAGCTTCCCTTTTATCCTTTTTATCTCTCACTCCCAACTACCTGTTTACAAATAAAGGTGGAGACAGTAGCAGCTTCTGTACCAAACAGGATAAAAGTGAACTATATATAACATGTATGTCATCTTCACATGTATGTATTTTGAAGCCAAAGCTCATCTGCAGAGGAAAAGCTGCTGATTTAAATGACGGATAGAACAAACGGAGTTTTCCCGAAAGTTGCCCATTCATGTCTGATCAATACCTTTATGCTGATGAGAAGATAGAATATTAGATTATAGAGATTGTTTTACACATTTCCTTTCAAGGCAATGATCGTACATCGGTTTTCTTCCAGGCAACATTTGTTGGTTATTCATTAGGCTTTTATGATTAATTGATAGTTCATTTCCGCAGGACTTTAATCAACTCCGACAGGTAAAAACAAGATGAATGACTTCTGTTGATTGTGCACATGCTTCGCCAGTTTAATTTTCCCCAACAACCGGCAGTTGTCTTATAGAAGTTCTGCTAAAAATAAATGTCTACAACCTGCTCGATCCTGACCTTTTCCACTAATTTACAACAATCAAGTTGACTCAGGTTTGTTATCTCCACCAAAATAACAGTTTTTTCCACAATCTTCTCATCTTCTGCTCTTCCCCACATTGTGATTTCCATTTGCCCGCCCTCTTGATTGATTCGCATTCCAATCACTTCTCATTGGGCGGGACAGAACCCTGACTGAGTAGGACTAATTTTCTATGCTAATGAGATGGCTCTGACAAACAGAGCCAGCTGGACACCACAGTAAATGATCCTGTCATCAGTCAAGAACACAAACATGGCTAACAGCTAATTAGTTCGCCGCACTTTTTAGAGGTGACACTTTATCTGATCTCTGCTTCTGTGAAGAAGGAAAAAGAGACAAAGAAAAATTAGAAAATTAGAGTAGGGGTGTTTTCACGTTTCACTTTCAGTTTCTCTGTGTGTAACGTGAAACATACACATTTGCATACATACACAGTAGCTTCTACAGATTAGCCACTTTCTTAGCATTTGCACAAGACAATGAGCATAAGAGCGAGCATGTGCTATCATAGGAAGAGGAGAAAATATGCAAAGCAGACAATCAGAGGTGTACCTCCTGGTGCTAAACAGCCAATCATGGCTGTCCCAGTGTGTGTCAGCAGCCAGCGGGACGCAGAATTAGTCCTGGTTAGCAGCCAGAGTCCTGCTGAGTGGCTGATTAGTCTTTTAGACTGAAGAGGAGACAGAATGTTAAATGTCCAACTGCCTATCTGGCACTCTTCTGCTCAGCAGACAAAAGGACGAGACTTTTAAAATTCAGAGGAGAATCCGGCACCCACGCAGTTACCACATGAATGCAGCGCATTAACCTGATCTAACATTACTATCCTCTTTATGCCTCTACGCTCACTGTTTAACAGGAAGTAATGGGATCAACTGATACTTGACGTCCATGTGCATGTAAGATTCATACTATGGTGATTTTCTGGAACAATGTTTTGTGTCATTGGCTTACAGCAGGCAGATTGTGGCTTGAAGCCCACATAGCTCCTGTTTCTGTGAGGATTTGATGAGAAAAATTGGGTTTTGGTGTTCAGCTCTTTGGAGTTTCTAAACTGGAGAGAATGTGTGGATGTCTGTCTCTGTTACAGTGTCCTGATTACCCTAATGAACCATAATACTTTCTTTATAATTTATTTAAAAAACTTTACAATAAAAAAAGGATTGCAGAAAATCAACAGAAATGCCACTACAGTGGCCTATCCAACACTTTCTACTCATATTTCTTCTTTGGATACATTTTTACTTTGGGCTTTCTCTGCCTTCCTGACGACTAAGGGGCGATCATGCAGGACATGGACAAAGACCGGTCAGGGTGACTTTTAACCTTGGATGAGGACCCAGGCTTGTGTAATCCATCCTTAACTCGCAGAGATTGAACCCGGAGTACTTTTTATATTCCCTCGGCACAGCTCGATAGAGCGTGGATATCTGCGACTGACAAGATAATCACAGATTTTGTCAAATAAAGTCCTGTCTGGTTCCATACTCTCCACTGCCGAAACTTCAAGAAGATAATCCCTCTTCATCGGACCACAGAGTACTCTGCGACACGGCCATTGTTATTTTTGTAGTATATCATTGTCCTGTTTGTCAGCACGTTTTGCATGTTGTGTACTTAATAAAGGATGGATACCCAATTGTTACGACCCCTTTGTTCTGGGAGTAAAAGAGGAGTAACATTACCATTTGGAATGAGGTAAAAGCCGAACAATTTAATCAATAATTTAACAAATGGAACAAACAACTCAATTGAACAAGTGTAAACAATCAATATTCTTTGGCAAAACCCAACAAATAAAATTGCAAGGTCATGACACGGGTATTGCTATACTGTTGTCGTATCGCATGGTACTTATGTCATCACCATCTTTTGAACGTTTTGTACAGTACATACCAAAGGATGGATAGTACCAACCCAAGCCCGATGTGACCCAACGGTTCCAACGACCTTGGGTCGAGATCCAAGATCGGACAGATATGATGAGCTCATCTGTTAAATGCCGTCGTATTAGGAATCAGGAAGTGTTCTAACTGTGTCGAGCTTGGACAGAAAAATGCAGCCCGATCAGCTCTCTAGTACGTCCACATTAGGGTGGTTCACCAAATTTTGCCAGATCGCTTTTTGGCTTGTTCACATTGACATTGTTAGCATCTGTATCAAAATAAGAGTCAATCGCTGGACATTTAGGGGTGGCACACTTTTTCAGAATGTTGATGTTTTTTGTATTATCAGGAACAGTGTTTGAACCGTTTTAATTTTCTTTCTCATTAGTATAGCATTAGCATTTGTCTAGCAGTAGCATTAACCTAGCAATAGCATTAGCCAAGCATTGGCTCTAAACTAGCACTAGCACTAACCTAGCGTTAGTTAATATAGTTAATAACAATACAAGCATAAATCTTGGGAACTCTAAATTTTTGGATAGCTTAATTATCAAAACAGGACAAATGTGTAGGAGGAGTTAAGAAAGAAAAAATGGATAACAATAGTGAG